>NC_090936.1:239381157-240656657 GCF_040938575.1 Ambystoma mexicanum | reverse complement strand
AGTTTGAAAGAAAAAATGGACAGGTTTTAATCAACAACCACATTTCTTCAAAATCAATTGTTACATGAAGCAGATCACACAACACGATGGCAAGAGAGGCTAAGTGATTTTGCAGCTCGACATCACTGTCAGAATGATACACTGACAGAAGGTTTGCTGGAAGCCGTGAAGTGGATGCGTCATTCTGACTCAGGAACATCTCGCCAAGGAAAAAAACATCTTGAGCATGTCACGAAATCTACAACTTTAAAGGATATGCTGTTATCTCAACAACAATCACAAGTGACTGAGATTCAGCAATTATGTGACATTGCGCAACGTCCCAATAACTTGGAAACAAGGAAAATAGATCAATCCTCAAACCCTAGTGACAATATCACAGTGGAGATTCAACAATCAGACGTCAATCAAACAAACCAAATGGTCTTATCTACCCTGCCCGAAATCAGTACAACAAATGAACGCATGACCAACCAAAGTAATTGTTTTAATAGACAATGCAAGTCAACCAAATTCTGGACAAATTGTAAGCTCAATTGTGTCCAAACCATTGGTTTCTTTTGGAATATTCGATGGCGCAGCAAAATCTATCGAACTAAGTCCGAGGCACAATCCCAAAACCACAAAAAAAAACATTTCAAATCTGCAGGAGGCTCTGTTAAGCAAGAAAACGTTAGGGGCCACGAGATCGAAAGTTGCACCTCCAAAAAAGAAATACATAAGAAATATACCTCCGCCACCCGACGCAGGGTCGAGAAATGGAACTGCGATGGATAAAGACTGCTCCCATCACCCTACTGGAAACATTGCCAATTTGTGCTCTTATCAACGTGGTCTGCTGCCTCCAATAAATAAACAACGGCGTGCAGAGTCTGAAGAAGTGGAGCAAAGAAGTAGATCCAAATGGTCAATAACTGACCTATGTGATCTCTCTACTTACTCAGACGAACCTGAGGAGCCTTGGTCGGTTTTGCAGCACGAAATCAGTGACCCCAATGGTGAAAACCGTCAACGAAACAACAACCTAGATGCTCGTAGAGATGCAAAGCAGCTTGAATCTAGGAACCGATTGAAGAACAACGGCGGAATGAGTATTACGAACAATATTGCTCTGGTTTCAAAATTGAATCCCAAATAGACTTCTATCCAGCGAAAGAGTCAAACTCACTACTCAACTCGAGTTCACTCTACATCCAATGGCAACAACTCAAACTCAACTTGCAAACTAAGACTTCAAAATCTTCATGCAGAGGATGCTGAGCTGAACCTGAACCGACACAGTGGGCCTCATTACACGGATGGCGGAGAACCATGGCGCTATTAGCGCCTTGGTTCATGCCGGTAAAATACCGGCACCGCCATGGCGGAAAGGGGAATTACCGCCCCATTCCAAGGTTGGCGGGGTGGTAATTCCCCCTTCCACCATTGCCCTTCCCCATTCCCATTTTTGCCCCATAGGGCTCAATGGGAATGGGGAAGGGGCTAATTACGGTACCGCAAATTGCGGTACCGTAATTAGCTCCCTGGGTCCCTTTTGCGGGTTGGTTTTTAACGCCTGCACAAAGCAGGCGTTAAATCCCCCAACCCGCAAAGGGACCTCGTAGTAAGGCGGTAAGGATTTACTGGTACCGGTAAATCCTTATCGCCATCCGTGTAATGAGGCCCAGTGTGATGAAACTCTTCAACTGTGTGCCGTCATTGCACACAATTGTGTCCGAGGACATTAACATCGTAGAATATGCAACTGAGAAGTGCTGTGACCAAGTGCTTCTTCATATTACATCTGCTTCAGTTCGCAATACTATTCTGAAAGCCGCAAACAAATTATTAATATTCGGCTTCGATATCACCCTTGAACCAAGAGCCGATGATGACCATCAAAAAAGCCAAACTATAAATCGAGGTCTGCAGGAATCCCAAGTAGAACGACGTGCAATAGTGAGAAGTTCCATGAAAGTCTTTGACAATGGAAGCAAAAGAGATGGTAATCCTCACAATAATCCCAAGGAGTTTCATTTGAGGAAACATGACGCCTGTAATTAGCAACAACAGGAGTCAAGGGAAATGCAGTGCATCTTTCTATCCTGGAACACAAGAGGCTTTGCTCACTTAATCGATGTTCCCTGGAGAGGGAAAGAGTCCCCCTTTGTAATTTGTCTCCAGGAAACCTCGTTAAGTAAGCCTCCATCACGAGACGGGTATGTCATTTTATTGAATCCCGCAATAAAAAACCCTATAGGTAGACCCTCATCAGGATTGTTAATGTTAATAAAAATAAATCCCTGGTGGTCCATCACAGACACATTTTGTCCAAATCCATTTCTTCAAGGTGTCGTACTACGCGAACTGCCAACCCAGACGCCGAGCAAAGGAAACGCCTGTTAGTATTAAATGGTTACTGGAATCCGAAACAAATCAGCTGTAAAAACTTTGTAAATTCGGTTACCGGACATATTGATGAGGCCTTAACAAGATTCAAGAATCTTTCTATCATATTTTGTGGGGATCTAAATTGCACCTGGTTTAAGCTAAACCAATCAACTCAGTCGTTTCGACCACTAGTCAAAGATGAGGAAACAGTAAAAAATCACATATGGAGAAGTGCACTCAAAATTCGTAACTGTTCAATGGTAAATGGACAAGTGAAAGGTGACCAACCTCCACAGGCAACCTGGTCAAACAACAATTCAGTCTATAATTGACTATTTCTGGGTCTCCCGAAATCTCTTTGAACAGGATCTTTCACTCAAAATTTGTGAAATGCAGAATAGTGATCACAAGCTCCTACGATTTTCCTGTGTGATTGAATGGCTAGAGAAAACCAAGAAATATTGTGTTCCAGTGATGGTCAATGCAAGTGGAAACCGACTGCGCCTAAATGCTCCTCAAATCCGGCTTATGAATCAACAACTATTAAATCAACCTAATGGGTCAATAGTTGATTATGTGCCATTACTTTCAAACTACAGTTGTAAGAAATCATCTAACACAATATTCGGAACTCAACGCAAACATTGTTACACCATGCAAATTACAAATGCTAAGAGAATGATGCAAAGAGACATTCGACTGATAAAAAGAGCAGGAGCCTCGAAATTGAGTGCAAAGGATATAAAATCTGCCATTGGAGAACGAAAATCAAAATATAGAAATTGGCTAAGATCGCAAAGAATAATCGAGCAGGACCAAGCCGAAATCTTCTTGAAACATCTGATTACATTGAATTCCTATGAAATCTGGAAAATATTAATTCAGGAGATGTGCAACATCGATCTTCTGTAGTGCATGAAATCGTCGCTTCAAGGTGGGAAGCACACTTTGCAAAAACGTTTTTCAAGCCTATGAAGGAGTCAATCAAAGAGAGACAGATTAACACGACAACTTGGGCCATGCAAATCTCATTGACTGACATTGAACTTGCTATAAGAGATCTAAAAAGTTCCCGTGCAGCGGGCCCCGACATGATCTCGAATGTAATGTTAAAAGAAGAACGCTGTTGAATGGGCTGTCCTAATCGAGACACTTTTTCGGCGATTATCTGTCCAAATGGAAATACCAGACTCTTGGCGAGAAGCAATAGTTGTACCAATCCACAAAAAGGGCAATCGGGCTGATCCAAACAACTATTGCCCGATTGCCCTTTTAGACACTATTGGAAAAATCTTTGCATCTTTCTTACGATGAAGACTGGTCTCTTGGACATTGAGTGAACAGATTTGCGACATCCGACAAACCGGATTCACCAAGGTCGTCGAAGTGGATGCAAATCTACTGATACTTAATGTCTTGAAACTTGAAACCTTGAAAGCCAAGAGGAAAATACATCTGGCATTTATTGATTTGCGTGGCGCTTTTGATAGTGTCAATCGCGAACTACTATGGAACAAAATGGTTGCATAGAAATGCCCACCAGACTTGATTGCTCCAATAAAAGCATTGCACACTTAGACCTCGATCCAAATTTGCTTGAACCATCAGGGCGAGCTATCAAAGAGTGTACCTACTAACAGAGGCGTAAAACAAGGTTGCCCATTGGCAGCTGAGTTATTTAAATTGTTCATTTCCGACCTGCCTAAAGCATCTAGAGCCTGCACGCTGCTTTTCACCAAAAATAAATAACACAGAAATTCAGTGTATCATTTATGCAGATGATGTGGTCCTAATAGACTCAACGGAGATTGGCCTGCAACGGTTTTTAAACAAGTTACAAGAGTACTTGACAACAAACGAACTAAACTTGAACTCAGACAAAACCAAAATTATGTCAATTGGTGCTGGGACCTCAAAAAAAAAGCAGAGATCACACAAATGGTACTTTAATGGAATACCATTAAGTTCAACAAATTCCATCAAATATCTGGGCATAATGTTCAATACTTCAATAAATGAAAAACACTGGAAGGCGGATTTGATGAACAAAATGACTCAATTCAGCATTCAAGGTCTCAAATTATACAAATCACATGGCAAATTTAGTCTAACACTGATTATTACTTTTTATTGCCAAAAAGTTATACCGGCAATTACATTTGGATCATAATCTGGATGGAACATTGAAACACAGTTTTGGCAGAAGTTGGAAGGTCTCTTTTGGCGAAGAGTGTTGAAATTACTTTCTTATACATCAATGATCCAACTATGATATGAGCTGTCACTGAACTCCCTGCACACGAGTGTCATGTGGAAATCTTTAATGACCCTCCGAAAAATAAAATTAAGTCCAGTAGCTCCAGTTTACAAACTATTCACAGAAAAACCAGACCAACGGCAGTCCTTACTTTTGCAAGAGTGGTGTCAGCTGCTACTAGGCAAATTGATACATGCAGACTTAACGCTAGCTGAACTAATTTCTCGACCACAACTTGTTAAAAAGAAGTTCGAGCTTTGGAGCTGGATACAGAATTATGATCAGCGGTTGACAATGCCCACAACGCTAAAATCAGGAATTGGAGCTCATAAACTAAATCTGCAGAGCCGATATCCAACCAACTGTCCATCACGACATCATTGTGACCAATTCTTGCGACTACGACTAACTGCACTGCAAACCAAAGAAATGCAAACTTGTTGGCACATTAATGAGGCGGGGAACAATCTTTGTCGATTCTGCAGCCTTCAGATCGAGTCAATAGAACATCTTATGACTGGTTGCACTGCGTTAGTAACCCGGCGGACGCAACATTTAGGCACTTTTGCTCCAGCTACCCTGAACAATCAAGACTGGTGGCAATATGCAACCTCCGACCAAAATATTAAATTGACGTACGCTGTAGTAAATTTTATGGATTCATTGAAACTAAATGAGAAATGACTAATAAGAAAAGCAATATGATGCAAATAAGGCACCCAATTCCACATAAGCAAAGTGGCTGCCCTATGAGTAACAAATTATGGCCTGTGAATTTGAAGTCTCTGCTGATGTTTTGAGCTGAAAATGTGTAATAAAAGCACGGGGGCCAGTATGTTTACATGCAGGCCTATCGAGCTGAAACTTTCACAATAAAAAAAAAAGAAAGCAGAGCGTACTATGGTTTGCATGGCATGCACTCAAATAGCAGTAACTGCTAAACAACAAAACTGTGATGAAGAAATGCTTCAGAGATTCCATGATCTTAATGGAAAAGGGTATGTCACTTTAAAGCAGAATCACCAATCCAGTGGGACAAGAACATTGTTTAACATACTCGATGAGCCAGAGGATGAAGGGAGAAGAATGCAGACACCCTGAGCTGCATGACACCTGCAGGAAGCAGAAATCAGGAAAAATCTCTCAAGATTGTCAGATGCGACACCAGAGCTATAGCCAACCTCAAGCCTGAGAAGCCAACAGGGCAGAGGCCCGCAAGTATGTAGTGGCGAGACCATATGAGAGGATGCGTGGTGGACTGCGGGTTCGCAGAACTTTGCAGATTCCGCCAACAACATGAAGGCGTAAGGTGTCTGGTTACTCATCCGAGCACTGATGCACCAGGAAGAGATGAGAAACCACAAGGAGAAGAGAGGCTTCAAAGAAGCAGATGCCAATGAAGACAACGCGCTGATGGTCCAGGACGAACAGGAAGGATTCCGTGGACTCTGACTCCAGAAGCTGTTCTCCTTCAAAACCAAAGGTAACCGGGAGTTAAGGGAACCCTCAACGAGGGAATCATTATACCGTACAGGCACCTTGACTCAGTAATAGTTATGGGACAAAAGTTAACCTTGGAAGAAGTTCATTTAAAATGCTATTATACCAACAAATGTGTTACTGAAAAGGAGACTAAAGAGAGGGAAGAACCAGTGATCATAATATCCTGGGAAAAGAGGCAAAGTTAAAAATGAAACCAATGAACTTAAAAAGTGATAACACAACAGAGATCATTATTGGAAAGCTGAATAAAGGAAGACCAGAACCAGTGATCACAATACCCTGTGAAAAGGGTAAAATAACACAGTAGTTGAAATAGATGAAAGTGAACTGAGCTATAGTAGTACAGGTGGGATAGCCGACCGAACAAGTGTATCCAGGGATACATTTATAATCACAAACAGGGGTATGTATCTTGTAAGAAAACCCTAAAGGGGGTTCCCAAGAAGAAGGAAGAATCACCAGCCCATTTGAAGAGTTACAGAGACTGATCCTAGAAATCACGAGAAGCTGTTTAAGGATCCTGTACTAATTCGGACCCTATAGACTGATACTAGAAGAATCCTAAGGAGAAGGGAGCCATTCTCCAAGCCTAAGTTAGTTTGTTGGGTCAGTTAGGATAGTTTGGACAGTGTATTTCTTTATTTGTACTCACAACAGACGGACAAGCACCTAGGTAGGGACCACCCTTAGAAATTGAGCCTTATTTTGTTCAATAAAATATCCTGAACAATGTCCTCCAAGAGTCTGTCCTCCTTCTGCCTCGCCACAACACTTACCACACACTTTTATGACACACATTCCTATAGCATGCGTTCCTACAACATGTACACCTGAGACATGTACAGCTACTACCTGTGCTCGTACTACACACACATGCTCCTACGACATGCCATCCTATAACATGTGCTCCTACAAAACATGTTCCTTCGACACACTCTTGCAACACCTACTCCTACCTCAGAGTGACCAACAACATGTGCTGCAATCATGCACGCGGTATGTGTTTTACAGTTGACATAGTTGACAGTTTTAAGGTCATGAAATAAATGTACACTTTCAAAATGAAATGGCCCTTTTCGCCCCAGACCCTCTGACCCTTCGAGGAAGAAAGCCTAAGACCACTAACAATAGCACAAGTGTCTTGCAGCAGATGTCAATGGTACATGGGGCAAGCCTATGCCGATAAGCCACAGCGAGGGAAGCTCTCACGCCTATTATATCGGCCTTGACTCCAGAGAGAAAAGCTGAGCGGTTCGTCAGTCGGTGAGTCGAGGGAAGAACCGATTAGAACCCAAGTACTAGCATTCAAGAGAGCTCTGATCCGGGCAGAGGGAGATCCAGGGGTGGCTCTATCATCCAAACTTCAAGTAAATTGAGAAATACGATATGTGAAGGGTCAGCGCCCTGAAGAGGGGGACCCTAGGGGTGAACCATTATCACCCTAAAGCAGTGGTCTTCAAACTTTTTTGGCCTGGTGCCCCCCTCCCCCCTGTGAACAAAATGTGGGCAGGCCGGGCACCCACAAAAATGAAAAATAAACAGTATGGCTATGAACTATTGTGCGCCGTCACCGCACCCTATTCCCAGTATAGTCCCTGGGATCCCCCACCAGCTCCCATCAGTCGCTGGGTTCACTCATCCTACTCCTACCACAGTCCAGTGTCTCCCCCCACCCTGTTCCCAACACAATGCCACGGCCAGTGGGAGCTTGGGAATTTTTTAAGTGGAGGGGCATAAATATTTACCGCAAAAATATCATAGAGACCGTGCGCAGCGAGGAAGCCGGAACCAATTAAGGCGGGTTCGGGAGGGGTTTGCCCGCTGTGATTTTTTAACAAAATAATGTATTAAAATGACAGAGCATACTTTAAAAAAAATGGGTAAAAAGTCGAGCAGTTTGCAATTGGCGCTGGGGGGCCAAGGGGGAAAGCATGGTATTTTTGACTAACATCTGATAGATATCCAGTAAAAAAAACCACCCTCCCTATCCCCTGGGCTCCACAGCGCCTCAGGAGAGCTGATTTTGACAGGTGGGTAGGGGTTTGTGCAAAAAAGACATTTTTAAAATGCCTTTGTTGTACAACCCACCCTCCCCCTGTACACCCCCCCTCCCCAAAACCAGCTCATTGGACCAAAACAAACACACTCACACAGCAATCACTCTATCATTCATACAAGCACCCATCATCATACATTCACTCCTAACAAAAGCATTCATGCATCCATACACATATTTAAATAAAAAATAAATGAACATAAACATACCTTCACCAGGGGCCTGCCAATGGGTGCTCAAATGCCCTGCTCCAGGTTGCGCTGTCTGTATGGGCGAGTGGGCGCAGGAGCTCCCCCTCCCACATACAGACATGCAGTGCCCCAGCCAGCATTTCCAATGAGCTATGCAAGGCTGGCGAAGCAAAGACGCCTCCAGCCTTGCAAAGCTCAGTGAGCATGTGCGGCTGGGGAAATGAACTGTCAAAAGCTTCCACAGTTCAGCCAGCCCAGGAACACTCCCTCAGCTCAGTGCTTCACTGGGCTGGCTCCTCGACTCCTCCATAACGGGTGAGGGGGCCACTGGTTGGACGCCCCCTTGCCTATTATGGATGAGCCGACAGGCTCGGACTGGCCTATATACGGCAATGCCCGTACCAAAAATGCAAAATGATAGTGTAGGCCAGTCAAAATGGGCAATTTGTTTGGCCTATGTGGGCCAGTTTGATGAGCTACTTCACTATGCAGCTAGTAGTTTTGACCATTATGCTGACTTAATATTCTTTAAATATCACAATTTGCTTACATTTTAACAAAAAGCACCCCCTTGGGTACTGTTCAAACAGTCTGAGACTAAAGGAATGAATATCCATTTGCAACTGCGAGCTGCTTATTCATTGGTGCCTGAGACAGTTTTATGGTCCAGTCCGACCATGTGAGTCGCCCCTGTGCATTTCCTCCAATCTAAAAATATTTTTTTTGTTTTGAACACGTCAGCCCCGAAGGCAAGAGACTTTCAAAGGAAATGAGGCTTGGCCATCAACGGTCCTGAGAACTGCCATTTGCACTGTCCTCTTGTGCTGGAGAAGCCAGAGACTGTACTGTGCTCCAAGCTACTACCTTACCCTGTGCACAAACTGTGGGGAAGGAAGGCCCAGGCTACCGAATCCTGACATATTATTTGAGAACACTTCTTTATTTTCTTAAACACCCACATCCTTTTTTGTTAGTTGTATGGTTTGACAATATGTTTCTTTGTATAGGCCCTTTTATTTGACACGACGACACTAGGAGTGCCTTATTTTTCATTTGATGGTCCATGCTTGCTCCCATATTAGGTTTAGATTAGACGTTTTTTCCAACCTGTATACATAATTCATTGTTCAATAAACACCCTTGAACTGTGATCACTGTGACTGTCTTACTTGTTGACACCATTATTTCCTCACAACATTCACCCAACACAAATGCACTCTTACGACACACACTTAGAGCACACTCTTGCAACACTCTGACACACTCTATAACATGTGCTCCTACTACACATGCTGTTGTAACAAGCACTACCTGCCACACACCCTCCTATCATACATGTACCTATGACACACACACTTACTATACATGTGCCTAATGCATATATCATGTGGATGTTCAACACGTGTGCTCTTACATGCTCCTACCACACCCGCCCTTGACACACGCCCGGGCCCTTGACACACGCCCGGGCCCTTGACACACGCCCGGGCCCTTGACACACGCCCGGGCCCTTGACACACGCCCGGGCCCTTGACACACGCCCGGGCCCTTGACACACGCCCGGGCCCTTGACACACGCCCGGGCCCTTGACACACGCCCGGGCCCTTGACACGCACATCTTGACACATGTGCCCTCCCTTTCAGATTATGCAGTGCGCCAGCAGATTTCCAGTATTTTATGAATTATGTATTACGAGCACTATTAGATGCATGTGCAGTGGTGTACATTGATGACATCTTGGTTAATTCAGTAAACCCGGAAGATGTTGAACATGTCAAAGCAGCCTTGGAAAAACTAAGGGAACATCTGTGATTTACTTAAGCAAAAACTGTCTCATGTGTCAGTAATAGGATTTTTGGCGTTTATCCTTA
This sequence comes from Ambystoma mexicanum, assembly GCF_040938575.1. Taxonomy (NCBI): domain Eukaryota; kingdom Metazoa; phylum Chordata; class Amphibia; order Caudata; family Ambystomatidae; genus Ambystoma; species Ambystoma mexicanum. The sequence goes on along the minus strand of NC_090936.1, from coordinate 240,646,407 downwards.
CCCTGCAGGGAGTTCGGATGAATGACAAAAAGGTAAAGGCAATCGTTCAGTAGCCATCCCCTACATCAGTAAAATACATGCATACAGAGCTTCATTGGCTTGGCCAATTTCGGACTTTTCATTCTCGGATTATCCCGAGGATGAAATTATTTGAAAGCGTAGCATGCAAAGCACAATAATAATCAGGGTTGTAGATTGTCTCAGATGTGAGAATAAGATCATATTTTGCATGCAGGATTTTGTTCTGTAGAAATTGCGTAAACTGGGACCGTTCCCCTGAAAATAATCTGCAGCTGGGAATATTGAGAAATTTTAGTGAAATTCTGATTCTGAACAACCCTTTCAAGATCTAATGAAAAAAATCATTTCAGCCCCTATATTGAGACACTCAAATCCATAATTACCTTATGTGGTGGAAACAGATGCCTCTAGTGTAGCCATGGGTCGCAAAAGGATCCACATTTAGGCTGGTTGCATCCAATAGCTTTCTCGTCAAAGAAACGTACAAGCACAGAGAAGAATTATGCCATCACCGATAAGAAGCTATTAGCTATCAAGGCTGCATTCAACGAATGGAGACATTTTCTTCTCGGGGCAAAACATCAGGTGACAGTGTTTACCTTTCATCGGAACCTTCAATATCCAAGGTCGGCACAGGTTCATTCTGCTCGAAAGTTGCGCTGGGCACTGTTCTTTGTGGAATATGACTTCATAATGTCCTATCGTCCTGGAGCACGATACAGGAAAGCAGATTACAAGATTAGGCTGTGAAATTGAAGATCAGGATCAAGTTGTTGCTACTGCCAAACCAATGGTCATTATACCATCACAGAAAACTGTGGTATTAGTAGATGCAATGCCAGAACTTCTACTATTGCATGAAGAAATTCAGACAGTGTTTTCTCCAGAAGAATTACAAACCTGGGTAAAAGAGAATTTAGATGTACAGGATCAAAAGGGTCTACCATGTCATCAAGTACATTTGTCCCGACAGATACAGCTCGACACAAGATTTGACATAGTTATCATGACAGTTTATTGGAAGATCATCCAGGAATCAATAAAACCTACCATAAAATTAAGATGCATTACTGGTGGCCTACTTTACGGCAAGATGTTGGACACCACATCTGCATATGATGTATGCACAAAAAGCACTGCAACGGAAGCCACAGGGGTTATTGCAACCTTTGCCGGTCCCTCCAGCACACTGGCACAACTTTTCCATGGATTTCATAACATATCTTCCTTTTAGTCATGGTTTCAATACTGTTTTGGTGGCAGTGGATCTGTTAATTAAGATGGCACACTTCATTGCATTTAAGGGGATACCCACGGCTATGACGTGCTATGACATTAGCTCAGACATTTCTGCATCAAATAGTGCATTTACATGGTTTCCCGTCAGTGCTAATTTGAGACCAAGGAAGTCAGTTTGTATCTAAATTTTGAAAGCGGTGTTGTGCTTTATCACAAATCGATATTTGCCTGTCATCGAGCCATCATCCTCAGACGGATGTGCAAACTTGGTGCACTAATCAGACTCTGGAATAATATCTGTTATTTCTTACCCTATACAGAACAGGATTGGGTTGATCTGGTATGCAAACAACAACACAACTCATAGTGCCACACGATTCACACACCATTATTTTCTACATGATGTGCACCCTCAAACATCAGTGTATGATCCCCCCGAAGCATTTCAAATGCCTGAAGTACAACAGTTACATGACACCATCCAGCGGACGATACACCATGCAAAGGTCCAATAACAGCAGGCTAAGGAAAGATATAGCAGATAGGCGGAGAGAGCCACCAGCCCCGACATATATAGTGGGAGGGGGACAAAGTGTGGTTATCTACACGGAACATTTGCATCAAGGCCGTTATCAGGTAGGTCTGCATCTGTTCCTGCGAGACACAAGGTAGGCGTTACAACATGGACCTATGACACACATTCTTACAGCATATACACCCACTTTGTGTGCCTATTACATATAACATGCAGATGTATGATACATGCCTCACATGCAACACATGCTTCTACCGCACACACTCATATGACACATATTGTAATGACACAAATTCCTACTACGCATGCTGCTACGACATGCTGCTATCACAAATGCTCCTACAACACACACTCCTGTGATAGATGTTCTTATAATACGTGGACCTACTACATATGCACCGACTACACATAACATGTGGATGTATGATGTATGCTCTCACCCACACCTAGGATACATGCACCTATGACACAGGCATCTATGGCACACACTCCTACTACACAAACTTATGACACAGACTGTAATGACACACTCCTACAACACATACTCCTACAACACACACAACACACGGTCTTACAACACAGGAACTTACAACAGAGGAACCTATGACACATATACTTATGCTACACACTGTTATGCACATACACACACACTTATACTACATGCTCTTACAACAAATACTAGTATTGCAACAAACACTCAGAATCCAGCACGTAACTGTACAAAACATGAAATAATTGTAAATAATTTTGGGGACAAAAAAAGTTGTGGTTAAACCAACAAAAATGTATTATACAAACATTAGAAATATTTAAGTTAAGGTAACATAATAAGCTATAATATTTAAATCAAATATCGTAATCTTAACTCACCAAACACTTAAAATCATACAAAGTTACCATAAAATTGTAACAATTTCACACATTAGTCTGTATCACCTTTTTTTAGAAATCTTCATTGGCTCCCAGTACAACTAAAGATTCTCTTCAAGATACTGTGTCTCCATGGCCTATCCCCTAATAATGTTGTCTCTTAGATATTTCCCTATTGGCCAACTCATCCACTTTGATCCGCTGATCAAAATTCTTTGACAGTTCCCTCTTCCCACTTTGTACATTGTGGAGACCGACCTTTTTCTGTCTGTGGTCCTCGAGCTTGGAACTCCATTCCTTCCAATCTCCTGAAACGTAACTCCTCATCGTTTATTTAGGAAGAAGCTTAAAACTCATCTCTCCCAATAACTCTCACCTTATATTATGAATACTTTTAGTTTTTTGTCTGTTTGCCTCACTGTTGACGTCTGCGCCCCGACGCAGTTTCTGCCTGGTTCCCAGTCGGGATTTGTGCATTACAAATAAACTACATCAAATCAAATCACATAAATATAAGTAATTGTATAAAATGTGAAATCATTCAAAAGTATATTAAATGTACACCTATAACATACGTTGAAAGTGTCGTAGTGGCCTGGTCCAGCGCAGAAGTAGCACAAACTCCTACTTCCCCTTAGCAGTTTTGGCACCTGGGACTTAATGCACACAGGACACCGCAACCACCACAGGGAAAGAGTGTTAGGGTCCACGGATTGGATGGGTACGGGGTAGTAGGAACACCGGATAGAGGTTGAGGAAGGAGTTATGGATAGGCAGGGGGCCTTGGGGGGGAAAACATGCTCCTGGTCTCTTGTTGGCTGTTGGTTGGTTACACTGAGGCACCTTGTAGATTCATGCAACACTTTCATGCATTCATACCCACACACAGAATCGCTCTAGGAGTCCACCACTCAGTTATGCTGCACTGAGTTATAAATACGTGCTGGGCTTCTTGACACAGATTCAGAAGCTTGCACCCCCAAAGACACTTAGTTGAGCGTCTTCTCTTACTCAACAATATGACACATACTTCAGTGTCTTCTGCCTTAATACACAATGTGACAAGGACACTTACTGCAGTGCCTTATGCACCGGCTAACTCTGTAGCATGCGCTATCAATTCAAGAGTTTATGTGCACAGGTATCTGGTTTTGTACTGGCCCAGCGCCAGGTACTCAGTTGCACAATATAGACTTTTTTCTAGCAATAAAGAAAAAAGAAGAACTTTGCTTCGGTGATTTGCCTAAAATCCGTTTTTTTCTCTGGAGCCAGTGGTGCCTTGGAAACCGTGAGCTGCGTCTGCCAAATGAGAAAGTATTAGTTTGCGTGTTCTAACTAATGCGGTTTCAGCTACGATTAGTTTGCACACATTCTCCCATGCGATTAGTAACATGCGGTATTAAACTCCATGGGTATTCCCTGCGCCTGGTGCCCAATGCGCCTCAGGGTCTGTTCAATAGTCAGATGCCTCCCAGGCCTCAACCCCCCTAGCTGCCATGCAGTTAGTAGTTTTGAGTTGGCGTGTTCAAGTTCCACGGAAGAAACCGGGGCCGCGGTGATTAGGTTTGGGCGAGGGATGGCCCCGCGTAAGAGATTGCCTTCTCGGAGCTCTTCAAGATGCATCCGCCCGTGAGGAAGTCGAGTGCGAACAGAGTTTTGCTGCCTGCGCATGCGTGATCCCGGTTTGCGTATGCGCACTAGTTTGGGCATTGTCCTGGGCGTTCTCTGTGATATTTTCAGGCCCTGTATGCCTGTATCTTGACATGCTGCTCCCAGGGCTGCTGGGAATTGTAGTCCTGGGGCAGCCACTCGCTCTTCCTGCCTCTTTAGTCCATCAGATGCCATCCTTCCCCATCTGGTGTTTCTGCAAGAGGGACAGAGATGGCATCTGCTGGGTAAATAAGTCCCCATCCAGGTGGCAGCCAGTTTAGGTCCCTGATGTGTCTTGACAGAAAGTATAACATATTTTTGTAATAGTAAATTACTGCATAATAAACTTACATTATAATATGCAAAGCATCAAACCTCCCAAAAAAATTGCAATAAAAAATACACTATTTTATAAAATACATCTGCAGTAGCAATGTACATAAGCATTCAAGTCTTATACTTTGCATATACAATAATATCAATTAACGTTATAAAAGAATACAAATATTAACAAGGTATGTGTCATAGTATTTAGTCTACCCTGTGGGTTTATACTCCACTGTGCTAACCACTTTTACAATTACTTGTTCCAGTTATGCTCAACTGACTCATTTACATTCTGGCACTTCTAGGCTGCAGGGTAAAATAGCGCTTCAAGCCCAAAGAAGCCTACCAAATATAATGTTTAAATTTCCATTTATCATGTGGACATCTCAGACACGTGTTTCGACCTTGAACACAATTGTCTTCATCGGGGCTAACATTTCCAAATTAAGAACACTGTTGTGTATAACCAATAGTCTTCACAATAGTTTCCACTTCTTGACACCTAATTGCTCAGTGCCTCTGTTCCAAAACTGATTTCCAAAAGTTCTGATTAATCTCAAAATATACTTCTTTCTCACCAGTCCTTTACTGTTCCTGCATTTTAGCTTCTGCAGCGTTCCATAGTAAATGTTACATGTCAATGTAAGTACATATAATTTACTAAACAATAAACCTCACATTATAAAAATAAAACATGCACAAAATATACATAATTATTAAAATGTCATATACAGTAAAAGCTTAGTAACATTTACTTCTACAAATAACATATACACATGTATAGTCATTGCACTGTGCATAAACAATGCAAACATTCTCTGTGCTAAATTTAGTAAATGATGCAAACTAAATTCAAAGAAAATCAACACAAATGTAATGCATATTGAAACATAAATAAAGTTTAACAAATATTCACACAACACATTACAGTGACTATAAAGCATTTTAGAGGAGAAACAAAATATTGCAAAACATAAACAGAACAGCGCGAGTGAAGGATCAATGATATTGGATTTAAATATAACATTTGTTTAATTTAATAGTAAAGTTCAATATGTTGCTACCTTAACTTTATTATTTCTGATGTTTGTAGACTTGAGGTTTTTGTTGGTTTAACCTTAAAAATTTTGTAAAAGTGTGTGTGTGTGTATATATATATATGTGTATATTATGGTTAAGTTGCACTGGTAAAATCTGATCAAATTCAGTGAAAACAATTTAGTTGAAATGACGATATGGTTGAGTTCTACTAATAAAATCCCATGAAATTCAGTGAAAATACTTTTGTTAAAGGGATGTTATGGTTACAAAGTGAAATAGAAAAACCCAAGCAATACGCCAGTTATGATTTGCTAGGCAACCATAACTAGCCCTACCGCCATGCACTGCTAAAACTAACACCCAGGACATCAAAGAGGACGTCACAAATCACATCATCGATGACATGACATCACATATGATATTACCACTGTGTAACAATGCAAATGGAATGTCTGTATAAGGGGTACCGCTTAGTTTCATTTACAACATATCCAAGGTGATCAGTAGCCCAAACTACTCCATGTCACATGAAAGGTGCTTATTGAAAAATAAACTTTGTACTGAAGAAAGTTTTGTTGTGAACCTAACCATAGCGTCCCTTAAACAATGTTTTTCACTGAATGTCCATGGTTTTTATTACTGGAAATATTTAATGTTACAACAATGTATATGAGTAATTAATAATTCCTCTTTTAACATATAAAAGGACTATAAACCTCCTTTAACAAATATATTTTTTGCAACACATACTGATGTGTGTCGTTTTCAGCAGGTCATGCTGCAGCTGCAAGTCATGGTTGAATTGCCTAAGGTATGAGGCTCGACCATGACCCTAGCCCCACCAAGCCAACCCTGTTCTTCACTGCACCTACCATGCACCGTGGTCCACTATACCCCCATAATGTGACCAATAGCCAGTGCTCATGGCTTGCTCGTGGCCAGTCTCCATAATTTATGGGGCATGGGATTCAGCAATGCTGCAAGCCCCAAAAAGAAAATCAGAGCAGATAACCCCATTGCCAGAATTATTTTTTCCATTCAGGCCTCTCCTGATTTTGAAAATGTTTTTACATAGCCAGACCCTGGTGGCCCATTGCCGTTCCCCGGTGGACATGGCAGTGGCCACACTGTGCGGGGCATGGCTGAAAGAGAAGTTCCAGACAATCTGGCCACTGCTATGGCCACACACTATAACACATAGAAACACACCCTCTTTGCACTTTTCACAATTTTATATTGACCACTTAACACAATTTTATATTGGCGTCCAATTCCACAAGTGAGATCTAGACCCAACATTTTATTTCAAAATCATTTATTCCTAGATTTGTTCCTACATAGAAATACATCTTTACTAAACTCATTTCATCTATTTTATACAAATAACAAAACATTAATTGCTTAAATGTAGATACAAACCCCTGTAAACCTAACACTGCACAACCACATCACACCACTCATTCCCACTTCACCTCATTTATACTGTGCTAAATCTGACTATTTTAAGAAGGTCAGTAAATTAACCTAAAGTGCTGTAAAGGACATTAATGCACCATTCTTTTCTAAGTGGCATGCATCGTTACGATTTTAGATACCAAAAAGGGGCCTTTTCGAACTTGGAAACTTTCAAACTTTGGAGTCCAATTAGGACTTCAAAATCGTCATCTCGAGTTTCGGCTGGGTAATCTGTCTGAATTACATAAACCAGCCATCTTCAGGACATTGCAAATTCGGTCTGCATGGATGTATCCCAATCTTATTCCTTTTCATGTGATGTGGACTATCTGGCAAAATCAAGTGTCGCTCAGTCTTAGAATGCTGTGTTCCTTCTGGGTTACTTCATCTATAGCCACACCGGTCCGGGCAACTCGGTTTCAAATTCCCTCCTAAAGCTCCAGCAAGACCTCCTATCAAAGCCAAACGATATCTGCTCTGTGTCACTTGTCCCTGTCCTGGCCACACACTATATTTAAGGCCATGGGCCATTGCCACAAGCCACTGACAGTGGCCCACAGTCCCATTATGGTATAGTATAGTGGGAACAAGGTAGGTCCAGTGGACAATTTGGATGGCATGGTGAGGCCTTGGACTTGCCCCAGGCACTTCATTCATAATTTGCATCCCCAGCATGTTTTTGCTCAAAGTGAAAAGTATCAATCTGTGCTGCAAAATAAATGTTAAAGGAACTGTATTGTTTCGTATATTATAAAGAGGAATTTTTAATAACCAACATTCAGTACTGGAATAGAATGCAATATCTTCAGTTATAAAGACCATTGAAATTCAATGATAAACATTAAAGGTGTGCTATTGTTACGCTGCCCTGCACAACTTTTGATGTAGATGGGTTGGCAGGGTCTATGATATGGCTGAAGCATATGCCACAGGGTTTGAAGCCACTGGCATGGCCTCGAACCATCAACAGTGGGTCCATATGTCATTATGGGGTATAGTGGTCACTGGACCTGGCTCCAGGCTATGTCCAATGGATAGTGAGAGTGGTTTGGTGGGGCTGGGTTCATGGTTAAACCTCGATCCCCAGGAAACTCAACCATTCCCAACATGTACAGCTCAGAGTGACACGAAAGTATGCGCTGCATATAATGTTTGTTAAAGGAGTGTTATAGTTCTTCATATATGCTAAAATGCAATTATTAAACTAACAAACAGTGATGGAACATCATGAAACATCTTCAGTTATAAAAACTGTTGAAATTCAGTGAAAAAAAAGTTGTTAAATCCACATTATGAGTAAGTTTTTCTAATAAAAACCTTTGAAATTCAATGAAAAAACATTGTTAAAGGACTTCTGGTTGCAGTGAAAAATCGAACAACCAAATAAATGTACCAGTTATTGTAAGTTCTGGGCAACCTTCCACACCGCTGTTTTTTACCCGGTCTGTGCCATTGCAAAAGCAGTCCAGCCATATGCAAATCATTCAGCTACTGACAACGATGGGAGCAGCCCAGCCCAAACTGCAAGGCCAGGTCCGCTCCGCATTGGAAATACAAGCAACCCCAGACGTGTTTTGGACTTGTTGGGACTCATTCGTGAGGTGCAGCTTGGTTCCCTATGTGGCAGCAAGCATGGGACCCACGTCTGGGCATATCCGTGCACAGGGAGACCAACTATAACCAAAAAAGGGATGGGTGGAAGGTTTTGAATAAATATGAACCACTGGGAGTACTCTAGTCGACCATACACACCAAAGTTTTTTAGCCTGTCTGCCCGATTGCAAATTGGGTCCCGCCATATACAAAGCACTTGGGTATTGCCAACAAAGGGATAAACTATATCCATAACAGGGATGGGTGGAAGGCTTTGACAAATCTGAACATTGGTGTGGAGGGTTGCCCAGAGCAATGCCAGAGGTTAAGATTAATTCTAAACTTTCAAGCCATCACCTCTTTTGTTTTGTTGTCACCCAGAGTGGGTCGGGTATGCCAAGATGTACGTCCTGTGCTTGCTGGGCCTAGATACTCATGCTATCCCTCACTGATGAGGCCCAAGGAGGGCAAAACCTGTCTGGGGTTACTTGTGGCCTCGTGCAGAAGGGATGTGACCAGGACAATCTGGCTGGACTGCCACATTTGGGGTGGAAGCAAGCCTGATTTGCATATGGTCTTTCCCATTTTGTAATGGTGTTGCAGGTAAAGAACAATGATCTGGAGGGTTGCCCAGAGTAATGCCAGAGGTTAAGATGAATTCGAAATTTTCCACCTCGTTTGTTTGCTGACTTTACTATATAGCAAATTACTTATAGGAAGAGATGCAGCAAATGACAGCTTGGTTAGTGAATTCAGGGTCATTCACGTAAAAGGCTCTAGCAGAAGATAGTCTTTGGTAAGGTGGCGATTATACCATTGCATCTTAATTATGCCAAGAAACCGAAATATGCTGATCAGAAGAATCTGCGGAGGAGATGCATGCTCTACTCTGATTTTGCTCATAAAACTCAGAGACCTATCTTCTGCTGCCTCAAATCAGGTGGCAAAGAGAACCAGAGTGACGGAGGAAATGGGACATTAAATGCTTGGGGCTAAGAATCACCTTCTGATCTCCATTACTGTCTATTAATTAAACAATGGGAATAGCTCGTAAATAAATGTATCCCGCAGCCATATACCTTAAGTAACACGCTAAAATGTTAGTTGTATCTTCATTCATAGAAGTATTCATACCCATGGTGGTTCTGGCATTTTATGACCATCACATAGTTTGCTTTCAATGTATGCATGGTTCAACTACTTTCTAATCTTAGAAGGGAAAACATTATGAGCGGAATGTCTTCATATCCCTTGATGTTCCCTTTGTCACACTTGGATTAGCTGGTACAGCAGGACTGCCTGGGCTCCGAGTCTAAAATTAAGCCGCTGTGCATTGCCTTCACATATCATCTCAAATTAGTGTTAATGGTGGAAAATGATTAATTATGCTCAGTCTGGGGGAATGCCGTTATTTAGGATACCTTCTAGGAGTCCTATGCCACTGCATCTTAAAGCATGCACATTGTGAATATACAACACATGTATTTAATGCTTATCCAGAATGCATATGCATCTTTCTTGTGTCACAGAGCTGCTGTCTGAGTTTATGGATGTGAGTTGGGTCTTAAACAATGTCACCTGGTTTGGTCTATAGTATGTTGTCCTGGTGGTGAATGCATTAAAAGCCACAGCTGCACATTAGACCTTTTGAACATATTTCTACATGCAAAAAAACAACCACATTAATATCTATTTAGCCATTGAGTATCATTGTATGTTGTTTGATGTATGATCTTATTTTTGTTTTACTTTTTATAGAAATTATGAAGCACAAAATAAAGGCCAGCCCAAAAGATATGCCAAATCCCAGTATGACTTTGTGGCGAGAAATAGCAATGAACTTTCTGTCATGAAGGATGACATTTTAGAGGTAATGTTGGACTGATCATTTATATACCATGATATTGTGAATACGCGCAGGTTTGCAACATGTGATTTTAAAACAGGGCGCAGCTTCTACAAAAAACATGTATCTTCAACCAGTTACCCACCTCTTTCTTTGTAGCTGAATTCTATTGATGAACATGTTATCATTCCACTTGGCTGCTTTCTTCATTTGGTTCATGTGAGAAAATAGTACAGTACACCAAAAATCAGCACAGGATTGCAATCAAACACTGTCTGGTGGATTTGGCAGGTGATTTTACAGTTGGATGCAAAGGTGTACTGCTCTGTTGACTGGGTGATCATGATGTACCTACATTTGCCACGATATACAAAATATAAATGTGCTCACAAAAACAGCAATGTTTTAATCTTACGATTTTTGGTCTCTCTAAATTTAGGCAACTCGGTAATAGTTTGAGATGTATCTAATTAACAGTCTCTCTTACAGTATATTGATCACAGATGAATATTCATTTTGGTACAACTGAGTAATGTGAAATTACTTGGTTTCAACAATTAACGAAGACCTGTGATTCTTAAACTGAAAATAGAATTGCCATAATTAAAACAGTTTTGATCCTCAATAGTTTTTTAAAGTGACTAAAAGGAAGAACTAATTAATCCATTAAGGTCTTGCATACTCAGCCTTGCACTGATACCAAGGCCCTCCTCTTTTAAATTCCTGCAAGGATCCCCTCACGCGTGATACTAAACATAACCTCTGTAAACAGGATATTCTTGGACCCAGGTGAAGTGATAGTTCGCAGTCAATCCAGCTTCATACCCATACAATGTATTTGTCCTAGTAGGTATATATGGTTCATGGTTACAGACTGCACAGTGTGCATAATAACCCTTAGGGACTTAAGCTTACAAAGTTGTATCATGGACCTGTTTCACAAATCTAAAGCTCTATGGTCAATTTTATTGCCCTAAAATGCTCTTTGATTTATTTCAAAGCTGCCAGTAACACTCACCACCAGTATTTGTCCCCTTCACTTCTCTACTAAGGATATGTCAAAAGATTACAAATATGATTGTACCGGACTTGGGAGAGTAACCTATCACAAAAAAGTTGATATAGTCATTCTATGTTTTTATAAGGTGCTCTACTCAGTAACACAAGTGCAACATTCTTAATAAGACTAAAATATATACTTATGGGGTCCATTAGAAATAAACGTGTTACAATATGATGTACGTGTAAAGGTCAAGTTTATAATGGCAGTACAATTAAATAACTGTGTTGCTCAAAATGGCATTTCTTCTTGGACAAGGTTGTGCTCAAATTAAAACCATTTAATTGTTTCCTCTGTGAACATTAAGGCAATGTTTAATTTGTTTGAAAAGTATGCACACATATTAATGCACACATAATTAATAAAAACCAGGAGATAAGCACAATTGTAGACCCAACATCCTGGTATTCTGAACAAGGCCCTTCCAAAACTATCAGTTCCCTCATAATGCACGCTCCAATGTGAAGGCAACATTCCTGCAGGACACGTGCACATTTCTCCCGATACAAAGCCAATCTCCACATAATACACCTGGGCTACTCTCATTGTACGTTTACTAGAAAGTATCTCAGTTTAAAAACTTGTATTTGTTCTCCGTTTGAAGTGCAATGGCTGAGGTGGTTCTAGCAAACGCACTCCTGACAGCCCTACTTTCACCATACACAGAGAGAGAGTGAGACTGATAATTCTGCTGGATAATATGCCGAGTACAGTTAATATACATGAAAACAGAAAGTGGATATGGCTATTATGCAGGAGATGCACCAACAGACTTTCAAGCAGTGTACATGAAAAAGGGATGTCTAGGAAATGTAATGCACAGCATATACACATGTAAATCGAACAGGGGTTATAGACTCCAAAAACCTATTCGCTTCTCTGTAAACAATACAGGCGTGGCAGTGGAGTGGCATAGAGTGGCAGTCCTGCATGTGAGAATGTGTGAGCAGAGTACTAATTCCCATGACAACTGTGAGAAACAAGCTCTTAAATCTACCTATGTAGGGTCTGCAGGCGGCGTGTTCCCTCTGCGCTCCATTCAAGCACCTGGAAGCTAATAGCTTCAAAGATGAAATGGAATCCAGCACAACAGCGCACCCAGCAGTGGTGTGACAGAGGGGGGCAGTCCTGTGGCTCTGAGGTGAGAGGTGACCTATAAAAGCCAATCTCATTATTGAACTTATATTGACATTGTGCTAGCTGCAGATTGTGAAGGAAAAAATCCTGCGTGGGAATGCAAATAAAACTACTGATACAGGTTCTGGTAAATCTCCCGAAGCAGGTTCAGGCAGCATTATCAGAAATAATCAGACAAAACGTCAAAGGCAAAATCATGGCCTTCTTTCTTGTTGAAACATTGACATTGACTGTGTCGCCACGGTGGAGGTTCATGCTATCCCCGTCACCAGGGGTTAACACTGAACAGAACTGCTGAAATCTGAGAGATATCAACAATAACTCCTTACTGGAGCTATGCTATTCTCTGCAGCAGAGCATAGCAGCTGTGGGTGTCACATCTGTCCCAATTAGCACAAGTAATGGCTCTTAAGTGGAGACAAGAATGCCAATAATAGATAATGGGCAACAAAACCAATGCTCAAAATAATCGACGCTCTGCACCCCAAACAGATACAGAGGATAATTCGGTGATAAAGGACTCTGTAATAGAACGTTTTGTCGAAATTCATTCTTTTGAGCACCATTCACTTCGCACTGAAAATTCTATTGAAATAATGCAGGAAAATCCATAAAAATGTTTAAGATTATGCAACTCCATACTGAATCCACCACTAGCCAATTATGGAGCTGAAAACGAACCAACAAACAATGGAAAAGCAAGATTAGTATTAATCAGAACTACTAGGACAGATGCTGCCACAAGCCTCAATGAAAACCTGTCGGCCCCTGTACTGATAGAAAACGTCTCAGTAACATCTGAAATTTCTGAGATGTATCACGTAGCCAGGGGAGGTTGGCTCAGGGGCACCGAACAAGTTTTAGTAAAAAAAAGCAAACTACAATGAATCCGATAACTGCAATGGCGCATCACACCAAAAACCTTAAAGAAAACGAAAAAGCAAGGAAAAAGGAAAGCCGCAAAAAGAAGCGGCTATCCAAGGATGCCGGGATGCTTTCCAGCTGTCTTTTAAATGAGCCCAATTCCAATATCAGTTTTAACTCGGATGATGAAGTTGAAGATATTGGTGGGGGTGTGATGTCTCTGAAGATAATAGTATAGACAGCATAGAACATTGTTCGACATTGGAGTCAGCACAACCGAATACAAAAGCAATACTTTGGGGGAAAGCCCCAGCAACAAAAAAATTACACCAAGGTTAATACGGTTATCAAAAAAGATTCAAAGCGATTTACTATAAAACATCTGAACCAAAAAAGAAGTAATAAAAGGTTTAATTGTTCGGATATGTTGAAGCTTTTGCAACAGTACATGTGTTAAAATCAGAAGATTTTGATGTTGTGGAGCCAGCAGGAGTGTGCAAACTCCAATGTTACACAAGTACATTGTAGTAGCAGCAACACAGCCAACATGATTCGGGAACACAGAGGCCTTATTGAGACTGGGCATAGAATTGGATGTTGATGAGAATGTGTGTGATCCTCCCCAGCCAGTAAGAATCAAAAGGGTGCTAAAAGTGGCAAGAATGCTGGCAGTGGCAATGACACAAAGCCTGCTGGAGATGCATCAGTCGAAGAAATACAGCGTGTCCTGAAGTGGCTTGCAGATTCTCTACCTATTCTAACGACTGGATAGCTGTGAGAGTTAAGGATAATGAGGGGATACAGCCACTTGTTGGGCAACAAAGAACCATCAAAACTGCGTGTGACATTTTTATATTGCAGGAATGTTGGCTGTTACCAAATTATTATTTTGATAGTTACCACGTTTTTCAATCGTGGGCAAAGAAAGGGGATTATGGCAGACCTTTTGGAGGTATGATGCTGGGTGTAATCCTTTACACGGCCAAAAGTATGCATTTGACTAAATGTGATGACAACATTTTAGCAGTCGAAGTGGACCCTGAAGGTAATGGAAAATTACTAGTGCTAAATATCTACAGCCCAACGGGGGGTGGCCCGGTAGAAGCCGTTTTAAGACCTTATTGGAGATATTATCAGCTTGGATCTCAGGTGGTGAAGAGGAATACTTACAAGTGGGGAGCGACTTAAATGCCTGATGTGTCTGTATCCATGAATATGAGGCGACTACAGGAATACAGAGCTAAGGCAGTATGCCATAGAGCGAATAAAATAAACAGGCCAACTCTGCCTCGGTTTCCTAAATGAATGGGAGCTGATGATGCTAAAGGGTCTAGTAATGCGAGAATGCCCTGGGCAATATGCGTGAACCCCTGGCAACAAGAAAGCTACACTTGACAATGTTTTCCATTTGCCATGAATTACACCAATTAGACAAGAGGGTGTCTATCTAGCCTAAGGATTTTTCAGACAACTCTACCCTCTCAATGTATATTACTAACAAACAGTCACAATGTAATAGAGAGAAGCTGTTTTTGTCAACCACATGGGCAATAGAATCTCCTGGTCTAGTGAAAATGTTGAAAGATCTAAAAGCTTTATGTCCGACTTGGACATGGGAATATATAAACACAGTGAGTCTCTTGATGTGACTAAGATTGAACATTGGATATCCAAATTTAACTTTGAAATAGCTCCAAACAGAATGAGATGTTGACTGAGATATTAAAAAGATGGCTACATATGATAAGACTATCATAGATCATAAAAGACATGTATAGAGATATACGCCATGTGAAAGCAAGTAAAATTGATACAATACATATTCTTAGGATGATTAAGGTCATCAAAAATAAATGTAGAAATTAAATTAGGTGGTGGCGCTTCTCGCTTCGAAAGGCAGCTTGGCAAAAAATGATTAATACATTAAAATCTATGAACACCTACAATATATGGCACCTCCTGGGGCAGGCCAAAGGGAACACAAATAGAAGAATATTAAATACAATAAATGAAATTCGATGGCTTCAATATATAAAAAACAATTTCCAGCAATAAAATGACCTAGAAGAATCTGAACGTAATCCAGTAGCATATATATCTTCGATTCAGATAGAAAGTGATGATGTACTATGGAAGATCGGGCGACTTAACTCCTCCAAAGCTCCTGGGCAAAAAATGGGTTGGCCAGTATAGTATTAAAGAAAAGCCCTGGTATGTGGGCTAGAATAATTGGAATCAATTTCCGAAAAGTGCTACAAGAAGGTCTAATAGCCATTTCTTGGCAAACTGCAATTTGGTACCAATCAACAAGAAGGGCAATCGCAGTGAACCTGCAAATCATACTCTTTTCTCTATGCTTGATACAACATGGTAAATATTTGCATCCGTCTTCTTGGATAAACTCCAAAAATGGCTTGATGCAACCCACCTTTTTAAATTCCAAATGGGTTTCATGGATGGATCGGCAACAACACATAACCTTAGGTTAATGGACCTGTGGAATGAAAGATCAAGCATAAAAAAAATAACCCAGGGTTATGTGCTCTTTTCATAGATTTCCGAGCGGCCTTTGATTTGATAAGTAGGCAGCAGCTCTGGCAAAAACTCTATGGCTGCTCATTGGATCTATTGCATTTTCTAAAGGTACTAAACAGCAATACCACCGCCCAGGTACGGTTGGGGGCTGGGGGAGCGATGACGGATCCTCTGCTAACTACTAGGTGGATCAGGCAAGGTTGCGTTTTGGCTCCCTTGCTCTTCAACCTGTATCTAGCGATCTCCTGAAGTGCTTAAATACTGTTGCGAATTGTCCACCTAAGGTCAATAATCACCTTGTTGGGTACCTCTCGTACAATCTTGTGATCTTTGATCACACATTCTCTGGACTATCATGATCTGCCAGAGAACTTTGGAGGTATGTGGACGAGAATGACCTGAGGATCAACGGTAAGAAAACACAGATAATGTTCACTTGTGGGAGGATTCCAAGACCAAGACCAGAATTGGTGGTTTCTGACATAGTGATTGAACACAACCTGTTACAAGTACCTGGGAATTGAAATAAGTGCCAGACCAGGATTTTCTGACCGTATTATTGCTATGCGATGCAATTAATGGATTTAATAGCAAACAAATTGGAGGGCTACTCACTCAAGGGCACGATTCACCTTTTTAAACAGTGTTTTTGCCCTGCCATCTTGTATGGATTAGAGCACATTTCTATGGGTTTTCTGTTGTGGTTACAAACAGTCATTTATGGAAACTATACTATGTCTCCCGCATTAGGACAAGAAATGAAATTGAGCAGATGTGAAGCACGGTTTACCTACAGTATTTCGAATTGCATTTTTTCGAATGCCATAATGTCAAACATTTGGCCGGAAAAAAAAAATGTGAATGTATTTTTTTTTAAATTATTTTCTGTTTGAAATGGGCGGGGGGGGGGGGCGAAACCTCCTTTATTTTCTTCAAACCCTTTTTTTTTACTCACGAAACCAAAAAAAACATATGAATTCAAAAATAACACATTCCAATTTTTTCGCCCAAATGTTTTTGACATTGTCATTCGAAAAAATGCATTCGAAATATTAACTGGATACCGTGAAGCACCTTATGCCAGGTCTGTTGGTTAACTATTTGAGGCCATAGGGTGGCAACCTGATTGGGAATTACATTTTTATGAACTGAATGGGATTTGTGCTGCAATTTCAACCATCTGTCAGCATTGAAATCGTATGTGTAGGTGGCAGATATGGTATACCGATATAAAAAGCCCCAACCATATGTGCTACTCTGCCCATCAGCTCAGGTATGCCGATTTATACTTCCCATAGTTAGACTTTGGTGTGTGCGCTTGACTGTTTATTTTGGAATTCGATATATTTCTTTCTCTAGTTTTTGTTTTGTGTTCCTGATTTGATTACTATTTTTTTTTAAACTTTTCTTTATTGGCAAGAAGCAGTAGCAGGCGCGTGACATATTACATCAACATCTCTTATTACATAATAAGGCATAGATAACAGTGCAAAGACTCAACAGAAGACCACACCAATTCATAAGAACAAATTAATTACCTCATGGTCCATCGCGAGTCAGCTCATTCAGCCGCCATCTCAGGAGATGGAGGAGAGGATAGAAGCTCCAAGTCTGCCCTGGCGTTCAAATAACTACAAAACTCTGTCCATACGTTTTTGGGGCGAGCATTAACAGGCAGCGTGTTAATATAGTCCTCCTCACAGATTTATGTCCAAGTAAGGGCCTTTAGCCAGGTCTCCAGTGAAGGGGGGGAGCGTCTCTTCCAACACTGCAAAATGCATTTCTTGGCCACCATCGCCCCTATATTCAGGAATTTAGCGGCCCGTCTAGCCTCGGCCCCCTCCCACAGCCCAAACAGAAGAGCAAGGGGGTCAGGGTTAATCCAGAACCCCACCATCTCAGAAAGGGCCTCTAGCACAGCCTCCCAAAACGGAGCCAGTGCCTCACAGGACCAGAACATGTGGGCATGGTCCGCATCACCAGATCTACATCTCGGGCAAGGGTGAGTGTGGTCCCGAGCATATTTACCCACCACGTGAGGAGTATAATACAGGCGGTTAAGTTATTTGAATTGCATGCATCTGAATCTAGAGTTGAGGGAGACCTTGCGTGTGTGTATGCACATTTTGGCCCATATACCATCAGTAATGTCCAACCCCAGTTCCCGGCTCCAAGCATCTCGGACCGCAAGGGGAGGGTCCACAGCACGTGTTATCAACATTTTATACAGAGCGGACACTATGCCCCTACCCCAAGCAGAATGAGCGATGTAGCAGATCTCGGGGGACTCAGGAGGTTATTGCGGATACGAAGGCCACATGCCTTGGACGGCCGCTCTGAGTCTAAAGTACTGGAGAAACTCCAGTGAGGACTTGGAGTGACCCGGCCTCCACATCTGCGGGGTGATGAATTTTCCATCAGGGAACAAGTCGGAGAATGAGTGATATCCCAGGTCTAGCCAGTGGCGCATAAGGAGCTTATCCTGTGTGGGGGCAAGGCCCGGGAATGACCACAAGGGTAGCCATTTGTAGAACGGGCGGAGTCGGAGTGGGGTAGTAGAATCTGTTTCCATGCCCTGATGATGGCGGCCACTGGGTCAACCGGGGCGTCCGAGTGATACGAGTGAAAAAGGACCAGGGACATAACATTTACCTCCTCTGTCGCAAGGATCTCAAGCTTAACATGTGGGGGGGGGATCCTGATGACGGTACCAGTGTGTAGCGTATTGAGCCTGAGTGGCCGTCCAGTACAATGTAAGATCCTGTGCGTTGAATCCCCCCTCTCATAGGGTAATGTCATATGCTGCCACTTCCTGCGTATGGCAATGGAGTGCCATAGAAAGCGGGCGAACCCCGCATGCAGGTCCGCGAAATATTGTTTCCCAGGCCAGATCGGAACATTAGCAAATATGTAAAGTAGTTTCGGAACTATGATCATTTTGATTAACGATAGTCTCCCAGATAGTGAGAGGGGGAGGTTGGACCATCTCCTCATCTTGGACCCCCAGTAATTGATGCCCCCAGGAGCCCACTTAAGCGGGAATTCGCATGCCGGATGGGGAGTTGCTGGCGTGAGGGGGGAGATCTCTGATTTGGTGTAATTTATAGTGAAGCCCGAGAATGTGCCAATTTTGATGATTTTGCGAATTATTGGGTCAAGATGGACCGAGGGGTCCCTAATGTATAGAAGTACATCGTCCGCATAAAGTGATATAATCTCGGGGGCATCTCGAAGTCGTATCCCTTTGCGAGTATGGTTGTCTCTTACACTATCCGCCATGGGCTCAATAGCCATCGCGAACAGAAGGGGAGAGAATGGGCATCCCCGACGTGTCTCCCTGTGGAGGGTAAATGAAGCTGACAGATAAGTTAACCAGAACCTTGGCCACAGGGTTGGTGTATAGTAGCTTGATATAGGACAGCATGCGCAGGCCGATTCCCATCTTCTCAAGCACTGCCCAAAGGTATTGCCATGAGAGCATGTCAAAAGCCTTTTGGGCATCAAGTGTCACAGCAACCGTGTTGGCTTTGGGGTCAATTCTGGAGATAACATTGAACAGTCGCCGAATGTTTAAGGCAGTTTAGCGGCAGGGACAAAACCACTCTGGTCAGGGTGAATTGGGTATTTCATGATGGGGAGGAACCTATTTGCAATGATCTTGGCAAATATTTTGGTGTCGGTATTCATGAGGGACAGGGGCCTATAGGAGCCGCATTCGTCAAGAGGCTTACCCGGCTTGGGAAGCACAGTGATAACAGCCTCGCGCAAGGACCGCGGGAGGGTAGCAAGGAGTAGCAACTCATCCCACACCTCGTACAGGCGCGGGGCCAGCAAGGCGACATGCTCTTGGTAGAATTCAGCAGTTAAGCCATCTGGGCCAGGAGCTTTCCCTTTAGGGAAGGTAGAGATGACCGCTCCAATTTCATCCAGGGTGATGGGTGAGTCTAGTTGCTCTTTAGTGGCCAGATATATAATGGACATGGGGATACGGTCAAGGGGCATATCCATATCATGTGGGCTGTGTTCGCGCTGCTGGGCGTAGAGGTCTGCATAGAAATCCGCAAATGTTTCAAGGATGGGTTGGTCGGACCAATGCCGAACTCCATCCTTGTCGATAATGCTATCAATGCGGGCTCTGCCCCTGTCATGATGCCTACCCCCGGAGCACCAGGCCAGGCCCAGCACCCCCGGGAGCAGGCATCACGCCCCCGGGTAAAAGCCCAGCGGCCCTTTATAGGGGCTCTTTGGACTCTGTCCTGGCGCCGTTGGCGCCAGGCTCATGTTGGGCATCATTCCTGGTGCCATAGGCGCCAGGCTCATAAGGGGAAGTGTTTGGTGCACTTACCTGAAGCAGACCATGCTGCACACTCACCTGATGCAGACCATGCTGCATGAAGAACCAAGCCAAATGAGGCTTAGGAGGGACTATTTTTTTGAAGGAACTATTTTGTTACTTGGGTGGGGCTGTGGACGAATACTCACCTGGAACTTCTTCCAAAGCTATTTAAGCCACGCCCGGACAGCCACACGTGCTTCACGTTGTTCTGCATCCCAGCAGCTGAACGCTCACTGTGTCTGCTCCTGCACCTGGACTCCAGCCACGCCCGCCTCGAACCTGGAACACCTGTAAGGGAATAAGAGAAGAGAAAGGTGAAAACCAAGAACTTATTCAACCTTCTTACCTGCATCCGGAATCTTCACGCCAGCATTCCTGAAGGAAGACTTCCATTTAAAAGCACTGCGTTGCTTGCTGCAGCACCGCGCTTCACTCAAGAGACGCCGCCCAGCTCCATCGCGGCTCTCAGCACCTGTCGCCACATCTCTGCACCTAGGGGAGAGAAGAAGAGACAAAAGGTGAGCAAGGGAACACAAGAGGAAAGCCGAATTTTCAGCCATATTACTTACCGGCTTTTCTTGGTGAACCATCCCACATCTCGGGTCGGCGCCGCCTCTTTGGCAGGTACCGCACCCCGGCCCCTATGGGGAAAGGACAAAAGACATTACTGGGGAATTATAAAGACATTTAGAGGGGTCGCCCTCATCACTAACTCACCTGATTTTACCACCAGCAATTTAACCTCTCAACGCATTGCCTTTGTTCTGCACCTGAAATAAAGGACAGAAAAAACAACATAAAAGGAGGCTCACACTTGAACTTTTGCATCTTCATACTTATGGCGTATCACTCAGAAAAGTCAAGTGGATGTGCCAGCGCCATTCTGAAAACCAGTGAAGTAACTGGACGAACGCGTGCCCCTGCACCAGAAGCAGGATGGAGAGTTCATCCTTCCAAACCATAAGGTGAGCTTAAACCAGGGATTTTGGAGGACTCGGAGAAGAACGAAGGGGGACAAGGGGGAGCAAGCACACTATTCAGCAGACAGTTAATCCCCTTTCTCATCTGCAGAAGGATATTCCTACGGGCCAGACAAGCAAGATTTGGGGGTCCTGTTCAATCGGTGGTCCAAATTCTGCGCATCACGCTTGAAGAGGCCACAGCAACCCAGACCAGCGCCTCCGTGGGAGCCAGGTGAGCGTTACAGCCCCCTTCAATCCGGGCAAAGCGGGCTAGGGTTCGGCCAGGTCTTTCCCCTTCGCCATACTTCCGAGCCGCAACAGGTCGGGCAAGATATCTTATCTCGCTGAGGGCGAGGGTCTCAAACGTGTCGAGTTCAGTTCGTATCTGCGCTAACTTGGGTGGGGAGGGGGTGGAAGCGTATTCACACTCCAGTACCTTGAGTGTGGACTCGGAGCGACGTAAGGAGTTCCTAATGTCTTTCAAGACCCCAGCCTCCCTGGAGATACACATGCCTCTGATGAACACTTTGAATGCCTCCCACCTTACCGCATCTGTTGTGTCATGGCGTTTGTTGTTATCGAAAAACAATGTGATATCTGCAAGTATGTCGGCCTTGAAGACAATATCGTGTAGCGCCTCCGACTGAAAGCGCCAGTTGGAGTGGCAGGGAAGGGCAGGCTGCAGGGAAATGTCCAAAGTGACCGGGGAGTGATCGGAGAGGGTGCGCTGTAGTAACTGCATGTCAAGTTTTTTGCCAATGAGCACGGCCGAAAAGAGAAAAAGATTGATTCTGGAATGGCTGTCATGGGCAGAAGAGTAGAATGTGAATTCCCTGGTCAGTGGGTGGAGTGCTCTCCAGGCGTCAATCAGGCCAGCTGGGCCCATGTGTGCCTGGAGGCGACGGGCGGCCCTGGACATTATTCTGGGGGCAACGCCTGATCTGTCCAGCTCAGTCCATTATGAGATTCATATCCCCCCCCAGATGATTGGGACCCCAACATATCTCTGGAGCATGACATTGATGTGGTCGAAAAAATCAGGTGTGTCTATACTCGGGGCATAAGTGTTAACAAGGAGGCACTCTGTGTTAGCAAGCAGACAGTGGAGGATCACATACCTACCATCTGGATCAATGTGGCTGGTACGCAAGGAGAATTCCACAGATTTATGAATTAAGGTGAGGACACCCCTGGACTGGGAGGAGTAGACCGTGAAATACTTGTTGGGGCCCCATGTCGGGGCGAGAGAGGACGATAGGTGTCCAAGGACATGGGTTTCCTGCAAGAGGAGTATGCTGACCCAGTGTCCCTGGGCGTATGCTGTTATCCTGCGGGCCTTAGTGAAGTTGCTGAGCCCTCTAATATTCCAAGACATTAGCCTAATAGCCATCATGTAGACCTAGGGGACATCCCAGCAGTGTGTGGTGTTATTTGTTGAATATGAGCTGGGGTGTCAATGCACCGAGACGCTGCCTCGCAACCAGAGCTATTACTGCCCTGCCATTTTTGTTATAACATCCCACACTGCCCCCCCCCCCCCCAACACGGCAGTGGCAGGTAACCCACCCGATGATCCAATGCGAGAGTGCCAAACCCAACAGGGCAACGCTCGCCTGTGCGCCCAACTGGGGCGCAACCAATGACCATAACAAGCCAAACTCGGCATTGCAACTGCAGCGGGGGTCGCTGCTGCCGTGAACCTGACTTTAGTGGAAGAACGGTGCGATACACCATAGGTAGTACAGCAGTATAACATGTTAAGTTTCCAGGAGACATTGCAACAAGTTACAACTAGCAATGGATATACAAGATTTAGGACTCATGAAATAACAAGGAAAATGCAACTGTCGAGTGCGCCAGTTGTACAGAAGGAGGCGCAGACACTGGAGACCAGACAGGGGGCCTCAGCTCTCATCCAAAGGCTCGTCCACCGGACCGGGGAGGGGAATATGGGATTCAATGAATTTAACCGCCTCGTCCGGGACAGTGAAAAAGTATAATTTATTGCGATGGGTGAGTTTCAGCCTCCCGGGGAACAACATAGCGTATTCCACTTTCCTCTCTCTGAGCAACTTTTTCACACCATTGAATTGTCTGCACTCCATTTGAATATTGACAGAGAAGTCAGGGAAGATTCGGATAGTTTGAGAATCCAGTTTCAACTCACCCCTCTCCCGGGCCAACCGCAGAATGTGATCCGTGTCCCTAAAGCTGAGGACTTGGGCAATAATTGGCGTGGGGAAATCGCCGGGCTTGGGGTGGAGGGCCAGCACTCGGTGGGCTCGTTCAATCGTGAAGAAAGGGGAGAGCTGAGGATTGCCCAAGAGGTCTCTCAGGAGGTTTTCAACAGCTTGTTCCATTTTGCCTTTAAGAGCCGTCTCCGGGACCCCACAATGCGTATATTGTTCCTGCGAGATCTGGACTCCAAGTCGTCGCAATTCGCCTTGACTTGCTTCATATCACGCACCAGGTCAGAGACTGTGTTCTGGAGCACGTGGACCTCATCCTCATTGGCCCCGATCCTGGTCTCGGCCTCGACCAGCCTAGTGCTGTGCTGGTCCAGTTTGGTGCGCAATGAGGCTACGCTAGCGTTGATATCATCTAATTCTTCGTGGAATGACGCAAAGTTTTTGGCCATAGATTCCATCAGTGTTGTAAGATCTGGCTGGGGAGAACTTGAGGGTGCATCTGGATCGTCCCTGGGCAGGGCAGCCACCCCCTGCTCCTGTCTGGAGAGTGCCTTGGCATATTTGTCCATCGCCCCAGCTTTGTTGGCCCTGCGTGATTTGTTGGACATGGTTGGGGATACCGAGACCCCGGAAGGAAGTCTCGCGAGATGTTAGCAACAGTCCTCGGGTTTTGAGGGCCAGAAGGGTCAGGAGGGTCCCCAAATTCCCGTCCAACAATGGGCCGACCGCTGTATAGGGATTGGGGCAAGGAGTACACCAGCCGGGTTCGCTACAGGGCGCCAACACCCCTGTGAAAGATCAGCCCGAGCGACAGGCCGTCCCAGGCGGCAGGGCAATCTGATGGAGGCAAGCAGGGGGTGGTGTTGACGAGGGCAAGGCGAAAGCGGACGGGTGCGGATGGGAGAAGCTGACAATGTGCCCCAAGCAGCCGAGAGATAGGGAGTGGATAGTGGTAAAACACCCAGGAGCGAAGCTGAGCACACAGGCCACCAGGGGGGTAACTGAGCCTCCCAAGGCTGAAAGGCGCATGTGCTTGAGGCAGCCAGTGGTCTTTGGAAGCTATAGCCCCCGATTTGTGAGTTCCATGAGTGTAAAAGTATCAAGAAGCAGAGGGGGGGACTCAACCTCCCGCAGAGTAGGAGGACAAATGCAGTACTGGGGCAGGGCACCAGCACTTTCGTGCAGAGATGGTCGGTGCGTCCACTGGTCAGATATGGCAGCGCAATCAGGGCAGGTATCCAGCAGGCGAAGCGCTCCGGGGGAATAGTGGGGCCCCAGGATCTCAGCGTCAAAAGCGTTGGGTACCCCGATCCAAGGCCACTC
The DNA here is from genome assembly GCF_040938575.1 of Ambystoma mexicanum. Classification (NCBI taxonomy): domain Eukaryota; kingdom Metazoa; phylum Chordata; class Amphibia; order Caudata; family Ambystomatidae; genus Ambystoma; species Ambystoma mexicanum. Next base: position 240,621,424 of record NC_090936.1, on the reverse strand, counting down.
AGCAGGTGCAGAGTGTGGGTGAGTGAGAGCAGGTTAAGCGGGCGCCGGGGCGGCAGAAAGGATGTAGGGAGGGCAGGACTCCACCGGCGGCGACCGCCCAAATCCAAGGACACCGCAGAGATGATTAGGGCAGGTGGCCCCCAGGAGCAGGGGAGCCCAAGCCCCAGCGAAGCCGGATCACACAGGGGAGGAGCGGCTAGGTCCCGGGCCAGGAGGGCCCAAAAGATGCAATGGGGTCGGTGGGCCCGAGGCAGTTGGAGGTATGGAGTTGTGTGCCAGTGGGGCAGGAGCAGCCGGGAGCTGCCTGATGTGTGCGGGGGCTCATAGAAAGTGCTGTGAGCCGGCTGCGTGCACAGTCAGTATGCGGGGGCACAACAGGGTTAAACTCCGGGGCCGGCTCCTCACCTGGAGATGCTGCGTGTCCCAGACGCCGCGGAGGCCCCCAGCTCTCACCGAGCCGCTCCGGATAGTTGGAGGCGCGGGCAGCAGCGAGAAGGCGCCCAAGCCGCCGCTCGGAGGAGGAAGCCCGCAGGGGATCCCAGCCGACCTCAGGGCCCCGGAGGGGAGAGGGAGCTCAGCAGGATCCGCAAGGTGAGTCCGGGCGGCGCAGAAGTGTGGCAGGCCGCTCCGAAGCTCCGGCAGCGCAGAGCCGATCAATGAAGCAGGCTCCAGCAGCAAATCGGAGTAACGCCCCCGCCCGCTCAGTCTGGGCCCGCGGCAAGCCCGGCCGCCGCTCCCCACAGGAGGCGTGGGCCGAGGAAGAAGCGCCACCGCAGGGACGCCGATGGGCCAGAGTTGCAGTCAGCATGGCAAGGGGGAAATCGGGTCCAGCCTCCGCGTTGGCAGCTCATCACGCCTCAAGCTATCGTAGGTCGGTTGCCGACCACCAGGAAATGACACGCCGCGGCCTCAGCAATCCACGTGTGGCAGGGCCCGCAGTAATGTAAGCGGCTCCGCAGGCCTCAGTTGGCGGGTACTCGGCTCGAGATGTAAAGCGGCCCAGCACGGCACCGGACGACCGATTCTCATCCAAACTCGGAGGTAATGTTGACCTGGGATTAATCAACACAGAACACTCGTTCCTAGTGCAGGATAGTGTAGTAAACCGCTGATTCAGGCGGATAATTAGTCGTCGGGTCACAGAGCTGAAAAGCTAGGCAGCCATCTTGCAGGCTGCTCAACAGCGCCCCCCTGGACTGTGTTTTTTGATATTCATTTCATTGTTTATATATTTAGTCTGGTCAGAGCGACTGGGGGTCCCCCACTTGAGTGATTCCCTTCACTCGCTTGGGGCTCCACCCACGGCATGCCCAGATTAACTCTTAGGTTTCATGCGATTGATTGGCTGGTGACCTATTACAACAGTTATTATTTGATACTAGCACTTTAAACAGTATGCACCTTTTTAGCTAATTGTTAAATATATTTCTATATATTGTACTAGAGCTTTAGACAATTTAATACTTTTTTAAGACTTTATTTGCAACTAATAAATATATTGTTATAAATCAATTTTGTTTTATGTATGATGATCTGTGGGGCAGTTAGGGGGGTCTTTACCCTGTCTACATGGTTGAATGATGTCCTTTGAGTGAACTCCTTTGCCTTTCCGTTGGCTTGACCTCCATGTATTATTGTTTGTTGCTTCCCTTCAGCCAGCGAAGTAGGGGAAACCCATCATTTGTTTTGCTGATTTATACTTCTGATGCAAACAAATCACGCCCCATTATTAACTATCCATGGGACAGCATTGAAGCTATTGCCCAACAAACGAAGTGGTTGCATATGTCAAGCAGCATATCCAAGAAACAGCCAGACATGTGCTGACCGAATGTTGTGAAATAGGTATTGTTTACATGCAGTACTTGGGCTCCTTTTGTACATGTTGAATTCTATTAAGGAAGCTCCTTTCTGGCCTTATTGCCTAATTTCTACTAACCAACAACTGCATCTGGCATGTTATAGAGTCTGGATGAATGTCACTCCTAAACTGTTCTAGAATATTTTTAGTGCAATTTTACAAGGAAAGTATCTAAATGGAATTAAGGACTGGCAACTTGATGCAGATGCTGTTTGATTTTGATCTCTATTTGTCTTTTAAAATTATATGATATGGAAATGTATTACTGAATGAAATTGTATTAATGAATGAAATTGTATTAATGAATTGACTTGTTTAAACTGTTTTTTTATATGCATACCACTCAACTCCTTCTTGGAGACTTCAACATGCATCCCTCATCCGGACACTTTCCCGACCTCTGCAACTCTTTCTATTCTCCCCTCTGGCCCGACTCATTCTGCAGGTCACACTCTGGATTCTCTGATCTCCTCGGACCCTCCCCCTCTCTATCCCTCTGATCACTCCTCTCTCCTGGAGTGATCACTCTCTCCTTTCCTCCCACCTCTCCCTCGCTACTCCTCAGGCAAGCCTTTTCCAATAGTTCCACCTACCTTCTCGGTCATCTCGGTCATCCGACCCATGAAGCGTGTGTCAGTTGAGGCTTTTGCTACCGCTTTTTCTCCCCCTCCTCTACCTCGGGCTGACTCGCATCCTGACACAGCCCTTTCCACGCTCTACTCCTCTATTTCTGATACTCTGGATGTTCTTGCCAAAAGCCAAGTGTAATTCTTGGTGCACGACCCTCACCCTTAAACGCAAGTGTAGGGTGACTGAGAGGAAATGGCAGGCTTCCTGTGCATCCTCTGACTAACTGGCCTGCCGCCTGCTCCAAAGGCAATACTGGCTCCTTGTCTGCACTAAAAATAGAGCCCATATCCAAGCACACATCTCTGCAGCATCTAACAACTCAGCCAAAATCTTTGAAATCTGCAAGGAGCTGGCCAACCCTGCTGCAGTCTCTACTACTCCTGTCGCCTCCCAAGCCCCTTGTACGGCCAGGGCCTCTCACTTCATCGAAGTAACCCAGTACATCCTGTCCACCCTCTCGTCCTCTCTCCCCCCCACCCCCTTCTCTCTCTCTCTCTCTCTCCATTTCCTCTGGCACCCCTGCAGCCGTCTCTCCTCCTTCCTTCTCATCTTTTCCTCTGTTCTCCCCTAACGAGATTTCCAGACACGTCTGATCTATGAAAGTCTCGTCAAACCTGTTCATCCAAAACCATCAAGGACCACATTGACAGTCTTGCTCCGACTCTGGCCGACTTCTGTAACCAATCCTTCGCCTCTGGAGTCTTCCCCACCCCTCTGAAACACTCTTGTGCACCCACTTCTCCAAAATCCACAGTTGACCCTGCTTGCCTGGCTAACTATCGCCCAAACTCTATCACTCTTTTCCTGGGCAAACTCTTGGAAAAGCTGTCCATCTGACAGCTTAATCTTCACACCGACTCTGTTGGTTGTCTCCATGACCATCAGCCTGGCTTCAGAGCTGAATCATGGAAACTGCTCTCCTGAACATTAGTGAAGACCTGCTCTCCAGCCTTCACTCTAACATCCCTTCTGTCCTCATCCTGCTTGATCTCTCTTCTGCCTTTGACCCAGTCAACCATGCCATCCGGCTGAACCGTCTCCGTGATAACCTGGTTATCACCGATCAGGCCCTGGCCTGGCTGACCTCTTTCCTCTCTGATCGAACTCCCAGGTCCAACTTGGGTCCTTCCTCTCCTCCATCTCACTCTCTACTTGTGGTGTTCCCAAGGGGTCTAACCTCTCTCCCTGGCTGTTCAACCAATACCTGGCACCTCTTGCCCACCGCATTGCTGCTCTCTGCTCTAACTTTCAGTGCTATGCGGATGACTCCGCTCGTTTTCAGGCTTCCCTCTGCCACCTCTTCTCCCTCCCTCATCTCTGACTGTCTGTCTGCATCCAGGAATGGTGTGCCACCAATGAGCTCTGCCTTAATGCCAGTAAGATGATATTCTCCAAGCAACGAGTTGGGGGTAGATCTCTTTCCTCGGGTGGTGCCTCCCTCTGGAACAGCCTCCCTGCCACTATGAAACTTGAGGAGAACCATGTCCGGTTCCGGAAGCACCTCAATACCTTCCTCTTTACTTCTGCCTTCGCTCTTGCTCTCCCTCTCCCCTAGTACTCTGTCTGCTTCGGCTCCATGCACCTGGATACCCTCTGATTTCGGGCCCAGGTCCCTGCCCACCCAGGCTCACCCCTGCACTGCCTCCTGGCAACCCTAACATTTTTGTCTGTAGCTGTAACGGTACAGTTCCCTTACCTGCACTTATCAGACACGCCTTGTCTGCGCTTCAAACCTCGCACTTGCCACCCTGCTAGCTGCACTACCAGTTGTTGTTTTATCCCTTGATCAGCACTTTCCACCTCTCTCCTCTCCCTTGCACTTCCCCTTCCTTTTTCCCTGCACTTGCCCATTCTCAATGTCACTGGCCTTAGTAAGATTGTTGTTTTTTGTCCTCCCTTGCCTGAAACACGTGTTTGAGCGCGATACAAATAAAATATCATATTGTAACGTTCTGATGAACTATACAAATAATAGTGATCGAAACGGAATTGAGGGTGGTGGTGTGGATGCATATTATCACAAATTCTTTTTATTAGGTTGTATGTATGCTCCAGATTGTGAGAATCCAACCTTTTGTCCACTGTCACACATAAGTAACCTACCTTCAGAGCAAGAATATGGTCTTGGCTGGGGACTTTAACTTATTTCTGGATCACGTATTGGACACACATTTAGCAGGGAGAAGTAGTTGTGTGACTACAGGTGATGCAGTATGTTAATGTCTGAATTTGGAGCAATTGGTTGATGAATGGTGCTCCTTGAAGGAAAGGTATTTATTGTAGCACAAAACAGAAAATCTTTTCATGAATAATCTTATTATCATAGTGCTCTGACTCCTGTCATCTCGGAAATGATACATTCTATACGTTTGTCTGACCATGCTTTGCTTAAAGTTCATGTTTGCCCTGCTGACTGGAGCAAGAAAGGCAGGTATTTGAGACATTGAGAGGTAGGGTGGGCACCGCTCTGTCCTTATAATAATTCAACGATATCACTCGTCTTTTTGCAATTATATATGGGAGCTCACCCTTTACCCTAGGCACCGGGTTACCAAAACATCCACAAAAACGGAATGGACAGCTTACATCCCTGGATGAGCTCACTCGCACTCCCCTGATCGGGTTTCAATCAATGTAAAGAATAGTTTGTTCTTTCTTGTGTAGTTATATTAAAAATCATTAATCCACATTTCCTTCTTTGATTTTTCAATCTCCTTATTTATTCCTGACCAGTCAGTGTTTCAAAATTATAGCCTATGCATTTCGGACTTCCGTCCATCATCAGGGCTGTTAACACTATTCATAATAAATAAATCAATGACAATCCCACCAGTGTGATACATTCCCAATTATCCACCATTCAGTGAAATCCGTAAAAAATTAAAGTTTGATCACATACCCAATTGTAGTTGTAATCCAAAATGAAATACCACGAAAAGATACATAAAAAGAACAAAACGGAGATTCATTATAGAGCATTATTTTTAATAAAGCACTGAGCATATTTTAATCATATGATTGTATAGGTCTCTACCTGTAGGTCTTCTACCTCCTAGAGAGTATGTTCACCTCTGCTGTATGCATTTCTGAACAGCACTTCTAAGCAGCTCCTATTCAGTAAATACATAACCTTATTTAACTCCCCTCAGAATCTAATCTCTTTTCTTAAGTCACATAATTTCGTCTCCCTTAGAGTTGTCATTCTTACCTGTCGTAGGTTGCTGCTGTCCAGACGTGCTGGCTGCTCAAAAGGAGCTGCCGCCGTCTGCGATAGCGTTTTTATACACTAATCACTTACGCGCATGCACGCAGTGTCTTACTCGATGGCTCGAACTCCTCTTTTCTCTGTAAGACACATCGGCATAACCTACTCAATAGGTATCCTCATATCTGAATAACTCTCTTCTTATTTTGGGAAAACCATACAATTTGGACTGATTCCGTGTATCTAGAGCGTGCGTTGATCTATCGCGCCTGCGCGCGTAATGAACACTACCTTGCGGGGTCCCGCGCATGCGCCTGGACCTCGAATGTAGTGTTACTCTCTGTGGTCCTCACGGACAAAAATTCAACTCTCTCTTCTGCCTATATTACAGTACTCTGTGTCCTGCCTTATTAAGCGAACATAAACATTGTACTTATGTTTACATGCATGACATGACCTACGGTTTGATACCACACAAACTCTGTTTACCACTTATTAGCTTACATGTAAAACTGATTTTTGCCAAATGGACATATAACACTATATACATTTGTATACATTTCCGTTCATATTGTGATGCTCAATAGAGGGAATCCACTATAGGCAGTGGGGTCACTGCCTTACGTCCCACAGGGAGCTCCCTGCGGGACATATCATAGACCCTCTCTTGGTATCCAATGTTCTACCACTTTTGCATCACCATGTCTGTGTTCTCTGAAACTCACAAAAAGCACATAAAGTTCACTTCCTCATTTATACCCCCTGGTCTCAGGGAGTCAAGTCGATCGATCCAAAACGATTCTCGTTGATTCAACCTTTTCCCCCAAGTCTTCATGTGCATTAAGTTGTTTAATAGTCTCAAAAACTTGTATCCTCATCTGGCTAATGTTGTGCTTCATTGTGTTCCAATGTCTTACCACCGCTGAATTTACATTGTTATTCCGAATGCATGATCTGTGCTTGTTCCATTGTAGTTTTCCAGGTCTTTTCGATTGCCCTACATAATAAATGCTGTATGGGCATTAGATCGCGTAAATTATATTTGGTGTATCACATGTTGCATATCCTTTTAGAGACCTATACAATCATATGATTAATATATGCTCAGTGCTTTATTAAGAATAATGCTCTATAATCAATCTCCGTTTTGTTCTGTTTTTTGTATCTTTTCGTGGTATTTCATTTTGGATTACAACTACAATTGGGTATGTGATCATAGTTAAATTTTTTACGGATTTCACTGAATGGTGGATAATTGGGAATGTATCACACTGCTGGGATTGTCACTGATTTATTTATTATGAATAGTGTTAACAGCCCAGATGATGGATGGAAGTCCGAAATGCATAGGCTATAATTCTGAAACACTGACTGGTCAGGAATAAATAAGGAGATTGAAAAATCAAAGAAGGAAATGTGGATTAATGATTTTAAATATAACTGCACAATAAAGAACTAACTATTCTTTACATTGTAGGTATTTGAGACATAACACTTCATTATTAAATAATGCTGATCTTAACAGTATGGTGCCATATATTTGTGAGGACGTCTTGACCATCAGTAAGATTAGTTCATCTGATTTAGGATTTTGTGGCTATCTTGCACGCGCTTATGAGGTTAAAGATGCCTTTTGAACAAAGCTGCGAGAGAAGGCACTGAAAGGGGTGGATTCAGCTGAAAATATGGGATTGGAATATCACTATCCAAAAGATAGGCACCCAAGACTACCCCTACAGCAAGAAATACAACATCAGTTAGGCCTTCAAGAATTAAATATGCACTGTTTTGGATTGTGACAAAACTAAATGGGACCAAGAGATATAATATAGGGGCAATGTTGGCATTTAGACATGAGAAACTGAACCTTAATTCTTGTGTCTTAGGCATAGGAAACACCCCTGGTTTACATTTTTTTAATGCAAACTTGAATGTTGGTGGGGCAGAAGCTGACCCTAGGCAAGAGACATTTGTTGGTAATGTGTACCTATACAAATTAGTTTAACAAAAGTTAACCAAAAGCAGCTATGCCTTTACAGAGGAGGCGATTAAGCCAACTATCAAGTTTTAATAAAAGAAAATCTTCTGCCCAAAATGGTTGCATTCAGGCATTTGCATCTGTTAAAGAATGTGCCTCCAAAACAAACTAGGATTTTTGAGAAGTCTTCACATATTCCCTTGTTAACCTTGCAAACAAATATCATGTAGGACTTGCACCAATCAGTTCTATGGAATAAGAATGGTTAGGGAATGTGGTCAAACGTGCAGTGCCATGAATGTTACTTCAACAGTTTATATCTCCAGTCTATAGACACAGATACACATATATTGTTAGCACAAATATGTTTAATCAGTTTTTGTACAGCCGACATGTGTTTTGACCACACTTATGCTAAGCAAAACATAGATTTTGACTAGATCAATATATAGCAAAAGAGTTGTTTTAAAAACCATCCCAGAGATCTGTCAATTAAAACATTTGGCCGAAGGAGAACCAAAAGATCTGGGACTTAAATAGTTAATGCAACTTCTGTATTTTTATCAACATTTCAATCTTAACACAGAGGCCTGATAGGAGCTACTTGTATTGATTCCTGTGGCTCAGCCTTGAGTCTAGATTAAAAGACAGTTGTTCGGAAACACCTTTACAGTAAGCAAGAGAAACCACATAAATAGTCTTTAACTCAACATTGCATATTATCGCCATTCGTCATAATCAGAAGTCCATTTGATGATGCTGATTTTGACCTAAGTCAAGGAATCACAATTGTTTTCCAAATGTGGCATTAATTTTCCATAGGTTTTCAATGTTTAAAGCAAAATGTTGAAATGAAGGTCTTTTTTAGCACCTTTGCAAGCATATGTATTTATGAACTGATAAATCACTGTTCAAAGAAATGGCCTTAATATAATGGCATTTTTGTTTAACCAGTTCTGTTTAAAAATACTAGTTGTTGGTCATCTCTTTTTAGTATACGTTTTAAAGAAAATTATCACTTTTCTGTATGGTAAATTGGTATTGTTCAGTAGTTGCATCCATTGAATAATAGACTGGAGCATTGCGCATGCATTTAGCTGCACTACAATTATGCATTTAGAGAAAGTCAGTAGGACCTTGATCTGTTTGTTTTGCTACTGGTAAATTAAGACGGGCTGTATTCATGTGAACTCTCAGGTTGTTTACAGAAAGAAAGCACTGTGTATACAAAGGAAGAAACTGTTCAAATATTAAAGATAACCATTACTTAAAGAATCAACAGTCTTTCTCTGTGTATATATCAATTTACTGACAGGTTTTTTCAAAAGCTTTCTAAGAGTTCATGGTCCTCAGTATTGATTTCTTGTTTTAATTGTATTTTTCTTGGTGGTTCACCTTCTGGAACAATATCACTGTTAGCAGTACATCATTGACACCCCGTTCCAGGTTGCTAAAATTGGTTAAAGTAAATTTGTGCTAACATGTCGGATTATGGCATGGTGAATGTACACACTGACTGAAGCAGATTTATTCTTGCGTCAACCTATTCTAGATTCTAGATGACCGAAAACAGTGGTGGAAGGTCCAAAATGCAAGTGGAGCTTCTGGATTTGTGCCAAATAACATCTTGACTGCATTGAAAACTCAGGAACCTGGAGTAGGACGCACAGAACCTCTGTACAGTCATACAATACAGGTAACTACCCCCTTATACTGAGGGAACCTCTTTTAATACACAAGGTTCATTTAAGCCATACTTTCTAGAAGCCTTCATAGTTTTGTTGTGTCTTATTTACAGTTAATAGTTTGTATATTGCAAGATGATTGACAGGTGCTATCAGAAAGTCTTCTTTAAACATTTTATGGAGTGTTTGTATTTATTTGGCCAGACCCGCCACACACAGAGCAAATATATAGACAGTGGAGCAGGTCTCTGTTCATGTTGCAAGCACATAGTTTCTGCAAAATGCGAGCCAGTTATTGTTGGGTAATTCGATGGCGTATAAAAAGGGTACATTTAATTACAGGGGGACATATATAAATTCGGTATACATTTAGGCAATGGGCCAGTAGTTATGTGAACACAACATACATTAGTTTAGCATGAGGGTAGGGCGGCAGGGTGGTTATGATAGAGGGGGAAGTGGGGAGAAGGGTAGTGGGGATATGGTTGAGGCTTGAGGACGGTCTTACATAGTTCCACTGATGAAGCTACTTGTATGCCTGTTGGTGGGTGGGGAAAAGTAGGGGTTGAGCACTCCACTGGTGGGTGAAAGTAAAAGAAGCAGGAGGTTGTACAAGTACGATTGCATGACATAAGGTGACTAATTTTTATTTGCGTTTAAAAGAGATCATGCTAATGTTCTTTCGTAAATGGCACATGGTTGTTTTTCAATAGTTGTCATTTCAACTTAAGCCTCATGACGTTCTTTGCTTTATACTAGTGTGCTGTTCTCTAGAGTGCCATCTGTCTATTAACTCATAATCTCATCCTGCATCTTTTCACTTTATGTAGACTTATGCTTTTACCAGCTTCATTGCTCTTTGTATGTTTGTAGTATGCTTATTTGATTTGCTTGTCACCATCCTTTGTTGATAGCTGTTGATGCCAAAGAAGGAGTTTGAAATCTTCAAGGTAGGTCTCTGTGTTCCCTCTAGTGCAGTGAACTTAGTTTCCTAACTGTACCCAAGCTTTTCAATCCGCTTCTAGTCTACAGTACTTCGCTTTTTACTTGTATGATGAGTTTGTGCAGATAGCGCACAGGACACTTCCGCCGTGCCTCATGTCAGTGCATTTGCCTGAGCCCCCCTGCCTTTTCTTCCAAGCCAAATCCTTTACTGAACTTTAGCTCAGAATGGTTTGTAGGGCGCTACATGAGACAAACTATTTCAGAGCACCCAAAACAATATCAAGTGCTATAATTCCCAGGGTCCTACCATTGCACCAGGGAGATGTTATTCCAGTTGTGGTTTTTTACTTTTCATTCTGGGACATGTAGTCCACCATTACAACTCTAGGACTACACGTCCCAGAATTCACAGAACACAACAGGAATGGAATAAAATAGAATATCCTGAATGTAATGGAGCATGTCAATTGGATTTAATGGGGAAGAGCTTCAGCATGGCCACTAGATTTCAAATGGCATGTTATCAAAGCGTCCCTTAACTTTAAGTGTGAGGCTTTCATTCCTCTGTGAAGCACTTGCGGGCATACAGACCAGGGAAAACTCTGCCACTCGTATTACCCTTCTTACCGGGGTGGACTGTGAACCCTAGAAATAATGTTCAAAGTGCCCCAAATTGCAACTTTTCAGCAAACCCAACCCTTTTCCTATGAGAAAATTTGGAAATAAAATAGGTTACCTCACAGAAGAGGCCCAGGGTGCAGAGGCCTACCGGGAAATCCGACCCGAGTTCCCTTATAGGCCAGTCCACCCCTGCCTTCTTACACTGTGAAACGGACAAGCCCATCCAAGCAGATTTCTACTCATGGACAGCTCTAAGTAACTGATAAGCTGGAATAGGTTAGTGTACCCGGTCCACCAGATGGTATGCAAAACTGATGGTCCCTTCATTGGTTTCTCAAAGTTTAGGCAATTTATTGGAGCAATAGCTTTTATAAATCTACAATGCTGCATTTGTAAAGGCCCCCTTTTGTCATATGTGTTCTACCACATTCTTAAACTGAGGCTGCCATTTTACATTTTAAGGTGTTCAATAATTTGTCAGGTAGTGTACACATTACCCCAAGGTACTTTCTGGTGATTTTCATTCCATTGCAAAAAGCTCAGCAGTGCTTCCCAAGCCAATTCAGATGTCACATGGCAAATTAGCATAACCTGGATAACTGAAGCATTGCCGCTCCAAAGACCAGGTTTGCAAGACTAAGATAATGGTAGATAATGCCATATAGTGAGTCACTTATGTCCTATTATCTTTGATCGGAAGGTTCTGTTTAATTGTCGCTCGTCCATTTACAATCAGGTGGCATGTAGCACCAACCAAGTCTGCATATGCACACGAAGTACTCTTTAACCAGTGCCTTTCATCCCACTACCTTTAGTGTGAGTAGCCTTATGACATATCCTTTTGTGGTCTTCTATTTTTATCCTCTTATTTAACTGTTTCAAATGTACACATTGAGTCCTTTTCACTTGTTCATTAGATTGTAGCTTTGAGAGATGCCTGTGTGGTGTCTGCCTTTTGACTGCTTTTTTCCAGAAACATTTCCGTGGAACTGCTTCTTGTAAATATGGAGTGTTTGGCTTTTATTTTCCAATTTTTGCATGTCATTTGTGTGTTTTTGCATGAATTTAGTTAATGTGTAGGAAACATATGTGAAACGCGTATGATGACATTCCACGTTGACCACACTATGATAGAAAGGTCTGTGATAGTAAAACTCCCTATTAGCATAGAAAACCTAATATTGCTTTTTCTCTATGAAAATATGATCCTGCAATAACTGTAAACAGGTTATAAATATTCATATTAGTGTATATGTGGCATTACTAACTGTAATGACCTACTACAGTTAAGTAGAGATGTCACCCTTCTCGAGCCAGCAGAATTTGAGTTAACACTGTAATGCTAAAGCTTTGTGTCACCTTATTAGTTTTAATTGATAAGCAACTATGTGTGGTTCAAGCTTTTTATAAGCACTGCTTGATTTTAGAATAGGAGAGCAAGAATGATCACCCATTTTAAAACCCAAAACCGTTTTTAAATGTAATGTATACAAGCGCTTTAAATGTTTTTGCTGTGCATTAAAAGCTGCTTATTAGGTTTTATTTCTTTCAACCAACGAAATTTTACATGTGGTTATATAGCTTGAGGATCTCTTGCATTCAAGAAAGAAGCAGACCAAGTATTAAAGGCGATGAAGGGTTGGCCATGTATTAAAAGGAATCAAATACACCCCACTGTACATAAAGGATATTGCAACTGACCAATCAGTTACGTGACAAAATAGGGAAATTAGGCCAAAGGCAGAGGACCTTTGAGGTCAAGCAACATATGGCTGGTGGTCCCGTACGGCAGAAGGCCGCATATGGCTGGGGATACTTTATCCCATATATCAAATGTGTTATAAAACATGTTACGCTAATTAGAGAGGAAAAGGTGAATTATCCATAATTGCGCCTCTGGTTGATCTAATCATGATCAGGTAAGGCTGATTGCGAGTATGATATGATAAGGCATTTATAACGCACCTATACACAAGTGTATCAAGGTGCGACGAGGCAAGGGAGGGGGAACAAAGGGAGGACAGACAACGATCCTACTAGGCCAGGTGTCATTCAGATCGCGCCAGTGCATGGGATGGGGGAAGGGGAAAGGTGCAGGGGGGACGGGAGGGTACAGTGCAATGCAATACATGGGAATAGAATAATAACAAAAGTAAAAATAATGGCCAGAAGGTGGCAGACGTCAGGTGTCAAGTGCTGGTAGTGGGACTGTAGGGATACAGAAACAGTCTGAGTGCGTGAGTTGCCGGGCAGGCAGTGCGGGCAAGTGCGACTGGTGTGGTAGGGACCTGGGCCTGAGATCAGATGGTGGCCAGGTAACCATTGCAGTTGCTGTTTCAAACAGGAGGTCAGCAGGGGAGAGGAGGAGGAAAAAGCAGAAGCAAAGAGAAAGGTTTTGAGGTGCTTCCGGAACCGGTGATGGTTCTCAAGTTTCAGGGAGGCAGAGGCTGTTCTAGAGGGAGGCCCCAACCGAAGAAAGAGATCTACCACCAACTCGTTGCTTGGAGAAGCGACTGATCCTGTGTGAGTTGGAGGCGGATGAGCGAAGAGCTCGAGAAGGAAGATATTTAGGAAGAGAGAGTTGAAGATATTGAGGCCCCAGAACCTGTTTGAGGGCTGCAGCTGTATAAAAGGAGGAGGAAAAGGCAACATGCAGAGCAGCAGCAGGGAAGCATGTGTGATGCTGGGAACCATTGGAGGGAACTGCTGTGGGAAGGTCTGTGGTGCACAGCCAGCCGAGATGCTGGGGACTGCAAGTAGAGGTCTGAAACAGCCTGGCGTGGGAGCAGAAACTCCTTGGAGCGGACTAGTGGTGGATAAGGGAGCTGGATGGAAAGGCTGCCCCTTTCCCTTTCAATTAAAGTTCTTGTTCCCTGTAGCGGAGAAGATGGTCCAGTGGTGTCTAAAGTGCAGTAGTTGGGCCCCTGGACACAGAAGCTGCAGTTTGTATGCTCTACGTTACGAGGACAGCTACTAAAGAGGCCAGTGAGTTCATATGAAATAAGAAACCCGGTGCGCAAAGAGCGAGTGAATGAAAAATTCCATTGTGCTAAAATCATTCGTATCTAGTAGCACAGTGGTTGCATGCATCAGAAGAGCAAGTTTTCGAAGGTCGCAGACCTAGAATTTTCCCATTGCTGAACGTAAAAGCACAAGAAACATTTTGTCTTGGAGTGGTCACCTTTCTGAAGGCAGAATGGTTTTGAAACTCTGTGTTGGGAAGTTCTTTTAAAGTGAAAGGTATAAATATTCTATAGCGGGCTGAATGAAAAGAAGATCGTGAACCACACCAATGCCAAAAGAACACCGAACTGAATACAAATGTTATAATTCAACAGAAAACCCTACATGTTGAACCTTGCAGTGAATGGAACTGTGCAATTATTCAAAACCACTGCATGTTGTGAAGTTAACTCAATCAGATGGAATCTTGGCGTTAACCCTATTGTATGAAGAAAGGAAGTAAACCTTCATGGGCCAAAAAAAAACGCCAAGGCCCTTCTTTTCTGTGTTTTGAACTGTGATAAAATACAAGTCTTGGGGAAGGGAACCCTGAGACTTCATGAACTACCTTTGTTGTTTTTGAGGACAAACCTCTTTTCTGTTTTGAAGTGTGACGCTTGGAACTTGGGGGAAGGGATCCCAAGGATTGATAAAAAACCATATAATCTTGAACTTGGAAAAGAAAACTTTTAGACTTTTTGTGGAACTGTTTTATACTTGGGCAAGCGAGCTGGAAGAATCTCAAACTGTTGAACACTGCTTCTTTTGCGTTTTTACACCCCTATCCATTGGTAGGGCAGGGATAGGTTTTGGACATAGACAGCCTTTTAAGTTGAACTGTTGGACTCTGACTTTTTTTTTGTTATATTCAGGTAGGGAAATTCCACCCTTGCATATGGCAATCCAGACCTTTAAACATCCTGGCTTTTAAGTTAATAAATATTTGTTTGTTCTACTTGATATATTTTGTCTGCATCATACTTTATGATGCCTGCACAATGCAGAGATATGAACATACTTAAAGTCCATCAGTTCCTTACTCGCATAGCTGGTGGTCATTGGACCCATAATAACTCTTCTCTCCTGCTGCTCTTCCTTCTATCCCTCTGTCAATTCCACTCCATATATTCCTGCAACCCTCACCTTTCTTTCTCTCACCTTCTGCATGCTGCCCTTCTCTCTTCTCTTGTCAATCCCTGAATCAGCATTCCCTTCCTCTCATTGATATTGATATTTTATTTCTATCGCGCTCGTACACAAGTGTTTCAGAGCGCAACAAGGCAAGGGAGAGGAACAGGGGAGAACAAAACAGCGATCTTACTAGGCCGAGTGACCTTGTGAACACGCAAGGGTATGGGAGAGGGGAAGGGGAAAAGTGCATGGAAGGGGGGAAAAGTGGAAAGTGCGAAGCAGTGGAGAAACAGATAAATAATAAATAAATAATAAAGGCCACAAACAGTGGTAGTGCAGCCAGCAATGTGCAAGTGCTAGGTTTAAGGCAGCAGACAGGATAGGTCTGATAAGTGCAGGAAGAAAAAGGGGGGGCTGTATGGGTACAGATATAGACCCCAGTGCAAGGGGTGGCCCGGAGGCAGTGCGGGGGGGGGGGGGGGGTTGCAGGGTTTGCAGGTACCTGGGCCCGGAGGACAGAGGGTGGCCAGGTTCACAGTGCCAAGAGAGAACAGATCAGCAGGGGAGAGAAGGAGCGAAGGCAGAAGAAAAGAGGAAGGTCTTGAGGTGCTTCCGGAACCAAAGATGGTTCTCCTCCAGTTTTAGTGTGGCACGGAGGCTGTTCCAGAGGGAGGCCGAAGGCGGAGATCTACCCCCAGCTCGTTTCTTTGAAAAACGACTGACCCTGAGGGAGTTGGAGGTAGAGGAGCGAAGAGCTCCAGAGGGGAGGTATTTGTGAAGGGATAGCTGAAGGTATTTTGGACCCAGGCCCCAGAAAGCATTGTGGACAATGCAGAGGGTTTTGAATGTAATCTTTGCATCCACTGGGAGCCAATGGAGAGATTTCAGAGCTGGAGAGATATGATCCCAGGGCTTGAGGCCAAGGACAAGTCTTGCAGTCCTGTTCAGGATTAGTTGCAGAGGGCGGAAAGTAGAGGCAGGTAGATTTATAAAGAGGCTGTTCTAATAGTCCAACCTAGAGAGAACCAGAGCTTGGGATACCATGAACTTCTGGGGGAAGGAGAGGAAAGGCAGAGTACCTCTGAGGAGGTGCAGTAGGACATTTGACTTTTTAGAGACCTCAGAGATGTGGGCGAAGAAGGAAAGGGGTGGAGTCAAAGATGACCCTTCTGTTCTTAGCCTCGCAGTTGGGGGTTGGAGGAAGGGCCAAGGGAAGCCGGCCAGAGAGTGAGGGGGAAAGGATGGTGAAGGTGTGCCGATGGGGAGGATTTCCGTCTTGCGGCATTCAGACAAAGATCATTGGCGGCAGACCAATCTTGAATGGCAGTTAGGCAATCCGAAATCTCATGATTTCCTACCACTCCCTTCGGTCTTCTTCCCCCACCTACTCTAGTTCTGCACTTTTCCTCCTGCCCTCACCTATTCAGACCTTGATTGTCTCCCCTCCTGAGCTCTTCCTTTTTTCTCCCCATCTAACCTCCATTCACTCCGCCATTTATTCATCTCCTTTCATCCCCTTTAAAACATGTCTTCTATACTCCTGAGGGAGTTGCAGTGAAGTGCTACTGCTGGAGCCTAGCAAGTATTTTAGGAATCGGGTACTTTCATGAGCAATCATGAAAGTACCCGATTCCTAAAAGACTTAGAGATTGGTGTCTTGACAGCAGGTCGCTTCAACTCGGCCCTACTTTACAAACATGTAAGACCAACATGGTGGGCGTTCACTTTCCTCGGCTGGCTGCCTCCTTTTGAACAGCCTCCCCTCTCCCTCTGTGTCTTGAGCAAGACCTCCTGAAGTTCCGAAAAAGTCTCAAGACCTTTCTCTTTACCTCCACCTCTCTTCCCTTCTAATGCCACAGAAGTGTGACTGATGTGCATGTTCCTCATGTGTCCTCGGGGCCTTGAACCCCCACATCTCTCATCTCAGCATTGTCTTTCCTTCTAGTGCACTTACTTGACTCACCCACTAATTGATGGTTGCACTTATGTTCTTCCCCTCTCAGCACTTACCTGGTGCACTTCTCCGTGAGCATCAAATCAACTTATCCCTCACCCCTCTGCACTTGTTGTTCTGAACACTCACAAGCCATAGTAGGTTTGTCTCCCTTTCCCTCAATTCTCCATATTTGTTTGTACTACTATTGTCATTATTTATCCTTGCTCTAATTCATTGTCTACCTCCCCTGTCCCCACCCTGTTTGCCCTCTGGGCGCTTTGAAATGTTTTTTCCAGTTGTGTTAAGCACCTAATAAGTGACCAATAAATAAACATGAGAAGGTGCAGATCCTTCAGGGGGATGAATGAACTAGGTTCAAGAGGCCATGACCAAGACTTTAATTTATAGCACCAGTAGCGCCCTGTCTGGAACATATGGGGTAACAAGGAATTATCTGGAACAAATCAGCAGCAAATGCCTATTTGCCATTGTGCCTCATGGGACCACTGAGGCTTTCTGTCCAACAAAGTGCATGCAGCCACCTGTGAGGCTCCATTCTCAAACTATGCGTAGCCTGCCATCAGATCCTGGCTGCCGTGAGGAACCTGAGGGTATTCTCACTCCTAAACTACCTGGACCATCTTCTCAGGTGGCCTGGGGAAGGCTATTGCTCTTGGATCCCGACCCTGTGCATGGAGACGCGAGAGAGGATCACCTGGGTGGAGGGTCCTTTGAAATTAGGAGTGGGGTTCCACAAGCGAGACATGGCATCCCCCTTTCCCTATTAATGACCAACTTAACCCTCCCCCAATCTTTATGGGTTACTGCAAGACCACCCCCTCCCCAGCTCTTTCTTCGGCTGGGGCCTCCCTCTGGAACAGCCTCCCTACCTCTCTGAAACTTGAGGAGAACCATCTTCGGTTCCGGAAGCACCTCATCTCTTCCTCTCCCCTGCTGATCTGTTTCTGCACTGGGCACATGGCCACCCTCTCAATTCGGGCCCAGATCCCTGCCCACCCAGCTGCATACACGCACTGCCCCATGGCATCCCTCACACTTGGGTCTGTATCTGCAACCCTACACTTCCCTTACCTGCACTTCTTAGACACCTGTTGTCTTTGCTTAATTCTTGCACTTGCCACCTGTGGCCGCACTACCTGTTGTTTGTTTTGATCACGTGTTCTGCACTCTCCACTCATTACCTGCCCCTTGCACTTTCCCCCTTCCTTCTCCCCTGCACCTGCGCGTTCTCAATGTCACTGTGCTTAGTAAGATTGTTGTTTTTATCCTCCCATGTACCCCACCCTTGCCTTGTCACACCATGAAACACTTGTGTATGGGTGTGATATGAATAAAATAACATAACATATAGCATTTAACATTTGAAAGTACTTGGACGAGGAAGAGGTCTAAGGAAGGTATGGTATCAAACAGTGAAGACCGATATAAGTGATCACAGTTCAAGGCTGTTTGAACTTCACATGGGTTGATTGAACACCTATCTAAACCTAAATCTAAGGATGGGAGCAAGCTAAGATGATCAAATAATAACGCAGCCCCTAGTCAAGTCACTGTCAAATAAAAGGGTGTATACTGATAAACATATTGCCAATCCTTACTTCTAAATACAAATGGATGGGGGACAATGATGTATGCAAAAAGAAAAGTGTTGAAGAAATATGTCGGGACGATGGAGCAGTTGGCTTCCCTTTGCCAAATTTTCAGCAAGGGGCAAGGCGGCACGTTTGAGCTGCACACACTCTTATTCTTCATGGGTCTTCCACTTCAGGCTGAGAAATCCTTTTCTCACAATGTTCACATTTTGTCTCCCTCGTTTGGGCTCGGACCATGGACCTCCCTCGTTCGGGCTTGAATCTTCTTTTTACAGAAATCAAACACTTTGAAATTTGTGATGGGTTTTGCTTAAACCGTTACAGGACGACTTCGAGTCATTTCACACAATTGTTTTCATCAATCTTCTACTTTGATTTCTTTTGGTTTACCTTACAGACACCTTCGATTGAGCACATTAACTGTGACGGACCACACTGTAGACAGTATCAGATCTTGCCTTCTTAAGTTCAAACATTCATCAGCAGTTTTAGCTTTACTCTCGTCTTTCATCACACATGTTGAACAATGTTTGTTGCAGTGCTCGTTATATAATTTTGCTGCTTGCAACCTTGACTTAAACACAGACCGGTCTTGAATCGGTCTGCCCATCTCACCCAACTCCCCGGCTGTGTTGATCTCTCTGGCCCTTCTTTGTTCTTGGAGCCAAGGATGATACCATGTCCATACTGCTGCTGCTCCTCCCTGCCTTGGTTAGTTATGCAGGAGGGCCCTCAGTATCTTCAACACACAATGCAGTATTCTTCAGTCTGGTTTCCTGGCTGTTAAAATGGATTTCTGAACTCTGACCTGGAGGGGCAGAGGTTCAGAAGGCCAGCCTAGTTTCTTGGAACAGGGTAACCTCTGGACAAGGCAGACCAATCAGGGTAGCGATGGCGGCGGTCAAGACTAAGTCTCAAGAGGGGTGAGGGTGACTGAAAGACTGCAATGAGTACACAAAGCAAGGACACCTACAAATTACTCCAGACAGGTGTTATATTAAAAATATAGACACATTTATTACAAGGCCTTTGTAACATCGACCATAGCAAAGAATCACAATAATATGAAATGAAACCAACACATCACAATCAATACAATATATATACAAGACCGAGGGGTCTAAGGAGTTAGGAGCACGTAATATGTAGACCACCTAGATGGGGAGGAAAACGGGCAGTGCAAGTAATCATTAGACCCAGTTCGACATCTGAAATACACCTAACTAGGAGGAAGTTTGAGCCCTACGTAGAGAGGAGCCTTATGCTCAAAAGTACCTGCACGCGCTAGTGCCAATGGACAAAAGAGGGCCTCTTCAAGGATATCGGGCAGTTCAGGAAGGTGAATGAAGCGATGCAGAACAAGTCCCCCACTACTCAAGCAAGGCTTCCACTTGTGGGCAGAGGCAGGGTGAGAGTGCGGGATAGTCGCTATTTCGCAACAGCGGTAGAAAAGAAACGGGCTCCTGCGTGAAGGGCCACCGGTTGGGGTATGGACTACTCACCGGTCCCTGACGCAGACAGACCCAGACTTCTCCAGTTCAGTTCTCGTTGCTGGCAGGTTCAGCTGCGATCATCAGGACGTCTCGACACTGTGTAGATTCTGTGTAGCAGGATGCAGGGTCGAGGGTGTCCCAAATGCAGCGGACGTGCACAGGTTGTTACCACAGCAGGGCAACACGGCAACCGCGTTTACTCTGGTCTGGTCTGGGCGCACTCGTCTCACTTCAGACCTGGGAATGCCAAGTGTACGAAATTCGGTTGGGAGGGTGCCGTGGACGCAGAGCAAGCAGTATACCAAGTTTTCGAGGGCTTCCCCGAAACGACGGCGGTGACAGAGCAAAGCGTCCTGCGTAAGCTGGTCAGCCCACTGGTTGGCCCAGGGACACTTCCGAAGAGGCTTACTTGCAGGGTTTGATGGAGGTGCCGGGAATAGTTGATCCCACTATTCCAATGGGTCGAAGCGCCTTCGCAGACCTTCTAGGACGATCAGATGCAGAGGGGTCTCGCAGGACGACAGCAGCTCAGGGTGCCAAACCTTCAGCGGGTCACCAGTGGTTCCTCGACTCAGCTTCTTGTTGCAGGATACTGGCTCCTTATCCCTTGTTCGGTGTGAACTCAGGAGATCGAGATGGTAGTGGTGTTTTCAGCCTCCTCTTATCCAAAGTTCCCTTCGCACCAAAACGGAGAGGACCCATTGGGAGATCTGCTCACAAACACTCACACCATACGTGGACCTATCACGGACCACAGTGGTCCCAGGCATTCAGGACACTCCAGACTCTCTGGCACCTAGGATTTGTATTGGGAACAGACATCCCAGCCCACATCCTGGAGGCACACAAAAGGCATGCAGAAGCCCGCAAAAGCGTTGGGTTTTGCGAGTAAGTGCATGACCAAATAAGGACGGACCCTGGTCGGCTCGACCTGGGGAAGGTGAAAGGGGCAAGACGGTCAGTGGACAGGACAAAGAACCTCGTGGCATGGCCATTTTGGAGCTAGGCCACTCTTTTGTGCCAAACGCATTAAGCGCGGATAACATGGCGAAAAAAGGGTTCAAAACACAAGAGAAACAATGAAACAATAGCTGCCACCAGTCCTGTCCGTGACACACTTGTACAGTTCATAATAAGTCCAGCGAGAGGTTCTAGGGCCTTTGGAATGACTAGAGACCCAAGAGCGTGGTAAAGTAAGTTACAGTGCACTCTTGTTTCATGTTGCACAGAAGCTGCAACATGAGGAAAGGACTAAGGGAAACAAAGTCTCCCAGTACTGACTGTCTTAAGGGCATGTCAGTTTCCCCAAAAGAATTGAGCGGGAAGCCCAGAGGAGTGCGGTGGAAGGCTGCGCTTCTCTGGCAAAGTCTAGATCAGGGGGTAAAACAGCAGCAAAAAGTTTGGGGGTTGCCACATGGAGAGAAAATTACATACAATTATGAAATCTTTCCTAACACTGGCCTTGCGCTTTCCGCCTTGGAGGTTTCTTGAAAGTAACAGCGTCTTGCTGAAAAGGTCAAGGGTATTTTCCTTCTTAAGAACTCTTCTGGGTTTGCCGTCTTTCTCCCAACGTTCGGCTGCTGGCTCGAAACTGCTGTTCCTTTGTGTGCTTTACCTCGCTCAGAGTGTGATCTGGTGCTCCACCTTTTATCTGTGTGGGGAATTTTAATGGAAGTCAGGTTTGTGATTGTCAGTAATTGCCTGACTTCACCTGACCATTGTAGCGGGACATGTCAGGTACACTGCTCGGGTGTGAGTCTGTTTTCTCCCAGAGCAGAATGTCCGTGTGAAAGTGCTGAAGAAGGGAAAGGAGGTGAGAGGAGGGGTAAGGTTCCCACATGTCCTACCTGGTAGAATTGGGTAAAGGTGTTGTTGGGGGTGGGTTACTTCATCTTGATATCTGGCGTCCTACTCCCTGAAGACCCCTCGTCCAGGTGGTCCACCCACAGGACCTGGATCCAAAAGCGATGGCCGTGTACTGGCCACCTGGCTGACAGATCCCTGGGGAGTAGTGGATGATATACCTTGTGGTTTCTCACAGAGGAGACTGAGAATAATAAACACTACACCTTCATTTTACCACTCTGGTACTGGGATGAAGACGATGCCTCCAAAGTATGGTGAGAGTCAGGCACGTCTCATTAATCATAGTCCAGCAAACCTAAGTAAGCATCCCCAACTGCAACCTTTTAAATGGTTGCAGCTGTATAAAACGAAGTTCAGAGAACAGCATAGGGAGACAACAGGGAGGCCTGCGTGGGAGAGACCAGGGGACCCTTTCCATGTGGAGGCAGCCGTGGTGGGACCGGAGCAGGAGCCAGGACACCGGCAGGTACCCCAGGGGGAACCTTTGGGGCCCAAAACAAGTAGGCCGTGCTGGTACCACAGATGTGGAGCTTCCAGAATTGAGAGCAATCAGCAGGCGCTGGGGGCGATCCAGGGAGAGAGGGGACGCTGTCTGCATCTGGAGAGAAACGTCTTTCATTGCTGGCATACGGAGGAAAATGCCCAACAGGTGAGCAGAGCTCGCAACAGATGGCCCGCTGACCTCACAAGCAGAAAGGAAGTTACTGAGGATGTTGGAAGGAGACACAGAGACCAGATAAGTGTTAGAAAAGCACCTGGGCACCAGGGCGCTCATAACGGACCATGAACAAGTAACAGTCTTTGAAAGTTAATACAATAAATCTATATTGATTACTGAACTGAACAGAAATGTGAAATTAAGCATCACAAATGCATCTTAAAACCCACACTGTACAGAAAGGTGAATTTTGGTTTTACTAATGTATCTTAAATGCGATCTGAATAAAAATATGAAATATTCAATTTTAAATAACCGATGCATATTGGATACTGAACCCAATATAACCTTGAAGTTAGACATATTAAGTACTGAATGGACTAAAACTTTATGGGCAAAGCAAATTTCAAAGGGCAGCTAAAGTCCCAATTTGAAAGCAAACTACTGCAAAAGGGGCGCAAGTGTGAAGGAGTGCCATTGAAAGGTGAGCTATGAACAAAACCCTCACAAAAGGAACTTTTATGAGTGAATGCAGTACGACAAGGCCGAAGACTGACAAGAGGTGTGTGACACGTGATGGCAAAACCAAGAGGTTGACAAGGAGAAGCCA
Organism: Ambystoma mexicanum; assembly: GCF_040938575.1. Classification (NCBI taxonomy): domain Eukaryota; kingdom Metazoa; phylum Chordata; class Amphibia; order Caudata; family Ambystomatidae; genus Ambystoma; species Ambystoma mexicanum. Next base: position 240,598,189 of record NC_090936.1, on the reverse strand, counting down.
GGGAAGCATAACGTTGCACATAAAGCCAACAAAGAGGAATTAAGTAAAGGTGACTCGTTACACAAAGGCAAGTGCTGAAGAATCTGTGTGGGATGCAGAATCTAGGGATCCTGGTTACGCGACCTGTGATCGGTGGACCTTGTGGTCTGACAACTGCGCCTAGACCAGTGAGCCATGAAAAAGGATAACAGAGACTTTGTGAAACCAAACCAAGGAGAACCTTTAAGTGAACTGATGAAGCAAACCAGAAGAAGGGTCAGTTATATTATACTTTTGAAAAGACTGAAACAAGTATAAGTGGCAGGGTTAAAAGTCTTGGAGAAGGGAACCCTGAGATTTGAGGAACTGCATGTACCATCTTGAGAGCGGAGCCTCAAGACCTCTTTGTATTTGAACTGTGTTGCTTGGAACTTTGGGAAGGGAACCCAGAGGATTGTTTGTGACTGTATTACCTTGAACGTGAGAACGGTAATCTTGAGACTTTTGTGGAACCGTCTTGCACTTGGGGAAGGGGAGCTGAAGGAAAGCTGTGAGTTGGAAGAAGCTCAGTACTTTGAGTTAAACACCATTACCTTTGTTTATGACATCCCTACACATTGTTTACCTTTAGTTGTGAGGGCATGAATAGGTTTTGGACACAGACAGACTTTTTAGTTGAACTCTTTGACTCAGACTTTCCTTAGTTTCGTTGAGGTAGGGAAATTCAACCTTAGCATAGGGAAAGTTAGGCCTTCTACCATCCTGACACTTAAGTAAAATAAATATCTTTAGAGGGGATTGGTTCCTCTGACGTATTCCACATCTATGACAGGTAATCACCACAGCTGTGCTGCTTCGGAAAATTTCCTGCGTCGATGTCGATACGCTGTCCTCAAGGGCCTCCGTTGAGCCGACGTCACCGGATGTTATAAGTAGGAAGCACAACGCTTTTTTCCGCGAACGTGTTCGCTTCGGAGATCTCGGCGCACCTTGGTTCTTCTGAGTTATTCTATCGGTTCTTTCTAACGTGTTTGTTGAGAAGATATCATGTCTTTGTCGTCTTACACCACGCAGTCGGGATTCAGGAAGTGTCGGGACTGCAGTTCCAAGATGTCACTTAAGGACCCACACAAAGCCTGCCTCTGGATACCTCGGTGAGGACCATGCCACGGATGACTCTGACGATTGCCAGTCGTTAACATCAAAGGCCTTGCGGGAACGGATGAAGAAGCTTTCTGTCGGTAAGGTTTCCAAGCCCCGAAAGTCGATATACGCTGGGCTTTCGACCGACGATTCGAGAGGCGACTGTCCGGATCGTCGGCATAAGTCCAGGGGGTCTCGGTCCCAGAGTGGTTCTCGCCATTCCTCTGCCTCTTCGAGGCACTCGCGGAAGCGCTGTCACCGGTCGTCTTCCCGGTCCTCGTTTGAGGACTGCGCCCGTCGGCGGGTTGCATGTCCCAACACGCACTCTTCTCCTGCAGAATGGGATGCATTTCGTACGGAGATGTTGGCGATTTTCCAATTGCAGGGCTCTGTTCCGTCCGCGCCTTCGAAAGAAGCTGACAGGGAAACGTGCTAGGGACGCTGCTCGCACGCCTTCAGGCTCGGGTGGTCAGCGCGATCACCGGTAGCCTTCGAGGTCCCAATCAGACCGTCGGAGCCTGTGAGGTCTTCGAAGAAGACGTCAACGCCATCGGCGCCATGTCCGTCGAGGGACTCTCTCGAGGCTCCGCCTCCGAGAAAGTCTTCGACGCCATCGGCGCCAAGGCCGTCGAAGGACACGCTCAAGGCACCTCCCTCGAGGCCTGTGTCGAAGCCATCGGCGCCACGCGCGACGTTGACGCTGATTCTGTCGACGCCCTCGACGACTTTTGAGGAGGCTTTATCAGAGTTACCCCGGAGACCGGTGGAACCCACGAGAAAGGCCCTGGCCAAGTCGAAAAATGTGTGTGTGCCCTTTTCTGTGCCCCCATTCCAGCCTCTATATTTCTGAGGTGGATGAAGGGTCTGATGAAGGTTTGGTTCCTGATGAGGTTCCTGACGAACTCTTGTCGGGTCACAGACAGTTGGAAGACCTGCGTCATTCTTTGCACGACGCCAGTGATCTTGATACCTTCCTGGAGGTAGAGTTTGGCAGGCCTGAGCCTGGTACGCATGCTGAATCTTCATATAGGCGCCTCATGTCATGGGTGACAGAGTACTTGGGGTGGTATGCGCCACCAGTGGATTTTCTGCAGGATGACCTGACAGATATCCTTGACCAAGGTCCACCCGCTGTTGCCATTCCATATGGCTTTACAGACCAGGGTGGCGGCGGCTTGGACTGCTCCGGAGAGTCTCCCGGCAGTGAGCAAGTCGTTGCCTAATAAATACCGGCCATCCGGTAGCGACCCCTGCTACTTGACTACGCACCCCACTCCGGAGAGTTTGATGGTGCAGGTGGCTATGGCCCCAGCAAAGCAGGCATCGTATCCTACCATCCCTCCTGATAGGGACGACAAGCGTTTTGATGGCTGGGCGAAAAAAGTGTTTTCTTCAGGGAGTATGGCTTTACAGGCAGCCAACTCTGTGTGTGCCTTAGCACGTTTCGCTCACACTCTGTGGAATTGTGTGTCATTGGCGGTTGAACATATTCCCGAAGGGGAGGCATGGGATGGTTTTCTTGCCCTCATTCAGGATGGCAAGGATGCCATGTGTGAATCTGGTCTGGACATGGCAGACTGTGTCAGCCAGTCCATGGCGGCCAGCACCGTGATGCGCAGATTTGCATGGTTGCGGAAGTCTGGTTTTGGGTTTGCTCCTGACGTTCAAGCCAGGCTTCTCAACATGCCCTTTGATGGTGTACATCTTTTTGGCAGCAAGGCTGCTGAGAGCCTTGAGAGGTTGCAGCAAAGCCGTTGAGCGCTGCAGTCCGCCAACCTCTGCCTTTTCGTCCTAGGGGACAGCAATGGAGGGGAGGTTCCTTTCGATACTACTCATCTTTTGGTAGATCGAGGGGAGCGGCCAGTCAAAGGGGCCAACGTAGGAGTACCAGAGATGGAAAACAAGGTACTTGAGGTGCCAAAGCCGCTCGGCAGTTGCCTCTTTGCCCTCCGGCACTGCCACAGCTGCTTCAGCTCAGTCATGAGGCCATGTCCCATGGTTCGCCGGTTGGGGGAAGGCTGGTGCAGCATCTTGTAGAATGGCGTGCGAGGAACAAGGGATGGTATTCCCCATATTTTTTGATCCCGAAAAAGACGTGGGGATTGAGACCCATCATGGACTTGCGTGGTTTGAACAAGCTCCTCAGGAAGGACAAGTTCAAGATGGTTACTCTCTCTCTCTCAAGTCCTCCAGGCCCTTCAACTTCAGGACTGGTTGGTCTCTCTTGACCTCAAGGACTCTTACTTTCATGTGCCGATTCATCCCAAGCACAAGAAGTACCTGAGGTTCGCGGTTGGCGAATCGCACTTTCAGTTTTGGGTCCTGCCGTTCGGATTGACCTCCGCCCCGAGGGTCTTCACCAAGCTCATGGTGGTGGTGGCAGCGTATCTCAGGAAAGGGGGGATTCACGTCTACCCCTACCTGGATGATTGGTTGATCAGGGCGCGCTCTCCTGAGCAAGTCCTGGATCATCTGTCAGTCACCTGCCACTCCCTTCACAGGATGGGCTTCTCCCTCAACTTGACGCCTACCCAGCGGCTCCAGTACATCGGAACAGTGATCGCACATCCCTGGGGCTGTTTTTTTCCACCCCAGGTGAGGGCTGCTCATATTCTGCAGATGGTGAACAAGTTTCAACATGCCCAGAGTCTCCCAGCGTTCGAGTTCTTGAGGTTGCTCGGCCATATGGCATCCTGCATTCTCCTGGTGCCAGAGGCCAGGCTTAGGATGAGATCTCTGCAGTGGGCTCTCAAGATGCAGTGGTTGCAGTCCTCCGGCAGGATGTCGGATCCCATTCAGGTGCCTCCCACGGTCGCCCAGGATCTCCTGTGGTGGGCCATCGAAGGCAATCTGATGAAGAGGGCTCCATTTTGGCTACCCTGGCCAGAGGTGGCGATCGTGACGGACGCCTCCCTCATGGGATTGGGAGCTCATGCCAACGAGTTGACGGTCAACGGTCGTTGCTCTCTGTCGGAGTCCAGACTCCATATCAATCTGTTGGAGCTGAGGGCCGCCTGAAGGCTTTTCTGCCGTCTGTGCGGGGGAAGACTGTCCTGATTCTGACGGAGAATGCAGTGGCCATGCACTACCTCAACAAAAAGAGGGGGGGGAAGGTTCTCTCCCTCTGTACAGAGAGGCGATGCAGCTCTGGTTCTGGGCCATCCAGCAGGAGATTTCGATCTCGGCAGTTCAGCTGGCCGGAGACGAAAACGAGGCGGCGGACGCTCTGAGCAGGCAGAGCACGGTCTCTCACGAGTGGTAACTGGCTCAGGAAATTCTCTTGGAGATCTTCGCCCTTTGGGGGACCCCACAAGTGGATCTCTTCGCCACCAGTGTCAACTGGAAGTTCAAAAGATTCTGCTTGCGGGAATTTCCTCTAAGAGGAGCCTGAGGGGATGCGTTCGTAGTGGAGTGGTCCTTCCCACTGCAGTACGCGTTTCCTCCAGTCCCCGTCATTCCGCAAGTGCTGCGGAGGTTATGGAGGTTTGGTTCCCGAATGATCCTCATTGCTCCGGCATGGGCCAGGAGAACGTGATACCCGGACATTCTCGACATGTCCATCTGCCCTCCACGCCGTCTTCCCTACCGAGATGATCTGCTCTCACAGGAGGGGGTCAGGTTCTCCATCCAGAGGTGAAGTCCCTCAACCTTCATGCTTAGCTTCTGAAGGGTTGAGGTATAAGGATTGGGACCTCCCTGAAGATGTGATGGAAGTGTTGCTTTCGGCCAGAAGGTCTGCAACGAAATCCCTGTACTGTTGCCGTTGGAGAAAGTTCTGCGACTGGGGCAGGGTTAAGAATGTGGATCCTTTTTCGTGTGCAATTCCTGTGGTTCTGTCTTTTTTGCTTTCGTTAGCCCACAGGGCCTGCAAGTGGGTACCATTCAAGGTTACCTGCCGGCGCTATCCATATTGAAGCGCTCGTCTGAGGAGTGTTCTTATTTTAAAATTCCTTTGATTTCTCAGTTTCTGAAAGGGCTCACTCATGTGTTCCCACCGTCTCCTTTCCAGGTGCCCAGTTGGGATTTGAACCTTGTTTTAAAATTCCTCATGGGAGCTCCGTTTGAGCCTTTACATTCTTGCCCTTTGAGACTGTTGACCTTGAAAACTGTATTTTTAGTTGTGGTTACTTCCGCTTGCAGAGTGAGTGAGTTGCAGGCACTTTCCGTTAAGCCACCCTTCACTGTGTTCCATAAGGACAGGGTTGTCCTTAGGGTTCGGCCTTCTTTTCTTTCAAAAGTTGTGTCGGAATTTCATTTAAGCCAGAAGGTCATTCTTCCGGCGTTCAATCCTCCTCTGCATCCTGGTAAGGAAGAGTAGAGTCTCCATAGGCTGGATCCTAGGAGAGCTTTAAGTTTCTACATCTCACGCATGTCCCGGGTCAGAGTGGACAATCAGCTCTTTATAGGATACGCTGGAAGGCGTTTGGGACAAGCTGTTACTAAACAGACTTTGTCTAGATGGATTATCTGACAATTTCTGAATGTTACCGCTTGGCGGGTAAGGACCCTCTGGTAGGTTTACGGGCCCATTCTACTAGGGGTGTGGCTGCCTCTACTGCCCTGCAGAGGGGTGTTCCCATTCGTAACATTTGTGAAGCAGCCACATGGGCCTCTGTCCATACTTTTGTAAAACACTACTCCCTGGATTCTATCCATGGGCAAGATTTGGCCTTTGGCAAGGCGGTCCTTTATTCTGCAGTTTAATTGGGCATTGTAAAATTCTAAATTGATTTCCCTCCTCCTTACGCTGGTACTGCTTTGGGAGTCTGTCATAGATGTGGAATACGTCAGAGGAACCAATCCCTTCGAAGAACAAGTTACTTTCTTACCTGGTAATGTTCTTTTGATGGGATGTTCTGATGACGTATTCCACATCGCTCCCTCCCTACCTGCCCCTCTACAGAATGTCTTATCCGATTGCAGCTTTCGTTTCCGCAAGGCTTTCTGTAGTCATACTGGCAGAAGATCGGTGCCACTCGTTCTGGGGGAAAAAACTATAACTGAGGCTACGGGCGTTGTGCGTCCTACTTGTAACATGCGGTGACGTCGGCTCGACGGAGGTCCTCGAGGACAGAGTATCAACGTCATCGACACAGGACGCAGACCCCGTGAATTTTCCGAAGCAGCACAACTGTGGTGATTACCTGTCATAGATGTGGAATACGTCGTCGGAGCATCCCATCGAAAGAACGTTACCAGGTAAGAAAGTAACTTGTTATTTGTTTGAACTTTAAGTCGGTTGTCTGTGTCTTATTTCATGATGCATTCACACTCCTTTCTTTGAGCCAGTGGCAGACAGTGACTGGCCCACGCAGTGTTGCATTAATTTGTTCCAACTACAACATTAACATTGGAGACAATGGGCCTCATTCCAAGTTTGCCGGTCCAGTAACAGCGGTGCCGGTAAGCTACCGGCACCGTTGTTACCGGACCGGCAAACTACGAGGTCTATGAGCAGGTGCCTTTCAGCCCGGCAGGTGTGACCTGCCGGGCAGAATGGCACCCACTTGCAGACCATATCTGATGCACCGGCACCATTCACAAATGGTACCGGTGCATCCGGCGTCCCTATTCCCATTGAGTCCAATGGGACTCAAATGGGAATGAGGACTGATATTTACCGGCGCCCAGGAATGGACAATTACTGGGTCCGCCGGGGCTGTAATGCCCCGGTAATTTCCCATTCCTGGGCGTCTGTAAATTCATGACTCCGGCAGCAGCCATGATGGTAAATACCGGCACGGCTACAGCCATGGTCGTAATGACCCTGAATGTCTTAACTCATTCCATTTTTGGCTTGAGAACCCATGCAAATCTCTATCCTGCCCCCTCGCACTACCCCTTCCACCAATCACCCTCTTTAGGCTTGATGCAAGGTCCTCTTACAGAGCCAAACCTGGACACATTTGTATTCCTGGATTAGCCCTACCATCTACAGCACCCTTAAGTGCTGATGGGTCTCATGTGTCCAGGCACTTGCAGTGGCCATGCTCCATGTTCCTTGTGCTACCACATCACAAACGGCCTGGCCTGGGTGGTGCAGGTATGCAGGGAATCCCCAGGCTGCCTCCTCTTTATTGGCATGTCTCTCCTTAGCTTTCACTTGCTGTCTGTGCGCAAAAGCCTAATGCCGGTGGTTAGAGATGCATGCCGGCACCAATGGAAATGCAGACATGAAGTGACATGGCATGGACAATGGAGCTGGGAACTTGGCAAGTCAGGGACCATCATATGTAGCGGGGGGGGGGGGGGGGGATGTGTGGAAACAGGGACGTCTTTTGTTCAAACCAACTGCCTGCATGGGTCTGCAGGTTGTGGTAAATGGGCCTTGTACAGGAGCATTGGACAGAGCACAGAAGTAAACAAAAACCCAAATCAAAACTTCGCTCACCATGCACTGGCACCAATGTAAAAGGGGCACTGCAGGCAAACCCCTACTTTGCCTCTGGTTTATACTTTCTATACCCAATTTATTTTATATGTGAATGTATATTTCTTGTGATTAGATTCCTGTATTCCCCGGTAAAGGGGGTGGGGGGGCGGGTGTGTGTATGCCACTCTAGGGTCACTCACTCTAGTGCAGAAAGCACATTCTCAGAGAAGAATGTTATATATTTTTCTATTTGCGGTTTCCTTTCTGCCCACTTGTGAAGCTTTACATTGTGGCTACACATATAGTTAATTACATCAAAAATATCCAGCAGCGGCAGCATAGTTGTGTTTCCTTCGGGATGTGTGGCATCTTATTTGTCTTGGACATTGGAGTGCTTTCAGCTCCCACAGTAAGGGGCAGGCCTCACAGGGGGATTCTGACAATGTGCCTCTTAATTCACATGGCAGCTCTGCAGACCGCCTTATTAACCTGCTACGCTTTTAGCGGCCCAGCTGCTGTACTCTGCGAAATGCATTTATTTCAAAGTACAAATCACCTTTCGGGAGACCTTTTTTTTAAGTTTTCATTTTGGGCAAATTGCTTTTGCGCATGTGGTGATTAACATAGGCAAAGGGCCGCAAATGAACGACTGAGTGCAACGTGGCATTGAATGTCATTGTTAAGTGCATAATTTAGTGAAATAAACCTTTGTGCTGTTCCCGCCGGGCATCCAGCATAAATCTGTGTGTCATACATTCCATACACTTTATTTATAGAGCGTAGTGTGTGCTTATTCCTAAGGGCTGTGGAAGAGGGATATGATTTCCGATAAAGAATTCTAACAAGGGAACCTGATCAAATGTGACATGAGTTGTGCCACATTGCACACCCTTTGGCTATGGATGTGTTCGTTTCTGCAGCTTGTGTACATTTTACATAGAGATCAGCTATTTGCGGGGAGTACAATTAGCTTCTAGGATATATGAACTACGTTGCTAATGGTAATATTTTTTTATTATTGGCCCTTTGATGTGGGACTACCTTAGCCGTCATGAGTAGGGGATTTTTTCAGTGCAGTCTTCCCCTAAGGCATGACGGTGTTAACAAAATTAACGAGTTCAAACGTTGTTGACAGTACGCCTAATAGGCAAACGATTCTCCAGCAAAGAATCATGTGAAAATTCCACATGATGGAAGCAAAGACTTAATAAGATACGTCCTTTCCATTAAAGCTTTATGTGGGAATTCTGTTGGAGCAGTTAGTGGTGCGCCAGTTGAGCAGAAGAGTGAAAGCCTAAGTTGCTCCCCTAAGAAATGACCAACAATATTCAGAGGCACACGTCCATATGCAGGGATTTAAATGACATGTATTCTCACTGGAAGGCATTGCAGTGAGCGATCAAGTGTAGAAAAATGTGATCCATTTCAGAAACTAGGCGAGCTGGTGCATTCTAGACTAACTAGAGACTTTGGCAAGCTCTGGCAGGTAACGTTATTGGGAATTCCTATAATCTTAGAAAGGGAAGGAGGCATCCCCTGAATACATTTAAAAAAAAAAGAAATTTGATGAGTTTTTTCAGCAAAAAAATCTGGGGATGAAGGAACATTGAACCGGCACATGTTGGAGCCAATAGCCTTGGTATGAAGGTGGGTAGAGGGGTTTCTTCAGACTTGAACCTCTGGTTAGGAACCAATGAAACAAGGTCACTGACCCAAAATTGGACTGACAGATTTTCTCTTTTTTTTTAAGTTATAACACCCCTCTCCCCACTCACAGAACCTCAGATCCTTGGGACTCAGAAGCTATGACTGACCATCCATTCTGGGGAATACATAGTTTCTTAGCAGACACAGAATATAGAAAAGGGAGTGAGGACAGGTGAATGAAAGATCACTAAAAAGGATGGCCGGAGCTGGTTACACGTGAAAGGGCGGCAAGTTCCTCCAAAAAAGCAAGAGGGGGGATACAGTTGGAAATGTCAGTTTGGGCAGTAATGGCTCCTTGGCAACTAGATAGTGTTCACTTAAAATGTGGCTGCATTAGAGAGCCACTGAAAACAGTACGTTTGTTCAGTCTTCTTAAGCCTTGTAGTTCGCATAATTAGCAGTTCTTTGTGTTTTTTCTGATGGAAATTGTTGACTAAGGCAATGGGGGCAGTTTTTCAGGTGCTGAACAAAGATCAGAGGCTGGGGGTCATTACATTAAGTGCTGGAGAAATGCAAGATGTCAGACTCCAACCGCACTTTCGGATCAAAAACAGATGCCCTCTACATTTCTGAGGCAAAACACGTAGGCATGCTTTACTTTCTGCCATGCAGATATGGGTAGAGGTGCAGGTGAAGAAAGGCGAATAGCTGCTTTGATGAGCAGACCATGTCGGTAGCAAAGTCACGTGACTTCTTGCTAAGCCAGGATCTGAGCAATGCAAGGCAAACAAACATATGACCAGCAGCATGGGTGGGACCATTCACTACTTCAACCCAAGGATTTTTAAAATTAATTTGTGCATCAGAAGTATGTGTTGACAGTGATTGAGCAATCTCTGATGTAAAAAAAAATCCCTTAATTCATTTCTGAAAATAATTTGTACAACTGCAACTCAGCAGGCGTGGGATTTGGAAATTCATCTACGAAAGAACAGACACAAGCGGGTGAAAGGGGTAAGGTAATATGTTTCAGTGAAAGGGGTTCGATAAAAAAAAGATTAGCAAAACTGCTTGTTTAAAATAGGGTTAACAAAATCCAATTGCAAAAGTATATATGGTGGAGAGCGCAAAGGTATAATTGGGGTTATGGTGTGGGGAAGTAAAATGGGAAATCACCTTATATAGGGGCAAGAGGTAGGGTGGTATAAAGGATAAAGATAATCAGATAACCGGGATGAAAAGAACCCTGATTACAATTAAATTACATACATCCATAGTTACACCTGTATGTGATGAGCAAGGAGAGGAAGCTAGAGACCTGTCAACATTTGTTCCACTTTCTCATTAGATGAGGCATCCTAAATGGTTGCAATACATATCAACATAATTAATCGTGATGTGATCAGCATACATAATTCTATAATAATGTTGCACAAGTATTTTTGTTCCTTTCACCTTTCCTTCATGCTGTTTGGATGTCTGCAGAATGCGGATGGACTGGACTGGAGACTACTGCACAGGATGCACATGAATAAAGAGCACAGTATTGGGGAGGGGGGGCATCCAGGGCCATACCTGCGCATGTCACCTCCCACAGGCAAATTGGTTGCAACGTGGTGTTGCTTATCAGATACCCTGCAAGCAGGGGTTCAAGATCAGCCACTTATGTAAAGGATTATTCTCAAATGTGGACCAGTGCTCATTTTGCTTAAAGTGCCTTGGACAGCTCTCCTGATCCCTTCCTCTTTATGCAGCATTTCCCCTTAAGTTATTACATTCAAGCCTCGTGTCTTCAGGGGCTTGATTCCACTAGGGCTTCGTGATTTTCCTATATCCTCCAAAAAAGCCATCAATTTATGTTTTTATGTTCACAGGCTCTCTGTCCTGGTGAGTGATTTTAGTTAGGTCTTTGCGTTGGGGAAGGGGCTTAGTATTTCAATGAAGCACACACTGGGGGAAACCTTGACATCCCCCAGGTCCTAACCAGTGCTTTCACTGTGCAGCATTTAATCTGAACAGTCGGTCTGAGGAGGTACTTGTGTGGCCTAAAACTGAGGTTCAGATAGGGCCAACATTACATCATAGACGGTCACCCAGAAGGCTTCCGGAGGGCCTCTTAGGACCAATAACTGTATATGACCAGGACCATGTAATCTCCTACACAAAATGCTTTCAACCATTTAAGCCCAGTGACAGACCTTTTTTCCTCATTTATCAAATATGGAGTTCTTGCACCACTCCTACTCCAAGTGACCCTTACAAGTCATCGTGTCTTCCTATTCCAAGAATGGCTGAATGCTGGCAGCGACCTTTCGACCACAGACTTTGATTTTAATAGTCAGTGGTGAGCACTGATACTTTTTCCATTGTCCAGTCCTTTTAAAATTTTCCATGGATATTATCTCAATGCAGGACACCACCTATAGAGGAGGAATAATTAATTATCCTTGAAGCTGTCGAATAAATCCTGTTTAATATTCCAATCTAGAATGACCATTTTACTGAGAGATGTGGCTTTTCCACTTAAGTGCATGCTGGGCAATTTTGTCAATATCAGGTGGTGGTCTAAGCAGGTGAGCGATTTACACCTTTCAAATATTATAAGGTTTAATGAAAGGATGGCAGCCAGACTGTGCCCCCGTTGTGAGGGTTAGATTTAGACAGGCGAGAGGTTTAGGTTGTATGCATTTTTTACAAAGGCAGACGTAGTGTAATCAGGGTAATCCATCCCAAATGTTGATGTCACCCATAACAAGCAGGTTATCTTCAATAAACTGGACACTGGTGACAAAGTCTGACCTCTCTCACGTGCGGTTTTGTAGGTGACTGTTATAAATAGTGTGGATTTGCATCAAGGTTGCCTTTACAGTGTGGGATTGATAGGCAAGTATCCATAGTTTCGATGTGTGCTTCAGGCACTTGGATGTAAACAGGGTGGATAATGGGCGCAGTCCCTCCTGGCCGATTGTCTGCTCTTGGCAAAACAATTCTATTAGAAATAGAACATCTACAGAGATAGTGAAGTTAGCCATGTAACATGTCTGTTCTAGCAAGGTCATCAATATTTAGGTCTTTCAGTAGATCATGCATTTTGGAAGGCATGCATGGTGGCTGAAGCAACTCTGGCAGGTAACCATGGGCACAGGGACCAAATAGTGAAGGAGCTTACAGAAGCCTCCAGAAGGCAAGGCTCTTAGCTACATGGGATACATATAGATTAGCAGTGTTCCTCAAGTGGGAGGAAGGCTGTTCAGAAAAGATGGTAGGCAGGCAACTGGCCAATGCCTGTGGTATGCAGACTCGTAGTCATTTTAATTTATATAGTGCCTTTTCCCACGTGTATGGCCTCAAAGCGCTTTGTGGTAGGAACACCCTTTGGTACCAAAGTCCGGATATGGGAAAAACTTGCATAGAATGCTCAGAATGCATGCGTGCATTTGGTCAAGATTAAGACTTAGGTGGGCTTGCAAGGCTCCGATAGGCAACACAAGAGGTCAGCATTTGGATGGGTGCTGAGGGAGGTCACAACAGAGCGCTAGTGCAACAGACTCAATATGCCCCAGCCATATCGAAAATTGTCATAGGTTGTTGCTGTATTCTATTGGTAGAGGTGTTGCAGGAAGTCTGGTGTAAAGGGTGAAGCCCTTACGTGTCCAGCTTGACCAAATTTGTGGTCGTGGCTGTATTCTAGAGTATGTGGATGGATAGCTGTGCCTGCGGTAGATGTCCACTGAAGTGGTACATCTATGCATACCTTAAGCTCGGATGGAGCTTTTCTTTGAACTTGCTGTGTGATCCAATTGTCTCTATAAAGAGACAAGCTACCCTCATATGCTCTTCTAGGCCCTATGGACAGGGTACCCTCAAAGTCATCTGAGCGCAAATGGACTGGCTATTGTATACCGTCTTCGAGATGTGGCCAACAGGCAGCCTTAAGCTCTAGGGTCAGGTTGCATTAAGATCTAGGTTCATAGCATTTTCTAGCACCATATACAGGCTAGCCATATAGTCTTACTCTACATCTTCTGCTTTCCATAATCCGTTACCGTTCAAGCACCTTCTAGTGCAGTAGAAAGGGTGCTTGCATGTATGTTATGTGCTAGATTTCTAAGTGCAAATGGATAGGTTACCTTCTTACATCTTCAAGCGTACTAGACAGGTTAAGATTATAAGGTACGGCTCATAATGTCCACTCCAAGACCCGTCCACATTGAGCAAATTGCCCACCTATCAGTCTGTCTAAGCTTCACCTATCTTCTAAGTGAAGTAGCTGTGCAAGCTATAACCATCTCTTCTAGAGCAGTACCTGTGCTATTCTTCACATTTCTTAATTTCAATTGTCTTTGAGTACCTGGTGCTTAGGTCATCTGTAAAGGCTGAGTTATCGCTAATTACAACAGGACATTCTGTCCAAGTTCGTTTTGTATTCACAATAGGTGTGTGTTCCAGAACACTGAGTGGTCAGCGAATGGGTGTGTAAGGCTGGCCGCTGCAATAACGGCTGGCATTCACCTGTGGGTTTATGTACAAGAGGCTTGCCTGTGTTGTTGTTGTGTGTAGGGCGAGCCACTGTGACAACAGCTGCCATCCGCCTATACGTGTTTGCACACGTGACTTTTGTCTTTGGATGTGGTTGAATGTTGATGTATCCGAAATAGGTAGTGGCGATAGAAATACAGGCAGGAAGGGTGACTCAGTTTGCCATGGGGAATAGCCACGTTTCGAGGGCCTTTCTGAAGGAGAGGTAGTTATAAATGTGGCAGATTCGTAGTGGAAGTGAGTTCCAGATGCCGGGGGCTTGGATCGAGAATGAGGATCCTCCCAATCTAGTGGAGTTGTAATGGGGTCTAACGAGGAGAAGAGCAGAACCAGATCTGAGGTTCCCAGTGGGTTGAGAGCATATGAGTTTATCCTGGTGGACTTTGGGTCCAGTTTTGTGGAGGGCACGTGAATCATGCACTGGTATGACACTTTAACAATTACATCACATATTGATAAAAATGTGCTCGCTGTGTTTAGTAATTACATCATCTAAAAAGTGTAATATATTATACAATTAGCCCTTCTGCACATTTCACACTGGTTCATTGCCACCAGTAGCATACATGCCCTCCAATACAGGGATCTGCAACCTACACCTTCCAGTTGACTATTCTTGCTAAGGCAAATAGGGCTTGTTGTCCAAAACACGTGGCGAGTCGAAGGCTGCTTGAGCCCCCCCCCCCCCCCTGTGCTTTCAGTTCTTGAGGAAACTGTTCAAATGTTAAACAGCCTTACTGTGTTGATGTGTTTCGTTGAACAGATTCTATTCTATAGCTTGGAATTCAAAACCAAATCAATTTTTTTTTAAATAGAAATGATCTGAATGCAAAATGTGTGGCTACAATTCCTACTGACAGAATGAAAAGCCAAGTCCTATTTGACAGGTGGGATGGCACGTCTAGGAAGAAGCTGTAAAATGCAGGTTTCATTTTAGCATTCTTTGAAAATTAGTTTACATTGCAATGGCTTTGACGGAAACAAAAACGAAAACCTCTGCTTTGCTGAAGCCTTGTGAAGGTTCTCACTTTTTCGAAAGACTTCAAGAATAAGGTAGATAGTTGTATTAATTAATAGAAATGCTTCGATGCGTCTGCAAAGCTGCATGGATGCTATGCACAATTTCCCAATAAAATAGATGCTAACAATGTTTTACGATAACTTTACAATTAGCTCCCCTGTACAGGGGACTGCGTTTAATATAATACTAAACAAATATGCACGACTATGATTTCTATAATCGTTTGCATTGTTTGTGTCGTAATAAAAAATATTTTTGAAAAAAACAAGCAAAATATGTATGACAGTCACCAGTCTAGATAGCCACATTTGAAAGTGTAAAATGTTCTGCATTTTCTCATCATGGTGTGATTTGCTCCATTTTCCGCACAGCAATTGCTTGGAGAACTATCAGAGGTAATATACTGTTGATACTCCTGTGCCTCTTTAGCCTCTCTTAGACCCTGTCATCTGCTGTGCTCAGTCCCATGTGTCGCACTACAGTGATCTCGCATCTTCCTACTAGCATGACCAGAGTGTGAAACTAATATAGATGCGTCTGTAGACCCGATTTCTGGAGAGCAATTGGTTTTCTTTGAATGTGTCTCACGTTTACTTCAATGCCTGAAGCATGGTTTCCTTTTAAGTATTACGTTGGCCTTGTTCAGTTCTTTCTACATAACATGCAAGCTGTAAAAACGATGCTAAATATATGCACCCATACATATGATATATGTTTATATCATAAGAATTATATATATCCTGTCTGGATTTTTTTCATGCTCTCCCTTAATCCACTTTCACAGGTGTCTGAAAAGCATAATTAAATCGATTCATGCACAGCCAAAATGCATTAATGACTTAGAATGTTTAGATCAAAATGCTCTTCTTAAGATCATCAGTGTATAATTGTTACCTATGATGTTTGTCACACCTGGTCTTAAACGTATGTCTCAGTGTGTTCTTTTTTTTTTTAAACTAAGCACCACATTATTCAGTAATGCTGATCCGATTATTAGCAGCAACTCTGTTTATCATTAATCCTTGGAGAAGATTTTGGTGTTCAGTAATTATTTTCATTGTGTGTAATGCTCGGCGTTGATTTCTCTTCTCAGCTGTTATCCGTTTTCTCAGTCACGTACCACCTCCTCTAACCATAGTCCATTTACTTAAAGGAGAGAAATGGAAAACATGCATTTTTCTTGGACATGTTGTTGTGCCCCTTAATTGGGCCTCATACACATCCTAAAATATACCACACAGGAGCCAGGGTTGTCCATGACCTTCACTTTATTCTTCCTCCCTATAACTAACTTCCCTCTTCCCTTGCCCCTCCCTTTCCTCCCACTCCCTCCCATAGTCTCGAGCTCTTTCCCTTAAAGGGGCTCTGTCCTCATTCCCTCACAACACCTCCCCCACTTAGGATGAGACTTCCCGGACTACATGTGCTCAATAAGCTGTTGGGGTCTCTTTGTGGTTTGATGAGGTCTGTTTGGTTGCTTGCGTGTCTCCTCTGCATTTTCTCGTTGCAGCGTTTCACATGTCTTTGTTCTCTGTTTCCTCCATCTCGATAACTACCTCTTTCGTTGGTTCATATTCTTCAAAGTATAACTCGTGGAAGAGGGAGACCTGTGGTGACATTTCACCGTGGTCTTTTGTCGCTAAGATAGGATCTGTACGGTATGTCCTTTCTTTGGGTTTCCTTGTTTCTTCCGTCTCTTGTTCGGGCACGTGGTCCTTCATCTGGGTTACCCCAAACTATCTATAGTGGACGTTGATGAGGGTGCTCTGTGGTGCTGTCCGATGGCTGAGGTGGCTGTGCCCTCTGGCGGGGCTCGGTATCATGTGGATGGTGGCGGTCTCCCTGGGTTGGGTCATATCTTGAGTGACCTTTTGGCTGTGCCGGCAGTGCTGTCCCACACTGGACTAAGTGGGCTTGGGATTGGCCCAGGGGTTGTGCTGCTGCTCTTGTCTGGTACCACTGCCCTGTACCACAGTTTCTTGTGGCCTCCATACACCCCTCCCCCCGGTGTGACATCTCGAAGGGTCCTGGGTGGTTGAATGGCTAATGATGTCTCGCATGACCGATGGTGTTAGTGTGCCATGTTGCAGTTTGTATCTCTTACTTCTGTGTGGAGGGGTCGTTCATCTCCATATGGTATGGGTGGGTTGGTGTCCATGTCTTCGATGTCCATTCTAGCCGTAATGTCAGCAGACTTGAGTGCCACACATTGGTGCCCGGATCCTCCAGTGCATGGGCCAGTCGTGGGGGCTTCCTGATTGTCGAGGTTGTCTGGTCATGTTTGGTGGTGGTATGGGTTGGTATCCAGTGATTGTAAGTGGTCTCATCCTGCATACCGTCTGAAGGTGGCCTTCTTGGCCACAGCACCAGCAACTCCGTCTGATGGCTGGGCATGGTCGTCTGCGTGGGACCACGAGTCCACATTTGCGGCATTGTGCGTTGCTCAGGATTGGGTGCCGGTGGCGTCTGAGTAGTCTTCTCTTGCAGGGTCCTGTGGGCCTAGAGTATTCCATCCGTCCTACCGTGGGGGCCGCAATGGAGTTACATTTGTTTTTGTTTTCGATGGCAGCTGTCTGTGCTTCTATTCGCTTGTACGTTCTTGCCAGATTGAGTACTTTCGTTAGGGGCATTGGCTGTTTGAGAAGGTGTTTCCTGAACGTTGACGAGGTGCACCCTTCTATGATCCTCTGCCGTATTGCCTCCTCATTGTTGAAAGTGGCGAAGTTGCACCCCATAATGTTCTTCTGGAGGCGGATGACAAAGCTGCACGTGTTGATTGAACACATAGTAGACTCCAAAAAGGACTATGAATGCTATCAACCTGGCGTTGGCTGCGAGAAGGCGTTGGTATGTGATCCTGTCTTTTGCTGGAATCGTCTTGATGATGCCCTTTACTTCTTTTCCTGCAGGTTCCTGAATATGCTGAGTTTGTTTGGGGGATTCTGGTCCCCTGTCGCTCCTAGAAAGTCTTCAAAACCTCAGTCCATTCCTCCCACCTTTGACCTTGATCATGGTGCGGGTGAAGAGAAAATGGGTTAAAGCACCTCATGAGACTGGCATGGGATGTGGGACCCACGTTGTTGAGGGTTTGTATTCCTGCGTCGGCAGCTACTCGTTCTTCAGCCATGGTGCGAGGGGCGTGTGGTGGTGCTTCGCATGGTGGTCAGGCTTTGGTTGCTGCTCATGACTTACTGCAGGTGGAGTTACTCCGTTGGTTGTCCTGGGTGGTGATGGGCGGTCAGTTGGCTTGCGGCATAGTTGCTCGTGTTCTCGGGGTAGACGGTCCTTGCCCAGCCGCGGCTTTAACTCTTTTGGGGCTGTTGGTGGTATTCTATATAGGGGATTCCCTGGGCCTCTGCAGTGGTGTGAGAGGCGCAATGGCTTTTCCCCCTCGTGGGCACCTTCATGGCACCCCTCAATCGTGTCGCTATTCTCCTTCGGTGGGCTTGGCAACTTGCAATACTGGTGGCCTGCGTGGTGTAGGCCACTCGTGTGTCCTTTAGTTCTTATGGTGCTGCATTAGGGGCTATAGTAAAGTGAGTCCACGGGGCTGGGGTTTGGCGGGATGTTGGTGTCCCAGTTAGCACTCAGTTTGTAGTTTTACGATTGTCCTCTTTGTTTTTTTTTTTCCTCTCTTCTCGCACATGGGAGCTTCTTGGCGCACTTGATAAGTGAATCTTTACATGTCGTGCTTCAAACATTAGAATTAGCTGGATTGTTTCAGGGCCCTGTGCATGGTCAGCATTGCATGAGTCTCTGGAATTATGATGCCAACCTTTGTATATTCCTTCGAAATTGGGATAAATATTTTTCCGTTTGAGATGGGCTGTCAGACCTTTCTATAGCAATGTGTACCTAAGCTGACAACATGATTACTTGTATTCCTCACACATTGGGGCACAATTGGTTGTTGATCGATTTTGGTTGCTCCGTTGGCTTTAAGAGGGTTAGACACCTGAGAATCCTGCCTTTTCTCCAAAGCATTAACTGTTGGTCCCAAATCCGTATTTGTAGTGCAAACTTGGCGTACTTTCAAGCTTGGCATGCTTTTGCTAGGCAGCTCGCTGCCGTTGGCCTCTGCTGGGTATGCAGCGGTGGGGGGAGGGGCGTGGGCTGCTTACCGGAGCCTGGTTCCTCCCCGTCTGGGCCGCTTTGGATCTCTTCTGGCTGGCTTTTCTTCCTTTTCCCATCTGCTGGGCTACCGCAGCGGTGCTCCCTGCTTCTTCTCCCTCCTCACCTTCTTCCACGCGGGCTGCTGGGCTCTTCGTTCAGTTCTTTCTCGCAAACTGGCGCAGGTTGCTGGGCACTTGTATGCTGGTGGCTCTCCCCTTCTTCACCAGCGCAGCTCTCCAGATATCTGCTGAGCTTTCTTCTCTTGCCGCACGAGTAGTGCAGATCGGTGCTGAGCGTTTCGCGCCCCCGTCACTCTGCTGTGCCCCTTTCTGCCCTACGCACTCTGTTGTGCCTTTGTCGGACGCCAGATCCTTGCTGGGCACACTCGGCCCACCTTTTTGTTGCTGGGCAGTCCGTCTCATCTCGTCACTGCTGGGCACATGGTCCCCCCGGCTGCACTCCTTGTTGCTAGACAATTCACTGGGGTGCTGCTCCCTTTTGTCTGCAGGGCTCTGCTGGCCCACCGTTCTGCTGCATGTCGTGGGGCCTCATCGCCAGTTCTTGTGCCCCTTAATTGGGCCTCATACACACCCTAAGACATACCACACAGGTTGTCCATGACCTTCACTTTATTATTCCTCCCTATAACTAAGTTCCCTCTTTCCTTGCCCCTCCCTTTCCTACCGCATCCCGCTCCCTCCCATAGTCTCAAGCTCTTTCCCTTGAAGGGGCTCGGTCCTCATTCCCTCACAACACATGTGACATAGCCAATTCATGTTAAATAGGTGCCACCTAGAGAATGCCTGTGGACAGTGACACCACGTTTTCCCCTGTACACATGTGCCTTTAATATTATGGAATTGGATAACTTCAGGGTATACTTCGAATAAGTGAGGTATATAAGGCATTTCATGATTGTGAGGTGGGGTGAGCTGCCCGTACAGCATTTGCACATTAACTACTGTGCGATTGTCTCTCGATTTACAGTTATGGATTGAAATATCAATGGTAGTACCATGCAAAGGCCCAGCACACAGGAGCTGTGCAGTGGGGTTCTAGCCTGACTAGAAACTCTTTAGAAAAGGTTACATGTCAGCCAGAGCTGTCCCATTGCTGGGTGCTTTTCGATCGATGAACATGGGTTTTGAGGAGGTTAGAAGAACCTGGTGGATGAGGGAGAAGGTGGTAACATTAAATGGAGCCTTCCTAGCCATATGGTGGTAATATGAAAGAGCGCTTTCCAACATCAGAAGTGTGGCTTTGGTCTGGTTTGAAAGACACTGGGATAATTTAGGGCAAGAGTCTGAAATGTTTGGCTTTTCATATGTTTTGAACTACTACACTCATCAGCCATACAATGCATAGTCAATGTTGTGGGATTATTGTGTATTGTCGACCACAGGGGTGTTGCTAGATCTGGAAGAGATCCGGGGCTACGCTAATGTCGAGGCTGTCGGGACTAGGGGCTAGCAAGCCTTTTGGCTGTAGCCCCTGAGCTTCTATCTGGGGCTACAACCAAAAGACCAGGGGCTATAGCCCCTTTGCCCCCCCCCCCCCGCAGCAACACCTCTGGTCGACCACAATATGTGGAAAGCAACAGGTTTCAGATCCCTGTTTTAGGGAGTAAGTAGTTCTGCTGGTGGGTGGGGCCAAATACAAGAAGAAGCACAGGGTTATTTTTTGGATAGAGAAACTGAGACAAGTTTGAGATCGATGAGTGCATTTATTAGAGTAGTGGGCAATTGATTTGGCCAAATAAAGCATGGTGTGGGGAGGTAGCCTATGAATGGATTTGGACACAAGGAGACTATTGGAGGTGCAAACAGTTGAACATGAAAAGCAATCCCACATCTAGGCATTGTGCAGAAGTGGTTGATGATCATGAACTCTTAACGAGAGTGCAGAAAGCAAAGTTCAGTACTTGGTTGAGAAACTCAAATACTTGGAGGGGCAGTCCATAAAGAGACCAGAGCAGTAATCCAGTCTGCTAAAGACGAGTGGCTTTTAGCTAAGCTACATTCCTTGAGACGTTTGTGCTATGGTTGTTGGATCAGTCAACAACACGGAGCTGGACTACTCTAATGTATTATTGGCCGTTTTTCCAGGCACGGTTCTCTACCATATGAAGGTAGCCCAGAACCGTTCTCCTGATTTTCTTTTTTTGCACTCTGAAACATAATCACATTTCAACTTTGACTTAGGAATTCATCATCAAGCCATTGTTGCACATAAGCATCAGGATAAAACATTAATATCACATATTGCATTGAATTTTCTTTCCCTATTCTCACGCTTCAAATGTGTCTACAAAAGCCACTAAGAAGTGGGTCTACAGAAATGTGCTGAGATTTAAATTAAGTGTGGTAGAGCCATATATGTGACTTTATTAGAAGGGTCAACTAATAAATACCCTTGAAACAGACAATAGAGGAGATACCTCATGTTCAAATTCAACATTCTAGTAAATTAAAATTGATGTTCTGCTTCAAACATTTCTGTTCCACTTTAAGGGGAAAGCTTGATTTTGACCATTACTGATGAAGGTCTCATTGATTTTCTATAGGACAACCCTATTTTTTAAATGTATTATTTATTGCTGCAGCCCACCTCGGTTGTTGCCTTGCTTCACTACATGGTTTTTAGGGTTTAGACAGATGTCCTTGCCTAGATTTGTTTTCCCTTTAGTTGCATTCAATGAATTTTACCTGTTACCATTTAGTTGTTGGGTCAGGTAAGGTCTCTAGCATATTTAAGATAAAATACTGACACTAATGATTCTATCTCTTCAGAAACAAAAGATTGACTACATTCCAAAGCAAACTGAACCATTGCCTGCTGCTCCTTCACCTCCTCCAACTCCAGCGCCGGTTCCAGCACCACCATTCGTACCTGCACCCAAGCCACCCTATGGAGGAAATATTAGCCGACAGAGCAGTACCTCCAGTGACAGTGGAGGAAGTGTTATGCGGGAAAACCAAAGATATAAGCAAATCCCTGTTGATCGTAAGTGTCTTAATACAAAGTGTGGTAAAAATGTAATCTATTTTGGTCATTCTTTACGTCTTAGTCACTTTGTGAAATTATGTACATTGTAAATTTATAGTACTTGGGAAATATTGGCCCTACTGGTGTTTAAGATCCTATTGGAATTCCATTTTTAAACTCATGTGTTCATGTGTCTAATCATGCCCCTCTTGGATTGAGAGTTTTAAGTCTGGAATGATTCACCAGTGGAACTCATATCGTTTGTAGCATCTTGAAAACATGGGGGTAGAGCCTTCATGTGACATACACATCAATTCTTTTGTACAGATATATTGTACACATAGTGAAACCATTTAATGGCAAACTTCCACGGCTCTAGGTTTATTTGGGATATGGACATTTTTGGTGGTTTGGTATTGATATTCTAAAATATTTGTAAGGATTTATATAATATGCTGTATTCAAATGGTTTATGCACCCACTCATGGCCATCTTTATTAAGGATAGAAGAACATTTTACCAATATTAATGAACTTAAAATATGCATTTTCTAAATAAAAAATATTTTTGAAAATCTTCAGCTAGCCCCTCATCTAAACGGGTGCCGGTTGAGTGTGTGCATGATGAAAATCACTGCATGATGTTCCACTGGCCCGCCAGTGAAATACTAAATGGGGAAATGTACTGACCTTCAAGATGGTCATTTTATTGAAATTAACCTATGTTTAAACCATGACCTCTGGTCCGAGTCCTCCTCCTTGCTTGACACAGGTCTTGTGAGTGGGAAGCTCAGTTGTCTTCTGGGAAAGCTCATATAGCTGGAGGAAAATGTAGTACATTTATTTGACCTGAGATGCAAGGAAGCCTGGAATGTGCAGCTTAAAAATAAAGGCCAAGTTTGGCCCCTGGAACCTTAAACTCTGGGTCCAGGGCATTGAACATGTGTGAATGCCATTTACTAGGATGGTGTCAATTCCTATTATCTAGAAGCACACCTTTGTAATAATTAAAAGTAGTGTCCTTCTTCAGACAGGTAATCAAGCGGGTATGCAGCAGAAAAAAACAACCCGGACACTAGGTTTTGCTACCAATTAGAAAAACAAACTGATGTCCACAGACTTGTGGAACACTCCTGTCCCCTGCACACCAAAATCTATTGTGATCCAATCAACATTTAAGACCATCTGGATAGTTAGTTATAGTTACAAGTTTTCTCTTCAAACAAATGGTTTTACTCAATAGTTTTTGTATCAACAATCTTGATTGTTTATGTAGAGTTACAGCCTTAACCCTAGAGGTCTGTAGGACTCAGAGGAGACCCATGCAACGCTAGCACATCAGTTGCCTACCAAATAGGTCCTGCAGACAGATTGGCCATACCCAAAGAACTATGCTGCAGCCAGAGACCATGCCAAGTGGTCATTGCAGTCATGATTACATGGAGTAAGGTGCAAACCATTCTCTGTGGGTACTAAATGTTAGTGCTCGATTCCAGTGCATAGTCCATTTCAACATGTATTCTGGGAAACAGCTGTGTCTGTTCTAGTGTAGCTGCAGGATTATCCCTTTTATCCCAAATTGAAAAATGCCAATATGTGCTTTGAATTGTTCTTGCCTCACTACATTTTTCACAGGACTTTGCATCAGCCCTGTTTTCTACTTTTGGATTATGTTGCAATGTGTTTTTTCTTTTCTGTGATCAAGGTTTATTTCAGTGTTATCCAGTCTTCCACTCTATTTCCTAGTAGCACCTAAATAATGTAACAGTGGTTTTGCTTTATCAGCGCTGACTACACAATAATCACATCTGTTTTAGACATCTGTGGCATGCGTCTTTACCTCTTCTGCTTGTAATAATTGTAAGTACTCCTTATCGTTAAATTCCATCAAAGTCAAAAATGGTCCATAATCACAATTTATCAGGTAACCCCCAATAGAAGATGCAGTGCTTATAAAGCTCATTTTCAAAACAAGCTTTAAAAAGAATACAAAAGTAGATGAAAAATCGAATTTGCACTAAACTGCCCTTAATTTCTCAAATAACACCACCATCTGTAAATATAAAGTGCATATGATTATGTGGCTATGTTAGCTGTAGGTAAGAATATGTTTCGTGAAAAAGCTTTTGTTTCCCAATGGGATGCCAACTATAACTCTGCAGCTGGAATTTTGCGGATTAGCTACTGATTATGAAGGAAAATGAAAATCCATATTATGGCTCAGACTGTGGTCTAACCTTGCTCTCGTGGTCTATGCGAAATGTATGTTCGAGGTCTTGGAAGTTGACGGGGGTGATCATAGACCTGTATTAAATCACTCACTTTAATCACTTTAATTACAGATGGCAGTGTTATTTGGGGAATAATCGGAGAAACAGATCCCAAAACCGATCTTGATATAGAATACCTTGGTACATTTTTGTAAACAGTTAAATCCCTTTAACATTGATAACCGTGGCAAAATATATTACTTTATTTGGTCTGCAGTAAAGACTTATGATCCCCTCCCTCAAGCTCTTTTTTTCAGACAAGTTGCTATAGAATAAATCAGTCATTATTACTGGATTTGCCCATCAATGGTTTTAGACCATTGGCTAACAGTAATGGAATAAGCAAGTTCTTCCTAATATCTGTGAGGATTGGTAATAAAAACCGAGAATGGCATTACTCTTTCTTGGGCCTCAAACACATGGGATGCCGATCTAGAATTATAGCAATAAAACATACCACGGGTAAAATCTTGGGACAATATTTTAAGTAAAAAATGTTGACAACTAATGGCTCAATCTGGTGTAAGCTTTAAAGCCAAAGTAACAGTTATGCACGAGAGAATGGCCCATGAGAGGGATACCATCGCAATCCCTTTTGGCAGCAAGTTCATATGATTAATATAAGGCTATAATTCACCCCCATCCACCTTTCTAAAGGCTCTATTGAATCTTCATTTCTGCATCAATGATTCTCCCCCTTCTCATCACCTGCTGTGAGAGAGGGATCAGAGTATGCTTCCTTTTAGTCCTACAGAATCCCAAAGTGTGGGCTGAGAGGTATTATTGAACAACTCCCCTTCTGCATCTGTTAATAGAACCTTGCAACTGTTTATTCTGGTTCTTGGGTCTGGTGAAGTGGGGCTGGCCCTCCTAAATGTCAATGTAGTCAGAGGATAGAACGCTGTCTACAAGATGATTCTAAGTATAGTGGGGAGATCTTTTTAGAAGAAAACCTCATAATGGTGGAAGAAAACCTCATAAGGTAGGAAATAAACCTACACTAGGCCTGTGACGAATGGCAGCCCAAGTGGTGCTGAGCTGAATTTATCTAATCCAAACTTGGTCCTTATGCATCAGAGGCCAAGACAACAAGGCAGCAGGAGAGTCAAATAAATGCACAAAAGAACCACTGTATGCAAAGAGGCGAGGGCGTATATTGGAGCAGGAGGAGCAGGGTGTCAGGTCACAGAACAAAGAGAGGCTCTGTAGTGATGAACTGAGTGAATGCACAATGAGGCACAAGGCACGGGTGGCAATCACCAGAGATGATTTACAAGCTGGCAGCCTAACTTGAATCTTGCAATGACAGTTTGGGTGAGAGCCCTCATAGCTTGAGGATAATGCCACCATCTTGATAAGGGTATCGGGCTGGAGTGAAATGCACTCTGGGGAGAGGGCATCAGTCCAAGAATGGGGAAGGCCTAGAAAGGATCTGACATCTGGTGTAGTGTTTAAGGCCCCATTCTCAACTGCGACATCCTGCACCCTAGAAAATCCAAGCAAGTAAATATCAGTAACCCAATCAGCAGACTTCTCTGGAAGGCACTGAACTGAGACCAGTTGATATGCTTCAACTAGTCCTCCCCCCTTGGATAAAGGAGGACCACCAGCATTGATCATGTTGTTGTTGAATTGGTCTGCTGTCATTGATCTGGGATAGAACACTGGGCATTCTGGCATTCTGGTATGTCTTCTGCTTAGGTCCAGGTTTTCCTCCAAGAGATTAGACCCTAATCGTTATCAATGGCGATGAAGACGGCTTTGTCAATATTAGGATGACTCACAAATGTTCAGAAAAGATACAGGGCAACCAGTTTTACAAGATACCATACATCCCTGAGATATTACATTAGCTTAGAAAATCATGCGGACAATCGGTATCGTCATTTTTAGGCCCTAAGGGCACATTGTGTTCACCCATCCTGACACCTCTACCAGAGGTCCCCTTAGAAAATGTAGTTGCTTAGCCCAAACCCTTTGTCTTTTAGTTAGAGCCAAGAAACATGATGGATGCTACATCCCAGAAAGGGAGCAGTAGAATACACTGTGAGGGAGACCATATTCCTATTTTGGCCACCATGACACTGAATATTTTATGCCATCAGGACACTGTTTTGCTGTGATTGTTCTCAGAGCAGGATAACCTGAATCAGTGCAAAAATAGCACTTATTCTACCTTTTTGCCTATTTATAATAATCATGTTTATATGGGTCATGTTGTTTCTTTAGACTTACGGATTTTACCTTTGAAAGTCTTTCGTTGCATTGTCAGTGAAAACGAATTATTTTTGGTTGATGATTTGTCAAAACCTGAAAACCATAGCATGCCATCACCGCACTTCTAGTTCAGTATGACATAAGTACCCCTTTAGCTTGATTGATGTTTCTTTCATTTAAATGCAATACAGTAGACCTTGAGAAACTGACCGCCAGATTCAGGCAGGATGTCTGTAGTGTACGAAAACTGGTAGAGGCTTATATTTTTCCCTTTTCCATCCCTCGTAGGTGACATCTTCATGACACGCTTAATACTCAGAGCTTTCTAAGCGCGGACCCGGGGATCGAACCTGTGGTGCTCTGTGTCGTCTTGCTTCCAAGGCAAGCATGTTGCTATCCTCCCAAGCCTTTATATACTACTTTGTATTACTGAAACATAGCTATCAGCTTACTCACTTCCTGTACTTATTGACCTTTGGCATCAGTGCTTTTCCGCTCATTGCGACAATCTGTTCGTAAAATCTGATGGCGGTGTGGCAATCACCTGTAAAAATGTTTAAATATGCCCAAATCAAAAAATCGTATTTTTATTTTTTTACTGGCAGATGTATAGGTTCTACATCTGAAATGTTTGCTTGATCACAATTCATCAGTTGACCCAATAATTCTATACCATCCACCAGATTATCCATCACAATTTGTGGAAAAATGTGTCGACTGTATGGCCCAACTGTTCCCATTATGTTCTCACCTAGTAGTTCTTGGTGATTTTCCTATCCTCCTTTATTACAATTCTAATCATATATAGAAGATTTGTCAGACTTCAGACTGAGGCAATTTGTGAAACAAGCCACACATTCGGATTTTGAATTGTGTATTTGGCAATACCAATCAGATTAAGATTGGAGGGGATTGGGGGGCGTGGCTAGCGCGCGAGCGATGCGGACGTGAGCTGAGTGAGCTCCCGTAAGCGCCGACACAATCCTGTACCTTTATCCTGATTCCTGGGGACATCGAGCGACATCAACGCCACGATTGTGCCCGTGAAGCTGGGGGCTACGACCGGCGGAAATCCGGGCTGTGGTCTGCCCGTTTGGAGGGCCATAATCTGCAATTTACTGAAGGCCGGGGGCCCCGAACTGCGAAACCAAGATGGCCGCCGGAGCTTGAGGGCAGACCACCTCCTGTCTGATTGGGGCTTGAAGCGGCCTGGTGTGGTGCGGCACACGCAGTGGACACTGACTTTTCTTACAACCGGAGGTCGCCCGGACAAACGGCTCCTGCTCTTGGGCTGTTTCGACCCAGCCCCGAGTGGTGGAGGACGGCAGCGGCCTGGCCCGACAGAGCTAGAGGTAGGTGGGATTAACTCTCCCCCCCCCCCTGCTCCATACAGACGGTGGATTCGTGGAACCTGCGTGTTGGAAGGTGTTTGGAGGACCCCGAGGCCTTCCACCTGGCCTGTTGCGGGGCTGCGACACGGTACACCGGAGTAGATCCATAAGGGCGTAATTAGCACTGTTCGACCTGCCGTGCCGGACGCCCCACGCCTCCCCGGAACTATGGGGAAAGAAAGGCAGAAGAAACCCTCCACACAGAGCAGCATGGACCAATTTGCCGTCGCCACCACCCCGGCCCCGGCGGCCCCAGCAACGCGACCGAACTCCCCCAATGGGGAGGGCCCTCTTTCTCTCCATGATGTAATGGCGGCCATTGCTAATTCCCGATCCTCCATGGAGACCAAAATAGATAGCATGGCGGCAGACGTCTCCTTCCTACGCCACGATCTACAGAAACTAACCTCCAGAACGGGAGAGGCGGAACAACGTATTTCTGAAGTGGAAGACAATATAGGCGGGATTAACCGCCAACTGTCCCAGGCCTTAAACCGCCTTAAGACCCTTGAATCAAGAGTGGAGGATGGAGAGGGGCGATCCCGTCGCAATAATGTCCGTATCCTGGGTCTGCCAGAAGGGGAGGAGGGACAGTGTATGGAGCTGTTCTTGGAGCAGTGGCTTGTAGACATCTTCGAGGCCACATCCTTTTCAAAGTTCTTCTCAGTGGAGAGGGCTCACAGAATGCCGGCGGGTAGACCACCCCCGGGTGCCCCGCCACGTACTATCATCGCCCGCTTACTCAACTACCGAGATAGGGATGCCCTCCTGCAACTGTCGCGGGCACAAGGCTCGATTACCCATAACGGCTCCCGAATCGCCTTTTTCCCGGACTACACCCGAGAAGTGCAGCGGGCACGACAATCGTTTGAGCCACTCAAGAGACAGCTGGCCCAACTAAATGTGAAATATGGCCTGCTCTTCCCGGCCCAACTGAAGATATATCATGGTGGAACCACGGTTCATTTCAGCGACCCGCAGGAGGCATGGAAATGGGCGGAGGCCCATATAGAAGGTGATTGGACTGCGAGACCGAGGAGGCCGAGAGGAAGACCGAGGCCCAGGCACGCCTCCCCGAGAGGAAACCCGGAGAGGAATGAACAGGGGGTCCTGGACCCCGATGCAGATCAGCGAGGACATTGACCGGACTGTCGCCCCTCTGGCCTAGTAATGGCGCTTTGAAGTATTCTTTCTTTGTTTGTATTCTTAAGCCGGACGCATGAGTAGTCCACCATGGAAGATGTTGACACTGGCGCATGGGAGGGGACTCTGGAGGAGCCTCTGAAAACCCCCCCCCCCTAGCCGAACTTCCTCCTTTCCTTCTCCTTCTCCTTCTCCCTTTTCCCCCCCCCTCCTTCTTGTTTATCTAGACCCGGCTCTAGGGTCTGGGTTTTTGAGCTGCTACCTTAAGTTGAAGGTCCAGCTATGTTTGGGCGACAGGTACTTCGTGTTGGGGTGGAGTATAGGGTGGGGGTAAGTTGGGAATGTTTGGAAGTTTGTTTGTTACTTCAAGACTGTCATATGTTTATAACGGACACGAACCACTGTCTTTGGTCGAAGTTACCACTTCACCATCTCTCACTGATTGCTACAATCGTACAGACCCCCATCATGTGTGATAGATATCCTGTGCACAGACTCACGGGACACCCATGCGCCACACCAAATCCCTGAAGTTCCTCACCTGGAACGTGAATGGGATGGGGTCCGGGATTAAACGGCGCCTGCTTAGGCAATTTCTAAATAGACACTCCCCTGATGTGGCCCTTTTGACAGAAACCCACCTGGCCGGATCACACTGTGCCTTTTTTCAGAGGACTAATTACCACCTTGCCCTTCAGGCGGGGTACACAATGGGCTCCAGGGGCACCCTCATCCTGATACACAAGCGCATTCCATTTACTCAGCAATTGGTTGAGCGCGACCCAAGGGGTCGATACGTGTTCGTCATGGGGACCATCTGGGGTCAGACGATGGCCATTGCCGCAATTTATTCCCCACCCGGGTTGGGACAGGAATTACTGGACGATCTTACTACCCTTATAGGGAAACACCATCCTGATACGTTCATTCTGGGGGGTGATTTTAATGATACCATGAATGATAACTTTGACCGTTCCCATCTCCGAAATCGCAACCCTGACACCTCGACTAGATTGGCCAGTTTTGCATCGGCCCTTGGGCTCCGAGATGTATGGAGAGAGTTACACCCGACTGATAGGGAGTACTCCTTCCATTCCGGCGCTCACGGCTCCATGTCCAGACTGGACTACTTCTTCTTGCCACATACCGACCTCCATAGGGCAATGTCCGCAGATTTACTCCCCCGGGGCATTTCGGACCACTCCCCCCTCTTAGTTGAATTGCGTATGCAGGGTCCCCTTCCCCCTAGAACGTGGAGACTTAACAATTATTATCTGGGGTCCCCGGAACTGATAGATCGCCTCGAGGAAGTTTCTGGTGAATATTTCGAAATTAACGAGAAGTCGGTGGACAGCCCCGTGATATTATGGGAGGCCTATAAAACAGTGCTAAGGGGTGAAATCCTTTCTTGGACGACACATAAAAGAAACATCCGGTTCCGGGAAATATTAAAGGCCGAAGAGGAAGTGAGAGACAGGGAGATTGAGCATATATCCGATCCTACGCCTGAGACCCACCGATCCCTCCAGCGCGCCCAGGAGTGCCTCCGTAACAGAACGATGGATGACGCCAAGCAGGCCCATTGGCAGGCTAGGGCGAGGGTGTATGAACTTGGGGATAAGTCGGGTAAACTGCTCGCTTGGTTGCAGAGGAGAGACGAGGGGCAGCGCCATGTCCGGGAAATTGTCACGGCACAGGGCGACACCCAACATTCGGACTCTGGGATTGCCGAGGCCTTCACAGAGTTTTACGCAGATTTGTATCGGGCTCCGACCTCACCGCTAAACCCCTGCCTCCTAGATGAGGTGACGCTGCCGATCCTTTCGGGGCAACAGAGGGACCAGCTGGACTCTGCTTTATCAGAGGCTGAGATTGCAGAGGCACTGTCTCAGCTCCAGTCGGGAAAGGCACCGGGCCCGAACGGATTCCCAGTTGAAACTTGGCAGAAGCTAGGAGTAGACAAAATGGCCGGTCCTCTACATAGGATGTTTCTTGCTGCCCGGGAACAGGGTACCCTCCCACCAGATCTTTGCAAGGCCACCATTGTGGTCATTCCCAAGCCTGGCAAACCTCCACATGATTGTGCTTCTTATAGACCTATATCGCTGATTAACGGAGAAGCTAAGGTCCTTGCTAAGCTATTAGCGAATCGGTTGCAGTTAGTCACATCCTCCTTGATCCATCCGGATCAGTGTGGTTTTATGCCTGCCAAATCGACTCGGATGAATCTGCGCCGCCTCCATTTAGCATTGGAGAGATCCCCGATTATAAACGAACCCTTGGCCTTGTTGGCAATCGATTTTGAAAAGGCGTTCGACTCCATTCGATGGGACTACCTTTGGGAAATAATGCGCCGCATGGGGTTCGGAGAGGCCTATTTAGGCTGGGTGCAGCTACTTTATGTTAACATCAAGGCGGAAGTGAGAGTGAATGGCTGGTCCTCTGGGTCCTTCCCCCTGGGCCGTGGTACGCGACAGGGATGCCCTTTGTCCCCTCTTTTGTTCGCCCTTGCTATCGAGCCATTAGCTCTTTGGCTTCGCCAAAACACCGCCTGGAGAGGATTCAGATGGCCGGAGGGACACGAGGATCGTACATCCCTGTATGCGGATGACCTCCTGGTGTACCTGGGTGACCCACTAACATCCTCTGCCATTGTAACGCAAATGTTAGTCCGCTTTGGGGAACTCAGCGGACTCAGAATCAACTGGGGGAAATCAGTCCTCTTTCCGGTGAAGGGTGGGGAACAGGCAATCCCCCAGGACTGCCCGTACCGGGTGGAACGACAGGGGTTTCGCTACCTGGGAATATGGATATCCGGGGATTTAACAAGCTATATAAGGAACAATCTCCGACCAATCACAGACCGCTTTATTGTTGATGTCCGGCACTGGAAACTCCTCCCCCTGACACTTATGGGAAGAGCGGCACTTTTTAAAATGATGACCCTTCCTAGATTCCTCTATGTCCTTCAAAATGCCCCACTTAAAGTCCCCGACTCGGAGTTCCACCAGGTGGAGACACTTCTCGGAGACCTCATATGGGGGGGAGGCCAGTCACGAATTGCGTTAACTACACTTCAAAGATCTATTTGGGAGGGTGGAATAGGAGTTCCCCGCCTTCAAACGTATTACTGGGCATCACAACTGGTGGTGGTTAATGACCTTCTCCACGGGGACCGAGACCTGCCCCATATACGGGCTGAGATAGCCACTATGCGCAACACTGACCCGCTGCTTCTCCTCTATCAGCCCCTTTCGAGAACCTCTCCGCCCACAACCACTACGCATATGATCACAGTGTGGAGACAGGCACACCGATTCATTGGGTGGGAAAATAAAGCTACTAGAGCACAACCCCTCTGGCGGAACAACAACCTAGCTGAGACCCAGAAGTTGGAGCCGTGGCCTAGGTGGGTGAATGCGGGGATTGCCAGGATTGGGGACATGCTTACACAGGGGTGTTTGGCCTCATTTGATGACCTACAATTGCGATTCCAGATTCCGAATACGGAACATTACCACTACATTCGCCTCGCCCATGCTTTGAGACCCTACCTGACAGCAGATACGCAGTTGCCGGACTATACCCCCATAGAGCGTAACATCCTTCCGGCGCATATCCCTACCAAATGCACTTCCATCCTTTACAATGCTATATCCTCCTTTGCTACCCCCGAATTGAATGAACTAAAGGCAAAATGGGAAGTAGATGTGGGGGTGATAGATCCTGAGGATTGGATACAAGTCCTTATGCATCCCCGGGAAATCGCCATTTCCTCTAGGCTTCGATTAGTGCAGTTGAAAATACTACACCGGGTTTATTACCCTAGGACACGTCTATATGGCTGGAAACGGGCTTCTGACCCAAACTGTTTGCGGTGTGGGGATGGGGAGGGGACCTTTATTCACATTTTGTGGCTGTGTCCCCAGATACAAACTTTTTGGAACGCATGCTGTAGGGAACTCTCCCGAGTTCTGACTCGCACCATACCACTGGACCCAAGGGCTTTGCTTCTGGGCGTGCCCGATGAGATAGAAGCTAATAAGTGGGAAAGATTGCTCCTACACACGGCGATGGGGCTGGTTAAGCGCAATATCGCGCAGAAATGGGGTGCCCCTGACTCCCCAACGCTGGAACAATGGAAATTGGATATGGACATATGCGCTATGATGGAGCGTAGGATTTACTCGGCGCGAGGCTGTCCCAACAAAGCGTCGAAAATATGGGACAGGTGGGAGGAAGGTGTGGCCTGAGTGTCCCATGTACAGGCGGGGGAATGTGCACTGGGGGTTTTGTTTTGTGCTTGTACCATACTATACATTATTGCATGTGATGAGATGATCGCTCAACTGTTGATGCTCAGGGTACCTTTTCTGATTGTGAACGACTATGACAGTCTGAAGTTGTTTTTGTTTGCTTGTTGCTTTGTTATTATGACCATTGTACTATGTTAATAACAATAAAATACTTTATAAAAAAAAGATTGGAGGGGATTTGCTTTTTTCCAGTGGTCCAATCACGCCCTTTTTCTATGTAATATTCACACTCCTAATTGGGCGGGTGTATGTCTGATCACAGCAAAAAATGATAGCTACTTGATACAAATAGTCTCATAAATCTGTGAAAAATATTTCATCCCTCTTCTCTGAACATCATTAATTTTCACTAGAGCATCCAGATACACAAGATGCCTGGAACAGCCTTACCTCTCCATTCACCCCCTTAGTGTTGGTGTTCACCAAGGGTCAGTCCTGGGGCCACTTCTCTTCACTATCCATTCTCTTGCTCTTGGAACCTTGATCTCCTGCTATGGCCTCTCCTTTGAACTCTTCGCTGATGACACTCAGATCTTCTTCTCCTTTTCCTCTTTATCTTATGAACTATGCTAAAGCATTTCTAAGTGTCTCTCCGGCATCAAATGCTGGATGACATCTCACTCCCTCTTGCTCAACTCTTATAAGGCTGGAGTTCTCTACTTCCCATCTGAACATGCCATCTCTTCCCTTCCCACTTTTCTGCTCTTCTCTGCAGACTACCCTCCCTACTCGGTTTCTGCTCCCAGTCTTGGTGTTTTCTTTGACCCATCTTACAACTTCTTGCTTTTCATCTCCACATCTACCACTAGGTCAGACTTCATCTCCTCAACATCAGAAAAATAAGACCTTCTTTCCTTCAACGTTGCAAATCACCTAATCTCCTCTTAAGTACTCTCTCTGTCTGATTACTATGCCAGTCCACTCTGCGGCCTTCCAAACTATGTTTTTTCACCTCTCGATAACGTCTGCAACTTTGCTGTCCCTACACTCTTCAACCTTCCCAGCCCATTGTCCATTCTGCTGGTTATCTATGAGACTGAGGACAAAGTATAAACTCATTCTGATCTTCAAAACTAAAAACGTTGAATTAATAAGTGTACGATACAAGCAAACCCTCGTGTAGTGCCAATGTGAGAGTCTAAAAAGCTCAACCCCAAATTTGAGAGGGCCTAGAAAAGTCTTGATGATAAACTCAGGCTGGTGTAGCTCTGCAAGTTACATATTTAAAGCAATTGATGAGACAAGCAAAACCTGCTTACTTTTCTTAGTGGATTTTGAACAGCTCAAATGAAAGCAAGAAACTTTTTAAAGTAGTTACGAGCTCTGCTTTCAATATATTTGAATTATTCAGTTGTGCCCTTACAAACCTTCTGCAATGATTTAGTCCAGGGTTTTAAAAGATAACATTTAAACCATTCAATCTTTATTTCACCCTGCAGGGTTTTCAGAGGCCTTGCCTCCCGATCCAGATGTTCAGGACATCATGCCACCAGTTTCAGTTCTTGACTCATTCATGCTCGTCACAGAGCTGCCCTTACTTAAGTTGAAGATCTGCCACCTTTCAGGATCACCTCTAGATTCCTGCCCTGCTAGTATCCTGAATCAATTAAGATTGTTTGATCTCTGATCTATTTTCAGTCATTGTGCACCCTGAGGATTTCAGGTGAGCTGGCGCGTTAGCAAATAATTATAAATAAATAAATAAATATTACCCTTTCACTGCAATGTGGTAAGGTAACTGATGAACTTACGTTAGCAGTAGTTGTTCCCCTATTACAAATCGTCCCCAGTGTGCTTGTGAACTACTTCCCAGTCTCTCAGTTACCATACACGAGTAAATTGTTGGACATTACCTCACAATTACAAACCTTTGTGGAAGAAGCCAGATTGCTAGATAAAATACAAGATGGCTTCCGACAGGTTAAAACGGACTCCGTATTATCAGCAATATTAGACGAGCTAACTCTATGGGAGGATGCTACTGGAACAGGAGTTCTTATCCTGTTCTAACATGTCTTTCGATATGGGAGAGGACATCCTCTTGTAAGGGATTGATGAGTTTGAGCTGCAGGTCAAGGCTTGGGAATAGATTCATTTCACTGTTCCAACCTTCAATGAGAAATCTCACTTGCGGAGTTCCACAAGGTTCATGCCTTAGCCTGTTTCTATTCAATGTATATATGAATCCGTTGCCAGATTTAGCGCAAGTTTTTAATATATGTTATGTTATATGCATGCTGATATTCTGCTTCTTCTTTGCCATGAGAACTCTGATGACAACGCAATCGATTGGTGTATATGCTGTATTGAACAAGTGGAATCCTGGATGACATCTAATCAAGTACAAATGAACGAAAAAGAAGACTGAAATACTTATCTGTAATCGGAGCAGACCGAATATAACAGGAGATGTGCGCCCTGTCCAAAGGCCTCGTCATTGCCTGGCAAACTCGGGGTCTGCTTGATCTGGACTTTTCTCTGAATGGCCATTTCAGCAAGGTGGCGAGCAGTTGTTTATTACAATTGAAAACTCTAGTTTTTTTTTAATACTGTCAAACTTCCAGAATAGATCCAGTTACGGAATGCCTTTACACCCGGCCGGCTCGACTATTGGAATGCCATTTATCTGGGGCTTAAAACATTCTTTGTTTCAACTCCAGTAAATTCAAAATGTGGGGGCCAGACTTCTTTTTCATTTTAATCGTCAAGAGCATATCTCATGCACCTCTCTTGGCACTGACTTGCCAAAAGAGTGGAATTTAAAGCTTTGTGCCTTGTACACGAGGCCCATTTTACAGGAAGGTTAACTGTGATTGGGAATCATCTTTCCCCTTACAGTCCTGGGAGACACTGCAGATCAGTTTCTGGCCATCTAGTAATTATACTCAAATTTGACAGTCATAAATAGGGGGCGTCGATTGTTTGTATTTCAGGTGGTAAAGCTTTGGAATGCTCTACTTTTCACCTGTGCACTATACATGACCACCAGATCTTTAGACACAACCTAAAAAACTGTCTGTTTCCATGATAATTAGCCTGAATAGGTGGCCTGCCTCAAGATTTTCTTTGCGTCATAATGCCTTGGGTGAGTCAAGTCGCTGCACTATTCGAAATATCTACCTACCTCGATTGTAGGTGAAACAGGCAACCTCACCCAACGTAGTCTCCAAATGTCAAAATGATCAGCACATATGTTCAAATGGAGGCCACCTTCGAACGTTTGCCGCCACTGATATTCAATGCTGTTTTCCTTCGCTTTTGATCAACTCTGCCCTTTGACCCATTTTTGATGATTATGGGACATGTTGGCATGTATATGTAAGGAACTCGTGGTGGCATCTGTAAAGACAGACACAAGTGATCTCAGTTAAAGGGTGTTTATTTAACTGTATGCAGCGGTGAGAAAAACGCTTAATCTAAACCTAAAGCTAAAATCGGAGCAAGCTACGACCATCAAATATTAAGGCAGTCCTAGTGGCGTCTTGTCAAATAAAAAAGGGCCTATACTAAAATAGAAAAAATATTGCCAATCCTTGCTACTAAGTTACAAATAGTGTTGGATAATCAACAGAAAAGAAAGAAGTCTTCACAAAAATAATAAGTCGGGATGGTATGGCTGGGTCTCCCCCATGTTCTAAGCATGGGACAAGGCGGGACTTCTGAGCACAGCACACTACGGGGCTTTGTTAGCACAAGGTTCGCAGTTTCTGTTCAACAATATCGAAACCTCAGGCCAAGTCTCTTTCCTGTAAAAGTCTCTTGCCTTAGACGGTCCGCTGATTCATAACGACAAACAAACATAAGTTCCTTAGGTAGTTTTGCACCTGGGCGATAACTCTTCACCCCTACGATCTCCCACCATTGGGCTTAAATCCTTCCTTGTAACTTGGGCGTCCCTCCGTCGGGTTCACTAAGGCCTTTCAACTGCAGCTTGCAATTTTCTAGAGTCTTAATGTTCTTTTATACAATGTTTCTTTGTGGACAACCCTCGGCCGGGTTCACTCTTGTCCGATACACTGTTCAACTTGCATTCTCTTGTCAGATACACAGGACGGGATTCACTCTAGTTAGCTCTCCCATTGGCATCCCTCCGTCGGGTTCATATAGCCATTCTAACACACTGTTCACAGTTTACTCTGCTTTATCTCAACTTGGGCCACCCTCCCTCTGGTTCACGCTGGCCTGCTTTAACACAGGTTATGTACCTTTTCAACACAGTTCATGATTTGCTTACTTTAATCAGAAAGCATGGGTTCCCTTCCCCTAGCTTTCATTCCGCATCCCTCTGTCAGGTTCACCTTTTGTCTTATTTCACAGTTCAATTTTATAAGAAATTGCGGTTCCCTTCCCCTAGCTTTCCATCCACCATTGGTCAGAGACTTTCGATTGTACAAAGGGTTTCATGTGACCTTTGTAGGACCACTCTGACATTGCATGTCGCTCTTTCCTAGGGCCTTCTGGTACTTGTATTTTTCCACACAGGGGTGGCCAGCACAAGTCCTTCGACTGAGCACACCTACGGTGCCTGACCGCTCTGCAGCGTACCTTTCTCTGGGCTTTCACATAAAGTTTAAACACACATAAGTTCTTCGTTTCAGGTTCCAGCATTCATCTAATTTTGCCACTAGCAACCTTGGGCTCAACACACATCGGTTTGCCATCAGCTCCCTTCGACTCACCGGCTGTGTTGAACCCGATAGCTGGCCTTGCCTCTGGAGTCAAAGACAGTACCACAGTAGCCAGCACACCTCCCTGCCTGTGCTATCAATGCAGCAGGCCCCCGTGCACCATTGACATCTGGTCCTCCACACGCCAACTGTAACTCCTGGTCTTATGATTTCCCCCTCTGAGGCTTTGCGGGTCGGAGTTGAAAAGGGCAAGGGCAGTTCCCCCTTTGTTGTCCTTCCAGGTCTCGCCACCTTTCTCCTCCGTTTGAACCGCCAATTTCAGGTAACTGTTTCCTCATGCATTTGGCCTTGCTCGAAGTGTGCTTTCATAATCCGCCTCTTATCTTTGTGGGGAAGGTAAAGGGCCGTTGGGTGTGAATGATTACTGTCAATTGCATGACTCTGCCTGGCCCTTGGATTAGGATATGTCAGGTAAACAGTTTTAGTATTAGCACATTGTTTGTCACAGTGTAAGAGTGTTTATGTTGGAAAAGTAGGGACTAGAGTTTCTAAATATCCTACGGGGTAGGTGAATTCGAAAGGGTGGGTTTGGTAGGGTTTGTGAAATGAATAGGGGCACAGCGGTGTTTTGTATACTGGGAATTCAGGAAATAATAATTAGAGGTATGTGGATCAAAATGACTGGGAGTATTCTGATATACAATGGGAACACACGGATTCTGGGAAATGTAGTTGTAGTTACTTATGTCGCAGGGTTTGAGTTCCTATTGGATTTACCAGATGCGGAAGAGGGGTTTCTGGATTCGGGTAAGGGAGATTCTCTGCGTGCAAAGGAGGTTGAGTTGGAACAGCTTTTAAAGGCCTCAAGGACTTTGTCCTCTTTGTTGTCTTCCCTGATAGAATACCGCATCTCACTTGAGGTTTTCCCCATAGCACAACCCCGGGTTCCCCTACCGAGGTGATCCTCCTTCGCTCGTCCACCCCCAGGGTCGGGATCTGAGGGTGCCAGCTCTTCCCTGGCCTCCTGAATAAGGGATTCTCTAGTGCTACTTGGGAGCATACCCTCAGGATTCTCACATATGTGACTGTACTGTGTAAGGTGATGTGAGTTCTAAAGCACTGATTGGGGTACGGGGTTGACTCTAGCTCTCAACGCTTCTCCCTTTTTCTGCAGAGGTTACCTTCTCCTACACTGTTAATCATCTAGTTAGAACATGTAAGCATAAATAAGACTTAACACAGCAGAATGCTGGAGGACATCAAATGCTTTATTCTTTTTTTAGGGAGGTCTTTTATTAATTTGTATAAAGTATCCACAGCTTGACTGATCAGATTCAGACAGGTCTGCTGCGTTTCTTAAAACAAGAGAAAGCCAAAGCCTTTTTACAGCACTCTATTTGATTAATCTGTAAAATGTTATTTTATATAACTCTACCAATGAGAACCTTTTTACAATGTATTCTATCCATGTGATCATTAATCTGCCTCATAATAAGAATAATTCCTAATATAACCCTGTGGCTTTGGTAGCTGAGAGGTTTTGCTACTGAGAGTGCTTGTGACAGTCCTTTCATCGCTCACAATAAGTGTTACATTTCAGCCCCCCAAAACAACAGTCTACTTTTTGTTCATTTCTCCTTTTTTACTTTTGTTGCCCAAATATCCCTTTTTGTCTTATCTAAGCTTATTTTCATTTTCTGGTGACTGGATTAAAACCAGCATGCAGACTAATCAAATAAAATGTTGTTTTTTATACAAATGTTCATATAACCTTTTTGCTTTAATAAGCTAAAAAAAAAAATTAAATAGTAGAGGACCAGCAGAACATTCCAAACCCAACTTTTAAGGCTACTCCCTTAGTGCTAAAAGTCTCTGTCCATTCACCTACACTACCAGTGCTCTATTTATGAAGCTCAAACTAGTATATATAGGCATATGCAATTTGGCCATATATGCAGGGGGAAATCGCATCCATTTCCTAAATGGAAGTAGATGTTGGAAATCTGTTCCTGATACTGTTCCCTTTTTTCAAAATACTGTAGACGATCTACTACACTGCCAATGCTCTATTTGCGAAGTGCGCAGAAGCCTATATGAGCTTACACACTGCATGATGTGTCACTGTGCGCCGTGCTTCATCCTGGGGATGGCATTGAATGCCTACTATACAGGCAGTAGATAATGAGACATTTCTGGTATGATTGAAACTTTGCATATGGGCAAAGTTGTTTGCATTTTAGCCCATGCCATGTGGAGTTGCTGTAAGTATTTAGGTGTATACAGCGTGGCGGGGGGGGCAGAAGGAGTACAGACTTGTGACGTCCATTTTTTGACTTATTCTTCATTAAAAGAACATTGCAAATGCCTGACTTAAACTACAGGGTTTTCCTACCTAACCAACTAACTGGGGTCCTCGTCGGTCATCTGTGAGTGTAAAGCTAAGATCAGTCCCCTGTCCAAAGACTAATCTAGCCTGACCTTAACACTATCAGAACAACTAAAGCCCAGGAGAATGACTCCCTTCTCCTGTAAGCAGCTTTTGCAGCAAGTTCAGTTAGTGAAGTATCAGTAGATGGTTCTTTTTTATCACTTGTATCAAGACTTAATGTTTACATATTGGGATGTTCCACTTTCCCCCCTCTTTTATTGTCTTTTCTTGTGTTCTCATTTGTTTTGTTTTCTCTTCTTTCTTGTGGCTCTATTGCTCCTTTCTGGATGGACAAACTTGAGATGCTCATTTTACTCAATGTACAGTCCTGTTCTTGGTTATAACAAACACTGTTCCAATTACATTTCTCACTCTTCTCATGTATTTTCAATTCTTGGTCTCCATTGGCATGAGAGTGCTCCAGTAATGATTCTCCCTCTTCTCCAACACTTGTTTTGTACTGGGACCAGTATGAATGTGCCACTTGTTATTTCTGTTGCCCAACCCGGGTCTCCCGCTTTCCCTTTACCTGTTTGACCTGGGGATCGTGTAACCAGGCGTGTAGGAAGGCCGTGGCTCTTTTTTTTTTTTTGTCTGCACCGTTTCTCGGTTCAATGCTCTCTCTTCTCTTGGCACACTCTGTGGTGCCCAAGGTAAATGGTCTTGGTGTCCTTGGTATACACCCCTGCATAATGGGTTACACCACGACTTCTTACTCGATCCCTACCCGGGATGCCACTCCAGTTCTTCAGCTTCTCGCAGCTCAGGTCTCCTGGAGTATAACCTGTTCAATTCAGCACACCAGCTTCCCTTCTGCTGATCCCTATTTCCATCAGCTCCACTCCAACAGCTGATTCGGAATTCCTGGGCTTCTCTCTCATTCATGCCTCCTCTCCTGGATTTATGATGCTACACCTGGACTTGCTTTGCGTAGCTTTGAAGTCCTTCCTCTCTGTTCTGTTTGTGCTCGGTATCACGCTATTGGTTAGGTTTGTCTCATTATTGCGCAAATATTCTTTTTCAGGTTTCCTCAAGGAGTCTACATGATGGTAACAAATTTCAACTTGGTCTTCATGTTTCCATCCAGTAGGTTTAATTAGCAATGGGCTAGAAGTGGCTGGGTTAGGGAGTTATTCATCGGAATGGGAGTCCTTGTCCCCAAAGGGGGAGTCTCTCCCAGTGAGGTCCCTCTTGCCTCTACCCCTAGGGAGGGTTTCTTGTAGCGGCTCACCTCCCTAGTCTCACTGGAAAAGGCTCCGCCCTGGGGAGAAGTGACTGAATCCCACGATTCATCACAATAAACAGGGAAAAGGAAACAAATGTGTGGTAGGTGACATGTTTAAATACAGGTTGTTGTATCGTGGCAAAGGGTACATCATTTATTGCCTGACCGTGCAATGTCATTGTCAAATACAGTGTGGTCGTAAAAAGGTATTTGCTGTGTTTCCAGATGTTAGAAACTCGTTGTTGGTT
The DNA here is from genome assembly GCF_040938575.1 of Ambystoma mexicanum. Classification (NCBI taxonomy): domain Eukaryota; kingdom Metazoa; phylum Chordata; class Amphibia; order Caudata; family Ambystomatidae; genus Ambystoma; species Ambystoma mexicanum. The sequence continues at coordinate 240,556,524 of NC_090936.1, read as the reverse complement.
ACTCCTTCCACTAACAAATTGAGCTAAAATATCTTCCCAATAGACTAAGAGATTTAAAAGGACAAGGCCTCTGACCTACTACCCCAGTGAAAACTTAACATGCATTTAAGAACAGCCATATTTGGTTTACAGTGGCTTCCAATTTGGGTCTTCTTACTGTTGCGTAAGTAGACTTGTCTTTTGAGGAATCTAAAATGTTTTCTGCTAATAACAAATGTGTTCTGCTGCCAAAATGTTTCCTCTCGGTTTAATAAAAATACTTTCGTTTTTATCTAGTTTGTGTATTTATTTTCATTTTATAGCATTCCTACATTGTTTAATGTGGTGTGAGTCATTGGTATTACAGTTGTTTCTCAAAAAACATTTAAACTTGAAACACTTGTGTATAGGTGAGTTATAAATGCCAAATCATATCATAGATCATATGCAGCACCTGCCACAGATGGCCTTAATTCATGGAATCCAACTCTTAAATTCTAGTTTTGTTTATGGTCACAACAAAAAGGTGTCTCGGGGCCTAGATCATTCAGTCAAAAAAATCAATCAGAGACTCCAGTTGGGAAGTGGCACTAGGGTGTCCCTGCTCTCTTGTGTGAAGAGGGTCCTTCCCTAGCACAGGTGTCCGGAAACCCTGGTTAGTGCTAGTGACCAGTAACCCCCTACTGCCTGATAACTGGCCTGACAATAGGTGGCTCCCTGAATGCAGGCTACCTAATTCCCTCTGACATTTTAGTTGGCCCTACACTTCCAATGATTTGTTCTAAATAGGGGGGGGGTGGATCGTGTGTGTGTGTGCCCGTGTGTGTGTGTGCCCGTGTGTGTGTGCGTGCCCGCCCGCCAGTGGCTCTTCAAGTACCACTCAATTTCGCTAACACTTTCCTCCTCCCTCTTAATCTCCTCTGGTCAACTCCACCCACCTTCTCTCCACTGTAGATTTCTCTCCTACCTCCACCCTCTGATGTTCTTTCCTACCACTCTCTCGTTGCCACACTGCTACTAGTCTCCTCTCTCTGCACTTCCCTTCATTGACATACACGTTTCTAGTAATTATCTCCACCCTTTGATGTTAATCCTCCATTCCACTGCCACTCCCTAGGCACTACTACTGCTCTCTTCACCAGCAAACTAAGGGATGGGTGCCCTACTCTGCCATCTGCTGCTCACTCTCCCTATTCTCACCCCTCCCTATTTCTCTCCTACACCCTCTTACTTGAACCCCACACCTGTATCCCCCTAAACTAGCCTCACTCTCTACTAACTCACTCCCTCTCACACTACCTTCACTCCCCTGCACCTCCTACACATCTGTATTTCTCGCACCTTCTACACATCTCCTTGCCGAATTCCTACACTACACACAACTGGTACGACTCTCCCTTTACAAAGAACTGCCACCAACTCTTCCACAATCCTCTCTATCTGTCCTGCGCCTGCTCTCTTGGTCCAATTTCACCTCACTTGAACAACCCACATGCTGCCCCTGTCGATGTCTGATTTTATAGTGTGGGGCTAGTATTTCTGTGCCTCCCTCCTCTTGCCACAAGCTGCAGTGCCCACCTGACTTCCTGTACCAATCAATGCCTGTCTTTTCCCTAGGCGACAGGTGAGATGCTTTAAAAGAAAACTCTAACCCCCTGCCCCTTTTCCAGCAGTTTGCCCAACAGTCGCTGATGTTTTCCCTGCTGCTGATGTAACCTAATGTAGGTCTGGAAGTATGTCTTGCATTTTGAGCTTGCATTCAGTGCTGGGTACTGTTGGGTTGCGGTGAAAGCTCATGGTTCATTTTGCTGCTTCCACTTTTTTGGAAATCCGATCTGGGTTGACTTGGCTGCGCCTAAGGGAATTCTGGGAGTTGCAGTTCTGAAATAGAGAACCTTTGCCAGCAACTGCTATTCGGAGGCATGGCAAGATAGTGGAACCTGCAATGGCATTTGGGCACATGGGGGATTTTCGAGGGCCCCACCTTCAATTTAACATATCTAGGGCAGGGTTGGTTCTAGCTTTTGTCCTAGTGAGGCTTCTGCCCTAGATTGTAGATATGGTCCCCTACTCCCACCCTTGACTATAGCCTTGTCACTCACCTATGTCCCAAAATAAAAATTATTTAAATATTATTTATCAGTGTTGTCCCAGGCACCAAAGGGTGGGGGGGCAATCATTCCTGTTTGCCAGAGAACTTATACATAAACATGACTGAGCATATGTTAGCAGGCCACGAATGATGACTACATTCTCAAAACTTATGCAAGTTCACGCATTTGTAAATTTGTTGATCTCTGCCTGAAAATGAAAAGGTCAATGAATATGTGAACTAAAATGATTAACTATGAGATCACATTGCCTGTTAATGGAATAGTCCCACTCATTTTCATTTACATCACATTAACACACAACATACATATTCACTCTGTATACTCATTTCCTATTTATTTATTTTATTCATTGGACATTTGTATGGTTCCTATACATCAGAAAGTGTTTCCAGGAACCACAAGACAAAAAGGGGACAAGGGAACAGGGGGGGCAGGGGAGGATAAAACAAGAAGAAGTGGTCCTACTAGGCCTTGGGCCATTCGGATCATGCAAGTGCAGTAATTAAAGTGAAGTGCAGTGGGGAGTGGAGGAGGCCCCAGGGATGAGGCAGGGTAAGTGCTAGGGGAGCCTGTGCAGGGCATTGTGCGCAGGGAGGCAGGGGTAAGGGTAAAGTGTGAGGAACAGGGCTGGACCAGACATGGTAGGCTAGTCAGGGAAAGGAACACAAAGGCAAGTGCTGGTAATGGGGTACTGCGGAAGACTGGTAGGAGGAGGGCCTGTTCCCTGCAGGACTCAGAAGGGTCCTGACATCCAGTCATTGCAGCTGTGGGTGGGTGGCATTAGCAGTGGAGGGAGAGAGGGAATGAGGAGAAGAGGAAAGTATTGAGGAGTTTCCAGAACTTGAAGAAATCCAGCTCAATTCTTAGAGGGGCGGGAGCCCATTCCAGAGGGAGGCTCCTGCTGAGGAAAGAGATCTACCACCTACTCTTTGCTGGAGAAACGTTTGACCTAAGGAGAGTTGGAGCTATAGGACCAAAGGACTCTACTGGGCTTTTCCATAAATGTTTAATTTTCATAGTCAATATCTTAACTTGCACAGGCACCATTTTTCAAGTGTTTATCGAATATTATGTTTACTCTCCTGCATTCCCTGCTGCACAATCCATTAGCTGCCTGCTGACAAAACCGGCTGCATGAAGTTGCTTTATATGCGCAGCGTGAGTGTATACACAATTGCAAGCATGTCTGAAGACCTGGGAAGGGCTCGCCGGTAGCCATTTTATTTCAAGTTGCACAGCCAGGGGCCCACCACTCTCCCCCCTTTCTCCTTTGTGTTCCCGTATCGTCACTTGCCTTTACCCTCTGTTCTGTTTGTGCTCAGTAGTGTTCTCCTGGTTTTCTTCATCTCAGTATTCCACAAATACTTTTTTTCAGGTTTCCTCAAGGAGTTTACATGACAGTAACACATCTCAACATGTCCTTCATGTTTTCTTCCAGTAGGTTTAATTGGCAATGGGTTATAGGTGGATGGGTTAGGAAGTTTCTCATCAGAACAGTTCTTATCACCAAAAGGAAAGTCTCTTCTGGTGAGGTCCTGCTTTCCTCTACCCCTAGGTGGAGGGTATCACATAGCGGCATCATCTCCCTAGCCTCACAGGAAAAGGCTCCCCCATGGGGAGAAGTGACTGAATCACACGATTTATCATTTTAGACAATGGGGAAAAGGAAACAAATGTGTGGTAAGTGACATCTTAGAATACAGGTTGTTGTATCGTGACAAAGGGTACATAATTTATCGCCTGACAGTGCAATGTCAGCGTATACTGCTGTAAGATTCTTGAATAAGCACATCTGCAGTTTCTGGACACTTCCCTTCTTTGGTATACAATTCTGTACATTGCCTGCCTGTTTTGCAGAACTTTGGCTGTGCTATCTCTGTACTGCAATGAACTTATTGGCATTGGAGAGCCCACTTATTAGAGCATACACATTTACAAATGAGAAGCTATGAAAATGTCCCTATGTATTGTGAGAAACCTGAAGGTACTCTCACATCTACTCCCGATGGATCTTCTGTTCAGGTGGCCAGGGAAGGGCCATCACTTTTGGATCCCCACCCTGGGGGTGGATTAGCAAGGGAGGTTTACCTGGGTGGAGGGTCCTTGGGGGTTGGACAGAGGGTGCCTGAAGACGAGAACTGGTATCTTCCCTTCACTACCTGGGTTCTCCTTCTCTCAGCCTCTCTCCAACTGCCTACAATTCTCGTGTTCAGACAATTTTCTGAATGTGGCTGTGCTTTGCATAGTAGAACATCCCATGTATGACATCACAGGAAATGGGGCTTGGGGAGTTCCTTCAGTGGAACAGGAGTCCTTGTCCCCTAAGGGGTGCGGGGGGTTCTCTGCCTGTGAGGTCCCACTTGCCCAGAACCCTAGGGAGGGTCTTGCAGAGCGGGCTCACCTTCCTGGGGAGGCTCCCCCTTGGGGGGGGGGGGGGGGAAGGGACAAATTCCCTTCGACCCGTCACACTTTCCATGGTCCTGTCCTTTAAGGAGCTGGGTGAAGCAGCTCTTTACAATGGGATTAACCTGATGTTCCAGTGAAGGATAGTACATCGCAATTCCGAGTTTTCTGACTGTTGTCGATGGCAGGTGGGAGGTACCCAACTGGCCAGAGGTGCAGTTATTCGATTTTTGACTGGGTTGAGTTTGCCTGTTTGTGGTCATCCAGGAGTTGCCTTGCCATGTGCTGAGATCCAGTGTGCTTATTGTAGGCTACTTGAAGTTCTTATACATTATTTGCATGTCATCTTGCAAATAGTAGTTGAAGCATGTGAGGCCCGAGTTGTTCATTTCCAGTAGTGAAGGGTGATGTAATAGACTGCATCCTTGGCATACTCTGCATGAAATCTTGTGAGGATGTGACCTTAAAGGAGTATAGTACCCCAGTCATTTCCATTGGGAAGGAGGCGATCCAGCATAGGGGATCCTTTTTACTCTGAAACTCCCTCTTTTTAGTAGGATACTTGACTGAGAGTTGCAGTGAAGCACTGGAGTGAGATGAGCGGATAATTTAAGAATGAGTAGGCAGTGCAGTAAATTCATCTCAATGGGGAGTTTATGGCAGGTACACTCTAAAGATAGCGTGGTGAATTGCAAAAAATGCAGCATAGCAAGGAGTACCAGCAGTCAAAAAGGGACATGCCCATTTGCTATGGCATTTTAAATACAGTTGCTGCAGCACATCCTCCTATCCATTTGTCATGCTCGGTCCATAGGAATGTAATCCTACTGTGGCTGCTGTCATTAGTAGGCTGTATGCTGTGTGCTGTACAGGAGATAAAGGACTTATATAGGAGCTACCCTGCCAATGAGTTATTTGTATCAGTATATGGGTGAGCAGCTCCGAAGGAAATAATAATAAACATGGCAGTGAATGTACATTTCTTGTGTTAAAATGACACATGCATTCAAGAGTATCAATTGTATTCTAGAATTCAATGAAAACTACAAATATGCATTTTTTAAAACATTGCCTTTTGATGTCTGTGTTCTAGTTAGTTTTATTTTAAACACTACCAGCTATTGTTCTTTCGTGCACTGTATAAAACAAAGGCATTGCAATCGAGATGAATACACTGCCTTCAAGTGAAAAGGTATAGTGGAAAAGAAAAACACTTTTCAGGATGGGCGTTGTGGAGAATCATGCGGCTACGCCACTAAAACCCTGCCTAGAGTGTCCTCCAAGGTGGCCAGGAGAGAGCAGACGCCTCCCAATCCTGGGGTGGTGTACTGTGGGCGGATCACCTGGGTGGAGACCATTCCCAGGGAAGTGGGGAGATTTCACAGGCTGGGACACAGTACTACTCCTTGGATGATAAGATCATTCCAAGAGAGGTTATAACATCTTACCATTCTGATGAATGTCAGCCTATGGTTCAAATTAAGTCAAATCTAGGATTACATTGTCTAAAGATGATACCTCTCCAGAACTATTCTTTTATACCCCCAAATGCCAATGTTACCCACAATATCAAAGGTGTGCCAACAGGAACGGTGAACATGTGACCTTTTCTGCCCCTTCTGTCTCTCAAAGGGTTCACCCTTTTCCTCTTTTTAATAATATTGAGGGAGGAAAATCCATCTTGAAACCATTTAAAGAAGTAGAGAAATTTAAACTTCCCAAAATAAACTGCAAGTCCCAGAATCCCTCATGGACTGGGAAGAAGAGGAGGGCTGAAGAGGCATGCAGGCGTCCAAGTCAGGCAGGCAAACCTAATGGCATTTGGCAAGTTCAGGCAATTAGTCCTAAGGGCTTGTAACTGAAACAATTTGATCCACCTTTGGGGCACAAAAGGCTGCAGCAGGGAGGAGCAGTAGAAAGAAGCTGGAGCAGTAGCTGGAAGTTCAGCATAAGAAGCTGAGCACAAGTCTGACAGTTCACAAGCAAGTGTGACCACAGAAGTGACTCCAGTGCAGAGGAAGGGCAGATTTCACCTGCTGGCTCTGAGTTGGTCCTTTGCTCACAGACCCTCATTAGCTGTGGTAGCATTGGAAGAGACTGGAAGCAACAGGCAGTCTTTTCAGGTGTGCCTAATTGCTGTGAAAGCAGAGCTGAAGTTGTGCATTCTCCCAAGGCCCATGGGCAAAAGCAAGCCGAGGGAAACTGGAGAGGGGAAGACTCTTCCTTGATGAGGCTGGATCGGAGACACCCATGCAGCGGAAGGGTGTGGGTCTGAAGAGTGCCCGTAGTATTAAAAGAAACTAAGCCAGGAAGCAGCAGCAGCCTGCAGTCGTAATTGGGGAGTTAGAAAAAGAAGCTCTGTACTCCTGAACAAGAGAAATACCTTGCCGGTAACTGTAGCCAGCTTTAATCACACACACTCATACATCTAAGTGATTAGAAGTTAATCGCAGAAGTGGGAAGTCTTTCTAACAAGCAAAATGTAACACACTCTTATGTTAACAAGTTGAAGTGCTGGCGTGTAGTGAAAGCATCTCTCTTCCCAATTAGAATTACCTTGATATCGAGCGTAGCTCCTGTTAATACAGAGAACATTGCTGGTAAACTGGTATTACCCAAATTGACCGTGCACAATTGACCTTTTGTCCTAATTGACCATATTAGAATGGTCCTAAGTGACCTTTTACACAATTGACCTTTTACTTATTATATATATATATATATATATATATATATATATATAGGGTTGGTGTTGTATTATAAATAATATAAGGGTATCGGGCGGGGGATTTTAGGGGGTTTTGTATTAGGTGTGTGTTTGCGGAGGGTTTCCCCCTGCATATGTCCTAATTGACCTTTTAAATTCAGTCAATTCTCCCGCGAGCAATTCCCTAACGATCAATTCTCAAAAGGTCAATTCGTATACAACAGGTAAACCTAATTGAAGTAGAACTGACGACGCAATGTTTCCCGACACCTTGGAAGCTGAATGCTGACGAAAGGTGGGAATGCGTATCTCTTTGAAGTGGCAGTTCAAGAGTAGAACTATATCACGTGTGCCTAATTTCATTTTCATTAAGTCTGCATCTTGTAAAATATCAAACACTGAAGTAGAAGTCATATAAGGTTGAAGCTGGACCAAGAACAAGCATTACCAAAGCCCATAGAGCATACTCTAAAAAACAAACAAAAAAGTAAATCCCCCTCAATTAAGGACTATACACCATTATTCTGAGGTCATTGAAGTTGTTGTTACCCAAGAGTCCTCTAAAGTAAAAGTGGCAAAGTTAACCAAAGCTTAAAATTGGACAACAGTTTTGGGATATCTGTTGGAGGAAAAGGTGTATATGAAGCTGGGAAGGGAGTTTGGTACTTGGTAAAAGAAGCAGATTTAAAATCTGCATGGCTGAGACTATGTGAATAGAGAAGAAGTGGTCTAAAAGCTTGGAGCAAATTTTGTGGAAGATGTAGAAGAATTATTGTTGAAGTTGCCTAAAGATTAAGTTGAAGTTGTAGCTGCAAACCGGGCTAATATCAGAAGTTGTACTAGCAGCAGTAGAACTGTGGTAATCAACTTTGTCAGAATTGTATTAGTTGGAAGAAGTAGAAGCAGAAGCCACCTTTGGGGCAAGGGAGGCTGCTCAGTTTTACTAATAGAAGGGAGTTGCTGAAGAGAAAGCAAACCTTAAGCAGAAGCATCCTGACAAACTGTGAAAGACGCCATAGAAGTTGAAAGCCGAGAAGTTGATGTAAGCAGAAGGGGGTACTTTTGTCTTCAACTTTCCCTATTCTTACCCGGAAGGAAGTATTCCAAGAAACCCTGTGGGTGCTGTGATTCTCTTTGTGGAACGGTAAAACTTTTGCCGGTGGATTTTTACTTTTACTTGTATGAATTATTGTTTTGTTTCTTTAGAACTTTTCAAGACTTTGGTTAAGACTTTCTTTTCCTTGGAAGAAATTGGCTTTGGACATTCCTGGGGGAGCAAGATCTGCCCAGGACCAGTAAAAGTTATCCACGACACTGGTTGTTAGCCTTTTATTTGTTGTTTTCATGTTTCTTTCAATGTTTGTTGTTTAGTGTGAGGGGTCGTTTTGTGAATCCTAGGAGGTTTTCCTGTAGATCTTAGACTAGGTAGAGAATTCCTTGGTAGAGTAGGTTTAGTTAGGGTTTATTTTATAATTTTGTGTACAATAAAACGCTGAATCTAGAGAAAACTTAACAAAGTCGTAAGTCTCACATTACTGACCCCTCACAGCGTGTATTTTAAGATGGAAAGGCCAGTCGTGTTGAGCAAGAATGAACCTAAGGTGAGCAGAAAAAATCAGAATAGTCAAACAGTTCAGATGAACAAAGGCATTATGAATGATGTGGCCGATTGTCAAAACATGTGATTCAATAATTAGTTTGAAATTTCATTTATTTACAAGTTGAGGCGGTTGGTAAACCCTCTTATGAAGCAAAGGTGGATTTCGACAATAAAACAAGGTTTGGTTCCTTGGGATAGACACTAGAACCATGTCGGCATGGGTCAAATGGTAGTGTCCACAGTTTCCATTTGGTCATTTCCCATAGAGTCTTTAACACACAACTCAGGCAATGGGATATAGTACCCAGCACTTTGCGACAAAGTCCTGTTCACAAGGATGTAGCACTCTGTTCATTATTTGTAACCCACAGCAGAAGGATAATTCTTGCCCCAACCTTTATACTCCAGTTGACAAGGAGGCTTTGGGGTCTTCTTTGCTGGCTTACTATCTGGATGTCTTATCCCCCCAAATCCCCTGGATATTTTAACCCCTGGTCCTCTTCTTTCTCTTCATTCTTTTATATAAGGGAAACTGGAGTAACTTTACTGAAAATGTTGGGGTGTGGGCATGACATCTAAATGAAAAGGAGCCCCTGCCAAATGAGTGGAACAAAATGGTGTGCCACACAAGTTGTGGGCGACAAACATCCTTGCCCTCCCCCCCCTTAAAATTAAGCCCATGAAGGGAAGTAGTGTCCTTCCAATAATCAGGGTTTCTTCTCTTTAAGGGTTATAGTGCCCTTCTTAATCTGGTGGGAAATAGTATCCTTCATGCCAACCATGGACGCAAGGTTCAAGACATCTGGGACCTATCTTCTGAGACCTCTTCAGAGGTTCTCCCACACTTGCGATGTTAGCTTTCACAGGGATGTAAGAGTTCTCCACATTTGACTGCCTTTCTACTGCTGTGGCCTATTCAGTCCTTCTGGGAAGCAGTCTCTTGCTGCTTCAACGTTGGATCCTCCTCTGCTTTTGCAGCACTCTCCTTGTCATGTGTGGTTCAGGCTCCAGGTTGCTTTGCACTGCGTTCCTTGTTGCTGCTGCGTCTCCTGCCACTACACCTGCCTCTATATCCTAAGACCAGCCTTTCCGTTGACCACGACATTTCTGACATTATTGGCGAATTATGGTAGCTTTTGTAATGTTTACAATTATTGGCCAATTGGTAAACTGATTCCGAGCCTCCCGGCCCGCTCCCCCCTAAGCTGATAAAAAGGCTGTCAGCCATTTGGATTTCAGGCAGGCAACCATTTAGATTCCGGGCCTTTACTTTTGATCTGTTGGATCCACTTTAGGGTTTAATTTCTGTAGTGGGCCAGAATCCGTGGCACAGCATGGACAGTTGTACTTTTCCTGGTCACTGCCAGTTCAAGCGACGAGCAAAGATTTTTCTCCATTCTGGGCTGGCTTCTGCTCGGCTTCTTCTCCGACTGAAATCTCATGTTAGATTAAACTCCAGCGTAGATCAAGCAGATGCAGCATTGGCATGCAGGTCTAAGAGGCGCTGTAATCTGCTGATCACTTTCTTTACCCTGACCCCTCACATTAGGTTACCATTTTCAGTAGAACTGTCAATCCGTCTTCAGGCCCCATTGGATGAAGTGACCGCTGCACATTGGTCACGTAGTGACTATGCTTTTAATCCAAGTCTCTGGGTTGAGCTGCAGTCTCTGTTCCTCTTTCATTCTGCATGTCAGCGTTTATATATTGTCCTGATGGTAACAGAATAACAAATGGAACAATTAAAGGGTGGGCAAGAAAAGTACAGGATGAGCAAAACATTTCAGAATGGTCAAAAACTTCCAATATAGGCATACCAGCTTAGGCACAGTTGAGGGAAGCTTCGGAACAGTTCAGATGCAAAATAGTACAAATGGTGGTTCTGCCAGGGGGGTAGAAAGCAGTTCTGGTGGGTAAAATAACCAGGGTGGGCAGACCACCAAGGATGACCAGACCCCAGAATGGGCAACAACCGGATGCTTCCTCCCCCCCTTGCCTTTGTCTTGAGAAGTTTACAAAGCAGAGAAGGCACTAATTCAAAGTGGTCAGTAGCTAAAATGATTGTTCTGGGTGGTGTGCAGATCAAAACATGGACACCTTACAGAAGACCGCACTTCAGAATTAACGACTTTCCAATGTGAGCAGGGATTCGGTATCACAAACAGTTTATATAATTGAAAGGATTACAAGGATTGCAGGCTGTAATAAAGACCTGAGAGTGTGAGGACAATTCATGATGAGGCCTAGAACTAGAGGGTAAGTTAACAAGAGGGATGTGATGGTTTCTGGAAAATTCCCCCGACTGGAGCACAGACCATCCATCCATACTTCCTATATCATTGCTTTGCCTACCTTTTGCCTGGTCGTATGGAGGTAGGCCAGATAATGATTTTCAGCCCTCTGAGTTTGAGTGCCTCAAGCACCATCAGTCTTTGTCCTCCAGTTGATCATAGACCGCTGTTTGTAAAGTAAACTACCTAGTCTTAAGCATTTTGTCGCTCCTTCTGCCCTCGCCCAAGAGGACCTTCTGCACATATACATAGACATATAGTTCAGGACACAGTTCACCTTACCTGTGAAGGGACAAGGTGATGCCACAAAATGGTGCAGTAGCATGAAAACGCACCAGCAGAAAATATTCATGTCTCCCAATCTCAAAAATGATATCAAGCATAGTAGACCTCCAGACCTAAAAGGCAAAAGGGAAAGATGGCTCCCTGCAGAGGCACTAGGAAAACGGGGAGGAGCACAATCTCGAAGAACATGATCCTCCCTCTCCCCCCCAGATTGATCTCCATGAACAGGAACAACTCGGAAAAGACTCATTGTCTGTACCACCGTGGCTGTCTTCCTGCAGCAGAGAGCTCTCTTAAGTCTCCTAAAATAGCAGCACAGGATTTGTTATGTGTGAGTGAGGTCTGCATTAGTGTGGGTGATCCACCATGGAACACGGATTCTTCGTCTCTGTTCTGGCTGCCAACCAATCTCTCATGACAACAAAGTGCAGTGGTTTCATGGTCTCGTGGGATACAGTTGGAGTCATATTGATGAGGCTTCAAGGTGCCCGAGCGTTCATACTGCAGTCCCCTTGTGCTTAAACTCCCTGCCCCCCCACAGTACCGCTCTCTGACCACTTCACTCGGGGCATGCACACTGCAAGAACCATAAAATGGGAATTGTGACTTCCTTCTATACACCTAGATACTCCTACGTCCCATCCCCTTTCCTCCATACTACATGGGCGTCCCTCGCTAGGGATGGGAGACAGAACCTATTTCACCTGAAAAAAACCTTCTTCCCCTTTAAATGTAAAGGCGCACAGGGGCACGGTCCTGGGAGCATGCGCTCCCCAGACTCCTCCCACCGGTGCCACTTCTCAGTCCCCTTTGATGCGTCAACCGGAACAGGCCGATTTCACCAGCGCTCCTGGGCTTGGCTTCGGCCATGTAATACCACACGCTCTTCCCTGTATACTTTCTTCTTTTTGTCTTCTTTTATCAATCAGGTACTCGGTCTTCTGGTGGCGCGTGCCGACTTCAGCGGGCTTCAGCAGGTGTCAAGCCTGCGAGAGGCTCTTCCCTATGTCCGATCTCTACGTCTGATCCCCACGCTCTTTGCCTCCGCCGCTTTGGCCCCGACCACGGCTGGGAGGGTTGTACCGCATTCAACACACTTAGACTGTGTGCTCTGAAGGACAGGTTAGGTAGGTGGAGGGAGCTCTTCGAGAAGTCGCCTCCAGAGGACTTGAAGTACTTAATCGGGCACAAGTCGAGGCCCAAGGGAATGCCGCTTTTTTCCAGAGCACTGCACAAGGGCGACTCCTTCCCAAGGAAACGCCTGGGCGAGAGGAACCTTTCAGGTTCTCACACCAGCACAGGTACCAAGTAGCTTAGCTACCGGCCACCAAGCCGAGGGGTACATAGATCCTTCCAGAGACAGTGCTGAGGGACCGCAAGGTTCTTTTACCAGGTGTACACCCGAGGGGCTATGATATTGTACTGGCAATATGTCAGTGGGGTCGCCTGCACTCGGTGCTACCGGCGGAAATGCTGAGGGCGACACACCGAGCAGGCCTCGGCCTGAGGTGCAGGGCAGGTCTCATGCTCCACCGCCAAGAGTCCTGGTGGAGGCCAGGCCCAGCGAACCAAGCACCATGACTACGGCATGTGGCACGCAGCTCAACAAGATGGCCACCGTGCCAGACGAGATGTCCGGTAATCCAATACCACCCAGAGGAACAGAGCAGGTGGGAGAACAAGTTACAAGGTGGGACTGGTGTCAACCAGGTACGTGGCCTACAGCTGTAGGCCACGTACATAAGCTTATCCATCAGCATTGCAGGGCAGGTTTACCTCGCAAACGGCTAGACCGAGTATGCACCGGTCCCAGTAGACGCCTGCTAACCCGTCGTCATCACCTCCCTGAGAGGACAGGTTCTTTGAAAAGTTCCTCACTCTCATGAGATCTCAGATGGGGGCCATCCTTAGGGATGTGATCAGGGACATGCTCCCTCCGGCCCCTCTGCCAGTGCCTATAGACATTCCTCCTATGGCTGCAGCACCTCAGGCCCCAGTACAGCCCCTGCTGCACGCTCCAGCTCCTTTGATTCCAACTCCTCTGCCTCCCACAGGTCAGGCGGTTCTGCACCAGCCTCTGCTGCATCTTCGGTATCCACACCTCTGCCCTCAGCGCCCAGCACTCCTCCACCTGCTCCGGACCAGCCAGGCGCCCTGGTGGACATAGACGGGAAAGAAGACCCTGATACGCCATCGTCAGCCAAGGCCTTCCTCAAACAACTCGCAGGTCTGGCAGATTACTTGGGCCTTCCTCAAGCTGAAGTCGAACAACCGGAGGCGGGGGTACTTGCCAAGGCCCTCACTCTATGCCGCGTGGCTAGAACGGGGCGTTGTTGCCTTGGCCAAGAAGAGGTGGCTCAAGCCCAGCTCAGCCCAGCCTGTCATTAGGTGCCTCAACGCCAAGTATAGGCAAATGGAGGGGGATCCACTCTTGCTATCAGCACACACTCAACCGCACTCTTTGGTGATTGCTGTGGCGTCACTCTACTCAAAGCCTCAGTCGTCCTCTGCCACCTCGTCCTCAGCGCTGCTAGGCAAGGAGGAGAATATCTTGGAGGCATACGGGAAGAAGCTTTATTCCAACACTTCACTGCCTCTTCGTCAATCAAAGGCGGATGCCATGCTGGCAGCCGTTAACCAGAGGCTTTGGCAGGATATAGCTGACTTCCTTCCAGAACTTCTGGTGCAGAGCCAGGCACATTTCAAGGCGAGACTGGCAGAGGCAAGAATGATGGTGCAAGACATCATGGAGTCCATAGTGGCCCACATTGACACCTCTGGCTGGACCATATGCATCGCCACGGACATGAGAAGGACTGCCTGGCTTCGGCTATTAAAGTCAACCTAGACGTCCAGGAACGCATATTGGACCTTCCATTCAAGGGTGGTGACTTCTTTCACTCCACCACCGATGAGGAGCTAGATAAAAAGAAAAACAGTTCACAAACTGCAAAGCCTTTATCCTTACGAAGGCCACACCCAAGGTCTACACCCAGCCGCATCAACGCTCCGACAAGGGGCGGGCGTGCGGCGGGTTTCGTGGCTTCCAAGAATAGAGATCCAGACAGCCTGACCGTGCTCAGTCTGCACCAGCGCAAACAACTAAAGGTGGGAGCAAGGGCTTTTTTCAGTCCCCCTCCTCTGCAGCAGCCTCAGAGGGAAAGAAGGTATGACGCACCCCTTGAGGTCCATGTGGGGCAGGCTTGCCCTTCATTCACAGTTTTGGTATCAGATGTTTGCGGACCTCTGGATCCTATCTGTAGTATCCATGGGGTACCGCCTGCCGATCCCTTCCTCTCCTCCTCCACGCCCACAGATTTGGACAGCAACTCTGTTCACGGAAATTCGAGAGCCAGGCAGTGGAAGTCCCAGCCTCCCAGCGAGGATTGGGCTTCTACTCCAGGTTTTTCACCATACAAAAGAAGAACCAGGCTGGCCTGAGAGCTGTGTTGGACCTCTCCAACCTCAACCTCTCCCTCCCTCTTCAAAAATTCAAGATGGTTTCGCCAGCACTCATTGCAGAGACATTGTTCAAGGGAGACTGGATATGCTCCCAGGATCTGAAGGACGCTTACCTACACGTCCCAATTTGGCAGCTGCATTGCTTCTTTCTGCGATTCAAGATCATGGACTGCCATTTACAATACAAGGTGCTACCCTTCGGCCTCAATTCAATCCCCCGGGTATTTACATGGGTCATGAATGCAGTGCAGCTCTCCTCAGGGCCACCACGTCTACCCATACCTGGACGACTGGCTCGCCAGGTCGAGGTCTCCAGAGGCAGTTCATCACACTTCCTCCACCCTTATGATCACACTCCACGAGCTGGGAATTTTGATCACCCTCAAGAAGTCTCAGCTGCAGCTTCTCAGAACCTGACCTTTCAGGGCCTCATATGGGACACGAGCGCCGAGAGTTTTCCCCTCGGACGACAAGATCATGGCCATCAAGACGGCCACTACTCACTTCCTCACCAGAGAAGTGACCTTGGCCTGGTGGTACCACCATTTACTAGGTATCATGGCAGCAGTCCTACTGGCTGTACCCCACACGAGACACAAGATAAGGAGATTACAACTTCACTTTGCAGCCTCATGTAATCGGCATTCCTACTTCTCTCCACTCGGACCTCGCGTGGCTGTCCAGGGGCTGGCCCTGCAGGTCACCATCACCACGGATTCCTCCCTGGAAGGCTGGGGGGGGCCACACTGGACAACCAGAGGAGCAGGAGTCTCGTATCAACTGGCTGGAGCTAAAAGCCATCTGGCAAGCCCTCAAAGCTTTCCTTACGCTAATTGGGGCAAGGTCGGCCTCATCCAGACAGACAACTCCACCAGCATGTACCATGTCAACAAGCAGGGTGGCACCAGGTCCCCTCCACTGTGTAGCCTAGCGATCTGCATGTGGGAATGGGCCCTGGAGAACAACATCTACCTGATGGCCATCCACCTTCTGAGGGAGTCCAACCTGGAAGCATACAGGTTCAGCAGACTGGGAGCAGACAATTACGAGTGGCAATTGAACAATCGGGTCCGGCTGGGGATCTTTAGCAGATGGGTGCATCCTCAGGTGGATCTCTTTGCCTCCTTGGCCAACGGGAAGTGCCAGCAGTTTGCGTCCTGGCAGGGGCAGAGCCCCCGCTCCCTGGGCGACACATTCCAGATACAGTGGAACAGCATGACAGCGTATGCCTTCCCTCCCACACCCCTGGTCCACAGGGTGATCTGCAAGATGAGAGAATAATTTCACCTCAGCATCATCCTGATAGCTACATGGTGGCTGGCGAGAACGTGGTTATCAGAGCTTCTCAGCCTCTCGGACAGCCACCCATTCACCTGCCGCTGGGTCCAGCTCATCTTCGTTCGCAGCAGGGGGGTAGGGTCATCCATCCCGCTCCACATAAATTAGCCCCTCCAGCGTGGTTCCTAAGCAGGTCACGCTGAAGCATCTGAGCCGGTCACAGGCTAACCTAAACATAATTCAGGGTGCTAAGTGCAAGGCTACTAGGAGCCAGTACAAGAGTAAATGGACTAGGTTCTTTCACTGGACGGACTCAGCCCCTTACATGCACATTGGATGATGTGCTCTCCTTCTTGGCACACCTTGCGCACTCAGGCATGCAAGTGGACACATGCCGCACCTACTTGACATCCATAGGTACCTACAGGAATTCTGAGGTGGAGGGCTTCTCCTCCTCCAACTCAGTGGTCAAGCATCTGATGGAGCTCAACAGGCTATACACACCCATAAATAAACCATACCCCATGTGGGATCACAATGAGGTGTTGGGCACTCTGGCACCCAAACCTTTCGAACCAGTGGCATCTGCGGACATCTGATTGGTCACAATTAAAACAGCTTTGTTGGTGGGTCTCATCTCTGCTCAGTCAGTGAGATCCAGGCTCTGGTGGCATCAGAACCCTATACTACTTTTCACAAGGATACTTTCCATCTAAACGAGGAGATGGTTTTACCTATTTCTTTTGCCAATCCTAAGGGCAGTGCTCAGAGGGTCTTACTGTTTGGATGTCAGAAGCACTCTGAATTCTACCTGGACAGGACCAAGAGCTTCAGCAAGTCGGATGCTCTGGTTGTCATTTTCCTGCCGGTCAAGGCCAGGTTATCAGACAACAATGGCCTCTATAGCAAGGTGGATGGTTTTGGCCATCACGGAGGCTTTTGAGGGGCAGCACAAACCACTTCCAGCTAACATGCAAGCCCACGCTGCCAGAGCCAAGGCCACAACCGTCGCATTCCAGTGGCAGGTCTCGTGGCAAGTCATCAGCAGGGCGCCACCTGTTAGGGGAGTGCATGCTCTAAGGGCCGCACCCCCGCTTGCCTCTAAATTTATAGGGGAAGAAGGTTTTTTCTGGTGAGAAAGGTTCCGTCTCCCGTCCCTAGTGAGGGACGCCCATGCAGTATGGTGGAAAGGGCACTATGGATTAGGAGTACATTAGTCACTACGGTGAGTAACTATTCATTTCTGTTTAGAGTGTAAGAAGACATTCATGTTAAATTGTCAAAATTGTAGGAAAGGAGCATAATCCTATCAAAACAATCTTTTTCGGATAGGAGGTTTAAATACGATTTTGTTCAAAAGCATTCATGTTGTATTTTTAAATAACAAAAGCCAACAGGTTTCAAAATAATTTTCGTTCTGAGCATGTTTTCTCCTCCACTTTCCCTGGCAAATGTAGAAGCATAAAATATAACCCTGACGTTTTGTTTAATTTGTGTATTGGTACTAAAACATTTCAAACTGTGTAACATGTCAAGGTTTGCATGGAAGTACAGCCTTTTATACTGTGGGTTTGTGGTTGGAGCCTAGATATTTGAGGCCAGAATCCAGTATAACTGGCAGCGTTCTGTGGATATTGGTTAAGCATCTGTGCTTTCTGGTCTTAATCAACGTCGCGTCACTCTCTGTGGAGTTTACACTACAGTGTAACAATCTGAAACTGGCATCTGAAACACGCTTGGGTTTAGTCCAAAAACTCCCTTCTCCGGATTTCTTTCTCCTCATGCTGGCAACAAGCTGAAGAGTGGACTGTCTGGAAAGCATGGCTGAAAACACAATGGGAACAATTCTTGAAACATTTTTGGAGTAAACGAGTTGTGCATTCAAAAAAATGATGCTCCCGATTCTTAGAATCAGATGGTCATATTCTAGTGCCCTTTTACAGTTTTGCGCATTTACAGAAATCAAGGGCATTACTTATGAATTGTAAGGCACATTCTAAATTTACAAACAGAATGCACTTTATAATGAGCCGAACGATCACAGGGAGGATGCACATTGCATCACACCGTCCTTAAGGACATTTTCTTTTCTTTTTAGTGGAACAGCACAGGTCCACACCTTTGCTATCCCACATGCACTTCTATCCTTCAAACAGGGGTAGACGCGCTTTATTTTTATAGCAATTCAGTGACCACCCCCTTAAGGGCCTTTATTTGGGAAATGTGCTTCAAGTACACATTGGATTCCTGAGGTCTGTAATGCATTTGTTTAGGGAAAACGCTTCTGGCACTAATATATGCAAGTGGGCTGACCAGCATATCTTTTTGCACTGCTGTCCAGCCTCCCTGAAATGTGCAGGTCACCTTTGAGAATAAGAGGACACGTGTATTCCTAAAGTGAACACACATGAAATAAAACCGCATTCTCCGCATTTATTTATTTTATTTGCGTTCATTTTTGAGAATCTGCCATAGTGTGAATAAATGTAAAGGCCATTTTGGAACACACAACAGAATCCATACTTGTAAAGTAAGTGCGAAAACAGTGATTACCCATAGAATTGATATCCAGAGGACAGCCATGAACTCCTTATGATTAAATAGCGAAGGGCACAAATATCGGCGTCATCGGTGAGGAAGGTGTTGGGGAGAGGTTTGGAGTGAAGCTTTAGTTGTTTGTCAGTAGATTCTGGTTAAGGTCAATTTGCACAGAACCAATATTTATATAACATTTAACAGCAAATGTTGAAAAGGGCGTTCCTGATAAATTAGATGACAAATATAAATGATCACAGACCTTCTAGCATGCTAATGGGGGGTAGGTTATGTCCTCCTCTTTGGATGTTATAAATTGCCAATGCTTTTTTTTAAGAGGACTCCAGGGAAGGACACGCGCATAGTGCTTATAAATCGAGTGGCTGAAGGCCTCATTAAGACATTTTTATTACACCAGTAGCGTGTCTACTGCTCCAGTCATTAACTCTCAGAAGACTGCTTTGAGAAAGTGCAAAGTTTGATGGTATGGCTTGATTAAAGCGAAACCAATGAGTTCCCATGAGGAGGTGTATTGGGCGGGCAGTGGCGGGAACAGAGTACTAATGGTCATAGGGATTAGTATGGCTATGTGCAGTCAATGGGTGGGCAAATAACCAAACATGTACAGCTTTGTGTCATTCCTCATGTACCATTTCTCCCATCTACTGCAATAGTTTTGGCTTCTAGGTGGCTGTGGCACCTAATAGCACAAACTAAAAATGCACTATAATTAAGTGCAGGGCTCAACTTTTCCTTACTCCCCGAAATAGTGATGCTGATGTATGTCAGTTTGGTCCCGGAATCTTGGCGGTTAGGTTCGAATGATCAGCTCTGAACATATCCTGGTATGTAGTTGTCCTTCACCTTTACAAAAGCCATGAAACATTACACAATTAAATTATGAAGGGTTTGTGCTCCTGTGTGCTGCTATTCTTGCATATATTTGCACTTAGCTTTTGCAAACACCTTTAGTAAAATCCTTTGCTTTAATGAAACCCCAGCAAAGTTATGCCATTAGGGAAGTGTGGCGTTTAGTGCTTTCAGTAGTTGGCACTATGAGAGGTTTGTTTGTAATAGTCACAGATAGCCGAATTTGCACTACAAGACACAAAGATTATATCCAAGGGTTTTTATTTTTGTAATGTGCCCTCTTTATTTTGTCCCAAAAAGCACCTCCTCTCTATCCCAGGCATCCCTGAACTCAGGTTAGTAGCTAGTGAAGATTTACCCTAACTGTGCATGGTTGGTTTTCTTTATTCTGGAAAAGAAATACCTAAAGACTAGTCCCTTCTGTAGCCTCTTCCTAGCTGTCCCTATTCGAACAATATCTAGTGGTCTATAATTATATTAGGTGTTGCCTTCTAGGTGCTCTGACTATAGCACTCTGCTCTTTATCACACCAATGTACTCCCCTATCCCTTCTGTCTACCTACAATGGTCCTTTCTCTCATTCTACTCTCCTGTTCCCAACTCCACCCTCCTTCACCCAAACTCTTCTGTCTCCCTCTTCTGTCTCTCGGATGCCATTCCACTCCTTCTATGCTTCAGCTCCACCCTTTGATGTTACTTCTGGTATTCTCTTCATACCTACTCCCTTCTCTATGCTGCAACTCCCACATTCACACTATGACATCCCTCTCCACACTACAACACCCTTTTCCACTATACAATGTCCCCTCCCTGTGCTACAAATCCCCCATGCTACAACTCTCCCCCTTCCTACCCTATGACCCTCCTGCTACTCTACTTCCCCATGGCATGACCCCCTATGCCATGACCCCCCAGACTGAACGTCTACACTCTTACCCCCCCCTATGCTAGGACTCCTTCCCCCTATGCTAGGACTCCTTCCCCCTATGCTAGGACTCCTTCCCCCTATGCTAGGACTCCTTCCCCCTATGCTAGGACTGTCTCCTTCTAGGATTGTCTCCTTCCCCCCTATGCTAGGACTGTCTCCTCCCCCCTATGCTAGGACTGTCTCCTCCCCCCTATGCTAGGACTGTCTCCTCCCCCTATGCTAGGACTGTCTCCTCCCCCTATGCTAGGACTGTCTCCTCCCCCTATGCTAGGACTGTCTCCTCCCCCTATGCTAGGACTGTCTCCTCCCCCTATGCTAGGACTCTCTCCTCCCCCTATGCTAGGACTCTCTCCTCACCCTATGCTAGGACTCTCTCCTCCCCCCTATGCTAGGACTCTCTCCTCCCT
Organism: Ambystoma mexicanum; assembly: GCF_040938575.1. Lineage (NCBI taxonomy): Eukaryota > Metazoa > Chordata > Amphibia > Caudata > Ambystomatidae > Ambystoma > Ambystoma mexicanum. Next base: position 240,535,665 of record NC_090936.1, on the reverse strand, counting down.
TATGCTCCGACTCCTCCCCTCAGACACAGACTCCTCCCAGCTATGCCAGATCTCCCCCCCTAATGCCAGATCTCCCCCCTATGCCAGATCTCCCCCATGCCAGATCTCCCCCCTATGCTAGGTCCCCCCTTATGCTAGAGCTCCCCCCATGCTAGGTTCCCCCCCTATGCTAGTGCTAGGTCTCCCCCCGCCCCCTATGCTAGGTCCACTCCCCTATGCTGGTCTACCCCCTATGCTAGGACTCCTCCCCCCCTCCCCCCCTTCCCCTTACACTGACTCCTTACCCCTATGCTAGGACACTTGGCTACTCATCGCCCACCCCCAAACGCCACTCTGCTACTTTCCTCCCCCACCCCCATGCCACTCAGCTACTCTTCCAAACCCCATCCTCCAATGCCACTTGGCTACTCTTCCCCCTCAACCCCCTAATGCCACTCGGTTACTCTCCCCCAAACCCCATCGCCACTCGGCTCCTCCCCTGGCCCCCATTACCACTTGGCTACTTTCTCCCACCCCCAACGCCACTCGGCTACTCACCATCCCCCTATTCTCAATACCACTCAGCTACTCACCCCCTCACCCCACTCTATTCAATCACACACTGTTCACTCAGTTACATTCACTTCAGTCACTCCTTATGCTAACTCACCTAACCACACTTGCCACATTATCATGCCCACTTTTACCACAGTACCACTTGAACTCACTATGCAATGTCTCACCTTCTGAAAAATGATGACTCCACACTACTTGCCCTACTTCCTCCTGCTAGTCTTTGTCCTTCACCACTACCACCCCTGACCTCACCCAAACAACCCACAACTTCTTGTTTCTTATTCCTCCTTTTATGTTCCTCCCCCTCTCTGGCTTGATTCTCTCCCTGTACAATCTGGCTCTGCCATCCTCACCCAGGAAGGGTTCCAGAAATGCAAAGCATTAGATGGCCCCACAAGCCCTGCTCCCTTGCTCCCCGCCGTGTTGCTGCTGCTCGGCAACGGAAGCTGCGGAGTGTCACAGCCAGTGTAAGGGGGTCCGTCCTAACCACCCCTGCAGCAAGTCCTTTGTTCGGCTTGTGAGCTTCCAGGCAGTCTAGGGAGCTGGTTCCCAAACTGGGTGGGCTCTGGTTGGTGTTCAGGAATGCCACGTAAGCGCTCGAGCTCCTCACTTTACTGCTCTTTGCTTCTGGCTGCCCTCGCCACACACATTAGGTTCTCTGCCAGTATGCTGGCTTTCAGTCCCTTCAGTAAGGCATCACTCCCACCAGAGGGGGTCTCTACTCACCGGGATGTGGGCCACTAATGTCTCCTTTCTCCATGGGTATTCTTGACCCATAACAGGGGTCATCCTGCAAGGAGAAGAAAACACTTAGACAGCATGTTGGGTCACAGGCATGGGGTGAAGCACAGAAATACTGCTTGCATGCAACTTGGCACATGCAGAAGGGAAATTTCATACCATCTTTGTTAATGCTTGCCCCCCTTTTGTACACAATGGGCATATGGGGTTATTTCCAAAACGGTCTCCCTGGGCTGAGAGGTGTCTGCTTCCCCTTATGACAAGGTCAGAAAGCTGACCTTGTCACACACCTAGATATTTAATGGTATATTTCTGATGGGGGAGCTGCAAATACTTTTCATTACATTATTCACATGTTAAATCAAAGCTTATATCATGTACTGGTTTATTTGAGGATTTTATTTGAAAATCCACAAATAATTTGCCATTCCAAAAGGTCAATAAATAACATTACTCTATTTATTATTGCACCTATAGGTCGGAAATCTCAGATGGAAGAGGTCCAGGATGAACTGATTCATAGACTCACCATTGGCCGTAGCGGTGCTCAGAGGAAGTTCCATGTGCCACAACAAAATATGCCAGTACTTAATATCACATACGACTCATCCCCTGAAGATGTGAAACTTTGGTTAGAGTCTAAAGGATTTAACTCTGAGTAAGTTGGATTTTGTTCCAGACATTTGTTTCCCTTTCCTGATTTTTGATGTCCTACAGATGTGAACTGAATGGAGGTTCTGGAGGCTTGAATGATGGGCAGTTGTGCTAGTTCAAAATTATCTTGTTGATTGAACCACTTGATTTGAAGCAGCTATACGGATTCTTCAAACCATGTCTTTGTTCTGTGGTTGCTTTGAATCATTTTCTTGGAAGAAAGAACTGATTTCCAAAATCCAATACTTTGTGTACTTTTCTAAAGATAATATTTGCAATGTTTTGTTTAGAATTCTTCAATAGAACTGGGATAGAAAAAATAAAGGCGTTTTCGTTATGATGACAACACAAATAATTGTCCTTGCTTTGGTAGAATGTTTTGCATTTTTACATTAGATTGGTCAACTTAAGTTATTATAGTTCCTTATAAATATTCACTCTCTTCTTAAAACTTCTGTCTCACCCTCATGCACCTTTTCTTCCCAAGCTGAAGTCTCACTTGCCACCACTGCAGTTACTGGCTAGGGTCCCAGGTGCCTCATAGAATTCTGCCATGCTGCCTCCAGCTGCAATAAATCATACACAAGGTGCCGTGGAATCCGGGTACAGTACAGCACCTTTACCCCGGAAAGTCAGGGCACTGGGTCATACAGATTACTCAGTCGGGTTGAAAGGTGATGTGAATCTTTCCATTGACTATGAAGACTTGAAGACTTGTTTGTGCTATGCAATCTAATTTTCCCCCATAGTACACTCAGGGCCCCGATTCTCAACATGGTCTAAGTACCGAAAAGGTTGTTAAAAGGGTTAACAACCTTTTCAGTACTTAAGACCTATTCTGAAGGTAGCGCATTCTTCCCAAGTCGGTAGGAATGCGCCACTTTCGGAATACATGTGGCGGTTGCTAGGATGGGTACTTTCCATTCGTTACTTGGCTTTTTAGAAGGGTATTCTTCTGGCACTCCTCCAGTTTTATATGTGAGCTAAAGTCGTGCACATATACGGTACCACTCTGGTGCTGTTATACTGGAGGAGTGCCACAAGAAACCTTGTTTGGTGTATATGAAAGTGTTCATATATACACCGGTATATATGAACACTTTCATATACAGCAAAGCAAGCAGCTTCAACTTTCTAATCTGCAACGTTGAAGCTGCTTGCTTTGGTGTATGGGAAAGTGTTCATATACAACACACAGGTGTATTTGAACACTTTCATTTACACCGAATCAAGCAGCTTCAACGTTGTAGTCTGCAACGTTGAACCTGCTTACTTTCTTGTAAATGAATGAACACTTTCCTATACACCAAAGCAAGCAGCTTCACCGTTGAAGCTGCTTACTTTAGTGTATAGGAAAGTGTTCATGTACACCTGTGTTTTCTGGAGCATTTTTGTTAAATAAAGAATATGTCGTTATTTTTCAAAAATGTTGCAGAGATTTCAGGATTGCGCTCATAATTAAAACAGGCGCATTGCTGAAGTTGCATTGTTGTGCACTACAAGGACGCCCAGGCCCACTTGAGAAAACTGGTGGAGCCTGGGCGTCCTCATTTGGCGCAGTGAATCGTGCTCTTTAGCACGTTCACTGCGCCATGTTATGAATCGGGCCCTCAGTATCCCTAGTTAAATTATTATTGCAAACCTTGTATTGGCCTCAGCTTATGTGACTCGTGAAATACAGATCTAACAGAGGGTGAAAAAGGATGAACCATCACACTTGGTTTTCGCTCGTGCCATTCCACTCACTTCCGCAAGGCAATCAAGAAGGACTCTGGTGAAAGAGTAGCGGAAAGCTGACCTAGGTGCACCAGCATCAACATGTGCATTCTCAAGAGATGGTATCCGCTTGCTCATACTAGCTCATCTATACACATTGTGTATGCCCTGCTCAGGAAGGCTGGGCGTACTCTAAATGAGGGCAAAAACAATCCACCCTAAAATGTGCTCCCCACATGTGGGTATACTTTGTTGTGCTATGCAAGGAGCTACATACCCCCATCCTCATAGTGGCAGGTGTCAATTATGGAGTCCCATCAAAAGGCCATTGCACCATTGAACCACAATTCTGCTCTTCTGCTCAGCCTAGCCATTCCAGTACTCCTGCTATGCATGTTTCGCGCTCTGAAACACTTGTGTACGAGCGCAATACAAATAAAATATCAATATCAATGTGCCCTTCCTTGTAACCTCATATGAGCGCTCCCTCTGTACAATGCTTACCAGCTAGACAGCTAGATTTGCACTTTCTAAATCCCATACGTACACTAGCAGTTGATTTACACTTTAGAGCAGTTGGGCTTCATTCAAGGAAGGGAAAAGAACTGGTAGCAGGAAGCAATTAGTCCCACACCAGAAAATACACAAAGTATATTAACTACCTAAAATTGTCCTATAGCGGTCACTTTGTCAGTGTTGGTAGTACCATTATTGTCGACTGTGTTCAAATGACCCAAAACCAAATCTACCTGATTTCCCTCAAGAGGGGATATTTTCTGTGAAGTTCCTGTCAGCAGGCAAGACGAGTCCTCCTGGATGTCAACTTGATGCAACAAATTGCTCTCTCTGTTATTGTCTTTCAGATTGAGCTGTGTGTCCAAGGACAAAACACGAGTATCCAAACCCTGGCATAAGCCCCTTAACACCCCTATGTGTTTCTGTGCCATAATATACCCCTTCATGGAGCACATTTTGTAAGTCATTAATTTTAGGTCGCCTTGCACATACCTCGTATCTGTGTTAATGTTCTTATGAACTCACACCAGCGAGTTCAGCACAAAATTGAAGGTTGAGTTTGAAGAACCACCTGGTAGTGTATGGTAGTTTGTATTTCTTTGGTTGGTTCCTACTTCATTTATAGGGAAAGCAGGGAGTAAAGAGAGTAACACTAAACAACTCTGGAGATTTATCCAATGAGTTAGTTGTAAAAGAAGGCCGGAACCTAGATATCTCTCTTTTACTCTGCCATGTCGAGTGCACGTGTAGTACTATTACTCTTCCCCATCAATGTTTCCAGAGGAGTCGTCTTGGTCTTCCACGTCAGTGATAAAACATGTTGGTTATAGCTAGATTCAACAACGTGTTTGGCAATGAAATAGGATCCAAGTCAGATTCATCAAACGGGTCCTCGGTAGCAAAACTGGCTGAGCCCAGCTCATGCCCCACTTCAATGGAAAGGCATGTATTTCTAGCACTAAGCAGGTTTAGGACCGCTTTGAGGAAGAAGAGTGATTTTGGGGAGGCCCTTCAACGGGGAGAGCAGTGAAGGATTTACTGTGACCCAACCGTGAAGCGGGAGGGACAGGATTACTGGTCTCTCCCTCATTGGTTAGTCCTTCACGGGATGCACCCTCCAACTCCAGTGTAGCCTTTCTCCTAAAATGCACTTACCCTGGGGCACTTGGTTTGTAGGCTCCTGCGCCAACTGCACTTTGCACTTAAAAGACGGTATGTACAGCTTGCAATTCATAGGTGCAGAAGGCAGTGTAAATCAGTTGGCTGGGGAGGCTAAGGGACTTCCACTATCACCACCAAAGGTTCAGTGAAAGCTGATTGCAGGTTGAAGGCAAACCTTATTATATTTATTATGGTTCATTAAGGGAGGGGCACAGAAACTGCACAGAAATTGCTATGGACCAAGAGCCCGGTGGCCCTTGGTCCGGAACATAGTCCATGGTCAGGACAAATAGTGGAATTGGGGTCTGAAAACTCAGGTACAATCATTCACAGTGATGGCTTCAGAAGATGATTGGGTTTGTCTAGGCAGTAGATGAGGTCTCTGCGCTTAGGATGTCAAGTCACAACGAACAGTCAGGACCCAGACAAGGCAGCCCTAGTAATAAAGGCCATGTGATGGTCTTTTAGTACGAGGCAGGGGACACCCAATCTGTGACATCAGCAAACGAGGGACCAGCAAGCGGTGTGGGGTAGATCAAAGGATCCACCCAAGCAGCATGATATTGTGCAGGGATGAAAACTGTTGCATACTGTTATGATGCAAGTTTTGGTCTCTGTTCAAAAATAATGTTGGCGTCCCTATGTTCGGGGTCAGTTAGTTCTCTACTGCAGTGTGGAAAGAGGTGCCCTGCACTATACAGGCTCCAGAATAAAGAACTAACAAGATCTGTCTGGAAATTAAGTTGTCACATATACCAGAAGCAGAGGTGGAGTAGCAACATCCACTGAGTTCTGGAAATCACAGCAGAGATGAACTCCCACGTTTTGGCACCAAAGCCACTAGTCCTCTCTGGAAACACCTCGGGCTGCGGGTTTAAAGAGCTGTTGTAACGAAGGCTAGTGGACTTAGCAACGAATCCACAATGAAGTCGAGGATTCTACCAGCAGAGCAGACAAGCGGGAGGCAAGGACAAAGGGCCAGAGACACAGCCTGAACATGCACTCCACAATCCTCGGCAGCAGCCCATCTCCACTCACTCTTCCATGAAAGTTCAGGTTGTCAGTCACTTGAATGGTAAGGCGTCTCTCCAGAAATATACTATCAAAAATGGTCAGAGGAATCCCTTCCCACAAATCCACAACTACGCGTTCTTTAAATGATTTGATAGCCATGATATTTGGACTAGCCAACCAATCTTCCATATGCACAGACACAACCACCCAGATGTGTGAGGGGGGCTGGAGGACTGAATAAATGCCAACTTGAGTTTTCTTTGTGTGGTGCTGGAAGAACCTTAATCGGCAAAATTGCTGTTTTGGCTGTTCCTTGTGGTCCACATGAACAAATAAAGGACAAAAAACAAAATAGCCAGGGTTAGGGCTTAAAACATATAGCAGTACTACAATAGTTACCATACAGGACCATTTGGCTGCTGATACAGTAACATTTCTACAAACCTTGTCTAGCCAATGCAATTGTACAGCTGCCACCATACTATTTTCTGACGCACTGGGTGAGGGAACTCACTCTGGGACCAAATGAGCTGCTGAACATGACCCAATGCCTTATTAACCATATGGACTAGTGAGCGCAACACAAAAAGAAAATGTTAAATGGCTGCAGGGGGACTTCAGTCCCTTTGATAGCCTAAATAATGTTGAATACTAGATTCCAGTAAATTCGTGAGCAGGCAAAAAGTACTCAAAAAATGGAATTCAGTTTTAACACCAGTCATTCGGCAACATTTTAACTGCAGTGGCAAGCTACGATTGGCTTGGGAGTACGAAGGATCTCAGCAGTTCCTTCAGTGCAACCCTGATTTTGATGACTGATTTGTGCAACCCTGATTTTGATGATTGCTTTCAAGACCGTGCTCTGTTGCTGTCTAAGCACACCCGAGTAGCTTTGACACCCATTGCCACCTTCAGGTTACCAACCCGCACTGATTACATTAGTTGCGTGCAAAGGGCTTTCAACCATTTGTGCAGGCAGAAAAGGACCATCTATGATTTGCACAGAATCTGGGCCAATCCCTCTCATTTCATAAAATATACATGACTCTTTATGAAAACTGAAATGAACTGTTATACTCCTAGACTCAGGAGCGGTGGGATACTCAGGTCAATGATACACTCCATCCTTAAATTGTTTCAACAGATCTTTATTCAGTGTTTGGTTAACTAGAGTTTGTGGTGGACAACTGCATAAGGGAACTAGGGCACACTCTAACATTAAAGAGGTATTCCTAGATAAAACAGTGTCAGGGTGGGCAAAATAAATAATAAGGGGTTCTTGGGGACTGATCTTCTCAATATCGCAACGCAAATCAATGCATAATGTTTCTAAGTCCTTGCCCAGCCTGGGACCTCTTGTACTGCAAAGGAAATACTCAAATGATGTTGGCAACAGTCGTGAAGCCTAGTCTTGAGTCTTTTGCCTCTGTGCTATCCTAAGATTAAAACAAATATTCCACGGTTTTACTAAGAGAAGAGTTCAATCATTCTAATCTATAAATGTCCCGCCCTATGCTACTCAAAACCAAAACAAACCACTGTATCTGGGAAGGCTCCTTCAGGAGTTACTCCATCTAGACATGTTCACCTCATGTCCAAGGACCTCCCTCAGGTTTTCAGTTCCGCAAAGTTTTCTCCTTAGACTTTTCCAGATCCTTGCAATATTCACTGTTGGGCATGTCCCAGTTCTCTGGCCTTCCATGTTTCTCAGGAAGTCTCTCCTAGACGGATTTTAAGCTTCTCGAGTGGTTCCCTCCTGGATCTTGGGTTGCAAGATTCACAATAGATCGCTCCTGGACCTTGGTTTTATTGGGCATTTGTCTCTTCCCCAATTCAGGGTCCTATACAGACAGCTGCAATTCCCTGTTTCTCTTGCCACAGGCCCTTCCAATACCCCAAAGAAAATTTAGATGAGCTTTTGTGCCCCTTCTGTTCAGCCTTGCTCTTCCAGGCCTTCCAGGACTTGACAGACCTTCATAGTCTTGCACTGCCTTCCCCCAAGCAGCAGTCTGTTGTGACTTGCCTTTCCCTTCTACTTTGCTGAGAAAGCATGTGATATCATGACTGCCTGGATGTGGAATACTGGATGAATGTTCTCTGAATGACGGTTGAAGAGAGGCTAGCTCAGGGAAAGAATAGCCGGTAGATGTGTTAGTGTACCTTTCTTGTAACCTGTAACCAAGTAAAGATGATTTCCTTTTGTACTAAAGGCTACTGTGTCATCTGTACTGAGAAGGTACTATTTCATCACAGTCCTCCAGTCTTCTCTCTCAAGCAGAGTCTCTCCTTGTCATGGGAGCACCAGCATGTGCATCTGCTTTCCATGGGCTCAAGACCCTCAATGAATTTTCTAAGCCCATTTGATCTCCATGAGACTGTGCGTGAGGGGGAGATACTTTCTTAGGCTGACTCTGATTGGTTCTTCCATATGTTCTCGTGTACTTTTCTGGCATTGGCTACTCCGCTTGTGAGTCTCAATTCCACTCATTTGTTTATTGGCCTAAGACAGTGATTGGTTCACGGAGTCATGGCTTCTGTTTGGGTTTGATTGAAACTATGAGATTTGATATGCACCTGTGGGATGCAGTCGAATCTTGGAAGTGCTTTGATTGTTTTTGGCAGCTCCTTAGTATCCCATGAACTTCTCATATTTTTGAGGTGTTCTTGGAACTGAAGTCCTGTGGTTGAGTGACAGGTTGTTACCATGGGAAGAGAAGCTCTGCCTCTCTGGACCCCATGCTGCATGAATGCGACCATGTGCCCTAGGCTTGATGCAAGCTTAACTGCTCTCCCCATATAATATGCTAATCGACAGTGAATTCTGCCATTGCAGAGGTGGCTGAAAGTAGAGACACAGGCTCAGGAAATGATTTGAGTGCCATCTTGCAGAGAGGGGGACTAGGATCCTGTGAGGTCCTCTACAGTGACTCTCTAGGCCCTCATCCGGCAGTGGCTGAATCAGGGGAGGGATGTTGGAGTCAGGGAAAGGTGGCTTAGGGAGGAGGGACTGCATATCCGAGGGGTAGGGCCTTGGTGCGCAACCGAACAGCGATTCACTGGTAGAAGAGGAGGGCGGCGCATATTGAGAACGTTTAACCTCTTGAATTAAAACATCTGTGGGATGAACTCGCCAGTTAAGCGGAAAAAGCTGGGGCAGCTACTAAAGAGGGAGAAGGTAGATGTTCTACTACTGCAGTAGACACATATTAGATACACGGATACGGGGGCGGAGGTTGGAGGCTACCTCAATTCTCGAAAGTATATCAGGCCTGTGCTCAGGGGAAAACGTGTGGGGGGCTGGTGGCTTTCAAAGACAATCTAAATGCACAGGTAACGCGCAGGGCGATAGGGAGTGTTGGTATCTGTTAGAGCACAGATAGATCAACAGAAGTATACGCTAGCTTACATATATGCTCCCAATAATGGCCAAATAGGCTTCCTGCTCCGGTAGGTTTGCCTTTGTTCCGGTAGGTCTGCTCGTACTCGTATTCTGCCTTGCTCAGAGTGTGCCTTTAATCTGTGTTACTTATTGGTACATGGTGTATGCGCTTCAAGTCAAGTGTCTGACTTTGCCTGACCCGATTAACAGGACATGTCCAGTACGATGTATGAGTTAGCCTTGTTACTCTGTCACCCTCTCCCTCAGCCCAGTGATTGTGTAAAAATGGGGGAGGGAAGTTGGGATCTCAGAGTTTCCTAAATAATAGGATGGGTAGATGAACAAAAGCTAGAAGGGATACATTTCTTGGCCCCTGAGGGAAATTAGCTTATAAAAGACGCAGACACCAGGTGGAAGCAAAGGTATTTAATGTATTTTTATATTTGTGTTGTGTCTAATTTGTTTTAGAACACGTACTTGTTCCAGGTACAGACTCTGCCACCCAGGAGTGCTGGATGAAATGTGGCTTGCAACAAAAAGAATTCACAGAATCTCTCCTGCTTTTGGAGTGGATTGAGAAGGGTAGATCACGTTGACAAAATCAAAAAAAGAAAAGGAAAACTGTTTGAATGAGTAGTCGCAATGAGGGATATAAGGGGACCAATAGGCTTAAACTGCCTTGAGCACTCCCCAGAGCTAAGTGAACTATATTGGCCAGGCTGCATTTGCCAGGAGTGACCTACCTAAGCATTGGGCCCCCGGGTGCCTACCCTGTACAGCCTGGGTGCCCACAGGCCTGCCAGCAAGTCTGCCCTCCCGGGATTCGGGTCAGGCAGGCTCAGAACAAAATATCATAGCCCGGCCTTGCCCCCTTGTAGGCCCACTCCAACTCCAGACTAGATGAGCCCTGGAGCTTGCTGATGCCAGGAACTGCCCAGGAGCTGACAGGAGAACTGTTGGATAGTCGGTGAAGCCTGGAAGTCTTGCGTAGTCGTGTTATTGCAGCCTGAGTGAAGAGTCTAGAGCACCAAAGCACAACTAAGAATAGGCAGGCCTGTTCCCCGTACCGCAGGGGCGATGAAGGCGGTGGGCCCAGAGGGGTGGGATGTTGGAGGGGGGGGGGCGAGGCTGGTTTCCCCCACCCTCAACTCTGTGGAGGGAGTTCCAATGAGGTGCTGTGAGCACAGCGATGAAGGAGATGCCCCCATGGCAACAGGACATCAATAAAGAAGGAAATGGAGGCCTGAGGCACAGCAGTAATTTTGGGGGCCCCAAATGATTGGGAACACTGCAAAGAAAGAGTTGCACACAGGCACAGATGTGAGTGTGGTGGCTCCCAAAAGGGCCTCGGCGGAGAAGACTGTTCTGTTGGGCTGGTGATGCTGAGCGCAGCGCCCCACCTGGGGAATGGGACACTGCCAGAAGTAGGGAAAGGCATGGGAACTGCATGTGGCAGTGATTACAGTGGCCTTTCAAGGGTATGGGGCTGCTGTAGACAATTATAAATGTTTAAGCTGCACAGCAGTGTTTGTGGTGTCCAGCGTTGTTCATTGGGCATCGCAAAGGAGAGAACAGTGCCTGGGGGCAGGCAAGCCCCAGTTAACAGCCAGGAAGGCAAGGTGCCCTATTCCATCAAACAGAAGGTGTAGTGTAAAGCCATTAAGTGTATATAATCATCCATATAGTCCTGTGTGTATATGTGTGCAGTAGCGGCTGTGTAGTTATGGTTAAGTTGCTGAACTCCTAGAAAGAACCCTTTTTGGGTGGCTTATAACGTTGCCCCCCCCACCTCCTGAACGCGTTCTCACAAAACTTTACAAAGATAGTATATGGGGCCCTTTCAATGATTCTGTGAAGTTTGGTGTGGTTTAGTCCAGGGGGGAGCAAAGTTATAGGGGGGTCCCAAAATGTTTGAAATCCTCATAGACAAAATGGAAAAAAATGTGTGCTTTCGTCTTCAGGACAAACTGCTAGACGGATTTTCACCAAACCTGCGCCAGGAGCATCGGTTTGGTCCGGAAAGCGTGATTTAGTAAATTTGGTGTAAATCTGTAGAGTAGTTTTAAAAAAGATTGGCAAAAAGTAGGTACACAAAATTCATGATATCTGGGTGTGGACCGTGGACTCATTTCCTGATTCGGAGTTCACGGACACCATTGGACCAATCAGGGGGCTGCTCGATATCTGCTGGCAGCCAAAATGCATACTGATTGAGTGTTCAAAAACGTGAGATGTGTCAGATATTTTTAAATGGTTGCCACGTTGGATCCGCGGCAGCCACCGTTGTCCGCTGACATCACAGTGAGAAAGAAATCTGGAAAATATATTTGGGGTGATTTTGTGGCAAAAAGAGGGTCTGGAAAGGGTGAGGGAGTGGAAAAAAGTTAATAGGGAGCTGTTTTTATATGTGTATAAAAGCGCTGCAGGTGCTGCTGAGTCCGTGGTCCATTTTACTATATGCCGTCAGCGCAGTGAGAAAAAAGTTTGGAAAACACATTTGGGGTTATTTAGTGATGGAACGAGGGGCTGGAATTGGTGTGCGAGTGGAATGAAGGTGATATGGAGCTGTTTTTATAGGTGAAAAAAGGTGTGCATGTGCCGCTGAGTCAGCGGTCAATTTTTGTGTCTGCATACATTTGAAGGTGTATTTTACGTACTTGTTAAATGGTTTAATTTTATTGTCATGGTTGTGGCCACTGGCCACACACAATATAGTAATATATGTATAGCAATTATAAGTTCTCTAGGGGGAGTATACAGTATTTGTAATATGGTGGAATTATGAAGTGTATATAGTATTTATAATTGTAGTACAATTGAAGATGGTGCTTATGAAATATGTATTTGTGAAGATAATAAATAGGAGCATCTTTTATACATAAAAGCATGTGGGTGTGTGGTGCTCCAGTAGATTGAGATCCCTTTCAACAAAAGAAGTGTTCCACTTCTACGAATGGAGGGGTAGTTTTATTGCAGATGAATTGCAGCATGGCAATGATGTGATGGTGAAAGTACCTTGATACATTGACTGGGTCAAGAGAAAAGAGTTCTCCTGGTGTTTTTATACCTATTCCCTCCTTTATTTTGGTTTGCATTGCGTAAGAAGTCGTGCAAGTCATCCAATGCGTATTCTGCACAACTTAAAGTAACAAACCATGTGGGTGGGGCTTCGTTCCTTAGCATAGAACGTGCATCAGCGTGACATTGGAATTAGTTTTATTTTGTACCACGCATGTTTGTCAAGAGATCTGTGATACTTGACTGCAAAACTTCATTTTTGTCTTTTACCTTTTGAAGCAGTTGGGTTGCTGACATGTTTACAAATTAGAGCCTGTTTTTAATGTGTGTGCAACCCCATAACATAGAGTTGTAGTTCACTTTCAAACAGGAGGTGCAAAATGTATTCTACATTTTGTCTGAATCTGGGGTCAACAGAATACATTCGAAAAGAGGGAATTTCTGATGCAGTAATTTGTGCGGATCTTTCACCATATCTTCCTCATTTTCCTGTAGGAAACAGTAGATAAAAAGAACGTGCTCATACACTTTTCTCTCATATGTTTATTGGGGAACCTTTGGCTTGACACATTTGATATGTTTCTAGTGCATCTTTTATGTTGTCTTTGGAGTGTAGTGGGTGCATTGTATATTGGTCTAAAATGTTCGCTGCAGTAACAGGATGAATCTTGAATTATTTGTGTGGTTTCTCTTACGTTTTTCTCTTTATATCTTTGTAGTATTCATTGTTTTCTTTGAGATATTGTAGGGCTTGTCTAAGTTTATTTTGACTAGTTGTTGCCAAATGTGTGTCTTTTGTTGATACACTATTGACTATTACAATCAAGGATTGATCTATTGGCCATTGTACTCCTAGAGTTTCTACATTTTCTTTAAGATATAATGGCAAATATAATTCTTTGACACAAATGCCTTTCAGTAACTCAGATGGAGGCAATTTGGCTGTTTTTGGTTGAAGGCGTATTATAGCTTGAAGTGGGTGTACTCTTTGGATTATAATGTTCTCATACAAGTTAAGTTGTTGGAGAGCCTTTGGAAGTGGGAATATTTCTAAGTTATTAGAGATAGCATGTGATGGCATTTGGTTATTGTCAAGCTTTGTATTGCAGTGTGTGCAAACAATTAAGGGGTAGTTACTTTGTATTTATGTTCTGTTGTTAGCTATAAAGCTAATTGGAACCATTGGGATTCCTCATTGTCCTGTTTTATAGGCCATATCTACTATTTTAGTGCTTTTTATAAAAAGTTCTGCGACAACAGACACATACTTGGTCTCGTATTTCAGCAGATGTGTTTTGAAACGTAGCTATTTTTTTCTTTGTATGTGTTTGTTAGGAGGTTGGTGTGTGAGGTTTTCACGAATGTTTTCTGATGTTACTACATTTTCTAAGTCAACTTCTGTTCCAAAATATTTACTTTGGATGTGCTCTATTTCTCAAAGGAGTTCTTTGGCTGTTCCATGTAGGAGAATGTTATTTACATTTTGCAGTTCTACAGCAGGAGTTTTTGCATAGTAGTCTATGCACAAGATTTTGTATAGCAGAATGGTGTGTTGCTAACATTTTGATGCGGTGGAAGGTGCTTTTGCAAGCAGTTCCTGAAACGCACCTAATAAATGTCCTTGCACTGCAGTGTGGCTGCGCACTGTGCAGTAGTCCATGGCTTGTTAAGTGTTCATTCTACTTTTGTCTTTTAGTATCATTCTACTTTTGTCAATTGAAGAATTGTCGTAAATATTAGAAGGATTGTTGGCATACGTTACATATTGTGCTTCATGTCCATTGTACACTGGGCAGTTTGTTTGGGTGAAAGGAACATTTTGTTGAATGTTTGTTGGTGAGGTTTTTTCTATACGTTTCTTTTTGACATAAGGGTGTCTCCTACCATTTCATACCCTCAGCTATTACTGTCTCTGGCAATTCTTTGTGTTCTTGTTCATAAGCTTCTTCATTGAAATATGGTTCTGTGCTGCTTGTGTGAAGCCGTTCACCGTCACAGAAGTTTAAAAAGGTATCTATGTTGACATTGCACATGGTTAGAAGTACTTTTTGTAATTCATTGATTAATTTAGTTAGTTTCATCCGATTTTAAATTAATATAAACAACTTTCTATTTAGTAGAAATGCACTGTCAATTAGAGCTTTAGGGGTTAGTCTTCTGTGGTAGTTTATAAGGGTCGATTGTGACCTTTTAGCTGTGTTTATAGGATTGTGAAGAACTCTATGGTGGAATTTATTTTGTAAAATGTCATTTTTTGGAATGCTCTACTGTGGTTAAGTTAACATGCGCAGATAGTGTTAGGTTCATTAGTAGGTCTGCTTTTTTTACTTTGTTTTTGCAAGAGGGCCCTTACTTTTTTTAGTGCTGGCTGGTTTCGTTTTGTTGAGTTAGGTCACTAGCTGTTTTATTTTAATGTTTTTTTATAAATTGTTTTAGAGGTGGATGACTATATGGCTTGCTTTTATTTTTATCTACTCTATTTGTCTTTGTTTTCTACTGATTTGGTTTTTAGTAGGCATTCTGTTCTGTCTGTTGGGAAAAAAGAAAGTTTAGGTTTGAAGGGAAGGTTGTAAGAGTGTACAGGTGTGATGGGCTTGAGCGAGTGAGGAAGGGAGTGGTGGTGCATTTGAATAAGTAGGGACATTCTGATGTTTTGAGGAAAACAGTGGTTGTTATAATGGTCTTGGTGCATAGGTATGGGGGTTGTGTGGGTGTAATGGAACATGTGTGAGGAAGTGTGTGTATGTGTGGTAATGTGTGATAGTTATTTGGAATGTGATTAGTTTGAAAGTTGTTGGGTTGGAATTAGAACCTCATGTGCATAGGGTTATGGAATATTAAGGAAGTGAAAATGTGGAATAGAAGTTGTTGAAAGATCGATGTGCTGGGCAGTAAGGAATGGGTGGTGTATTGAATAAAGAACAGTGTTAAGATGGTAATCGAAAGAGTTTGAATGTTGTAATATAATGAGTAAGAGTGAAATACAATGTTGAGCACAACACAATATTCTATGGTAATATATAGTGAAAAGTACATTGTTACAATTGGAGACATGTACATGCTATATTAATGTACTTACTTTGTAGGGTGTGAAGAGTGTTCTTTCTTCGGTCGCTGTGTTCTTCAATCTTCTTTTTTCCTGTAATTGTAAAAGAAAGTAAGTGGGTGTATGTGGTAATTTTTAAGTAAGAGTGTTTATTTATTAAGGTTATTTATTAAGGTAGTAGGAGTTGTTGGGGGGGGAAAATAATTAATACAGTTGGGTTATGGGTGGTGTAGTAAAGTATGTTAACTATGTTTTGAGAACAATTGAACTATGGCTCTCATTATGAATGAACTAGTCTGTAAATAAAGGTACCATTAAAAAGTTAGAAGCACCTTTTATGGACCGGCTCACTCTGTGTTTGGCGGTAGTGGCAATGTAATCCGGGCAGGTCTGACTTGCCCGGAGTTCAGGCCACTACTGGCAGGTTTTATACTGAAGCACTGGCCCCGTTACTAACAGTGACAGTGCTGCATGGTTCCCATTCTCATGGAGTCCTATGGGAACTTACTGTATCAATGCCTCTTGTGATATTTCTGTAGGACTAGGATGTCAGGTGGTGGTAACAGTAATGCAGGGTTGCTGGCAACCTCCCGGTTACCAGTGGGTTTTACCAGCAACCTTGTAATGGGGCCCTATGACTAGTACTGTTTGGGACATTATAAGATACAGGACAAAAATGAGTGTGTAAAAAAGTTGCATATGTAGGTTATTTTTGTGCTGGTGATTTGGATAAGAGAAGTTCTGTGTTTGTGATACAATGTATTTGTAATGTGTTGCAGTGTTTTTACAGAATAGGGAAACTGTGGCCTAGTGGTAATGCAATGGCAGATTGTAGTTGGAGCAGTGGTGTTTTATAGTAGTGGTTGGAAAGAACAATAGTTTATATGCAAGGTGAAGTGGTGTATATAGATACTTTGGGCCCGATTTATTGAATTTTTCACACAGTGCAAAGTGACTTTGCACTGCTGAAAAGTGAGTTTGCACTGCCGACACAAACCCTGATTCATGGAACTGTGAAAAGTGTATTGTTGCAGTGCAAAGTCATTTTGCAGTATAAAGTGACTTTGCACAGTTCCATGACTCAGGGTTTGAATCGGCAGCGAAAAGTAACTTTTCAGCAGTGCCACGTTACTTTGCACCGTGCGAAAAACTCCATGAATCAGGCCCTTTGCCAGTATACACATATGTTAGAGCAGGTGGAAAATGGTGGCACTGTAAGGGATGTAATGAGAAAGGTTTTAAGGTATGACGTTTATATGGAATAGAAAATGTTTTGCATTTAAGTGTTTCTTTTTAGGAGCATTGGAAAAGCTGAGATGGAAGATTTGTAGAACATTTGCAAGTGGCACTTGGTGTGTGGAAGTTTAATATGTTGGCAGTACATGTAAGTAACTGCCACTTGATGTGAGCAGGTGCTGAATGCTACAATACATAGGATTTGATGGTAAAAAACAGAAAATACTTCTTGAGAAGCCTTTTACAGGGTAAGTGGCAGGAATCCTGTATATCGGTATGAAAAGTGCTTAAAACATGCTTACAAATATAAGCATTCCTGTGGTGCTATGTTTTGTTAGATGCAGGTGTTGTTGAATTTGCAAATAGATATTTTAGAGAGTTTCAAGTAGTTTTTGATGCAGGTGGCTGTGAGTAACATGATATATGTACTCTGAGAGCTGAAGAGTACATCTGAAGTGTTCAACTGAGATGGCAGGGTTACATGTAGAGTTTTTGGATGTGATTGGTGGATGGATGTGTGACTGTTTGAAAGCAGGTAATGAGGGAGTGTTGCAAACATACAAGTAAAAAGGGTAGAAGGGCAGCCTTGTGCTACGGCGTCCGCAGCCAACAGACGTGTCATCCGGGTCCTTTAAGGATGCCTGGCATGGAAAAGAGGACTGTGGAGATTAGCCATTCAGGTATTGTGTTTGTGGTTTACAGGAAGACAGGGTAGTAGGAGTTTTCTTTGTTGTGTGCACTAAAGACGGCTGTGACTATGGCTATGAAGAAGCAGAGTGTATAGGTGGCTGTTGATTGTTGGATCCATTAATTGAAGGTTTATACTGAATCTTGTGGCATCTCTGCTACTAGTGGATTGCAAGAAGTGGAAGTTTCATGGTATGCAGTTTGTGGGTTAAACTGGGAGACTTTATTATCATTTTGTGAGAGTATGGCTCACTTTAAATGTCCTTGTATTATTATTGTGCATTGTGGAGACAACAGTTTGGACTATGTCACTCCAGTATCTTTGCAGTTTGCCATGAACGATATGCTGAGAACCCTAATAGAACTATTTCCAGCTCTAAATATTATTTTTTCTGAAATCAACCACTGGTAAATATGGAGACATCCATGTTTGTTTCGGCCACAAATGGAAGAAACAAGACAGTATGTAAATAAAGGTGTATGTGCTTTTTATATGGTTTAAGGATGGCTTCTTTTGACAATGAATATATCAAGTTGGATGGTGTAAATGCTTTTCGGAGCAATGGAGTGCATTTGAATGATGTTGGCAATCAGATTTTTCTTTTGACTGTTAAAAATGCATTGAAAAGGTTAATGTAAACAAGTTAAAAAGGAAGATGTGGAGTATATAGTAAAGCATTAGTTAGTAGGTGTAGGACATAAAAATTAGAAACACAAATATATCAGTTTTTGTAGAAGTACAGAAAAACAGATTGTGTTACTGTAGTACATAAAAGCAAACAAAGGGTCTTTTGAAAGAAACCCAAAAAAACAAAAGAAGGCTCCACGAGCCACCATTGTACAATTCAATTTAAATTGAGTTTAAACCTCCCTACCCCTTTAATTGGCCATGCTGTTCGCAGACAAGACGGTAGTCTGCAGACACTGCAGTGCCATCCGGGTCCTTCAAGCATGCCAGGCATGGAAAGCGGACTGCCAAGACCACGCACACTAAAGGATATCCACGGACATGGGGGCATTAGCCAATTAGGTTTTGTGGCTGAGGTGTACAGGAAGACTGAGTAGCAAGAGTTATCTTTGTTGTGTGCATTGAAAATGGCTATGGCTTTGAGGAAGCAGAGTGTCTGGTTGGTGGGTGATTCTTGGTCCATTGGCTAAAGGTGTATGTGGGAATATTGGATTTCAAGAATTTGAAGTTGCCTGGTATGGAGGTCGAGAAATGAAGTGGGTGGAATTGCTCCCGTTTTGTGAGAATATGGTTACTTTCAAGCATCTGGACATCTTTGTTGTTCACTGTGAAGGCAACAGTTTGGGCTATGTCACCAGAATCTCCATAGTTTGCCATGAAGGATCCATTTGCAAAGTTAATGGAATTGTTCCAACATTCCAGGATTGTTTTTTCTTGGATAGCTCAAAGACAAATGTAGAAGCGTTCTAATTTAATTTGTCCGCAAATTGAGAAAGCAAGGCACAATGTCAACAAAGTTGTATGTGCTTTTTGCAGGATGTTGGCATGACATCTTTTCATAATGAAAATATCAAATTTTATATTGTCAAAGTTTTTCAAAGAGATGGCATGCATTTGACTGATGTTGGCAATCAGATTTTTCTTGAAAATGTTCACAATGCATTGAAACAGTTTCTGTGACTACGTAAAATATGGATTGAAGTATTTTTTGGTAGTTGAAGTAATCAAAAAGGAAAAACAAGAACAAAAAATGAGAAGCACTTTTTGTGAAGGTTACAAATAATAAAGTTCAGTAGAACATTTTTTAGTTCAATAAATAAAACAAAATAATCCCCAAAAAATATAAAAGCCAAAAGAGAAAAAAAGGTTATTTTAAGAGCCACCATTTTTGAATGAAAAACAAGTTAATTGATTTTCACTCCCCCACCCCATGCCTGGAATTTTCCAGATGCCTGTGGACTATCGTACTGTACACGGACTAAGCAGGCTGCAAAAGGTGCTGCGATTTCTTTTTTTTTAGTGATCATTGATGTCATCAATGACATTTGTGATGTCATCTTTCATGTCCTGGGTCTTAGTCTTAGCAGTGCACGGTGGCGGCGCAGGTTATGTTTGCTTGGCTTACCGTAACTGGCTAATTTCTGGCCGTTTTCTGTTTCACTTGTAACCATAACGTCCCTTTAACAATGTTTTTTCATTGAATTTCATAGGTTTTTATTAGTGCAACTTAACCATAGCGTCCCTTTAACAAAGTTTTTCAGTTAATTTCATGGCTTTTTACAAGTGCACGCTCATTTCGTACAACTTACTAATGTCATACTTACCGCAATATAGGAACATTTCTGTTCAATTTACAAAGTTTTGCCTTAAGTCTGCCATTCCCCACATTCTAGCATCATTTTTAACACTTCTATACTTTTTCCAATGTTTTTGTGTCCGTTGACATTTGTGAATGTCTGACGTCATTGTGGACTTTCTGGACAGTGTCACGTGACCACGTGCTCGCACGCGCCATGATGACATGTCGGCAAACGGGTCCGTGCTTCACAAACAGTTCAGAACTGCATTTTCAGCTCATCTAGGAACTTTGAAGCTCAAAATGTACCCTTGCAAAGCTCCTACACCTATTCTTACTCATTCATTAACTATCTAGCACACAACACATACTTGGAAGAATATTAGCTAAACTCTTATTTATCTTTAAAATGGCATCCGCTATTGCCATCCCTCCTCCCCAAGAGCCATCACCACCACCACATCAGTTGGAGCACCTACAAAACAAAAGAAGCGCAGTACTTCAAAAAACAATGAAGAGGACCAAGAAGATGAGATAGAGAAAGTGCCTACCTCTAGCTCCCAGAGAGAATCATGGGTGTGACAGTTCTTTACCACTGTTGGGAATGAACCAAAGACTAAAGCTACCAAAGTGAAATGCACGGAGTGCAACGTTGTACTCAGTCGCAGACTACCTGGGCAGTACTCTTACGGGACCACCTCCATGCACCACCACACCAAACCCAACCACTGCAATGCTCTCAGAAAGGTTGTTCCTTTCTTAGAAAGTATGCGGTCTTACTCCACCTCATCTTCCACAACCAATACTGTAACCACACAGCCTACTTCTGTGGGATACAAAATCCAACCAGATACCTTGCAAGTGATAAGAGGCTGTTGATCCATATCTTTCGAAGACAACAGTACTCTGCAGGGGGGAGAAATGTTGGAGTGTTTTTGAAGGTGTTATCAAAGAGCATGAGAAACACTGCACCCTACATCAGATGTAACACACATACATCTTCCCCTGTGCAACTGCCCCTCCCTATTTGTGGTTGGTGCCTCTTCTCTCATTTCCGCCCTACCTTACTTTATTACCTCTCCTAAAAAAAAAAAAAAGGTTATTTTAGGAACCACCTTTCACAGTTAAAAAATAGAACTAAAAAATAATCTTAGACTAATCTACTTTACATGTGAGAGTATGGCTCACTTTAAACGTCCTTGTATTATTATTGTGCATTTTGGAGACAACAGTTTGGACTATGTGACTCCAGTATCTTTGCAGTTTGCCATGAACGATATGCTGAGAACCCTAATAGAACTATTTCCAGCTCTAAATATTATTTTTTCTGAAATCAATCACTGGTAAATATGGAGACATCCATGTTTGGTTTGGCCATAAATGGAAGAAGCAAGGCAGTATGTAAATAAGGGTGTATGTGCTTTTTATATGGTTTAAGAATGGCTTCTTTTGACAATGAATATATCAAGTTGGATGGTGTAAATGCTAGACTAGTCTACTTTACATTACTCAATAAGATTCTCCAACGCAACATTTCCATTAGCATTTTGTGTTATGCTAATGGGAAAAATGGACAATTGAATACTACAGAACTATAAAAAGACAAACATTTTCTGTCCCAAATAATTTTCTCTAGCACAATAAGGACTTTAATCGATGGACCTTTATAACTATCCGCGGTCTCCACAGTCTACTTTCCAGGCCATTGATCATTAAAAGACCTGAATGTCACGTGCCCACCATCGCACAGGGCAGCCCTTAGAACCTTATTTAATTATATATTAGTAACACTCCCTCAATGCTTGCTTTCAAACTTTCACCCATCCATCCACCAATCACCTCCAACAACTGTACATATAACCCTATGGCTATATTGATCTTCCACACACCAACTGCCACTTAACAATCTTCTACAAATCTTTTGCATTTGCATTGCCCTTGCTTATACAAAGCAATTGTACACAATGCTCTATAAATGCACATATGCATTGTGAAGTGAGAGGAGTGCATAAATAGAAGGGGCAGTATGGATGGGCAAGTGCTCATGAGAACCCAGGAGGGAAATGCCAAGGTGGGACACCACTGGCTAACTACTGGAGCAGAGGGGTCCCAAGGATGGGATGCATTTTAACCATAACATTCCTTTAACAAAGTTGTTTTCTGTCAATTTGATAGGTTTGTATAAGTGAACATTTTTCATGGTGTTACATCACTGTATACAAGTTATTAATAATTCCTCTTATATATACTAAAGAACTATAAACCTCCTTTAAGAAACATATTTTTTGCAAAACATATACTTATGTCTGTAGTTATCAGCAGCGCATGCTGGGGCTGCAAATCATCGTTCATTTGCCTATGACATGAGGCTCAACCATAACCCCAGCCCACCAAACCACCCCTATTATTCACTGCACCTACCCTGCATCCTAGCTCAGTGTACACTATACCCTAATAATGTAACCAATGGCCAGTGCTCATGGCTTGCAGCCATGGCCAGTCTCCAAATCCATGGACTTGGGCCATGCCGCATTCCCCAATAAGCAAATCAGAACACACGTTTGCCGAGGGCCAGGCCCCCTACCCAGACACCAAATGTAGATCGCTAGTTTTTCTACTTAAATTCTAACACTTTGGAAAAATAAAACACAAGAAATACTTCCAAAAACATGCTTTTTGGTCCTTGCTAATGCTGCCTGCACAAGTTTGTGGTAATGTAATACACCACTGCAGGATGTAACCGCAAGCAGAATATTTTTTCTCAATCAAACCTACCGCTACGCCTGTGTTTCATGCCCCAATAAGCAAATTAGAGTACACATTTCTCATTGCTGATGGCCAGGCACATTGCCCAGACACCAATGTTATATCACTGTTTAGTGTACTTAAGTTTTCACACTTTAAAAGAAAAATGCAGAACATATTTGCAAAACCATGCTTTGAAGTTCTTGCTGACCCTACTCCTACATATTTGCTGCAATCACATCCAGCATTTCAAACTGTACCCACAAGCACACATTTTATTCCCCATTCAAACCTATCCCAATTTCGAAAAACTTTACCAAATAGCCGGTCCCTGGCAGCCATGCCCACTTTAATCCCATTGCTAGTCCCTCATGGTCATGGCCAGAAGCCAGATTGTCCGGTTCATTGTCTTAGGCCATGTACCGGACAATCTGCCCACTGCCACAGACTATACCTCTGCCACCAAAGGTATATCACTTTTCTTTGTGCCTACATTATTACACTTTTCAAAAAATAAAACATGGATACGTTTGCAAAATCATGCTTTCAGGTCCTTGCCAATTTCCCTTGCACTTTGTTTGCACAAACATTTAAGTTTGGGTCTATAATCTTTCTGAAAACCTTTCTCCACATTCGTCAAAAGGCAAAAAAGTTATAAGCCATCTAAAAATATTGAGACCCCCCTCTCTAATTTTACACCCTCTTGACAAAATCCCACCAAACGTTGCAAAACATTCCTAGCTATGTCTAAAACCTTTTTGCAAACTTTTGTCCAGATTCATCAAATGGCACCATATTTATAAGCCTTTAAAAATGTTTGCCTCCCCACTAATTGTTTCCTTTTGGCAAAACAAATCTGCTAAGTAATTAAACATTACAGTCTAGAAATGCATAAAAGTAAGACCTTAATAAACTACTACAAACCTTTATTTCACAACCAAATTTTAAACATCTAACTATAATAGACAATACAATATCAACAAACACGAAACCGTATAACGATTACAATAATCCCTCCAACTACTGTATACAATACATGTGGTTCAAGAGCTTCAGCTGTATAATTCATTAAAGGAACCCCAAATTCGAAAATGCCCCTCTCGTCCTTGTTTTGTCAGCATTACTTTCTCGTAGTTTGATAAGATGCGGACATCTAACAGCCAGTCATCTACATTTGGCTTTTTTCTCGATTTCCAAACTTTTAGTATTTGTTTAGCCGCCATTACCAAAACCTTATTAATCCAGTCTGTTCTCACTCTGGCCTTATCCCCTCTCTCTCTCTGTTCGATAACAAGATTGTCGAATAGGAAGTGCGTGGGAGTGACTCTCCCAGTACAATGTCTAATCTATGTAAGACTTCACTCCAAAAGGCGGATACCCTTGAGCATGTCCGTGCACACGTTCCCTACACCCAATCCCAAAGGATTCTCAGACGATCAAAGAAAATCATGTGACCGCTCTACCAGATGTGTCATGTTTTAAATATGCCCTTTCTGATCCAACTCTGCCAGCATAAAGCCTTATTTGCTATTTGCAGCCCTACATTATGCCATAGAGAGGCTTTGTAGTGTATCCAGATGTTTTCCCCTCTATTGGTCATAAAATGTTGCAACGCCTCTCTAGTTGTACACATAGTAGGAAGTCTCACCGTAGAATTTGGCATCTTAGACATTGAGTACATATCACCTAGAGCATAAGACGAGAATTGTTCATTCTCCATAATTTGCCAGTAAGGGACATCATTGTTAACTTCGGAAAGATGGAACATTGATTTTTTTAGAACGAACCCTGTCCAATAATTAATTAGATTGGGGTACCCAAATCCCCCTTCCTTCACAGAGCGTGTTAAAATGTACTTAGGAATCTTAGGTCTGTTACCCTGCCCCCCCAGAGAAACTCTTGAAAGACCTTATCAATACTATTAGTGACCTTCTTGGTGAATTTCTGGGGGATAGTGTAGAGCACTTTCGGTAAAAGATTTTTTTTTTTATTTCATTCATTTATGCCCACAGCCCCAGTGTTAAGCGACCCCCATTTTAAAATATCTCTTTGGATTTTCTCTAAAATGTTTGAAACATTGTATTCTGCCATCTTTTTCAGGTCACGGACCATGTAAACTCCTAAATACTTCATTGCTCCCATCTCCCTTTGATAATTCTAGGAACCCATAACATAACAGGGCTGTCCAACATCCAGATGAAAAACCACTGTCTTTTCCCAATTTATCTTGTTGCCAGATAACAATCCCACTTCCTTGAACATACATTTAAGTTTCTCACATCCTTCCAGTGGGTTTGACAAGATGATATTTATGTCATCTGCATAACTGTCATGATCCCTACCCCTAAACCTCATAGGCAAGTCACTGGAGTCAGGTTACGATCTCCCATTATGGCCTCAAAGGCCTTGCCATCTCATCACTGACTCTCCTGGAGCCAGTCCTGGCGCCTTTGACGCCAGGCTCATACTCAATGTGAAGATAACATGGGGGCCTGGACTTCTTAATAGGCTTTTGTTCAACATGGAAGCTCCCACATAGCTCAGTTCCAAGAACTGTGCTATGCGGTCTAGGGTTTTTGGTGTGGTCAGGCCTTGGGATACCTGGGGCAATATAAGCCACGCCCAGGCACAGGAACACTCTTCGCGTTACTCTGCGGTTAGCAGCGAGACGCTCACCGTGTTCAGTTGGGTCTCCTGAGTTCCTTGCCTGCTTTATCCTAGAGCCGTGCACCTGAAAGAACAAGAACATCGTTAATGCAACACTTACCTGCGAGTAGTATCCCGTCTTCGGTCCATTGCTTACCCGGTCCAGAGAACACCAGCATCTTGGCGCTGCATCCTTCTGCGGAACACCGCAACCTGGAAAGAAGAGAGAGAAAATAGCATTAGTAAGCATTTACTTATTGCAATTCAAGAACAGCAAAAAATCATAAGACTCTTACCTGATTTGAGTGTCTTGGTCAGCATCCATTCCGGAACATCACAGCGACCTACAAGAAAGAGGGGAGACACAGGTTAGCACAAGAAAAGACAAGGTAGCGCCACGCATTGCGCATTCACACACCGCCTCGTGCTGAACTCCAATCAGCACGACAACGCCGATAATCTCTTCCCACATCTAGAGGAAGAAGCAGAGACATTATTAAAAAGAAAAGACAAGGGACAAGAAAGAGAGAAAGAAGGGGCAGAGTATCAAGACTATAAAACAGCAAACCTACTTTAACGAGCTGGAGTCCCAGCAGGTCTGGACTCGGAACAGGGCCCGCACCAGCTATGCACCCCTGCACGAGAAGCAGGACGGAGAGCGCATCGTACAAAAAAGCAAGGTGAGGAGAAGGTCTAAGGGCCGGTTTGGTTTTCAAGGGAGGTGGGAGCCAATCAGCAAGAGACAGTTAAGTCTTGAATCCGATATTCCTGTACTGCAGGCCCAATCGTCAGCTGAACCAATATCCAGGGAGGGGTTTGAGAGTGCGAGTGGTCCAACCGGGGCTGAGTGGCGTCCCCGTGGATATTAGGTGAGTGTTACAATAACACAAGTTTTAACTTCGCTATCCCCAAATTTAAGCCTATGAAGACTCTGCTCCTGTTTTATACATGCAATTAGCGGTCCCATTGCTAAGTTAAACAGGTATGGTGACAACGGGCAGCCCTGTCTGGTACCTCTGGACAGGAGAAATGGGGAAGACATAACACAGTTGATCCAGACTCTTGCACTAATAGATGAGTTCAGTGTTTTGATAACTCTTATAAAAGTGTCCCCAAAGCCCATTTTCCTAAGTGTGTGGTCCAAGAAGGCCCAATTGACCCTATCGAAGGCCTTTTCCGCATCCATAAAAATTAAGTGTATTCTGGACCTTTTCCTTCGGTAGCCCCAATATGTCTATTAGTGTCCTTATATGGTCATACTCATATCTAGCCCGCATAAAGCCAACCTGTGAATGACTGATCAGATCACTAATGCACTTATCAAGCCGATTAGTCATTATTCTGCTAATAACTTAAGATCAACACTTAATAACGATATATTTTTACTGTCTTTGCCTGGTTTAGAGAGCACCACAACCCAACCCTCTTTCATCATGGGACATACAATCCCATCAGTCATAAAACCATTATATAGTGTACATAAGTACGGTGTCTAAGCCTGGTGATTTACCTATATTGAGTGGTTCGATGGCTGCCAGTATTTCTTCCCCCGTGATGGGACCATCAACAGTCACCGCTTGGTCGTCAGACAACCTTGGCAGGGTAATTGTATCTAAGACTATCCATATACTCAGATGTTGGGAATTGATCTTCCCTACAAAGAGATCCGTAAAATCTCCTGAAGCTTTCACATATCTCCCCTTTCTTAACTTTATATTCTCCACCTTCACCCTCTATTTTCTGGACAAAGGATCCATCAAATAGACCACATAGCCTATTCGCTAACAATCTACCATTCTTGTCCCCTTGTTCCCAGAACTTCTGTCTCATGAAGAACATGCCTTTCTAATATTGGATATCCATCTCCTGTCTAAGGTGTTCCCTCAATCTCTCCACATCAGCCTTATCCTCGCTACTTCTTGTCATTTGGTATTTCTTCTGGCGCGCACCTAACCCACTCTCCAACCTCCTCATCCATTCCCTTTTTTCCCCGTATGGGCCGTAATATTCATCAGCTCTCCCCTAATGGCTGCCTTAAAGCTGTCCCAGACCATTATATTGGATGCAGAGCCCTCATTTATATTAAAGACATTTCTGGTGAATTCTTGCAGAGACTCAATCACTCCTTGTTCTTGCAATATGTACGTTTTCAGGTGCCATTTAGAAGATTCAGAACATTCTATTCCCATATTCAATCACATCGTCATCAAGGAATTATCTGAAATACCCCTTTCCTTAATGTCCACATTGGAGACCTTTTCAGCAAGCCTTTCCAAAATCAGGAAATAGTCAATCCTTGAATATGAATCCTGGACCGGCGAAAAAAAGGAAAATTCTCTTTTCCCCCGGGTGCATGAATCTCCAAGCATCAACCAAGTCTAGACTATGCAAGAATTCATTGAACTCTTTACTCGTGCTCTCCGCTGTGTATCTGCACTGGGCAGAACGATCCATCTTTCCGTCGAGAACACAATTAAAGTCACCCCCTACGACTGTATTTTCCCCATTCATTTCACTTAAGTGTCAACATCAGATGGGGAAGAGGTGCTGGTGCGGCTGGGAGGCGAGTGTCCCCGCCCGAGCTCTGCTCCAGGAGGCGACGGTGTGCAAGACAGGCCAAGCATGCAGACCCATACGCAGCTTGTGATATTGGTACCATGGGGAAAGACAAGTCAAAGAAACTCCCCACACAAAGCAGGATGGATCAGTACACCATCCAACCGCCCCAGGCGTCAGACCTCCACTCGCAATCCGCAGACGAGATGGAAACGGACCAGGGAATTTCATTGAAGGACATTATGGCTGCGATAGCCGATTCCCGCACATCAATGGAGCAGAAAATGGACAGGATAAGCATGGATGTATCCCTCCTCCAACACAATCTCCAAAAACTAACAGCACGCACCGGGGAAGCTGAACATCGCATATCCAACACAGAAGATAGAATGCATAACATGCAACAGCAGCTCCAACATGTCACAACCAAACTGAAGGTACTGGAGGACAGAATTGAAGATGGAGAGGGCAGATCAAGGCGTAACAACGTGCGTATACTCTGCATACCCGAGAAGGCTGAAGGCCCCTGCATGGAACTTTTTCTAGAACAATGGCTGACTGATCTGTACGAGCCAGACGCCTTCTCCAAGTTCTTTTCCATAGAGAGGGCACACAGAGTGCCCACGGGCAGACCTCCGCCCGGCGCACCGCCACGCACGATAATTGCAAAGTTCTTAAACTACAGGGATCGTGATGCCCTACTGCAACATGCACGCGCAAAAGGCACCATCACATTCAATGGCTCAAAAATTGCCTTTTTTCCCCGACTACACCAGGGAAGTGCAAAAGGCGAGGCACTCCTTCGACCACCTCAAAAAAACAACTGCAAACAATGGGAGTGAGGTATGGCCTGCTCTTCCCTGCGCAACTCAAGATTTATCACAAATGGACAACAGTCCACTTCAATGATCCCAAGGAGGCTTGGCGCTGGGCTGAACAAAACATAGACTGGCCGACCCCCCGCGACAACAGGGGGAGGAACAGAAGGCATCCACCAGACCAACAGCGAGAGGTCCGTCGACCACCAGCGCAAGACCCACCGGAAGATCAGGGGGGCTGACCACTGCCTCAAGGCCTGCCATATGCCCGAGGTCCCGTTGGGTCACCCAGGTTGAACTACTGATTTATTCTGTCTACACACACACACTCGCAACAGCAGGCTACACACACTTATCTGACGCGGTTCCGATATGCCCCAAGACCGCGACACAAGGAGAGCCCCCTCCCAATAGTGCAACAAACTCCATGTTTATTATACGTGCCAGCTCCCCCCTGATCACACCCCCAGGAGAGGGCTCTCTCCCCCTGGGGTTCCAGGCAGGGGGAGGCCACCTGTACTTGAAGTTAAGTTAAACGCATGTAAGGTGTCCAGTTGACACCATGGGTTTTTTGTTCAGGCGACCGATGCTTCTAGTTGGGAGGAGTATGGGGAGAGGGGGTTGGGGATTTGTTAAGTTTAGTTACAGACGGAACCCGTCAAACGCACAAGATAATGTGGCTAGATAAGACAGAGTTAACCGACAGGCATATTCGCAGCTGGCACATAACACCGTCAGTGGCAACACAGGCAGTGACTATCACAAGCACCCATGGCATCACATAGCGGTAGTAGCGACGCTCTCAGAACACTGAGGCTTATGACATGGAACGTTAATGGTCTGGGCAATGCAGTCAAGCGCCGGTTGGTGCAGCAATTTCTCAACAGGCGGGGTGCTGACATAGTGTTCCTGTCTGAGACCCATCTTGCGGGCACAGACTGTACCCTATTCAGACGTACAAACTACAAGCTGGCACTCCACTCAGGTTTCACAATGGGCTCAAGGTGTGTCATGATCCTGGTACACCTGTGCACCCCCAACTCTACTAGAGCCACTACTTACTGACATTGCCCGTTAATCGCAAACGACACTTCTAACCTCATAATACTGGGATGTGACTTTAATGAAGTCATGAATGTAACCCTGGACAGATCACACTTGCGGAATAGAAACCCCAATGTTCCCACCAGACTTGCACGTTTGCCAACGCACTAGGCCTATGCTATGTGTGGAGAGAACTCCACCCAAACACAAGCGCATACTCCTTCCACTCAGGGGCACATGCCTCGCTCTCCAGGCTAGATTATCTCTTCACCCCAGCAACTGATCTACATAGGGCGTAAGAAATAAACATACTTCCCAGAGGCATCTCTGACCACTCCCCGCTAGAACTGACACTCATAACATCCAGGCGGATTCCGCCGCCGAGCTGGCGCCTGAATAGCTACTACCTGGGTGACCCCGAGCTTGTTGACAGGGTACAGGAGATGACCAATACATACTTCGAGCTCAATACACAGACGGCAAAGAACCCAGGAACACTGTGGGAGGCCTACAAGACTGTGATAAGAGGTGAACTAATATCGTGGACGACCGCAAAAAAAGACAGCACTGGAGCAAGACACTTGAAGCCGAACCAACATGTCAAGCAGGCAGAGGAGAGGCACATAATTGAGGACACATCGGCCTCGAATCGGACGTTGCTACTAGAACAGAAAAGGCTGCAAAACATAGCGATGGACAATGCGAAACAAGCGCATACTGCAATGCGGGCAAGACTCTATGAAACAGGTGACATGGCTGGCAAGATGCTGG
This sequence comes from Ambystoma mexicanum, assembly GCF_040938575.1. NCBI lineage: Eukaryota > Metazoa > Chordata > Amphibia > Caudata > Ambystomatidae > Ambystoma > Ambystoma mexicanum. The sequence continues at coordinate 240,505,098 of NC_090936.1, read as the reverse complement.
CTTGGCTGGCAAGGAAGGAGCAGGGACGCAGTCATGTCCGAAGGCTCGACACAGGAGGGCCCAATGCAGGGTTGACGGATCAGGAAATAAGTCAAGGCTTTGCGGAATATTACGCTGAGCTGTACAGAAAACCCACAACACAGATGGACGTCAAGATCATGGACCAAATTGACATCCCCACCTTAACTGAGACGCAACTGCAACTGCTGGAGAGGGAGATCGCAGAAGATGAGATCCTAAGTGCCATGTCGGGCCTCCAAACCGGTAAATCCCCAGGACCTAATGGCTTCCCGGTTGAGCTATGGCGAAAGGTGGGGACCAATGTGGTGGCCCCCCAACTACTCTGAATGTATCAACCTGCGCTAGAAGAGGGCATTCTCCCACCAGATCTGTGAGAAGCAACAATAATAGTGATACCCAAGCCGGACAAGCCCCCGCAAAGATGCAGTTCATACAGGCCCATTTCACTCATCAATAGCGAGACCAAAATACTGGCGAAATTACTTGCGGGACCGCCTGCAACAGGTTATTCCCACCCTGATACATCCGGACCAGTGCGGCTTCATGCCACAGAGATCAATGCGTATGAACCTCCACAGGCTATATTCGGCCCTGGAAAGGGCCAACAGCGTACAGGGCCCACTAGCCCTACTAGCAATTGACTTTGAAAAGGCCTTTGATTCGGTGAGATGGGAGGCCATCTGGACCATAATGCACCGCATGGGCTTCGGTGAGAACTTCATTTAGTGGGTGCGCCTGTTGTACGAATCCCCGGTGGCCAGGACCAGAGTCAATGGCGGGCGTTCGGACCGCTTCAGACTGGGGAGGGGCACGAGAAAGGGCTGCCCGTTGTCGGCCATGATTTTTGCAATCGCCATCGAAACATTTGCAATCCTCCTGCGAAGCGCGCCAACCTGGGTAGGCTTCCGATGGTCTGAGACCTGGGAAGACAGAATATCTTTATATGCGGATGACCTTCTCATATATCTGAAGGACCCGAGTCCTGCACCTGTTAGAGCAATATGAGGCATTCAGCGGATTACGTGTGAACTGGTCCAAATCCATCCTTGTCCCTTTAGTAGACACCTCGATGGTAAACCTAGCGGCTGGCCCTTACCAGATCGAGAGGGAACAGTTCAAGTATCTGGGGCTACGTATCACGAAGCATCTTACTGAATACACAACCCTGAACTTCTCCCCCCTTGTAACAAGATTTGCAGAAGATGCTCGCCATTGGATCTCCTTGCCACTAACGCTGATGGGCAGAGCGGCCCTGTTCAAAATGATAGCCCTTCCTAAATTCTTATATATCCTGCAAAATGTGCCATTATACATCCACCAGCGAGAATTCCACAAAATCGAGTGCATCCTTCGGAAATTGCTATGGGGAGGAGGACACCCACGAATTACTCTTGCCCGCTCCAAAGGTCTATCTGGGTAGGAGGGATTGGACTGCCCAGGATACAGTCATATTACTGGGCCAGGCAGATGGCGGTAGTAAATAATATGCTCCATGGAGACGGAAGCCTCCCACACATCAAATGTCTTATCTGTAATGCCACGACCACGCCTCTAGAGCATCTGAATGGAGGCCTGAACCGCACACCAAAAACGGATATGGTAACGCATATAGTGAGAATATGGAAGGAAGCACATCGGTACTTAGGATGGGGCGAGAAATTAAGGCTGGCGCAACCCCTATGGAACAACTGCAACCTTCCCGAAATATGAAAGTTGCCCAAATGACCTGAATGGGTTCAGCGAGGAATCGCCAGCATAGGAGATGTGGTTCACGAGGACAATCTGGTACCATTCGAGACATTGCATGTAAAGTTTTCCCTCGCGGCCACAGAAAGGTACCACTACATGCAGCTGAAACATGCTTGGACGACCCATCGACACATAACACAAGACATGCTGGAAAGCTCCCTATTAGAGCGAAACATAGTTTTGGACTGGGTGGACCGGAAAGTCACCTCTACCATGTACAATGTGATAACATCCTTTGCGACGCGGACCTAACCAGCTTGAAGACAAAGTGGGAACGGGATGTGGGTCCACTTCACCCAGAGGACTGGGTGGAGGCCCTGATGTACCCACGAGAAACGACCATTTCTTCAAGGCTAAGACTGGTCCAACTGAAGATCTTGCACCGCACCTACTACCTGAGAGTGGCCCTCTTCCGCTGGGGCAAATCCTCAGACGCACAATGCCTACGCTGCAAACGTGAAGAAGGTACCTTTTTCCATATTCTGTGGGAATGTAGTAAGATAGAGCAGCTCTGGCAGAAATGCTGTGATAAACTGTCTAGCGTTATTGGTAAAGCGATACAGAGATGCCCAAATCTCCTTCTCCTGGGGATCTCCAGTGAAACTGACCTTTCCCGTTATGAGAAATTGTTCTGGTCGACTGCGATGGTGGTTCTCAGGCGGAACATTGCGCAACTGTGGGGATCGGAACGTACGCCAAGCTATGACCAGTGGGTCACAGATGTGGACATATGCGCTATAATGGAACATAGAGTGTATGCGGTGAGGGGTTGCCCGCAAAAAGCGGACAAAATATGGAGAAGATGGGAAGAGGCTAGCTAAAGGACAAGGGTGGCCCCGCAGCCTCTGTGACTGAGAGATGCCCTGGGAAAGTGGGGGTAACGATTCTGCCATGAATAGTCTATGCCACGAGGTCATCCGATGTCAAGTTAACGGTCTGTCGGGCCATGGTCCCGGAAGTTGAGTTTCTGAATGTTTTTTGTTTCTTGATTGTCTCTCTCTCCCCATCCCATCACCTGCACCTGGAAATGTTGATATTGCATATGTTCCTCTCCCTTCCAGTCTCCCCCTGCCCCCCCCCCACTGCTGTTCCCAACTTCCCCCCCCTTTCCCACGTCCCTACCCTGTATTGCAGAGAGATAAGTGTAATGTTGTTTTAATTTTCAAATCAATAAAATCTTTGATTAAAAAAAAAAGTGTCAACATCCTCTTAAAGAAACTGCTCCCGCCAAGACATGGTCCATAAATTGATCCTATTGTGATTAATCTGCCTTCGTGTTTAGCATCTATCAGAATTGCCCTCCCCTCCTCATCCATTACTACTTTCTCCATGCTCAAATTCAGACCCTTGCGTAACAGCATACCCACTCCCCTCGATTTGGTACTGTGACAATTCAAGAGAACCCTAGTAAACAGAGTGTTTTTAAGGAGATGCCTGGATTCTTCCAGTAGGTGAGTCTCCTGCACAAGAGCAATATCACTTTTCTCCCTCGTCAATCTGGTCTGCACTTCCTCCTCTTCCTAGTAATATTAAGGCCCTTAACATTCCACGAACAGATGTTTAATTCACCCATCTACTATAATACTCCAAAATGTATCTAACCACCTAATTCAAACACCTTCCCCTGAAACAGGATATGAGGGGGCAGAAGATCATATGTCGCATAGGTGCCCACAAGACAACAGACAACAAAATCAGACACACATGAACTACCAAAACACATAAAAGAATGCATAACACAACACCCAGCGACTGTACGGATTTACACCAAATTTACAAAAGCCCGCTTTCGGGTCTAATCCGCCACTCCTGCCGCAAAATTGGTGAAAATCCTCACAGTGGTTTGGACTGTAGGCATGAGCACGTTTTATTTTTCATTGAGTTTATGGGAAAAACCACACATTTTAGGACCCCCATATAACTTTGCCCATCCTTAACGAAACCTCACCAAACATTGCAGCATCAATCTGACGGGAACATATAATGTATTTGCAAGGTTTCGTGAGGATTCGTCCGAGGGGGGCAAAGTTATGTGCCGCCCAGAAACTTCTCTTCCTATGGGTTGAGCAACTTAACCATAATCACCACCATAACTACAGGCTGCTACCGCAGGCCCTGTAATATTTATTCACTGAATAAACTTTAGTTTAAGTGACTAAATCTATTGAACAAAACCCCTGAAATGCAACATATTTGGGAAGTCATGACCGACTTAACTTGGTGCGTTCCAGTTGATGTCCCCATAATACTGTTTCCCCGATAATGCCATTTTGTATGTCATTGTGAATCCCTGCTCTTTTAATGTATGTGTTTATGGGCTTTTCAACGGAAAAGTGCTGTGCTAAGCCGGTCATGACTGCCCAAATGCACTATGTACTATGACAGGTTTTAGTATGCCAACGTTTTTTTCCACGCTAATGGCCATGGTCTTCGGCTGTGTCCACTGTATGTTTTACAACATTATCAGGATACTAGCCATAGCGGCCACGGTCTTCGGTTATACCCACTGCATATTTTATAACATTACTGAGCCACTAGCATTGGCCAAGGCCTTCAGCTGTGCCCACTGTATGTTGTTCAACAATACCGGCCTTCTCCTGTGCCCACTCTATTATTTAAAACACGGGCCATGGCTAGTGAATGTTTACCCCCTACCATACTATAGCTGTAAAAACATATGCATTTTTCAAAAACACATTTTTCCAATAACCGCGGGTATAAACATAATGTACTACACATAGCCGTCGTTATTTGTAGTTGTTTGATACCTACGTTTATCATGGAAAACAACAAACAAAATGCTTCCCTGCTCTCCCGGGCACTCACCAAATGCCCCCTTACCCACCTGTGCCTACTCTTCTCAAGCCCTCTCCCATTCCTCCTAAACACTTGTAGTTTTCGTGTTACATACTTTCCTTCCCACTATCGATTTCTTATGTAGCTGTGTTGGGGTACTCCAAGTTACCACCAGTAGTCCAAAAAGGAGCACACACCGGACAAGAAGTAACACTGTTTATTACAGCTGGGCGCGGACAAATCAAACGGAACAGTGGAACAGAACTGATTGATGAGAGCTGACAAACTGGCTCACAACGGACAGTAGTTTTATACCGCTAATAGTGTTTGTGCCATTAGAAACAGTTGCCCTTCAGACTTTGGGTCTTCTCAGTTCCCAAGAAGCTTACTGGTTAAGCAGCGTCATACCCCTATATCTAACATACATTAGACATACATGATTGGAGCAAACAGACCTGCCCGCTTTCAGCCTACCTCCTCCCTGTGTGGCAGCACATTGCTGCCTGCTCCTCCCCGCAAACGCTCTGTAATTAGTAATAACGGAATTGTGCTGCCCTCCGGGTCTTTATTCATCTGCCATCGGTCGGCACCAGAAAGGAAGAAACACGAGATACCCTGAATTAGTGGAAAGGGAGACATTCACACAGAACCTGCAAGCTAGTAACTTTGTAAACACTAATGTGGACACACTGTAGGCTTGTTACTTTCCAGGGACACCAGAAAATGTACCGTCTGATTGACTCTCCTTGGAGCGCCTCTACATTCCACCTCCTCGTTCCCATGCCCGCTCGCCAAGGGGCGATTTGAAACTGCCTTCGTGCCATGTGAGTGCTTCTCTGGGTTAGGTTGATTTCCCCAACTTCAAAAACGATGGGGTTCTGGGAGTGTCTCTACTTTTGTTGATGGGGTTGCCAAATTCATGACTTTGGGACCTGAGTGTCATCTTATGGCTATACGACCAGATAATACAGTGATCCTGGACACATCATCTTCTCGTACTATTTAGTAGTGTGCTGTCTTCTGTAAAACCTGTGTTCTCTTGCATCATTCTGGTGGAATTGTTTTAGTGCATTGCCAACTCTTAATGGAGGCTATTTGAGGGGAAGTAGCCCAAGGCAAAAAAGAGCTGACCCAGTATCACAGGCCTGTGGCACACTTATTTTCAGGTCTACTTATTTGTCACAAAAAGTCTTGCTTTTTTGTACAATTTCAAATGTTCTTGTGCACATCATGCATAACAATCCACAAGTCCGTTTGTTGGGCTTATTTCAAACTTCCAAATACAATGGAATAGGAAAACTCAGATGCAATTTTTGTTTTATTGTTTTAAGGTTCCCATCAATTCCTATTCTAGTAATTGTATACTCGCCCCTGATTATCGAGAAAATCGATAAGCAATTAATCCCATTTGGCATAACATTCTTCTATAAGGCCTGTTAGTCAGTGTACATGAACGTCCTGTCTAAGGTATTATTTTTGTCCACGAATGTCAAACATTAATAAGTATGTGCACCTTGCTACATGATAAGAACTGGAAAGTTTAGGAGAGGGCACGTGCTGCGGGGGTGACGTGCAAGGGGACCTTAATTGGGGTTTCATGAAACGAGATACGAGGCTGGATGGGGACATAATCTTACTACTAATACGCCAATGCACCTCCAAAGGCTACTGCTGATTTGGGGTTTTGAGGCTGTGGTTGGTCGTTGATTTCCCCGCAATGCCCTCAGCTATTACGAGTTTTCCCCAGTAAAGCTTGTGTACAGGAAGTGAGCATGCATAGCACTGGGGCGTGGGAAACAGCAGAAATAAGTAGGGGCAAAGAAAATACAGGGTGGATCTCCCACTGTGACACCCCCGCCACGCACAGTGTCTAAACTCAAGTGTTGGCCGTTCAGCAACAGCCACGAGAAGATTATTTGTTAAGCACCCTCCCGGAGCCTCACTGAGATGTTGCCGTACCCACGTAATAGATCACGGTCTGAGTGTGCCCTATATCTCGTGTACAGTACTGTCTGATCTAGCATGACCTGTATTTTTGCGCCTAGTGGTGAGTACTGTGGCGGAATTGACATGGTTTTGAACTTTTAGTGTGCATCTGTGCCAGACGTTTTCAGATATAATTCATTCTCCTGCATGCTCAATTTGAAACGTTATCAACAGTGCTTTGATAGATCATTCACGTGACATCCTGCCTATAGGGAGCTGTGCCCAGATTTCGTAAAGAGCAAGTTAAAGATCTTTGATGGTAGTGGTCAGTTTGAATCCCTTGATATTGCCAATGTCTGTAGTTTGTATATGTTCATTGTTGAGGCCATTACTTTAAGAAATTTCAAAAGCCCTACTGAATGCACTGTTTGAATTATATGTTTTGCCTACATCTTGGCAGGACCTGCTAAGGGTAAGTGGTGTTTGTTTATGTGATTTAGACGTGGCCATTGTGTTGGTTGTGCCAAGGTGTGGTGCTTACTACTGGGTGCATGAAGGTATGCGTAATGATTGATGGAAACCCAGTTACTGAATAAGCCATCCGATGATAAAAAGTTAGGTTAATTTTATGTTTGCCTCAGTTCTGTGGATAGAATTCAAGTGGGCTTTCTGTGTCCTTGCTGATCTGGTAGGCTTTCTGTATGATTGCAGGATATTGAAAGGGATAGGACATTATGGTCCATTTGGTTAATGTACCTGATATGTATATGGCGTCTATGAAAGAACTATTGCAGTTCGCCGGGATGTATGAGTATTACACGTGTTCTCAATTACCAATTACCTCTGCCTTGGTGTATTGGGGCCCTCCGTCTTCCTTTTTGGTCATACATTCTTGCCTCACTGGGGTAATTGGACTTTTTTCACAATTGTGTGGGGCAGTCGGGTGTGTCAGGTCAACTACGAAAGAGATTACAATGTGAACAGGAGCTTAGTACATGACTAGCTAAACGCCATTTTAGGTTGACTTCGGCGGGGGAGAGAACCTATGGTTCAGGGCAGGAAGGTGTGCCTGCTCGACTCGAATGCGGATGAATATGTCTTTTTTGCTTAGTAGCTTTCCTGCCATATAGTTCTGTTGGGGTTGACTTGGACTCTTTATTCTGTTGCTGACTGTAGTGGCCATGCTGTAATAATTTGTGGGAGGGGTTAGTCAGAGGATTGGTAATGGTTTATGCTCTGCTTCTTTACTATGGTTGGGTTGTCCATGTTGTACACGGACATTATGTTGTTATGGTTTTTTATACATTGTGTAGGAGTTTTGGGTGGGGGGTGGGGACTTGGGTTTGGAATTTACTGAAAGTTTGGTGTTTTGCGACATTATACCTTTAGTTACCTTGCTGCTGTACCTGTACAGTGTGCCATCTACTTGTTACCGTTGTTAGTATATTCTAGTGGTTTACTGCCCCTTCTGGGCATGTGCTTAACCTTTTATCTTTCCTTTCTTTTCTTTTTTCTGTTCTATCTTCCTATTCTGTTCTTTGACTGTAATTGCATATGCTATAACATGTCTCGTAACTTGAATTGTGCCATGGGTACTAAAATTGTGGATCATCTAAATATTGTCTCGTGGAATGTTAATGGACTCAACAATGTGGTCAAAAGGACTAAAATTCTATCTCACCTGCGTTCAAGCTTTTGTGACATTGCATTCCTCCAGGAGACGCATCTGGAGGACCCTGAAGCTGAAAAATTGAAAAGAGGATGGGTAGGGGATACTTACTTCTCGAATTACTCATCTAGCAGAAGAGGAGTTTCTATTCTTATCCGAAAGAATCTGCCTATATCAGTCATCAAAAGCAAAGGAGACAAAGAAGGACGGATTATTTGGGTTCTGGTGAGGGTTCAAGGTGTGGACATTCTGCTATGCAATCTATATGCACCAAATTTGGATGATCCGATCTTTTTTCATGAAGTTGCTCAAATGCTTCAAGGTTTTAATATGGACTCGATCGTGGTTGGAGGTGATTTTAATCAGGTCTTGGACTCTGCTTTAGATCGATCAAATGGGGATTGTACTAGAACCCCGCACAGGTGTAGACGTTCCTTGGAGAATTTAATGAGGGAGTTTAACTTGGCTGACATCTGGAGGCTGGAACACCCGTCGGACAGGGATTATAGCTTTCATTCACAGTGTCATGACACATATTCTAGAATTGACTTCTTTCTGACCTCTGGTCGGGTGACTTCAAGTTGCTATAATTCATCTATTGGACTTATTGCCCTGTCGGATCACGCACCTGTTTCGTTGCAATTGTCCTTACAGTACTCTCTAATTAAATCACCGAGGTGGAGAATGAACTCTTATATACTGAAAAATGACCAGATTAAGCAAGAGGTGGCAGAGGAAATTGACAACTTCATCCAAATTAATAGAACTGCCGATGTTCGAATATCAACAGTCTGGGAAGCACTGAAATGTTTTGTTAGGGGGGTGCTGATTTCTAAAACTGGCAAGGACAGAAAATTGAGAACTAAAGAAATTCAGAGACTCTCTTCTGAAGCGAAGCGCCTAGATGTTCTGTTTGCGGCAAGCAAAGATGAAAATACAAAAAATGAACTGCGAAAAACTAAATATGAACTAAATAAGCTCATTTCAAGCCAGGTTGAATATGCACTGTTTAGACAAAAGATTAACTATTTTGAGAATGGTGAGAAAGCGGGGAAGTTACTGGCACATCGGCTGAAGGTGGCTGACAGCGATCGCTTCATTGCCGCAATCAGAGGTCTTGATAACTCACTGGAGACACAACAAAAGTCTATTAACAATTCATTCCGTGGCTTCTATGAAAAACTTTACACCTCTGAACTATCCTGTGCAGATGGAGATATTGACAGCTTCCTTGATTCTCATGTTCTCTCTCGTCTGACGGCGGATGAGGCGGCAGGTTTGGAAGGGAAAGTGGAAATAGATGATGTTCAACATGCAATTTCAAGAATGTCAGTGGGTAAATCACCTGGCACGGATGGTCTCCCTAATGAATTTTATAAAGCCCTCCCTGATTCCGCACTACAGCTTCTGTGTGATGTTCTTAATGATGCATTTGAGTCTGGTTCCTTACCAGATACAATGAGACATGCATTGATTACGGTGCTGAGAAAGAAAGGCAGATCTGCTACAAGGTGCGAGAATTATCGGCCGATCAGTCTGATCAACTGCGACTGCAAAATATTGGCCAAAATCCTGGCTGTTCGCCTGAATAAGATCATTTCAACTCTGGTGCATGAGAACCAGGTAGGTTTTGTCTCTGGTAGGGCAGTGGCGGATAACATGAGACGCCTGCTATTGACAATTGAGAAGGGCCATAGTCAACCAGTTGCCAGTGCGGTCATCTCCCTAGATGCGGAAAAGGCATTTGATCGTGTTGAATGGAACTTTTTGTTCGCATGCTTGGGGAAAATGAACTTTGGACACGATTTCCAGCGTTGGGTTAAACTGTTATACAATAATACCTCTGCAAGTGTGCTGACGAATGGACTTATCTCTGATCCATTTGAGCTTCATCGTGGTACAAGGCAGGGTTGCCCTCTTTCACCTCTCTTATTTATTTTGTCTATGGAACCACTTGCAGTGAGCTTGCGGGCAGATGTAAGTCTTCTACCTGTTATTGGTAATGGTCGGGATAATTTGGTTTGGTTGTATGCTGACGATTTGCTGATTGCCCTGCAAGACCCAGCTGTTGGTATTTCGTATTTAATGCAAGATATTCAATCATTTTCCTTGGTGTCAGGATATAAGATTAATTGGAGCAAATCAGAGATCCTGCCTATCAATGGGTTATGTCAAAGACATACATGTGTTCAGTTTCAATTCAGGTGGTGTGCTGAAAAGTTGAAGTATCTTGGAATATGGATTGGAGCGGATATAGTGAAGTTGCCAGCCATTAATTTTTCTTGGATCCTTCCGATTCTTAGATCGGATTTGGTAAGGTGGAGTCTTTTGAAATTGTCGACCTGGGGCAGAATCAACTGTTTGAAAATGAACCTGGCACCTCGGATAAATTATTTGTTAAGCATGCTCCCCATTAAGATACCTGGAAACATCTTTAAAGAGATCAATAGGATTATGCAGAACTTTATTTGGAATGGGAAACCTCCGAGGCTCGCAATTTGGAAGCTTCAACTCCCATTGAAATTGGGTGGAATGAACTTGCCTAATTTCTCAGACTACCATTTGTCGTTTTCCACTCGTCATTTGTGCAGAGTTATTGACTCTGGAGATGTACAGTCTGAACATTCTGACCTCTTATCCTGGGAATGCAGTGCTGTTTCCCAATTGGACCCGAAAGCGTTGCTGACTACTCAGAAGAACAAATCAAAAAAAGTCAGCTCTCTTACTTCATTCTTGCGAGACTGCTGGTGTGAGCTCTCGAATCGTGTGAGTGCTGACCCATATTTACACCCAGATGCCTCCATATGGAATAATCCAGCCTTGAAATATCAGGGTAAACCTCTGTTTTGGGTTGAGTGGTTTGTGGCTGGCATCAAATATATTGGAGATTTGTTTGAGGGGGACAACTGGTTGACGTACGCTCAGCTTGGCCAGATGTATGACATGTCAGAATGCTCGTTTGCTGAATATAGGAAACTGAAGATTATTATTTCAGCTTGTGTTGAGATGCCACAATTGACTGGTCAGAGTCCTGCTTGGACAGCTCTATCTGTATGCTTGAGTGCCTCACACCCTGCTTCTACCATGTATGGAATTATAAAAGCTGCTCGGAAGGGTGATCCGAGATTGCCTGCAATTTGGGCGGAGGAATTGGGGGAAGATGTTAACTTCAGATGTTGGCGGAGGTGCTGTGAAAACACTCGTTTGGTAAGTTTGGATTGGTCCCTCAGAGCTTCCCAAACTAAGTTGTTGTTCAGGGCCTATTGGACGCCGGAGAAACTATTCAGGAGACGACTTTTAGACAACAATCTTTGCTGGAAGTGTAAATGTTCGAGAGGATCTCTGAGTCATTTAATTTGGTCCTGTCCCAAGACGATGCAATTCTGGGATATGGTTCGGGAGAGGTTGAGTCTGGTTTTAGATGTCACAATCCCCATGAATGCTTCATTACTGGTTTTGGGTGATGACTCTTCTCTGGAGGAAATTGACTTTGGTAAGAGAGTTTGGTTGCTTCGTGCATGCATGGTTGCTAAAAAATTCATATTGAGGTCATGGAAATCAAGTACTTCATTTAACATTGATGACTGGGTGGAGGAGCTACTTACTGTTTCAACATATGAAAAAGCCATTTACAAACTCACTGGTGACATTGAAAAATTTTGGGACATTTGGAGCTGCTTTCTTGATGCATATGGATAAACCTGATCTTTGACCTGGGGTATTATGTACTTACCCTTGAACACTCATAATCTGTATAATATCTATAGTTTGTGTGATGGTTTTTGTAATGCCCTTTTGTCTGAGGTATAGTATTTTGCATTGAAATTTTTGGTTTATGTCTTCTACTCCTACGCTCTTATTCTCTTTCTTCCTTTTCTTTTTCTTTTTCTTCTTTTCCTTTCTTCCTTCTTGTTCTATTTTTGATGGTTATATGTTTGGATTGTTTATGGCGAATTGATTACTTTGCTTTCACTTGGTTGATATGTGTGTATCTCATGGACTGCTGTTCATTTATTTATGTTTGCTTAATGTGAAAATAAAAATTTGAATTAAAAAAAAAAAAAAAAAAAAAAAAAAAAGAACTGGAAAACAGATTGGGTAAGTGTAGACATTGCAAACTGGGGTTGTTCTGGGTTACTGAGATCCAAAATCTTTAAATTAGGCGCTGGACAGTGGTTCCTTAATATCCAATGCGTATCAATTTCCACACACGTTAGGTGTTTGCAACATCTGTTGATTCATTTTTTCTTCAGTAATTCACACATTGGTTGTCACTCTTGTGACCAACATATTCTTTGCTAAAACTTCATATGTGGTACAGAGTATGTGATATACTTTTATTCCATTAGTGCCGATACGTCTTTCAACCTTTGAGGTCTTTCTCAAGGCAATTGTAGGGTTAGCATGTTCCCGGATGGTTGGAATCACAGAAGCAGATCACTGCAAGACCAGGAGACTACACGGATACTCACCCGAGAGTAAGAGGTATCACCCTCTGCCATTGCTGAACATAAGAATTGACCTTGACCGTGTGTAACAAAACAGAATGCATTCCTACGCAAAATGGGTCTCCCTCATATAAACTAAAAGAAATAGTGAAACATATATGCCACATTTTGTCGGGCCCCCTGTGGCATGTATATGTCCTGTCCATTCTGCGGTAGCAAGATAAGCCCGTGGGGGAAGCATTCAACTTCAATACACACACAAAGTCACAATTTCAGCAGGAGAACTCAGCCCCCTGCTGCTTAATACAAAAGGAGTGGCGTAACAGTGTGTCCATTAACAACGCTTGTGATTAAAAAATTCAAGTGCTAAGAGATTTTGATTTGTGACTGTGCTATGTAAAAGTGTGTGTGTGTTTGTGTGTGTGTGCGCGCTCTCTGCCTGCATAAAACTATCGTCATCAGAGGAGAATACAATAAATGAATGAGACGTGTTGGCATACGGCCAAAGGAGGGTTTGTCAGTCTAGAAAAATGGATACCTCTCCTGATTGACGGCAAACGTATTTTGGTGGCCGAAGGCCAACCGTCTCATGTACGAAACAATAGAAATACAGGTTTCCGAGTTTTACCAATGAACGGCCATTTTAATGTAACAAGGATCGCCATTTTGTTTTCTAACAATTGCTCATTGCTTTCTGTTCACATTGCTTCGCAGCACATTTTCTGCTTACACTGCTCGACTGTTAACATTGTTGTCTGAACGCGAAAGGACAAGGCCGCAGGGCCGCGAGGCTAATAAGAGTTCATTGAAACACAAGGAAGGCAGCTCCGGGGAGGAATGCCCGGCTCCCTCCCGAATGTAGCCTTGATGCAGAGCCGCAGGGCATTTAATCATTTCACAGCTGCCAGCCAGTCTCGTTATATGATAGAATATGTTAGACTAAAGCAGCTAAAGGCTTGAATTATGCTCTTCTTATGGCCCCCCTTTTCCAAGCCCTGTAGAGCGTGTCGGCTCCCAGGACACGAATAGAACCTCATAGATAGCAAGGTCTGGAATGTGACTCTTCCCCCATATGTAGCTCGCTTACAAGAACAGAAGCACTGTGTTCTGTTCAACAAAGAAAAGATGTCTCCGCACTTGCAAGGTTGCATATTGTTACTAGAATAGCTATTTGAAAGTGTCATATTCGTCAAAAGTGTCCATCAAACCGAGTTCAAAGAAACCCAATAAAGGGGGGTGTTAAACATGTCACAGCTGATTGTATGATATGCATTTTGTATATATATGTAACTGATGTACGTAATTCGCTCTCTTGCGTCCCTCGAGGTCTAGAGATGCACGTCGCGGGCGTGAGACCGAGTTGGCCAACTGAGACTATTTGCTTTGCAATAAACCTTAGCTTTGGGAATACAACCTCGTGTCTGGCGTATCTATCATGTGTGGTGACTTTCCTTGTTTCCATAACACGAGGGACCCCTAGGGGCCCCTTTCAAGCCTGTGTGGGGAAAGACTGAGTAGGAGCGAGTAGTGCGTGAGTTGAGCACAGAGTGTGACTGTGTGACTGTGAATGGTGAGGTTCATTCAGGGGCGCCGCCAAGGGATGCTGGAGTGGCCCAAAGGGGCCATCATGGCCACCCTTATAAAAATGCTGCTCCCCCACCTGCTGACTCCCCTATCGCCCACCCACGAAAAAGCAAAATAAATGCACTGAACTGTGCAAGGACAATAATAACAGTGCCACGTCCCGCGAGGACTGGAGTCAGTCTCCAGTTCCCTCCTTTCAAGAAGAAGGGGCTTATAAGGTCACAGTTCAAAGACCCCTTGCCCGTACAACTAAGCATGAAATGGCAGGTCTTTTTAGCGCATGGGCCTACTTGTGGCTGGCACTCATGTGTTCCTCACATGGCTACAGAAGAGCTGCAGAAACAAGTGTGCTTGTTGCCTTACAGTGTGATAGTTACAGCCACATTGCTTCAACGTGGGTACGCCTGCATCTTCAGTTCCACTGCCTCCTGTCCTGAGTCCTCCAAAGCTCAGCTGGCCGCTCTGGCATACACAGCTGCCATCTCCTGCACTGCCTGCCTCCTCCATGGCCTAATCCTACCGGTAGCCAACTCCAACATACATGGCTGCTGTTTCCTCTTTATCAAACCTTTGATGAGCCTGACCAACTCTGACCTTCAGCTCTCCCAGGGTACGTGGCTGGTGTTTTTAAGGTGTGCCGGTCTTGGCCTTTACAGGTCCCTTACCAGTGGCCTCTTCTAGCATATGCAGCTGCCACATGAAGCTTCCTGGCATTCTTTCTGAACCTCCAGGCCCTTCTCCTCAGCTGCTGCTCTTAGTGTACGCGTAACGCATCTGCTGCTCTTAGTGTACGCATCTGCCTGTGTCAGACCTTCCTAGATCTCCGTCAGCACACATGCCCGCCTCTGAGGCCTACTTAAGGGTAGGTATCTGTATGAGTGTGATTGTATACAATAACCTGGAGTACACTCTTAAGTCTAGCCAGAGTTGCCCTTTTGGTTTGGCCTACTAGCTATTTTACTCTAGCCCCAGGCAGTTGACGTCTATGGTAAGGCCTTCCCCGGGCTTTCCATTTCATCTGCCTCCATTGTTCTTTCGATCTCTGAGTGCATGTGTCTGAATACTTCCCTATCTCTGTGTATCTGGGGGAGCATGAACATTTTTTGACAAGAGCATGGCATGTTTTACTGCCGTTTTTGGGCAAAGGAAAGCCAACTTCAGTGATTTTATGTGAAGGTTGGAATACAACAGTGGGGCTGGCCTGGCTGGGTCTTACTGTGGCATGGAATGTTGTACTCGCATTAAGATCATAGGCAACATGATTAGTGTTCTTACATGGTGAGGGCATGTTTCCTTATTTTGATTTGGGTCTTTATTTTACTGGTGTTTAAGGTCAAAGGCAACCTACATATTCTTATTCTTACGTGGTGGGAATATAACATGATGCGTGCAACATAAGTGCTCTTATATGGGGGGGGGAATTTGTGTGATGATATGCTATTTATATAGTGCTTTCGCCAAAGAGATATACAGAGAACAATTTACATCAAATGTATCACCCAGCTGAAGTTTGCACTCATTTAATGAGCTTTATTTATTTATTTATTTATTGCATTTGTTGACATCGCCCAAACCCGTAAGTATCATGGCGGTGGTACAACTTGGTGAGCAGGGAAAATAGTACGTTACAGAGTAAGAGAGAGGTAACAAGGTGCAAAAGCAACATAATAGTACAAGGTCCATAGAGGATGGTAGAGATCAGAGGTCACTTTGAAGTATGAAAGGCAGAGTTGGCCGTGGTAGGATTTGAACCTGCGAATCACTCATTACAAAAGCATGTGCTCAGGCTGCTGAGCTATCTTACCGGGTAGCCAGCAAGAGCATGTTTTCTTTCTGTGGCATTGCAGTTTATTACTGATGTTAAGGCCAAAGGCAACATAAGTATTCTTACATTGTGGTGGGGGTATTTGTGCTGCCTGCAAGGCTGCTTTTTTACTGTGGCATACATTTTTTTTACTGCCATTAGGGAGCAAATACAAAATGATGAGTGTTCTTATGTGTGGAGTGGGGGATTTGTCTAGCCAGCAAGGATATATTTTCTTACTGTGGCAGGGCTTTTTTTCACTGCCATAAAGGCAAAGCCAACAGGAGTATGGTCTTACATGGGGATAACTGGCATGTATTGGGAGAGCTAGCATGAACATGCTTTGTTATATTATCGTTAATGGCATTTTGGGCAAGGCCAACATGAGTATTTTCATATGTGGGAATAGTGGCATATATAGGTGCACCAGAATGGACATGTGTGAGCACAATCAATATGAAAATGCTTTTTTACACTTGCAGAGTACTGGCATCTGAAAAGGCTGCAAAGTGAGTAAACGGTAACACCATCAAATAGCGGGCACAGAATGTCTTCAGTCATCTAAAACATGCGGGTGTAACCCCGAAGGGTGGCGTAGATGCATTCAGGCAGCAGAAAGTAGTAAATATTCTGATTGTATCTATCTGGGAAAGTGCATTCTGCTTAAATGCTACACTAATAATAATAATGTATTTCTTATATAGCGCTACAGACCCATAGGCTCTCAGAGCGCTGAAATAACAGAAGACATTATTATCCCACAGAGTGGTATTCAATTTATTGACCTCAGAAGGATGAAAGGCTGAGTTGACCGTGCCGGGATTTGAACCTGCCACAGCAGCTTGCGCACAGATATCGGGCGCAAGCGCTTAGCTCACGGCGCTATCTGTCCAGCGCTGGGTGGCATACCTTTCAAACTCTTATTTTTCATCAAAGCACACACTCAGTGTACTTTCTGATGGAACACCCCACCCTCCAGCTAAAATTAAAGATACTTGCCCTAGTCAGAAAGGTACTCTTTTGTAGGGTTGCCCACGGAGGTACAAAGGACATCACAATCAGGACAACTCGCACTTAAATAAGTAGCAGAATGATTATTTTGATGCATGATGTGTCAAGAGCGTTGCAGGTAGGCTGACACACAGTGCATCACGCCCTGTGATGCCCCGCAGGCTGGACATCACAATTGTATATGGAGCCACAACTGGACTCTTATAAAACACAATAAATGAATTAAAAAAGCAAAGTCCCAAGGTGTCCCCTTTCCCCCCAGATTTTATGGGTCTCCTACGCCCATGCCCGTTAAACTGTGTGATCCTGGATAATTCAGCCTGTAAAAGTTTCCAGTGCCTAAAGATTTAGGTCACTACCAGTGATTTAGTTCTCAGAGTACTCTTAAAGAAAACCTCACCCAGGGTTTTACTAGCTATACTGTTGCTTCATCTATAATTACCATTGATAAATCACACACGACAAAGTCGTTTGTTTCTTTGCTCGCTAACATCAATACCACTTGAAAACCATGCCCCCCACCCCCATGTACGTTTAAGTCCCGATTTCTGCCCCTTCCTTGTAGCTTCCTATTTGTGTCCACAATCTATTAAGGTATGTGTACCTCTCTCCTTGCCTCCAATCTGGCTCCTGCATCCATGCTTCAACACTTTAATATTCTGCGAGGCTGCCTATTCTAGTTGTCAGTGCTGGGGTGTGTCCCGTTTTAATACAGCTACTGATCTGTGCCCTGCTTGTATACTGGGTCGGTATATCCTTCTCATGGCTGCTATTGCTCAAAAGCTCCCTGTTCCTTTGTTAGGACACAAGTATCTTGGTCGTGAGCTGCTAATTGTGCCCTTGAAATGCCACGTGTTGATTATTCTGAAAGCAATAAGGATGAGGAGGGCAGGAGCGCTCGACCACTGATTCTGGGCACATTGCTTGTTTTACTGTCTGGGCTGGCCCACAGGTGCCTGTGCCAGGGGCCCCACAGTCCCCAGCCTTTCCAGTGAAGGCTTTGTTGGAAGTTAAAAACGAGGTCTTTCCGCACTGCCAAACGTTATCAAATATACAAAAAGAAACGTGGTGTCCCTTAGTACCAATGTGTTTACAGTGACCTTGTTGTGTGTTATTCTACGTACAGTGTGGTCATTTTTTGTTATCAGTTAATTGAAAGAAGATGCTGAATAATAAATTGTAAATATCGAAAATTAATTGGATGACAACAACTTAATCATCTTGATGGAAAGGCATAATGTTCTAATTCCAACATTTGCATCTATTTTAGACGGATTTACAATTTTTGGTAGAGTTTCAGAATTGTAAGAAGTCATGCGCCTGACAGCTGTGTGATGGCCTGCTTCTTTTTGTGTTTGTTTAGGACTGTCAACAGCCTGGGGGTGCTGACAGGCGCACAGCTTTTCTCTCTCAATAAAAGTGAACTAAGAGCAGTGTGCCTGGAAGGAAATCGAGTCTACAGCCAAATAACTGTTCAGAAAGCTGCTTTGGAGGTAAAGAAAACACACCTGTCTCTCCTAATGTTTTATTGGAACGCAGTTCTATTTATCTGATTTTCTGAAGAAGGTTTAACATTCATATGTATGTTTTCTAATGTTAAATGACATTTCATGAACAAATAAAAGTTCAGGCTGGTGCTAGGAGTTACTGAGACTAGAGTTCAAGGCACAACAACTAGTTACATAATATGAATTAGAACTTCTCTTTATACTTCGTACACTCTAACTTTGTGCTTCCTAAACAAGCTGGCCCAATGAATCCCTTGAAAAGTGGGGTTAAAGGACATTGCAAGTTTAAAACAAATGTGTACGTGAGCTACGAGAGCAGCCCATTGGGTTGCTAAGAATGTTGGCTGAAACCTCTGGCAAAAAAACCCATATGTTTCGAGCAAGCTTTTGGCTAGTCGATCATGCTCCCCCGCACCATAGTTTATGCTGCCCCTCCCACCTAAAAGCAAATAAACCCTGATTTAGTCATATCTGCTACTTCCTTCGATTGCCCCCATCTGCACCACTGCTGGTCACCCTGGAAATGGGAAAGAGGCCTTTCTGATGGCTCCATTTCCTATTTCCATAGCCAGGGGCGTTGCTAGGGGGGGCTAAGGGGGCTTTAGCCCCTGATCTTTTGGTTGTAGCCCCGGATAGAATCTCAGGAGCTACAGCCAAAAGACTAGCTAGCCAACAGTTCCGACATCAGCGTAGCCCGGGTCTTTTCCAGACCTAGCAACTGCCCTGTGCATAGCCGCCATCTTGATGTATTTTTTTCAATCGGCCCAAACAAATGACTCTTAGAGGGATTCCCCCAAGCGCTCCATACCCCCCTAGAAGAAGGCGACTGGAACCCAGCCAGTTTTCCCAGGGCTCAAATGGCAATTATGCCTTCAATTAAATGCTGTTTCAGGAATGTAATGCCCATATCTTATCCTCCTTTCCGATTGCGCTCGTACTCGGACTAATGTAAACTACCAGGTATGTGCTCTCTGTTTACAAGAGTAAACTATCATGTCCTTTTTGTGCCACTAATTCCGTAATACGTACATCCATGTTTGCTCGTGTTGCACAACGCACCGTGGCAAAATCTGAAATACCTCTGGTCACACCTGTGATGAAGTGTCCTGCTGCTGCTCAAATGACTTCTAGTCTTGGATTTTGAAGTGATTATGGTGGCAATAGTTTATTCCACAGTTGGTAGTGATACCTTGAGGATCTTGGCAACTACTTTAGCAGAAGAGTATGCTCTTGTGAAGGTTCCTGGATTCTGGTCTGTTAGGTCCAGAATATCTGAGTACCAAAACCACAAGGCCCTGGTAGAGAGGACAGAATCATTGAGCGTCTATGATTGCTCCTGCACTTGAGCAGATCGTAAAGAAATATGGAAAGAGACCAGAAGGGGGAATACTTTTTAATGTCCATAGACAGTTTACCTGGATGGCGTCTAGAGGTCATTGGCCCTGACGCTTAGCCTCTGTTGTTGTGGGTTAGAGAACGTTTTCGGAAGAACATAGTGCCAAGCGGAAAGGGAGGAGCCGGAAAAGGAAATGTTAGTTTAATAAAGGGAGAGTTCAGATAAGGCCACGTCTCTTTGTCTCCTTCCCTTAAGGGGGGGGGTCATAGCCTGTGTCCCACCAACTGGAGAAGGAGGAGACGGACCTTCCCGGCACTGCCAGTTGCGCTGCCGGGAAGTGTGACAGATCCTTGCCAGCATTAATCCCTGCCGCTGCTGTGTCCTGTATTCAGAACTATGCAATGTGTCCTCTGCTTGAGGGCTTTCACTACCAGAAGGGGCTTTCCGCGTCTCTCCACGCATCGCAGGATCTCGCTGGCCCTGCAGGTCCCGCCTAAATGAGGCATCCAGCAGCCAGTCTGCACTCATTTTGGGTGCAGGCTACTCGGGAGCAGTCACAGCCTGCTGAGAGGCCCGCCGGTGCGGGCTGAACAAAATAAATAAATAGAAGAAACACTAATCTGGACACTTGACTGAATATTTACTGCATTATATACCAATGTGCCTCTCTTCATCAATACCTACCACCTCCCTTTCTCCCCCCTCCCTCCATATGTCGTGTTCGTCATATGTCAGTCTTATGTTTGTCCTCCCCCCCCACTTAGACATCATAATGCAGAATTTGTTCCATACTAAGTTGTGCACAACACTGTGCTATAGTTCTTATGTGTAAGTTTTCAATTATATTGACAATTTGTTCCTTATATGCTCAATTTCACATTGCACACAGTGTATTTAATTAATTGCCCTACTGGAACACTTCCACTTTACCATTGTTTCATCTATTCTCATGTAAAAGTTTCACTGCATTATGCTTATGAAGTTATGACTATATGATTGTATATTACATACCTTAATAAAAAAAATTATTAAAATCAAAAAAAGAAGAAACAGAGAAGGCTCATGCCTGGCAGGCACCCTGACATGCTGACCACAAACGTGGTGATGCTGCCACATAAGTGATATGGCCTGATACACGTCTGTACGGCCTGCTGGAGCCTCCCTAGCACTCCAATCACACTTAGGCAGTCGCTGCCTACTGCGTGAACCAACCTGCACTGCCAACGCTCACCCTTGATAAAAGGGGCATCTGATGGACATGCTGCTGCACGTTCCATTGTTGTTACATGGTGTTTGGGCCTCTCTTGCACGCCCTAGGCCTCGCTGAGGGTCCAAGACATCAGTGGGTACACTAACTGGCTGCCTGGCACATCTGAAGTGCCTGATACACACCTCAAGGATGCCATAGAGGGTTAAGGCACTAGACAGAACGGGAAAGCATCCTTTGTGAGGAAGCCAAGTTCATTTACACTGCTACCGCAACAAGACAAGGGCCCACGGTG
The DNA here is from genome assembly GCF_040938575.1 of Ambystoma mexicanum. NCBI lineage: Eukaryota > Metazoa > Chordata > Amphibia > Caudata > Ambystomatidae > Ambystoma > Ambystoma mexicanum. The sequence continues at coordinate 240,483,744 of NC_090936.1, read as the reverse complement.
GATAGAATGGGTCGAGGAATTGGATGACTTTGTTAGGGCAGCAGGTGAGGAAAAGTTACCTGTTCTCAAGGACATCTTCATGAACTTGGCGGGGAAGGAGGTTAAACGCATCAAGACGATCCTGTTGGAAGAGAGGATGACCTACGACAACCTTGTCTCTGCCCTGAGCAAGAAACTGGTGATACAGCCCAACAGAGACTGAGAGGTATGCATTCAATCAATGTACACAATCCTCACATGAAACAGTGGAGGAGTTCATCGCACGTCTCCGGCAGAAACTGGTCCACTACCAATTCTGCCAGTTCTCTGACGATGAGGCCATCCGTCTTCGCGTCATCGAGGGCTGCGTGTCAGATGTACTACGGAAGCCCCTAACGATTGATGAAATGATAGAAATGGCGAGAGTCCATGAACGTGCCAACATACAAGCATCTGCGATGGAGGCACCTAGAAAGAAAGTCGAGAAAGATGAGATTGCAGCTACCTTCTCGACAACTCAGTGGCCCGCTCAGCCCAGCCATGTCAAGGGGTCCACCGAGAGACGGATACAAGCAGTGGAGGACATGCCCTCGCCCACAGAGGCTATGTTTCCAATGTGGCCAGGTATTCCCACACGTGGGCATGTTCCCTGCTGTCAGCCAGCGGTGCTCGAAATGTGGCAGGGACAGCCGTTTTCATACCGTCGGCTGAGAAGGGGATATCAGGTAACATTATCCCCATAAATAATATCACCATACATATAGTCACTGGGAAACGCCATAGGTGATATTCTTTATGGGGATTATTTAAGTGGTAAATGGGAGCAGAGGTTGCAGGGGTGTCCCCCGCATGTTCCAAGGGGTAATATTGCAGCAAAAGAACTGCGCCATTCTTGTATGGTGAAATCTTTGCTGGGATATTATCACATGGAACCGAGAGGATGTCCGTTTCCAACTGGGAGACAGCCAATGCCCACGGGGTGGGGGCCAGCAGCCAGGCAGAGCCAGCAAGCCCTGTGGAGTGCACTGCCCACCTACCCTCAGATGCCAAGGAGAACAATAAGGACCATGGACCAAGCCCCGGACTACGGAGAGACTCCATGGGAAGAACAGCAATCCTAAACTGACTTTTTTCAGGAGCAGTAGGACTATCCTGGGGACCCATACAATGACTATGACGAGTATTTACATGAGTTGTATCCAGACTCTACAGACACATTCTTCAACCTGATTCGGGGGATCAGGAAGGAGTGGAGGCCCTGAAAGTGATGATTAAACTGGGAGAGGCTCCACACTGCTACTGGCTAGATACCAGTGTCGCCAGACCACCTTAAATTCAGAAAATTACTAAAAACCTACCTCTTCAACACCGGAGAATAAAACCAAAACAACAATAAGACAAACGAATCATCAAAAAAGGACAGTGACAAACCGCTAGAACCGACAGAAGTACCCGGGGCACCAACAGGGCTGACGCTGGACACAGGGGTCCCCCCGCGAGACACAGAGAAACGGATACAACTACTCCAGCCAACCCTTACCATCCCCCACCGCCCTTACAGCCACAACTAGGTCCCACGAGGCTGTGGAACAGACAATATACCACCAATCACCACACAACCGGGTGTATGGACACTAGCAGCGGCGCTAGTCATGTGGAGGGGGGGAGGAGCATGCAAGGTTATTAAGGGAGCGGGCGGAGGGGGCAGCTAGATCCCAAACGGCCTCGAATGGAAAATCGGGCACATACCTCCTGAGGCTCAGGGTGTACAAGCATCCCGTCGGGTAAGATTACACGGTTCAGTCCAGGATAGAGATGACTAACGAATACCACTAACAATTTCCTTCTCTGCATACACCTCTCAAACTCCAAACCAAACACAACCACAAACCTCTAGCGCAGCAAACCGCACGAACTTCACTACACTGCAACAACAAAACAAAAAAAACACATAGACTCGCACATCAGCACACGACGACTACCGGCCGCATACACCCCAGGCCCAGCCGACGGAACCACCGGGCTGAGGCTGCCAACAGCACATCACTGCAATCTTGCACTTTTCCAGCCTCCACCCACTAACCCACCATCCCCCCCCTCTTTCAGAGCCGCCAGAGCGCCAGGGGACCACTCCGGTGGTGATAGTGCGCGGTACAAATGACCTTTAACATTAACATTAACATTAACTGTAAATATAATGGGTGAACAGGAATTTGTTCAGACTGGGGACAGTGGGGAGTTAACACAATCAAAGGAGCACCTTTTCCATTGGGGAGCCAAAGCATTGTTACCTTCGCTATGGCAATTCCAGAGAACACTATCACACGATGGGAAGAAAACTGACACTACCATTCATGTGCTCAGAAGTCCAGTCAGCTGAAATTGCCTGCTCAGCTATCGGATGGCGAAGGAAATGGGTTGATGGATTAAGTGGCTCTTCTTTCAAGGCATTTTTTTTAAAATTCCTCATAACATCTTTTTCAGGCATACTCTAAGAAGAAGCTTTCCTCATTTTTCATCTTTCTCCAGCTTTTCTTCTGAGATTGGCAGGGTTAAGAAGAGCTGGAGGAATATAGACACAGTTGTGCTTGCCTCAGTGCTGAAGAGACCTCATGTTTGCATTATCTTGCCAGGACGGCTGTCAATGCACTTCTGGCACATTCCGAGCATAGTTTACAAACCCAATCAAGTTCTCTGCTGCCCCTTACCATGTAGTCCTCCTATAGGAATATGTGGAACCTTCAACCAGAAGTCCCTCCATCTGGCTTCGAGTACAACCCCCTCCATTTCCTGAATATTCAAGCATTGCCCTCACTATGGCGGCACAGGACTTTGCAGTGCCCTTTATTATGGTACTGAAAATCTGACTACTTCTCGATGGGTAAATTCAAAACATGTCATTTTCAGTTGGAGCAACAAATTGCTCTCAATGTGCCCAGGCGCAGAGCCATACCTTCGACTCGGGCTTGCTGTAGGTCAGGTACTCCTGATGCTTGGTGTTGTCGGGACAAATTTGCACTTTTGGGCCCCTTAGCTCTGAATGGATTCAAAGAGGCATTCCCCCTCCTCTTCCCCTCTGGTTAGCACAAAAGTGGAATGAGGGGAGGAGGTGGAGGAACATGCTGCCCCCTCCGAGCTATGCTCCAGTGGGACAGAAGTAGCAAGGCACATCACCCTTGAGTCCCTGGTAGCCAAAGAGCATTCAAAATTGAGGTCTTCTAGGAGTGTTCTATTCCCTTGGAGAGGGGGGGGTGTAGTGATGAAAAATACACACATTGGCAAAGCCAATAGTTTTGCAATGGACTGTTCTTTGCATTTAATGGCACCAGGGTGCAAGGAGGAGAGTGCAAAGTTTCACAGGAGTATGCAATAAGGGCTGCAGGTGTGCAAGAGATCGTGAAGGAAGGAGAATAGAGCAAGGGAGGAAACGATTGAGTTTCATACCAACAGCCAATCATTGAGATATGCCATAATGAATTTCTTGTATAGTCTAAAACTGACAGATAAAAGATCGACCCAGAGCAAATTATGATCATATGCCTCTCTTCTCTGTGATTACCCTCTGAACAAGGCTGGATATCTCATTGCTTATTGTTATTATTGTCTAAAAGTAGAGTTGCTGCTGCTTCATTCTGCTGGTTTGACTTGATCAAATTGAATTGTCAAAATACTTAATTGTTCGTCGTTTTAGGATTGTTTAAATCATTTCAATGAGTTTTTAACAATATTATGTAATTGGATTTGTTGAAAAATCAAATTTACTTGATTAAAACAACTTTCTAATGAAAAAAAATAATGAGCAATAGGAAATATGAGTGATAAAGATTTAGAGGGTGAGAAATAAAGGGTGTGAGAGAACAAATGAAAGGGGCAAGAGATTGGGGGTAGGGTGGATGGGCTAGAAAGGGTAGGTGAAGTGTGGGTGGGGGTAGAGAGAGTGGAGGTATGGTACAGAGAGTCAAGGCATGGTAGCTGGGTGGGGGTAGAGAGCGTGGAGTTAGGGTGGGCCAGGAGGATAGCTCAGGGGGCAACGCATTTGTCTTGGAAGCAAGACAACGCTTTGTAACGCAGGTTCAAATCCCAGTCCCACGCTTCGAGACTTGTCTCAGGTATTAAACAGAGAGAATGGAGGAGTGGGGGAAAAGGGTGGGTTTGTGGGTGGTGGTAGAGATTTACGGGTAGGGTGGTGAGTGGGGGTAGAGCGAGTAAGGGTAGTGTATTGGGTGGGGGTAGAGAGTAGGGGTAGGGTCCTTGGTGGGGTAGAGAGGGTGGGGGCATGGTGGGTGGGGGTATAGTCAATGGCTGTAGTTTGGGTGGGTGGGGGTAGAGAGTGTGGAGGTATAGAGAGTAGGGGTAGGGGGGGTTTGTGGGTGGTGCTAGAGATTTAGGGGTAGGGTGGTGGGTCGGGGTAGAGAGAGTAGGGATTGGTTCCTGGACAGGGCTAGAGAGACAAGGGGTCGGTGGGTGGGTGTAGAGAGTGTGGAATTTGGGGGTAGGGTGGGTGATTTTGGTTAAAGCGACCAGTGTTTGGGTGGGTAGCGTTAGAGTCAGGGTTGGGTGCGGGTATAGTGTGGGGTAGGGTGGCTGGTGGTAGACCGGGCGGGGTTAGGGGGGAAGCATAGGGTAGAAAGAGTGGGTATTGGGTGGGTGTGGGTAGAGCGGTTGTTGGATTGGGTTGGGTGGGGTTAGAGAGGGTGTTGGGGTTGGGTGGGTGTAGAGAGGGGGTAAGGTGGTTAGGGGTGGGTGAGTGAGTTGGGGTAGAGAGCATGGGGTGCGTGGTTGATGGTAGGTATTTGGGCACTAGAACATGAAGAACAAAGCAACCTCAGGAGCACTTATCAAAAGTAGCCAAAACAAAACCCAACCAGCACACATAATGAGGGCGGGGTGGGGGTGGGTGGCCATAGAGTGGGTTGGGATGGGTGGGGGTAGAGAGAGTGGGCGGTATAGAATGTGCATGTGGTGTAGGTGGTTGTAGAAAGGCAGCCTCAGGAGGGCAAAAAAACAGATCTGCTGTCAAAGTAGCCCCAAAATAGCGCACTTGGCTTTGGGACAATGGCCCAAAATAGCCTACTATGAAATCACTGAGCAGCTGGGAAATGGAAAGCCTGGTACCCGACTTGCTTCTCATAAAGCTGCTGAATAGAGCAAATATTGTTAGGGGGCTTCTATGCGGGAGAGTTTGGAAAAGAGATTTTAGTGATTTGGTGTTTCATGCCGTGGCATTCCCCCGTTGCTATGCCAAACAAATATTCTCAGTTCCGAACCCCCATTCCCTCTCCCGTATCAATGGTTTCAGCATTTATGAAGCGCCACAAAAATTCGCCAAGACCAAAAAACAAATATAGTGTGGTTGAAGAGTTTCTGACAGAAGAGGCTAGTACCTCTTATGCGAGTACCAGAATAAGTACCTCGGAATAAGGAAGATGGACGTGGAAATAATGACTTCATCTCATGGTTGAAGTGGCCCTGCTGCAATGAAGTGCCAGGCTATTATTATGCAAGTGTATGCAAAAGGGCGAGCATACTCGTCCTTGGCATTTAAGGGGTTAAAGTACTCCGTAAATATTGGTCCATGCTTTATTCAACAGCTAAAATAAAGAGAAATATTCTTCTGTAGATAAGATGATTACATTTCCCTGGCACTGATAGCCTGGTAATGAGTTTCCATGTGATATTTAAATATTTCACTCTTCCATGTATTATATATTTTTCCATTTGACCTTTTTCTGGAAGTCTCCTTGGTGGGTTGATTGCTGTTTTCCAAACAGACCTTTATCAGGGTAGCTCTGCGTTGTTTGTTTTGCCAGACATTGCTTGACCTTGCTTACTCCTGACCTTTCTTTCAACCTGCAGGTGTTTATCTGAAAGTCTGAGGCTTGCCTAGTCAAATTACAGGTATTGGAACTTTAAGAACAAGCCAAACTTTTTTTGTTTAGCTTCCTTGAGGATAATTGTAAAAGTGATGGACTGCGTTTCTTTTACAATTTTGAAACAAAGTGGGCTAAGGTGGCAACTGGCGTTATTGCTGTATGAGCACGCCCACGAAGCCGAATTGTGTGCACACGTGTGTATTTCACATAGTGAAGCATATTCAATGCTTTTAACCTATTGCGGTGTCGCTCAGCATGTTCACTGACATGTATTGTGATTTCAGGCTTAATGAGGCACATCACAACTTTAGATCCCGTTACAGATTTAGTACCAAATAGGTGTTTGTTAAACAAAGAAATTAAGGCACGTTGATCCTAAGCTACCAAAAATGGTTGTCTTGTTCTTAATTAGTCAACGATTGTGTGGCGTCACTGTAAGTTATTGACGGCGTGTTACTGCATTTAGACAGCGTGAGACTAATGCACTTTTATAAACGTAGCTTGCGTAGGTTTCTGCAGCTAGAAAGGCACGCGTTAATGAGTTTCCCTTGTTTAGTCACCAAATGAAATACCCGGTGTGCTTTACTCTATGATGGGGGTAAGGGGCAGGGAGGAGGGTATAGGGGTAGTAAAACCAAGTGGATTCCCCTTTCTGCCCAATGAATGCCCACTCGGAGGAGTGAACAGGGAGGATGGCAGATGCAAACCAGCAGCTCATCAGGTTGCTCTTCACTTTCCCATGTGCTTCATATGTTTGTAATACTCTCTGACTGTTGCACCACTAAATGGACGTGTTGCAGGGCGATTTAGGAGGCGCGTCAGTCAGCCATTACTGTTTTTCCTTTGAAATAGGGGATTTGTTTAAAAGAAAGTTGGTGGCCATGGAGTGTGATGCTTAACACTGTTTAGTAGATGTACAACTGCTGTAGTGCTGCTGGTGAGTACTTCTTCCCATGTCACATGTGTGATCTACAATATATAACGGCTGTTTTTCAGCAAATTACAATGGTGAAATGCCTAAGAATTGTTACATGGGAGGGGCCACTCGTTATCATAACTATTTTATGCGGTTGTTGTAATAGAGGTCAATGCCAACAGTGTTCTCGGCTTATTCGCTTTCGTCTCACCCAAAATATGAAAAACATCAGGAATGGTGTTGCGTTTCACGAGCCACTCGTCCACTCCAATATTTTTGCATCTTAGTTTAGGTTTTGTACAGGGACAGATATGTTTAAAGGCAACATACCTAAACACATTTTACCTCAAAGCTTTATTAATAACCGAAAACAAAAAGTCTTTCATATGAGGTACAAGGCAATAAGTGTTTGCTAAAGAGAAAGATTTACATGGTGACTCTTCTATCATTGCCGAAAATATAACCAGCACAATATGGTATTTCTATGATTTATTTTCACATGGGATTTTAAGCCATCCCCTGACCTCTACATAACCTTGTGTAGCACAGAATGTGGTGAGTGATCACATGAACAATGGACTGGCTGGGTTGCCATGATATATGTCTATAGGATTCGTGAAGCGACAACACCTGACAACAGCTGGTCTAGTCCCAATAGGCATTCCACATCTGCCAGGCAGGGTACAGATATCACATCAAATATGCCATTTTAATATTTTTAACTTGCCTAGTGGGGCTATGAATCCATGTTCTTTTCTCCTTCTTCCACCCCTCAGCATCACTTCTCTCACTTCCCTGTCACCCCTCATGGCTAGTGCAGCCATCCACCATTTTCAGAGTCCCTCCCTTTTGTACCATTCCCTGTCCTATTCCTTCATAGCATAATAAATGCATTGTGCAGCATGCATGATGTAATGCCAACTAAAAGAGAGGGCCGTTTGGCAACTCTGTGTTCCTGTAGATGATTGAGATTTCGAGAGGCATGATCTATCTTGTGTGGGAAGGCGCTCTCCCTTAAAAATGAAATCCCAATCCCACATTTCTGCTTATGAGGGATTCCAGGGGCGTCTCAAAAGCATCTGTGGTCCTCACCCTGTTTTGTGCAGGTGTGCAGTGCCTCTAAGGCCTATGCCCGTCAGGAAAACCATGTTTGTCAGGTGGTCAGGGCTGGAGTCAGAATGCCTGGTCATTTGCCCCCAAGCCTCCAGCAGGCTGTAGGTACTCCAGTGCGGTGTTTAGAGTGGGATGCCAGTACAGGAACGCTGTGTGCTGTTCTTGGATCACCTGACCGTAGTTATGAAGAATTAGCAGACCATGTCCTTAAACACAAATCATGCCTGACAAAATGAATCATTCATGACAAAAATACACACATGCCCACATGCCAAAGGACCATTCCTCTTTCTAGTGTGCCCAGGCTCACCTGGTGTTGAAGCATCTGCTTGCTGGTCCAACTTCGACTGGCAACTCATGGTATGCGAAGTTGGGACAAAATGGAGGTGGAGGGCCAGAAACCGAGTAAGGCAGGTTGGGTTTTGATGGAATAATGGTTGGTGAGGTTGCTGACGGATGCTAATGAAGGAATGGGTGATCATTGTCCTGACACTTGTTGATGGGGGTTTAAAACATGAGAAGGCTATCGCGAATGTGTAAAAAGGGTTAGGTGTTGATGTGAAGCAAACAATGGGGCGTGTGCCCACACAGCTATTGGATTCCACCCTCGGAGCAAAGAACATCTGATAGGAGTATAGGGAAGAGGGAATGAGGGGGGGACACACTGTTATGTAAAAGAGCAGTGAGATCTCATAAATCACCAGAAACATCTCTCCAAGTTCCTTAAGGCATGACTAGAGCGAAGTGTTCCCTTTCCCGGCAACAGTCCCAAATCTCTGACCGTACCTTCTTTTTGAGAGTCTTTAGTTCTAAAAGAATATAAATTACAACATGGCATCTCAGGAAAATATTTTTATTAACTGACAGGAATCTTGCATTATTCCATTATTTGCGACTCCTTTTTTCAATTGTAGGGTATAAGCATAGCTTGCGATGTCTTATGTTTTTAATGAAGTCGTCACAAAAGAAAACCGGATCATTGGATGGCACAGGTTTTCTGCAATTGCACTGAGGTTTCCTTTCAATATTGATTAGCAGTGTCCTGCAAGACTAAATAACGGAACAGAAAATGCATCATTGTTTTGATCTGGGTTACAAAACCAGGATTGCCAAAGTGTTCACAGAGCTTGGATTCAAATGGTTCGTTCATGCTCACACACTCAGTTCTATGCAGCGGCAATTAAGAAAGCTTATAACTGAAGGAACACTCTTCATTTAGAAGAGCACGTTTCTGCTATTCCAAAGTGCCCCGGATATGGCTGTACTTAAGATTGGAAATCCAGTTCTGTTCAGTTTGCTTGTTTACTATGTTTGAGGTGAGACGTATCATTGCAACTCTCTTGTAACAGAAACAAGTTTTGAAATCCAGACTATAGTTTTCATAGTTTTTAAAAATATCACTTTCCACTCACAGTACAAAGCTGTCGATTAAAAAAAGAAAAAATGCTTATAAAAGCCTCAAGCATGGCCAACAGGGGGCTCACGGAGAGAAGCTGAACGCTCCATGTGCTCCGAGCCTAATGGGAGTGAAGGGGGTTTGAGCCCCATTTTGCCCCTGAGGCAGTGGAACGGAGAGCAGCCCCTGAGTGAGGAGCGAGTAGCGTGCCCTCGCTCCAAGTTCAACAGAGAATCCGACCATGGCCGGCTGAAATAGCCATGCCGACGGAGCAGCCAGGAGGGACGGAGCAGCCTGCGCTGTGGCAGTGAAGGGGGAAGAAAAACGAGAGGCCGGTCCCAAAGGCAATCGACCGATTGACCTCACGTGTCAATGGCAGCAGTGAAACCCGCCTGCTAGGACTTGTAAGGGATGCACGTGCCAGCAGAAAAAGTGAGGAGATGAGCAGGGGCTCTGCAGTGGGGAGCAAGGGGCGCCGGAGGAATGGTACAGGCCTCAACCCAGTCCCCGGACTACAAACAAGACCTGTGGCAGTTCTGGGCGCCCCGGACAAGGGGGCATGGACAATACCCTGTGGTGGGGCCAGGAGGGGTGACAAGCCCCCCCGGGCAGGCGCTGAGTGCCGGCAACAGACTGTGTTTCTGGCCTCTCCTTCCCCCCACCTCCAGGGAGGGTCCGGAGACCCCAGAGAAATGGGTCCAAAGATGGGAGGACCGGGGAAAAGCCACAGAGGAGCAGAGGGAAGACTCTGAGTAGCATAACTACCCTAGAAAACAGGCATCCAGCACATTGGAGAGAGAGGCCAGCTTCACATCATAGAGGAGCCACAGACGAGGTGAGGAGACAACCTCTGGCCCGTGGCGGAGACCCAGAGAGGCCCCCACGTGTCGGCCCATGCCCTATCTGGAGGCATGCACTGAGGCCTGCAGATACATAGGAGGAGGAGCAACACTCTAGGCCCACCCAAAATAACCCAGCCACCAGGGTTGGAAGGAAGGAGGGGGTGCCCCCAGAGTCCAGGGGGCTCCCCTTCCGGGGTATAGGAGACTCAGGAGGCCAGCTTGAGCGCAGGTGGGAACCCACGCCCCAGTGACATTGACAAAGGAGAAGGGGAGTTGGGCGAATTCTGAGCCCATCAGTGTCCCCAGGGTATGGAGGTGGGGCCGGGCCTGTAATCCAGAAGCACGGGCCCAGTTGCGATCTTGGAGTGCTCCATTGGGCCTGGCGCATCAGGTCATAACCCCCGGCCCATGAGCTGGAGAGACGCCCTACAGAAGTTCCAGTCAAGAGCGAGGTTAGATGGGCAGCTGTCCCACCAGCTTCAGGGTTCAAAATGGAGGGGGAGAAACAAGTTCCTAAATTGGAAACTCATGTCACCTGCATACACTTTTCTGGGCCTAAAATTAAGGCCAAACTTTTCTCAAAAGATAAGATTATCATATTTCTCAAAGAAAATGATAGGGTTATTTTAGAAGTAAGTGGAGAAAGATAAACTTACATGATTTAGTATGACCCGTGTATTGTTAATTGTCTATATACATATCTCCCCTATCTACAATCGGAATGTGAACTCCTAAGAGGCAGTATCTGCTGTAATTATATGCAACAGTGGTCGAGGAAGAATAAGAAGATCTTGAAAGATGAATGAACACTATAGTTAGTTCTAAATCACTATCAATGAATAACTAAGATTCATCCATCTATCTTAACAGATTCATATGAACATCGGCTAATGATACAACCATATTCATGAATGACCACCATTGGGACCATCTACACACTGGGTAATCAAATATTCAACCCATGTGTCAAGGTTGACTATTTCTCCTCTGCATCTGAAGTTATAACATATTCAATTGAATATTCATTTAAACATTTACTGAGGCTAATATTGAGAATGTACCAATAACATTTGTGTGCAGTGTACTAATTTTTTGGGATATCAACATGGAGGGGGACCCGGCAGCCACGAAGTCTGACGATGCGGCCCTCATGGAGGAAATTACAGGCATCAGATCGACTCTTGACCAGAGACTAGACAAGATGGACCGTAGAATCCTCTCAGTTGAGGACAGGATCCAGGGCCTGGAGGTAAATCAAACATCAGTTGATATCATGGAGCTCCAAATGGGAGTGAGACTAGCAGAACTGGAGAGGAGGAAGGCGGAGACCACGTTAAAAATGGATGATGGATAGAACAGGGAACGCTGTAACAACATGCGCTTCTTTGGCTTCCCGGAAAAAGATGGAGAAACGGAGGGTGACATCCGGAGAGCCATCAGGGAAGTGATATGTACGCTCTTCGGAGACAGCGTCATGGATGAACCCATTATTGATCTGGCCCACAGAGCAGGGGTGAGGCGGAAGGGGCCCAAGCTCAGTACTGGTGCGCTTCCACTACTACGAACAAAAGACGAGGATCCTTGATCGTGCCAGCAGAGAATGCCAAGTGACCATTTTCCAGGACCATTCCGTGCTGACTCTTAAAAGGAGAAGGATGTGCAACCTGCTCCCCAAATGGCTGTCACATAAAGGAGTGCGATATCGCGGGGGCTTTCCTTTCTCCCTCATCTTTGAATATAAAGGCCAGGCCTACCGCCTAGCCATGGATAGCGACATAAGTAGAGTTTCAGACTAACTCATGGGGGACCCACGGCTCTGGGAGTCAGGCCTGGGAGAGACTGCCGGATCAAGTGCCCAGCCTGTGGGAGCCAGAAATAGATGCAAGATGGGGGAGGGGCCGGTAAGTATAAAAAGCTCAGTACCCCACAGAGGGGCCCCTCGGGCCCATGATCTGGACATATGAGTGGTAAAAAGCTGGTCAATGTCACTGTTGACAGCGAGAGCTGATGGTGGGCTATGTGGGAGATTATGAGGAGAGCATAAGGAGAGGAATAAGATTGAGTTAATGTGGCCTTGTTAACTCTGGGCGATGTTGGGGAGTTAAGACTTCTTGATGGGGATTGGAGGGGGGGCTATGTAACAATAAGGGATGGTTTGAGAGTCCTGCTGACTCAGACTTCTGGTGATCCTATCCTGACTTGGAGTGGTGCTGGTGTCAGGGTCGGATGCTCGGCGTTTGGGGTTGGGAGGTGGGAGGGGTTGTAGGGCAGTTGTGGGTGCACCCAGAAGGGAGTTTGTGGTTCGACGTTTTTCAGGTGGTTCAGGGGACAGACCCCCGTGGGGCACAGGTGCTCCCACAAAGTGGTGTGAGTTCTCGAGGTAAGGGATGGATCAAACGGAAGGAACAGAACTGGAGGTATGTCTGTAGATGATGAACTGGTGATTGGCTAAAATCACCTGGCAAGCGATCAATGACCCCACAGGAATTTAGACCGGGCAAATTGGAAATCTTTATGGTACAGGAGACAAACTGGCAGCGGGGCAAGGAACCAAGATATGGGGTCAAATAGGTGGGGAGGTGCTCACGGCCTCGGGTACAGAGAAAAAAAGGAAGAGTGGGGATTGGCCGCCCTCATAGGACTGGTGGTAAACTGGGCACAGAGGGACGCAGGTGGGCACTTCCTCTTTATTATGAGAAGCCTGAAGGGTCTGAGGATTACCCTATGCTCGATATATACCCCCAACACTGGTCTGGCAGACTTCTAGGAAGGGGTTATGGCTGAACTGATGATGTTCGTGGAAGACTGCCTGGTGGTGGGGGGTGATTTTAACATGGTCCTGGACCCAATGAAGGACCGTAAGAGGTTAGGTGGGGTGCATGGGAAACCATCCGTAGGGTCACCTCCAGGAAATTTGGAGACCTCAACCGGCACCTCGGCCGCCTTGACTCATTGCAGGGGAGGGGGAGGAGGGAGATCGACCCTTCACATTCTTAGCGGTTCATAACTCCTACTCGTGCATTGATCTAATATTAGTGGATGTTGAATTGAAAGCCCAGACAAAGGATACAAGAGTGTTCCCAGTCCTGTGGTCGAACCACGACATGGTGGTGTGATTTATGGGATGCCCTCCCTGGGGCAAGGACCCCGGGAGGGTGGTGCTGTAACGATTTTCTGTTGAAGGATAGAGACGTCTCCCAGTGTGTGTGGACAGGGATCACGGATTACTTCAATTTTAACGATAATGGGGAGGTGCGGGTGTAAACTCTCTGGGAGGGTTTTAAGGCCACGATTTGGGGTGCTCATTAGAATAGGTGCTCAAAAAAGAGAGGGAGAGAGGGGGGTTGAGGCATAAGATTCGGGACTTGTAGCCAGACGTACCTGGGGGGGGGGGATAACTCTCAAACCATCCAGAGGCGGAGTTGAGGTGCCACATGCCTGAGCTCAAGGCTATCCTTGTCCAGGACCTGGAAAATAAGTTACTGTTCCTAAAGCAAAAATACTACGAGTGAGGGGAGACGGCGGATAAAATACTTGACTAGCGATTGCGGGAGGAGAGAAAAACTAAGTCGATTGAGACAGTAAGGGCTGAGGATGGGGTGGCAGTGCACGACCCTGAGGCAGCGGGGGAAGGAATTTGCCAAGTTCTATGAAGGGCTCTGCACTTCAATTTGAAGGGGACGAGTAGCAAATAGCAGCTTTCTTGGACCCCCTGGCTTTACCGGGGGTACAGCCGGGGGAAGCGAGCTGCCTGGGCAAGCAAGGACATCTGAGGAGTAGGTCGTCCAGTCTATAAAAGGGCTGAAGGTGGGCACATTCCCAGGGAGTAATGGGTTCTTAGTGCAATTTTATAAGCGGTTTAAATCAACACTGGCCCCACATATGACTCGGGTATTTAATGTTGTTCTGGGGGGCCGAGGTGCCCTTACCAAGCTCTAGGCTGGAAGCTGTAATTGTGACAATACATAAAGGAGGACGTGAACCTGAAAAAGGTGCATCATACCGCCCGATATCTCCACTGAATAGCAACTTGAAGATCCAGGCGAGGATCCTGGGTACCAGGCTGGAGAGACTTTTGCCGTCCCGGATACATTGGGATCAAGTGGGTTTTTATAAAGGGTACACAGGCCACGGACGATATTCAGCAAGCAATTAACCTGCTATACCAGGCCCAGACCCAGGGGAGTGATGCATATCTTGTCCCTGTTGACTCCGACAAGGCGTTCGACAGAGAGGAATGGCCTTTTATGAAGGTGGTTCTGAAGAGCATGGGCTATGGGCAGGGATTCTTGAAGTGGGTGGAGGCGATGTACACACAGGTGACGGCGCGAGTGAGTGTCAATGGTATTGTCTGAGGCATTCATCTTGACACATGGGACAAGACCGGGGTGCCCACTCTTGCCACTGCTGTACGCCCTCACAATGGAACCACTGGTGATTGTGGTCAGGACCGACCAGGGGATGAAGGGCATTAGGTTGTGGAATCAGAAAAAATACAATATTACGGCTGTTACACCAAGCAAAGGAAAATACACCGTCACGGGCTTGAAAAGATTCCCAGAATCTTTATTACAAAACTGAACAGTATTCAACAAAGTACACAAATAGCTATTTGGCCGTCAATACATCACAGAGACCACCAGCAGGGTTCAATGTGAGCAGTGAACAGAATTTCCTAGCTGGACATCAACGCATTTATACAATTTGTAAAATGATGTCCAGCCCTCTTACAGGTTAATTACACACTGGGCTAGGGTCGCGCCAGGTTCACTTTCCTAATTTACATATCTCGTGCATGCGGTTTAATTTTGAATATATTTACTAACACACTCCATTATTCTTTAATTTAACATTTACACTCTTTACATGCTGTTTTAATACAGACCAAACAAATGTTTCACATTATATTTGGATAGCATTACTGTTCTTGTATACTTGTAGTTTAACATTGCTAATTCAAGTAATCCCCTGCTCCCGAGGTCAACAAAGGACAAGGTCTACATGACCCTAACATGTAGCCTGAAGGCAGGTTGGACATTAACTCTCCTACAGAGGTTGGAGAGGTTAAGGCAAGAACAAGGGCACACAAGACGGCCATTTTAGATTACAGGGTGACTTTGTACAAAAACCCCAAAATGGCAGTTCTAACCTAAAATGGAGGCTTGATTCAAGATGGCGGCTTACATCAATTTCTAAGGTCAATACCTTGCCGTAGAGAGTTATTCGCGTACAATTTTAAGCAACTTGGCGTAGGCCAATATACATACAAATCGTTATAATAGGAGGCATAATTTAATATCCAGTTCGACAAGGTGAGGGGAGATGGAATTCAAATTATCCCTTTTTGCTGACAATATCTTAGCTTGTCTCACATAGGTGAGCTCCTCGCTTCCGAAATTCCTGGAACAAATACAGAAATATGGGCACATCTCAGGCCTGAAAATCAATGTAGATAAATCCACCATAATGCCCGTGGGCCCATGATGCCAGATATCAGCAGGCCACACCTGATACTCGGGGATGAGGGTCGAACAAGTCCGAACGAAGTACCTGGAGGTAATGCTGATGAGAGATCTCTCGAGCCTGGCGAAAGTGAACTTTGACCCAATAGTTCTTAAGATCATAGAGGACCTCCAGAGATGGCGACCCCTGACCCTGTATGGGCAGATGGTGGTGGTGAAAATGAACGTCCTCCCCAGGCTGCTCTATCTGTTTACCGCCATCCCAGAAGCTTTCTTTGGGGAACTGAAGGGGGCACTGTCTAATTTCACCTGGCTGGATAAGAGACTGTGAGTGAAGTGGGTTACCCTGACGCTCCCACAGGATCAAGGGGGCTTTGGCTTTCCAGACCCTTTTCTATACTATGAAGCAGCCCAATTGATGGTACTGCTGGAACACTCGAGAGAGAACCATAGGACCTACTGGTCTTACCAGGAGGACCTTGAAATGCACGTGTTGAAGGTGAGGGACTATTTATGGGACCCGCTTAGGGATATCCTGAGAGAAGCGAGAGAACACCCCACACTGGGTGTCCTGTGGGATCTGTGGAAGAACAGTGGTGCAAACAGATCGATTTCGTCCTGGCCCTCACCTATGGCGTTGGTCTCTGGCCCCCCATTCCATCTGATGAAGCAGGGATGAGGTGCGCCCAGCAGTGTTCGGACGAGGGGCTGGAGAGGGTGGAACAGTTATTCAGAGAAGGTTGCTTTTAGGGCTATGATGAAATCCAAGAAGGACTGGAACGGGACAGAATCTCGAGCTTGAGGCCGAAGGGGATGCTTACTGACCCGAAATGGTACTCCCGCCTCTCCAGGGATCTCACCCAGTTTGAGAAATGGCTAGACGGAGCCACCACCCAGAGCTGCGCCCTCTCTAATATACACAGGATGCTGGTTTCAACCCCGGAGGTGGGGAGATACACCTTTAAGAGATATTGGGTGGAACTAGTAGGAGTGAAATCACAGATGAGGACTGGGCCCGACTGACTCTTCCGAGTGACATTTCACGGCAATCTATTCACCTCCACCGTCAAACATAACTTTGGGATACTGCACAGGTGGCATAGGGACCAGCTGAAAATTTCAAGAATGTTTGCAGGTGCATCAACCATGTACCCCATAGGTTGTGGTGGGGTGAGGTCCCTTGCTCACATGTAGTGGGAATGTCCCACAATTCGCATCTTTTGGCATGAGCTCCTCAGTTGGATCAAGCACCTTGTAGGGCCCCAGCTGAGCCTTGACCCACTCCAGATCCTATTAGGAATCCTGACCAAGGACCGGGGGGAGTACTGATTGCCTAGGGTGTGTGAGGCTATGCTACAGGCTCCGCGACTGGCAGTGGCTCAACACTGGAAGGTGGGGAGATTGCCCACAAGACG
The DNA here is from genome assembly GCF_040938575.1 of Ambystoma mexicanum. Lineage (NCBI taxonomy): Eukaryota > Metazoa > Chordata > Amphibia > Caudata > Ambystomatidae > Ambystoma > Ambystoma mexicanum. The sequence continues at coordinate 240,466,748 of NC_090936.1, read as the reverse complement.
GGAATTTAAATTGTGTATCATGATTGAAATGGAGAGGCTGACAGCCATTGTAAATGACTACAGGGAGTCATTACTAGATGAATGGGGGCTATTACTGTCCAGAATGGAGGGTGTTAAAGATTGACTGCGAAGATGATGATGTTTGATGTGGGGACCGGATAGGGGGGACCTAATCCAATACACACTAGTCCACTGAATGTAGAAAAATGATTGCTGTACATCCATCCCTAAAAGGCTCTATTGTTGAACGAACACCGGTTCTCTGAACGCACTGATTGGTTGATAGGGGCAAAGGGGGGAAAGGAGGGAGAGAGAAGGAATTATCTTTGTTGGATAATGTTGTAAGAAAAGTGGTGTTGTCATTGACTATCCTAATGCAAATAAAAACAACAAAAAAACTCATGTATAACCGACAAACTGCTGAGGTCCTATCCCAGACATCATCTTGTTATTTATACCTGTTCAATTCTGCGCCAAATAACATCAATAGTTCTAAATACAGTGGGTCTCCTGTCTTAATAAAGTACAATCCAACAGAACTTACACTGTGATGCCCGGGCATGCAATTTAGCTACATTTTTCATGTGTGGTGTGGAAGAAACTCTCAAAAATGTTTTATGAGGACTACACTACCTCAATTCTGATAATGGTGGATGCAGCAAATAACTCATGGTGCCCATATCCTAATCATCTGAAAAATATGGTTTTGGTATCAGTATGATGACTCAAAAGGTTATTTTACCTTCAGTAGATTTGGTGTGTTTACTGCACCCCCTAACTTGCATGCACTCTTGCTCCTTGACTGCCCTCCTAACATCACCACCCTCAAAAGCCAAAATGTCTACCACACTTTGTTCCTTTAATCTGCCTATACGCCTATTTGGTTTGTGGTGCAGCCTGGCCTCTTCAGAATAGCTCTCTGAGTAATTTTTTTAAACCTATAGGATTGGTTATCTCCTAGCCCTAGTCGGCATATCAGTGATTGCCCTGTTACTTTGTCCAAGCTTTGTGGTCAAATACTTTTGTTCCATACCCAGACATTTCCCACTTGGCTTCTCGGCTCCGCCACATCCATCGTATGGATGATCTTCCCATAGCTGATGTCCTGGCTATGCACGGGAAGCCACGCAATTCTCCATTTCGTTGAACAGCCTTCTTTTTCCTCTACATCCTGGAATCTTAGTCACTCTCTTGACACCAACCTCTCCTTCTCTTATATTTCTATTACTTCTCACTCTTGTCATTGACATCTTTTCAATATTCAAAAAGTTCGAACTTTTCCTACTTTTAGTGCCACTAAACGTCTAATTTCTTCCTTTTTCTCATGTTTATTCTACTGCGCTATATATATATTTTTTGGTCTTCTGACTTTCAAGTCTTGCCCCTTTAAAGTCTGTTTTCGATGCCTCAATTTTCCTCTTGTATTTGCTTTCCCCTCATGATTCTACTTCTTCTTCTCTATCTTCTCTTTTCATTCTCAACTAAAATTTTATTTTGTTTGTATTGTTTTTAATTCTCTTTATAGTCTTGATCCTATTTATCTGACTTTTCTTATCTCTTTCTATCTGCCTTGTCTCTTTCGATCACAATCTCAGTTTTTAGTATCATTTTCCCATCCATCATTTTCTCAGTCGCACTTTCGTTCTGTTTCTTTACTTGCTTTACTGGAATGCTCTGCCTCTTCCTTAATGAGCTATCTTCTTCAACCCTACGTTTTCTACTATGCTCTTTTCTTGCTATTGCAATGTCTGATTCTAATTTGATGAATTGCCTCATTTTTGTAACCATAACCATTATACTGCGAGTTGGCATATGTACAGTGCCTTGGCCTAATAAAATCACAAATAAAATAAATCTTACAAATACAGCCAGTAAACTTCCTTTAAATTTTAGTGTGCAATCACAGTACCATTTTTATAATTTCTTTATTTTTGGTGTGTTGTATTGTGCCATGATACACAAGGCCGTTTAAGAGTTCTAGGAGTCACAAATGGATAGGGTAGATCGGAGGAATTTGGAAATGTACCAGTCGCAGCTAAACCAACAGTGGCCTTTATGCATAACAGGTGTTCAGTAAAAGAATACCATCTGCAGGTCACAACACATCTTTTTGATAGAGTATGATTTGACATTCTAGCAGACGATCACGGTTGAAGTGTGGTTTTCCACATCATCTTACATTAGGTTGAATACCCATTTACGGCAGTGAATTTTGGTGCCTGGATAAACATTACAATATTTTGGGATTTCCTGGAATCCATGTGGTATTTTTGTGCTTCCAGGATTAAGGGGATATTGATTACAATGTTCAGGCCTATGGCAGCAAGTCTTCTTCCACTTCCATGTTAATTCTTTTATTTATTACCAGCAAATCTGTTTCTCCTTTGTGGATTTGTGTTCCTTTATTCTTTAGGTAGCTAATGCAGAGATTTCAGCACCGGGGGCTAGTCTTTTTACATCTATGACCATTCTGGCTTCACGGTTCAGGAAGAGCTGCAAGTGATTGACTTTTCTAGGAGTGGCAGTGGGCATGCTATTGCACTGGTGTAGATGGGAGAGGACCGGTGATCTGGTTAGATGCACATGTCGGTGAAGGAGGGGGCGCGGGAAAGGCAGTGTATAACTTAAGTGTGTATTGGTTGATTGTGCTGATAATTTGCTAAATCCCTGTATAAGTTAGTGTGCACAGTTTTCGGTTCCAGTTAAGTTGGGTGTTATCAATAACGTGATCTCGCTGCTCAGCTATGTTCTTATTGGAAGTCTTGTTTCAACTGTGGGATCTATTCCAAGGCTCTTACGCAAGTTTGTTGAAGTTTGATCCATGTGTCTGCTTGCTCAGTACTTTGTGACTTAGGAAAAATGTGGGTTCACTGCGGCACCAACCTATTGTTCCTGCGAGCCCAACCAGTGAGAATGGAAATGAGATTTTCTGCTTTTCTGAGATGTGACACCCATGCACTGTGCAAAATGATTCCTAGTGCTGCACAGGAAATTGTTAGTGCAATCAAAGTGTCGTTCTGCTAAAGTGAAATCATTTGTTTATTTAGAAGCCGGTGAGGATGCTGTTTGGTATTTAGCAGAAGAGGTGTATCTTTATCGGAATGTATCTTTATCGGATGCTCATGCAGTAATCCAGACAAACCAAATGCTGCTGCTGTGATTGTCAAGGCAAGGTTCTGGAGGCAATCCTTGCCTCAAGTGCAGGAAGCAAGCAAAAGCAGAAAGACATCTGCCAGAGTTCTCAAAATCAAATCTGTCCTGACACTTTGTGTGATGTGCAAGCTTCTATACTTTTCAGTGGAGGGGATTCCATTTTTCCATTGCGATAATTCTTGGACTGTCTTTGCTAAAAGTCAGTTCCTAGTGTTCATGCAGATTCAAATATTCTTAATAGAAATAAACACACAAAAGAGGGAATGAAGCATTCTTCGAATTTACAACTCCAAGAGACCTAGAAATTGTGTACGAGGGCATGCCATCTTTCCCAGATAGAGAGGAACTGCATGGCTGAATCTCTGCAGGGAACACCAGCCTATTGAATTCAAAGCATAGAATCCCCCCTTTTTTTAATTTGCTTTTATTGGTTTTATCATATACAACAAAGAAAAGAAACAAGAAGGAACAATAAAGAAACATCAAGATACATACCAAATATTGCACCGGTTGACACAATTAGTTACAGAGGAACAAGAAAAAAAAAAAAAAAAAAAAAAAGCTTAATGTCAGCTCCCAGTGTCATACAGTTATCTCAGTTCTCAATGAAGGTGCATTTCCTGATACTCAAAAAAAGAAAAAAGAAACCAACTCCCCTTTCCCCCCTCCCCCCCTACTTAACTTGGCACCAGTTCGTTTTTCGCAATTAAAGCGCCGAAACGTTGATAGGGCAAAGTTTCTGACTCCAGTGTCTGACCATACAGTGCTCGCTTGTATCAAGAGATTTTCCCTTTTTTTTTTCTTTTTTTTTCTCTTTCACCTTTCCTTTCCCAGTCACTGCTACCTGAGCATTGGATTTCCATTAGATCTCCTCAGGTTCGTCTGATAGGGACTCATTATCTGGCGTTAGTTGTCAACTTTTAAAGTCCATCCATAGGGTTTCATATTGGGCTGCCCTTCCGTGCAGAGCGGCCGTTATGGTTTCCATCAGATAGATGTTGGTGGCTGGGGCAATCCATTCACTCTTCCTAGGGACTGTACCGGATTTCCATTTGATCGCCAGGAGGGCCCTGGCAGCCAGGAGTAGATAGGGGGTCAGGCCTTTCACTCTGTTTCACTCGTCCGCGTCTCGTTCTAAGGCAAAGAGCACCAGATAGGGGTCAGCATCTCTCTGAATACCATCAATTTCCTTGATCCACCCCCGTACTTCGTTCCAGAATACTTTGATGGGCGGGCAACCCCACCACATATGCCAGTAATTAGCCGTTTGACCACATTTCCTCCAGCACGTCGGGCTCATTGAGACATTTTGGATAGTCTAAGGGGGTCGTATTGCCACCTATGCAGGAGTTTGATGGCATGCAATTTGTACTGACACGATAGCGATGTTCTAGAGGCGGTCCTGCACATTAGGTTCCATTGCTCGGGGTCTATTTCTTCCCCAAAGTCCTTTTCCCACCTAGATCTCAGAGGCTCAGTGGAGCCGTCTCCCGCTGCTATTAGTTCCTGATACATTATTGATATGAGACCTTTCCTCTCCACTCTAGAGTCCAATATTTTCTCGAATGGGGTCAATTCTCTGCTCAGTTTGTCCTTCCATTCTGCCTTTGTCAGGACCCCTTTCAGTTGGATGTACTGAAATGTGGATAGTGTGCCTATGCCCAACGTGGTGTATGCAATTCTAGGTTTCTTACCCTGCCATATAAATCTCATCAAGATCTTTTTAGCTTCACTGAAGAACGCTTTGGGTATTTCAATTGGCAGCATTTGGAATGGGTACAGGAAGCGTGGGAGGCATGTCATCTTAACCGTGTTGATGCGGCCAAGCCAAGAGATCGTAAGTTTACCCCATTTCTTAAGGTCCGCAGTAAACCTCTGGAGGAGTGGAGGGAAGTTTGCTTCGAATAAGTCATTCAGGTTCCTAGTAATCTGTATGCCTAGGTATTGTAGTGTGAGGTGTTCCAGCTTAAGGCCTAGTGGAAGAAACTTAGGATCATTTTCTGTCCTAGTTCCCTGAAGGGGGAATAGAATGGATTTTGCCTTGTTTACTCTAAAGCCGGAGAATTGGCCATACTCGTCCATTAGTCTAAGGACTTGGGGAATTGACTCTGCGGGATTGGTCATGTGTAAGAGAATGTCATCCGCATATAGCGCTATTTTTTTTTTTTTAAGATTTTTATTTTGAAAACAAATAAACAATACAAACCAAACTTGCAGCGTTATTTACAATAAACTCGTGAACATCAATTAACGCTCATCACTGCTCCCCAAATCCCCCTCCTGCCCCCCAAGAGCTTATTTGCATTTCTGGTTCTGTATCCGCTGCGTGTGGCTGGGTATTGCTTCCTTCCGAAGCTGCAGGATCCACTACTGTGCCAAACAGTCTTGTTATTAACATTCTCCAAGCCATCAGGTTACCCACATCTTCTTCCCCGCACTTGATACATGCCTCCTGCCACACCACCGTTTCAGTCTCCGCCCATTTTTGCAAGTCCCGCCACCATACCTCTACCCGTGGCTTGTGGCATTGCTTCCAGCCCATAGCTATCCTTCTTTTAGCAAGCACATATGCCAGGTCCCTCAGTTTCCCAAGGTGTTTAGTGTTCCGTGGTCTGGGAAACCCTCCCAACAGGCAGGCCCAGGCTGTATCTATGTTGAGCGAGACCCCTTTATCCGCTAGTTTCCGTGCCACTTCCCCCCAAAAGGCTTCAATCACTGGGCAAGACCCGAACATGTGTGTCATATCTGCGTCTTCCTCATCGCATTTTGGGCATGCTTGTCTTCCTGCGTTTGCAAACTTTGATATTCTCTTCGGGGTCATATAGGCTCTATGCATTATGTATAACTGTATCTGCTGCAATCTAGCATTTCTGGACACTTTCTTGTGGTATCCTATAGCACGTTACCACATTCAATCGGTCATCTGTGCCCCCACCTCCGCTTCCCAGTCCAGCCCCAGGTGAGTCAAATCCTTCCCCACCCGGGTCATCACCATCTCATACAGTCTAGAAATCTCGTGCCCTCCTTCTGATATATCATATATTGTTCCCATTAGAACGTCTGGTTATTCCGCCAGTACAATCTCTGGCCAGGTTTTGCGAATAGTCTGCACTAGCCTACGATACGTGACATATTGGCCTCCATGCAAGCCTGTCTCTTCTCCCAGTTCTTTGAACTCTTTAATAGCCCCTTCTTGCCATATGTCTCCCAATGTGACCAGCCCAACCGATTCCCAATAGGTCCTGATTATCATCCTGAGCTGGTTGTCTCCCCTAGCTAAGGCAACTAGTGGCACCTGTGGGGAACACGGGCATGGGTTCTCCATCAGTTGGCATACTCTGTGCCACATCTTCCACCCAAGCAACAGCATACCCGGGTGTTCTTTCATTTCAAGTCTAGTCACCCAGATAATCTCATTTAGGTAAAACGGGTGCAGTCCTGCCCAAACAGCCTAGATTCAGGAGTTTCTTCATCAGAGAGCCATTTGGTTACATATTGCAACTGACTGGCTACATAATAGGCCTCAAAGTTCGGCAGCTTGATGCCCCCTCTATCATGAAAGTTCTGTAGCTTCCATAGCGCCACTCGATTGCGAGTGCTGTGCCACAGGAAGTCCCTACACATGCTGTTCAGTTTGACAAACTTTTTGGGTATCAAGTATGGTATATTACTGAAGAAATGTAACAGCCTAGGCAGGACCACCATTTTGAGCATCGCCCCCTGTCCCATCATCGCCAGCGGCAGCTTCTCCCAAAACTTCATATTTGTGCAGATTTTTTGCACAGCCACCTCGGTGTTATGCAAGTGTTCCTCCTCCACAGTATGATATACATCTATTCCGAGGTAGCGGAAGGAATCAGCCGACCAAGGTACGGACAACACTGGCAACCGCTCCAGAGGGGCTCCTATGTAGCTCCCCAATGGGAACATGTTCGATTTTTGGGGGTTCACCGCAATGCCGGACAATTCTGCATACTTTTCCATGACCTCTAGAATATACTGAAGATTTTCTTCCGGATATTTCAAATACAGTAGTAAATCGTCAGCATATAAGGATATTAGGTGTTTCTCTCCCCCTGCTTCAATACCGACCATGTCATATTGCTGTCTGAGGTACACTGCCAGGGGCTCTAGGGCCAGAATGTATAACATCGGGGACCAGGGGCACCCTTGTCTGGTGCCTCTACTGAGTTGCCACCTTTCAGATATCACCGATCCTGTGCGTACTCTGGCCAGTGGTTCACTATACAACAATTTCGCCCACCTAAAATAACTCGGCCCCATCCCGTATTCTTCCAGGGCCGCCAGCAACCATGGCCACCTCACTGAATCAAAAGCTTTGACTGCATCTAGGGACACCACCGCCATTTCCCCATCGCTCCTGTTTCCCTCTTCAATCACCCGGTGGAGTCGCCTGTGGTTGTGGGTTATATTTCTGTTGGGGACATAACCTGTCTCCGGGTGTATCAGGTTACTGATGACCCTTCTCAGCCTATTAGCCAGGACCGCCGTCAAGATCTTGCAGTGCTGGTTCAACATTGACAACGGAGCCGCAGCAATGGCCTGGCTTGTTGGGCTTGGGGAGCGCACGATTAGTGCTTCTCTGAGCGTGTCCGGTAGCCGACCCTTCTCAAAAGACTCATTGAGCATCTCTAGCATAGGGGGGAGTACTTCTGCTTTATATGTTTTGTAAAACTCAGCCGGGAATCCGTACGTACCCGGGGTCTTGCAGGTGGGCAGCTGTTTCACCACCTCTTCTAATTCCTCCAGGGTAATCGGTACGTCTAGTTCCTCCCTTTCTTCATCACTAATCTTAGGTAATTCCATGTCCTATAGTGTTTCTCTAATTTCCTCCTGATTGTCCCCTCCTCTGTCCTCATATAATGTTCTATAATAATCCAAAAATGCCTCGTTGACTCCTTCATGGGTGTCAACCACCTCCCCGTCTTCTCTGGTTATTGTCCTAATCGGGGGCCTGGAGGTTTCGCTCTTGTATAACCACACCAACAAGTGGCCAGTTTTATCCCCACCTGATGTTGCCTCTCAACATACTTTTTGTAGTTAAGGTTGCAGAGCCTTTCCCAAAGCTCCGCACACCTCTGCTGCAACTCGAGTACAAGTTCTGCGTCCCCTCCTGCCCTGTTGCTTTCGCGCTCCAGTTTCTCTTCCGCTTCCTCTAGTTCTGTTAGGACCCCACCCTGTAGGCCTTTTGACTTAAAGGCCTCCCAGAGTGTGCACGCCGAATCTACGCTGCCTGTGTTTACCTCAAAGTACTGTGAGATCGCATCCCTGATGTCTTCCCTGAAGACTGGGTCTCTGAGCGCCTCCGCCCGGAGGCGCCACGTCGGTATCCGCGCCCTGGGGCGGCAGTGCTGCCAGGTCAGCACCAGAGGCGAGTGGTCCGACAGGACCCTCGCTCTATATTCTATTTGGGTGGTCTGTATCATCACATCTGGCGTGGCAAAAAAATAATCTAACCTCGTGTACAGGTGCTGCGGAGCTTAATAGTGCGAGTACTGTGTTTCATTAGGGTGTTTCAGTCTCCAAACATCTGCCAGCCCAAAGTCATCTAGTAATGTCTGCAATACCCTGGCCGCCGGGGTGGGCCTATCAATCTTCCCATCAGATCTGTCTGCCTTTGGGTCGAGCACACAGTTGAAGTCCCCTCCAGCCCTCCATTTTTGCTTGTAGCTTCTCGTACCAGCTCGAACTCCCCATAACTATGTACACGATAAATCCCCAACTTCCCTCCCCTCCCCCCACTCGTCCCTTCCCCAACATCACACACCCCAACTGCTGCCCAGCTCTCTTCTCGGAGCTCAGGCACCCCCACATCTAGCCCTGCAAGCACTAAACGATGCACAGAGCTCAGTAGGGTGAAGTCGCCCTAATGGCCACTTAACTGAAATTGTTATGAGCTAGAGAAAAACGCTCCATAAGGCTCCCGTTAATTCAACATTAACTACAGTGCTTATGACATATAGTGCAATAGTCTGACCTTCTCTACTGAAGGCTGCGCAAGCGACTATATTCAAGTCCCATGTGCCGCGCCATCTTGCGGCACCTTCTTCGTGCATCACTTATCTCTTCCGAACTCTTTCTCTGTCCGAACTTCTGACTCCTGGGGACATCCTTGCGCATCGAGCCATCCCATGGCATCCTCCGGGGTCTCAAAAAACAAAGTTGTATGTTTATGAATGACTTTCAATTTTGCCAGATACAATAACATATATTTGTGGCCCGCCTCTCTCAATCTCCGCTTTACCGTCCCAAAGTTCATGCGGCTACGCTGCACAGACAGGGTGTAGTCCGTGTAAGCCGTGATGTTTGCCGCTCCTCGTGTGATCGTTCCTCCCTTACGAAAGTGTTCCAATATCCTCTCCCAGTCACGGTAATTAAGAATTTTGGCTATCACCGGCCTAGGCGGGTTCCCCGGTGGCGGCCTCCTTGTTAGGGCTCTATGTGCCCTTTCCACTGCAAATCCTTGGGATAGGGCTCCTCCGGGTATCTCTTGCAGTAGCATGGATTCAATGAATTTCGTGGGATCATGGCCTTCCAATCCCTCCGGCAGGCCCACGATGCATATGTTGTTTCGTCGGGCTCGTCCTTCCGCCTCCTCCGCTCTGTTCTCCAAGTTGCCCACTCTTTGTATCAGTGCGTGCAATTCGGCTTTATTGGAGGCGCAATCCACAGTATTCGGGCTAACTTCCGTCTCAAGGGACTCCGTGTGCTCCGCCAAGCCCTGACATCCTGTCGGAGTAGATTAACGTCCTCCTGCACCTCTCCGACCTTGAGGTCCAGTGCCGTTTTTAGTTCAGTTACGGCTAGTTCTAGTTTAGATTCCCAGGCCGCCCTTACGTCTGCAATCACAGCCCGGAGTTCTTGGTTAGCGCCCGAAGTCGTCATGCCGCTTGCAGGCGGCTTGTCCCTGCTCTTGGTAATGTCTTGACCAGGGGACGTCTTAGCGAAGTCGTCTAAGGTGGGCTGTTTCGCCTTCGGCCTCACCGTCCTATTCGACATGACCCAGAGGACCTGTGTTGAGCACAAGTGACAATTGTGCACTCAGTGCGCCCCTTTCGCTAGGTCACCGTGCGGCCTGCTTCTTCTTTTGTTCCGGGCATTGGTCGGCCATTTTGTGTTGTCTTTCGTCTCCGGTGCTCCTTATCTCTTCCGCACCGATCTCTGCCGCCGTTCCTCCTGTACCATCCAGAAGTTCACCACGCGTAGCCCAATCATTCACACACCGGCATGTGTATTTTCAGCGGTCAACGGCCCGTCATCACGCACTTTTTTGCCCGGATCGTTGCAGGATCTCGGGAGCTCCTCCAGATCGCGTCCTCCTACATGGCCCTCGTAGCCATGCCCCTGCATATAGCGCTATTTTATATTCCACCAGGCCTAGTCGGATCCCTTCTATCGTAGGGTCGGATCTTATCCTTTGTGCTAGGGGTTCTAATGAAAGGGCGAAGAGGATCGCGGAGAGGGGACATCCCTGTCTAGTCCCTCGTTGTAATTCAAACCAACGGGAATATTCACCATTTACGGATATCGATGCTGTAGGAGATGTGTATATTGCCTGTATGCCCCTCCTAGTTTTGAGGCCTATTCCAACCTTCTGCACAACGACTCCCAGAAAATCACACTCGACTCTGTCAAAGGCCTTTTCAGCATCAATTGATAGTAGGACGGGGTCTCCAGGGAGGTCGCGGGCCACATGAATGAGCTGCAATATTTTGCGCATGGAGTCAGCTCCCTGTCTCCCGAGTATGAACCCAACTTGATCTGAGTGGACCAGGCGGGGCACTAGCGTTTCTAATCTAGCCGCCAATACCCTGGAGTAAATTTTGGCGTCAAGGTTGAGAAGGGAAATAGGGCGATAAGATCCGCAGCTTTTGGGGTCCCTACCCTCTTTGGGAATCACCGTTATCAAGGCTTTTTTAAAGGAGTCCGGTGCCTGCCCTGTCTCTAATATTTCATTAAATAGAACCGAGAGGAAGGGGGCTAGTTGTTTGGCAAACTTCTTATTGAAACCGGCGGTATAGCCGTCTTCTCCCGGGGATTTACCTAGTGTTAGCCTTTTGATCGCTTTGTGCACTTTCTGTTCATTGATCGGGGAATCCAGAAACTCAGTTTCTGCGTTCGTTATCGTGGGCATAGGGATAGAAGATAGGTAGGCTGATGGGTCAGGTTGGCCGGGAATTATCTCGGAGGTATAGAGTTTCTCATGAAATTTGGCAAAGGATTCCGGGGTATTGGGGGGCTATGGGGAGGGAGGATAGGATCCTCAATGATTTCGTTCACTCTACGATCAGCTCTTTGTTCCCTAAGTCTGGCAGCCAATAAGGCGCCGGCCTTATCACCTTTCTCTTAAAATTTCTGTTTTAAAAATTGCAATTTACGCACCACTTGATCGTCTTCCAAGAGCCGCCATTCTTCTCTTTTCAGCTGCGCAGTTTTCACTTTATCGGGGTCAACTCTATGTTCTTTTTTCATCTCCGCTTCTAATAGACCTATTTCGGCTCTCAACTTTTGCTCTATATTTTTCCATTCCCTTTTCTTTGCGGCCCCCTCCCCTATTGGGGTCCCTCGCCATGTGGCCTTCCCTGCCTCTCAGATCACTTGTTTGGAAACCTCCCCATCGTCATTAATTTTAAAATACTCTTCGATTTCGGTCTCCATAGTCATCTTGAAAACTGGGTCCTTCCACAGGGTTTCATTGCACCGCCATTTCCCTCCCATGGTGGGAAGGTCCGCCCAAGAAATGTCAGCCTGACCCATGCCGTGGTCCGACCAGGTTATTGGAATAATATCTGAGTGTTGTGTGGTTGGTATGAGGTCGTTCGACATGTATATATAGTCAATGCGTGTAAAAGTGTGGTGGGGATTTGAATAGAAGGTGTATCCAGCTACACCGGGATGCATTATTCTCCATATGTCACTCATGTTGTACAGATCCGTTATCTCAACAAGGTCGGTACGCCCCTCTTTAATCTGATTCCCTGTGTCTGGATTCCCCGGTTTCCAGTCAATACCTGGGTCCGCCCATTGGTTGAAGTCTCCCACCAGGATTACGTGCCCCGTTGCCTCCATCATTATCTTTAGGATTACTCTTTGGAGGAATGCACTCTGACCAATGTTTGGAGCATATACAGTGCCAATAGTCACTTTTACTCTGGCTATTTTCCCCGTGATCAGGAGGGCCCGACCTGCCACATCAGATAATGTCTTTTCTACCTCAAATTGGATGCCCCTCTTGAGCAGGATGCCAACCCCACCTTTCCTCAGCGGGCCTGAGCCCCAGAATTCCAGACCCCCCCACTTCCCGATGATGCTTCTTTCTTCCCCCTTGGCAAACTTGGTCTCTTGCACGAGCATTATGTCGCGCCTTGAAACACTTGTCGCGCCTTGAAACACTTGTGTATAGGCGCGTTACAAATACCATATCATATCATATCATATCAATGTTGGATCTGCGGAATTCCCTTGCTACTAATGACCTCTTAGTCGGAGAGTTCAGCCCTTTTACATTGATGGACGCCACTCTGAGTGAGTCTTTCTTTTTTGGGTTATCAAGGGACGCCATCTTCAAATGTCTCTGAGGTGTCTTTCAAGACTGTCGGCCAGACAATTGCTCGCTTCTCAAGGCCCATATCAATGTTGGTGTTGTAAACAAATTCAAATTGTGCTTTCATTATTCCCACATCCCTTTCCCTCAGAAGTTGCTGCGGCTCAAGGAAGCCCAGGAACTGAGGGTGCCGCCTCAGCAGCTTTTGGCGGCGTCCGAAACAGACTTGGTGACAGTGTTCCGTCCCTTGTCGGACCATCAATGGGGACCGGTACCTCACAGTCCCAGTCAAATTTTCCATCACAACACAAGGGTGAGCCCCCGTCCCACTCCCCCCACCCCCTCACTTCATGTAATACAACAGTGGTAACAACAATAATCATACAAAGATATAACAATATAACGTTACGTGCATTCCCGGGGTCGTCTCACTCGGGTCACTACCCCCTCTTACTTCAGAGGGGTGTTCTACTTCCGTCGTCCCCCGAGCACTTGACGTCCAAGCTCTCGGTCTCCATACGACCAGCGTCCCGTGCTTCAACCATGGGTACTAGTGCTTCTGGTCATGGCATTCCGGAGGAACATCCTCATTTTTCGTTATCGGGTGTGTTATTAGAGCGTCGGTATTTTCTGGATCCTTTTACTCTTTTGCGCCTAGGTCCCTGTTGTTCCCATTGCATTCCGTCTCGTCTGTTATCCCCATTTTCGTTGTCTTTCGGGCCTGTACTCAGAAGGTCGGCGATGCATTCTTTTTTGTCATCCTCTGATCTAAGGACGATTTTCTTACTTCCAAGTTCAAAGGTTAATGAGTACGGGTAGCCCCATCTGTATTGTGTGCCCTGTTCCTTGAGCCATTTTGTCAGGGGGCTGCAAAGACGTCTAAGCGCTAACGTAAGCGCATATAGGTCCTGAAAGATCGTAATTTGAGCCCCTCCCATCGTGAGTGGGCCTCCGGATCTGGCCTTCTCAAGAATCCTAGTCCTGTCCTGGTATCTATGGAATTTGGCCAGGACCGAGCGGGGACCACCGGGGGTCCACCAGGTCAGTGTATTCTTTCAGTTTTGGGCTCATCGATTTCTTCAACGGCCGTTAGAATTTTTAAAATATCGTGGATCGTGTCCTTGAGGTCCTTTTCGGTTTCCCCTTCACGTTCCGGGATTCCGAAAAAGCGAAGGTTATTCCTTCTTTCCCTATTTTCTAAATCTTCCATTTTAAGGCGCATCTCCTCTTCCTTTTTCTAAATGTTCCGTATCCTCATGTCCATTTGTATCTCAAGTGTATCGATCGACGTCTGATTGTTTTCGACACCCTCCAATCTTTCTTCGAAGCTGTCCATTCACTGGGTGATCTTATCGATTTTGCAAGCAAGGTTGGAGCCCATTCTTTTGATCTCACTTAGTAGTGCCGCAATGTCCCCCCTAGTGGCCGCGGCTTCCGCCTCCGAGGCCTCCAGCGACATGGTGATGTGTCGAGCAGTCGGAGAGGATGTGCTGTATGCAAATCTGTACAGTCTATGTCGCACGTTCATAAGATGAGCCCACAGTCAGAGGAGGCACACGCCCCTGGATCAGGGGCCTTACCCTCCGCGGGGTCGCAAACAAACAAACTCGAGTGCATCGCTTGTGATGTCGGGGTGGTCTTCAGGATTCCGAAGAGCCGATGGGCATCAAGGCGTGAGCGCTGAGGCTGTGCCGGCCTACCCCGGGTTGGGTTCTACGTATCACAAGGCCGCGGTTCCTCTTCCCCAGTTTAAGGCCGTTGACTCAAGCGTAGGGGTGCTCCGAGCGCGTATTCGATGCAGGGCCTAATAGTGTCTGGGTTCGGGGGTCTAAGGCACGATGGTAGTGTAGTGCCGTAGATTTTCGGGCTTACCGATCGTGGATTGGGTCCGGAGTGAGAGGAGGCACACGCCCCTGAGTCGGCGGCCTTACGCTCTCCAGTGTGGCACAGGCGAGTAAGTTCCGGGGGCGCTCATACACTGATACAAGGCTGTCATTCTAGGTGGCAAGGCAGGGTGCCAACGACTATCTCAGATCCTCACACTGTAGCCTGATGTTAGGGTTAGGGCCACAGTCTATGGTTGGCAAAAACGGGGGTTTCCGCTTAGGGGGCACATCCATCCACATTCAGTGGGGGCTGAGAGATTCGCCTTCCAAGCGCCGCCCACACGACTAGCGGGCGCAGGATGTCTTCCACCGGATTGCCGCAACGCGAGGGCGAGGTTTCACCGTCACTGCTGGGCCGCCTCCGGGCCTAGATGTTCACACGGTGATATCTCCACTTCTACCGGTCCGATTTTGATCGTGTTTGCTCCCAGGTGAGGGGGGGGGGGCCCTCATACAGCTCCTCATCACTTCTCAACTGGTGGGGGGGTCGTGAGACGGGGGCTCAGGTCGCCTCAGGGACCATGGGTGCTGGAGCTCACGCGTAGGTGGTGTTCATCCGCGCGCCCCCTGGTGGCCAGTCGAATCCCCTTTTAATATCCTAATAATGAGTCCCACCTTCTGCTGTTTTAAAGTTACAACTATCTTTGTCATGATAGTGCCCAGACAAAGATTGGTCAAGTCTTACCCTGCCAAGATCTGGACAATCCTGAGCTGCTGTTTTGAATATGTAGTCCTTAACATGTGGGCGAGACAGAGTCTCAATATTACTAGTGGCTCTTTCAAAGGAATCCCTCATTCACCAGAGTGTGATCGCTCACACCCAAAAGTGCCTCACTGAAACAATGCTTGGTTCTAGGTTGAAAAAAATATATAAAGGATCCCAGTAAAATGGAATGTGAATAGCCGACTGTGTGGTGATTTGTACAGTGTCCTGAGTAGTAGTAGGGTTAGATCATTAATAGTGATGGAGAGCGGGAAGCAGAAAATCCTCTGCCCCAGGTGAGTATTTTAGAGCTGACTACAATTAGGGGTGACGAAGGAGGAACGACGTGAGCAAAGATAAAACTTCATACAGACATTGGAGTCCATTATTGTGTACATATTGGAATCAAACTGGACGATATATTCATGCACGGTCACTGGATACTTGAGAGCTCTGTGTATGCTGCAAACTTTACTGCCTTCACCACAGATATTTGCTTCTTCTCAAACCAAGATTCTTTGGTGAATCTTAGCGACAAATCTGATGAATCTAATGGCATCATCACAGATTCCCCGGCGGGTACCTCCTCCCAAGTGGCCAGGGGACGACAGCCGCTACCTAATCCTGACCCTGGGGATGGCTATATGAGGGAGGATCACATGGGGGAGAAAACTACCTGGGAGGTGTAATGACTTCATTCAATGAAACACAGTACCCCCCCCCCCCCTTTACCATACAGAAGGCCCTCTGACACCCAAGACATTAATGGCCTATTGTCAGCTAACGGTTGCCCCTTTGTAGAGAAAATCAAGAAACTTTTTCTCTACACTACTCTGGTCAGACCCCCACCTTTGACCCAAGCACCCACAGACCGTCACATAACTTTTGTTTCTGATATACCTTTATGTGAAAACTGTAAGAAAAACCATCAAAGAGTTAAACGTCCAATGGCATTCATGGACTCCAACTCCCATAATTACCAAGGTACTGAGACAAGGAGGAGGAGGGAGTTTGTGCAAAGTGACAGGAGCTTGAAGGTACAACATGCAGGCTAGTTGTTTTTCCAAGTCTTCAGTGCGCAGGACTTTTGAAGATGGCAACCACACTACTGAATCGAGACACACAGTTGCCCCTAGATGTTGGGCCGCTCGAAGAGACAGCGTTCTCTTGTCTGGGCTGCAAAGGAAAGCCGACGTGTGATCGTGATGCCGTGCAGAACTCTGGAAGACTGTCAGCACACTACGAAGTAGAAAGCGGTTGAAGGAACAACGCTGCAGAGGAACAAGCAGAATCGGAGATGCTGGAAGGAACCGGTGAGTCTGTCCAAAGTAGCTGGGGAACCCGGGGCATTCTGATAAGCGTGCCAACAAATGTTTGAATAGTATGAAATTGCTCAAGCAGAAAATACCCGAAGTTTGTTTGAATGCAGTCAAGGCAGAGTAGAAATTCAAACTCCATTGCAAAAATGTTTGAATGCAGTCATGGCAACGTACAGAGGCACACCCCAATCAAGTACAGATGTATGAGATGCCAGTGTGGGAGAAAGGTTTGTGCAAATGTTACCATAGACATGTATACCAAGCACTTCACGGTATAGGCTATTGTGGTAAAGCTAAAGAACTGTGAAATGCATAAGAAGTCCTGGCAGGCAGCTGAAATTGTATAATAATTCCAGACAGAGAAGTATACCAGGTGATCTGCAAAGTTACAAGACATTCTACAGAAAGACTGTTACGTAACATATTGCTTGAACAATAACTTTTTGAGTCCATTGAAGACACAAAGGAACGCTTAGCTAAAGAGAAATTTTTGCCATCCTATTTAAATCCAGGGGAAGGGGACCACCCTCTGGATCCAAGGGTCTTTACCTTTGAGAAAATATTTCGCTGAAGTCTTTCTTATACTTTTGGCTTTGCACCCCTTTGTTGTTTTGTGTATTTTGAGGGTCAGATTAGGACGTTTTGGACACAAGGACAGTTTTTCAGTTATTGACATCCTGACACAGACAGATTTTAGTTTTTGGTTTCTAAGCCAGGAAGTTCCTCTTTAGCATAGGGCAAGAAAAGCATTTTTCCACACCCTTTTTCTTTCAATAAATATCTTTTTTAAAACATGACAACCTTGTATCCGGCTCTCATTTCTGCCCCTCAGGCAAGCGTGTAGAGATAATAGCTGTTCGCCAATGGCACTCTAGGGAACTGCAGCAGGGAGCACATTGAGAGATCCCACCTCCAACATGACTCTGAAAATGTGTTGCACTGCCATCATTAAAGATGCTGTGCTCCCTCATGGTCCTGAAGTGCCAACAAGCTTCAAACAGGATATCATGATCTGTTGCAAACAGTAGACATAGGTGCAGCAGCCTGCTGTGGCGTTTTGGAACGGAGGCCTGGTATGATCACCTTCATCAGGACGATTCATGGACTAGCGAGTTAGTCCAGGGTAATAGCCTATCTCTCCTCCAAGCAATTGCTTGGAGGGCCTACTGGATCTCCCATAGGTATTTTTTTAAGAACTGGTGTAAATGGAGTACAGTGCTCACTCCACCACTTGCCAGAACAGTTTATGGAGAATGAGTGCAAGCTCAAATACTAAATGGTCAGGAAACCTTGACTCTTGAGTCAGTTGACTTGGGAAACACTGACACCCAGATATGAAGGGCCTCATTTCATGGAGTAAGAACACTCGCGTGGAACCATTTTCTAAATCTAGGAACAGAAGTTCAGTCTTTCATTTCCTGAGACTTATTCCTGAGATGTACTTAGTTTTTTGTTTGTCTTGTGGTCATAATTACACCCTATTGCTTCTTCCTCAATAGCATCTTTTAAGTGTCTCAGACTCTAATAGGTACACATTTTGTTAGTTACCAAAATATTTGTTTCCTGCATTAAAAGGATCAGACAATGTTCCCCTGTTATGCAGTTAAAGTTGATCTACACATCTAAACCACCATTAAACATCATCCCTGTGAGGAAGATAATTTAAGATTTAAATATATCAGAGGAAGTGCCGGAATGACTTTTAAATCCGGGTGGCTTAGGTTGTGTCAGAACTAGGATTCCTAACTTTACAACTCCCAAATGAGAATCTTTGTTTGCCATATTTTATCATTGCACCAATTCATTGTTTCAAATTCGCTCTGTTAAAAATGCACATGCCCCTGGATGTCTCATTTCGTTTTTCCTGTGGTTTGCAAAGTCTCTGAGCGGCTCGTACTCCTTTAATACTGCTACTTTTAGACAAAAACATTCTTTCTCCCTATAGGAAATCTTTTTCATCAGCTGGATGCACTTCCATCATATATAATTATAGTGCCAGAACACTGCTTTTAAGAGGCCGTAAAATGCACCTGGAGTTGCAAGCTTCTATTTTTAGATGTGGGTCTGACAGACTGTTTCCAAAGAGGAAATATTGGTCTGTACATCTCCTCCTGGTTGCAGCAGAGGATCTCGATGATGCATGTGTTGAGTTTTCAGTATTTGCTATTTCATTTCTGCATGGAAAACCGACACAAAACCTCATTGGCTCGACGTTCGAAGCGTCCTTGGAAAGAGAGCAAAAGATGGCACAGTTAAACCACAAATTATTGAGCTAAAATGTATTTTTATTGTAAAACTATGGGTTGCCATTTAATGCTAATTCATGAGGGGAAAACCTAATTTGACAAATCCTTTGTCTATTTCCAATAATATGAGTCTACTTATGTCTCAAATGCCACAACAACATATCTGGATGTCTGACTTTGTGTTTTGTATTGCAAAAACATAATACCCATCAATATCATGAGTATCTAAGAACTCAAGGCTAGCTTTCAAAAACAATGGATTAATGTTGCAAGCACTACTTTTTTCATGTTCCTAATATTCAAAATGTAAAACATCAATTCCTGTGATAATGGTTACATAATTGGTGAATGAATCCCAAAACAAAGTCTCCCCTTAAATGTACCTTTTACAGTCTTGTTTTTAACTGACCCAAAAAGCAGTATTTCAACTCTTCACTGGTCTTTTCACTAGAATGTATCGCTTCTGAAGTACCTTCCTTATAATGAACATCTGCTATGGTATTGTCTTGGTCTGTTGATCCAGGGACATTTCAGACAGCATCCTAGACCATTGATATGCTCATGTGTTTGTCCATTTTAGTTGGCTTTGGTGACATTGCAGCCATCACCAGTATCTGGCTACTAGCTCTTTCTCTTTAAGGCCTGGTTCTTAATGGGCTGTGGAACTGGGGTGCAAACAGTTTCTTTCTCTGGCATTGCCTACAAGCCTTGACAAGCCCGAAGGTTGGTTTAACCTCTCCTCTTCTTCAGCTCTCCAATAGTATAACTTATTATGTTTAAAAACATCTGGTTTTGTCCTCTCACACTCTCTACTATTCACACAGCTACAACACCAACTCTTTGAAATGTTGTCCTAACATCCACACCTCTGGTGCATTTTGGCTTCCATTTATAGATTGGCTTAGGCACTAATTGTTCCAATGTGTATTGTAATTGTTTTACCGTTTTACCCATCCGGTCATGTGATTGGTGGGTCTGATTTACCCTTAGCCTCAGGTCCTGTGGATTGCTGGGGTCTTCTGAGTCCCATCTGCTCCTCTTGTGTGTTCCCTTGTTTTAGCCCGTGATATAGAGGTGTTGAAGTTTTTCTAACTCCTCAGTTTAGCCTGTGCCAGGCTCCCACAAGTCGACGGCTCAAATGGCTGGTTCACCATCTTGGGATCAGGCAGCGGCATTATGACAACTGGCTGATCCCAAGATCCAGTTTCTGGATCTGTCAAAGTTGACTTGCCTGTCTGTGTATTTGTGCGATGCACTCATGCTGTGTTGGCATCCTTTATGCTCCTGTAGGATTGGCATCAGATTCCATGTCGTGATCAACTTTGGAGCTTCAGGGAATCATTGTCTGCTTATGGACCCAGAAGCAAGCAGCAAAGTCCATGCATGTGCATTAGGAAACTGAAAAAAACCCTTCATGATGCTGGCCGAGTTTGTCAATTTCTTTCCCCTTTGTTATTCCACATTGAGACTGGTAGTGATGTTCACTTTTCTACTTTTTGCGCAAGATCCATTTCTTGGTGGGGACATATCAATATTTCTTTGGAATGGGGGAAGCAAGGCATTTAATGGGTGACCCAGGGGGAGGCCACCTTGTTTTACAGGACTCCCTGTGATGAATCTAGTGAGATCATCTCACAAACCCCGTTAGATACCTCCTTTCATGTGGCCAGGGGAAGGGAGCCGCTACCTGATCCTGACCATGTGTGCGTTATTATGAAGGAGGATCACATGGGAGTAGACTCCGATAATAGGGAATTGTCAACATCTTTAATGCATGATTTCCCTATTCTCCCTGAAGCATTGGTGGCATATTGTAAAGTAGAGCAAGTCAATATAACTTCTATGCAGGCAACATCTCCTAACTCTAATAACATCCAGTTTAACAATCAAACAGAACTAAGTAGTATGAGACAGGATTTGGTATCGAGAGAGACACAGACTCAAAAGTGTTTGTTTCAAAGCCTTTATTTACTAAGGTTCCTGGGTTGGTGTAATGCCTGACTGGCCCTAACTCAAGGGATGGTTCCCTTAACTGATGTTTCTAAAGGCCAACACTGTCTAATGGTCCAAAATACGTCAGTCCGTGTCTAAACCTATGCTTGCGCTCAAATGTGATTGGAAGCCTTTAAAAAGGAACATAGTGGTTCAACAGAAAACAGGTTGGTTTCAGGTGGTCTTCTCACCAGGTGTAGTTTGGTCAATGTCACAAAAATTAGTTGAATCAAAAAGGGCTGTTCGTAAGACCTTCACCACAGAGACCTTGCAAAATTCTCAAATACCTTCAATGTCTTTGGATTCCTTGGTGGTCCCCTTCCCGAATCTTCAACTTGTTCAAGTTCCAAACACCACAAAAGAAATATAACACATTTCCTTTTGAAGCTCCTCAGGGTTCACTTCCTGAAGCTTCAAGGCTTTCAACACTACAAAACAATAAGACTCCAACTTGGTTTGACCTCTCAGGAATCCCTTCCCCAAGCTTAGATCCCTTTTTGTACGAGTTCCTTTTAAACACAATTCATTCATACACACTTCATTTGTGGGGCACAATCAGACTTTTGAAGCCACCGGTACTTTGCGCCTCCTAGGGGTGACTGCTCTGATCTGTAACCCCTTTCTTTATTCCTTGCTCACCCTTTTAAGCCTTTCACCTTCAGGTGCTTCCTGCATCCCTTCTTGTTTTCCTTGGCTTCTTGCTCGTGCACACATGCACCTTCCCTTTGCTGTTCCTTTTGTTCCACAGTGCACTCTTGCACTTTCCTTTACTTTATCATGTCTCGTGTGCACCTCAAATCTTTTGGTTTCACTGTGCGCTCCTGCACTTGTCCGTTTCTTTCTTGTGCTTCCTGCACACGTAACACACTGTCCTCTATTTACCGTGCACGCTTTGTAGTTCTCTTCATCGTACATGCTTTGTACTCTTTAAACTCTTAACATGTCTTTCTTTCGCTTTCTTTTCTTCCGCGCCGCCAGCACCCCTTTTCTTCCTTCTATTTCTCTTTCTCTGTTTATTTCTTATGTTTTGTCCTTCATGCACCTTCAAACCTTTCTGCTCTGTGCCGCTTTAAAAACGTGTCTTTCTTCCACTCCGCTTCAGTCAAACACACACTCCCATGTCTCTCTCTTACCGGGTAGCATCGCAGTGACCATGGTTCCTCTGGATGCATGGGGTTGAGGCCACGGTCTCACCACCTGCCCCTCAGATACCGTTGGGACTGGCTCACGTCCCAAGTGAACAAACATTTATCCAGACTCCACCAGCAGGATACAGACTGGCTTACTCTGGCTTCTTGGAGGTATGACTCCCTAGCCACGCTGCAGCCCCTCACAAACAGCGCTCGGCACGCCATTCTCCTGCTTTCAGCTCCAGGGCTTCTTGTGTCCTGACAGCACCCCAAGCTTGCTCGCTTCCTTGTGAAAGACCACACCTTTTATAGTTGACAAAAACAGTCAAGTGGCGTCAGGTTTGAGTGATTATTAAATGTGACACACTATTAGGGGGGCAACTTGAGTTCTTTTTACAGTAGGTTTCCCTTACTTTGCCCATGTTTTTCCTATGGTTAATCTTTACTGCTCTTAGTTGCCTCCTCCTCATCTCAGTATTTGTTGAAAATGGGGAGGGGAAGATGGGGTTAGATTGAAAATACCCCATGAAGGCTGAGGGAGAGTGGGTTGGGATATTACTAAGAATGGGGGAATACCATGTCTCACCCTTGGGTATCCTCCTCCCAATCCCTCGTGACCCTCCACTCAGGTGATTCTCCCTTGCTTGTCCACCACCAGGGTCGGTGATCCAAAGGTGATGACCTTCCCTGGCCACCTGAATGGAAGATCCCGAGGGAGTAGGTGGGAGAATACCGTCGGGTTTCTCACAGTAGACATAAAAGACAAATCCACTATGGACGTCAAAATCCATAATGCCTGTGGTACTGGGACAAGGAAGGAGGACCAGGAGTCTGAGGATCAAAATTGTCAAAGTAGAGAATATGCAGTCTAGTTTTTTGAAAGCAAGGAACCTGAGTGGGACTTTTAAACCTGAAAATGGAACATAGTGGTGTGAAAAAGGAAGGGAAGTAGCAACAGAGGCAGAAACAGCCTGGGAAGATGTTGATGTTGTTGAAGCTGCAGGTAAAACAAGAAGAGACTTCACTCTTCCAAGCAGTGGCCTGGGGTTGGATTGTTTATAGAACAGGTGTGCAGAATTGCGAGGAAGCGGATGTGCCAGTGTCTACGAGGAGTACAGGAGATCTGGCAAGCCGTGGTCGCTGAAAGTGAAGCAGCAGGGGCTCCCAGAGAGAGTGTGACACAGATGGCGCAAGAACTGAAAGGCACCCGAGACGCCAAAGAGGAGAACTGCTGTGCCATGCAGCACATGAGGAGGATGCCCGAAGCGGCCAACCGTAATCAGTGAGCCTCAGAAGAGATACAGGGCACTGGGGCGCTTTGTAGCATTTACCACTTCTGCAATTAAGACATGGGGAGTCCGAGAGCAAAGTGAAATAAGTAGGGGAATGCAAAGAGAGTTAAATGAATGACTAATTAAACCCCTTATTTGGCACTATAATATGAGGGCTAAAAGGGGCGCAATTCTACATTTATGAAACGTCAACTTGGGGAAAACTGTAACCCGCTTTGCCGACAGGCTATCCAGAAGAAGTAAGAGGGCATAAAGGGTGCAATTCTAAGTTTCTTCGATGTCAACTTGGGTAAACCTGTAACCCACATTGCCAACAGCACAGAGACTATAACAAAGAGATCAAAGGGCAACAAAGGCGCAATTTTCATTTCCTGAGACATCAGTTTGGTGAATTCTCTAACCCATATTGCCACTAAGAATGAAATCAACTATAGTATTAGGAGTTTTCTTCCTGGCAGGTGAGTATACTAGGAAAAGAAACAGTTGCTCTGAAGAAATGTGGTTGTGGTAAAAAGGTGTTGTGGAAAGACATTGATTGATTGATTGTTTATTTACTCTGCGCTTATACACAAGTGTTTCAAAGCGCAACCATGCATGGCAGGGGGAGACATAAGAAAGTCACGACTAAATGATCTTACTAGGCATGGTACCTTCAGATTGTTCGGGTGCACAGAACAGGAAGTATGGGGGGGGGGCGACAAAAGGGACCAAGTGCACCCAGTCCTGTCAGAACATGGGTTAAGTGCAAGGTCCGGAGGCAAGTGCAGGAGACTGGCGAGGAAAGCTTGGGACCTGTGAGGCTTTGAAGGTACACCAGTAAGCCAGTCAGCAAACTTAGCAGATGTAGAGAGGAGAGAGCGCGATAGCAGAAAAGAGGTGATTAGCAGGAGAGAGAAGGAGGAGGAGGACGAGGAGGACGACGAGGAGGAGGAGGAGGAGGTGGTGAAGAGGAAGGTCTTTAGGAGTTGCCAGAACAGAAGGAGATCCGGCTCAATACAGAGAGAGGCAGGGAGGCTGTTCCAGAGGGAGGCACCTGCACTGGATAAAGATCTTTTCCCAAGTCTCTACTTGGAGAAGCCGCTCACCCGCGGAGAGTTGGAGGAATACGAGCGTAGGACACGGGAAGGAGAGTATTTAGTAAGAGAGCGTTGCAGAAAGCCTTGTCAAATCAAAGGGTCCTGAACTTAATCCTTGCAGCCATGGGGAGCCAATGCAGGGATTCCAGTGCCGGAGAGATACGGCCTGTGGGCTTAAGGGCAAGCATAAGTCTTGCGGTTCTGTTCTGGATGAGTTGAAGAGGACGGAGAGTAGGAGGAGGAAGGTTGAGAAAGAGGCTGTTGCAGTAGTCCAGCCTAGAGAGGACCAGGGCTCCTGAGACGGTGAGCCTTTAGGGGAAAGTGAGGAAAGGTAGAATGCCTCTGAAAAGGTGCAATTGGTAGTGGGACTTCTTAGAGATGTTCGCGATGTGACAAGAGAAGGAGAGAGTGGAGTCGAAGATGACCCCCATTGGTAACTTCATCATGCTGATGAACTGTTGCATCATCACAGGTAGTTGCTGTCCTGACCAAAGTATGTAATTGAAAGAATCGTTGTGATATTAATATTCACTTTACATCCGAAGAACGACATTGTGTGGAGGAAATCAATTGCCTTGGTTTGTGAACTAGTGTTTTGTGAAAGAAAAAATAGCCTTACAAGGAAGGATTCTGTGGAGGAAAACAATTGCTTGGGTGTCAACTGTTTGTGAAAGAGACATTTACTTTACCAAGTGGGAAGACGCAGTGGATGGAAGACATTTCTGAACTTTGTTGAAACAGAACTTTCCCAAGGATAGTCCCTAATTGATTTAGGCGAAGAGCCCAACCCTGGTCACAAGGAGTGCTCTCTAAAACCTATAGGTTGGAACAGTTGCACTGTTTTGTTGAACTGAAGACAGACAATTATTCCTTGTATACTTTCGTTATATGCATTAGTGCGAGGGTCAGAGGCTTTTTTGGACACTAGGTCATCTCTCTGGTTTTAGTTTAAAAGGTAGGAACATTCTCATTAGGATATGGGAAGATAGCAGTTTATCTCAACCCTTTTTATTTTAATAAATGGCAAACATTGCGGAAACTATACCTCTGTGTCCATCTCACATTTCTGACCCCTCACATCCCTCACCCCACATCCAGGTGTTGCATCACATGACTGGTGGTCTCCCTTGTGTCGCAGAGCACCCCATGCACGTCAATATTGGCTCCAAAATGTACTACATTGTGTTATTGGCAGCTTCCCACATGTTCCAAATGATCAGCCTTCCCAGTATTCGATTTTTTCTTATCAGTGCCCTCTGACTAAGAGGCAGAAATATGTGAAAAGGTATGGTGTGAGCACAATAAACAGACTACAGCAGTAATAAATCTGGCATGGAGAGGATTTCGTAATGTCCTTCCAGAGTTGTGGAAATGTTTTGTATGGGCCCCCAAACAACCTCCTGCTCATGGGACCAATAGGCTAAGATAAAATGGCAATAACAGACTCAAGTACCAATGCATGTCTGCTTTTAGCTACAAAAATGAGTATGTTTGAAGACAAAGTTAAAATGCCTATGATGGCCTACACGTTTGCCTTTTAGATTTGACTTGCTTGCATCAATATCTATGGTCATCCTTTATAAATGCCCGTCCTAGCTTTAAACTTTCATATCCGGTCATTACATTCTAATAGTCAGATTGACATTCTCTGGCTTGCCAACAGCATGAATACAGAAGATGACATTTTAATTGAAAGGCAAATCATAGCTAGAGTAGTATGCATGCTTACAGTTATTCCCCAACTATTGAACGATATTTACTACCATCAGGTACCAGACTCTGATTGTATCCAGACATGAGACTGAATTGTCTACTCTGATCACCCTGAAGGTGTACTGACTTTTTCCCTGATCAGTCCCAATCCATTATTTCACCAGAGTGGCAAATAATGTGTGTGCTACTGTAGGGCAACTCCCAGCGACCAGACAGAGAAAATGCAACCTGCCAGGGAAAAAGGCTAGGTGCACCCCTTTCAAGAAAGACGCAAGCTATTATTTTGTATACAAAAAGGAAAAAGCGACAGGGTATTAGGAATCCACTGCCGAAGACCTCTCTGGCGTCTCTTGTACACGTTTCGGGTTATAAACAGACAAATCGTCACTTATGACACACTCAATATACAGTGTTAATCCCCCACCCACATTAGCTACCACCTATATACATGCTAATGATTACATATACCCATCCTCTAATTGGTTCCGCTGTCTTCTCACTCCTCTTCACCACACGTGGGTAAAGTCTTTTCCATCAAGAAATGTTGAAAATCAATTGGTTACCATCAGCTAGCCCCACCCTACCTTCGATCTTAGCCACGTGACATGCACTAGGTTATCAATATGAACTAAGTGGGCAACTTCGAGGTCGGTCTAGTCCTTGCAAACAAAGAAGCCCTTTTCTCATCCGAGACACGTTGGCGCCCCATTATGCCCTCCCCACTGTATGGGCATCATTCTTAGTTCTCCTTGGCACAAAGTATAGATCATGTCGTTCCTCGATTCCCCTTATTAGTTCCCCTCCCGAAGAATGAGCCTAGTGTCCCACTAATCAATTCAGTTCACAAAAGGTTTTAGAGCCCATTTCCCTTCACATCAGGTAGGTCAACTAGAGAAACCATGGTTCTAGGGGGGCGCTAGTGCCCTAAATCTTGGTTCGTGTTTTGGCATCCTAAGACCTCTACCTTTGCTCCCAGGAGTTCGACCTTGGTGCTAGGCCGCAGCCCTTCACTTTTCGGGCTGCACACATTCCTACCCAATTAGTTCGAAGAGAGGGTCCCTGGAATGCCCCTCCTCACCCCCATGAACATGACAGCCCAAAGGGTCAAAAACACAGTCACTCACTATTCGGCCAGTCCCCATGAGGACCAGTGACAAGTATGCGTAAAGATTTTCTCTCAGACAGCCATTCAAACCTTATCCATTGAATGTCTTTATGGATACAGGTGCTTCAACATTGGTCATAGACCCAAATTCCTCGATGGATGACGTCTGCTAATACTGAGAAACCACTGCGCTGGCGTCATTAGTGACACCACAACATAGCCATGTTAGTCATGAAGTACATTTGCAGCCATGCACAATGTTACACAAACACACAAATGAATACTCAAAGAACATGCTTACACAGTTCTGTAGATAGAGGACAGATACATATACATACTGTCAAAAGCTTTTATTATTTTTCTCATCAGCCACGTGCAGAAAAGCTGGGGAACAGGGCAACAAAGAGAAGCATAGCAAACTTGCAGATGCTTATGGCAATTAACCTTATGTAACTACAGAATCTCAGAATCTCATAAGGAACCTGGAAGGACCAAATACAACTAACCTAGGGAAAACCTAGCATGGTATAGATATGTAGACATCACACTAAGTATAACAACAATCACCTAAGGCCACAAGCCTCAGGACAAGAGACAAGGGAAAGCAGAACCAGGCTGCACAGAACAAGAAGCCCAGGGCTTGCAGCCAAGGTCATAGACGAGCAGTACATTCCAAACTTAAAACGACAAGTAGCCATCTGCAGAAAAATGGAATAAATCCTCCTAAATTGCAGACCAGAAGAGTTTGATTTCTTGGTCCTCAATTACGTGATGCGGGCGAGCTAGACAATGGTTATTCACCCATGGTGGGAAGATGAACAGTCCCCGCAACACAGACATGGAGTGACACATGAACTTGTCAACAACGTTGCAATGTGGAGAGTACTCTCACAGGCAACAGTGATCCTGCTAACAGATACATTGAGAACACATAGTCATTCTCATCACCTTGAAGATGTGCACAGAGCGCTGAGAACAGAGCTGGGTCCCAGGCAATCATCTAGGAGGGGCAGTGGTTTGAACATTGTTCCCAACACTACTTATGGACCATAAGGCCCTTTCTGTCAGGGTACACTATGAACCATCTTGTGTCTATGACATGTTATTCACATAGCTAGCTGGGAATTCGCTAGACGTCAGTAGGTCACAAAGCAACCCGCTCTTTGGTGTACTGGGAATATGTGTTTCTACCCCAGAAGAGTACAACCTCCCCATAAGTTGAAAACAATTCAGAAAACTAAGCACCAACCAAAGACAAAAGTGCACGTTACCACCACACCTCTGAAGGAAAACAGACCGCACCAATGAGAAGACCTTAAAAGACATGAGAAAGAGTCCTTCTTGAATTCAAGTATCTGGTCCATATCATCCTCGCCATTAAAATCCTCTCAACTCTCAGTAAACCAAATGGTAGAAGGGTCACTATCTAAAGGAGAAGTGCGACTTGGTTTCAACCACTAGCTCCTGTATTGACGAAAAGGAGAAAACTCATGCCTGGACGTCCAGAAATCAGACGTTACCACTAACCTAAAGTGCTAATGTAAAAGTTACTTTGGGAACAGAAGAGGGCTTCAAAAGCACCCACTTCTAAATATCCTGAACATTTGCAAAGTTTCGATTACAACATGTGTCTGATGTTAAAGCAGCTGTTCGTTTCTGCATCTGTCTATTTGCATGTACTGAAGACTTCTCCAATAAGCTATGGCTGCAAAGATCCGACAGAGCGACCTGCTTTCTGACTGGGGTGGAGCTCAGAGCACCCTTATTTGCAGGGTACATGCTTTCCATTGTTTTATTGGGTGTCGTCTTGTGGTGACTATCTTGGTGAGGGCACTTGGACACCAGATTATTTTGGAAGATGTACTGGACCCTTCACATCCTGGAAAAAATAAGGAGTAATGGCTTTATATTTTTTGTCTAGAGGTCACTCTACTGCACTTACAGTTGCTACTGGCTCATCCACACAGGCTGCCAAATCATACACTGTTTGGTGTCGTAAATGCCAGGTCAGGTGTTCAGAGACCTAATGGATGCATCTCATTGGCAATCCTTTGCCATATCATTTTAGGGGAGTCGAGCTCTGCTGCATGAGAGGTGCACCTACTGTCAACCCCAGATACAATTATTACAGATTCCTATAGCCAAATATTGTTTTTACAATGGAGAATGTGTGACTAGAGTGTGGCCATGTGTGGTTGGACTTGAGATGTTATTTAAATTGCATGGTAGCAGCAGTGGCTATGATTGACCACTTTGGGAATGATGTCTGGATTCAGACCTTAGTCCAAATTTTGAGTTTGCCCATGAGGAAGCCATCAAAGCTTGAATACTTCCCCTCAATTGATTGGATAAATATTTCATTGATTGAAGACCAGTGATTGAATGTTGTTTTGCTCCCCAGACCACATTTTCCATACATGTGGAGAGTGTGCTTCAGTTACACTCTCCATATGTATGGAAAGTGTAATTTCTTGGAAATGAGTAACTGGGCTTGATAAAAAATGATTGCCCAAGGATATAAGCCCTACTGAAATCTAGTGTCAACCAAGAACTCTACTGGTGGTGATGGTCTTTCTTGAGACTATAGAAACAGTGTTCCAGCTACACAGTTGAGACAAAGAACAGACCTCACCTCCCCTGAATCGGTGGGACCAGCCTCATCCCAATTCTTGACTGTGTCCAATGGAAGTCTTCTTGGTATTAATCACTGCTGATCCCAACCATGAAGAGGGGAGAGAACCAGCACATAGTTTCTCTGTCTGCTTAGAAATCCATATGTTTGTAGTAAGCCCAACGTTCAAGACTTCCATGAAACTACAGCTATCTTTTGGTGCCCACTTTTAAAAGAACTGTTTTCTAATCCTCACCTTGTCACCTGCACCCATATGACACTAGAGTTGAAACTCTTCCCGATGAGGATGGTCTGCACTGTCCAAATGTTACCTAAGCCCTGTATTTTGCAACATTGGACTGATAGGCATTGTAGACCTACTTCCTGCACTTGCAGCTGATGGAGATGCAAAAGCACCTGAGGCAATCTGCAAAAAGTCCACCTGCCACCAGAACAGGAATGATGGTCTACTCTGGCTGGCTGGAAACAGTGAGCATCCTCTAATGGCGATTGAGCGTCATTATTGTTAGCTAGGATAAATAGCCTAAAATCTACCTCGTTAACCCACAAACTAACTTTTGGCATTTGATCTTCCAAAGAGGCTGTGAAGATCCTAACTGGGAGGGCTTTGACAGCCAGAAAACCACAGAAGCCAAAACACCTGTTAAATGACTCAAATCAAGCAGTCCCACTAAGTCAGTGCCTTGTCTGGGATTGCTCAAGGGAAGTCCTTATTTATATATTTTTATGTCCAGTTCGTGTACTCTAGATGACAACCCTTATATAACACACCTCTCTTAGAATCCCACTGACCCCACTAAGCCAAGAAGTAAGTTTGTTTTGCAAATTTAAAAGGTTTATTTGAGAATTAAACAATATATATATATCGCACTTTTATAATAAATTAATAATTGATATCACACTTAGACATATGACAGTGAGTGATCAACAATGGATGATGTGATACTAGCAAACTGGGTAATTACTTAGAAGTAGTATAGAGGATAAGGTAGCTGAGAATGCTTTCTATGGTACAAGGAAATGCAAGGTGGAAAAGAAGCAACACAGGAATAAACTTGATATGATTTCAGCAAAACATAATATAATCACTGTTAGGAAAGATTTCGTAATTGTAGGTAATTTTCCTTCCATGTGGCAACCCCTAAACTTTTTGCTGTTGTTTTTCACCTTGTTCTCGACATTGCCAGAGAAGTGCAGCCTTCTGCCGCACTCCTCTGGGCTTTCGCTCCCTTCTTACGGGGAAACTGACATGCCCTTAAGACAGTCAGAACCGGGAAACGCTGTTTTCCGTAGTTTTTTATCATGTTGCGGCTTTCGTGCAACATGACACAAGAGGGCACTGTAAGCTAAGTTACTGCTCTCTTGGGTCTCTAGCCTTCTACAGGCCCTAGATACTCTTTTAGGATTGTAACTGATCGGTGCAAGTGATTTACGGACGGGAATGGTGGCAGCGATCGTTTCTTGTGTTTTGAGCTCCTTTTGGCGTTTTAAGCGCGTTTCTCGCGCTTAACCCAAAATGGTGGCCTGGCTCCCAAAATGGCCAGACCACGAGGCTCCTTTGTCCTGTCCGCTGACCGTCTTGCTCCCTTCACCTTCCCCAGGTCGAGCCGACCTGGGGCCTTCCTTATTTGGGCATGTACTTTCCCGCGAAACACTGATGCTTTCGCGGGCTTCTACATGCCTGGTGTGTGCCTCCAGGATGTGGGCTGGGATGTCTGGTCCCAATACACATCCTGGGTGCCAGAGAGTCTAGGGTGGTGTGAATGCCTGGGACCACCGTGGTCCGTGATAGGTCCACGAATGGTGCGAGTGTTGATGAGCGGATCTCCCATTGGGTCCCCTCCGTTTTGGCGCGAGGGGAACCGTGGATAAGAGGGGGCTGGAAACACCACTACCAGGTCGATCTCCTGAGTTCTCACGAACGAAGGAATACAGGAGCCAAGTATCCTGCAACCAAGAGGCTGGACCGAGGAATCGCTGGTGACCCGCTGAAGGACTACTCCTCTGCACTGCTGTCGCCTTGTGAAACCCTTTTCACCTTTGATCGAACCAGAAGGCCTGTACTGGTACTTCGACCCTTGGAATAGCGGGAACAGCTATTCTCGGCATCTTCACCATCTCCTGCTAGTAAGCCTTCGGAAGCATCTCTGGGCCATCCAGCAGACTGACCAGCCTACACAGGAGTTTTGCTCTGTAACCGCCGCCAGGTTGTGTAGTATTTCAAGTCCTTGTCACTCTCACACGATTCGTACACTTGGCGTTCCCAGGTCTGAAGTGAGTAGTGTACATTTGGCTCAGATACACACGGCCGTTCCGTTGCCCTGCTGTGGTAACAAACTGTGCGGGTTCCTTCGTTTGGGACGTCTTTTACTCAACTCTGCTGCTGCAGACTCAACACGACGACGAGACGTCCCCTGCTCTTCTGAACCTGCCAGCGACTGAAACTGACGCGGAGAAGCCTGGGTCTACTTGCATCGGAGACCGGTGAGTAGCATAGCTAGGAACTGGTCGCCCTCCTGCAGGAGCCCATAGCTTTTCCCCGCTGTGTCAAAACAGCACGCCTTTCCGTACTCGCGCTCTGCTTCTGCCCACAGTGGAGGCTGCGCTTGAGTTGCGGAACACTGTTCTTCTTCATTTGTGCACTAAACTGAACTGCCTGATTTTCCTCGAAGAGACTCCCCTTTTGCCCGTTGGCACCAGCGTGTGCAGGTACTTTTGAGCACAAGGCTCCACTCTTCGTAGGGCTCGGACTTCCTTTTAGTTAGGTGCCTTTGAAGGCGGACTGGGTCTAAGCATTATTTCGCACTGCCTGTTTTCCTCCCCTTTTAGGTGGACCACACATTTCGTGCATCTAACGCTTGAGACTTGTTGTATTTGTATATATATTGTATTGGTATGGTATGTGTTGTTTTACTAGAGTTGTATTGTGATTTCTCGCTACGGTCATTGTTTTAAAGGCCTTGGAATAAATGTGTATATATTTTTAATATAACACCTGTTTGGAGTAATTTGTAAGTGTCCTTGCTTTGTGTGCTCATTGCGGGCTTTCAGTCACCCTCACCCCTCTTGAGACCTAGTCTTGACCGCCGCGATCGCTACCTTGATTGGTCTGGCTTGTCCAGATGTTACCCTGTTCCAAGTAATTAGGTTGGCCTTCTGAACTTCTGCGCCACCAGGACAGAGTTCAGAAATCCGTCTTAACAATCACTTTTCCCCTTTTGGCAATTCACCCCCCCCCCCCCTCCATGCAATGTAAGGAGGTGGAAGTGACGCACACAGTCTTCAGGAATGCAATCACAGTACAATCCCAATTCAGTTCCCCCCTCGCAAGCTTAGATCAACAGGGCTGATTTTAAACACAGGCAAAGTACTTTAAAGGTGGTATGCAAAGAAGGGAAAAATATGCTAAAAATGATTTTAATTCGCTCTAGAGGTTCAGGGTGAGTGATAGCTACTTTAAATTTGTACAGGATCACTTTAGCAATGCTCTATGAATGATTGTCAGGTTGCAAGCGAATTTCAGCAAAGGAAAGCAAGGACAAATATTTTTACACATGGCGGAAATGAAGCAAATGTCAAATCGCGGCAATTTAGTCACGTGCATCGAACGCAATTACGGAGGAAGTACAAGGAGTAGCAAGTCAGTTTAGAGCTTGTCGGAAAGCTTAGAATCTCAGCTTCAAAATGGAAGTTAAATCCCGCTTTTATCACAAACGGTTCAAGAGAGATGGACGATTTTGTGGAGGTAGATTTTCAGAAATGAAATTTTAAAGTTTCAGAATGACAGATGACAGTTTTGCATCTTTGAATCAAAAGACGGGACACGATTTCTATGATGCAGTTCTCAATAGGTTAAAATAGTTTGAGTTAGATCATTTTAAACTAAGAGATTGGTTTTTTACAGTTCTGGCTGGGTACTCGCACTATATTTTGGAAGGAATGGGCCTCGTCACAGATCTGGTCAGGTTGACTGCGGTTCTCTCGCCACGGACGGGCTTTAGTACCGGTTCTCTGGTTACAGCGGTCTGGGTCAGCTCTGCTCTGCTGGTCTGGTCTGGCACTCGGCGCTTCACAAAGGTCTGGCCTCTGGTTCTGGGTACAGCTCTGCTTTCTGGGTGTTTCTGTCACAGGGTTCTAGGCCAGAATCAAACAGCTCAGCCCAGCTGTTTTACTCTGATGTGTCCCTTGGAAGTCTGGGGTAAATCAGTTTGCAAAAGATTTTGAGGCCTGCTGACAAATTCTGAAGTCTGAATTCAAAGTTCTGGTCTCTGTCTGGATTTGAAGTCTAAGTGCTGGATCTGGTGTCTTCTGGCAAAACGCTCCGCAAGAAATCAGTTTGAAGTGGGAAGTGAATGTCCCTACCTGTCCTGCACAGTTTCCTTTTATGTGTTTAGAAAGTGGGAGGGTCGGCTCATCTTCTATGCCCAACCCTCTCAACTTATCATTGGCCAGTTCCTCCTCTCTCCCTTGATTGGGGGAACTGGGTTGTGAGTCAGAGTGATGAGGTAGGTTTATGGTCAGAGGATCCTCCCCTTGTCAAATTGCACACAAATCTATTTCTGATCCAAATACATATTTATCTATGTACCATTTTTCTAATATTATTTGTCCAGTTAACATATTTTCTGTAGCACCAAACCATCCGATCCCTGTCTTTGTAAAATGTCGTGTCCACTTATGACAGAATTCTCCCCTTTTCATCCAGATAACCTCTAAACGTTTCCAGATTTTACACAAAGGGATATGGGTTTCAGATGATAAAATGTCAGATTTTTAACATGCATACATTTGGAGTAACAACCTTTTTTCCGCTACTATCCCCAAGAGCATACCTCAGAGTCCTAACACCTCTTAAAATGTGCACAGAAAAATACAAGAATTATGTTATTTATATAATTTTTACAAGTCCTCACTATGAATTATCCATCTTTTTAAAATTATGCTCTGGCCCCAAAGGGGTGTGGTTTTCCAAAGCACATGGTGGAATTTCTGGTTTATCCACTTCCCCCAAGCTCAGCTTGCTCACATGCAGTGCCCCTCCCCATTTCCTTCCAAGAGGAAGCCATTTACGACCCCCCTAATTTAACATTTGCCTGGGCCAAGGACAGTGCTTTTAGTTTCCTGCAGTCCCCAGGTGCTCCTCCCCTGATTCAATCAGGGAGGTGTCATCTCCTTTTGGTGGGGGCAGCAGAATGCAGCCAGGCCTGGGAAGAGTGGCTGAGCAAGTTTCACTCCTGTCGGGGGTAGTTGCCGGGCAGAATTCACTCTCTTCAAGCCAGGCTTCAGCTAAATGTCACTTTAGTTCCCAGTTTTCTAGATTCAAACCAAACTTGCAATGTTTACACATGCAGCTAGAAAGCTGATTCCAAGTTCAAAACTATGGCATTTAACAGTTGCAAACTATGTGCCACTCAACAGTAGGTCACTCATTTATTTTAAACATTTAGATTTTAGTGTCTTTCAGTCCAATTTCACTTCAGCTGCTGACATCCACAGCTTAGCCAGTTTTGTTATAAACATTGTTTTTGGCCCTTTCTCTTTCCAGATTTTGTATGCACACAAGTCTACCTTCTGCCAAATGTCTGCTGGTGTTCATTGAGATTTTTTAATATCTTGCAATGTTTAAAATAGGCATTTTTAGCTTGCATTTCAGAGAAACAAAGGTGATTTCAAAGCGTTTTTTTTTTTTAGCCACCGGTACTGCTGTTTTTCCTTTTCCACACATTTCACTCATGGCACTTCTGGCCTATCACGCTCGCACTGGTGGGTGGCAGGTCAGGCGACCATTTTGGTGTGCGCAAAACTGTGCGGTTCTCCTGGTTCTGGGATAGAATGATGGGCAGTGACAGCTCATCCCCACGTCTACCCAGTCTATTAATTTAGTTATGTTCTGGGATAGAATGATGGGCAGCGACAGCTCATCCCCACATCTACCCAGTCTAATAATTCAACATGGGTCAAAACCCTTGACAATAACATTCATTGAAACCAGCTCAGAACTCTACCAATCAGCCAATGTTTGGCTCCTGAACAGCTTTGCATCATTGTTAAAGTGGAGTGTGGTTCCACACCTAACTGGGGCACCATGGTTATGAAGATTTATGGAGGAATTACGTCAGAGTGGAGCCAAAATCCCATAAAGGACTGATGTGATTCAACCAAACCAATCAATTTAGCAGGTTGACCGAGATTAGCAGCATCCACCAACTCACTCACTGCTTCTGTCCCATTGTAGATATCACAATGTCTGACTCAGACCCAAGGCCTGGAGGATTATCTGTATTTCACGAAGTGATGCCTACAAGGGCTTTTTAGCAAGAGCCGTAAGCTCATGGGGGTTTAAAAGGATGACAGTTGCAGAGACCACCTCCATGTTTTGGGCTGTGAGGTGACACAAGTGATATATCTGACTCTGAAGGGTGTTAGTTATGTGTTGCGCTCCTTCATGCTCGGGGAAGTACGGAACACTGTTGCAATGCGATTTGATTTGGCAATAGTAACATAAACCAAACCCACATGAGTGTTTCATTTACAGTGAGAGCCTGAGAGGCCTAAGGGTCCAAGCCCTGTCTTCCCCCTTAGGATTTTACTCTTTGAGGGAATCAAAGAAGTACCTGTGATAAATCTGAGATGATTTTCACAGAAAAGCTGGCCTGGGCCCTTCCCATGTGGCCAGGGAAAAGCAGACAGTTTCTGAACCTGACCTTGGAGGGGGTTGGGAGGCAGGGTTCTGTGGGAGGATCACATGGGGGTGGGGAAAACCGGTCAGCAGAGATGCTGGAGCCATTAAATACTGGAAAGCCGGTGCCGGGGTCCAGAGGGTCTGTGCTCTCAAGCACTACGTCTGCAGAGATTGCGCGGCGGGAAGCGTTGACACTGAAGGCTTTGCCCCTGAAGATCTCTGGTGCAGAGGCTACATGGCGGGAAGTGTTAATTTTGGATGCTTTCCCCAAAGTGAATTATGCTCCGGTGCAGGTGAGCACCAGAGCACTTCTGGAGCGAGGCCCGCTCTTTCCCTGACTAACGCAGGCTGGGGGAGCAGGAGGACTCAACCTACCTGGGATGGGAAGCAGAGAAAGCATAAAACAAGAAGGCTGTGGAGCGAGCGGAAGCGTATGCAGCTCCTGCTGACTTTACTGGTTGAATGTGACCCCCGAATGCTCTATGAACGCCCGCTAGCTTCTAATTTTGAATACCAAAGTAATGTTAAGAGGCAGAAGTGGAGGATTTGGCCTAACTTTGCATATCAAAATAAGGCTGATCAGCTAAGGTGGCAGAATAAGAAAATTGGGGGGATTTTGTAATTAAGATGAGAAAAACCACCATTGCCAAAGCCAAAAGAAGTCAACAGATAAAGACCTTTACAGCTACCAATATTGCCCCAACCCAAATAGGGCACTTAAGAAGAGCAATTGTAGAATCTATCGTCACCAAGAAGAAGAGGTAATCATTGCAAAAGACCCAAACAAGAATTGCCCAGACTCAAGAAGAACTAGGGTGATAAAAAGACATTATCAGCATTTGGTTGATGTAAGAGTAGGGAGACAATTGTGGCAGAAGAGCTGCCCTCCTGTTAGCCAGCATTCAGGAGGAGAAGAGCAAAACCTGTGTTGTATAAGGCATAAACAGCACCAATGTGGTTCACGTCTTTACAGAAGAAGGGTTTATTTCTGGAGTTTTTGAAAGTTAAAAGACTTTAAGTTGTTGGCAAATGAACCTTACCACTGAAGTACTTGCAGCAGAGTTCGAAGTTTATGGTCCTGGCAGACGAGTATACCAGGGCAGAGGACCATGTAGTGTTCGACCTGGCAGGTGAGTGGACCAGGTGAAAGATATTAAAGTACTGTATTGTGGTTAAAGGATGTGGAGAAGAAGTGGCAAAGCAACTACCTTTATATTGTGATTAATTGTTGAATTGTCCTGACAAACTATTTCTGATGCCATTAAGGAACTGCGTTTAAGTATTTTGGTTCTGAGGAAGCAGTTGTATTGAATGTTTTGGTTTTAAGTGGAAACACATGTGTTGTTTCTGTTGAAACTATTAGGAAGACCCCATGAGAGACTTGTTGGAGCAAGAAGAATATTTTTTTCCAGAACTGTTATAAAATGGAACATTCTTATTATGTACAGTGGATATAAAATTCCTGCTTTGAATCTGGGGAAGGACCATTAGCCATGTCACAAGGAGAAACCGTTGTTTGATATAACTGCTGTTTTGTTATACTTTGAATTGCCATACATTTCCTTCAAATGTTTATTGTATGTATAAGTGTGAGGGACAGATTCCTTTTGTTAGAGTGTTTCCTTTAGTTATTTTGGGAGGTAGGGACATTCTTTTTAGGGTAGGGATAGTGAGGTGTTTATCAAACCCTTTAACGTTAATAAAATGGCATCTTATAAAAAAAAAAACTTTAGAGTTGTTTGCTTCACGTTTCTGACCCCTTGCATACCTCTGTACTGCATTTCTGGGAAAGAGAGAGAAAGAGAGAGTGAAGAAGACCATGACGAGGCTGAGAATGAGAGGAAGAATATGGGGGCACCCTGAGAATGAGAAATTACCAGGCAGGACCAATCAGAAGGTTGGAGCTGCAGAGTACACATGTCTAGAACTAGTGAAGTGGAACTGAAGTCAAGGGCTGAGAGCATCACATGTTAGCATGGAGAGCAGCATGTGAAAGCAGATAGAACTCTGGGGGCCAAGTTTAAACCTTTATTGGAGGTAAGTGCTAGGGAATGTGAAGTGGCTGGACTTCCACTTGTCATGAAAATGGTATTTTGGGTATTTATTACTTTACCGGATCATGGGCCCATAGTGAGAGGGAGCCCTTCAGAGTGTCAATGGATTTAACCAATGTTTCATGCCCAAACAAAATGATATCATGGTGGGCCAGTCAGGAGATGGGAAACGAGTGGTCTGTGAATAGATCACCCTGGGTTATAGAATGTGCGTGAGCTGCAGAAGGTGGGCCATATCTGGAGAGACACTGCACGTGGAGAAGAATATCTTCAGTAGCTCGATGAAACGAAAGTGGGTCTGAGGGCCTGAGCAGATACCTACCGAGGTGCGTGAGGTGTCTGGCAGCAAGGACCAAGGCTTTATGGTGCATCTTCGTCAAGTCGACATAGTCTGCCAAGGAGACTTGTAATTGACTTCCTTGCAGATACAGTGAGGATTCCATCATATCTATTATTCAACTGATATCTATTATTCAACCGTGTGCACTATAAACCTGGATAGGTAAGAAGCTTGCCAGACACTATCCTCTTGTTGTGGATTACAAAGAGCATGCCAGCACTGCAACACTGGCCAAAAAGTGGCTTGGTGCTGTACCCCTGTATATGAAACCTGTGACAAGACGTGGCTGGGGACTAAATCCCTACGACACTGTTGCAATTTTAGAGAAAATGAGAGATCAGTATACCCAGGTTAAGGAAAACCTTGACACTATAACCTTGGACATCTTCTGACACCGTTGATCTAGAAAATCCCAAGACGAGTACCAGTTCTGTAGTAGATAACAATTATTGTCCTCTTATGTTTATCCCAACCACCTCCTAGTTGTAAGTACAAGAAGTCTGAGCCTTTGCTTTTGGAGTTGCAAGTTTTATCACCACAGAATATAAGAGGACAATGACTGTTTTTGCTGCTCTTTTTTAATAAAATGAGAGAAGCAGCATAAGGTTTAATGCAGTCCACAATAAGACACATTTAATTAATGAACAATTATGGCAACACATGTTTCACAGAAACTGATTTATTTGGATAATTTTAATTAATTGGCACATATAAACTCTGAAAATCGCAAGCGAATTAAAATATAAGAATTCCCTGTAATCATCATCTGTTTTAGAGGAGAGTCGTTTTACATTTGGCTAGATCTAATGACACGTATTAGGTTACAAAATAACAATTATGAAATGTCATTACCTCCTTAACATAGTTTCATTCGAATTATCATGTGCAAAGAAAATAACTTTAATATCCAATTATGTGCTAAGACAATCAGCGTTTCGGGTTATAGTGTAACGAGAAACCGGGATTAGGGGGTTGATGGAAGTATCTTCTCAAGTTATCGAAGGCTTCAGTCATAGCCCTCTAGTTTATCCAGCAATCCTATGCATGACGTGTGGTGTGCAGCTACCAAAATAGGGTCATATGTTTAAAATAGGAGTTTTGACTCATCAGTATATTTGTGAGACAGACGATACCCATGTGTAGATGTGATACTGAGTTAATTAGCAAAACGTCAAGTTTATGTAGCAGGAAAGAGCACATATCAAGTCGTTGGAGTTTAAATGCTCAGCTTTGATCTAATGTTTGTTTATTAACACAAAAGTAGGGATGGGATCGCATAATTATAATGACCTTTGTTGTAAACACAATCTTTCTGAGCTAATAGGATAGCATATTGTCATGATGCCTGCTCCTTCTGGTCGCTGACCAAGAACCCACTCACCTGACTCCCACTGGCTCCACAGCGCTCCACTCTCCTGTTTGTACTGGTGTACAGCCTCCTTCTTGGGTGCTCATGATTGCATTTGGACCTATAGCACCCACTGTCTTCGACCTGCCTCTCCTTCCAGCCATTGGATGGGCCCTCCCTCCACTGGCCCTCTCTGGAGTGTCTCTCCCCCTTCAGCCCATCTCTATCACGGTTGCCCCGTACAGCTCCTACCAACCCCACTGCTCTCGCCTCTACTGCCTTCCAGTAACGCTGACTCCATCTTGTGTACTCCTAAGGTGAACCTGATCCACCAACCTGCAGCGTCCTCTCCAGTCTGACTACAGCCCCATGGACCTCTTATCCCCACTGAGTATCCTGGTCTACAGTGCCTCATCCACCCTCCCTGCCATCCTCTCCAAAATTGCTCTACAGCCTTCTGGACTTCTCTCCCCTTTGTGCCCCGCTTCTTACCATCCCCACTGATTTCACCTCTACTGCCTTCCTGTGGCACAATCTCCACCTTTCAAGCTCCTAAGGTGATCCTGATCTATCCTACCTACAGCATCCTTTCCACTTTCATCCACCAGCCCCCGGACCTTGCCCCTTCGTGTCCCAGACTACTGTGCCTTGGTGCTTCTTGTGCTTTTTGGCCAAGCCTTCCTTCCTCTTGCATCCTATCCAAAACCCCACTACTACCCTCTGACTTCTCTTCCCTCATTACCCTGGCCTGTGGTTCCTGACCTGCCCTACCTCCGAGTCTGCCCTCTGGTCTAATTCTTGCTCTGTGTTATGCGCTGCTCCTCCTTTCTGTCCCACCCCTCTCCCCTGCCCTCTTCCCCCCTCAAAATTCTCTATCTTATCATCATGGCCATCTCCTCTCTTTACCTCCCCTCCCTCCCCCACACCCACTCTTCCCCGCCTACTAACACCTCACCCTAACACCGCAATCTCATCTACCCACAAATCTACAATACTCCCAATTCCTTTGAAATTGCCCTCTGGAACACCCGATCGATCTGCAAGAAAACCACTGCTGTTCGTGACCTATTCTTACGCCTCAAGCGCCAATTTCTCTGTATCACGGAAAATTGGATCCCTCCCCTTAACTCCTCTGTTCCCGCTTCCAGGGGTGGACTGGCCTATAGGGAACTCTGGAGATTTCCCGGTGGGCCTCTGCACCCTGGGCCTCTTTTGTGTGATATTTCTAAATTTTCTCATAGGAAAAGCATTGGGCTTGCTGAAAATGTATCAAATGGGGCCACTTTGAACCTTATTTCCAGGGCCTCTTTTGGTCCCCAGTAATTAATTCCAGGGCCTCTTTTAGTTCCCAGTCCACCCCTGCCCGCTTCCCTTACCTCGCCTTCATCTCTTTCTTTTGTTCATGTCCCTCACCACTCAGATTGACAAGGGGGGGGTCCTGGGAGTCTCTCTGCCAGACATTAGTCCTGGTTACGAGAGACTTACCCAGAGTCTTTAGCTCACTATCATTCTCAGAGAAGAAATATCCCAAACATATCATTCTTTGTCCTGCCCCGGGGCAGTCCAGCACCGAAATGCTGTTCTTAGAGAGGCACAGCTCCTCCCTACTGATGAGGTCCAACCAGACCGAAACACGTGTCTGGGGATGCTGTTGGTACTCTTGTTCAGAGAGAATTGCCCAGCATTTCGGTGCTGGAATGCCCCACGGCAGGACAACGACTGATCTGTTTAGGATA
Source organism: Ambystoma mexicanum (assembly GCF_040938575.1). Taxonomy (NCBI): domain Eukaryota; kingdom Metazoa; phylum Chordata; class Amphibia; order Caudata; family Ambystomatidae; genus Ambystoma; species Ambystoma mexicanum. The sequence continues at coordinate 240,424,776 of NC_090936.1, read as the reverse complement.
TTTCTTCTCTGTGAAAGATAGTGAGCTAAAGACTCTGGGTAAGTTTCTCGCAACCAGGACTAATGTCTGGCAGAGGGACTCCCAGGACCCCCCTTGTTAATCCTCACCACTCAGGCCAGGGTGGCGGCTTGGGCATTCTCTTTTGTCCTCACTTTACCTCATCTCCCTCTCCTACTTCTCTACCCACTCTTCCTTCCTTTGAATTAATGTATAAAATATTTAATTCTCCCCATGCTATATCATTCCTCATCATTTATCGCCCTCCTTCTCAGCCTCATCGCCCCCAGTTCCACCCCACTAATCGTACTTGGCGATTTCAATCTCCATCTCTCTACTAACCCTTCCTCCTCTCCTGCTGTCATGACCACTGTGAGGGGGCACAAGTTGTGCCACAAGCAGGCTCCCACCAGAACCCTGAGGGCCTTAAAACCACTGCAAAAGGGCACCTGGAGCCAGTCCTGGTGCCTTTGGCACCAGGCTCATATGTAGGAGGGAAGGGCTGTTTAAACTAGGTCCCATTTATGTACATGGGCCTTTAAATCCAACATGGAAGCACCCACACAGTCTAGTTCTAACAACCAAGCCATGCGGTATAGTGTTTTGGGTGTGGCAGGCCTGGAACTACTTTCCCTGGTACTACTTTACCTGGGCTATATAAACCACACCCTGACTGCAGAACACGGTTCGTGTTATTCTGTAACCCACAGCGTGATGCTCACCCTGTCCAGCTCCTGGTCTTCAGCATCTTCCTGTAATCCTGCAAGAACAAGATTATTATGTTTTACCTGAGAAAACACCATCCAGCACTCAGCATCTCAACTGGGCTGCAATCTGTGGAAACCGAGAGAAGAAGAAATATCACTCACCTGTGAGTACTAGCTTAAGGACTTCAGGCAAACCGCTACCACAGCTGCTGTTCGAACATTGCGACCTGCAATAACGAGAAAGGGAAAAACAATATTAGAATGCACGCTTCCAAAACATCAAATTCCATCAGTCTTACCTGAATTCCATTGTGCTACGTCACGCTTCCATCCGGAGCACCACAGCAACATCTGCAAAGGAAAAGAGACATATTCAGGTTTGATTTCAATATTAAGCAACCGCACAGCGCTATACTTACCTTAACGGATTCTGGGGGCCTGTTTTTCATCGCGCTCTCATCCACTCGCAGCACCACAGCGGCCTGTGAGGAGGAGAAGAAGAAAACACAGGTTAGCTTTAAATGACAATAAAGGCACTGCGCTTCGCGCTTTCTCTTACCTAGAAAACGTGCCTCTCCATCCGGCACGCCAGCATCAAGACCTTTGCACCTAAAAGAAGGAGATAAAGACATTAACAAATTCCCACCATAAACAGACCAAAGACTTACAATTAACAAACCTACCTGCCTACCAGCAGATTCAGGGTCACAGCAGGCCTGGGCCCAAGGAAGGTGTACTGCACCAGTGAAGCAACTCGGGCAGCTCGCCAACAAACGTCAAGCGCCCCTGCACAAGAAACGCAGGATGGATAGCTCACCCTACAAATAACTAAGATTAATTGTTCAGCACTGGGCAACTACGCATTCAGGGTTCCAGATCTCAGAGCCTTCCAGACCCCCCCGGGGATATCAGCTGAGTGTAACACCTCTGCCATCCATCCTTGATTCCTACCTTCTCTCTCCTCTCCCCTCCTACTCACCATTCTGGCTCTGCCATTGACATCATCTTTACCTCCTCCCTCTCTGCTTCTCCAATCTCTTCTCTACCTAACTATCTTTCTGACCACTCCTTACTCTCCTTTTACCTCACCCCTCCTCCCCTCCTTGTTCTGCCCCCTTCTTCTGACGTGACCTTCGCAACTTCAATCCTTCTCTCTTGCTGCTCCTCTTCCCTCCCCTCCCTTTCCCACTTCTCTTTCAGCCACTGAAGCCTCATCCACCTTAACTTACTCCCTCACCTCTACTCTTGATCTTCTTTACCCTCTCTCCTCGTTCCGCCCTTCTCGCCAACCTGTTCAACCTTTGCTCTCGGGTCATCTTTCCTCTATGTGCCGCCTTCTTAGGCGCCTTGAACGTTCCTGGCTCAAACACCCCACCCCCTCCAACCAATCTGCTTACTTCTACTATCGCTCCATCTATGACTCTTGTCTCAACTCTGCTAAGCGCACTTACTTCTCCAACCTTCTCCACTCTGTCCTCTCATACTCGCCGTATCTTCCAAACCTTAACTCAGCTTCTCTCTCCACCTACCCTCGATCATTCCATTGTCTCTCCTCTCTCTGCCTCTGATCTTGCCACCTTCTTTTCCAACAAAATCCTCAATCTCCGATAAACTATCCTCTCCTCCCCTTCTTATTCTTCTCCTCCACCTCCCCCTCCCTTTTCCATGTCCTCATTCACCCCTATCACTCAATCTGAAGTTGCTCTCCTTTCTAAAGCCCATCCCACCGCATCTCCCACTGACCCCATACCTACCTCCCTCATCCCTAAAATCTACACCCTCTTCATACCCTTTCTCATCTCCTTTTTCAACACCTGTCTCTGCACTTCCACCCCTTTTAACCATGCTACTATCATCCCCATTCTTAAAAAACCCTCTGCTAATCCCCATCTCGCATCTAATTATTGCCCCATCTCTCTACAACCCTTCCTTTTGAATGGATGGTGTCCTCCCACGTATTCCTCATCTTGTGATAATTCGTTATCTCCAGCTTCGCTGCTTCGGGAAAAAAAATTCTCGGCAGAGGGTGCTGTGCTCGAGGTCGTGGCGTCGATTGTCCCTCGACGGACTCTGTACTCTGTCGACGTCACCAATGGTATAAATAGCTCGAGCCGCGCCCGTTGCTTCAGTTCCGTTTTTCCAATCGCTTCGCTATCGAGAACGGCGCGCTTCTATTTTCTGTGAAGAAAATGTTGTCAGCTTTAACTCCTTCGACACCCAGACGGGGTTGAAGAAGTGTGTAGATTGTTGATCTAAAATGTCGATCACCAATCCCCACCGGATTTGTCTCTGGTGTCTCGGTTCCAGTCACCGAACCGACGACTGCGGGTCCTGTCAATCCATGACCGAGAAAGCTCTTCGTGAGAGAAGAGGTAAACTGTCGGTGAGATGGGAAGCCTCTAAGAAGGCTATGTCAAAAAGACATAAGAAAGCGACTGATTCGAAGGAATCGGATCGCCATAGGCACTCAAAGAGATCTCGTTCTAGGAGTAGATCGAGACACTCTTCGTCATCATCTAAAAAAATGAAGAGGAGATATAGATCTCCCTCATCATCATCATCATCTTCTTTAGAGTCGACCGAAGAAATTCGATGTCCGACTAAATCGGATTCTCCCAGTAAGTGGGAAGAATTCCACAAAAAGATGGAGGTTTTCGAGAACGTGGCCCCGACCCCCTCGAAAGACCCTCGAAAAAGCCATACCCCTAAAGTCGCTCCATTAGACGTCAAAGGGAAGTCCAAGACTACCATGGCAAAGACCGGTAGCGTCTAGGAATCTAAAAGAACTCGAGTCGACGTAAATCCGTCGAAGACTCTTCGAGAGTCGAGCACTTCTCCAGTGCCATGCAAAAAACACAAGCCGTCGAAGACTTCGTCGACGCCCTTGGCGTCGATAATTTCGACTCCAAAACCAAAAACATCCTCAACGCCAGTATCGAAGTCATCTTCGAAGTCTTCGAAGACCCCTTCGACAATTTCAAAGGATTTATCAATTCCTTCGACGCGGATAGTAGAGGAAGAAAAGAGATTCACTCCATTGCCCAGATCAGACTTTTTCAAGTCTATGTCAGCAATGTATGAAGTATCTGCTTCAGAAGAGGACGAAGTTACTCCTCTTGGTGTTTCTTATGGTACAAGACAAGATCCTGAGGAACTTATTGATCAGGAATCTAGAATGAGAGACCTGAGAGATACTCTACATTCTGCCAGTGGAATTGAAACATCCCCAGAATTAGAGTTCTCCAGACCTGATCCTGCAGAGCATGCAGATGCTGGGTACAGGGGTCTTATGACCAAGGTAGTTGAATATATGGGTTGGGGTAATACTTCACCCATTTTTGAACAAGATGACATGACGGATATAATCGTCAAGGGACCTCAAAGATCCTGTTCTCCCTTCCCACAAGGCCCTTCAAAGGACTGTGGAGAAAAACTGGGAGAAACCAGAGAGTATTGCTGCTGCAGATAGCACTTTTCCAAAAAAATATAGACCGGCTGGAACGGATCCTGAATATTTGAATAAACATCTGACTCCAGAGAGTTTAGTCTTTCAGGCAGCATCCACTTCAAAACAAACTGCTTATCCAATATCCCTCCAGATAGAGAGGATAAAAAAGTTGATGCCTGGGCACGTAAAGTTTTCACGTCAGGCAGTATGGCACGTAAGTCAGCAAATGTTACCTGTACCCTAGCCAGGTTTACCCATACCCTGTGGGACTGTATTTCGGCAGCGGCTGATCATATTCCAGAAGGCGAGGAAAGGGAAGGCTTCCTGAATATAGTTAAAGACGGGAAGGAGGCAATGGGGGAATGTCTCCAGTCTGGATTGGATACAGCTGAGAGTATCAGCAGATCCATGGCTGCAAGCATTGTGCTATGCAGATTTGCGTGGTTGAGGAAGTCGGGGTTTGCACCAGACGTGCAAGCTAGACTCCTCAACATGCCCTTTGATGGCTCGAGGCTCTTTGGCAGAAAGGCTGATGAAAGCCTAGAAAAACTTGAGACCTCGAAAGCTGCAGCTAAACCACTTGGCGCCTCTTTGTGCCAGCCTCTAAAACCCTATTCCGGCTCATCTTCCTGGAGGGGTCGTTCTTTTCGATACTACTCCTCTTTTGTTTGAGGAAGAGGACAGGCTTCTCAAAGGGGCAAAAGAAACTTCCCTCGTGGAGCACGAGGAAGAGGTGCAAAATCAGCCTCAGGAGCGGCATCTTTACCCTCAGCCACTCCTGCAGCCGCCTCCAAATCCCTCTGAGACCTTGTTGCACAAAACACCAGTGGGAGGCAGGATCTCTTAGCATCTGAAGGAATGGCGGGCATTACCTTAGATGCTTGGGCACTGGAAACAGTAGCCCAAGGTTACTGCCTCCCCTTCCAAAAATGGCCTCGGAATCATCCACCGGGTGCCAACTCCGCCAAAATTCCGGATCCGCTCCTGTTGCAGGAAATTTTAACCCTGCCAGAGAAAGGTGCCATAGAACTGGTACCTGTAGCGGAGAGGAACAGGGGTTGGTACTCCCCATATTTTCTCATCCCAAAAAAGGACGGAGGACTGAGACCCATCTTGGGCTTGAGAAACTTGAACAAGTTCCTCAGGAAGGACAAGTTCAAGATGGTGACTCTTTCTCAGATCCTTCAGGCTCTCCAACTCCAAGATTGTTTATCATTGGACCTTCAGGATGCTTACTTTCATGTGCCAATTCATCCAAAGCACAGAAAGTACCTGAGGTTCGCGATTGGCAATTCTCATGATCAATTTTGAGTTCTGCCATTCGGGTTGACCTCCGCCCCAAGGGTTTTCACCAAACTATTGGCGGTTGTGGCAGCAAGTCTCAGGAGAGGGTGCATTCACATCTAACCCTACCTGGACGATTGGTTGATCAAAGCAAGTTCTTCAACAAGCTCAGGAACATCTTTCGATCACCTACCACTTCCTCCACAAATTGGGCTTCTCCCTCAATTTCAAGAAGTCCCACATGATACCATCCCAGAAGCTCCAGTTTATCAGAGCAGTCTTGGACACTTCCTCGGGAAAAGCCTCGCCTCCCGAGGTGAGAGCTCTCCACATCCAGCAGATGGTAACAAAATTCCAGAATGCCCAACGTCTACCGGCCTTCGATTTTCTCAGGTTGCTTGGGCTCATGGCATCCTGCATTTTCCTAGTACCAGAGGCCAGGTTGCGAACGAGATCCCTTCAATGGGCACTCAGAACTCAGTGATCCCAGTTCTCAGGGAATATGTTGGATCTTCTGCAAGTCCCGAGCGCAGTGGCTTAGGATCATCTATGGTGGGCTTGCAACAACAACATTCTCAAGGGAGAGTCTTTTTGGCAACCATGGCCGGAGATAACAGTAGTGACGGACGCCTCACTCATAGGGTGGGGAGCACACACCAACGATCTGACAATCAGCGGTCGTTGGTCTCCATCGGAGTCCAAACTACACATCAACCTTTTGGAGCTGAGGGCAATCAGACTAGCTCTGAAGGCCTTTCTGCCCTCTGTACAGGGAAAGAATGTCCGATAATGACGGACTATACGGTGGCCATGTACTACCTCAACAAAAGAGGAGGAGCAGGGTCACTACCACTGTGCAGAGAGGCAATGCAGCTATGGTTCTGGGCAATACGAGAAGGAATCTCTCTATAGGCAATTCACCTTGCCGGAGAGAAGAACACGGCGGCAGACGCTCTGAGCAGGCAGAGCACGGTCTCTCACGAGTGGGAGATAGCTCAGGAAGTCCTTCTGGGCATCTTTGCCCTTTGGGGAACCCCTCAAGTGGATTTGTTCGCCACTGCGATCAACCGGAAGTGCGATCAGTACTGCTCAAGGGAATTTCCTCAAAGAGGAGCTCAGGGAGACGCATTCGTAGTGGAGTGGAATTTTCCACTGCTGTACGCGTTTCCCCCAGTCCCCGTGATTCCTCAAGTAATCAGGAGGTTGAGAAAGTTCAGGAAAACCATGATCCTAATTGCCCCAGATTGGGCCAGGAGGACGTTGTAACCAGACCTTCTGGACATGTCCATCTGCCCTCCAATACGTCTTCCGCAAAGAGAGGATCTTCTCTCGCAAGAGGAAGGTCGGGTCCTCCATCCAGAGGTCAAGACACTCAACCTTCACGCATGGTTTATGAGAGGTTGAGATGCAAGGTTTGTGATCTTCTGGATGACGTAATGGAAATCTTGCTTTCGGCCAGAAGGCCAGCAACAAAATCTTTGTACCGATGTCGCTGGAACAGGTTTAGTAACTGGTGCAAAGACAAGCATGTGGACCTTTTCAGTGTGGCACCCCAATGGTGCTTTCTTTTCTGCTACATCTAGCTAATCTGGGGCTCCAGATAGGAACAATCAAAGGATACCTTGCTGCACTGTCCATTTTCAAACGCTCCTTGGAAGAGGTTTCATATTTCAAAATACCGTTAATCATTCAATTCTTAAAAGGGCTTACTAATGTATACCCTCCAGTACCTTTTCATGTACCAACTTGGGATTTAAATTTAGTTCTAAAATTCCTGACTTGCATACCTTTTGAGCCTCTGCATTCATGTCCATTGAGGCTTTCAAGTCTAAAAACTGTCCTTCTTGTGGCCCTATCATCAGCCCGCAGGGTTAGTGAACTTCAGGCTCTCTCATGCAAACCACCATATACTATTTTTTATAAGGATAAAGTTAAACCTTCGTTCTTACCAAAAGTAGTCTCGGACTTCCATTTGTCACAAAAAATAGTACTACCAGCTTTTTATCCTCCTTTTCATCTGGGCAAGGAAGAGGAGAGATTACATAGACTAGATCCCAAGAGGGCTCTTAGTTTTTACATCTTAAGGATGGCTAAATTGAGACAAGATGACCAACTATTCGTGGGTTATACTGGTCATAAATTAGGCTTATCTGTAACAAAACAGACCGTTTCCCACTGGATCATATTAGCCATAGTTGAATGCTACAGATTAGCAGGAAAAGAACCACCAGATGGGCTTTGTGCCCATTCTACAAGGGGAATGGCTACTTCTGCGGCTCTAATGAGGGGAGTCCGGGCAGCAGATATTTGTGCAGCTGTAACCTGGAAAACAATACATACTTTTGTTAAACATTATTGTTTGGATACTGCCTCCTCTAATGAGGGTTTATTTGCCAAGGCAGTTCTGCATTCTGTCCATGAAAACTGAAATTAGTACTGCCGCCTCCAAAATTGCTACTGCTATGGGAGCCTATCACAAGATGAGGAATACGTGGGAGGACACAATCCATTCGAAGAACAAGTTACTTACCAACTGTAACGTTCTTTCGACTGGATGTTCCTCCCACGTATTCCTCGTCGACCCTCCGATCCTACCCCACAGTACAGTTTACGTTTTTCTTATACTTTCCTCTCACGAAGAATGTATCGGTCATGGGACACACCTGGCTGTTCCTCCTATATGTTTCATTGAAAAATCAGAACTGAAGCAATGGGCGCGGCTCGAGCTATTTATACCATTGGTGACGTCGACAGAGTACGGAGTCCGTCGAGGGACAATCGACGCCACGACCTCGAGCACAGCGCCCTCTGCCGAGAACATTTTTTTCCGAAGCAGCGAAGCTGGAGATAACGAACTATCACAAGATGAGGAATACATGGGAGGAACATCCAGTCGAAAGAACGTTACAGTTGGTAAGTAACTTGTTCTTCTAAACTCCTAGAACGTATTGTCTACTCTAAACTCTCTACCTTCATCGCCAACCATTCTCTCCTCCCCCCTACCCAAACTGTATTCTGTCCTCTTCACTCCACGGAAACTGTTCTCACCTCTGTTCTCAACTCTCTCCTCTCTGCCCGCTACTCTAAGCATTCCTCTATTCTTGTTCTACTGGACCTCTCTGCAGCCTTTGACACTGTTGACCACCCTCTACTCCTTAGCTCTCTCTCTTCATTTGGCCTTAAAGACTCCATTCTCAATTGGGTCTCCTCCTATCTTTCTAACCACACCTTCAGTCTCCTGGGATGGCTGCACCTCCCCTATCTTTCCTCTCAACCATGGCTTTCACCAAGGTTCTGTCCTTGGCCCCTTTCTCTTTTCACTCTATACTTCATTCCTTGTTCCCATAATCTCCTCCTTTGGTGTCTCACACCATTTCTATCCTGCTGATATCCAGCTCTTCCTCTCTTTCTCCTCCTTCTCTCTGACATCCACCATAAACTTTCTTCTTGCATCTCTTCTATTAAATCTTGGATGTCCTCTCATTTCCTTACTCTTAATGCAGATAAAACTGAACTCCTTTCCTTCCCTGCCAAAACTCTTCCTCCTCCCTCCCCTCCTCCTTTCATTCTCTTTCCCCCTTCCCAACTCCCCTTCTCTCCCCATGCCCGCATCCTTGGTCTCCACATTGACCCCACCTGTCTCTTTCCCATCACATTTCTCTCACTGCCAGAGCTTGCTGCTTCCACCTCTACAACTTCCATAAATCCATCCTTTCCTAACCTTCCACGCTACCAAACTCCTCATCTCCTCCCTACTCTTCTCTAGACTCTTCTACTGTTTTACTCTTCTCTTTGGACTCCCTTCCTCTCACCTCTCCCCCTCAAATCTATCTACCACTCTGCCACCCGCTCCCTCTGCCTTTTCTCACCTCACAACTCCATCTCCTCTTCTCTTAACTCACTAAGTTGGCTCACATTTCACTCCCAGCTCAAATTTAACTTCCTCTGTCTAGTCTTCAAAGCCCTCTATTGTCTTGCCCCTCCTTACCTATCCTTCCTTCTCACTTTCTATACTGTGCCCCTTCCTGTTTCCGCTCCTTTCAACTTCTCGCTCCTTTCCATTGGAACCGCCTTCCCCTCCCCATCTGATCTATTACCTCCTACCCCTCATTTTGCACTTCTCTAAAATCCAATCTTTCACTCTCCCACCTAGCACCCTTTGTTTCCTCTTACTACTGAAGCCACCTCCACCCACTCCTCCTACCCCTTCTCTCACTTTGGTCCCTCTCCATTTGTGCTTAACCTCATCAATAATGTAAATTGTTCTTTGTATTGTTTTCTGGTTTAAATTCATTGTCATGTATTGCTTGTTGTATTTACTTGTTCCTCTTGTAAAGAGCTTTGGATTAAAGTGCTATATAAATGAAAATAAATACAAATAAATACAAATGATGAATGTTTTGTTTATTATTACCACCATACATTTTGGGGTTCGTGTTCAAATGCCTGTACTTGAGGGCACAATAGTATACATGGAAATTGCAAACCAAGAGGTGATGGCTGAAAGGTTTAGGATTATTTATCTCTGGCATCGCTCTGGACAGTTCTCCAGACCATCATTCTTCAGCCTGCCAAGTTATCACAGAGAGGAGAAAAAACATATGCAAATCAGGCTTGGTCCCACCCCCATCACTACATGTGTTTTCTTTAGTCACCCCGAGTGGGAGGTATCAGGTAATATTATCCCCATATATATGGTTGCCGTACATAATATCGCCGGGAAAAGGTTGTGGCGATATTATATGGGTGACCATATATATGGGGATAGGGGCAGCCAAAAAAAAGGGTTTGGGTGTTGCGGGGGTGTCCCCCGCAAGTTCCATGCAATAATGTCCCCACAAAAAACAGCAATTTGTCAGCCATATTTTTGCATGGCGATATTTTTGTGGGGACATTATTACATGGAACCGAGTGGGACTACTGTTTCAGACATGGGTCTCAATTCTGCTGGGCGTAGAGACCCATGCTACATCTCATTTACACCCAATGAGGCTGAAGCATGTCTGGGGTTGCCTACGGTCTCAAGCAGGAGGAATGTGACCGAGAGGTTTGGGATAGACTGCCCCTTTTGCGGTAGGACCCATACTTATTTACTTATGGTCTTTCTCCTTCTGTTAATGTAATTTTCCTCCACCCATTGTTGCTAAATTTGTTCTGCAATATATGTAGATCTTCTGAATGGAGTGCTTAATTTGCAGGCTGCCAGTACCCATGCTGCATTTTGTGAGAACGATTAATATTAAGGCATTGCAACAGCACAAATCAATTTTTGGGAGATTTTCCGAGATTTTTCTTTGCTTCCTGGAACTTGTAGTCCTGCATTAAAAATTGGCAAATGATCAGTATTATTCTTTGCTGGACACATATCTCTATAATGGAGTATGAATATTGACATGTGTGTGACCATGATTCAAGGCAATGGGAAATGGTTTCTTTTGACTGTAGCACAGTAATTGCAAATCTCTGGATTGCATCATGTGCAGATTCTGCTCTTTTAATCCTCGCTCACATCGGCAATCCAGGGTTCTTCATCATTGCATTCTAAGGAGACAGGAAAGGCTTCTCTAACAGGTGTTAATCTAGGCTTTCAAAGTGACCGCCCTGCCCGATAGTTGCATGATTTGGCTTTTTTTATAGTTCAGTCATTTAATATTCAAAATGAGGATGCCTTTAGAGCATAGACCCCATATATTTTTTTTATTTTTATTTTTTATTTATTGTGATAACCATTAGGTTTTTACAAAAACAGTCTTTCTCCTTAGGACACCACTTGCTTCGTCGTGTCGAGATTTGGTCAACCTCGCATGGACTATTGCTCCGTGCTGACTAATTGCTCGCGTTCTACCGGGGCGTTCGCCCTTCTAAGGGCTACGTCCAAGAATTTAGCGGTCATCCTAGACCATCTGGGCGAGTCTCCAGCGATTAGCCTGCTCCAGCGGGTTTCTTCATCAAGGCTGATTTCGTTTGACGCAAGTGGTGCCAGATATGTTAATCTTTCTGTTGTTAAGGCTGTACATGACATTAGGAGGTGGTGGATTGTTTCCTTTTGGGTGGGGTCTCCACACAGGCGGCATTGATTGTCTAAGGCGCCCTTTCGGGCTGCTAGAATTTGCCTTGTATTTAATAGATTCAACCGTGCCCTCATAAATGTCTTCCTTAGCTTCTTCTCCGGAAATTTTTCGCAGTATTTTAGTGGCTCCCTCAACCGATTATGTGCGGGAGGTAGATGCTTTAATGATCTGTATTGGAGGACTCTTTCGGCAGTGTTAATCCAGTCTTGATCGGCCAGTTTCCTCTTTACCCTTCCAGGGTTATTAAGAAGTGTTTCGGCTGAACAGGCCACCTCTTCCAGTTTTTCATGTATTTTATTTACCCAGGTCAGAAGCGGTTTGCTGGAGCCCTTTGTGATTTCGATTTTCATAAGCTGGAAAATTGGTAACGAGTCTGGAGACAGAATTTTTCTGTACAATTGGACCGCGCTCTGGGTTACCACTGCGAATAATGATGATAAGCCAAGCTCACGACGAATGGCTGGCGTGGGTGCAGATTTTGGGAGTGCTAGGACAGACTTCCACAGGTAACCTTCCAGCTTAGGCCAAATTTCCGCTGGTAGGGACAGATTTGCCGCCATTCCATAAGTTAAAGCTGGGATAACCTTAGACTTATAGAACTGAACAGCTGGTGTCCATGAAAATTTGCCGAATTTATTGTCCACGGCACGGGTTTGAGATGTAAGGCTGCGGGTTTTTTCCCATAATGTATTCAGAAGTGAGTTGTCTTTCAGTGAGTTGTCGATCATTACGCCTAGATATTTAAATTCGTTCACGGTCTCAATTTTAGTTTTCTTCAGGTGCCATTTGTATGTTTTCTTGTGATCTTTCGAGGTTTTATCAAAGGAGATGATTTTTGTTTTCTGCAAATTGATCTTTAAGTTGTTGGCCTCCATGTACGTTGCTAAATTGTCGATCTGTCTTTGAAGTCCGATGGCCGTTTGATCCAGCAAGATCAGATCGTCCGCGTACCACAATCTAGACATTTTCACATCACCCAGCTTCGGAGGAAACGCTCGAACCGATTCTTCAGTCTCTTGAAAATCGCCGATAAAGGCGGTGAAGAGCGCTGGGGCTAGGGGACAGCCTTGTTTGACCCCTCTTTCTGTAAGGATTGGATCCGATAGACTTCCCTGCTGACACAGCCTCACTCTTAGCGATGTTTTAGAGTGGAGGGCCTTGATAGGGTCCAAGATTGGTTTAGGGCACTTCCAGTTTTCAAGCTTTGCCCATAATTTGGCTCGATCCACCGTATCAAACGCCTGGGATAGGTCAATCATAGCCATGTGTACTCCAGGGGCACCACCTTTGGCTCTCGTTTTGATGGTGTTCAAGATTAAGATATTTATCGCTGTTCCCGCTCCTTTTTGGAATCCGGTTTGGAAAATATCAAACAGTGGCGCTTGTTTGGCCCAGTCTTTAAAGTAGTTTAGTGTCAATGAGGCAAATATCTTCCCAATAATGTCGAGTAGGACAATCGGTCTGTAGTTGTTTGGGTCCGATCTAATCCCCTTTTTATAGATCGGCACAAGGACCGCCTCTGTCCAGGTCTTCGGGATTTGTTTTTGTTTACGGCATTGCTCGAACAGCTCACAAATCAGGCCCGCCCAAGCTTGGGGATGCTGCTTCAAATCTAGGTTGGTAAGGCCGTCCGGTCTGGGGGCCCTGGAGTTCTTTAAACGTGAGATTGTGCTCGTGATGTCTTCCAAGACAGCCATGTTCACCCAAGGCTCACTCTGGTCTTCATGTTGACATGAAGCTGGACTCTTCAGAGTGCCGGCTGAAGGCAGAGCGTACAGCTCAGTGAAATGTAAGCTCCACTGCTGTTCAGTGACATTGCTTACAATCTGGGGTGGATTCTGGCCATTGACCGTTTTTAGTATGGACCAGAAGTCACGGCTACTTTTAGAGATCCCGATTTTCAGCATTGCCTCTGCGTCTTTCTGGTATAAATTTTGACGTTCTTGTGTGAGCCATGCTTTATATATTGTTTTCCCCCTTTGGTAGGCCTTCCAACCTTCTTCATTGTTATTTTTTTCTGCTGCTCTTTTTAATCTTCTGATTTCTTTGCGTTTCGTTACAACCGCAGCATTGTAGATGTGGACATGTGGAGGTTGATGTCGAACTTTCCCACCAAAGTTCACTTTGTGTGGTATCAATAATGATACATATTCCGGGCGTTGGACTTCTACACCCTTGTTGGGGAATGGTTGTTTTTTGCACAATCTATCCTTTACTTCGATTATGTTGTCCGAAGTCAGACGGATTCGGTTTAGCTGCTTGTTCGTATCGATTTCAAAGGGATAGATTGGACGGTCTTTCACTTCACCACTCCAATATAGGTGCAGCAGGTTGTGGTCACTTTCAGTTGTTCTTTTGACTCTGAAGCCTTGGAAGTATGGAATTAAGCCCTCTGAGATAAAGATGTAGTCTAGAACAGCAATAGACGATTCTCTTTCCCAAGTAGGGAATGACGTACCTCCTTCTTGGAGTGTGGCCACATTGCACAATTGTCTAGACCTCATCAGGGCTAGCCATGCGATACCTCTCTCATCCGATTTTCTCAGGGCTGGGCACACCATCTCGTCCGCTGAGCATGATCCACATTTGGCATTCAGATCCCCACAGATGATAAAGTTGGGGATGTCGTGATTGATTCTGATGTCGTCAATGGCGTCAGCCACTAGATTGCAGAAGTCTTTTGTAGCAGTTTTCCCGGGGTTCCAGTAAAGGTTGAGTATGGCAAGGTCAGAGCAGGACCTCCCCTTCCCGCCCTGGCCTTGATGGTACCAACTGGCCATTGTGGCTAGCATGCCGTACTCCTCTCTGATTTTCTTTTTCATAGTGATTCCTGAGCCCAGACGTACGGCGGTTAGCAGTCCGCCTGATGGCCTGCCCACAGTGGGTTTCTGGGCTGGGGATACTTCAATTATGAATCCTTCCAGAGATGGTTTGTCTGTTAAACACGTTTCTTGGAAGCAGATTAGATCAAATTTGTTCCAATTTGTACCACTTGGTTGGGTTAGGTGGTGGTACCCTCTCGTATTCCATGATGCCATCTGAAGCACCGTTTCTTCCCAGTGTTGGGCCTTGTTGGTGAACGGCTTCCTTGTAAAGACGGCATCATGGATTAACTGCTAATCCTTTTTCATCCTGCCGAAGGTATCAACGATCCACTTCCAAGGCTTTGGTGCCGTTGTTGCTGGTGTGATTGGGATGGACCGCGCTATCTGGTCACTGCCTAGCTGGTCAGACCTGGAACTACCCTCTCGTCGACGGTGGCCATTTTGCGCTCTGTTGCTGGCTCCAACCCTTTTGGTAGGATAAACGTCTTGGATTCTCCACTCTTCTTTATGGCGGTCTGCCGGGCAGACTCTTCTTCTGTTTTCTTCTAAGGATAAAGGAACTTTTGGCTCAATTTTCTCTCTTGGCGCAAGACTTTCTTCTATCCTTGCGCCCTTTCCCATCTCCTTTCTCCTTGTCTGTAATTTTTCCAATTTTAGGCCCATGCGCAGGTCTTTTGATATTTCTAGGGGCCATTCGTTTAGAGCATTCGCTCTTACATGCATGTAGGCTTTGGCTTTATGGTCTCTGTGGTATGGCTCTATCAGAACCAAGTCACTTGTTGACAGGTGCCGGAGTTTGTCTATTTTGGATATTGCTTTTAGGACCGTTCTTCTGTTTAGGACCATGTAGCTGTCTCTTGCCGAGATTTGCTCTAGTTTAAATAGGGAGATATCAGAGTGTTCTAGCTCTTTTTTTGCAATAGTTTCTGTCCGTCTACTGCGGTCTTTGGGCGAGGGTCTTCGATGGTATCTTTGTTCTTGTACTCGAGACTTCCAAGCAGGTTTTCCGTATTCTCTGTTCTCGGGATGCTTCGCTTCTTTAATTTTTAGACCTTCTATCATTTCTAATCCCAAACTGGGTGAGCTCGAACGCCTTTCCCAACAGCTTGCCCTCCTAGAACCCAAAGACCCTTCTTTCGGCGCACTAAGTCTCCTTGTTGTTTTTCGCTCATCTCTGGGTGGACTCATTAAATCCTCAGATCGAAATGATTCTGATGGAGGTGAAATAGCGTTGGCGTACTCCACCATCTGGCAGTCATTTGGAGAATCAGGGTCAGGGTTTGCGTCACAAGGCCCATTTAACAGTGCTGTCTGATCGTGATTCTTGTGGGTACTCTCAATGTCTGAGTTGTTGTTGCCCTTTTTTGCTCTTGTTATGATAGGGCTCAAGTGTTGTGGATTAGCACTCCTAATTTGAGGACTGGTCGATAGGCTGACTGCGTATGCTGGAGACCTTTTTCTGGGGATGCGCAGGAGCGGCCCTTCTGTCTGGTTTTTCGCGTTGATTGGTTTTGTTATTACTTGTCTTGTCACTGGGAGCGCTTCTCGTGGTTTCGCTGGGCCTTTTGCGAAGATTGGGGCTATGTCTTTCTTTTTTGTTACTACTTCTTCAGTTTGGGTACTGCTAGTAATTAAAGCAGCAGTGTGTTGGACTCTGGGGGTAATGTTAGACAGCTCCTTCCCCAGATTTTTTATTTTTTCTTACAGGCTCAGTTGTGTGTTTTTTGAGTTATGATCTGTGGCCGTTACATAGCCTTCTATAAATGTCAATTTCTCCTTTAGAGAAGTAATCATTGTTGTGTTATCCTTTAAAGCTTCGTGGATGGATTTGTAAAGTTTGCTGAATGGGTTGAGGGCTATTGTGAGTGCCGACATGATAGTCAAGAGGTCCGTCTTTTTTTTGGATGATGGTATTTCTTTGTCAGACAAACCCGACATGTCGCTGTGTCCTCTTAATCTAATCGGCGTGTGTAAGCCTCTTTCAGCTTGTAGCTGCTGTCTCCTTTCTGTATAGTTTTTTTCCAATACTGATGCAGACTCTCGACTATCGGCGGATTTATCCGCCCCGGTTTTATTATTATTGGACTGTGTGTGAGGACGGGTCCAAGCGTTGGAGTCTTCTGCCTGGGTGTGTCTTATTCTAATTGATGGTCTATCACTCAACTCCGTGCACTCACTCTGTGGAGGAATTTGGTTCTGTTGTGCTACTGGTAGTTCTTTCACGGGATCTGTTGGGCGAAGATCATTTACGTAATTCATCCGTACGGGGTTGGGCTCTTCGCATCTTGTTGTTTGAGCTGGTTCGCCCACCAGATTAGACCGTGTGTTCAATTCGTCCATGGTCGCTTCTTCGTCTGAGTTTCTTGAGAGCTCCAGCCGAGGGTTTGTCAACAGTGGCGGGGATTTAGGCGGGTTAGTTGGCGGGCCAGCCTCCGCCCTTATTCCAACTAGGACCCCGTCTTCACTGCAAGGTTTGCGTGCATGCCATTTGATCTTAGATGCTAGATTACTCTCAATTAGATCTGTTTTACGGATTTTATTCACTGGCGGGGGTTCTTGTGCCGCTTCCAGTAGTTCCGCGTCAGACAACTCTTGGTCAGAGTGCAGTTTCCTCTTGCTATGTTTTAGGAAGTAGTCCTTCAGCGAGGGGAGTATTGGTGGTTTTATCGGCTCCGTGCCTCCTCCTGTAGCTTTGAGGCCAGCCTTCCGCCCTTTTTTTACACAGACCTTCCCATCTGGGACTTTCTCTTTTGGTCTGTCTCATTGTTTTTTTGTAGAATCTTGGTCTTGTAGAGACTTCTTGGTTTTTCTTTTGACTTTTGTCGTCTTCCCTCTCTGATTCCGAGTCGAAGTCAGGTGATGATATGGCTTCGTAAGTTTTTGCTGACACTTCAGTAGTTTTTATGCTTACTTTTCCATTATTTTCCTGGCTCTTAGATCTTCTAGGTCTTATACTCGGTTTACTGGCTGTTCTGGTTCCCGTCGAGGAGGCCTGGCCTGAAGAGTTTAGACATTCTTGTGTTTCAAACACTGAGTCATCGTTGTTTTCTTCGTCACGCGAGGCTGCCTCATCTTTAGATGTCACCGTGCTGGCCTCCCTGCTATGGGACTCTGCTGCTGTTGGTGTCGTATCCTGGCAGATACTCAGAGTAGGATGGGGCATTTCCGACCTCACGGTTCGCCGCGTGCCATTTATTTCAGATTTTTCCCCCTCAACCCCCAACTCTCCTGGGAGAGCCTCATCGACAATGAGCACCCCCAGCCCCGCAGACCACCGCCTAGGGCGTCCACCGACGGTCTCAGGCTCATAGTCACTCGTCGGGGCGGTAAGCCTGCTGGGGGGTGCCTGCATTATGGGCTCAGGCGTGGTGCTAGGATCAGTTGCGGGTTCAGGTTGCGGTTTGTTACTGCGCATCCACCGACCCGGTTCTGCTTCGTTGGAGGCGGCCAGTGAAGTCATGGTGGAGAAGGCGCTCTGGAAGCTCCCCGCTGGATAGACAAGTGGACACTACTGTCGTCGTTGCCGCTCCAAGTGGCTGAGGACGACCAGGGACGGTCTGCGGCAGAAGGCAGGAAGGGGGTTCACGGGATTCACAAGGTTCACAGATTAACAGGTAGGGTCGGGAAAGGGAACGTGGGGCGTGGGAGGGAAAAGGGGCGGGAAAAGGGGAAGGTGAAAGGTGAAAAGGAGAGGAAGGGGAAAGGAAGCGAGAGAAGGCGAAAAAAGAGGAAGGGTAGAAGGGTAAAAGGGGGAGAGAGAAGAAAGGAAAGGAAAGGGGAACGGGGAAAGAGAAGGGAGGAAGGGGCTGGAGTACCTCAGACGCTCTTTCCCGCCTTCACCTTCAGGTCACTTCGCCAGATCGTCTTCTGGGCTCCGTCTTCCTACTCCTACTCCGACTCCCGGCACCAGACACCTGACACACTGTGCCACACACCGTGCCACAGTTCAGAGTTCGCACAATCCTCGGAGAAGAAACACAGCGGTCCGCCTCCAGACTCCACCTGACACACTGCCACACACCGCGCCGCGCTCCGCGCCTGCGCGTGGTTTATGTAGAAAAGTTCAAAGTTCAGAGTTCGCACAATCCTCGGAGAAGAAACACAGCGGTCCGCCTCCAGACTCCACCTGACACACTGTGCCACACACCGCGCCGCGCTCCGCGCCTGCGCGTGGTTTATGTAGAAAAGTTCAAAGTTCAGAGTTCGCACAATCCTCGGAGAAGAAACACAGCGGTCCGCCTCCAGACTCCACCTGACACAATGTATTATTAATGTAAACATTGCACATCAGGTACTTAAAAACTGACACACAGATTCAGTCAGAGGAGCTGCCAGAGAGCATAACCTGT
Source organism: Ambystoma mexicanum (assembly GCF_040938575.1). Taxonomy (NCBI): domain Eukaryota; kingdom Metazoa; phylum Chordata; class Amphibia; order Caudata; family Ambystomatidae; genus Ambystoma; species Ambystoma mexicanum. The sequence continues at coordinate 240,406,095 of NC_090936.1, read as the reverse complement.
CATCAGCCTAAACTGGTAAATGCTCCCTCTTTGGTCACACCTAGAAACCAATTCATGTATGCAAACCTGGAAAAAGCAGGCACTGTGGTCTCCCCACAAGTCAGATATCATTCCCACCTCGCCCTTCCCTAAACAACCAAAGCTATTTTCCAAACCTCGGGCTGTTGATATAAAGAATTCATCTTGTCACAGACCTAGAAAGAAATGGTGTTAAAGATATTTTACTTTTTAAAAATTGTATTGTTACTTGAAAGTCTGCTAATGAAATGGGAGCTATGTAGAAGAACTTTAGTACATACTGATGCGCACACACATTCTTCAAAAAGTCATCAAGGGTGATGGTCATCTTGATAACTGCCAGTTGGTCCTGCTTTTTTTGTATCCACCTACGGCCTCCTATTTCTTAACGTTTCTAGTTTGCCCTTTACACAGAGTAAAAGTGGCCTCCCACTTTAAGCTCCTCTCCCCGCTCCCTCACGACAGAGGCACTGCAAAGGTTTGCGCCCAGCATTTATGGCCAAGTAAATCTGGTACTTCAGTTATATGTAATATATTCCACATCGTCAAGGTCACCCCACTCCAGTATGCGTCCATGCAAAAAAAGAAAGCATGTTCTTGATGGAACATCTGCCATCGTGCCAATGGTCCTTGTGGAGGTTAAACCTGAGCGAGAGATTCTAAAACACCACCATTACATCAGATTCAAGTCAGAACAAATTATTGGTCAGCACCCAATCTGATGATGGCACGGAGCTCTACATGCAGATAAAGTAGTTGTATACTGAGTCAATCCACAGAAGCAGCTCATCTTTGATATAATACCCATCATGACACGTGAGGAGAATAGTGTTCCCTAAAGGGCAAGTACTTGTGTGCCCCCAAGAAAATATGAGGTGCATTTCTTCCTCCATTTATGGTAATATGCATCAGACCTTGTACAGGACATTTTGAACATTCCGTACTGTAGCATTTCCTAAATGTTCTACCCAGTGGCAGAAAATTAATTTCTGGCTCAATCAATTTTGTAATTGCTCAGTAGAAAACCATAATGCAAAACAAGGTGGCTCCTTTTAAAAAAGGTCTGTTGAAGGTCTGGATTAGGAGGGTTGGAGTCTCAAATGGTGATGTGAAGTCTAGAGTTGAATTGTTTCCTTCAGCACAGGGTTAAAAGTAATCAAGGCTGGGCATCTCAATGGGTGCCACTTTTGCATCCCAGGTAGTCTGGAATCACCCCTCCATAAAAATGGGAATCCACACCATACAATTGACCACAGCAGAACAACCTCAAAGCAACTTAAATGCAGTACTGTGTACTTTACAGGAGGTTATCACACGATACCATACCAGTGGGGTGCCCAAGTTAGTATTACAAGAGCAAGCAAGAAAGGCATCACTACAAGTATGGTGGCTACATGCTTTTGGGGGGATCCGTCTGTAATTATCTACCAGTGTGTTCTCAGACTTGATAACCCGTGCAGTAAATAATATTTTCCTCTTTAAATAGAAGTTTACGCTTGACCAATGAGCAAATTGCTGTTCCAGTAGGCTTCCACAAGCAACCCGCTCTGTTACATTAGCCAGATTCCTCTTTCACCCCTTCTCTACTGCCTCATTGTGAATGCCATCTGAAATTATAGTTATGCTTTTTCCTTATTACGGCACTTCTCTCACCTTGTGTTTTATACTTATTATTATTTCTCACTTCTACTTGCACGCACTTCTCCTTTCTCTGGCACTTTAATCTGAATATTCCAACTGGGCTCTGCATTGTGGTTTTGCCTGCAGTTGGCAACTTATAAAATGCCTGTAAGTAAATAAGTTCACTCATCTCCAGAGATCATATGTCACACTGGGGCTGGTCTTATTAAAAAAAGAAAGTCTCTCACAGCTGGAGAGGTTCATTGTGAGCTCCAGATCGATGCTTTAAAAACACATTTACTGTAGTTCATGTATTCTGCTTACTCATCAAAAAACATCTTTTTAAAAATATGAGAGGACTGGTGGACACTGCTCATAATTTGCACATTTCATGCAATCATTGTCTTTTCATTCTAGGCCTTTTCATCATGACTACTTTATACTGCCTTGGGTCAAAATCCTTTACCTTTAAAAATGCTTTTAAAAAGAAGAGTGTTGGGGGGAATGTTTGGAATTCATATGAAAGGGCTTCTACCTTTTTTCAGAGTACAGTGTCTGATCTCCTAAAGTACCTACCAGAGGGCAGAACAGTAGATAATGCGACATGTTTGTTATGGCTCAACCTTGTGGCAAGGGCAGAGACTCTTTCTAGTGCCACACTGCAGAGAGGTGAATTTAGTTTTGACCATGGGGATTTAGAAAGATGTGTGGGAGGCAGTTTTACCAAGATTCAGAATCTGTATTGTGGCAAAGGACACATTGCTACACAAATATCCATGGCAGATAGTGTAGCTCAGTGAGTGGCTGTAAACCACCTGCTGTCCAGGATCTAGAAAACCCATAGGTCAAGGTCAACATGCTGACTATAATAAGTTGGATAATTATCTCTGTTTAGCATGGTAAGAACCTGGCATGATGCACTCTGTACAATCTGATACAATTATCTTAGCTTGTCTGACAGAAAGGGAGCCTTACATTCTGGGGCAGGTTTGGGCAGTACCTTCCTGCTAGTCTGAGCCTAGGTAGACCAGAGTAAAGTGATGGTTTAGGGCTGTGAACACCCAAACCCACCCCAGCTATTAGTGTTATGAAGAACAACAAGATAACTGCCTTGTATGTATATAATTAGAGGAGAGTAGGTGTGTTGTATTTATGTACATAGTTACAAGAGCTTTCTTATTTGCCTACAATGTGAATGCAATGTTATCCCAATTCTGTGTTTTGTTATCGTTCTGGACGTTCCAGAACAGATCTGGGTAAAGGACCACACATGGTTCCAGGGAGAATGCTTGTATTTGAAGAGGGACTGTTGTGGTGATGGGCATTGGTTTGGGGCTTCTAATGTTATATCTTTAATAAAAGAAATTTTGATTGTTACTGTGCACAGAGGATCCCTGAACACAATACTGGCAATGAGGATCCAGTGTTTTTCAGCTGCCGCAACCAGTAGCTGTGCAGGAACATTGCAGCAAGCCAAAAGCGGAAAGCAGCGAGCAGTGTGCCGTCACATGGGTCAGGATTGAACTTAATGTATCAAGGTAGGAGTTGGCAATGCGTCCCGTGAGCACCAAGAGAAGTGGGACAACCTTGTGCTGTCGGCGTGGCTCACAAGTGTTTGTGAAAGGAGGGACAGCATTCATCCTCCCAGAGAACCCAGTGTATTGAGGGACAGCACAGCGGGAGAAGCGAGGAGCAGCAAGCCCCTCTCAGCATGTGTGCAGCATGCACGAGCATCTCCCCCAGCGTGTCACTGATTTGAGGGACGGGCACCGCAGGAACAGCTGACGACGTTCCGATAGGAGCAAAGTCTTGCGATATTTCGCAGCCACCATTTTAAGGGCAGGCAACTCTTAAGACACTGCAACACATGCCACCATTTTAAGGTCTGGTGTTTAAAAGGATCAGTATCTAGATACCAAGTCCACAAACAAAATGAATATACCTGGTCCTGCGCTATTTCTAGTAAACCCAGGTGAACCTAGTGTCAAGTGGGCAGACTGGAAAGATAGATTCATGCGGTATCTACATGGAGTATATGGTAGTAATTTTGCCGTCGGCCGTAAATACTTGATGTTCTGCCATTGTCTGGGACAGGAAAGTCGGACGATATTTAAAAACTACCCGATTTGCCGGACCAAGAAGTAGAAGGATTAATTATCTTTGAACAGAGCCTGTTGTATCTTGCCAAACATTGCATTGTCAAGGAAAACACATTCTTAGCGAGATTCTACTTCACCATAAGGGATCAGAAGATTGGAGAGTCAATTGAAGAATGTGTCACTGTCCTTAGTGGTTTGGCAATTAAGTGTGACTACACTCATTGTAGAGATGAACATATTAAGGAACAACTAATGATTTGATGTGCCGACAACAAGATTAGGGAAGCGTTGTGGCGAGAAGGAGTGAGTGGTGTGGATTTTTTATTAGAGAGGGCAATTGAAATTGCTATACTGGCAGAGCAGACAGAGAAGTGTATTAAGGCTTTGGATACAGAACCTACAAAGACTGCCCCCGACTGTGCAAATACTTTTGACCAAAGTCAATTTCGAAAAGCACAGAACAACAAAGAAGAAATAAAACAAGTGAACAAAAAGAAAAGAAAGTGGATTATAAGCAACGGGTGGAAGGAAGACCCTTTATCAAGAGATGCTGTTGATGTGGAAACCGGGATCATTTGCACATCATGTGATATGCAAGGATTATGGAAGAAAGGTTTCATGTGGCTCCCTGTTGCAGGCATTGGAATAAGCCAGTAGTATCAAAATGGTACAAGATTGTACAAACTTTTGGCAGGATGCAGAGAGTGATGGTGGAGAAGGTGTGTGTGTGTGTGTGTAATGAATGCTATCAATGCAGTGCCTAAAGGAATTAAATCACATACAGAGATATCAGTTAATGCCGTTCCAGTGAAACTTCTGATACATAGCGGGCCATATTATACTATTGTCAATATGGAAATTTGGAGGGAACATTTTTAATTTTTATTGTTGTGATCTGCAAGAGACGAGCATGAGTGCACATGCTTATGGGGATGTTCCTATCAACCTAGTTGGGGAATTTCTGGCTCAGTTCAGGTATGGTGGGAGTTTCGTCCAAGGAATCGTTAGTGACGTGCAAAGGTGGAAATTTACTATCCTGGGATGCTCGGGCCGATCTTGTGTTGAGACTTGATCCCGACCATCCCTTGCAAGTTATTGTTGTGCAGAGGACTCCAGGTTCAGTGCAAGTTGTTCAGGTGGGGAACATTTTTCCTGTTAATGTGCTTGCAGAGGTCTTTGCAGAAAGGTTGGAATGCCTTAAGGGATTTGTTCATTTGATTAGGTTAAGGCCTGAGGCAATACCAATAAGGTCAAGAGCGCGCACCATACCACTTGCTTTACGGGTGTATGTGGAAAATGCGTTGAAGAGAATGATGAATGAGGGTATAATTGAGGAGACTGATGCAGCAGAATGGATAAGCCCCATTGTGGCAGTGTGCAAGCCCAATGGGAGCTTAAAGCTATGCATTGACGTTAGGGGCCTTAATAAAAAATAGAAAGCCAGATTTCCACTTCCCAGAATTGATGATTTGTTGGTGAGAATCGGTGGAGCTGCAATGCTTTCAACTCTTGACTTAGTCAGTTTACCATCAAGTTAAGTTACATTCTGACTCCATGGACCTTGTTGCTTTTATAACACCTTTTGGACTATATTGTTGTAACAGGATGCTGTTTGGACTGGTCTCTGCGTCAGGCGTATTTCAAAGAGTCATGAATACGTTGCTAAAGGGCTTGTCAGGGACATACTGCTATCGAGATGATATTTTAGTATGGGGAAAGAATGAGGAGGAGCATGATGTGCAATTAAGAGGTATTGAAGAAAATGGCATAGGCAGGTTTGACTGAGAAATCTAAATTTAAGGCTGCAGAAGTTCAGTATTTGGGGCATGTATTATCGGTGGATGGGGTAAAACCAAAGCATGTAACCTTGGAGGCAATAATGAAGATGAATGCTCCAAAAGATGAAAAGGAATTGTCATTATCTGGGGTTGGTCGAATTCTATGGAAAATGTGTAAAAGATTTGGCTCAGAGGACAAAAACTATGAGAACATTGGTGAAGAAAGGTGTGAGATTTCTTGGGTGTGAAAGATGCAATGATGAATTTGAGGACATAAGAAATACTTTGGTGAGTGTGCCCATTTTAAAGGATGGTTTGGGATGTGGAATTATACACTGATGCAAGTGAGAACAGACTTGGATGTGTATTGATGCAAAGAAAAGGGGATGAGTTGCACACAATTGCTTTTTGCGTCACGGGTGCTTAAGGAGGTTGAGAAGCGTTATTCGGTTGTTGAGAAAGAAGCCTTGGCCAGCATGTCGGCGATTGAAAAATTCCATCAATTTTTGTGGGGGAGAAAATTTGTTGCGCTGATGGATCACATGCCGTTGGTGGGCATTTTTGAAAGTAAAGGGTTGGATGGAGTTTCAGGGAGAATTGTCAGGTGGATTTATTCTCTCCAGGAATTGGACATGGAGGTAAGACACGTGAAGGGTGAGCTGAATGGTATTGCTGACGCGTTGTCACGAAATCTCATAGAGGAAAATGATGTCATGGTGCTTGAGGAAGGAGACGTTTTTGTGAACTGTAAGGTTGCAAAGGAAAATGAATAGAGAGAAGAGGGAGACAATGATGCAGTGTACAAAATGGTGACAAATGTCCAGACGGGATGGCTAGTAGAAGAGATGGATGAACATTTGAGTAGTTACGGGAGGGTGAGAGAATAATTAAGTGTGGAGAAGGGAATATCAAAGGGGGAGTGATCAGTGGTGCCGGAGGGCATGAGGAGAGTGGTGTTGGAGATCGCTCACGAGAGACATTTTAGTGTCCGTAGAACAAAAGGGATGATCTGGCAAGATTTTCGGTGGCCTGGGCTGGACGACGATATTGAGTTATTTTTGAAGAGTTGTGAGGCATGTTTGGATAGTGATAGGCTCTATGTACTAGAGTACTGCCTATGAAGATTGTGGCTGTGGGAATATTGGGTCCTGTGTCTGTTAGGGGTGCCCAAGGAGCATACTTAATGTATATGATGGATTTGTTGTCAAAATGGCCTGAGGTGTGCATTGTGAGGGACATTAGCTCATGCAGGATAATACCATTTTTGGAGTTCGTGTTCTGGAGAGAGGGATTTCCAAGAAGAATTGTCAGATAATGGCCCCCAGTTTGTGGGTAGAGAGATGCAGGAATTTCTGGAAGATAATGGGCTTGAACACTCTACTACGGCTCTCTATAATCCCAAAGGTAATGCCACTGTTGAAAGATTCAATAGAACATTGATGGAGGTGATTAGGATTGCCATTACGCCTGGTGGTGATTGGGAGCAGACAGCTATGGGGCGGGTGGTTCAATATAGAGTTGCACCTCACCAGGTGACGGCTGTGTCACTGTTGGACGCTTTGCAGAAAAGGGAGCCGAATCCTAGGTTGCATCCTTGGTGGTTGAAAAGGTGTGTGGAAATGTCATGATCCATGCCCCTGACCCCCTCGTGTATAACAGTCCCCTGGCAGCAGTGGGGCTAAAGCCCTTCACACTGGCCCCAAGGGCCTTAAAACTCCATCAGAAATATACATGGCGCCAGGCTCATTATCCGGAATAAAGCAATACCAGTTTTGGACCTTATTCCAACATGGAGGCCTATTACACAGCTCAGTTCTTTAGAACCAAGCCATGCGGTCTAGTGTTTTGGATGTGGCTGGGCCTGGAATTACTTGGCTTGGAACTATTTTACCTGGGCTATTTAAACCACACCCAAACAGCAGAACACGCTTTGCGTTATTCTGCACTCCTGCAGCTAACGCTCACCGTGTCCAGCTCCTGCTCATCTGCTTCTCCGGCGGCCCGATCCTCAAGCCCTAGATCTGGATTCCATTAAGAACCTGGAAGAACAAGAACAGCATTAGCAAGCAAGAACACTTACCTGTGAAGTAACCAGTCTTGAATCCATCCTGCGCTTCGCTTAGCTCGCCCATCTCCGGAGTTCGCCGCAACCTGCAAAGGTAAAGAAACAAGGAAATAATTAATAACAATTCTTACCTGGGCAAGCAGCGAGTCCTGGCAGCATCCTGCGCTTCTCTTACCTCGCCCATCTCCGGGTTTCGGCGCAACCAGCGAGGGAGAAGGAACAAGGTCAGCATTAACAAAGCACTTACCTGGGCAAGCAGCGCTTCGATCGCTCATCACTCCGGAACATCACTGCAACCTGTATAAAGAAGAGAACACAGGTTAGCAATTAACACCAATAAACTGCGCAGTGCTCTGCGCATCAATAACTCACTGTGGTCTTCGCCATCAGAGCAGTAACTCCGAGATCGCAACCATCCCTGTAAAAACAAAAAGAGACATTGTTAGGGAACAGCGTATTGGAGTAAGAAGCCGAGAAGATAGAGAAAACGGAGGGAAAGAAAGAGGCAGAAAAGACAGAAAAGACATTAAAACTCACCTGTAAGACAGTAAGCAGAGTCTGAGTTACAGCCGGTCTGGACATGCCATACAGGCACACGGACCAGTGAAGCAACTAGGTCCACGGAACACCCGCACCAACCACGCGCCCCTGCACAGAGATGCAGGACGGAGAGTTCAACGCACAAAAACCTAAGGTGAGCAATAACCCCAAGGCAGGGGATTTGGACCAGAGGGAGGTGGGAGTCCACCCATCATAGAACCAGTATCTTAACCCTCCATTCTCCTGTTATAGGCGCTACCCAACGTCTGGCACATAACCAAGCAGAGAGGGGTCCGGGATAGCGCTTAGACCTCCATCCAGTATCGTGTGGCGCCCCCGTGGATACCAGGTGAGTGTAACAGGAAGTGCAGGGAGATGTACAAACAGGTGTGTTGCAGGAGAGGATGGTGAATGCCCAAGAGAGGTCCAAGGTGAGGTATGATAAAAATAATTGTGTTAAGGGGTGTATTTTTGAAGGAGGGGGCACTGGTCAAGAAAAGGAATGGAAGGAGGGTAGGTAAAGGAGTGGTCAAGTTCTCAACTCCGATAAAGGCGATGAGAGATCTGGGTAACACGATTTTGTTGAGCAATCGTGAAAGGTGGAGTAAAGAGAGGGTGGCTGTGATGAAATGTGATGATGATGCTGGTGGTGGTGAACAGGCAGTGGGTTGTGGTGAGTTAAAGTTGCAAGGACAAGAGGTGTGTTATGAAGAACAACAACAAGATAACTGAATGTTCTCCAGCATGGGGTCTGGCATGGATTCACATGCTCATGAATATTCCCCGTCGTCAGGCCCCGGCCTTGGTATAGAAAAAAAAATCAGTATCAGTTTCGTTTCTGATCTGTCTTTCTTAGTAGTAACCAAACACTGGTCTCTGGGTCATACTGCCCCCAGCCAATGACTGCCCTCTACCTAAGCCCCGCCTCCGGCAGCCATCCTCAGATTTTTACTGCACGTTCAAGTGTTGGGAGTCCTCGTGCTGTAGCTCTCGAGCTTTTGCTGCGGGTTTGCGCTTTTTCAGGAGATTATTCTCATTTTACGGTTAAATAGAGCCTCAAGCTCCACCGTTTCTACATCAGATCAACAGGGATCCGTTTTCGGAGTTTTCTACCCCCTCAATGGTGAAGATTTCATCGAGTTATGCTTTTGGAGGATTCCAGAAGTTCCGAGGCCTACCCCGGACATGGCCCAGGAGAAAGGAAGCTCGACGCCCGGGAAGCTGTTCAGGACCTGCCCTGGATACCAGCTTCAGAATGTTTTCAAGGAGGACGAGCATTCGTTATGCCTCTACTGTCTCCATGAGGACAAGATGCACAAGGAGATTGTCGGAGCGGACCATGAAGGATCGCCACCTCCGTCACGCCAATTGGCTGGAAGGGAAGAGCCCGTCAGAAGAGAAGAAGAAAAAGAAGTCTGAGCGGTCTTCTAAGTCCTGTGAGGGCGCCCCGGCAACGGGGGCCCAACAAAAGGCTAAGCACCGCGAGTCCGCGGGCACCGGGAGCGCCGAACGGTCGGGCTCCTTGGCTGCCAGGCAGGGCGCATCCTCCCCGGCGCCATCAACCATGAGCCAGCGCTCTGGCTCGGGTAAGAGGAAGTCCGAGAACCCGGCGAAGCTACTGGAGAGGCCCTGGTCGATCTCGAAGATTCCGGCAGAGGGGGAGCGAGGCTCGGACCCTCCCCCCAAGGCCCCAGACGTCCAGAAGGTGACTATGGCCTTAATTCACCCTGCTAAGTCCTCGATTGAGGATGTCGCCGCGGCCCTGGCTCAGCCTGTGGAGGCTACACCAGTGGAGGCGCCCTCAGGACCCAGTCTCCCTGCCACCACGGAGGGGGGAGTCTTTCAGGCCCATTGAGAAGACCCCCCCGAAGTCCTCGTTGGAAAAGGTGGGGGAGGGGCTGGTGGCCATCATGGATACGGACACGACCTCTGAAGAAGAGCTCATCGAAGTCGTGGAAGAGGCCCAGCCCATCGGGAGGGATCCGACGAGGGCGACGACGAGAGCGATGGTGTCGCCGACAACGCTCCTCAAGAGCCCTCGCGCCCGTCGTTTCCGACGCCGCAGAACACCTCGGTGGCCATTTTGTCAGCGATTCAGTCCTTATGCTCGGAGATGAGGACAAGGTTGCCCCTTCCCCCGACGGAGGTACCTGAGCCAGACCCGACGGGAGAACCGGAGCCAGGACACTCAGAGAGTCCCCCGCATAAGAGGAGGAGGACGCATCCTTCACCACCTCTCCCACCTCTGCGGCCTGCTCTACCTTCCCCCCGGTCTACTACCCACGGGAATGATACAGGCACGGACACGGCTACGACAGGTACAGATGACGACGAAGGTGACGACGGGACGTGTCCCCCGTCGCCCCCTGCTCAGGCGTCCCCGCCCGATGAGATTGGATCCTTTCATGCCATGATTTCTAGGGCATCCGAGCTTTTTCAGCTCTGCCCAGAAGAAAAGAAGAAAGAAGGGTTCCTTTACCAACGGCGCAAGGCTAAAAGGAAGACGGTCCTCGCCGTACCGCTTCTTGTTGACATCTGGGATGAGGGGCTCGCCCTCCTCAAGAACCCTGCCACGGCGCCGGCAAAGAGGGACCGGTACGAGAAGAAGTACCGGGTCCCCGACGCTGCCCCCTTGTGCCTTCGGGCACAACCTACCCCGGATTCGGTCGTCTCGGCGGCGGCAGCGGCAAAGAAGAAAGCTGGGGGGGCATCGGCCTCGACATCAACTTCCCCGCCGGACGGCGAGGGCAGGAAGTTGGACACGATGGGAGGACGGATCATCTCATCTGCAGCGACGACTATTAAGGTGCTTGAGACAACGAGGATGGCTCAAGGCCACGGATTTCCGCCAGGACGTACAAACCAAGGTTTTGGACATGCCCTTCGATGGGAACAACCTGTTTGGGAAGGCGGTTGATGAGTCCCTTCAGGCCATCAAGACAGACACAGAGACTGCCCGGGCGCTAGGAGTGCTCCAACAACGACGCATCCCTGTAAAAACAAAAAGAGACATTGTTAGGGAACAGCGTATTGGAGTAAGAAGCCGAGAAGATAGAGAAAACGGAGGGAAAGAAAGAGGCAGAAAAGACAGAAAAGACATTAAAACTCACCTGTAAGACAGTAAGCAGAGTCTGAGTTACAGCCGGTCTGGACATGCCATACAGGCACACGGACCAGTGAAGCAACTAGGTCCACGGAACACCCGCACCAACCACGCGCCCCTGCACAGAGATGCAGGACGGAGAGTTCAACGCACAAAAACCTAAGGTGAGCAATAACCCCAAGGCAGGGGATTTGGACCAGAGGGAGGTGGGAGTCCACCCATCATAGAACCAGTATCTTAACCCTCCATTCTCCTGTTATAGGCGCTACCCAACGTCTGGCACATAACCAAGCAGAGAGGGGTCCGGGATAGCGCTTAGACCTCCATCCAGTATCGTGTGGCGCCCCCGTGGATACCAGGTGAGTGTAACAGGAAGTGCAGGGAGATGTACAAACAGGTGTGTTGCAGGAGAGGATGGTGAATGCCCAAGAGAGGTCCAAGGTGAGGTATGATAAAAATAATTGTGTTAAGGGGTGTATTTTTGAAGGAGGGGGCACTGGTCAAGAAAAGGAATGGAAGGAGGGTAGGTAAAGGAGTGGTCAAGTTCTCAACTCCGATAAAGGCGATGAGAGATCTGGGTAACACGATTTTGTTGAGCAATCGTGAAAGGTGGAGTAAAGAGAGGGTGGCTGTGATGAAATGTGATGATGATGGTGGTGGTGGTGAACAGGCAGTGGGTTGTGGTGAGTTAAAGTTGCAAGGACAAGAGGTGTGTTATGAAGAACAACAACAAGATAACTGAATGTTCTCCAGCATGGGGTCTGGCATGGATTCACATGCTCATGAATATTCCCCGTCGTCAGGCCCCGGCCTTGGTATAGAAAAAAAAATCAGTATCAGTTTCGTTTCTGATCTGTCTTTCTTAGTAGTAACCAAACACTGGTCTCTGGGTCATACTGCCCCCAGCCAATGACTGCCCTCTACCTAAGCCCCGCCTCCGGCAGCCATCCTCAGATTTTTACTGCACGTTCAAGTGTTGGGAGTCCTCGTGCTGTAGCTCTCGAGCTTTTGCTGCGGGTTTGCGCTTTTTCAGGAGATTATTCTCATTTTACGGTTAAATAGAGCCTCAAGCTCCACCGTTTCTACATCAGATCAACAGGGATCCGTTTTCGGAGTTTTCTACCCCCTCAATGGTGAAGATTTCATCGAGTTATGCTTTTGGAGGATTCCAGAAGTTCCGAGGCCTACCCCGGACATGGCCCAGGAGAAAGGAAGCTCGACGCCCGGGAAGCTGTTCAGGACCTGCCCTGGATACCAGCTTCAGAATGTTTTCAAGGAGGACGAGCATTCGTTATGCCTCTACTGTCTCCATGAGGACAAGATGCACAAGGAGATTGTCGGAGCGGACCATGAAGGATCGCCACCTCCGTCACGCCAATTGGCTGGAAGGGAAGAGCCCGTCAGAAGAGAAGAAGAAAAAGAAGTCTGAGCGGTCTTCTAAGTCCTGTGAGGGCGCCCCGGCAACGGGGGCCCAACAAAAGGCTAAGCACCGCGAGTCCGCGGGCACCGGGAGCGCCGAACGGTCGGGCTCCTTGGCTGCCAGGCAGGGCGCATCCTCCCCGGCGCCATCAACCATGAGCCAGCGCTCTGGCTCGGGTAAGAGGAAGTCCGAGAACCCGGCGAAGCTACTGGAGAGGCCCTGGTCGATCTCGAAGATTCCGGCAGAGGGGGAGCGAGGCTCGGACCCTCCCCCCAAGGCCCCAGACGTCCAGAAGGTGACTATGGCCTTAATTCACCCTGCTAAGTCCTCGATTGAGGATGTCGCCGCGGCCCTGGCTCAGCCTGTGGAGGCTACACCAGTGGAGGCGCCCTCAGGACCCAGTCTCCCTGCCACCACGGAGGGGGGAGTCTTTCAGGCCCATTGAGAAGACCCCCCCGAAGTCCTCGTTGGAAAAGGTGGGGGAGGGGCTGGTGGCCATCATGGATACGGACACGACCTCTGAAGAAGAGCTCATCGAAGTCGTGGAAGAGGCCCAGCCCATCGGGAGGGATCCCGACGAGGGCGACGACGAGAGCGATGGTGTCGCCGACAACGCTCCTCAAGAGCCCTCGCGCCCGTCGTTTCCGACGCCGCAGAACACCTCGGTGGCCATTTTGTCAGCGATTCAGTCCTTATGCTCGGAGATGAGGACAAGGTTGCCCCTTCCCCCGACGGAGGTACCTGAGCCAGACCCGACGGGAGAACCGGAGCCAGGACACTCAGAGAGTCCCCCGCATAAGAGGAGGAGGACGCATCCTTCACCACCTCTCCCACCTCTGCGGCCTGCTCTACCTTCCCCCCGGTCTACTACCCACGGGAATGATACAGGCACGGACACGGCTACGACAGGTACAGATGACGACGAAGGTGACGACGGGACGTGTCCCCCGTCGCCCCCTGCTCAGGCGTCCCCGCCCGATGAGATTGGATCCTTTCATGCCATGATTTCTAGGGCATCCGAGCTTTTTCAGCTCTGCCCAGAAGAAAAGAAGAAAGAAGGGTTCCTTTACCAACGGCGCAAGGCTAAAAGGAAGACGGTCCTCGCCGTACCGCTTCTTGTTGACATCTGGGATGAGGGGCTCGCCCTCCTCAAGAACCCTGCCATGGCGCCGGCAAAGAGGGACCGGTACGAGAAGAAGTACCGGGTCCCCGACGCTGCCCCCTTGTGCCTTCGGGCACAACCTACCCCGGATTCGGTCGTCTCGGCGGCGGCAGCGGCAAAGAAGAAAGCTGGGGGGGCATCGGCCTCGACATCAACTTCCCCGCCGGACGGCGAGGGCAGGAAGTTGGACACGATGGGAGGACGGATCATCTCATCTGCAGCGACGACTATTAAGGTGCTTGAGACAACGAGGATGGCTCAAGGCCACGGATTTCCGCCAGGACGTACAAACCAAGGTTTTGGACATGCCCTTCGATGGGAACAACCTGTTTGGGAAGGCGGTTGATGAGTCCCTTCAGGCCATCAAGACAGACACAGAGACTGCCCGGGCGCTAGGAGTGCTCCAACAACGACGGCCGTCCTTTCGGAGCTCCGGAGGCAGACAAGGTGCCTCCAAGGGATCCGGCAGTGGCTCCTCCACTTACCAGCAAGATCTTCGTCCCAGGAAGCCTACAGGGGACGCAAGTCCGTTGGTGCCCGTCGTCGTCGACAAGGAGGTCAAGGAGGCAAGGCGGCCTCCAAACAAGATTGAACCGACCGTGGGTCGGACCTCCGACGAAGCACCCCGGTGGGAGGCCGGCTGGCGAGATTCGTCAGCGTGTGGGAGTCCATCTCCACCAACCGTTGGGTGCTGGACGCCCTGGCCCAAGGGCATGCCCTCGAGTTTCAGAAGAAGTGCCCTCGCGTTCCACCCGTGGCCAGGAAGGAAAATCACATCCCTCAACTACTGTTGGAAGTAAGGGCGATGCTCTCAAGAAGGGTGCCATCGAGCTTGTCCCAAAGAGGCTTCGGGGCTCCAGAGTTTACTCAAGGTACTTCCTCGTAAAAAAGAAGACCGGAGGATGGCGCCCCATCCTGGACCTACGACGACTGAACAAGTACATCAAGCCACAGAAGTTCCGTATGGTCACCCTCCAGCATGTGCTGGGACAGCTGGAGGAGGGCGATTTCCTGTCGTCGTTGGACTTGGAGGATGCCTACTTCCACATCCCCATTCTAAAAAAGACACCGAAAGTTCCTCAGGTTCGTGGTCCAAGGGCGGCACTACCAGTTCAAGGCCCTCCCGTTCGGATTGAAGTCGGCACCCAGGGTGTTCACCAAGTGACTCGTGGCGGCGCGGCTGCGCCTACAGGGGATCCACGTCTACCCCTACCTGGACGACTGGCTCATCCGGGCAAGGACAAGGGAGCTCGCCGTGGAGCACACTGCGAAGACCGTCCAGCTGCTCACGGACCTGGGATTCTCCAACTTTCCAAAATCCCACCTGGTTCCCTCGCAAGTCGCCCTGTTTCTGGGAGCCAAGCTCGACACAGTGGCGCGGCTGGCCTCGCCGTCGGAGGAAAGGACCAGGACCATTCTGGGCAAGGTGCAGCGTCTGCTGGCCACGGACATGGCCAGGGTAAGATCTATCAAGTCCCTCCTCGGGATGATGTCCTCCTGCATTTATCTGGTGCGCCTTTGCAGGCTTCGGATGAGACCCTTACAGGAGTTCCTCGACGCCCGCTGGATCCAGTCGACGGGCAGCTTCGAGGACAGGATCCCTCTCAACGAGACGTTCCGTCAGGCGATCCGGTGGTGGGGTACCCGCTCCCATCTGTCGGCGGGCACGGACTTTCAGACCCCAGCTCACCAGGTGACGGTGACGACGGACGCCTCCCTGGAAGTTTGGGGAGCACACACCGGAGATCTTCACGCGAGAGGCCTTTGGCTCTCAGATGAGAAGTCTCTCCACATCAACATCTTGGAGCTCCGCGCGCTGTTCGGGGCCCTCATGTCTTTTCTTCCGTCCCTCAAGGGCAAGGTGGTGAGGATCTTCACCGACAATACCACCACGATGTTCTACATCCGGAAGCAGGGCGGAACCAGGTCCCCGGCCCTATCCAAGGAAGCCCAAGATCTGTGGCATTGGGCCGTCGCCCAAGGGATATTTCTGGTGCCTCTTCATCTGGCAGGAATAAAAAACACGATCGCCGACTCACTCAGCAGGGAGCTGCGCTCGTGCCACAAGTGGGAATTACGCCAGGATCAAGTGGATCGACTCTTCCGACGATGGGGCGAACCCCAAATCGATCTCTTTGCGACGGCGACGAATTCCAAGTGCTGGAGGTTCGCCAGCAGGTTCCTCCAGCCGAGGAGCATGGGCGATGCTTTCTCCTTCCCCTGGGACGGCCTATTTCTTTATGCGTTCCCTCTGCTGTCGTTGCTGCTCCGGCTCATCAACCAGCTCAAGAGGTCCCGGTGCAGGATGATCCTCGTCGCACCGGCGTGGCCGAGACACATCTGGTTCCCGGACCTTCTGGACTTGTCAACATCCCCACCAATCAAGCTGGCGACGGACGCAGACCTTCTCTCCAGAGAAGGAGGCGCCATTTTTCACCACAACCTGGAGTCGCTGAACTTGCAGGCCTGGCTCCTGCAGCACTAGAGTCTGGAGGGTACGACATCCCGGCCGGCTGCAGAGAGGTTCTTGCAAAGGCCAGGGCGTCCTCAACTCTCAAGTGCTACGGACATAAATGGAAGAGGTTCTCTGTCTGGTGCCGTGCGCAGAAGATTAACCCTCTGCGGATTACGGCCCCTCAAGTACTGCCGTACCTACTGTCGCTGGCCAAAGCTGGACTGGCTCACGCCTCCATCAAAATACATCTGGCTGCAATCTCCCGATATACCAGGACGACGGGACGGGCGTCCTTATGGTCTCATCGCCTGGTTAAAGAATTCATGAAGGGACTATTCCGATAATTCCCGCCGGTGAAGGCTCCTGCCCCGGCATGGGAGCTTAATGTGGTGCTGACCAAGCTCATGGGGGCCCCATTCGAGCCTATGCATTTGGCGCCTTTGAAGTTCCTGTCATGGAAGACAGCTTTCCTCGTGGCCATCACCTCCACACGACAAGTGGGAGAGATCCAGGCCCTATCTTGCAAGCCTCCATGCTTGACTTTTCATGACACGAGGGTGGTGCTGAGGACACACCCATCCTTTATGCCCAAGGTTTCGTCGGACTTCCACCTCAACGAGCCCTTGGTGTTGCCAGTTTTCTTCCCGTCGCCTTAGTCGCTGGCCGAGAGGACTTTGCACTCACTGGATGTAGCTAGAGCGCTGAACTTCTACGTGGACCGCACGAAGAGTTTTCGGAAGACGTCACAGCTGTTTGTGAACTTTGGGACTGTGAATCAAGGGAAGGCTCTCTCGAAGACTTCCATTTCCAGATGGCTCTCCGGCTGCATCATGCATTGTCACCGGTTGGCAAACCGACAGCTGCCCGGCCGTCCGAGAGCCCATTCGACCAGAGCGATCGCTGCTACCACGGCGTTCTTGTCTGGTGTGCCCCTGCTGGACATCTGCAGGGCTGCGACGTGGAGGTCGACGCACACCTTCACAAGATTCTACTGCGTCGATCGGGACTCCAGGGAGGAGTCCAGGGTCGGCCAGGCAGTGCTGCGCAACCCGTTCGTCTAAGGTGAGCCTGGTGAGGAGGTAAGAGTTGCTTAATGTTGAGTTGTTGTATTGCTTAATGTTGAGCCTGTTGCCACCTCCCGTGGTTGTGCATGTGTGTACTGCTATGTATTCTCTTATTCATGAGCATGTAAATCCATGCCAGACCCCATGCTCGAGAAGGAACAAGTTACTTACCTGTAACTGTTGTTCTCCAGCATGGGTCTGGCATGGATTCGCATGCGAACCCTCCCGCCTACCCCTCTGCGGCTCTTCACTTGGTCATGCTGCCACTTTACGTGCTACCAAATCTGAGGATGGCTGCCGGAGGCGGGGCTTAGGGAGAGGGCAGTCCATTGGCTGGGGGCAGTATGACCCAGAGACCAGTGATTGGTTACTACTAAGAAAGACAGATCAGAAACAAAACTGATACTGATTTTTTTTTTTCTATACCGAGGATTCCCGGCCTGATGACAAGGAATATTCATGAGCATGTGAATCCATGCCAGACCCATGCTGGAGAACAACAGTTACAGGTAAGTAACTTGTTCCTTTATGTATATAGTTAGAGGAGAGAAGGTGTGTTGTATTTATGTACTGTGAGAGTCCCTGGGGATCTGTCATCCAGGTGGCAAGGACAGGGCCATCGCTTTTGGATCCAGTTCCTGGGGATGGACCAGTGAGGGAGGATCACCTGGATGGGGGGGTCCTTGGGGAGTGGGAGTTGGACACTGACGGGTGAGACGCGGTATCCCCCTTCTTTAAACACACTTTTCCCCATCCTACCAGGATATTTAAAAACACTGTCCCAACACAAGGATCAGGCAATTGACCAGAATCACACACAGCTGAACGCCCTTTCCCTTCCCCACAGGGATAAAAGGTGTAGCACGACTGAACCCTATGAGCAAGGCAAACTGCATGACATGAGCTCTAACTCAGCACGGCAGTTCAAGAGGAGGCGAAAGACGGCGAAAGTCGAGAGCATACCAAGGGGGAGAAGTGACCTTGCCCTTATCGACAGAGACCCATGAAGCCTCAAGGGAAGGAATCGTAAGACTGCGAACAATAGCCAGCGTGTGTTGCAGTAGATGTCAACGGTGCCGGGCGCCTCCTCCGCTGACAGCCAAGCCGAGAGAGACATATGGCCCAATGGTACCGGCCATGACTCTACAGACAAGAAATTAAAGCAGTTCATCACAGCCAGTAAGAAAAGGGGACAGCTGATAAAGAAACCGAACTGTGTTGAATGAAAGTAGCAAGCGGCTAATTGAACTTTAAATAAACAAAGAACTGTTGATATAAGAAAAGGGGAAAGCCAGCATAGCAGAATCAAACACCACGTGGGTGTTCAGTCGAGAATCTCTAGGCGATTACCCTGCTATTCAAACTACAGTAACCAGAAGGCCTTAAGAAAAGGCAGAAGGGGGTCAAAGTGGTCATACAGGGGTCTTGTCAAATCCTCCATACACTCGAAAGTCTTTGACTGATAGATGATTGAGACAAACCCCTCATGGTATGAGGAGTGCATTGTAAAGGTTGGCAAGAGTGAACCCAGCGGAGGGATGCTAACAAAATGGGATGTGGAAAGGAGTGAACATGGTGGAGGGAAGTCCACAGAATGTTTGTTTGAAAAGACATTGAGATGTGTGAGTGTAAGATTCTAAAGTTATGTGAACAGTGTGTGGAAAACCCGAAAGAGGGAGATCCAGGAGTGGAAAATTACCACCCAAAGTTTGTTGAGAAAGGAACTGTTAAATTTAATTGTTGAGTACGACTGGAAGAGGTCTGCACCCGGAAGAGGGGGACCCAGGGGTGAGACCATCACCCAAAGCCATATGTGGAATAGAACATTTGTTGTGTATTGAAAATATCAGGCCCTCGGAGGCAAGAGACTTTTTTATTGAAAAGAGACTTGTCGACTCAAGCTGGGAAAGCTAGAGTGTGTGCCGTGCTCAGGAGACCCACCTTGTCCCGTGCTGAAAACGTTGGGAAAGGAGACCCCTGGCAGTCACATCTGGACTTATTATTTGTGAACACATTTTCCTTTATTGAAATCCCTATCACACACTCTTTACATGATTAATTGTAAGGATTTGGCAAGATTTTATTTATAGTATAGTATAGGCCTTTTTACTTTGTCAAGAGGACTGCCTTAATTTTCATTTGATGGTCGACACTTGCTCCCATTTTAGGTTAGGCGTTTTCCCAACCTGCATCTTGTTTAAGTAAACACCCTTGAATCATGATCACTTGTCTGACTTTACTGTTGGCCACCATGAGTTCCTTACAGTACATAGTTACCTGAGCTATCTTATTTACCTACAATTTTAATGCAATGTTAACGCAATGCTGTGTTTTATTGTTCTGGACGTTCCAGAACAGATATGGGTTGATGATCATACATGGTTCCAGGGAGAATGTTTGTGTTTGAAGAGGGACCGTTGTGGTAAGGGGCAATGGTTTGGGGCTGCTAATGTTATATCTTGAATAAAAGACATTTTGATTCTTACCGTGCTTAGAGGATTCCTGAACACAATAATTAGCACCCAGATCATTGCTCTGGGTGATGAGTGTTTTTTTTATATAGAAAAAAGATGTTCCCTTTTGATGAAAGGGGCATGTGCGTTGTGGCAAGCGTTCATCAAAGGCGTGGTCAAGCCGTTTAAACACTGATGCAGAGGTGGACTGGCCTATAGGGAACTCTGGAGATTTCCCAGTAGGCCTCAGCAACCCGGGCCTCTTTTGCGTGGTAACCTGTTTTATTCCCAAATGTTCTCATAGGAAATGGGTTTGGCTTGCTAAAAATGTGTAACATGGGGCCTCTTTGAATATTATTTCCAGGGCCTCTTGGTTCCCAGTCCACCCCTGGCCAGCCAATGTAAACTTGAGTCTCTCTCCTACTCTGGACCCGACCGGGGCAATATAAGAATAAACAGAAGAATTGTGCCACCGGGGAAGGATTTCTTGATAGAACCATATTCTTATGAAATCTCTTGTGTAGGATGCATCAGAGTTGTTAATGTGTTTCTGCTCAAACCTGACTGTGTCACTCAGGCGAATTTCAATTGTGAACAAATCAGAAAGGCAACTACTTACTATATGCCTTGCATGTTGTAAGTTATTTATTCAGCAAATAATTAAGCAATTAATGTAATATATCTTCAAAACCAATAAACAAACACATGTTATACAATGAATGAATTAAGCAAAAAATTACATATATCAAAACATAGTTATACAGAAAGTTGGAAATATATCAGTCATGCAATAGACTTCTCAGTCAGGCATTCACTTCTCGGTGGCGGCTCCCGTTTGCTGCTGAGCGTCAAGGCAGTCCGTCAGTGTCTGATTGGCTTTCTTCTCTTTCTCTGCGAGCCTCAGGTAAGTTGCGCATCGGTCTTCTGGAGCATTGACAGCTCTGTTGATCCTCTGTGGCTTTACCGTTTTGCTTCACACTGCTCCGGGAACACTTTTCTTCCTCAGCGGGGCTTCTTAGTATGCTGCATTCCGCTGTTCGTACTCTGCAGTTCAGCTGGGCTGCACCTTTCGGGGTGACTCTCACTTGCCACACACTGCTTCGAGAACACGTCTACTCAGCTAGGCGGCGTCTTAATATGCTGCTTTCCACTGCACGTACTCTGCTGTTCTACTGGACTTCACCCTTCAAGAAGACTCCTGCTAGCAGGTTTCTCTCCGTGGCTGCTCATGCTCTTTGGATGGATTCAACTTTCGCAGCTATGCCTCGCGCATGGCTATTAACTGCTCCTCAGCCTTCTTCTTCTGCTGCACTTTCATTCTCTAAATCCACATCAGCTTCAACCACTACTCCTCGAGCTGGTTCTCATCTTGGGATTCAAATATCCTGCTCAGGTGGTTTGAATGACTGCAACTAAACCGCACATTTGAGTTTTCACCATTCTGAAAGTTCATTGCTTCTGAGCTCCTCTTCTTCGTCCTAGTGTTTTGGGAACTGAAGTCCATAGAAGAGTGTATAACATTAAGTTGTTCCATTTTACAATAAGCTATTATCAAGTCAGGAATTCTGAGATGAGGAGCTCCCCACTGTCTGTCGGCATGAGTCACCTCCCCTTTGATCCTCCCACATGAAACTACCCCAAGAGTCAAGTTCAGGTAGTGGCTGCCTTTCCCTGGCCACAGGAGAAGGCTCCCATACAGGGATTTTAGTGATGATCTCACTGGATTCATCAGAGATCCACCATACTGGACTCTGCTGCAACTATCAGATGGAAGAAACTCTGGTTGAGAGAAGCCACCCTGGACCAGACACCCCCTTAGACTGAAGCTGCAGAAGTTACTCCCTGCATCGGATTGCATGTGTTTGGTAGCTGCAGGGCCATCTACACCACAAAAAAAGTGGTTTGGGAGGAGCAGGGGCAGTGCTGCCCTTTTCACTTTACCTACACATAGTGCTTAGTGAACCTTGTCCCACAACTTCCTCTCTAAAGACCTGATCCTTCGTAGCTTGTGTATTGCCTGGTGGTATGTAGGAAGGCACAGCACTATAACTGGCCGCAGGAGGCCAGGGGGGCTGCAGATGGGGAGGGAGGAAGGTAGTGTGGTCTGTATGATGCAGTGTGTACAATTTCGTGATGCTTGTATCGTTTTGAAATGCAGTGCTTTACTTTTGGAAGGAAGCAGAAAGCACAAATACTTTGAAAACAGGTACTAAGTTGCTTCATTTTCAACAGCTCCTCTATATAATGCTATCTGATGGCCATTGATTACTTCTATCGCCAAACAGCCAAAACTGACAATGGCGGTAGCCAGAAAGTGGCATCTCTATCTAATACAAAATGTGACTGTAATCTCTCCATGGAACACCTTTTACAGAGTTTTTTCAAATAGAGCCTTAAAACGTACGTGGAATTATCTCACTATAATCAAAGTCCGGGGACTAAAAGGTCAACATTTTCTTCCTTTAAAAAGAATAAACAAATTGTGAATATTAACATGAGGCATTGTGATATTTAATTACATCAAATAAGTTAATGTGAATACCCATATCACTAAGTATTTCTAACATTGGAATGTGCTCCTAAAGAGATGCAAAATCTTGGTCTGCCTCCATGTAACTAAGCCACAGTACTGTGCCTTGCTGTGCAATCCTAGAGCAATAGAAGGTACTTCAAGCTGTACGTTTCAGACTCGACTCAAGTTAAGGTTGTATCTCTCAAACTAGTGAGAATCTTCTTACCATCCTAAAACATGTTTCTATCATATACTTGTTATATAGGCCTGCGGTCAAAATATATAATGTGTATACATCTGTATGTGTGTCCCCAATTTATTTTATGAACATGGATTAGGTCTACCTTATCTATATGTTTATGGCTTTAAGCCGCATTTGATCTTCTGTGTTTGCGTCTATATTTCATTTTAACCTGGCTATGTATGACTAGTGGTAGTTATTGTGGTACTAATATTTGTAGTATGCATTTTGATGGTTTGTTTTCCCTGTGATTCTATTCCTTAACCTAAGAAATAGTGAATTGACAGTGCAGTTTTATATATACACCTGTCAATCTTTGGCAGCACAAATCGGAGTAAGGTTAGGCGAAGAGGTGACTGAAAGGTTTGGCTCCCTTGAGGCATTTTCAACCCATTAAACGTGCCTTTTAGACCAAAGTAAATTTGTAAAGAAAATATGCTTTTATCCATCTATATTCTACTCACAAACATACATAAACTCATGCCAAAAAAAAGGTTTGTCGTGCTTTAAAGGAAAGCATACATGCCTGTGTATCACAATGAATTTTCTTCATGAGTTTGCATCAATGTGTTCAAATTAAAATAAATTAAAGCAAGAATCTGTGCAAATTCATCAAAGGCCTGAGATTACTACCAATGTTTTAGGTCATCTGTACCAAACATAATGAAATAATGTCATAGGTGGATGATAACCCTTTCTTTTAAATCTGTTGGTTTTTAGGACCACAGCGGCAGCTCGGAACTCCAAGAAATCATGAGAAGGCGGCAAGAAAAAATGAGTGCAGCCTCCACTGATTCGGGAGTGGAGTCTTTTGATGAAGGAAATAGTCACTGAACGTTATCTGGCTCTGTTCGATTGCTTCGAGTTTGATATGTATTCCAACATGCTTTGTTTTAGGAAGCCATGAAGGAGATGTCTGATTTGTGTAGGCATAATGTATCGCCATAATGAAGCTGTGCAATCAGTCAGCAGAATTACCCAGCAAACGCCAACAGATAAAGTACTTGAAAGTGACATTGTGGCAAGGACTCTGCACTGCATCACACAAGATTGTTTGTTTTTTCATTCTTGTACGAAGAGATTCCTTTCAGCTTGGTGGACAATACCTTGGTCTTTTGCTGTTTTTGCAATTATATCAATCTCTATCGTATTTGCTCTTGTTGCTCACTTCTCTTACCATTTCTGAATGCCACCTGCAAATACTTTTAGATTTTCTGAGATTCATCTATGATGCCAACAATCTAACTACAAATAGATTTTGAATGAACACACACATTGGTGGTATTTTAAAAGATGTTAGAAGGCAATATAGCCATCCGAGCAAAATGTAATATCTTAAGCATTTTGTACATTTACTAAATCAATGGATTTGTAAAGAAATTGTTTTCCACATATTTAAATAGGCAAATGTAAAAGAGGATCTTTAGCTTTAATAAGATAAGACTAAAGTGTCTCATCTTTTCCTATGCCATTTCAAGGGTGTGCAATTTATCCAGTACAATGTAGTAATTATCATAATTTGTTATTCATTGTAAAATCTGTATGTGCATATGCAAGATGACTTTTGTTCATGTATAAATACAAGTGTGAAACACAACCAGTTCCAAAAAGATCTTATTGTAAATGCTATTTTTGAGAAATAATTATTTTGTTGTCATTCAATGTTAATATTGCTTTGCAAATATATTTAAGAGATGTTACAAAATGTTGTATATTTTGACAAACTCATTTAGAATGATTCATAAATATATAGTTTCATAGTGCCTTTACACACGATTCAGCTAATTAGTCTGCAATAAACAGTATTTGCTCTATGTGTAACTGCTTTATCCAGTTCCTTTGATTGGGTAGAATGGCAGGTTGAGGACCTGATCTCATTGGGAGTTATGCATAAGACAAATGGATTTCGGTTTTGGGCAGAAATACAATATTGCATTAGTGAAGGGAATGATTAACATTGAACCAGCTCGGAGCTGGTGGTAATTCTGGCACCCCACCATCAAAAACTGCCTGCATTACTGGTACAGTTATTACCAATGCCCGTAATGGTGGCAACTCCCCCCATAGAGTCCTGCCGGACTCTATAGAATCTAGAGTACTTTCCCTTACTGGCACTTGGAATCTGCCAGTAATTCCAGCAGACCAAGTGCCGGTAATGGTACTACCGTTTGATGATATCCTGCCAGATTTACCGGTGGGATACC
This sequence comes from Ambystoma mexicanum, assembly GCF_040938575.1. Lineage (NCBI taxonomy): Eukaryota > Metazoa > Chordata > Amphibia > Caudata > Ambystomatidae > Ambystoma > Ambystoma mexicanum. The sequence continues at coordinate 240,381,361 of NC_090936.1, read as the reverse complement.
ACCAAACTTCTAATGAGGCTCATTGTCTTTGTCGATCACTTGTTAAAACTGTGTTAGAACCTTCAAACATAAATTATTCACCCTGGCTCGCAAACACAAATTGCTACATCATATGCTGCATCTACACCCATTACCATGGTTGCAGGATTTTTTGAGTTGGAAGATTTGATTTTGATAGCAGAAAACATCTTCGATACACCTTACCTGAATCCATCACATTGGTTTGATGTTTATCTTTACTGGTTGTATGTTCTACCGTATAGGCGTGTGTGTGTAACCATATTGTCAAATATCGCACAATAACCTGCCATTTGAATCACTGCTTCCCAAATACATTTTCTGTCTTGGAATGTCTACGTGTTTTGTCGTATTAGTAGATATAGAATAGTCAATCATCCTTTTGAAAATACATAAAAAACAACTTATCATAGTAAATGTATGTCCATTTCTGTTTGCCCTGATTTAACATTTCCTGTTATTGACTCTGAAAACATAAAACGGCGATATGCTCTTCACAAGATACATCTGTTTAGAGTATGCTGAGCGGGCACAGAAGCGATGACTCAGACGTTTGGGAATCCAAGGCTTTTATATTTTTTTACGATCAAGACAAGGTGAAGTACAACCAAGGAATGCTTCGCAACAGCTTCAAATGAGACCATTTTAGGGTAGGACTGAAAGTGACTTGACAAAAGCTGTAATGTTCTCGGGATGCTGGTTTATTCACCTGATTTATGCAAAATATTATCACAGCAAAGTAATGATAAAGAAAAATAAACAAATATCCAGTACAGATATTGAACTTAACCACACTCCCACCTGTGAATCCCCTTTGATTACAATCCAAGTCTCCTGTGAACAGTCTTTGCGTTTTCTGATTATCGCCCTCCTGGCTATGCCACAGATTGTTTTCTTATCAACTTCACACAACTGATGGTGATTTCTCCTTGAACTACCCAAGATTGATTGTGTTGGGAGATTTAAACAGTTCCTCTGATCCACAAGCTTCTAAACTTATCTCATCTCTGTTAGATTGTGGCTTGCACCTAAAAAAATCATTGGCCTACACACATGGCTGGCAAACAGCTTGACCTTATTTTCTCAGACATATTTTCTTGCTTTACCCAGAACTAGACCACCCCTTTAGTTAGGCTTCAACGATGATGGCTTGATGTGTTGGTTGAAATATTGCCTCATCAATTGAAACCTTTTCAAGTCACTCTGTTTCTACTGATTGCAATCCATGTGACTCGCTGATGAAGGCCTTACAACTTACTGCAGACTTGTCTCCTTTAAAATGTTCTACTCTCTGTGCAAACAAACCTGCTCCATGGTACTTCTCTGTACTTCGGGCACTTTAAATAAACTGGACTAGCGACCTCTCTCAGCTCCCCATGATACGATCTTCTGTGTGTCTATTCTTGTCTTGTTTTTGTAATCACTGTCCTGTCTTTTTGGAATGCGCTCTGATGCCCGCAGGCTTTAGCGCTATATAAATAAATAAAATAAATGAAGCGCAAAGCTCTAGACAAGCTGAACACCGATGGCAACGTTCTCTTGATCCTTTAGCCAAATTGATTTATGTCCAGGTGCGCAACACTTACCAGAGGGCTATCAAATAGGCCAAAGCCCAATACTACACCGACCGCGTCTTGAATGCTGCTCGCTAGTCGAGGGAACTATTGCAGGTGGCTAAAGATCTCACCTCACTGTCCCGCCCCCCTTCTGTCACGCAAACTTGCTGCATCCAAATTGCGATATATATATATTTTTTTTCTTTTTCTTAAGGACAAGTTCTGCGAAATCCAAGAGAAGATTTGTGGTGACAGACTTGCTCTTGAATCTCCCCATGACTCTCTGCCCCCTGCAGTTGATCCGGCTGCTATTAACTTTCAATTTGCTACCGTGACTGACATTATGGTCTCTACTGCCCTTCAGAAGCTAAAGTATGCGTTTCCTGCAGATCCCATTCCTCTTCGCATCCGGCAAAGCCTTTCTCACAGACTTGTTCCCCTTTTCACCTCAGCTCTTCAATACTCTTTCTCAATGGGCCTCCTCCCAGATACACTGAAACATGCTGTGGTCTCCCCCCCCTGCTTAAGAAATCCGACCTTGACCCAGCAGTGACTGAAACTTATCTACCTCCTTCCTGTAATCATGAAGTTGCGTGAAGCCATTGTCACTCCCCAACTCTCTGCCTTTTACCAATCATCTCCATCCTTTCCGGGCAGGCTTTCGTCCCAGCATAGGTACTGAATCTGTACTGGTTTTCCTCCTTGAGAAAATGTCCCTACATCGGGACCACAGAGAGGTGGCCGCTCTTATTTTTCTTGACTTCTCTATGGCCTTTGATACTGTTGACCACCACATACTTTTGCACTGTCTCCAGGAAGCAGGAATCTCTGGTACCCCTCTGAAATGTTTTTCATCTTTCCTTTCTAACCAAACCCAGGCTGTCTCTCTTCCTGCTTTTACATCTTCTTCTACCACCCTGGAATGTGGGGTTCCACAGGGTTCTGCTGTCTCCCCTCTTTTGTTCAATCTGTATATGCTAGTACTTGCTAATCTGATCTCTATTCACGGCATTCACTTCTTTTCGTATGGCAACACTCAAATCTTGTTTCGCCTTAACGCCTCACCCACCGACCCTCATAAACTTAAGAACTTTCTCCTAGTAGTGGCTAACTGGATGTTTAACAACTGGCTGAAACTTAACGGTGACAAAACTGAGGTATTACTGGTCAGCACTGCCAGCTCTGATTCCTCCTGGTCTTCTCACTATTGGCCTTCTTGTCTTGGCCCTTGCTCTCAACCTGCTACAGTGGTAAAAAGCCTCAGTATAAAGATCATGTCTTCTGGCTCTAGGTCAGCTCATGCCTTGCCAAACTTAAAACATGAAAGAAGATTCTCCCTTTTCTTCTTGCTTCTTTTTGATCTAAAATTGTCACAGCCTCCATGATGGGATCCCTTGATTACTGTAATGGGATCTATCTTGGCCAACCTGAGTTTCTCTTTCAACTCCTGCAGACTCTTCAGAACTCAACAGCTCGTCTAGCTTTGAGTGCCCTCAGACTAGCACACTCTCGAGAACTCCTCCACCAACTTCACTGGCTCCCGGTGAGAAGCTGTTTTAAGTTCAAGGCTCTTTGCTTAGTGTATTGAGCCATCCATAGGACTGGGGTGCAGTTTCTGCAATCAAAACTAACCCCCTACACACCATATCGAGCTCTTCACTCCTCTGGCCTCTCTTTGCTTTGTATCCCACGATTCCGCCAGACTCGAGCTGGAGGGCCATCTTTTTCTTTACTGGCTCCCACTCTGTGGAATGCTCTTCCGATTGAGATTTGTACTATCCCGCAGTTTCTCTCTTTCCGTAAGCATTTGAAGACTCTTCTGTTTTAAGTATTCTGAGTGGCCTCCTATACCTCTCTCTCGTGCCTTGATGCCTTCACTGGTCTTGTTCGCGCTCTATTAAATTCCAATACAATACAGAGATCAATTGGGCTTCCTTGCTTTCACTGTGTGACTTTCAAATTCCTTCCAAGGGAATGATAATGTCAATAAATATAAGACACAACTCTCAAGTGTCAATTCCAAGCTTAGTCCAACACCCACTATAGAACCCTGATCTTTGTCTTTGGATTGCAGGTTTCCAAGGGTTCCTGGACCTGTTTCAGTGGGCATGGTTGCTCTGGGGTCATCCTCCGGTGGTTGCTACAGCACCTGGCACAGTTGCGGTGCTTCCCCAAGCAGGTTGTGGTAGTTCAAGAGGAGGAGATGGACCAAATGGTGACATTTCCAAAATATAGTGCTTTATTCAAATAGGAAAAGGCCTTTATGTCCCTGTTCTAAGGCTTTGCCCTACCTAACACAAAACTAACTAGGCTGCTCACCATCAATAATCTAATCCAAAGCAATAGTCGGTCTTCTGTTCCAAAGCTAATCTATGCTAATTCTACCAATAAGCAAAACAATAACAAGTTCTAGGAGAATGACTTCCTTCTCCTGGACAATACTTTTCAGCTTCAGTAAGCTATTCGTAAATAGTTATTGGTGATTTCCTGAATCCGTTCTTTCAATTCTGCAATGTGGCTCTTCCACCGCCGGGGTAACCCCTTTTATTCATGAACCAAAGTCACTTGGTTTATCAATTTAGGGTTTTGACCCTCATCCTTCATGGCATCTTGCAGTGTCCCTTTACTACTTTCGTCACTTAAGTTTGGATGCTGTGATCCTATATACTTTTTATTTCCAATGGTTCTCTCACCACTCACTTCCTTTGATTCTTGTCTGTTTACTGCAACAAGTAGATTGGGTCCCTAAGTGCTCTTCATTTGCTTTGAATCTTAACCATTCACTGGGAAAACTAAGGGGAGGGTTATCTGTATCCCTGTTCCCCCTCGTGGATCTCCTGCCCTTCCCGTTAACTTATTCGCCACAGGCTGGCATCACCGGGTATTCCTGTAGGGTCGGGATCCCTCTTGGATTGTGGACCGCTCCGGCGTTCACTCCTTATTTCTCCTGTTCGTCGTGGCTCTGCAGAGCCAATGTTTCGGCAGTTTCACCATTGTTCAAGGACTGCAAAGTCCACACCTCCTGGGTTATGCCACTGCTTCTTCCGATCTCAGGCATGCATAGACGGTTTATGGCCAAATCCTTGTGACTGAGTCCCAGGTTTCAGCAGTGTTGCCCCCTTTGTACTCAGTACACTCTGACCATACATATTTCACTCAGCTGTAGGTGTTCTCGCTCTAAGACAAAAAGGTACCAGAAAGAAAGATACGCAGAGACACGTGGAAATGCTGCTTTCTTAATCTCTGTGCCTGTGAACTGCTGAGTGTGCTAAAACACACTTCAGATGCGCGAGTCCCTGCATTTACCTATTGGTCCAATTCGCATGTGACAAGTTCTTCTCATCACCTGCAATTAACTGCGTCCTTGCCAGAAACATCTTCCCATTGTGGGCAAATACATGTTCATTACTCACAGTTCTGTTCTCATCTCCTCGATCAATCTTACTAATACATCACTTGGGTCTGGTCTGCTCTCACGCTGCTGGTTCAGAGTCCTCCTTCACCTTTCCTCGCTGCATCCTTCCTCTTCTTGATTCTCATCTGCATCTCGGGACAGTTTAAATTGCAACACGTTTCGTGTAATGACTCATGCAGGAGACTGAACGGTCCACATAGAGCCCTTTATCTGGGATACAACTAAGTGATTCAGATAAAATGTGGGTTCCAATTTCCTCTTTCCTTCGTCAAATGAGGACTTTGCCACCTGTTTGCAACATTGATGGTGTTGCATTTCGTCTCAACGTATATGCATCTCTTGATTCTTGGAAGCATCTGTGTGCTTCAGCGTTGCAGTGTGGTTGCCTTGGGTGTCCCTGATGTGGGAAGTTTGTGTTTCCCCTTCCTTCCGAACAACAGCTCGGAAGGACATCTCTGTCGTTCCATGTGATGAGTTTCTATAGTCCCCGAGCATGTTACATACTGCTTGATTCAAAGACATTGGGCTTATTTCGTTTTGTTGGAGCACTTTCTTGAGGCTCCCCATACATTTCTCTACCATGCCATTCACTTAAGGCCATAATGGCGTGGTTTTACCGTGACGTATGTCCATGTAACTCATGAACAGGGTGAACTCCAGATTGCTGAATTGTGGCCCATTGTCTGATTTTAATACCTCTGGAATTCCCCAAGCTGAGAATGTTATCCAATTCCAGGATGACGCTGCTGGCCACCGTGGAGGATATTTGTATGAGAGGGATCTACGAGAATTCATCCATGACAACCATCCAGTATTTACCACTTTCAAATGGTCCGAAGACATCAATGGCTACATGCGTCCAGGGTGATACAGGCATGCCTGATATCTTGAGTGGTTCTGGGTTGTTGGGTGTGGATGTGCACTGACAAATATGACATATTTTTACTGTGTTTTCCACCATCACATCAATTCCCGGGAACCACACAGTATCCCTTATTTGTTGCTTGGTGGCAACAATGCCCCAATGACCTTCATGCGCTACAAACCTGCTGTTGTAGGTCAGTGGGTATAACTATGCGGACCTTCCGCCGTTATTGACACTTCATCTTTTACCTGCCTGAACGCTTGCAATTCTTGTGTGAACACTTCTTGAGAGTCTGGCATCTCATCTAGCCCGTTTTCTCGCCACCTTAGGGATGTTATGAGTTCTCTTACTTTCCTTAGTATATTATTGTTATGTTCTCGCATTGCGTCCGTCGTGAGTGGTTTCGGGGGTCCCCACTGCACAAGAAAGGGGATTCTCCTGCCATGGAAGGTTGCGATGCATGGCCAAGAAGCGGTGCCGAGACATGAAGTGTGCTGGGTTGTACTCTTTTCCTGGCTTGTGTATTATTGTGAAATTAAATTCTTGCAGCCTTAACCCCCATCTCTCAATTCTGGCTTGCATTTTGCTCTGAGGGTTTTCATATATAGTGACTGATGCCTACTGGTCAGTCACAATGAAGAATGGTTTTCTCAGCAGAAACATTTGAAATTGTTCGCTGGCCCATACTACAGCTAGAGCTTATTTTTTCGATGTCCAATAGTTTCTTGGAGGCATATGCAAGAATTGTTTGTGAAGTCTCTCTCCCTGATTGATGTGGAGTCAAAATGGCACCCAGACCCACCGGGCTTGCATCCATTGTCCGCTCTGTACATTTGGTAGGATCAAAGTAGGCCATGCAGTCCGCTGACGCGATACCCCTCTTGATTTGTATGAACGCTTTCTCGCATTCAAGGTTCCACTGGTATTATCTTCCCTGCTTTATAAGCTCCTCTAGTGGAGCACTGATGGTAGCAAAATCCTTCAGATACTGACTACAGTAGCTAGCCATTCCCGAGAATTACTGTACTTGGCTTACATCTTGTGGAGAGGAGATGTTGGTTATGGCAATTACCTTTCCTAGATCTGGGCTCATCCCTGCATGCGATAATAGGTGCACAAAGAAGTTAATGTGGGTCTTGTGGAACGCACACATCTCCAAATGTAGTGTTATCCCTGTTTGAGACAGTGCAGCGCATACCTGATGACGTGCTAGATCATGTTGTTCCATGTTGCTCTGAAGACCAACACATCGTCACTGTAGTTAAAACAGTTTTCATGTGACAAATGCCATTCTGAATACTCTCCCGAAAGATCTCGACAGCAGACTTTTGAATCTGAAAGAGCCTTTGTGAGTGGCGAACATGGTTATATATCTCGACTGTTGATCAAGTTTGATCTGGTGGTACCCTTTTTATAGGTCAAACTTGGTGAATAACTTTGGTCCATTTAACAAGCTGATCATATCATATAGGTGCATGCTGGGATGTTGTACGTGCCCAATTGATTTGTTTGCTTGTCACATATCCACACAGAGGTGGATCTTGGCAAACGATCCTTGCTTTGGTACTGCTACCACATGCTAGATCCATGGAATGGGACTGCAGGCTGGCTCGATGATGTCCTCATTTAAGAGACACCGAATTTCCCTTTGCACCTGTGGTTGTCGGTGAATAGGTATCCTTCTTGGATGTTGTGCAACTGGGTGTGACTGACTCATTTATGTGAAGAGTGACCGGATCTCCCTTAAGGCATTCAATACCATTGAATAACTCTGGAAAAGTGCATGTCATGGCTGTGATCAAGGGCCATGGGGCAGCCCAGTAAATTGCTTCCTGGAACTTCTCCTTGAAGGACATTCAGTTCTGCCAAGGCGCATCTTCGATTGTAACCAAGCGTTGTCACGAATTTCCCATGGTTTCGAACAGGCCTCTTGAACACTTTCAGCTCGGAGATTGTCGATTGATGGGGGGGTGCATCATTTTTCCAAACTCTGATATACACATGATGTTCAGAGTTGCCCCTGTGTCAGTGACAAACTTGGCTGGGTGTTCTTATCCAAATGCCACTTCATTCATCATAGTTGTGATGACTTTTGTCATAGATGGGTGGAGGTGATGGGGGTAGTCCCGTGATTTACCTGACAAGGCTCACAAGGTTTCTTCTAATCAGTGTGCTCTATTCTTGGAATCAAGGGATGTGTGTTGTACTCTGACCTGGTGACTGTCACGCTGTTTCCTTTGTGTTTGATTCGGTGGCGCATTGCATACTCTCGCCGTGTGGTTTTCTCTCCCACAATTGATGCACTTGGAATGCTTGGCCACACTGGTAGCATCTTCCTGTCGACCCATATCGTCTTAAAGAAGTGATGATGGGTTTATTTAATCTCCGACCTTGAGTAATTTGGTATGCTTTGTTCTCTCATGGGTACCTTGTTCATTTCCATCTGAAACCCTTGCGAGTCTGCTCTGGCTTCTGTCCTGGCCATCTGCTGGATGGTGACAAGAGGGAGAGAGGCTCACGGAGCAATATTTTTCTGAATGCAGTGAATGTAGACAACAAACAGCTGAGCCTCCTCTGATGGCCTCCTCATTAATAAACTTGTGGAACTCACAGTGGGCCACTAATTTGTGCGATCGGGTCGCAAGCGCGTCCATGGACTCCCCCATCATCTGGCATACCATACTGAAGGTATGTCTCTTGTGATCCACATTGTGCGGGGGGTCGAAATAGGTACTTAGTGCTTCTTTGAGTCCCTTGTATATCATTACTGATTATAATAATAATTGGTTATTTGTAACGTGTTAAATACCCAGAGGTTTCTAAGCGCAGACCTGGGGATCGAACCTGTGTTGCTCGGCGTCTTGCTTCCAAGGCGAGCGAGTTGCCCCTGAGCTTTTACCCAAGACTTCATCAGGTGGGAAGGTAGGAATGAGGTCTTCAACTTAGTCTCCTACTGATTTATTAATAACCTCCTGGCAAACTTATCTGGAGCATGTTCATCGTAGGCTGCCATGAAATTCTCAAACCTACAGAGCCACTGTTTCCATCTCTGTCCGAGAGCCTGCTGATCTCCCATGTCAAAAGGGGCTGGTTGGTGGAACGCATTGGGCACTGTGAGGGGTCAGAAATGCAAGATGGATGCAAATGTCACATTGCATCAATATAGGTGGTCGCTGTGGCAATGCTGGCGGTGTCTGCTGCATATGTCTGTGTTGCTGAAATAAAGGATATCCAAGATGGCGCCCCAACCGTGCGTAGACGCCCTAGCGCTCACATGTCGGTACAGAATCTCCAACGCAATGTCCAGGAAGAAGGAAATGTTCATCAAAAGGCTGTCGGGGGAGCACTGTTGCGCAGAGCATGGAATAGATCCATCTCACGTCGCTCTGCCTTGAAACCAGGAGTGAAGACCACGGAAGGGCAGAAATACCAAACAACGGACTGGAAAACTTCGACACTTCTGTGTCCTATCAATGATCTTTTTGGGTGCTTTAGCCACCACCAATAGGATGCAGGGTATAAATAGCCCCGACCCCGCGGCTTCCCTTCAGATTTCAACCGTCTCCAAAGTGTTGGGATCACCTCGTTCTCATTGTGATTTTTGCACGTGTTGGTGCGATGTCTTCAGGAAAATTGTTGCTCCGGCCCTGTGCAACTTGCGGGCTGAGGATGAGTGTATGAGGGGGGTGGGCATATGGACTGCCTCTATTGCCTCTACCCCCATCACTCGGCCGAGTCTTGTGAGATCTGTAAGGGGTTTTCACAGAAGACGCTTAAGGACCAAAATCGTCAGTTGGTGTGTTGGCTGAATGAGGGTACCTACCCCTCCTCGGAGGTGGGGTTGGTGCTTAGCTTGGCATCGGAGAGGCCGGTTCAAGCGGCGGATCATCGCCGGTCAGCATCGGCTGAGCCTCTGGCTAAAAAGTCTCGCCCTGTCTCGGTGGAGGTCGGTAAGAGTGGTCGCCCCTCTTCGAGCAAACGCCTGTCGAAGGGGTCCTCTTCCGCCAAGCATGGTCGGTCGGACTAGTCACGAGGGTCTGGAAGTAGGCCAGAGAAGTCAGTGTCTCGGTGAAGGCCAAGAAAGACTCGTCGTCGAGACGCTCCTCTTCAGGGGACCATCACAAGTCCTCCTCGAGTAGAGAGTCGTCTAAACATCACTTCAGTGGGTCCAAGCAGGCGGGATCGCCTGAACTAGCTACACCGCAGGTTGCGGTTCCAACTACATCATCAACGATGGGAGTCCCATCGTCGACAGTCCCTGTGTCAACTCCGATGCCATCGTCGATGGTGGTGTCTTCGGTTCTGGTAGGAGAAAGAGGCCCAATACTGTCGCCGTCGAGGATGCACACAGGCAACTTGCTACTGACGAATGAGGAGTGGCAGGCTTCTGCTTTTGAAACTCTCATCTACCAGACACTATTCTACAGCAAGAGACTGCATCGGAAGCGGAGGACGATCGGGATCCGGTGTTAGATCCATCAGCCCTGGGCTTTCAGTGTGTTGGTTCGTCAACGTTGATGGGTGTGGGGGCTGGTCCATCCAGTTACCCTCTGGTGAATCGACAGGCGATGTTATCGCTCCAGGTGCTGTCCACATTGCCATCTCTTTTGGGCCAGCTGGATGCCAGATTGCTTCCTCTAAACGTAGCTCTGGTGGGACCTCCCATCGACGTGGCAGGTGTTCCTCTGTGTTCGATGGCTTTGGCTGAACTACCAGCACCCCTGCAGGTGAACGAAGATCGTCCACGTTCCCATCCTGAAGAGGGTGAACTGCCAAATTCAGAATTGGACAGTGTGCCTAGGGAGACCATGTCCACTGGCTCGTCGTCACTGTCGAGGGATCCACCGTGAGATTTGGACGTTGAGATGGTACTACCTCGTAATCCGGCACAACCATCTCAGCCCGATGATGTTGGGGTGTTTCACGCCATGATGGCAAAAGCATGTGTGGAATTTGGTTTGGCTCCTGAGGAGGAGTGGAAGGAGTGTTTCCTTTTCGACCACATGGGCAAGACATGAAAATCTGTTTTTCGCTGTGCCTATCTTGGACCACGTGTGGCAGGAGGGTCTGCGCACGATGTGACACCTTTTCTCGGAACCAGTTATCAAAGGGAGGCTGGAGAAGAAGTTTAAGACCCCGAACTCTGCACCAAAGTGCTTGGTATCACAGCCCACCCCTGAGTCGGTGGTTTCAGCGTTGGCTAGCCGCAAAGCCAGGAGTCAGCACAAATGTATCACCCCTCCTGATAGTGATGCCAGGAGACAGGATGCCTTCAGTAAAAAGGTTTTGACTGTGGGGGTGATGACGGTGAAAGCGGCCAATTCTCTAGCGATCATGGCCAGCTACGATCGTGAGATGTGGCATCGGTTGGCTCCCTTGCTGGAACATCTACCTGAGGAACACCGTAAAGCTGCCGTGCTGTTGGTACGTGAAGGAGAAGAGGCGTCCAATCATAGTATTAACATTGCTGTGGACTTGGCGGAATCCTGGTATTAAACAGATTAACAACAGTGTAGTGTTGTGTCGACAGGCCTGGCTTAAGTGCACGGATCTTCGCCCGGAGGTGCATTATAAAGTTTTGGACATGCCATGTGAGTGCGAGCAGTTGTTTGGTGAGAAAATCGATGAGGCCCTCAAGGGTATGAAGGAGGACGGAGGACTCTGAGACTGCTAAATCGTTGGGAGCCTTGCAGAGTGGGCACTCATTTCGTCCCTTCTGTGGGGCATCGGGAAATGCCCGGTTTACTTCCCCCAGAGACAGGGGCTACAGTCGATCTGGTTACTCCTCCCAGGGGTATAGGAGGTCTGCGCAAAAAAGCCAGGACTTTCAGGCCTCCAGGAAAAAAAGCGGGGCAGGCCTCTTCCTCCAGAGGAAGACAGGCTAAGCCGCAGCAATGACTGTCCTCGTGGGAAATCTGCTGGGGGGCAGGCTAGCACTACACATGAACGAGTGGTGCAAGATCACGTCAGACCGTTGGTGTTGGACACGGTGCGTCTAGGCCACTCCCTGGAATTCAAGTGTTCCCCGACCCCCATTCCTTCAGTGTATACCATGCAACCCCACCTTCAAATTCTATGACAGGAAGTGGTACTTAGGCTGAAGAAAGGAGCTATAGAATTGGTTCCTGTAGCCGAGAGAGGCCAAGGGGTTTATTCCCGTTACTTTGTGGTGAAGAAACCCAATGGCAAGAGACTGCAACGCCTGAAGTTCAAGATGCTCACGCTTCAAGAGGTCGTTCGGTCTGTACAGCCGGGTGAGTTACAGGCCTCGTTGGATCTACAGGAAGCATATTTCCATAGCCCTATGCGTCGACTGCACCGCAGGTTTCTGCGGTTTGTCCTGGGAGAAGATCATTACCAGTTTCGAATTCTCCCGTTCGGATTAAAGTCGTCCCCCAGGACGTTTACAAAATGTTTGCCGCCGGTGGCGGCCTGGCTCCGACGGGAAGGTCATCATGTTTACCCATACCTGGACGACTGGCTTGTACGCAGTTCATCGCCGGGGGAGGCGCAGGAAAGTATTGGCGCTACCATGCAGTTGTTGCAACGGCTAGGCTTCGCCTTGAACTTCGAGAAGTCCTTTCTGTCGCCTTCCAAGGACTTGGTTTTTCTGGGAGCAGAGTTTCAGACTCAGGTGGGGCTTGTCAGACCCTCAGACGAGAGGGTTTTGAAACTGAAGAAAAAAGCAGCAGAGTGGAAGATCGGTACAAGGGTGTCCGTCCGAACCTACATGTAACTGCTGGGGGCATGGCGTCCTGCATTCTGCTGGTGAAATACTGTCATCTCTTCATGAGGCCGGTTCAGGAATTCCTCGCCGACCGATGGGCTCAGAGTCGCGGATTGTGGTCCGACAAGGTGGTAATCGACAGCAATCTGGTGGAAGCGCTTTGATGGTGGCAGTGCTCAGACAATCTGGTTCGGGGCATGTCGTTACTGGAACCGGAATTCGATTTTACAATTGTGACGGATGCCTCTCAGACCGGATGGGGGGTGCATCTCGAGGACTCGCAGGTCCATGGCCTGTGGTCTCGGGTGGAGTTTACACATCAAGGTGATCGAGTTGAGAGCGTTACATTGGGCCCTGAAATCTTTTCTACTGCGCAAACGTGGGTCGGTGGTAAGGGTGTTGACGGACAATACCACCACAATGTTTTACCTCAGGAAGCAAGGGAGCAAGCATTCCAGGGTGCTGCCGAAGCAAGCACAAGACCTCTGGCATTGGGCTCTGTTGCACGGCATCAGCATTGTGGCCTTTCATCTGCCGGGAGTGTTGAATGTGCAAGCGGATGCGCTCAGCAGGGAGGTGAGCCAGCTATACGAGTGGCAGCTGAAGGAGCAGCAGGTGTCCATTCTCTTCCGGAAGTGGGGCCGTCCTTCGTTGGATTTCTTCGCAACGAGGGAGAACAAGCAGTGCAAGGAATTTGACAGCAGGTGGGCTCATCCCGAGTCTCTAGGGGATGCGTTCTCGTTCCCATGGACAGACCGGTTCGCTTATGCTTTTCCTCCGTTTCTACTCATTCGGCGGACCCTCCAGTGGTTTCGGAGATACCCATGCCATGTGATTCTGGTGTCCCCGTTCTAGGCCAGGCAGCCCTGGTTCTCTGATCTCTTATCTGTCCGTGGCAGAGCCGATTCGGCTGGTAGTGACGCCGGACCTTCTGTCTCAGGACAAGGGCGCTATCTGGTATCATGATCCATGGTCTCTCAGCCTGACGGCTTGGCTCCTGACTTCTCCGAGTTTGGCCTGCTAAAGCTTTCTGGTGACGGTCGGCCCATTTTGGAGGCAGCTAGGGCTCCGTCCACGAATGCCTCCAAAGCATGTAAATGGAAAAGGTTTTGTGTGTGGTGTAAGGACCAACCTGGGATGGACCCTTTGAATATTTCGCTGGAGCAAGTATTGCCATACTTATTTCAATTGGCAGAAAAGGGTCTGGTTTTCTCCTCCATAAAGGTACATTTGAGTGAAACTAGAAATTGCTGCCAAACAGCATGCAATGCCTCTGTTTAGTGATAGTCTCATCAAGCATTTCTTGAAGGGGTTGTTTCGGACTTTTCAGCCAGTCAAGAAATTTCCTCTGGCGTGGAACCTTAATGTGGTTCTATCAGGTCTGATGAAGCCTCCGTTTGAACCAATGTCGTCAACGCCTTTGCAGTTTTAGTCTTGGAAGGTGGCTTTTCTGGTGGCCATTACTTAGGCCAGAAGCATGTCTGAATTGCAAGCTTTGGTTGTGGACCCTCCATACTTGAGGTTCTTCAAGGACAAGATGGTGTTGGCTACTAATCTGCACTTTATCCCAAAAGTGACAACATTTCACAAACTCTCTTCTATTGCGTTACCCTCGTTCTTTGCTTCAGCTTCCATGCCTACAAAGCGGTCTTTGCATTCGCTGGATGTAAAGAGGGCGTTAAAATTTTATTTGAGTCGTACTCAGGGGTTCAGACTTTCTAAGCAGCTGTTTGTGGCTTATGGACCGTCCGTCAAGGGACGGGCAATCTCCAAGCAAGGACTTTCCCGTTGGGTGTCGTCTGCTATCTCATTCTGCCACACTAAAGCTGGGAAGCCTTTGGAGAGGAATCCGAGAGCACACTCGACGAGGGCTACGGCTTCGTTGGTGGCATTATGGTCGGGGATTCCGCTGGTGGACATCTGCCAGGCAGCCTCCTGGGCGGTGCTGCATACCTTTACTCAACATTACTGTCTGGAGAAGCAGCATGGTGAGGATGTGCAGGTGGGACGGGCAGTCCTGCCATGCCTGTTTCAATAAGGTAAGCTTCGGGGAATTTGTTTGAACTTGATCACTGTATGGGTTTCTTGTCTAATGTATGTGATTCTATTTCCATATTGGTTTGCATTTGCACTCCACCATGCATGATGGATACTGCTATGTAATCTATTCACAGCATGTGAATACAAGAAAGATCCAATGCTGGAGAAGGGAGTAGTTTCTTACTTGTAACTCAATTTCTCCAGCGTTTGTATCTTTCATGGATTCACATGTGCCCGCCGGCCTCCCCTGCATGCAAACCTGTTCGGGTTGCCTCCAGTTTGGAGGTTAAAATCTGAAGGGAAGCCGCAGGTATGGGACTATTTATACCCTGCGTTCTATTGGTGGTGGCTAAAGCACCCAAAACGAATGTTGATAGGACACAGAAGTGTCAAAGTTTTTCCATAGGAAAACAAAGTTAAATTGACCGAGGTTCCCCAGCCTGACGACGGGGAATATTCACAGAATGTGAATCCATGAAAGATACCAACGCTGGAGAAATGGAGTTGCAGGTAAGAAACTACTCCTTTCCCACACCACATGAGCGAGGAAGGGAGGAAAGCGGCACCACAGCATTAACCGAAGGCTGACTGTGTGGAGGAGGACCCAGAACAGCGACCGTGAAGAGGAAGGAGGAGCAGTATGGCAGGACAGGAAGGACCAGGGCACAACAGTGAATGGACCCCTGTGGAAAACCTAAAGAACGACAGGGAGGAGCGAGGAGGGACACCCACAATCCTACCCCAGCATCCCAACGGGGCCGGTGAGGAGTGGAGAGAGCAGACTGGCACCTCCTCACCCCCCTGGGGTGAAATGCGGGAAATAGGAAGAAAAGAATACAACTGTCCCAAATACATGAGCGTGGAAGGGAGGGCAGTAGCACCACAGCCCCAATCTGGAAGCTGGCGGCGAGCCACAGTGGAATCCACCAAGTAGCTGACCTGTCATAACACGGAAAACACCAGCACAGTTAGAAGCAGCAAAGCTCTGGGAGTGAAAGAGGAAGGAAGCTCCTAAAAAGGTGACAGTGAAACTTACTCCCTACGACCAACCATGGGAATTTCGGTCCATCATCCCAAGAGCCAGAGGGGCAAATGGGGATACAAGCAGCTCACAGCACCAGGAGAAAGAGTGGGTCAGAGTGACCAGGGTGGTCGGACAAAAAGACGGAGATGGAGGCAAAGCCAGGGAGCCATAAAGCAGAGACACGAAGGAAAAGCTGATGGGGCAAGTTCACTCTGGAGACGCAGAGAGCACTAACGGGCAGAATCTGAGAATCCTGGAGCTAGGAGAGTGAAAAATGACGAGAGAAAGACAAATCCAAGAGAACAGGACACCAGATGAAGATTGGTGTGTACACAATGGGAGGAGCCGCTAGAGTCCCGGACCCAGGGAATGAAACGGGTAATAAAGAAGGTACTATGTAAGCAACACAAGAAATCCTACTGGTAATCAAAGCATCGAAAATGCAGTTAGAACACAGGCTAGACTTGGTGTGGTTGGATGTGGGACTTCTAAAATAGGACCTAAAAAACATGTCCACCAGAGTCCAGGAAGCCAAAGGCCGAATATCAGAAATGGAGGATATACTAACACAGCTACGAGACACCCTGCTGCTGCTGCTTAAGAGAACGGAGGTTCTAGAGAGCAGGATGGAGGAAGCAGAGGGGCACTCACGCGGGAACAATGTAAGACTGATTGGACTACCGGAAAAGGCAGAGGGCCCCTACATGGAATTGTTCCTCGAACAACTGCGCCAAGAATGGATGGGCCCCCAAGGATTGTCAAAAATGTTCTCGTTCAAGTAAAAACCAACACCCGGAGGCCCACCAAGGCAATTAATCGCCAGGTTATTAAACTATAGAGACATGGATGTAGTCCTCCAAACGGCAAGGAGAAAGGGGCCTCCAACACACAACAGAATATTGATAGCAATTTACCTGGACTTTACCAGGGCGGTACAGAAGGCCATACAAACATTTGAACCCACCAAAAGGAATCTCGGGGAGAAAGGGATAATATATGATGTACCCAGCCACTCTACGAGTCTGCGGTTCTAAGCAAGTCTGTTTTTTCAACAAACCCACTGAAGCATGGGAATGGGCCAAAAGGCAGCCGAGCCAAGCGACTGATAGGCCACAACAACAGACCCCAACCAAAAGCGGACAAGGTCCAACACGGGGACCATCGTGCTAAAGAGAGACTGAAGGGAAACAACGGGAAGACATATGCAGAGACACAGATACTGTTGGGACAAGGCAGGTATGGAGAGGATCCCCTAAATGTCCAGAACTGAACTCAGATTTACCAAACTGAATAGACTAGAAGCGGTCAAGCTATGGGAGTAAGTGTAGAGTGACCATTTTGCAGGGCCCCCACATAGAATCCATCTCCCAGCTCGGGGAGATGGGTGATTTAGTTCTTACAGGACGACATTTGCTTCTAAGTTGGGAGAAGTATGGGGTGGGACTGGGGAAGGGGCAGTTAGGGGGGTGTGAATAGAGTTGGGCCAGGAGTTATGGTTGGGAATGCACAATGGGGGGGACAATCTAGCAGGGGTCATATTTCAAGGAATAATGGAACCCAGACATCAGGGGAACAATCAAGAGTAAGAGGGAATGGGACGTAAAACTGTGAAATGCCTTATATGGAATGTAAATGGCATGTTGGATAAAATAAAAAGGGGGTTGATCATGCAATATCTTAAGGAGAACAATGCAGAGATAATCTTCTTGCAGGAGACCCACCTGCTGGGCTCGGTTTGACTCTTCCTGGGGAGAGAGCGATACCATGTGGTGGAACATTGTGGGCTACATTTACCCACTCAACGGAACTCTTTTTCCATCACTAAGCTGCGCTTTGGCAGTCAACAGCAAAATATCTGCGCGGCTCCTTGGGCCACCATTGTGTCAAATCTGCACCTGGCAGCGACAAAAGGATGGCTGCACCATCTTGCCAAAAACAAAATGGACAAGTTGGAACCGGGAGCACACAGAGAAAGGTGCCAGTGTGTTCTGGGGTGCACCCAAAAGAAGTGAATCAAAGCATCGCTGCTCTGCTGCTTGCAAGCCCACAGTTACCATTGAAAAAGGTAAATATTTACATTAAAGAGAATGCTGCTCTGACGGTAGTTTTCCCTGTTCTTTATTACACTACCTTTATCAAAAAGACACTGTCATGCTCAGCCATATTCACATTGTGCTCCATCAGTAAAGAGCCTTCTTCCTGAATGGCGGGCTGTGCCAGCCAAATCTGAGAAAATCAATAAAAGCTTCACTTCAGCCGCACGGAAAAACACTTAAACGTTTGCTACAAAATCACAGCTTGAAAAGAAATTCTAGCTTTCTGGGCCTATGTCAATTTCAGTGCATCTATATTTAAACAAAGTGCGGCATACAAGATACTAACTCTGGCGCCAAAACAATCAGAGGGAAGAGAACAATCTCATTTGCAAGGACAATGCCAGCAGTCACCACATGTTAAATGTAATTTTGCAAATAAGGAGAAATACTTGTTTAAAAGTGTATGTTGGATAAGGCCCTGCCCTTGTCTAGCAATGTAAAGGGGGTTTGTGCTGTGAAAGATACATGAGAGATCTTATTCCAGAGGCTTTATTCTGATTTATAACAAAAATAAACAAAATAAGGAATGATCAGGCAGTTCCTACATGGGGGAAAACCACCCAAACAGGTTTCTGTTTGGGCGGATGCCAGCAACAGAAGGCCCCCCACAGAAGATGCTAGAACACACAAATGATAATAGCTACCTTTACAGACTTCGGTCTGTGCTCCAGTCTCTTACAATGGAGATCTGTGACACGGATGTGCGAAGTGAGAAATCGCACCTCCCCGTGACTTCTAAAAGAAGCTTCAAAGAAAAACTCCACGAAAAACCCTGGGCTTAGGGGGATGGCCTGGAAAGGCATGACCATATATGGGGAAAAATACTGAACATTTGTTTCCAAAGACTATGTTATTAATAAAATTTGTAAGACTTTTTTCTTTGCAACAGGACTTCGCAAAATTGTAAAAAGTTAACATTTTATGGGGGTCATTCCAACCCTGGCGGTAAGGGGTTAACAGCGGTGGTAAAGGTGCCGGAGCCATCAACCCCTTACCGCCTCATTACGAGTTCTGCTTGCGGGACCTGCTAAGGATGCCTGGTTTTACCAGGCGGCCTTAGCAGTCCCGCGAGCAGCCCAGCATGCTAACAACGGGCCCGTTATTAGCATGCTCCCCATTCCCATTGAGTCCTATGGGGGCTCGAATGGGGATGTACCAGGTCCGGGTTCCTTGAATGAGGAATTACCGGGCCCTCTAAGGTTGGAATGGCCCGGTAATTCCTCATTCAAGGAACCCGGACCCGGTACCCGGTAAGGGGGTAGCCATGCCGCTAATAGCGGCATGGTCACCTCCTACCTTGTAATGACCCCCTAAATGTGATTTTAGGGGCTTTAATTTAAGACGTTGTGGACTTGACTGCCCTGTTTGTTTGTTTTATTCACTTATAATGCGCACCAGACCCGAAGGTAACCGGGCGCAGCAGTACAGAATATGCGAGGATTTAAATTACATGGTTACAGATTATAAACAAAACAGAATATATACAGGCAATAGAAGGTCACAAAACTGGACAAAAGGGAAAATGTACAAATAGGCAGCAGGATGGGGAGTATATACAATCAAGGTGGTATCAGGAGTCTTGTATGAACTAGTGAGCAACTAGTTGTCGGCAGACTTCAGCAGATTGATATAGATGGATCTGAATTTGAGATAGGGCTGCTCATCACGTGAAGGATGTGGTAATGAATTCCATAATTGGGCCGCTCAAGCTGCTCTCAAGGCATTATTTTGTAGGATTTGAATTCTGTGGATGATAATTTGTTGGCACCGATGTATAGGGCATTGCAATAGCCGAGCCTAGACAGAATCCGGGCTCTAGCTAAAATAATGCAGTTGTAATGTGAGAGAAAGTGTTTATCTGCTCTAATGAGCTTACATGTGTAAGCTGTGGCTGATGCCATGGATTTCAACTGTTTATCGAAGGAGAGGGTGGAATCCAGATAAAAGCCAAGTGTCTTCACCTCCTTGGACACCTGGATGATATTGCCATCAATCTCAAAAGAGGTGTAGTCTTGGCCTAATTTTTTAAGATTAGAGTGAGTACCTAGGATGATTAGCTCTGTTTTATCATCATTCAGGCATAGACCATGGGTTGCCATCTATGCCTGGATGATGAGATACACCTTATTTACCAAGGCCAAATCCTTGTTGTAATCCACAGAACTTGGGAGCAAAATCTGGGTATCATCTGCATGATTAGTGTAGATGATACCAAGAAGGTCCAGATCATCAAAAAGTGGCTTAGTAAATATGTTGTATAGGGTGGGGGAGACACAAGAGCCCTGGGGAACTCCACACAGAATGGGGATCAGGTCTGCCGCTGCCGAAGGGGCGAACACCCTCATAGTCCTGTTGCTAAGGAAAGACTCAATCCAGGTTATAGCCTCTTTGGAAAAATGTGCAGCTGAGACTAGGTGGCTGCAAAGGACCTTGTGGTCGACAAGGTCGAATGCAGCCGAGAGGTAAAGCAACAGAAGGGCTGTTTTACCTTTGTCTCGTAGTTCATCTATTTGTGCCTTCAAATCAATGAGGGCAGTCTCAGTGCCATGTTGGGGTTGGAATCCTGATTGCCATGCTCTTAAGAGCTTATGTTGTTCCAGGAATTTTTGAATTTGGTTGTATGCAATCTTGTCCAGAATTCTTAGTAGAAATGGGACTGACGTGATGGGACGGTAGTTTGTTGGTATAAGTGGGTCTAGGGTTTGCTTTTGAGCAAAGGCAGTACCCAAGATTGTTTCAAGTTGGTAGGCACAGTGCCCAATGTAAATGAAGCGTTGATACATTTGGATATAAATGGGGAGAGATCTCTGGCAGTGTCTTTTATAAGATGGGCATGGCAGAGGCCGCCTTGGCAATTGGATGGCTTGAGAGAGAGGATAACCTTTTCTACCTCAAGAATAGAGGTTTTTAAGAACATGAATCGAACAGCTGAGTCCTGTTCCTTTGAGGGATGGTCGGTATTCAGATTGTTAGTCTGGGATTGAGTGAGGCTTTTTTCTTAGCTATTTTCTTTTGGAGCATAGTTACTTTATTTGATAGTGCTTGTTGTATGTCTGAGCATCATGTTTTATCTTTGGAACACGTATCCGGAATGGGGATAGGTGACTCCTTGAGTATGGTGACCAGCACCCTCATACTCGAATTAGCGTTAGATATACGCTTGTTATGAGTTTCGCTTGGCCAGGTGGATTTCCTTTTTGTAGTGGGAAGAGATTTCCATTCGTTTATTTTTGTGATCTTCTCAGGGGATTAGCCTCCATGAGGTTTTACAACTCCTCTTAAATTGTCATAAATCCTTTAGTTCGGGGGTGAACCATTTATTTAGATGGGATTTGGGTTTACTCGGTCTGAGTTTTAGAGGGGCAATGTTGTCGAGTGTAGTTAACATAATTTTGTTCTACTCGTCAACGAGCGTTTTCGGGTCTATGTGACCCGCTAATTGGTTAAGAGTGGGTAGGATAGCAGGGATCACTTTATCCTTAGTGATACTCTTTTTATTTCTGGTTGGACATGACGGGGCCATGGAGGTAGCTAGAGAGAGAGGTCTAGAGGTGGAGAGTTCAAAGGACAAAAGGAAGTGGTCTGTCCAAGGTTGTGGGGAGATGGATTTGATGTTGGCGGTGCAGTTGTAATCTGCCAGCCAATCAAGAATTCTCCCTTTGATATGGGTGGGTTAGAGAATTTTTTGACTATGCCCAGTTCAGTGAGGGTGTTGGCAATGGTGGTGGTGTATTTGTCTAGAGGGTCATTGCAACCCAGATTAAAGTCCCCTAGGACAAGTAATTGGGTGGATATTTGAAGGTTATTGGAGAGTAGGCTGTTGATATCCTCCTCGAATGTTCCTATGGGTCCAGGAGGTCTGTAGATGAGGTGGATAGTCAATGTCTGGGAGGTAAGTAGTGGAAGTTTTATAGTGAAACTTTACATGAGTCAGAAACTAGGGTGGGTGCAGTTGTCATACCTAGGCTAGTTTTAGCGATAATGGCAATGCCGCTGCCTCGCATATTAGTTCTGTCCTGTCTCAGTATGGTATAACCATCCGGGATTGCTAAAGAAAGTAGGGGTCCTGCTGCATCGGCCGATATCAGGTCGCAAATATCGGTAGCATGCGCAGTCGGGGATCTGGCATTTATTAAACTTCCCTTAAGAGGGGGGCCACTACCGTGGATTGGGTTGGTTTTATTTTAGTGGGAGTAGTTTGAGGCTTCAGGATATTAAGGTAGGTGATATTTACCTTCTAGTTGATGGAACTTTTATTGATGGGGTTAGGGTTCTAGTCATCGGCTCGTGGAGTCTCGTAAGTCTCGCTTAGAGTCTAGAATTTCTGCAGGGTAGACTACATGGATTACTTTGAGGCCGGCTTGAGGGGCTCAGATCAGGGCGATCCATAGTAGTGGGGGTAACTAGAAATATATTGGTTGAATTGTATAGAACTCTCTGGTTGTAGGGTAGCTACTGTGAGATGTCTGGTGGGTAATGAGCAGTAGACATAAATGGGTTAAGAGGCTACAGGCTATAATGCTCATGGTATGATATTGTTTTGGGAGTGGCTTATTAAAGTTGAGATGCACCTTCTAAGTCGTGGCATATGATTAATCTAGACTAGGCTTGTAGTTTGGTGTACGAGGGCGTATGAGAGTCACTGGAGGGAGAGGTTAGTTACAGTTATAGTGGATGAGGATCTACCCTGGTCACTAATGCGGAAATGCGAGGAGGCTAGTTCACTTTCTGTCAACAATGGGCTGAACATAAATGCAGTTATGCAGATAAATCACGCAAAGGGCTAGTTCACATTCTGTACAGGGTATGCTAAACATAAATGCAGTAATGCAAAAATCACTAAATAGGCTAGTTGCTTCTTATCAGTGAGCAAGCTAAACATGAATGCAGTTATGCAGATAAATCACGCAAGGGCTAGTTCACTTTCTGTAAAGGGTATGCTAAACATAAATGCAGTAACACAAAAATCACCAAATAGGCTTCTTGCTTCTTATCAATGAGCAAGCTAAACATGAATGCAGTTATGCAGATAAATCACGCAAAAGGCTAGTTCACTTCTGTCAAGGGTATGCTAAACATAAATGCAACAACTCAAAAATCACTAAATAGGCTAGTTGCTTCTTATCAATGAGCAAGCTAAACATGAATGCAGTTATGCAGATAGATCACGCAAAGGGCTAGTTCACTTTAATTATATACCCACGTCTATAGCCATATACAGCGGTGCATTGATAGCCATGGCAGGGGGAGGAGAGAACTTAATAGCAGGTTAAGGAGGTTAAGGTAACATAGGTTAATGCCGTTCATACAGGCAGCAGGGTAGGCTAATTCAAGAATGGCATAGGTACTTACAGTATCAGAGCGGATTGTGGTATCATAGGTGATAGCCGTTAGCTCGAAGGTCAGGGCGGTGCCTGGATGAGTTTGGGCAGCGAGTAATGGGGGGGATGTCATCAGAGATAATTGCATTGAAAGGAGACTCTGCATGGGTCTGGTGACAAACTGTCATATGAGTTTGGGAAACTGAGTACACCGTGTTAAGGTACGTTGCTTTACAATGAGTCTCCTGTAGAGTTTCGTGGCTTGTATATTCTCTCCGGCTTCTTTGGCGAACAGCCGCAAACAGCAGCCTTGTCCCTAGCCTTCTCCCGTTGGCCGACTTCTGCCTGTCAGCGCAGGGGATTGGCTAAGGGTCTTGGTTGCTAGGCAGTGTAGGAGTAGCAGCCTTGTGGTACCGCACCGCGCCGGCCATTTTGAGGTCAGGTGGCTGTGCGCACGGCAAATGGGCTATTTGAAAATTGAACTATTGCTAGTTCCAGCACTCAAATTGCATGAAAAAGGCAGCGATGCAGGTCGCAGTGAGTAGCCAGATGATACTACGGCGGATGAAGCTCTGATTGCAGTGGGGTGCACTGAGGTGCACTGGGGTATGCTGGGGTGATGGTCAGCCTAGTTCCACTGCTCCAGCCATGGTGGGGCTCCAGCCCTCTCCTCTCATGGCTCGCGGACAGTCATATTAGTTCAATAGCTTATGAACACCTGAGGTACTTGAAACCTATTTGCTGCTTGTCGAGTCCACTTTTAATTTGGAACAGAAATGGCAAAGAAGTGGATATTCTGAGGAAAGTGTACAGGATGCCATTGTAAAATGTAATGCTGATATGCCCCGTGATGTGTGCTGCCCTCCCCCCACCCTCTCCGTTGCCCCGTGATGTGTGCTGCCCAACCCCTCCATTGCCCGTGATGTGTGCTGCCCTCCCCCACCCCCTTGTTGCACTGTGATGAGTGCTGCCTGCCCCCTCTGTTGCCCCATAATGTGTGCTGCCCTCCACACACCCCCTCTGTTGCCCTGTGATGAGTGCTGCTCTCCCCACCCCCTCTGTTGCCCCATGATTTGTGCTGCCCTCCCCCAACCCGCTCTGTTGCCCTGCAATGTTTGCTGCCCTCCCTCCACCCCCTCCGTTGCCCCGTGTTGTGTGTTGCCCTCCGCCCACCTCCTCTTTGCCCTGTGATGTGTGCTGCCCTCCGCCCACCCCTTCCATTGCCCTGTGATGTGTGCTGCCCACCCCTTCCATTGCCCTGTGATGTGTGCTGCCCTCTCCCACCCCTCTGTTGCCCCGTGATGAGTGCTGCCCTCCCCACCCCCTCTGTTGCCCCGTGATGAGTGCTGCCCTCCCCACCCCCTCTGTTGCCCCATGATTTGTGCTGCCCTCCCCCACCCCCTTTGTTGCCCCGTGATGTGTGCTGCCCACCTCTCCATTGCCCCGCGATGTGTGCTGCCCTCCCACACCAATCCGTTTCCCTGTGATGTGTGCTGCCCTCCGCCCACCTCCTCCGTTGCCCCATGTGTGCTACCCTCCCCCCACCCCTCCGTTGCCCCGCAATGTGTGCTGCCCCCCCACCCCATCCATTTCCCTGTGATGTGGGCTGCCCTGTCCCACCCCCTCTTTTTCCCTGTGATGTGTGCTGCCCTCCCACACCCTCTCTGTTGCCCCGTTATGTTTCTGCTTCCTTTTTTTCTTTCCTGCTCTCTCCCTTCCCTCTACCCCCTTCCACCCACTTCCCCTCTTCCACCTTCCTCCTCCTTCACAATGCTTGAGTGACTCACTTTGGTTTACCATCTCCGACTTGTTGCCAATGCTTGGATTTGACTTTTTAGGAACACATTGACTTTGGTGCTTCACCCTTCTCAACCCTCATGCTGGCCCTCCCTGGATTGCGCCCAGGTTGGCCCTGAATCATGCTGTGCCCATTGTCACTATGAATCCTTGGCTACATTTTGTGTTCCCATGCAACTGTGTGTGTTTCACTGACCCCTGCAATTGTATTCACTCTCCCCTGCTTCTCTGCTCTTTTCACTTTTTAATCTCTGTTCTCTTCTCCTCTCCCCTTCTTTCTCTTCCTCTCCCCCTTACTTTTTTCTACCCACTTACTCTATCCGAATGGTCCCTGGACCTAGTATGATAATAATTGTTTGTCTCCTCCCCCACCTCCTTACTTGCCCTCCCCATACCCTTCCAGCCCCATCTGAAATGTCGTCGGGCCTAGTACGATAGCTGCTAGTTTTGCTCCTCTCCCTTCTTTCTCCTCCTCTCTCCCTTACCTTGCGTAATTCTCTGGCTCTTCCAGAAATGCTGTCTGTTTCCATTCCCTCCCTTCTGTGTCTTAGCACTTGCTCTATTTCAAATATCTCTAGGCTGAGTATGATAGCTATTTCACATTATTTTGTTCATGGCCTGTAAGAATGTTTTGTATTTTCCCTTGTTCCCTACCTTGTCATGAAGCACTTTGAAACACATTGTGTATAGGCGCTCTATAAATAAACCATCATATCATACACTTGTGTAAAGTTATAGAATTTTAAGTAATATATTTCTCACTAAAACGATGAAAAACTGTTAAACTGAGTGTCTCCTCAAACTGTGGAGTTGGACTAGCATGTGCTGCATAAAATATGTAACCTGCTTCTGTAATTTAAGATGCCACAATTGTCCATCTAGTGTAACAACTACTAGCTTGACAAAATAACCGCCCCATAATAGGGCTTAAGGATCATTGCAAGTGTAAGATCATTTTTCTGCATAGATCAATATATCCATTCAAAGCTACTAGATATTTGATAACAAAATATACAAATCAATGTGTCACGACTAAACAGTCTTTCTCTCTTTTTAGACATTGTGTGAATGTTTTACTGTACCAAATGAATGGGGTTGTTCCATCATTTCTTAACTCAAAATGTATTTTTTCTACAAATTATTAGAATTAAAATATGACTTTAAATATACCACTTACAGCTTTGATTTAATGAATACAACTGTAAACTGTCGATATGTGTTAACTACCTTCTGATGTTTCGAAATATTGACCCACCCCCAATAAAAGGTAGAACGACTACTTAGGTAGTTCTATTGGGTTTCGTAAAAGACGTGTATTGGTTTATCGGTGGGAGAGTGTTCCATAAATTGGCTGCCAGGACAGGGAAACTGCTCCCTCCTGTTTTTTATTTTATTTATACCTTCGGACCAGTAGACAGGATGTGTTGGCTGACCTAGTGACCTGTGTGGAAGATCTGACAGTACATTTTTCAGCTAGGTAAGGTGGGGCAGTGTGGTTCAAGTATTTGAAAGTGAGGCACAGTGTTTTTAGTTCGATTGCTTCCTTAACAGATAGCCATTTATATTGTTTTCTAATTTCAGAGATGCGCTCATTCCTAGGGATGTTTAAGGTGACTCTAAGTGGTGGATTGAGGGAAATACCGAAGATTTAAAAGGGGACCACCAATGGGGGCAGGGGTTAGTATGAGGCTAGCGTCCTTCCTCACGGCATCCGGACTTTGCGATGCATGAAGGGATCTCCATCCGGAACACACAAACTTCTCATTCTACTCCAGGGCCCATGATGCTCAATCACAGCTCAACTACATTCTAATGCCCTGCACAATGTGAGGGAGGGTGAGGGACGCGAGGTACTTGCCCAGGGGACTGTCGCACCATGCCCGCTACAAATAGTAGTGGAATGGAAGGAGGGTGTGGGAACGGGTCAAGTGCATATAACTTGGGAATGAGATGAGGAAAGCACTGGTGGACAGCACCAAGGAATATTTTGAGAATAACCTGGACACAGTAAACAACATTATGGGAGGCATATAAAACAGTGCTTAGAGGGGCTGCTCAAACTATAATAGGAGGACTGGAGAGGAAAATGAGGGGTAATATGAAGAGGAAAGAGGAGGAAGTAGAAGAAGCGGAGAAGCTTCACACCCAGGTCCAGACAGATGACAACAGGAGAGCACTGGCTAGGGTGGCCAAGGAACTGAAAGAAATTGCAACAGATGAAGCCCAAGTGGCACATCTGGCAAAAAGGGCAAGGATCTATGACCTGGGAGACAAAGGATGGAGGTTGTTAGCATGGCTAGAAAGGAGGGCGGAAGGAGGAAAATGGGTGCTGACGGTGATAGATGGTACAGGGAAGAACTAATAGAGGGGAAGGACATAGCCCAAGCCTTTGCTGAATGCTAACAGGCCATGCATGCTAAAGCCCCAGGTGCACCCCAAGAGAAATCGAGCAATACCTGAATGGCATTGCCCTAACACAGGGGCAAGGGAACGCCTCGATCTAGAGGCCAAAATTACAAGGGAGGAATTCCTGGTGGAATACTGGAAGGATATGTGGAAGGAGGCAGGAGAACACTTGCTGGGGATACTGCAAGAAAGCTGCACCAGGAAGGAACTCCTACTAGACCTAAGAATGGCTAATATAGTAGTTGTACACAAAAAAGGAAAACCACTGACCGCATGCTCCTCGTACTGCCCAGTCTCCCTGCTGAATGTGGAGGCTAAAGTCTTGGCCAAGGTGTTGGTGAATAGGCTATTGCCACAAATCAATAAACTGATCCACCCGGACCAATGCGGATTTGTACCAGGCAGGGCCACGAGAACTAATCTGCGAAGGCTACAAAACGCATTAGCATTATCGGATTCCATGGAGGGAAACCATGTGGTGATGGCGCTAGATCCAGAGAAGATCTTCATCTCGGTCAGATGGGAATTTTTGTGGGCAGTGATGCAAAGAATGGGTTTGGGGCCGGAACATATAAGGTGGATTCAGCTACAATACACAAATCCACTGGCAATAGTCGGAGTGAATAGCCATTTCTTCAACACGTTCCCACTGCAGAGGGGAACCATATTCAGAGTGAATAGCCATTTATTCAACATGTTCCCACTGCATAGGGGAACCCGACTGGGATGTCCACTACCCCCTCCGTTATTTTTACTGGCAAGAGAACCACTAGCACAAGTAGTCCGCGCAGACCCTGCTATTAGAGGGTTCAAGTGGCCAGGAGGGAGGGAAGACAGAAAATGCCTTTATTCAGACAATGTCTTGGTATATTTAGGGGAGCCGGAGAGATTAGGCCCAAGAGTTATCCAATTACTGAAAGAATATCAGAACTACTGCAGGCTCAAGATAAACTGGGAGAAGTCTGTGATACTGCCAGTGAAAGGGGGAGAGTGGGTAGTACCAGCAAGATGTCCACTCTTAGTAGAAATGGAGGGGTTCAAGTACTTGGGGATCAAAGTGCAAAGGGACGCAAGGTCTTTCACCTCAAAGAATTTAGACCTGATCATAGCCAGACTAAGGGAAGACACGAAACACAGTGCCACCCTACCAGTGACTCTGCTGGGGCGATTCAATCTACTCAAAATGCCGGCACTCCCTATATTATTATATATACTACAAAATGACCCGGGCGCATCATGAATAAGCAATTCAAGCAAATCAACGCCCTTATGAGAGAGGTGATATGGGGGGAAACCCCATGTATCGCCATAACAGTATTGACTAAGTCGGTATGGGAAGGGGGTCTGGGTCTCCCTGACGTAAAGAAGTACTCTTGGGTGGCACATCTAGTGGTAGCCAATTAATGGGTATATGGAAGAAGGGATCTCCCACATACAAGACTGGAGCTAGAGGTTACAGGAAACACAGGCCCACTTCAGGTGCTCTATAGGGGAGAGGGATGGATGTCGCTTCAACCGGCAGGGCAGGAACTAGTTCTGATAAGAGAGAAAACCAACCGTAGGGTGGGGTGGGGAGGGAAATTTATGAGAGCGCAGCCGCTATGGAACAACGCACAACTGGGGGAAATCCAGAAACTAGGCAAACACACTTGGTGGACAAGGGTGGGGATTACAAGAGTGGGAGAGGTGATGGCAGAGTGGGGGCTTGATACTCTTCCCAGACCTAAGGAATAAATATGGACTTGGCAAAGGGTAAGAATATACCCACCTGTGCTTGCAACATGCAGTGTCAGCCTAGTTTAAAGAAGACCTTGACTTGCCAGAACATAGTCCACTAGAGGTAAACCTCTTTACGGAATCCCTCCCAAAGAAAGGAATATCGACCCTGTATCGGGCATTTAATAACTTTTCAACCCTCCCCCACGTTAGAACTGCTTGAAAGGAAGTGGGAAAGAGTCCTCGGAATTTGGAAAGTTAAGAGTGGATGTAGGCGATGGTGGCAGCAACAGAGGTTAACCTGTCCTCCAGAATGAGGCTGATCCAATATAAAATACTGCACAGAATTTACCTATCAAGGGACAGACTTTACAAAATCGGGAGGACCGAAGAGGACTTGTGCCTCAAATGTGGGGGCATGGTGGGTACCTTCTATAACCTGCTATGGCAATGCTGGTTGGTGGCGGGACGGTGGAACCGAGTCCTGGGGAGAATGAGGAGGGTGTTTGGTATTCCAATCCCTAAAGACCCAAAAGTGCTGTTATTACGTACTAATGGTGATATGGACGGAACAAGATGGGACAGCCGGCTCCTGAATGTTGCTACAATAGTGGTCAAGAGGGACTTGGCAACTAAATCGGGCTCCAAAGACATGCAGACACTGAGCAATTGGGAGTCTGGCATGGAACACTGCTGCAGCATGGAGAAAATCGTTTATCGAACTAGGGGGATGCTGGGGAAATATCACACAGTCTGGGGGAAATGGCAGGAGGATGACAGAGGGAAGGTGTAGATGGAAGGGGGATGTTCACATTGTGCAGAGTTCAATGTTGTGTATGTTTTACAATGAAAAAATAAAGGATCCAGTTTCCAGAGCGTTGCTACTCTCTCAGCTCAGCACTTTGTGAGTACCCGTGACCACTGTCCAGTATGCATGTGTATGTGGTATGAATGTTATATTTCACCCTATTCTTATCTATACCTATATTGATCCTAGCGCTCCTTTTCTTTTGTTTGTTTGTTTTTTTATTTATAGCGCGCACCAGACCCGAGGGTAACCGGGCGCGATGTTCAAGAATACTTTAAGCTTTACAGGTTACACATGTTAACAGATTGCAGTTGCTTGCATATAACAGTTACATAGTACAAGACAGTAAGATAAATATACTTTGTACAGGATATATACAGTTATATGGGGAGTAAGGAATATATACAGTTATATACAGGGTGTATGCAGAGTTCGTCTTGTTAGTCCGAGGTTATGTAGGCATAAGGCCGGTTTATAGATAATTTTCTTTAATCCACTTGATGCAACCATTGCGACCATTGATAGATTCTGCCTGCTTCCCTATCCTTCCCCCTGCATACTACGAACGAGACGCTTCCCACTGAAGTACTGCGCTTCACATCCAAACAGCATAGACTCCTGTGGCTACACACATCAGTGAAGCTTTAAGAACCATCCTTGCTGACAGTTTTTTCTTCACCCAGAGGGTTTCCCTGCGACCATCATTCTCTGCAGCTACTGTCTCTCAGAGATAAATGGTTGCAGGGTGATCTTTTATATCTACAAGCTGATCCATTCACCAAATGCCTGAAAGGTACATTGAGCAAAAAGTGATGGATGCAGACTCTCAAAGTGGGAAACAAACCACAGAACATGTTATCATGCCATGTTCTTTCTAGAGGGGAGTGCCTGCTACCTTTTTTGTATTTTTGCAAGGAAGTTGGGGGTTGGTCACCCTAAATTACCTGGGTAACCCAGACTTGGACCCCTTGCTCACTGTGCTCAGAGAGGCACATCTCTACCTCGCTGATGGGGCCCAACAATGCTGAAACAAGTGTATGGGGTTGCTGTTGGTACTCTTGTTCAAAGGAGGTTTGCTTGGCATTTTGGTGCTGGACAGCCCTTGTGGGCGGGACAAAGACTGATAAGCAAATGGATTTTTCCTCCTTTGTGAAAAGTACAGTGAGCAAAAAGCGATGTCTGCGGACCCTTAAAGTGGGAAAAAACCACAGAACACGTTATCATGCCATGTTCTTTCTAGAGAGGGGCGCCTGCTACCCTTTTTGTATAAATGTAGGTTAGTGTTTAAATCTGTGTTTATACCATATTGGTGAAAGAACTTCTGGCCATAAAATGTGCTGTTAAGAATGGTGACATCTTCGGGGGGCGCTGTTGCGCGCAAATAAGATGGCCGCCTGATCGGGGCGCTCCGATCCCACGAACTCCTTTATACAAATAAATCCTTTTTGGAGCCGCGGAGAGAAGAAACTACTACACCGTTCGTTTCCTGTACTCCTACTGCACATTGTGTGCAGATCCCGTTCGAAACCGCGGAGGCGTGGGGGAGTTCGCAGACCGTTTCGTACTAACGGCTTCTCCAGTGGACCGCGGCCCGCGCAGGGCACCGGAAGAATCCTATGCCAGAATGAGGTGCCATCATCAGCACAAGGCCGCGAGGGGGAGGAGCGCTGAACACCGCGGCGCAGCCCTGCGACACGGGCCTGGGATCAAACTGTGTGGGCAGACATCAGGCTCCGGCCCGCCTCCCGATAACAACTGGGTCGGCGCACCATCTTTTCACGCAAGGCCACGGCCGACTCATGCACCGGGCCTTTCGCCGAGCGAACCCTCGCCCGACGTTGCGAGTGCAGGTGAGGGAGGTAGAACCGTGCGGACCCAGAGACAACGGCTGTGTCACGGAGTAAAAGTTCTATAAAATCCTTTTTACACTGGCTGTCACCCAGAGCCCGTGCTTATCCTGTGCGGACAGCGGGCCTGACCTGAGTCATCGACCCTTGCTCCTCGCGGGTGACCCATGGGCCATAACGAGAAGAAGGGCACGGGCGTGAAAGACTGGCCCAATTGACTCCTATGCCAGCTCCCAACCCCAGGGGACGCCGGCCGCCATAAACATGGGGGACGACAATCCTGTTGCGATTGAACAGGGCGACAGAGAGGACCGCCTAATGACCATGGTGCAGAATGGCTTCCTTGCAGTGAACGTAAAGCTGGACGACATTGTTTGAACTATCAGCTCCCTTAAGGCTAGAGTGGACAAGGAGAGCACTCGCATCACGGAAGCTGAAAACAGAATCAGCACAAATGAAGATATCCTGACACAACACGGTCGAGACATAGCACACCTGAAAGGGGAACTGCGTAAGACTCAAGCAAAATGCGATGACCTGGAATCTCGATCTAGAAGAAACAATATCGCATTGTCAGCATTCGGGAATCCTTCTGTAAGGGTCCCATGGAACGACAAGTTGAGGCCCTTTTGAAAACTCTTCTGGACACGGAATCTTTCTTGTTGAGCGGGCTCATCGCACCCTAGCACCGACTCCCAAACCTGGGGCGCCATCGCGCATGATTATTGCGCGCCTCCTGAACTATAGGTACAGGGACGCGATCCTGAAACTTTCAAGGGAAAAAGGTTCCCTACAGTATGAAGGAAGCAGAGTCCACATTTATCCAGATTTTTTGACCAGCGTCCAAATGCAACGCAGATCCTACGAACAGGCCAAAAAGCTCCTGAGATTGCGACATGTCCCGTACGCCCTCATCCTCCCACTGAAACTATGGATTCAACATGGCGGCAGATCGCATTTCTTTGAGACCCCGGCGGAGGCCATAATGTACATTGAGGCGTCCATCCCCATCCCTCCCAGAGAACATCCACGAGATCGGAACGGGCCACCAAGACCGGGAGATGAAGTCCCAGACTCAGCCAATTGCAGTGGACTTATGGACGCGTACTTAGCTGTGAAGACGTCTCCAATTGATATTGTTTGATGAGGTGGGGTCGTGAGCCTCTGCTGATGGAGGCCCAGCGAATGCAACTAGCGACCCTCAGGAAAGTTACACAGGTTATGGGGATTGGGTTACATCATCGGGTTGGGGTTGATGGTGCGGGTGGGGGTGCGGGTGGGGGTGGGGGTGGGGGTGGGGGCAGGGTACAAAGTTATGCCACGGTTGGCAGGAGTTTCAAAACGCAGAGACTGGTTGCATTGGGTACAAATGTTAAGGCTGGTGGCGTGAGCGATTCACTTCACACATTTATTGTCATTGGAATACCATGGTACTGGGGGACAGGGGGGTAACTGTTAAACTTCTTTCATGGAATATCCGGGGACTTAACCCGATTAAGGCCAGGAAAATCGCAGCATACATAACTAGACATAACCCCCAGGTAGTGTTACTGCAAGAAACTCACGCACTGGGGCAGACTGTTCCAATTTTCTACCTAGATGGGGTGCATTACGAAACTATACCGAGTACTCCTCCCAATCCAGAGGGGTTATGACCCTGATACATCCGAATCTGGGCTTCCGTGTACAGCACATAAAAACTGACACTCAAGGGAGATATGTGGTAATATGGGGCGAGCTGGCAGGACGGAAGATGGTCATGGTTAATGTGTATGGCCCCAACATTGAAGACCCTGAATTCTATAATGCTATATATGATTTGGTGGTTGAAGCTGATGATGCGGAAGTGATCTGGGGAGGTGATTTTAGCACGATACTCGACACGACCCTCGACAGGTCTACAACTTCTCATAGAACCTTGACCAAAACCGCATTAGCGATACGACAAATAATGCAACAGATGGCCATGGTAGATATTTGGCGAGAACTACATCCCCAAGAACAGCGCTTTACCTTTTATTCATCGTTGCATTATTCTGAATCTCGAATTGATTATTGGCTTATCAGCTCCACGCTCACAAATATGGTCCAGCACTGTGATATGTACCTCGTATCCTCTCAGATCACTCCTCTGTGACAATTACCTTGTGTGTCGGCGAGGCAGCCCCGAGGGCTAGACGCTGGAAAATGCCCCCTGTGCTACTTAGAGACCCTAACGTTTGTGAAACACTGCGTACTGAAATAGAGGAATTTTTCCAAATAAACGAAGGGTCAGTAAACCGGTGCGCTACACTGTGGGAAACATTTAAGGTATGGGTGCGGGGCGCAATTATGGCCAAAACTACTGGGCTATTGAAGGCGGTTAGGCAGGAATTGGATACAATGGAGGCCAAACTTGAGCTCCTAGAGTTCGAATACACCTGTACACACAGTAAAGAGGCCCTACTAGATATTCACACTACACTGGCAGAATTTAATAAACTTGCTGCGAGGGAGGTACAATACATGGCTGCCCCGGCCCAGGCTCGTAGATACGGGGAGAGTAACAAGGCAGGGAGATTCCTAGCCCGGAGGCTTAAGGCCGAACACGGCCATCCCCCTATAGCGACAATCCAGACACCTAGTGGTGACATAGTCAGTGGGGACCAAGAAATTAACGATATGTTTGCTGCATTCTATAAATCACTATATGCTAATAAAGACACCAAAACTAATGAAGAAATAGTGGAATATCTAGACGTGATAGATCTCCCAACCCTGACCCCGGAGTCACGATTGATACTAGACAACCCCATATCACTTGAGGAAATTACAGAGGCAATGAAAGCATTAACATCAGGTAAAGCCCGGGCCCTGATGGCCTAGGTGCCGAATTATATAAAGAATATCATGATATACTAGCCCCGGTCTTACTGAAAGTACGGGAAGAGGCAATGGAGCGCGGCATACTTCCAGACACTATGCGAGAGGCAGTGATAATGGTCCTTCTTAAGCCCCATAGACCCCCACAGGACATGGGGTCTTATAGACCCCTCTCACTCATTAATACCGATGCGAAGATTTTCGCTAAGGTCCTAGCTACCAGGCTCCTGCCCTATATGCCTATATTGGTACATCCCGACCAGGCTGGCTTTATACCAACAAGGTCCACTGCTCTTAATCTGCGCAGACTCTTTGGAGTAATGACTCAGATAGACCCAGCGGCGGATGCGGTGGCGGTGTCCCTTGATGCTGAGAAAGCTTTTGACTCTGTCTCCTGAGTCTATCTGTTTCGGGTCCTGGAGAGATTTGGGTTGGGAGGATATTTCGTTAGCTGTGTCAGGTTGTTGTATACTCGCCCGGGTGCAGAGGTACTAACAAACCAAACCATGTCATCCCTGTTTCACCTGGGTAGGGGCACCAGGCAGGGCTGCCCCTTCTCCCCAATCCTTTTCGCACTTACAATAGAACCCATGGCTGAATACGTCCGTCAAAACCATGCATGTAGAGGTCTTCGCATGACAGGGAGACCACAAATCATTTCCTTACATGCAGATGACACCCTACTATTTATTAGGAACCCGGAGGTAAATCTAGCGCCAGTTGTGGCTGAGGTCATCTGAGTACTCGGGGTACAGGGTCAATGTCTCTAAGTCAGAACTGTTTCCGCTTACACCTAAAACTAGAGATATGTCAGACACACAGGGATTCAAATGGTCACCAACACACATCCGTTACTTGGGTATCATGGTATCCAGGGACGGGAGTACACTGCTCTCAGAAAATCATGGCAAACTCCTACAATCCATGACTATTCAATTACAAGTCTGGAACAGGCTCCCTCTATCCCTATATGGGTGAATAGCGTTACTTAAGATGGTAGTGCTACCCAAACTCCTATACCTTTTTTGCAATATACCGATTTGGCCGGGCAGAACATTCTTCACGAAACTCAATACGCTCGCCACTACATTTGTGTGGGGAGGGAAAACACCCAGGTTGAAATGGTCCAAAATGACAGAACCCTTTGCAAGAGGTGGGATTGCTGCACCAGACTTTGAACTTTACTATCTAACATCACAGGCACACTTTGCGAGACACTGGTTTGATCCAGAGGACACAGCACCACACATCACCCTGGAAAGATTTGCGGCATCTCCCTCAGACTTGCGAGCTGTCATGTTTGCCCCTAATCGTATGGACACGTGCAGATATGTTCCTGTGGGCTCCACCGCACGTGCATGGGCCAGGATATATAAGAGATTGGCCATTACGACCCCATATGATCCGGAGGTACCATTGTGGAAGTTCCCGGGCATTAGCCCCACATTTGATAAGGCAGTCCAGGGTGCCTGGGGCCCCCAGAAGCAATTTAGAATGCGGGACATGTTCCTGGAAGGGAGGTATTGTGCACTAGATGGCTTTGTCGGGGCAGTGGGGGGTGATCACCTAAAGCGATTTCAGTTTCACAGGATGAAATCTGGCTTCGCTGCCAAATGGCCTTCCTTCCAAGAAGAGCCACCCACACACAAATGTATTGCAGCCATGACGGAACCAGGGGGACACAGGAAAAGTCTGTCGGCACAACACGGCCTTGTTCAGATCCACTCCAAACCATGAAATAATGTCAAGGAGACCTGGGAACGAGATCTGGGGGAATAGCTGTGTGAAGCCACATGGTTGAGATACTGCCAGTTGACTAAATGTGTATCCATGAACTCAGGGCTACGGCTTATTCAGTTTAAAGTTCTGAACCAGTTACACTATACCCCAGCCAAGTTAGCTAAGTTTGTGCAGGGCCACACGGGGCAGTGCCCTAAATGTGACGACCCTGACGCAGACTCCTATCATATGTGTTGGGCCTGCCCACCGATATCTAAATTCTGGGGGGAGGTGGCAGAGATTTTGGAAGACATCACGGCAATACCTGCTACACCCTCCCTGCGGAATTACCTCTTTGGGGATATTGGTAAGGCTGCAACCACCACTAGACGATTGTTTAATTTAGCATGTGTGATTGCGAAGCGAAATATATTGAAATGTTGGAAATCCATAGATCCTCCTAGGCGACAGGACTTCTTGAAAGACCTGTCGATGGTTAATGAACTTGAAGAACAATTTATTATTACATTGCCATCAAGATGCCGCCCCAAAGATATATGGTCGCTGTTCAGGCTCTATTTATGCAATATGCTATCGGATGAAGAGGACAATCCGTCGTCACCGCTCTAGTACTGTCAAGCAAAATGCAAAAGTGTAATGTATATTGTAAATGTTCACATATGTTGTTATATGGTGTTGCGATTCGCTGACCGCTGGTCAGTTTTGTCTTGTTGTACTTTTCTCTGAACAAAAATAAAGATGTAAAAAAAAAAAAAAAGAATTGTGACATCTTCTGTTGGGCTCATGCTTTCCAGTTGAGGTCAGAACGGATCATCAGAATCTGAACTGTCTCCAGTATGCTGAAACTCAAAACAGCAGACCGGCCCGTTGGGCTTATTTTTTTTCTTCCTTTAAGGTGACATTTTGTCTGTTAATCCTGGGAAGTTGAATTGTATTGCAGGTGCTCTCTCACAACAGAGTCAAGTCCTAGCGCCACATGTTGCGGCTGAAAAATTGTTTCCCAATGCCACCTTTTAGTTTTTGTATCCACTTTCTTCCAGGATTTGCATCTCGAATCACAGACCAACCGGGATTCGTGCAGGTCTATTGCTGAGTTGTTCCATCTGTCCCAAGAGGGTAATCTTTATTTTCATGACTCGCAGGTGCTAGTCCCATCGATGGCACCAAGGAACTCCGTTTTATGGATGTTTCACAACTCTCCTATGGTGGGTCATCTGAGTGTCAAGACGACCACTGAGTTGATCGGGAGACACTTTGGTGTCCTGCTTTGATTAAAGATGTTCAGGACTAGGTCTCTTCCTGTATAGTGTGCCTACACTCCAAAACACTGAGGTCCCCTCCCGTGGGTCATTTGGTCCAGCCTGCCTTACATTCCTGCCCTTGTCATTCGATTTTCTTTTCTAAATTAGCACATTTTGCAGCTCTTTTGAAAGTTGCTTCGGCTCTGCAGATGGCACGTCGCTTTTTGCACAATATATTTTCCCGGCATGCGGTACCTGATGCTATTGTGTCAGACAGGGGTCCTCAATGCATGTCTAGGTATTGGTCCATCATTTGTGATGTATTAGGAATCAAATGAACCCTCACATCTGGATATCATCCACAATCCAATGGACAGATTTACAGACCAAATCAGACCTTAGAGACCTACTTTAGTTGTTTTGCTTCTTCACAGGACAACTAGAATTAAGTATTGCCAATAGCAGAATTTGCATATGACAACTCCCTGCAACCTTCTCTGGTGGCCAGCCCCTTTCACTGCACTGTACCTATGGCTTTGATCCTTCTTGTTTTCCGTAGGTGGTTCCTTCCAGCACTCTGTTTCCTGCAATGGACACTTTGATTTCTGACGGTCTAAGGAACCTACATATAAACATTATATAAATATACATTTATATGTAGGTTCCTTAGACCGTGTTTTGTCACCATATTTCTTGATCCGACTGTGAGATACTGAGGAAGCCGCTAAGGTGGTTTTATAACCCTTTTGGATATCAGAAATATCAGATTTCCAAAGAGGCGATAATGTCAGGCTAACTTCTGTAAACACTTTGGATGGACCGGAGTATGAAGTCCCCAGGGATTTGTTATTCTAAGTATCTACATGGCCATCTTGAATATTTAATTGATTTGTAAGATTATGGGCTTTCTGATCATTCCTGGGGAAACCTGCTAATCATGTACATGCTCCACATGTGGTTCATGCATTTAATCAATTCCACTGTTGGAAGCCGGGTCCTGGCCAATGTGGTCACTGTGGCAACACTGGAGGCATCTGCCACGTGTGTATGTGTGGCTGAAATGAAGGATATCCGAGATAATCACCCAGAACATGTGTTGACGCTCTAGAGCTCGCTCATCAGTACGGAACGTCCAACGCAATGTCCAGGAAGAAGGAGGTGTTCATCAAAAGGCTGTTGGATCCAGTTTACAGCACGATGCTGCTCTCTTATCTCGATGCTTTGTGAGTATCAGTGATCATTGTCCTGTATGCATGTGTATGTGGTATGAATATTATGTTTCACCCTGTTCTTATCTGTACCTATATTGATCCTAACGCTTCTGGTCTTCTGTAACCATTGATAGATTGTGCCTGTTTCCCTAGCCTTCCCTTGTATTCTACTAATGAGAGGCTTCCCACTGAAATACTGTGCTTCACATTCAAGCAGCATGGACTTCTGTGGCTTCACACATCAGTGCAGATAGAACAACCATCACTCCTGAGAGGGCTTTCTTCCCCATAGGGTTTCCTCTGCGACTACTGTCTTTCAGAGATAAATGTTTGAAGGGTGATCTTTTATATTTACAAGTAGATCCATTCACAAAATGCAGGTTAGTGTTTACATCTTTATTGCTGAGTCTTACAACAAAGGTAAAGTTTTCTCAATGTTTGTCATTTATTGAATGAAAAGGGGTGAGACAAACGCCTATCTTATCCTATCCTAACAATGTTGTCTCTACCGAGCAAAACTAAAACTAAAGAAAGATGACCCAGTGTCCAAAAAGTCTCGCACCCTCATACTAATGCACACAGCAAAAGTATACAAGGAATATTTGTCTGTCTTCGGCTCAACAAAACAGTGTACAAGTTCAAACTTATACGTTTTAGAAAGCACTCCTTGTGACCAGGGTTGGGCTCCCTTCTCCTGGATCAATTCAGGAATAACCTTGGACAATGTATGATTCAACAAAGTTCAATATCAGTTCAACACACAAATGACGTTTCCCTCCACTGCATCCAAGTAAATGTCTCTTCTACAAATACATATTCAAAAATCAAAGCAATTGTTTTCCACAAAATCCGTCTTGGTAAGGCAAATGTCTCTCTCACAAAACACAAGATCATAAACCCCAAAGCAATTGTTCTTCTTAGGATGTAAAGCAATTATTAGCACATCACACTTATTCTTCCAATGAAATACTTTTGATCAGGATAGCACAGCAGTTACCTTTGATGATGCAAAAGTTTGTCAAAAAGATAATAGGGTTAACAAATTCTTTCCACCACACCTTTTTGCTACAAACACACTTCAAAACATATTCTTTTCTTGTATACTCACCTGCCAGGACTAACTAACTACTATGATCCATTTCCTGGTGTACTCACCTGCCAGGAAGAAAACTACTCTTACAACTGCAACAAACTCTTAAAAAACTTGATATTAGTGGCAATTTTTGTTCCAGGATTCTTCATCAGTATCCCATGTGACGAGGGCTGAACAATGACTGCCTCTTTGTATAGTCTCTTGACTCTTGGCAATGTGGATTACAGGTTTCTCCAAACTGAACTCAGGAAAGGAGAATTGCACCCAAGTTGCCTCTTGGCTGTTGGCAATGCGGGTTACAGGTTTCCCCCAGTTCCTATAAAAGCGCAATTACGCCCTTGTCACCACTTTACTTTATTTGTTTGTTATTCAAAATGAGGGTTCACTCTCAAATGTCCTGCTCGGAGCGCCCCTGGGCCACCTTTAACTTCAGGCCAACTCCCAAGTGTTCTTTGGTGTCTCCGGTTCACTGTCTGCTGCTGTGGTGGGCCTCCTCTTGCACAGCAAAGCCACACACGTCGGGTTGGGAGAACATCTCACCTATGGTTGGGCTTCTTCCCTTGCCGTCCACGACGCTGCTTCCTGCTGCGCGCACTCTGCAATATCGCTAGCCTTCTCTTACCATGTCGGCTTCAGCTGGCTCTCTTCCTTATGCGTCTGTGGCAATCCCAGCAATCCGGACTAATTCTGCCTCTATGACTCCTTCCACGTCTCTCTCCAGCTGTAACTCATTCTTGAGTTTAAATGTCCCGCTCAGGTGTCTTGCTCTACAACAACTAGACTGCACATTCTAGTCAATGGCATCTTTTGATCCTTACTAACTCTGAGCCCTTCTTCCCTGTCCCAGTACCACAGGCATTATGGATCCTGAAGTCCATAGTGGTTTTGGTCGTCTGACGTTTTGTTAGTTTTGATTGCTTTGGTGAACTGAGAGTTGTTAGAGTTAGGGGTGGTTGTGTAAAATGTTTGTGATTTAACATTGGGGTTAGGACTTCTACCAAAGACAGAATCATGACAATTACAGGATGTTGTATTTAATGCCTGACCTGATGAGTACAAACCTTGGTCTATTCGGATGACTTTTCATAACATGTTCTTAAGGTAGTTTCATGGGAGGAACTTGTGCAGAGAAAGCATGGTATTAGGCATTTGGGAATTATAGGACTCTAATCCTAACAAGAGGATGACTACTGCATTTGCCCAAAAGGAGTCACCACTTCCCCCTTAGAGCCATCTCCTCCCATGTGATTCTCCCTCATGTTACCACCTCAGTGTTGGGATCAAGTAGTGGCTGCCTTCCCCTGGCCACATGGTAGAAGATCCCAGGCTCAGGTTCAGTGATGACTCAGCAGGATTCATAACAGCACTCCTTCTCTGGTTCCTCACCTCCAGACATCTCATAGGTTGAGTAGTATCAGGATAAAGGGCACTACTGAGTAAAATGCCTGCCAAATGGACGTTCCATGTGATTGCTGTGAAGAGCAGGGGTTTTTCATCCCACCTTCGTCGCGAATGGCGTGTCCCCTTTTTACTCAGTTCACACTATGACAATACATATCTCATTCAGCTGTAGGTGTTCTCTTTCTAAGAGTAAAAGGTGCCAGAAAGAAAGACACAGACACATATGAGGTGTTCTCGTCACCCGTGATTAACTGCGTCCTTCCTGGAAACCACAAGCAGCTTCTTCCTCCCTTGAAACTCCCGGCCTTAACGTTCTCTGGAGGCTAGTCCTTCCCTTTTAATTTATACTTCCTGGGTCTTCCTCAGAGTTGGACTGTAGTCCTTTCTTTCTTTCTTTCTCACGAGCACTCTTCATTACTCGTTCTATCTTCCCCTTCCCAGTATGGTTGGTTTCCAACCATTTAACAATCTCTGCGCCTTCTTTACTCTTCTTCTTCTCAATATTTTTTACTTCTAGTTTGTGATTGATGTTAAAATAGCAAACAGCTTGTTCAGGATGTTTTTTCTGAAGTCCT
This sequence comes from Ambystoma mexicanum, assembly GCF_040938575.1. Lineage (NCBI taxonomy): Eukaryota > Metazoa > Chordata > Amphibia > Caudata > Ambystomatidae > Ambystoma > Ambystoma mexicanum. The sequence goes on along the minus strand of NC_090936.1, from coordinate 240,339,602 downwards.
GATGGTATGAGGGGCTCATATAAAAGGGGGTTGGAGAATGCCTTGCTATAACAGGAGTCCTCTCTCCCAACGAGGTCCCGCTTGCCACCACCCCTACGGAGAATATTGCGTAGTGGGCTCACCTTCGTAGCCTCACATGGAAAGGTTTCCCCCCTCGGGAGAAGTCACTGAATTCCTCAATTCGTCATAAGGTCCAGGCAGCAGCTAATCCTTTTTAGCAGTAAAGACTGCTCCCAGCGCTTCTGGATTAGAGAGGGCCATTGATCAGGCTGCTGTTCCTCTGTCTGTTTCCAGGACACTGCTCCTGATGCACGAGGAGACGGCTACACCAAACCGTCAGTTCAAATGGAGAAGAAAAGCAGTGAGACCTGGAAGGACGACGAAGGCGGAATTGCCCTTGCCCTTTTCAACTCAGACCTGCAAAGTCCGTGAAAGGGAAAGCATAAGACCAGGAGTTGCAGCTGGTGTGCGGAGCAGCAGATGTCAATGGTACACGGGAGTCTCCTGTTTGGATAACACAGGTGGAGATGCAAGCTGGCTACCATGGTACTATCCTTGACTCCAGAGATCAGAGAAGCGAACGGGTTCAGCACCGCTGCGGAGTCGGAGGAAGCTGATTGCAAACCAAACTGTGTTGAGCCCAAGGTTGCAAGTAGCAACATTTTGAACACAAGGAATTGGAAAGAGAAATAACTTGTGTATGTGAACTTTAAAGAAAGCCCAGTTGTCCAGGTGCAGAGGGGTCTGGCACCACGTGGGTGCTCATTCAAAAGACTCTGACTGGGACCTGTTCTTTGAAACTACAAGAACCAGAAGGCCCTAGGAAAGGGTGGCGTGAGCTACAAGGGTCACATCCAAATCCCTTGTACAATCGAAAGTCTCTGACCTGTTGCCAGAGGAATGCTAGGGGAAGGGAACCCTGCTTTCCAATATGATTGTGAACTTTTTGTTTGTGTAGAAAAAGGCAAATGTGAACCCGACAGAGGGATGCCGAAAGAAAGCTAGGAGAAGGCAAACCCTGCTTTCTGATGAAAATGAGTAATACATAAACTGTGTTAAAGAGGATCATAGTGAACCTGACGGACGGGAGGCCCATTTTTTTGCAAGGAGGATCCGAGCCCGGCGTACAGAGATCCAAAGGACGAAGAGCAATCGCCCAAGGAACAAGAGTACCCAAGGAACCTTTTGTTTGTTTGTTAGTTTAAATCAGCAAGCATTCTACAGCAAGAGACTTTTTCAGGAAAGAGATTTAGCCTCTGAAGGTTTTGATAGTGTTGAACTGGAAATGTGTACCTCATGCTGATGAGGCCAAGGGAGGGCTGTGCTCGAGAGTGCCATCTTGTTCTGTAAAAGCAAGAAGAGAATATCGAGGCTGAATACCCCAAAAGGAAATACACCAAACACGGGTTTACAAAGATACACAGATCTTTATTCTATAACTGAACAGTTTTCAAAGGAACAAAGTATCAGATAGCTATCTGGCCCTCAGTATATCACAGCGAATACCAGCCCCTTTCGGAGTGAGAAGTGAGTGGGGCTGTACATCAGAACACTCATTCTTTTTATACAATTTCTAACATGATGTCCAGCCCATCTACAGGTTAATCATTGCTTGGGCTAGGGGTTTGTGCCGCGTTCACTTCTAATTTATTCACCCATATGCATCAATGGCAACAGTGTATCTTTGGATCCAACATTAAGCCTTCGTACATTCGTACATGTTTTATACAATGTAGTTCAACAAGTGTTCACATTCAGTATTTAAACAACATTGTGCTTAATATATGCTCGCGGATCAGATTCGTTGGCACAGGTAATCCTCGATCTACAGGTCAACGAAGGACAAGGTCTCATTACATGACCCTAACATTTGGCCTGCGAGCAGTTTAGGCATTAACTTGCATGTAGCGGTCAAGGCGACCAAGTTACAAAAAGAAAAACACTGTCCCCCATTTCAGAACACAGGGTATCTTTGGAGTGAGAATGAAAATGGCGGATGAACCAAAAATGACGGCTAAATCGATCTAAGATTGAAACTTTGCAATGCGGATTTCTTCACAGAGCGACTGGGCTTAGACCAATATATACACTAAAGGAGGCGCGATATAATATCCCGTTTAACAAACCCTCCTTTTGGCCTAAGCCAAGCGCTAAACTACTTCTGGTCACTTTACGAGTAACTCCACGTCTCAATGTCCATACATCCTGAATCACTATCGGGGATATCAATTGCCATAAGATCAGATACTAAGATTTCTTTCAGCACATATTCATTGGAGATCTTCTCTGGGGCGTATACTTTATGCCCTAATGTACCCATCGCTTGTGCGCAACATCCTCCTAGCATCGAACACATACCAGGAAGACATTGTACACAACAACAAAGAAACAACAGAATACCTAAAATAATCAGCAAGACCGAAAGTAGTTTCCATCCCCAAGATCGTAAGAAGTCTCAGAACCAAGCGCTAAGATCCCAGTTTCCCCCAGGAACATGCACTTCTGAACTTAGGACATGCAGATTCTGTATTGCCTTAAAGATAGTTGGGGAGGAATCTGGTACAAAAACAAAGCAAGCGGACCCCACCAATATACATACCCCACCACGCTCAGCCAGGATGACATCTAATGCCATCCGGTTCTGAAGTGCTACTAACCTTATTGCTTTCTGTTCTAGAGTCATATTATAGAGTATGTCAGTGGTCCGGTTGATGGTCCTCTTCAGTACTCTCGCTAGTCTCCTGATATCTTCAGAGTTCATTACTTGCCCCTGTTAAGACGGATTTCTGAACTCTGTCCTGGCGGCGCAGAAGTTCAGAAGGCCAACCTAATTACTTGGAACAGGGTAACCTCTGGACAAGCCAGACCAATCAGGGTAGCGATCGCGGCGGTCAAGACTAGGTCTCAAGAGGGGTGAGGGTGACTGAAAGCCCGCAATGAGCACACAAAGCAAGGACACTTACAAACTACTCCAAACAGGTTTTATATTAAAAATATATACACATTTATTCCAAGGCCTTTGCAATAATGACCGTAGTGAGAAATCACAATAAAACTCTAGTAAACCAACACATACCAAACCAATACAATATATATACAAATACAAACAAGTCTAAAGCGTTAGATGCACGAAATGTGTAGTCCACCTAGAAGGGGAGGAAAACAGGCAGTGCGAAATAATGATTAGACCCAGTCCGCCTTCAGAGGCACTTAACTAAAAGGAAGTCCACGCCCTACGAAGAGTGGAGCCTTGTGCTCAAAAGTACCTGCACACGCTGGTGCCAATGGGCAAAAAGGGGAGTCTCTTTGAGGGAATCAGGCAGTTCAGTTTGATGCACAAATGAAGAACAGAGTTCTTCGACTCAAGCGCAGCCTCCACTGTGGGCAGAAGCAGAGCGCGAGTACGGAAAGGTGTGCTGTTTTGACACAGCAGGGAAAAGCTATGGGCTCCTGCAGGAGGGCGACCAGTTCCTAGCTATGCTACTCACCGGTCCCCGTTGCAAGCAGACCCAGGCTTCTCCGCGTCAGTTTCAGTGCTGGCAGGTTCAAGAGAGCAGGGGACGTCTCGTCGTCGTGTAGAGTCTGCAGCAGCAGAGTTGAGTTAAAGATGTCCCAAACGAAGTGAACCCGCACAGTTTGTTACCACAGCAGGGCAACGGAGCGGCCGTGTGTATCTCAGCCAAATGTACACTACTCACTTCAGACCTGGGAATGCCAAGTGTACGAATCGTGTGAGAGTGACAAGGACTCGAAATACAACACAACCTGGCAGCGGTTACAGAGCAAGACTCCTGGGTAGGCTGGTCAGTCTGCTGGAGGGCCCAGAGACACTTCCGAAGGCTTACGTGCAGGAGATGGTGAAGATGCCGAGAATAGCTGTTCCCGCTATCCCAAGGGTCGAAGTACCAGTACAGGCCTTCTGGTTCGATCAGAGGTAGAAAGGGTTTCACAAAGCGACACCAGTGCAGAGGAGCAGTCCTTCAGCGGGTCACCAGCGATTCCTCGGTTCAGCCTCGTGGTTGCAGGATACTTGGCTCCTGTATTCCTTTGTTCGTGAGAACTCAGGAGATCGACATGGTAGTGGCGTTTCCAGCCCCCTCTTATCCACGGTTCCCTTCGCGCCAAAACGGAGGGGACCCAATGGGAGATCCGCTCATAAAACACTCACACCATACGTGGACCTATCACGGACCACGGTGGTCCCAGGCATTCACACCACCCTAGACTCTCTGGCACCCAGGATGTGTATTGGGACCAGACATCCTAGCCCACATACTGGAGGCACACAGAAGGCCTGTAGAAGCCTGCGAAAGCATCTGTGTTTAGCGGGAAAGTACATGCCCAAATAAGGAAGGCCCTGGGTCGGCTCAACCTGGGGAAGGTGAAGGCAGCAAAGACGGTCAGCGGACAGGACAAAGGAGCCTCGTGGTCTGGCCATTTTGGGAGCCAGGCCACCATTTTGGGCTAAGCGCGAGAAACACGCTTAAAACGCCAAAAGGAGCTCAAAACATAAACGATCGCTGCCACCATTCCCGTCCGTGATTCACTTGCACCGATCAGTTACAATCCAAAAAGAGTATCTAGGGCCTGTAGAAGGCTAGAGACCCAAGAGAGCAGTAACTTAGCTTACAGTGCCCTCTTGTGTCATGTTGCACGAAAGCCGCAACATGATAAAGAAACTACGGAAAACAGCGTTTCCCGGTACTGACTGTCTTAAGGGCATGTCCGTTTCCCCGTAAGAATGGAGCGAAAGCCCATAGGAGTGCGTCAGAAGGCTGCACTTCTCTGGCAAAGTCTAGATCATGGTGAAAACAACAGCAAAAAGTTTAGGGGTTGCCACATGGAAGGAAAATTACCCACAATTACGAAATCTTTCCTAACAGCCCCCAAAATGGCACAATGGATTTAGCTACATCGCCCAGAACTTGTGCTGAAGTGTCACCATTCTTGTCCCGCCTTGGAAGAGCCTTTGGAATCTCTACAGTACTTGCAATGAATACCCTGGGTAACAGAATCCCTAAATAACACGTTCCCTGCCAATCCCTGGCTAACCATGGAAATGCTATATTACCGCAAACAAAGTAGACAGGTTCGCCTACATACAAAGGTCTGTCCTCGCCAGTCAAATTTGCAATGTTGGCACAACCTTTAAAATCACCCATTAACTGAGTACCATTCCTTTGTATGCAGAAAGAAACTGAATTGGGGCTATGGGTAACAGTGTAGGAAGGAGGCGTGGCATCCTTATTGCCTATAGGAGCCATCTTGAAAGGGATCAAAGATTGAAAAGTACGGGACAGTTTATCAGAAGGCCTAATAGAAGCAACATTAAGCTTACTACTATTTGCAAAAAGCGAGCATCCCAGGGGCGTCGGAACACGTTTCTCAAACTCATTCAAGTTAGTCCCATCGAAGTTCCCAGAGATGCTATCGTTCCATCGGCCAAATAATAGTGCTCTAAGAGAAGCATAGCATGCAGTTGTCAAAGGTAAAGGATGAATATACCAACCTAGTGTCAGAACCACTAGGAGATCCTTATGGTTGCAGTGGAAGAGGCATCATCCTACGTATTCTCGGAAGAAACCAAGATGGCGCCTTTTTTGTTCAGTTCTTCCAACTCCAGCGCAGCGGTCTAGTTCTTTTCAAGATGGCAACCGCCATCTACCCAGAGCTATTTAGTTCCTTCTGCAGCTTCGGGTAGGTGCGTCACTACTTACTAGTTGCTTGCTTCTATGCTACGCTACGCTACGCTTATTATTTCTTTTCTTACCTTTTCTCCTCCGTTATATCATCCCTTGCATTGCGCTTCTCGCAGCACTCCCTGCTCTTCCCCTTCAGTGCTCCGGTACCGTTTTGCTCCTGTCTCGCCTTGCTGCCTTCCGCTTGCCTTCTTGTGGTTCAAATTTGAAGCTACCTTTCCCCTTCCTTGTTGCTGTTCGCTGCTGTGGATTACGGGAAAGAATTTGGCTACACTCCATTGCTGCCATTGCTGCTACTGTGGAAACACCACCATCGGAAGTCTTAACTGCATCTCCACCGAAAATCCTTGGACTCCATGACGGCATCTCACATACAGGGTTTTTTCCCCAGAGGGTTTCCCGTGGATGCTGCCCTCCGGTCTCTGTGAGTCCAATCATTGGCCTCATTAGAGACTTGAGGGAGGCATACCATTTTCTTCAAAAGAAGCAAACTTATATCGTCAGAAGTTCCGCGAGTACTTTTAAACTATCTAGTATTGTTACACCTAGCCCCTTATCCCTGTGTTGCGGTAAATGTGAACAGATCCAACAATTAGATTTGTTAAAAATGGCATGTGTAGCATTCATGATAAGTAATAGTGTGTTGTTGTGATAACTCTGTCTGTGATGAAAATCTCTAGGAGATAGAGTATGCAGATGCACGAAAGGAGTGGGAACAATAGGTACATTTTCAGTAGGTAACAAATTCTCAAACGGATGTACTTCTTCTAGATACCAGAAACCTAAGACAATGACTCTTGTGAAACCAATTAACATTATCATAAGACAGCAATACATTTTCGGGGGCCATATATTGGATTGTGCATTTTCGCAGCTGGTCACACATTTTCTTATCTGTTCTGTGCATGCGGGAGCGGTTGCAGGCATTGTATTCTTCAAACGAAAGCACCAATGTTATTTGCTGGCGACCTCCACGCCGAGTGTTTTCTTAGTCTTTCCACAAACCCTAGCCAACAGAATCCCCTTATGTACAAATGATCGGGCCAAAAAGACATGCCCTTCGATGATTTTCCTTGATGGCACAGCCGAACCGTGCAGTAAGTCTATTTCCTCGGACGCAGATCGTACCTTGTGGTGCCTGGTACTGAGTGATCTGTGAGCAAGGTGTCATCACTTCCCGTTGGAAGCGACGAATCCAAAGTAGGATCTGATGCAAGATCCGGAACAAATTCAAAAGGCAAAACTGTTGGAGAGTGTGCAGATGAAATGGCTGTTTCCCCAGACCTCACGGGTTCAGGGAGAATCTTCGATGCCCCCTTGATGCTGGTTGCTGTGTCGTGCTTGTTGGTTACAGCATTGATGAGGGGTTCTGCATCTTCTGTATCATATGGCACTGGGTGTGGAATCATCTTGGTGTGTGACGCGTGTATCCAATTCTTCCGACCTGCTACCCGCACCACAGTCTGTGTGACCAGCAAAACTTGGGAGGTGCCTGCCAGCAAGGTGCGAGGCAAGAAGATCGCTCAAATGATTTCGTGAGGATCCACTCTCCTGGTCGTATGCTGTGGCCGGGACCCTCGTACAGTACAGGTAAAGCCTCTCGCATCTGGTGATAAATAAAATACAGATTTTTTTTTTAACTGGCCACAATAGTCAGAGAGAAGTACATTTTAGACGTCTCGTAAAGAACGAGACTTCGGAACATTCTAAATATTAGCTGGCCTACCCATAACCACTTCAAAGGGAGAGAGCCCAGTCTTAGTTTGAGGGGTTGTTCTCATAGATAACACGATCGGTAATGCGTCCGGCCATTTTAGTTTGGTGCTGGCACACGTCTTAGCGAGCTTGTTCTTGATGATGCCGTTGTGTCTTTCTTCTAGTCCAGCACTCTGAGCGTGTCTAGCCGAATGGAACCGATTATCGATCTGTAATCCCGCGCATATCTGCAGAATTACAGCAGCGATAAAGTGTGGACCATTGTCCGACCAGATGACTCTCGGCAACCCAAATCTTGGAAAATATTCCTTTAACATAGTCTTTGCCGTGGTCATAGCTGTGGCATCTTTGATAGGATAGGCTTCAATCCATTTGCTAAAAGCACAGATGACGACTAATACATACTTGAAATTGTTGCAACACTCCATCTCAATAAAATCAAAATGAATAACCTTGAAGGGGACAGGTGGACCAAAACTACCCCTAGGAGTTGATGTGCCCTTTCCCACATTATGCTGTAAACAAATCATGCACCCCTGAACGAAGCGTTCAGCTGCTTTAGGGATTTTATCATTTACCCACACATTTTGCAACATTTGAGTGATTTTACGAGCACATATATGGGTGGGACCATGAGCCATAACAACCATCATAATATATGCGTTAGGCAGTAACCACTTCCCTTCGACTTTGTCCATCCAACACCCATCATCATCCAGTTTACCCAAACCCTCAGCCCACTTCTTAGCTTCTTCTAATGTGGCATTGGCTTGGATATCCCTTACGGAATCAATACCCTCATCCACAGTACAGGCATTTGTGGCTTCCTTTGAAGTATACATTTCTGAAGAGAGATCAATGGCAGTCTGTTTGGCTATCTGGTCGGCAAAAGTGTTCCCTTTTCCTACATGATCTACAATCGACTGATGCGCTGGTCTGATCTCCCTTGGCCGCCCTCCTACCCCCACCTGCGAGGCTAAGAACCTCGGGGTCATCTTTGACTCTACGCTTTACTTCTCTGCCCACATCTCTGATGTCTCTAAAAAGTCAAACTTCCTACTGCACCTCCTCAGAGGTATTCTGCCTTCCTTCTGCTTGCCCCAGAAGCTCACTGTCTCTCAAGCCCTGGCTCTCTCTAGGATGGACTATTGCAACAGCCTTTTTCTAAATCGACCTGCTTCTACTCTCCGCCCTTTGCAACTTATCCAGAACTGGACTGCAAGACTTTTCCTTGGCCTCAAGCCCTGGGATTGTATCTGTGCAGCCCTGAAATCTCTCCATTGGCTTCTAGTGGCTGCAAGGATTAATTTCAAGACCCTTTGCATTGTCCACAAGGCTTTTTGGGGCCTGGGCCCAAAATACCTTCAGCTCTCCCTCCGTAAATGACTTCCCTCCCGAGCTCTTCGCTCCTCCACCTCTAACTCCCTCAGGGTCAGTCGTTTTTCGAAGAAATGTGCTGGGGTAGATCTCTGTCTTCGGCTGGGGCCTCCCTCTGGGACAGCCTCCCTGCCACTCTGAAACTTGAGGGGAACCATCTCTGGTCCCGAAGCACCTCAAGACTTTCTACTTTGCTTCTGCCTTTTCTCCTCCTCTTCCCTGCTGATCTGTGCACATTGTGCACCTGGTTACCCTCTGGTTTTCGGGCCCATGTACCTGCTCACCCTGACACCCACCTACACTTCCTCCTGGCAAACCCTTGCACTGGGGTCTGTATCTGTAACCCTACAGTCCCCCCCCCCCCCCTGTTTTTCTGCACTTATCTGGCACACCCTGTCTGTTGCCGTGTAGCTAGCACATGCCGCTTGCTGCTGCACTACCACTGTTTGTTGCTCTTATTATTTATTTATTACTATAGAAAAGGCCTTTTCCCCTCTCTACAGCTCCGCTCCGAGTGATGCGGCCAGGACCATGGAACAGAAACCTTCCACAACGGAAGAAAGCAGCCCAGCCCCCACCACCATTATGATCCATGCGGCCTCCGCTGCAATCAACATACCCCAGGAGCCGTGTCTGGACACCATTACAACAAAGCGGAAGCGGAGTCAGCTGACTCGTGCGTCGATACCTGCAGCCCCTCCTCTCCAACTTTAAAGGGAGAGGAGGTTCACCGCCAGGCAAAGCCGCCACTTGGCAAAGGCCTATGGAAAAGGCCTTTGCCCCTCTCTGCAGCTCCGCTGCGAGTGATACGGCCAGGACCACGGAACAGAAACTAGCCCACAACAGAAGAAAGCAGCCCAGCCCCCGCCGCCATTATTATACCAAAGGAGCCGTGTCTAGACACCATGACAACGAAGCACAACAAAGCGGAAGCGGAGTCAGCTGACTCACGCGCTGATGCCTGCAGCCCCTCCTCTCCTCCACCGCTTTAAAGAGAGAGGTTTGCCACCAGGCAAAGCCGCCACTTGGCAAAGGCCTTTGCCCCTCTCTGCAGCTCTACGCTGCTTGACGGCGCACAAGGCGCCAGGAAGATATCCCACACAAGGTAAGGCCACCAGCCGCAGCATAAGTGGTACATCGCACTACCTCTACCCCCAACAGGAAAGGCCAGTTAATGATTCTCTACGGCCCCCGCCCTACCACCGTAGAAACACATGACTGGGGTTGCGCACACATGCACCTATGTCTACTACCTACTGCCCCAGCTTGGCAGACCATAATTTAAGGGTCAGGCTTAGATGCTCTCCCACATCACTCCGCCACCGCCTCATCAACTATACTCGACTTGTAATTTGGGCCCTGAAGCCTTGCAACTTAAATACTCAGTCACTGCCTCATGTCCCCCCTAAGAACATGGGCACATGGTCACCCATGGATGTCCCCCTAGCAGCACACTCGTCGGCCTGTGCCATCGAAGGCTGGTCCTTGCCCACATGTGCTACATCAGATTCTTCCCATGGCCCACAGCACCTGAACCCATTCACGCCTGCTCCCCTGGCTCACCATTATGACTTTGCGACCCACCATGTAATAACCATGCCACTGACTCCACTCCCACGTTTGCTGCGCCCATGCCAAATGTTGATGCCACACTGTGTTCCTTGATGGAAGCCCCTGGTGCGCCTATTGCACCCTTGTCAAATGTTGATGCTACACTGTGTTCCTTTCTGGAAGCCCCTGGTGTGCATATTGCGCCCATGCCAAATGTTGATGCCACACTGTGTTCCTTGTTGGAAGCCCCTGTTGCACCTATTGCGCCCATGCCAAATGCTGATGCCACATTGTGTTACTTGTTGGAATCCCCTGTTGCACCTATTGTGCCCATGCTAAATGTTGATGCCACATTGTGTTCCATGCTTGAGCTTCTTAATGCGCCTACTGTGCCCTTGCCAAATGTTGATGCCACACTGTGTTCCATGAAGGAGGCCCCTGCTGTTTACACGTCCTCGTATAATTGTAGTGATATTTCCTTGCCTGCCCCAGCTACCATGCCAGCCAAGCCTCCTGCATCCACACCCTCTATCCTTACCCTTAGCTGTGCTCTGGTCAACGCACGTTCAGTAACTGCCCATGCCCTTGACATTAATGACCTCATCATCAAGGATAATCTCGACCTCCTAATAATTACTGAAACCCGGCTTAATGAAAGCTCAGGCCCTGCTCTATCACTTGCCATCCCCTTAGGGTACACCATCTTCAGAAAGGATTGTACCTCCCAGAGAGGAGGGGGTGTAGTGTAGCCCTCATTGCCGGGGAAACCCTTGCTATCAGGGAAGCTGAAGGGCAACTTAACTGCAACTGCGAAGTCATGCTCCTGGGCGATCTAAACTTAGGTCTCAATGACCCCAATGATCCCCATACCTAATCCCTCACGAAAGCCCTATCCACCCTAGGCTTCTCGCAAACAATCTCTGAACCTAACACGCCAAAGTGCGTACACTCGATTGGATCAGCCACCACAACTGCTCGATGAAAATCTCTGCCAACACCCCCATCCCATGGTCTGACCGTCACTATATTAAATTCATCCTCCACACACAAAAAGGGCCCACTCAGCCCATCTCCCCCTGTCCAGCAGCCTTCGCAAGAAGCTCACGCCAATTGACAGCTGGAAACATAGCACCGTTTCTTCGTGTCCCTGCTCTACAAGCCCCATTCTCTAAAAACCCAGACACCATAGCTAACACCTTTAAAGAGATCGTCACCCTGTAAAAGCAAAAGGAAATATCGAGGCTGAGTACCACAAAACGAAATACACCAAACATGGGTTTACAAAGATCTTTATTCAAAGTAACTGAACAGTTTTCAAAGGAACAAAGTAACAGATAGCTATCTGGCCCTCAGTACACCACATCGAATACCAGCCTGTTCGATGTGAGAAGTGAATGGGACTGTACATCAGAATATTTGCTCTTTTATATAGTTTTGTAACATGATGTTCAGCCCCTCTGTACGTTAATAATTCCCGATCTAGGGTTCGTGCCGAGTTCACCTCTGACTCGCCCAGCTATATGCATATGGATCACCTTCATGTTACATGTTCAACAAATCACAATAGCAACAGTATATTCTCGGATTTAGTATAAGCCTTAGTACGTATTTTAATACAATGCAGTTCAACAAGTGTTCTCGTTTAGTATTCACACAACATTGTGCTTAAAATAGGCTCGCGGATCAGTTATGTTGGCACAGGTAATTCTCGATCTATAGGTCAACAAAGGACAAGGTCTCATTACATGACCCTAACATCTGGCCTACGGGCAGTTTAGGCATTAACATGCATACAGAGGTCAAGACGGCCATGTTACTAACAGAAGAACACTGTCCACCATTTTAGAACACAGGGTGACTTTGGAGCGAGAATCAAAGTGGTGGATGAACCTAAAATGGCGGCTTGATCGATCTAAGGTCAGAACCTTGCAACGTGGAGTTCTTCGCAGAGCGACTGGGCTTAGGCCAATATATACAGTAAAGGAGGCATGATATGATTTTCCGTTCAACAACCCAAGCAGTTGTCGCCATTGCTCCACTCGCCCTAAAAAAAGCCAAAAAAGCTAAACATTCCAACACCTGGTTCTCTAAAGAACTACTTGACTAATGCTCTTACAAGAGGCGTGCCCTCTCCGCCTGGCAAGCTAACCCCACTGAAGCAATCGGAAGCGCCTTCAAAGCCATCTCCATATCATACAAAGCTAACATCACCCTAGCGAAAGCTGCATCATGCAACTCAAGGATCAATGATGCTAACTCAGGGTCTAAAGAAATATTAACCATCTTTAGAGAATTGGAAAAACCGTCCACTCCTCCTCCTTTCCTCCTCAAGGACGAAAGCTGGTGTAATAGTATTCAATCACCACCTCATAGCCAACATGCCCACTAAATCCAAGCCTTCACCACCTTTTGACTTTAAAGACATGACCGAGATGGAAGTTATCGCCCTGCTCAAATCCATCAAACCCTCTAACTGCAAAGGAGATGCCTGTCCTGCCCAACTCATCAAAGACTCGACACACATCCTAGCTCCCTTCTGAACTGCATTCATCAACTCATCCTTCCAGGCTGGCCATGTTCCAACTGGACTCAAGGAAGCTTGAAAAAACATCCCTGGACCCAACGGTCCCAGGAAACTACAGACCCATCACAATTGTCCGATTCTTACTCAAAATCCTGGACAAAGCAACCTACCTACAAGTCCAACATTTCTTGGAAGATAACCGTCTCCTCGGACTGCGGCAATCTAGCTTTCTGCCCAAGACATGGTACCAAAACGGCTCTCCTAGACCTAAAGAATCAAATGGACGATCTGAGAGACACAGGCAAATCTGCGCTCCTTCTGCTCCTAGACCTATCTGCAGCCTTTGACTTGGTGGACCACAACACTCTATGCCACCATCTAGCCTCTGAGGCCAACTTCTCCTCCAAAGCCTGTGACTGGATAACCTCCTTTCTTCAAGAAAGGGCTATGAAAGTCTTCTCTGACTCAGCCTGTGCTACCCCGAGCCACATCAAATGTGGTATTCAACAGGGCTCCTGTATCGGGCCTACACTATACAACCTCTTCACGAGGCCCCTGTTCAGCATCCTTGACTCCCTGGGCATATCGTATACGAATTATGCTGATAACACTCAGGTGCTCATTCCACTCACTGGTGACTATGTAGCCGATTCTAACCAGCTCACCTCTATCTACTCCACCATCCAATCTTGGATGGCAGACAACTGGCTTTGCCTCAACAGTGAAAAAACGGAATTTCTGCTCATAGGATCCCCCACCATTCTGGGCAACCTCGATGAACAGTACATCTCCTTTACCATTGATCACATTCCCATCAAGGTCTCGAACAACGTCAAGACACTTGGAGGTTACCTTCGATTCGAATATGGCCATGGATAGGCGGGTTATCTCCATCGCCTCTTCGTCAGCCTACTACTCCAAAGTTCTCAACGCAGCCAGACTATTCCTATGACGCCAGAACTGCCTCAACATTGCTAGGGCAATAATTAGGTCGAGGCTGGCCTATTGCAATGTCCTCCTCATTGGGACTTCTTGCAAAAATCTGGCCAAACTCCAGCTCGTTCAAAACCACACTCTCAGGGCGGCCACAGGAACCTCAAAAAAAGACCACATTTCCCAAGTAAGAAGGGAGGCCCACTGGCTCCCGGGCAAATAGAGTATTGTCTTCAAAACTCTTGCCCTCACCCACAAATGCCTTCATGAATTGGCACCCAGCGCCTGGTTCAAAGAATCCCCAAGCACACCGCCACAAGACCTCTCAGGAAAGGCTACTCCAACATGATTGTCACACCTAAAACTGCAAAGTCCGCGCCGCAGGCTCCAGCTTTCCTACCTTGGCCGCCACCCACTGGAACGCATTACCCTCCCACCTGTGAAGGATTGAGTCCCACCAAGCTGTCTGTAAAGCTACCAAAACCAAACTCTTTGTTTGACTGAAAATCTCCACCATCAACCTGTAAACGTCAGCATGTGTTACTCTTCTGTATGTAACACTGTTGATAATCATTTGTATTAACTCTGTTAACATCTGCACATCATAGTTTGTTTCTGTAACCAAGTGACCTCTGATCGCCCTGTTCCTTTCAATCAAATTTCCTATAAAATCCCTGTAACAGCTCCTCGATGCTCCCGGGCTGCAAGTGCGCTATACAAATAAATAACTAAAATGTATTTATATTTTACTTATTTATTTGTATTCCTTTACTCTGAACTATTCCACCACCCCACCCATGAACTTTCCCCTTTTTTCCTCTCCCCTGCACTTGCACGTTCTCAATGTCACTGGGCCTAGTAAGATTGTTTTTTTTGTTCTCCCTTGTTCCCCTCCCTTGCCATGTCGCTCTCTGAAACACCTGTGTACGAGCGCGATACAAATAAAATATCAATATCAATATCAATTAGCCATGAGTGCCTCTTTGAGTCCTTTTAAAAGTGGACGAATATACGTACTTTAATCACAGACCCAGGCAATAATTGCAAAGGCCTAAACATTGTGGCATTTGTCTCACTGTTTTCGGCTTTTCTGTCCTCATGATAGCCTCTGCCCTTTCAGGTGTCACTTTTCTTCCGTCATGCAAGATCAACTGTCCTATATACAGTACTTCTTCTGGACAATATTGTAATATCTCCTTATCTACTTCGTACCCTTTCTCTGCCAGTATAGTCATGAGTCTAACAGTCTTCTCTGAAGCTTTCTTTTACCTCACTGCACACTAAAATGTCATCAACACATTAAATTATGGTGCTTTCTAGTCGTACATTACCCCAGTCCATCTGAAGGACTTTATTAAACATTGATGGGGACTCACAGTACCCTTTGGGCAAACAAGTGTGTTTCAGTGGAATCATTCTATGCAAAAAGTAATCAAATCTTGTGAGTCTTCATCAAGGGGAATTGAGAAAAAAGCATTTTTCAAATCTACAATGGTGAAATACTTTGCTTTTTACAGGATATTGAACAATATCGTTGCAGGGTTAGGAACTAAGGGAAACTCTGCTTCGACTATATTGTTAAAAGGGCGAAGTTCCTGGATAAATTTCCATCACCCCCCTTTTTGATTTTTTTACATGGTACATAGCTGTGTTACATGGGGAATAAGATGGTACCAAAATTCCTTGCTTCTTTAGAGCGGATATGGGTCAAATATACCTTCATCCGCTTCTCTGGACATCGGATACTGTTTTGCACGGGGCAGCATTGCTCCTGGTTTAAGCTTAATTTGAACTGCTCCTTCTCCTTATAATAAGCCCAAATCATATGGGCTTGTAGTCCATAAAATACTTGGTACCTTTTCCAAATCTTCCTGAAAAAATTGCAGTTTCTTTTTTACCAATGCCATTCTTTGTGGTATTTCTATACCCTTTATTTTGATCCAATAAGTGAGATTTATAAAGAATAATAACTCTTCATCTGAATAGGCATCCCTAAATAACTCCTCATCTGTGAATCGATATCATCCATCGCCTACCTCATTGTATGTCCCTTGATGCATCACCCTTTCCTCTCTAACTATTGCTGCCTCTTGTTCTAAAGGAATCATTTGCACTTCCTCATCGTCCATAGGGATCTCATGCCTGAACAAAACCGTATTAGGTATTCTCAATAGTTTACCAATCACTTTAGGTAACCATGATAATAAGAAGTCTCTCCATATAAAAGTACTTCCTCGTCTAGAGGTACTCCTCGTAAAGCTTTCTTTTAAAAGCTAATATGAGCTCTCTCACATTCACATAATGTGCCCCTGGAGTTGAACACACTATTCCCTCGTCAGGAGAAGATATTTGTCATCAAATCACGCCCGATTATGTTTATCAGCGTTTGTCTAGAGTATAATAATGGCATTGACATGTCATGTTCCACTATAGAAATTGGTAATTTGTCTGTGAAAGGAACTAAACTCATTGCCCCAGAAAACCCTTAAGCATTCATCGCAGTGCCTGACATTGGGTATTTTCCCTCATGGACACAGGAACGAGTAGCTCCACTGTGTACGAAAAATTAACACTTTTTGCCTCCTATCGTCACCTTGACCCTTGGTTCCTCTTTGGGGTCTGGTGTCACAGATAGTAGTGAACACATCAGGTCACTCTGTGGGCTGTCCTATTGTGGATATAAATCCATCCCTGTAACTGTGAAAGGATTCCCTCCTACCACAGACATACTCCTGATTTAGGTCTGGCTACTTGCGTGACTCCCGTATCCATGTGCCATTGTGATGCACCTGCCTGTTGCATTGGAATATATTGTACTTGTTGTATTGGTGCCTGTTGCGACTGCATAGGTAGTTGCTGTTGTTGCTCCTGCAGCGATTGCATCTGCATTGGGACTTGTATTTGCTGTGATTGCGGTGCATATGCCTGAACTTGCGTATGATCTTGGGCGTAATATCTTTGTGAATCAGTATTATACTGTGGAGCATATCCCATCTCCCCTCTTGCAGATTGCAATTCTGTTTGTGCATGCCTCCCCTGCTTCTGCATACTAGAGATAAATGTCCTACTTTACTTTAACTCCAAAATACTGGTGGATGTCCACCATTAAATCCTCCCCGTCATTGAAAATGTTGATATCCACCTCGTGGTCCTCCTCGAGGCCCATTCCCTCTGCCTCTTGGCATAAAGTTATACCCATTCTGATCCATGATATATGCCGCATTATCCTGCTGCCGTAACGGCACTGTTTGTGCCAGTGCTCCCTCATTACCTGTCACTGTAGTGTACTTTGACAATTTTTTCTGCACCAACGTCCTATTTTCTACTCTTAGGTTTCTTTTTATCCTTCTCCCTTAATATTCTACAGTAATGCACAATTGCCAATTGTATCGCTGGCCATGGTTTTGCTTCCTTTCCCACCTGTTTCTTTAGCTGCCGCTGCACCGGCTCTGGCAGTACTTGACATAAAATGTGATAAACTAATGGTGCCATTTTATTCCATGATTATTGTGTCTCCAAATTCCATCTATCCTGAAAAGTAAGAAACAAAACCTAGGTGTTTGAGATGCATCAATTCATTTCTTGTTTTCTCAATTAGTCCATAATATGTCATCAGCCCTATCCTTAGCTAAGGCCTTCTAGTATGAACAGACCACTATCTCCATCTGGGTTTTAATGAATACCCCTTGTTTTCGACTTGTGATTCACGTGTTAGAAGACCACGATTTTGTCCATTTCAACCTCTTATTTAGCACTATTTAATGTTATTAAACAGGGTCCCGTTACCCTCTCTGGCCTTTAGTGACTTGCTCACTCCACCTCACATAGACTTTTCCCCTCATGATTGTTCAATACTTGGCACTTAAAAATGTCCTGCTCTTGCCTAATCTTACCAGACATGTGTCTTACGCACGTGGTCTGTTCCTCCGACTCCCTTTCTGCATTGCACCCATCTCTCAAAAAAGCCTTCTTGATCCTTGGCCAGGATACTCCTCTATTCTGCACCCAAAAGCAGCATCTTCATCAGTTCTTCGATTTGCAATCCTGTGCTCATCTTTTTGAGCTAGCAGGGTTGATCCTTAACACAGGCCGTCATCCATTTTATTCCAATTGCCGTCTTAAACATTGTATTGATACCTCTTTTTAGGAATCTTCTATGTATCTTTTCTACCTTGTGCTACAGCGTATTTACAGTTATTGGTCAGCACATTATTTCTTCTTCTTCCATTCGCGATTACTTTATCTTTAGGTACATGTTTCTCTTTGTGCTTCAGTTACATTGTCCATTTGAAGTATTTTCATATTGTTTAGGCATAGGTTCATACATCTCCTTTATGACATCATTCTGTCATCTTCAGACTTTCTTTAGAGTTCATCCATATTAGTCATACTCGCAATCTGACATCTTGGTAGTGGGAACCCTTCCTGGTAGCATCCTTCCACTGTCTCAACATGAGGGTATCTTCTGAATGGCTGTCTGAGTGCATATCGTCTTTCATACAATCAACACAGTATGGACACGTTGCATAAACTCGTGCATGCGTTCCCAATTGTAGCTCTTTGTCTGCTACTCCAATAAGACGGTGGTGAGGGTGCAGGGACCAGAGAAGAGGCCATCCACCTGATCCTCTACAGTAGTTTTACTTTTGACAATAACAGGTTTCCTTGTTAGCATATATGGATTCTCGGGTCTTGGCATGGTTGTTAGATTGCATGGTTCACCAATTACAGTTCACGCAACCAGGAACCTTGAATTCTCTTCCAGCAGTTCATTATTCAACATATAGGAGTTCTCTTTTTGCAGTTCAATTTTCAAAAAACCATTCAGTATTCAAGGTTAGCGGTCTTGCTGTTTCATTCAATTCAATATTAGCAGTTTCCTGTTTCATTAAGTTCGGTATTCAATATTAGCAGATTGGTTATTTTCATTCAGTTCTGTATTCAATATTAGCTGTTTGCTCTTTTTCATTCAGTTCGGTGTTCAATATTAGCCGTTTGCTCTTTTTCATTCAGTTCGGTATTCAATATTAGCAGATTGCTTATTTTCATTCAATTCGGTATTCAGCGTTAGCAGTTTGCTCCTACTTCATCTCGTGTGGCTCCCCTTTTGGCAAATGCTGTTTTGCTTACAATTTTCAGCATCGCATAGCTCACCTTTTTGTAAAGACTTCCTTTCTTCATACCGAGGCTTTAGAGAACGTATGTCTTGATATATGACCACTCAGTTACTTAGTATTCCTTAACTTCCTATTTCATCATTATTGATTTTTTAGCATTGTTGGGGGATTGTAAACGTGTATTTCCTCACATTCAATTATTCTGCTACATTGTATTCACTTGCGCCTTTCACATACCGGAGTTCCCATTAACTCAATGGTTGTGTTCTTGGCTTTCAGCAGGATTCTGTTGAAACATCTTTTTCCTCTGAGGTCAGGGCCTCGCTAGCGCCACCTCAAACACTCCTGGGCTCCCTTCTCAGCCCATGGCAATTACCATTTCTTCCTAATCACTTCATAAGGGATTGGCATGTCTCCCGACTCCCTTCCCTGGACTTCTCCGGCTCCCTGGAGACACGGCTTTCTCTCCACGCCTCCTCTCGCTGCCTCACTCTGCAGACTCCTGTTCTCCATTGGCTGATCCTGGGCAACTCTCAGATGCTCTCCCAACTTGCTTGCCTTCCTTCCAGTTACTGCTTTTTTATACTCTCCTGAGACAGGCTGCAGGTGGGCATACTTAGTTTCAGTTCCTTGACTTTGCCTGAACCTATTAGTGGAACATGTCTGTTCAGTATACTGATGTGCCTCTTTAGTCATCTTCTTTGTCCCAGTACCAAAGTGGTGAGATTAAGGGGTGCTCATTACTCTCAGTTGCTTCTTCTTCATCTCAGTACCATAGTGGGGAGAGTATAGAGTGTTCATTAATCTGTTGTTTCTTCCTCATCCCAGTACTGTCAGGTATTCCAAGAGGGGACAAAAAGGGAACTGATCTACAGTAACCCATAATTGTCGTGGGAGGGTTAAACTGGTTGTCACTAGGATAAGGGGGATACTGTGTCTCATCGAAAGGTACCCCTTTCCCAATCCTTTTCCTCCTCTTTCTAGTACGTCTCGGTTTATAACAGCTCCTGTTCTTCTCAGGGACAAAGGGACATAGGGAACGATATCCCATAACCACCTCTGAGATAGGGTTTCCTTCCTGAAAGGAGAATGTGGAATACTGTGTCTCATCTAAGTGCATCCCACTTCCAGTCTCCAACAACCCTCTACCCAGATGATCCTCCCTCGCTTGTCCACCCACACGGTTGGCATCCAAAAGCGATGGCCCTTCCCTGGCCACCTGCATACAGGATCCAATGGGAGTAGATGTGATGATGTCCTCAGGTTTCTCACAATGTCGAGCTTGGTTCACTCTCCTGCCAAGTATATGTCCATCTTTGTTTACTATCCTGGGAAGCATGTTTGTCCTTTTGTGGACTCTTTGCACCTCTGTGTCCCAGACCTTCCTATTCTTCGGCTTTCATATGGGTGCAGGTACTAGACTTGCACTGTGCTCTTGCAATATCTTGGTTAACTCTCCTGCCGAGCATGTGCTTGTTTCTGTAGCATATCTTTTATTTATTTTATATTTTATTGTTCATTTATAATGCGCTTAATACCAGTGAGTGGTTTCTAAGCACAGGATTGGCTTTCGAATCTATGTTGCACCGTGTTGTCTTGCTTCCAATACAAACGCATTGCACCTGAGTTATTCAATTTACCAGAGCCCCTTTCTCTCTTATTCGTATGTGGGTGTGGGTGTGGGCCCCAGACTTGCAGTGTGCTGTAGAAATAGCTTGGTTTACTCTCCTGCCAAGCATATGCTCCCTTCTCCACTTTCCTTTCTTCTCTCCAGGTCCCAGCCCCCTCACTCGCGTGTGTTCACATGGGTGCAGGCCCTAGAATTGCACTGTATTGGTAAAATAGCTTGGTTTACTCTCCTGCCAGGTTTCTCGTTGGCGGCCACCATGCCAATCCCTTATAGCTTTGCCGGACAGGGCCTCAATTTCTGGCAGGTTCCCAGGCTTCAGGGCAGCCAGAGGTTCATTCGGGCAGCGTACAAAGGAGTTACTCCTTCTTTGTCTGCTTTCACGCTCCTACTCAGCTCTGTGCACAGCGTCTTCTGCTTCGTTTCCCAGTATGCCAGGTTGGTGTCTGCCCTGCTTCCTCGCTTGAGGCCTGCTCTCTCAATCTTGTTTTCCCTCTACCTTTTTGTACTTTTTTTGGACCAATCAAAAATTGTGAAAGACTAGACCATTCATTCCATAATCATACTCCTGATCCTCTTCTTCGTCAGATTATCATTGTAGAGTTACATGGGAAGCATTTTGTCTTTCCGGGGTTGTAGTCGGTTCTATCATGTTAAGTGATTTAGCCTTACAATAACAGATATTAACACTGCCTGTAGAAAGTGAGGGAGAACTTGATTCGGGGAAGGAGGGGAGGGCCTACTAAGGCAGTTGGATACTGTGTTCTCTGGTAACGATCGCCCCTAATCCCATAAGGGGCTTCCTCTCCCATGTGATTCTCCCCGACTGCAACACCCGCAGGGGGACTATTGTACTATATACGCACCGCCCTGGCCCCATGGGAAAGGTCCCCCCCTAGAGGAGAAGGGACAACATCCTCAGATTAGTCACATCAGTCACACAACTTTGCCTTTTACAACCACTTCACATTTACTCCCTACACTCAATTTATAGTCGTACGTACTCACAACACTCACTAACCAATACCTTACCTAAAATTCACCCCCACGTTCTTGTCCACCATACTTTCTCCTGATGGTCTCTTACTCTGTCATCTTCTCCAACCTCACCCAAACAACTTACATCTTCCTTTTTCCTGGCATCTCTCTTGTCCCCCATACCGTCCTCTGATTGATGGTCTAACCCTGGCTAATCTGACCCTATCTAGTATGTTACATATAGTGAAACATTTAAATAGTGGCTATGCCCCACCCCTTTTTGCCCATGCAGGATTGCTCTGAGGCACCAATTGTGGCCCGCTTTGTGATATCTAAGTTCATGTTAGGGGCCTTGATGTTGCTTCACCCAAGGCAAGTGTTCTCTGGTGGGGTTTGTGGCATTTTGGTAAGTCCTTGATGTTCTAAGGGTTTTTGTGCGGCTTGGTTGGATTGCGCGCCAGTTCTGAGGAGCAGTGCGCAGAAGGCCCATATGTGCTTTATGATCTTCCACCGGCCGCGTCTTCCTCTTTGCTGGTTTAGTGACTCAAGAACTGGAATGTTGGTTGCTTAGGATGCTCGTGTACTGTGCTCTCACCAATGCTTTCTTTTTGTTGTGGTGTTGTGCAATAGCACCTGGAGCATACCAAATGCCAAATGGTGATTACCAAAGAAATGATCTCAGGCCCAAATAACCGGACAAATTCAAAGAATATGGCAAATACTACTTTATCATCAATTCAATAAAGTAGGGAAACCTGCGAAAAAACAAATTGTAGCTCACACACTCATCACATTTCCATTAGGCAAAAGGCATTATACCTCGATGTATGTCAGCTATGACGTCATCCTATATGGTAAACAGTAAAAACCTATCGGGCGGAGGGTTTGGTTAAGGGAACATATATATATTAGTATCATCATTAGCTGCCCCTATCTGGTAGGCATGCCGTAAACACCCTCTAACTACGCAAAATACAGATAATAGCATTATACCAGCAGCGGATAGGCTTTTGCAACAATGTATAGTTCACCATGACATAGGCCCTCATGATTGGTTGGCACTCTCTTCCAAGCTTGGACATTCAGCTCATTAGAAGCACGTAAGCAACGAAACCCAGGTGCAGGGGAACAACATCAGACAACTGCATTTCTTAGCTAATTAGCCTACCATCTCTCATCAGTTAGGCCCTAAACCAAGGTTGCTTCTTTGTAGTTGACCTTGATGGCTGTTCTCTTCCTCAGAACTTTAAAGGGAATGAAGGTACATTGCTATCTTCATCTGGAGCTTTATGAATAGACCTTGTCTTCTGGTCTTACACCATGTGTGAGGAGACCATGATTTTGTACATTCTGTCCTTCAATTTAATGTCATTTGATTCAATTATTTTGGGTGCTATTACTTCTCTTGGCCCCTGCAGACTTGGTTGCTCTGTCTTGCATATGCTTTCTGCATCTTTGATTGTTCAATACTTGGCACTCATTATTATTCACTCCTTTACTTAATCTAAGAGAAATATGTCTTATGCACACGGCTTATCCTCTTCGACTCCTTTCATTCTTTGCAGTTGCTTCTTGCTGGGACACCCTTGATCTTGAGCCAAGCAAATACCCTTTGTTCTTTCATGAAGCTGTATTCCAGTGCTTGTCAGCTCTACAGCCTTAGTCTGTCTCCTCGAGATTTCTTGCTTACTATTATACAATGCTGACGTCCATTTCCTGAACATGGCTCTTCTATTCGCGTAATATTTTCTACATTACCAAGCTTCTACGTTGTCACATCTACCTTGTGTTTCTGGGTATATACATCTATTGCATCTCTAGTCACTTGTCTTCTAAGTCTATATGGTTTTCTTCATATTCGCATTTATACGTTTACTTCGCCGCTTCAGTTACCTCTTCATTCTTTGGACAGCAATTGATATTTATCGCGTTTATGTATCATCTCTCTTCATGATGTCACTTCTCTTCTGTCTGTTTTTACTTATAACTCTTCTATGTCGAGTGGTGTCTGCAGACTCATGTCTACCGCATCAGTTCTGTACATTCGGTATGATTGTCTGAGCCATTAACGTATTTCATACCTTTGATGTAGTATTGGGATGATACCAGGTCTCATGCACAGTGTTCTCTTGCTGTTCTTCCAATATGACAGAGGCGAGGGTGGCGGGATCTATAGATGACGTGTTAATCTGCCTCCCTACATTCCCCCTTCTGGTGAAGTCCTCGAATACCTCCTCAATTTTCTTCACCTTTTTTCACACTGTGGTTTCTTCGGAATCAATATCTTCGTCACCCCCCTCAGGACACCTGCATTCTTTATATTTTCATCCACACTCCAGGGCATATGACAACAATCCCTAGTCAGTTGACAGAACACCCAACAATCCACATAGTTCTTATGATCCTAAGGGTGCCAAGGTACCTTCCTTTCAGGTGTTGTTTGGTGGTGCTTTCGGTCTGTCACAGCATTTACATAGATCATTATCTTCATTCCAATAGCTTTCTTTGGTGTCTTCTTAAATTGTCTTATGATTATTCTTATAAGACAGAATCCTAGCAACACTAACACTAGTATCTCTCCCAATAGTTTGAAGGCATTTGCCATCCGGTTGGAAGCCTTGAGAGTAGAGATGAAAACCAGTCTTCATCTTCGGTTCATCTACTTCTTCCATAATTTTCGTATGCAGAGTTTACAGCATAGTTATTGCCTCTGTCAGGGTTTTATTTTCTCCACCATGGGCAGGTACATACAGCAAGAAGGTCCAATCTTGGCGCACAAGCCTCCTTTCATTGCTGTAATTAAGTCCAGGTCATACCTGTTCTGGAGGGTCATGAGTCTGTTGGCCCTCAATTCTTCTCTAATCACATGAAATCCTTTTTTTGTTGTATTATTTGTATGTTGCTGCTCCCATCTGCTGATTTGTAACCACTTGGTGTTCACTGTAGTTTCAATCCAGGCATAAATATAGCTGAAACATCACTGCAATTCTACTGAATAATTTGTGTTCATCTGGGATGTCGTGTTAAGCTTCCTCTTCTTCCTGCAAGATTATCTATGGTTGTATGCACAGGTTAGTGAAGCTTATCCAGCACAACTCTCAATAATGCTAGAGGCATAACTGGCTTTCCTGTACTATCTTGTCTCCATATAGCCTCTGTGGGGGATAAAGAGTACCCTGGTCTGGTATCCAGTCATTTTATTGCAAACATTACAGAGTGGTACATAACAGAGCAGATACCAAAAAACACTGAAAAGATGAAATATTTAAAGGGAAGTTGGGTAAGGGGTTAAAATGGGTCGGGTTGGGGTTAATCCTGCCAGGTGTAACCTGGCGGGATTAAAACCACCCGCCTGCAGGCGGACATGGAAACACCGGCTCTGTGTTTCCATGGAATGGGGATTTACAGAATTCCGCCTCTGGAATTACCGGGTCACCGGGGTTGTAGTACCTCAGTGATTCCGGCAATCACGGAGGCAGAATGGTATTACGGTTCTGGCGGCAGCCTGCCATTTTTTCCGTCACGACTACCGCCGGACTCGTAATGAGGCCCATTGTCATGTTAGGTTTTGTCATCAAGTCATGTTCTAATATGTTAACTGGTGTCTGTCAATAATACAATAGTGGCATAGATACGTCATGTTCTCTGATTGATATTGGTAATTCATCAATAAAAGGAACTAAACTCGTAGCCCCAGATAATCGCTGTGCATTCATGGCAATGCCAGACATTGGGTACTTCCCCTTTCGAATACAGAAATAAATCTCTTCTGTGTCTACAAGAAATCAAAATTTCTCACCTCCTATCGTTACCATGACCCTCGGTTCCTCTTGGGGTCTGGTGTCACTGATGGGACGGAACACATAAGGTCGCTCTGTGGGCGTTCCTATTGTGGGTATAACTTCATCCCTGTACCTGTAAATGGATTTCCTCCCACCACTCAGACTCCCTATCCTGAGTTTGGTGTTTGTGGGCTCCTGTATTCGTATTCCATTGTGGCATCATCACCTGTTGTGTCACAGTGTACTATTGGGTCTGGACTTGTGTTTGCATATGCGCTTGCTGTGGTCGCCCTTGTGGTGACTGTGATTGCAGCAGAACTTGCTACATTTGCGACACACGTCGCTGATACTGCGTGTGATCTTGGACATAATACTCTGGTGGTGCTGTACTATACTGTGGAAAATAGCCTGTCACCCCTCTTGGAGCTTGCCAGTACTGCTGTATGTCCCCTCTATTTCTACATGTGCAGGCCATATGTCCCATTCTCCCACAATTCCAGCATTGTTGCTGCTTTCCTCCATTAAATCCTCCTCACCCTTGAGGGATTTGAAATCCACTTCGTCCTCTAGGTCCATTCCCTCTACCACATGGCCAAAAATGTTACCCGCCCTGACCTACTGCGTAGCCTACATTGATTGGCTGTGTAGGCTGTACTTCTTGTGTAACCACTCCTTCACTATTCGTCAGTACGGATTCTTCTATGGCGAATTTTGAAAAAAATTCTGAACTAACTTTGCTTTGTCAAGATTACTATGCTCAGCTTTTTTCTCATTGTTCTCTTGTAACAATCGATAATGATATACAATAGTCAACTGTATTTCTGTCCATGGTTCCGCTTCCATCGCTACTTGTTTTTCATCTGCCTTTGCACTGGCTTAGGCAGTCCCTGACATAAAAAATGATTGAATAATGCTACTGTTTTATCCCACAGTTCCCTCATCTCAAGACGCCAACGTTCTTAAATCTCCTGAATTTAGGCAACAGAATCTTCATTCTCTCCCAGTTTCTGTGTCATAATCGTACTCATGTCTGACACATCAGGATAATGTACTAAGTCCCCTCCATACCAAGTTTCTGTGTCATAATCGTACTCATGTCTGACATATCAGGATAATGTACTCTAAGTCCCCTCCATACGTCTGCTCTGCAATTATTAAATGGCGTATGTAAGGAACACATGGTATCAACAGTAAGACAGACACAAGTGACCATAGTTCAAGGGTGTTTATTGAACTTGAAAAAGGGTTGGAAAAACACCTATCTAGTCCTAAATCTACAGATGGGAGCAAAGTACGACCATCAAAAAATAACAATGCAGTCCTAGTAGTGTCTTGTCAAAATAAAAGGGCATATAATAATAAACCTATTGCCAATCCTTACCTCTAAATACAACCAGTGTGGGAAACAATGTCATGAAAAAAAAGAAGTGTTCACAAAATTATATGTTAGGATGTTGAGGCTGTTGCCTCCCTTCCCCACGTTTTCAGCACAGGACAAGGCGGTACACTCGAACTTAGCACAATCTATGGCTTGTCTAGCATGAGGATACATTTCAATCATTAGCACCAGGGACTTCCATGCCCAAGTCTCTTTGCCTTTCAAAGGGCCTCATCACGAGTTGGGCGGTAACGCCGGCGCTATTAGCGCCGGCGTTAGTAGCCCTACCGTTAAACCCCCTGGCGCTAATAGCGCTGGATCAGGGGTTTGGCAGAACAGGTATTACCCATTCTCCACTGAGCCCATTCGGGAATTTCCCATTCCCCATTGGGCTCAATGGGGAATTTTCGCGCTCTTACCGCCGGCGGATTTCCCGTCGGTAGTAAGAGCGTGAAATTTCAGAGGATTTCCCCCAGCTCAGAGCTGGGGGGAAATCGGCCAAACCCGTGATTTGGCAGACCCTTAAATGCGGCGGTAATAGCGCTACCACCACATTTAAGGGTTACCGCCAAACTCGTGATGAGGCCCAAAGTCTCTTCATTCAGAGAGCTTGATGCAACAAACAAATGATAAGTCCCTTTTCTTTTCAGATTTTCACAAGTGCTCAATTTTTTAGGTGATTCACTGTTCACCTCAGATCCGTCTCAGCTGGGCTCAGATCCTCTCAACACAATTGGCCTCATTATGACCCTGCTGGTTCGGAAACAATGGTGGCGGTAAATCCGCCGCCACAGTTGTTTCCGGGCTGGCTGATTCTGAGTTCTGCCGGCGGGTGGTGTCACTCCCGCCAGGTCTGACCTGGCGGGAGTAACGCCACCAGCCTGATGACGGAAATGTAAACACTGGCTCCGTCATAGACGGTACAGGTGTTTCCATTGTCCCCTTCCCCATGGAGTCCTATGGGACTTCATGGAAATGGGGATTTACAGAATTCCACCTCCGGAATTACCGGGTCACCGGGGTTGTAATGTCCTGGCGATTCCGACAATCACGGAGGCGGTAATTCATTCCAAGTCCGGCAGCAACCTGACGGTTTTTCCTGCTCGGTTACCACCGGACCTGAAATGAGGCACAATATTTGTAAATTATTTATGCATCCAATTTCATGGGATATTTTTTCTCGGGCTCCCCCTCACCCGGGCTCAGATCTCGGAACCCCTTCAGTCGGGCTCAGATCCCTTTCAACACAATGTTCAATTAGTCTCCCTCTGCTGGGCTCAGACTAATTCCAATTCCCAATGTAATTTTACACAAACTTGCTTTAACCAAAAGCTTTTAGCTGATCTCCCTCCACCGGGGTCGGACCAACTTCATATACTTTTTCATCAACTATCGAAGACTTTCGAATGTGCACAGGGTTTTGCTTGCCCTGTTGCAGGACCACTTTGATTTCACAATTATTTATTACTCTTCACATTTGCCACCTTTCAGCTGGATACCTAATAGAGACTTTCAAATGAGCACCCACCTGGTGCTGGACAACTCTGTCTACGGTATTGTATCTTTGCTTCAAAGTTGCAATCATGCTGCTGTTAAATTGTGTTCATGTAGCTTGCCACATATGCTTCATAGACTGTTCTCTTCAGTTTTCACCATACAATGTTCCCGCTTCCAACCTTGGCTTCAACACAGACTGGTCTGGTATCAGTCTCCCCAACTCACCGGCTGTGCTGACTTTACTGGCGCTGCTTTGTTGTAGGAGCCAAGAACAGTACCACAGCAGCAAACGATTCTCCCCACCTTGACTATCGAGGTGGGAAAGCCCCAGGTACATCCGACACACAATGCAGGATTCTTCAGCCTTGATTCCTGGTCTTATGTTTCCTATTCTCGAACGGTTCATGAAAGTAAGGGTCTTTTGTTGAAAAGGTAAAGGGCACTTCCCTCCTTGCAATCCTCTTCGGTTTGCCATCTTTTGCCTTGTATTAAACTGCTGCTTCCTCGTGTGCTTTGCCTTGCTCAGAGTGTGTTTTTGTGCTCTACCTTTTATCCGTGTGGGGAAATGTGATGGAAGTCAGTTGTGTGTAATGGTCAGTAATTGCCTGACCCTGCCTGACTGTAATATTGGCACATGTCAGGTATAGAGCTCGGGTGTTAGTCTATTTTCTCTCACAGTAAGCTGTCCATGAGAAAGTGTTTGTGTTGGGAAAGGGGGGGTGGGTCTAAGTTCTTAAGTATCATACCTGGTAGGATGGGGTAAATGTGTTGCAGGGAGGGGGATACCACATCTCGACATCCAGCGTCCCACTCCCACTTCCCGAAGCCCCCTCAGCCAGGTGATCCTCCTGCACTGATCCACCCTGAGGAACTGGATCCACAAGTGATTGCTGTGCCCAGGCCACCGGGATGGCAGATCCCCGCGGACTAGCAGTGAGATACAGTCAGGTTTCTCTCACGTTCCATCCTGTGTCGAGTTTTGTGCTGTCACACTCGCATATCCCACTCATCTCCAAATGTCATCAGCTCTCCCCTAGGATAGCTGCTAGTAGGCCTTTTATGTCAACCACTGCTAATGTCATTCCCACTGTCATTCTTTCTAACTCATAAATCCATTTGCCCAATCCTGCGGTCAAAATAGCTAATTTGCATTTTAAATTATCCTTATCATTCTGTGGCCACAGTATATATTGTGTTCATCCTACGCCTTTATCTAATAATGCGAATTGTGTGAATCATCTTCTAAAATTATATTCACCTACACTCCTTCTATTCCAGGTAGGGCTAGTTTCACCTGTTCGTCATCGTCCTGGTAATGACCTCAATCTACTTACAGAAGTTGGGGACATTTCCCCTACACTATGCGGCTGTCTTTGTGGTCGTTCAGGATATGATATGGTCTCTGGTATTTTTATTTCCGATCCTTCTCAATCTGACCACTTTGCCCCTTTTCCTACATCTGGATCTATCGAAGCGCCACAAACTCCCTCTCCACGTGCTCTCTCATTTTCTTCCCTTTCTTCATCTGACCTCATTATACCCCAACTGGTATGGCTGTTATCCCTTTCCTCATCATCAAGATCCAGTCTACTTAGGGATAGCATTCTATGCTTATCCATCATTATGTCATATGATCTATCTCTTGTTTCGCTCAGTGGAAATCCTTTGATTATCCCTCTGGTCTTGTAACCATCTTTTTCCCTCATCTATCTATATAATCTATCTATATAATTCCCTGATCCTTTTCCCTATGCCTTCTGCCTCATGCTCATCAGCCCATGTCAGTGCTTTTCGTATGTCGTGCAGCTCCCTGAGGGGCTGTTGCAACCTTCTCTCTTCTTCCCATTGTTGTCGGTCTCCAACTGGTATTACGCATCCATTAACAATGTGATCTATTACGTCTTCCCTTTGCCCTCTACCTCATTTCCTTTTGTTATTCCTCTTGCAACCTTCGTTCTTTCAATCTCTGTTTCTATTTCTCTATTTCCTCATGTTTCTTTTTCTCCCCACCTTTTCTCTCTATTTTATTTGCATTTCACACACTCTTCATTCTTCCTTTAGCTTCCTCTCTTTTTCCTTCTCATTTGTATATGCCCTTTCTCGGTCCTTTTCCGTTCCTCCATTTCTTTGATTTCTTTAACTTTGTCGATACCCTTTCCATCTAATTTGAATAATATTTGTCCTCCCATTCACTCATTCTGTACAATTGTCACTTCACTGGCGTTCATCACAGCTGGTGGGTTGAGTGGAGAGCCGATAAGAACCGGACTTTGTTGACTGAGAATCGCAAAGTGGCACATTTTGAACCAAAGCAGATGAACTTTGATTGATCTGTAAAAAGTGTGAAGGGGAGACAAGCAGCACAGGGAAACCGGCACCACGTGGGTGATAAAGCAAAAGACTCTTGCCGAGCCCCATATGAGAGAAACTACATATACCAGAAGGCTGTAGGGAGGCCAGAGAAATAGGTCAAAGTGGTCATACAGAGGGTCAAACAAAATCCCCGTACAATCGAAAGACTTTGATCTACAAGCAGTGTGATAGAAAGGGAAGTAAACCCCACAGTGAAAGTGAACATTGAGAAACCAAGGGAATTGGTCAAGAGCGGTCCGTGCCTGACCGAGGGAGATCCAGGGGTGAAGCGTCACCTAAACAAAAGTGTCAGGAGTCTAGGCGGAGTGTACAGGGCAGAGGCTATCTCTCACGGTATGCAAGTAGATTAAGGGAGATTCCGGAGACAATGCTATAATATAACAGATTAAAGGTACATACCAAGCTGTTAGTTAAAACAAGTATTCACAGGAACTGCAGGAGCAGGCTGTAAACAAAGAGACAGAGAAAAGGCAAAGACAAGCAAGGTAGAATAGGCAACTTGGATTGATCAGAAATAAGGGTGTACTGGAATATGATAAGGGGTCTCCAGGGATTAAGGAAAGCCCTTGGGATAGGTACCAGCAGATTACTCTTAACAACAGTGATACAGCAACGTCATGACTTAGGCGTGCCGAGGAAACTGTTGTACTCGGTGCAAGGGTAAAACTGAAAGACCATATATTGAGGCAGGTACCGCTTCAACGGACTAGGTGAAGGAAAGAGAAGTCTTCACTTATCTGATCTGAAAGGAGACCAACCTAGGGTCACACTGTAAAACGGATTCAAGTGGAGACACCACAGTGGACCAAGATGTATGCAAGTAGAAAGCAGTATTGAAAGAAATAACCAGGTACAGAGCAGGATAGGATATCAGAAGTTGGAACAGGCAGGAAGCAAGGCAATGAGCCCAGAGGAACAGGGCAGAAGGCAGAGGAGTGTGGCAAGGCTGCCAGGCAGGGAAGCCCAGATGAGAAGAGCAGAAGGCAGCGGAGTGCGGCAGAGCCGTCAGGCGGGAGCCCAGAGGAGCACGGCGGAAGGCAACGGAGTGTGGCAGAGCCGCCAGGTGGGAGCCCAGAGGAGCAGGCCGGAAGGCAGCGGAGTGCGGCAGAGCCGTCCGGCAGGAGCCCAGAGGAGCAGGGCGGAAGGCAGCGGAGTGCGGCAGAGCCATCGGGCGAGAGCCCAGAGGAGAAGGGCAGAAGGCAGCAGAGTGTGCCAGAGCTGTCAGGTGGGAGCCCAGAGGAGCAGGGCAGAAGGCAGCGGAGTGCGGCAGAGCTGCCAGGTGGGAGCCCAGAGGAGCAGGGCAGAAGGCTGCAGCAGACTGGAGAGGGAGCTGCAAGCATAAACAGCAACAGGAATCAAAAGGCCAAAATGGGATTTCCAGAAAAGGTCAAAAACTGGTAACAGGAGCACCAGCACAAACTCCCAGTGGAAGCAGTTGACTGACAACTGCTTCTGTTGAAAGTGAGCTTATAAAGGCCCTCTCAGCCAGCAGGCCAGAAGGGTGGAGATGATTGCAGACTCTGGCAGCTGTGTTCAATTAAGTCCAGCCCTGGCTTCAGTAGCCTGCAGCAGCAGTGGTTTCTAATCAAGTGCTCTCCAGCTCTCTGCAGCCTAGCCTGCAGTAGCTTGGAACAGGTGAATGCAATCAGGCCCTCTGCAGCTCTTAGTAGCTTGCTGCAAACAAAGGTATTTAGTATGCCTCCTCCAGCCCTCTACCTTTTGGACAGCATACATGTCCCAGAATGCATCTACTGGTTTAACCCAAAAGCCAGAATGGAACATGCAATTAGATTAGTCCAAAACTGCAGCGGTAAAACAAGGAAATAAAGGAAGAGGTGCATGTAGCGGTGCTGGGTGGCAGGCGAGCAGGATCATGACAAAAAGACATTGAGAAGTTGAGGGAGGAGAGATCCCGTAAAAGGCAAGAGGGGTCCGAGCCTGACCAAAGGAGGTCCAGGGACGAAGCCATTACCCAAGAATCAAAAGAGAAGAGGGGTCCGAGCCCGACCGAGAGAGAGATCCAGGGGTGAAGCAATAACCCAAAGTTGATTGATAAAGGAACTGTGATATATTTTGAAATATGATACGTAAAGGGTCAGCACCCAGAAGAGGGGGACTCAGGGGTGAAACCATCACCCTATCTGAACTGTGGATTACAATTGAGAAGGGTCAGCATCCAGAAGAGGGGGAAACATTATCACCCTAACAGAACTTTCATTTGGTTAAAGGAACTTTTGTTTTTGTTATTTGAACACATCAGGCCCTGAAGGCAAGAGACTTTCAAAGGAAATGAGACTTGGCCATCGACGGCCCTGATAACTGAAAGTTTTAGGGTTAAACGCTGAACTGTCATCTCGTGCTGGAGAAGCCCGAGACTGTACTGTGCTCCAAGCTCCTTTCTTACCCCATGTCTAAAACCTGGGGAAGTGAGGCCCAGGCTACTGCCACCCGACATATTATTTGAGAATACTTATTTCTTTTCTTGAGAACTATCCACACCCCTTTGTGTATTATTTGGGAGGTTTGGCAATAGGTTTCTTAGTATAGGCCCTTTTTATTTTGACACAACGCCACTAGGACTGCCTTATTTTTCATTTGATGGTTGACACTTGCTCCCATCTTAGATTTAGGTTTAGATTAGGCATTTTTCCAAACTGCATACAGCATTCATTGTTCGATAAACACCCTTGAACTGTGATCACGTGTGTCTGTCTTACTTGCTGTCACCATGTGTTTCTCATATATGGTGTGAGGAATGGGATTTGATCCAGTTGATAGTAGTTGGAGGACCCCGTTACAGGTAGAAAATTCAAAGAAAGACAAATCCTGTCAAACTCTTTTTTCCCTCAATGGTGAGAAATTGATGGCAAGCACAACACCATGCCCTCCCCCCTTGGTACAGAACTTGGGAATACAATTTATCATTTTGGCCTCTCATGCTATGATCCCAGACTGGAAAACAATAGAGGGTAAATGTTATCTCCTCCAATTTCCCCAAAACACACTAATACTAGGGAAAGATAAAATTGTGGTCTCTCTGTGCCTACAAATAGGTACCCTCAATAACTCAGCCGTAAATATAATATTCTACACGGAAAGGGGTATGGAGTCATTTCCCCTTTTATCTTGTGTAGGTGAAATAGTTTATCATACTTAATTTCTCCTCCACTCCAAGAAATATTCCCTGAGTTGAAATACTGGGATCCCTCTGATATAGGACCACGTGGAATCCCCCCCCCCTAAGGAAACCCCTCAAAATCGAGGAGGATTAGATGAGTCTCAAATGGATCATCCTTTCCTTATGCCGGAATACCCAAATTCCCGGACCCAGAAAGGCAAAACCTTAATAGAATGTCACCTCCCTTGGCAACGGAAATACAAAAACCTGTCACTAGAGAATGTACTCACGACCTCATTCCAGGTGACAGAGAGAGTGGTGCAGGATACATCCGATGCCCACAGTTGTAGAACAGAGAAATAGGGAAACTTGGGAGAGAAACATCAGAAAGAGGTTCTGAAAATCCTTATATACAAAATAACATCCTGAAAACCCACCTTTATTATTTAGTGTGGAAAATAGTGGATGGACAAATAAGAGAAGGGGTAAGAAACTCAAGTGGAAGGATACACAGGGAATGTTATGTTACCACGGGGAACAAGACCTCGAGAACCCTAGCACCCAGGATTTTCTTTTTTTTAGCCCCCTGAATAAAGATGAGGGAGGATCAACATCCAATATATCTCTGGATATGTCAGAAATGTCACAGCTGGAAACATGCCTTTCTGTGGAGAAAGAGGCCACGTAGGGGAAATCTACCCAGAAAGGATAGAGGAGGAACTAAGCAACATCCCAGAGAGGGAGAAAAAGATCCAAAGAGAAAGGACGTGGAAGAACTCTTAAAAACCTCCCTCTGCAAACCCGTAATACCAATCTAGGTGGCATGCTGGAAGACTTGGACCATCAGTCTACGTGTTCCATGATGGAATTCCGACATGAAAACACCTTGTCCAACCAGCATAGGGGAAGGGCATGTGAGAAACCGGAGGGTGTTCTCCCAAGAAAACCTCAGGAGCCCCTTATTCAGGTGGCCAGGGGAGGGCTGGTGCTCTCAGATCCCAACCCTGGGGGTGGACAAGTGAGGGTGGATCACCTGGATGGGGATACCTGTGGTTATACTCGGAGGAATGCTCCAGGTGAGACGTGGTATGTTACCAGAGGAGAAGACAAGGAGAGTGAGATCCCTGAGACCTTTATGGGCTGTGCCACATCTGTCCCTTTCTTCCGATTGAATCCCTCTTACCCAAATCCACCGACCCCTCTGTATATAACCAATCATGTAAGGCCCCAAACCCCAGTACATTCAGAAACCATCCCTCTCACTATGTTTGCATTCCTGGTCCCTGCACACATACTCCTAGTCATTTGTTTCCCATCCTTCTGATTATTATTTTCTGCATTCCAAACTAGATTACACAAAATATTACGATTTCCACAATCCCCTTTGTTCATGTCACGACCCCAGTTATTTCCGCTTACCCGGCAAACCCTACCAATCCCGTCCCTCTGATTGTCATCTTCCAAAAACCAAATCTACTATAACAGAATATTACCGTTCCCACAATCCCCTATGTTCTGTTCTTCATCCTGGTCATTCTCGTCCATTACATAAACCTTCCCTATCCTGTCCCATAGGATGCTCTGACAATCCAAACCCCCTTCCCCTGTTTTCCGACACAAATACTTTTTCACACCCAAGACAGTGGACTAATGTAAAATCTGTTTACCTGACATTTCCCGACACAAGGTTCAGGCAAAGTAAGGCAATTAACTTAGATCACACCACACCTGACAGCCCTTCCTTTTCCCTACAGGGATAAAAGGTGGAGCCAGAGAACACATTATGAGCAAGGCGAGCACGGCAGACAGCACAACGAGACAGCTAAGCAGGCGTGGCAGTTCAAGCGAAGGAGAAAGGCAGCAGGAATCGAGGGGGTGGCGAGGAGAGAAGTGACCTTGCCCTTTTCATCCCAGACCTGCGGATCCTTCGCAGAAGAGAGCATAAGACCGCGAACAATAGCACAAGTGTCCTGCAGCAGATGTCAACGGTACACAAGGCAAACCTATGCCGATAGGCAGGAGTGAGGGAAGCTCCTGTGGTACCAGCCTTGACTCCAGAGAAGCCAGAAACCAAGTGGTTCATCACAGCCAGTGAGTCGAGGGGAGAGCCGATAAGAACCAGGCTGTATTGCAAACTGCCAAGTTTTGAACCAAAGCAGATGAACTTTGATTGTGTGAAGGGGTGACCAGCAGCAGAGCGAAACTGGCACCACGTGGGCGCTAAAGCAAAAGACTCTGGTCATGCCCCATATGAGCGAATCTACATATACCAGAAGGCCGTAGGAGGGCCAGCAAAGTAGGTCTAAGTGGACATACAGAGGGTCAAGCAAAATCCCAGTACAATCGAAAGACTATGATCTACAAGCAGTGTGAGAGAAAGTGAAGTGAATCCCACAGTGAAAGTGAACATTGAGAAACCAAGGGAATTGGTCAAGAGGGGTCCAAGCCCGACTGAAGGAGATCCAGGGGTGAAGCCATCACCCAAGAATCTAAAGAGAAGAGGGGCCGAGCCCGACTGAGGGATATCCAGGGGTAAAGATATCACCCAAATTTGATTGATAAAGGAACTGTGATATATTTTGAAATATGATATATAAAGGGTCAACGCCCAGTAGAGAGGGACCCGGGGGTGAAACCATCACCCTATCTGAACTGTGGATTACAATTGAGAAGGATCGGCGACCAGTAGAGGGGGATCCAGGGGTGAATCATTATCACTGTAACAGAACTTTCATTTGGTTAAAGGAACTTTTGTTTTTGTTATTTGAACACATCAGGCCCCGAAGGCAGGAGACTGTCAAAGGAAACAAGACTTGGCCATCGACGGCCCTGATAACTGCAAGCTCGAGGGTTCAAAGCTGAACTAT
Organism: Ambystoma mexicanum; assembly: GCF_040938575.1. NCBI lineage: Eukaryota > Metazoa > Chordata > Amphibia > Caudata > Ambystomatidae > Ambystoma > Ambystoma mexicanum. The sequence goes on along the minus strand of NC_090936.1, from coordinate 240,303,065 downwards.
CATCTCATGCTAGAAAAGCCAGACAGTGTGTCCTGAGAGCTATACTGAAAAAGAGGGGAAGAGAGGGGCACTACTTAGTTCTTAAAAAGTGGTTCTGAGGTCCTTGAAAGTAAATATACAAAATTCAAAAGTTCGAAACATTCAAGAAATATCAAGTAGTTCTATTTCAGGCGCAAAGGGACTAAGTCTGTCTCTAGACCACTGGAGACAAACAATGTAAAACCAAAGAAAACTGAACCTGTCATATGCTGACTGGTGGTCCTTGCATGCACTCTAATCGGATACTGCTCCCCAAAGTTCAGTGTTGCAGTTTCAACAAATTAATATGGTTATCCTGACAAAGTGAATAACAGAGGCATAAATTGCTATTTTCAAATCACCATATTTTATCAAAAGTTTTTATCGACAACAAATATCAACACAAAGTAATATTCATAAAGAAATTTTCAACAGAACATATTCAATCAAATGAACTTTACATAATGTTCAAGAGAAAGCAATCAATATTTCACTTAGGTAGGTGGAGTGTTCACACCACACTCCTTACACATTCTTCAAATCAGATATAATGCCAATGCTGGCCAGAAAATGGTACAATCCATTGTTAGTTTCATTCAAGGCAAAGAACGCAAATGCAATATTCTCAAAGTCTTTAATGACTTACAAGCTGGTAGTTCATAGGTAGCAGAAATTGCTGGTTTAAATTGCATGTAATTCCATATCCTGTATTGATGTCTCAACGTGATCCAAATCTGTGGGCAGTGTCCACAATATTATACAAAAAGTGCCAACGCGTTTACGAAAGATTCCTTCATCAGGGCTGTTACTGCTGTAGCGTAATTATCATTCACATTCAGGATGTGTATCTTGTGTCAAACCCCAGAGTCTAGAGTGGCTCCATCACACTGTAGGAAGAGCACTTTTTGGGTGGCTTATAACTTCGCTCCCCTTGACAAAAGCTCACCAAACTTTGCAAAAAAAGTATATGGCCCACTCTGAATTTTTTTGCAAAGTTTAGTGAGGTTTGGTGCAGGGGGGACAAAGTTATTAGGGGGGTCCCAAAATTTCTTTTTTTCCCATAGAGTCAATGGGGAAAAAACTTTGCTCACACCTAAAGCTCAAACCACTGGACGGATTTGCACCAAATTTTCGGCAGGAGTAGCGGCTTGGTCCCGAAAGCGTGGCTTTGTCAATTTGGGGGAAATCCGTCCGGTAGTTTATTTTTAAAACAACCAAAAAGTAGGTCTTATAAAATTTGTGATATCTATGTCCTCTCTGCGGACACATTTCCCTGTTTGCTCCGCGACAGGACACCAATTGGCCAATTGGCCTGCGTCATGCCGGCGGACACAAGACGTGTTCACTGATTGGCTGGGATGAAGTGTGAGGTGCGTCACATTGTTTTGATGCACCCGCCATCTTGGATCCGCGGACAGCGCAGCGACGAATGGGGAAAATATACAACTTCGGGGAGTGTGCTGGTGTGTAAGTGTGCTTGGGTAGGGTGGGAAAGTAAAAGATGGGTCAAATGCTGTATTTGTTGAGGTGGCAGGTGCCCCTGATGTGTTTGTCATGTCCGCAGTCTTTATGACTGTCTGCGGACATAACAAATGCACTACTGGCTATTTTACTTTAGTATGGTATTGGTTGTGGGTTGTTAGTAGGGCGTTGATTGTAATTCATATCCTGTATGAGTAGGCTATATACCACAGTTTACATTTTTTATAGTATGTATGGGTGTGTTATGCTGTGGTGGTTGTGGCCAGGGCCTAGCACACCCATACAATCAAACATCCATCAAATATCCACAAATTAAAAGTTTATTTACTGTTTAATTTGTAGAGTTAGTATGTGAAGTTTTGAATAAGTCGTGCAATTAAGATTGTAGAGTTTGGTAACAAGCACTGCAGTATAACATATCCATGGAAGTAAACATTTTTGGATTGTGGTGTATGGTTAGATGTTTGCTTGAATGGTTGTATTATGCAGCACAATTTGTGACTTGAATTATTATATACTTACTGTTTGACTTTTTGTGATTAGATATATTTTTTTCATGACTTGGGTAACTGGAGCAGATTTTCTTTTTCAATTTCTGTGATAAAAGAAAAGATCACATGTTAGTGTAGGTAGTTCATAATGAGTTATTGCATTGCATAATAGACATGTCTGCATTATTTCGACACTCATATTTAGTACTTTCGAAGTACTATATTTCAAACCAATGTACTGTGCAATTTGCTCAGTTTCTGTGTTTGTTTTCTAAATCATTGGGTCTGTGGGAAAAAAATCCATGCTGGATTAAAAAAAAAATAACCTTTATTTGTTATGGTACAATATTTTCTTTCTTTGTTTTCAGTGCTTATTTGTTGTTTCTAGCTAATCTTCTATCTGTTGGCTTGTTGCAGATTTTTGTGGCAGTTTGATACTTGGTGTATTCTAATTCTTTACTTATAATTTTATGCTAATCTTTTATCTGTTGGCTTGTTTCAGATTTTTTGGGGCAGTTGGATACCTGTCGGCGTATTCTAATTGTTTATTTTTTGTTATATTTTAGTGGTATTGATTTATCTGTTTGGTTGTTGCAGAATCTTGGGGCGGTTAGATACCTGTTGGTGTATTCTAGCTGTTTATAGTTTTCTAATTGAAGTTTTGTTAATGTTTATAAACAGATTAGTTATTCAATTTTCGTTTTAAGAATATTAAATAAAGGTTTATAAGATTTGCTGGTAATCTCTGCTTTAAAGTATTGGTACCATAAAGTATTGGAACGATCCACAATTCTTTTTTATGTATGCAGTGTAGGGACCTGCATGGGTTGTGGCTCCTGCGTGGTAGATTATACCTATTGCTGTGAAGTTTTTCTTACCAAGTGATACTTGACCATGTGTGTGTGTCCAGTCAGCTTGCACTTGTTTTTGGTACCATCTGCATTGTAACGCAAAAGCATTAGTATTAAGTATTTACTATGTGACTGTATTTGTAAGGTGGAGCGATTATCTGAATTGCAGGTAGGACATAATCTGCCATGGTTTGCATTTTGTACAAGTTGCTGAAATGGAATGGATTCACAGTTAGGTATTGATACATACATGAAACGTTCATATGGGATTTGTTCCTGTGCTACATTGTTGCAGAGAGTGCATGTATTTTTCCACATGTATGAAATCTGAAAGATTTCATTTATAGGTATGTTTTTGTTTTCCAGTACTTGTAGTAAGTACATAAGACATTCTTGTGGATCTTCTTGTGAGTTTATAGTGAATTTAACCATTCCAGCACAGTAGTCCAATTCTTGTCTTATTCCATGAACAGTGTAGGTGTTGTCAGGTTTGTTGTTTGCATTTCTATGAAGGACTAACATTTGCAAACACAATTGGTCTGTATTGTGTAAGTAAATGCTGTCAATAATTGGTGGCAATTGGAATAAAATATGTATTGCTACATTTGCGTAGCAATTTACACCAGTTATATTTGAAAATTTGAATGGGCCTGATAGTTCTGTGTCTAAGTCATTTTTTCGGAGTGTGTGTTGCTTCTTTGAAGAAGTACTTGAGTTACTTTGAGCAGTAGATTCTTCTTTGGTTGTAGTAATTGATGACATATTAGCTTCTTTTACTCTCTTTGGAGGGTTTTCAGTGAGATCCTGTTGCGTTTCTGTTTGAAGTAGTTTTCTTTTACAACGTTTGGCTTTTTGTGGAACAGGATAGGTTTTTAGATGGAGTGTACAGTGAACGTACTCTATTGTATTCTAGAATGCGAGGAATATCAGCATTTACTTTACTTGCATCAAAGTTGATTAGAAATAGTCAGTCAAGTGTAGGTAAGTGTGATAGTGCTACCTAGCTCATACCTTCTTTAAAGACAGTGTTCCCAATATCTATCAATGCTTTATCTAGGGTAAGACCGTGTAATTTGTGAATGGTGACTGCATATGCTAGAGTTAGAGAAAATTGTTCTCTGCATACATACATGGCTTTGAAAAGAAGGAATCGGGCTGTTGAGCATCCTATCCTTTTAACTTCTGATAGTTTCTCAAAGAGAATATTGACAAACTGAATGTTGTTGTCACGTGGGTATATTTGAAAGCCAACAACTGTACCAAGTGCTCCATTAACTAGTCCTTGCTTCACGTCAAGGTTACGTTTAAGCATTACTCTAAAGTTTAAAGATAATTTTAGTATTTTTTCTAAACCAGCTGTGTTGGAGATAGTTTTCTAAGGTAATTAGTCTTGTTGTGGCTTGTTGACACATGGGTAGTGTCATACCATGTACGTCCAGTTTGTCTGTGGAGCAATACATTTCAATTATTGGTTGCATTTCTTTTTTTAACATTGTTTCATTGAATTTGGAACAGCTTGCAAGAGTTGGCATCAAGGACATAAAATTGACATTTTTGTGTGCTAATCTTTCCAGGACATCAGTAGCACATGAGTTATGGCCGTAGAGTGCATGGATGTGCTGGGTTTTTAATATTGATTGTGCTTCTTAAGATAGTACACCAACTCTAATACTTTTTAAGATGTTGGCATAAGTGAGATCTGAAGATTGCCGCATGTTTTCTGTTAATTCTCTGTATTGGAAATGTTGCCAAAGGTTGACATTTCCTATGCTGCCAACAATTTTACGGCAGAGTTTGTGCCCTAAGGTTTTAAAAATAGGTTCACCTTTCACTGGTGTCAATTGAAGATCTCCGAAAACAAAAATGTGTTTTCCTCCAAAGAGCTCATCGTAGTCTGTTTTGAGTACCTCTTGTAATCTGAGGTGAATCAAAGCCAACATTAGGTTGGAGACCATGCTCACTTCATCTATTAGTAGCCTTTTCATTTGTTTCAAAACTCTGCATAGTTCCATTGCAGCTTCTGTAGAAAGTTTGTAATATTCTAATTTGTTTTGGTGTTCTACTGGAAGGAGTAGTAATCGGTGTAAAGTGACACCACCTATGTTGTAGGCAGCTAAACCTGTGGGGGCAGTGACAACAGCTGACAGTTTATTGTGTGTCAATTGTTGAAGGAACTTGCTGATGTTCCTGAACCAGCTTCACCACTACACCCAATTTACAAGTCGCTCACCTACTCTAAAGCAATCAACCGGGCAGGCTTCAGGCAACGGTATGAAGTCTCTCACCACATCCTTGATTTGTACACCGAACACCGCTATTTAACTCCCTTACCTGCTTCCCGGACCGCTGTCTCATTGCTCCCAGTCCCACGCCCATAGTACTCGCAAACCACCATGCAACGTGTACGAACAATGTGACCCTACTTAACTCTGCTACTCACCTCACCTGTGAGCTACATCATATCCAATGGTTTTCGGTTCTTGTAGCATATTAGTAATATCTAGCCGAGTACTGTAGTAAACTCACTACTTGAAGTAGCCCACCCCCGTATTGCACTAGCGAAGCTGAACTAGCCTACTGTCGTATTGTGCTAGTTAAGTTGATTTATCTATGTACCATATTACCATAATCGAATTGGACCACTCTTGCATATGCACACCCGACTTTGTCTTTGTGATAGTTAAGTTGAAGTAGCCCATTCATGTACTGCATTAGCAAAGCTGTATCTGCCCTTCTTTACATTTGCTCAGTAAAATTGAACCAGTCTATGTTATCACTGCACCAACAAAGTTGCACCTACCCATTTTGCATTGATTAGCAAAGTTGAAATAGTCTATTCTCTCATTGTACTAGCTAAATTGAATTAGCCCATGTATGCACCATATTAGCAAAGTTGAACCTACCCATTTTGCATTGATTAGCAAAGTTGAAATAGTCTATTCTCCCATTGTACTAGCTAAGTTGAATTAGCCCATTTATGCACTATATTAGCAAAGTTGAATCTATCCATGTTTGTGCCTGATCAGCAAAGTTGAACTAGCCTACTTTCTCATTGTACTAGTCAAGTTGAACTAGCCTATTCTTGACCGTATCAGCAAAGTCGAAACTGCCTACCCTTGCATGTAATATCTAAGCTGAACTAGCCTACCTTTGCACTCCATTAGCAAAATCTGAAGTAGCCTACTCTTAGCATTATATCAGCTAAACTAAGGTGAACTTGACTGCAACTTGCCTATAGTGCCCACCTGCCTGCGCCTAGCCCTCAAATGACGAGATACTCACAAGTATGCCCTCTTGGCTCATTTTCATTATGTTCCCATTCTGTGTCCTGAACAACAATATACCTTGTAGCTTGAACAGCTACATATCACTTAGCAATGGACTTGCCAAACTTGTCTGCCTAAGACACTACCCCATCCCTTGTCCCACACCTTTTCTGCCTACCCTACCACCTTTCCCCCCTGCCATCTACAGACATCATACGGCCACAACTAGCCCTACACTAGTTAGTACCCCTCTTAACACTCCTAGCCCTCCTAAAAATTACTACACGGATACCAATACTAACCAGCCCAAACCACCAGGTTACTGGCCAGCAGCCTACCCGGACCTCTCTACCCGCAATAATAGACTTGGCTCGAGACTCCACACCACACCCAGAAAATCACCTACACCACCCATCATCAAGGAGACCAATAAGAACGGTTCTAATACTACCAATATTGCATCTCTAAAAGGAGCTCTACTTAATGTCCGATCCCTTGTCGGTCATCACACTGAAATCGCTGACACTATCCTCTCAGCTGAACTCGACTTCCTTGCTATTACAGAAACATGGCTACACAAGGCAGCGGGACCCTATTTAACACTTGCTGTACCCAATAACTATGCTATCCTCAGAGCGGATAGACCTAATGTGCGCGGAGGAGGTGTAGCATTCATTTTCAAATCCTCACTTGACCTCAGATCCATCTCTTCCCTTCCATTAGAATCATGTGAGAATCTCACCATCAAAATACAAACCACGCCCAATAGTACAATAACCTTGCAACTAATTTACAGACCCCCAGGTCCCACAGGCACCTTCGAGGAAGACATTATCTCACTAATAGCTGAGAATTCCAAACCTCTCTCACAAAATATCATTCTAGGAGACTTTAACCTTGGGTACAATGTCCCCAATGACACTCCCGCCTCATCCCACGCTTACACCCTACCTGAGCATAACTATACTCAAATCAACACACTACCAACCCATCAGAAGGGCAGAACCATTAAATGGGTCACAGCCTATAATTGCGACATCACCTGACAAGCACCCCAACCTCTTGTATGGACAGACCACTTCCTTATACCTTTTGACATCAGCATCAACAACCCTAATCCTAAACGTTGCCCTCTCGCACCTGCCTGTCTAACCAGAAACAAGCGCAACATTACGGAGGACACCATCACACCACTAGTTCTCCCCGTCCTTAACTCGCTCCCAGCCACTGCTGACCTCAGCCTCCTAGTCAGCACCTACAATGACGCCATGACCAACGCTATTGACGCCGTGGCCCCTCTAAAAGTTTTGCAAAGGCAAACCTAGAGCGCATCTAAACTCCTGGTTCACCCCTGAACTTAAAATCCTCAGAAAGAAGAAAGTTAAATTGGAAACTATATGGAAAACTACACCATCAGTTGAAAATCAAACTAATCTCCTGACTATCTCCTCCCTTTACAAAAAAAGAGATAATCCGTACTAAGAAGGAAGTCTACAATGTGAGAATTGATAAAGCAGAATCTTCTGCTAAAGAACCCTTCAACATTTTGAAGGAATTAGAAAACCCTAACCCTCCAATAGACACTTGTGTGAAAGACAAACCTTGGTGCGTTAGCATCCAATATGCCCTGGCCAACAAAATTAGCGGCCTTCAAACCAAAATCGAGGCTAAACGACTACAACTATCCAACAGCAACTCCTCCACTCCCAGCACATCCACCCCACTAATACCACCGCTGGCTTCACATTCAAAAAGGTCACCATACTGGAAGTCCAAAAAATTATAGCATCCCTCAAGCCTTATAATTGCAAAGGGGACAGTTGCCCTGCCCAGATTATCAAAGATGCAGCTAGAGACTTCTCCCCCTTCATCTCCAAACTTATAAACCTATCCGACTCCACCAACTCTATACCCAACAACCTGAAACAGTCATGGGTTCTCCCCCTCTTAAAAAACAATCCCTAGACCCTGCCATTCCCACAAACTACAGGCCGATCACTACAGTGCCCTTCCTGCTAAAAGTCCTTGATAGAGTTGCCTACCTGTAAAATCAGGACTACTTAGAATCCAATCAACTACTAGGATTGCGTCAATCTGGCTTTCGACCGCAACACGGAACAGAAACTGCCCTTGTTGACCTCAAAAGTCAGATTAATGACATCAAAGACGAAGGAAAAGCGGCCATCCTGCTCCTCCTAGACCTCTCAGCAGCCTTCAACCTGGTCGATCATAAAATACTCTGCAACCACCTCTCATCTGCTGCCCACTTCTCACCCTCAGCTGTCATGTGGATGCAATCCTTCTTAGCCAATAGAACTATGAGAGTCTTTTCACCTACGGCTGCAGCAGACCCCATCCCCATCACTTGTGGTGTCCCACAAGGATCCTGTGTTTCCCCCACCCTTTATAACATTTTTACAAAACCTCTTTTTGACAAACTGGACTACACAAACTTCGCGGATGACACCCAGATCCTCCTCACGATCTCTGGTAACTACCAGGCGGATGTCACCAGGATTAAGAAAATCTTCTCCATCATTCAGTCATGGGTGGCAACACATGGCCTCTGCATGAATGATGAGGAGACGGAACTCCTCCTGGTCAGCTCTCCCAATAACTTACAGAAACTCAGCTCAGACTACTCCAACATCATCATTGATGGTAACACCATCCCCGTCGCTAAAAACGTGAAAACTGTAGGCTTTTATCTTGATGCCAATACCAACCTCTCAAAACAAGTCAACATGACTGCCTCTACCACCGCCTACACTGGGAAACTAATTAGCACTTGCAGACCTTTTCTGTCCACGAACAGCTGCCTTACACTGGCTAGGGTGCTCATACAATCCAAGCTGGACTACTGTAACAGCCTTTACCTAGGGGCCAACCAAGGGATAATTAATAAACTCCAGGTTCTCCAAAACAATGCGCTGCGAGCAGCACTAAACATCCCCAGGAGGGAGCACATCTCCCCCATCAGAATGTTTTGCAAATGGCTCTCCATTCAAAAAGAAATTGACCTAAAAACACTTTGCCTTACTTACAAAGCCTTAAACCACCTAGCCCCCCATATCTCACCAACAAACTGTCTTTGAAGCCGAACACTAGAATCACCAGATCCGCTAACACTCTTTGTCTTACTGTGCCTAGATTCACCTCTAAAAGAGCTGGCGGCTCAAGTTTCAAGGTCCTCGCCCCTCAACTTTGGAACTCCCTGTCGTTGAATATCAAATCGGCCGCTTCATTCCATCTGTTCAGGAAGCTAGTCATTGGTTGGCTACTAAACAAAACCAAAACCAATCCAAAGCCCAACTAAGACCAGGACTACTGTATATTTTGTACATACTATTCAAATGTTCAATTGTATGATCTAATTATTCGCTGATTGTATAGCCTGTATATCACTTCTACATAATGTTTAACTGCATATTCTTTATGTATTGTACTTTCTGTATCCTGTCTTTAAGCACCCTTATACTCCAGGGTCTGGTGCGCTATATAAATAAAGTAAACAAACAAAAACAAACAAACGTATAGCAGTATAAGTTTGTAGTTTTGGCAGGTGCAGTTTTTATTTTCATGTTGTACACCATGTTCAATTTGTTTTGTTACTTCTTGGAAAATGCTACGCTTCTCATTGTTCAGTTTTGATTTCAGTACAGTGAAGTCTTCTGTAGCTTTTTCATACTGACACATGGTGTTTTCTACTTCTGTCATAGCTAATTATGCCTCATTTGCTATTGGTGGCTTTCCCAGTGGTTCTTGCGAGATGTCTTCATCTAGTTGAACCTGGAGTTCTTCTGCGTGTTGCTGTTCATTATGCAACATTGTTTTGTAATGTGTAAAGTTTACATCTGTTATAGTGGTTTCATTTGCTTTGAAAGCGTCTTCATAGGTGTCATAGATATCTAGTAACTCTTCTTCTTTTCTCCATGATTTAAAAAGTTGTAGCAGGAACATGTAATATAGTTCTTTATGTTGAGGAGTTTTTAATGACAATTTGATAGGATTAATTAAGCTTGGTTTGGTAAGTTTCACTAAGCTGCCTCCACAATTTGCCACTCTGTATCTACCTTTGTTTTCATCTGGTTTTGTATTATTTGTATATGTGAAGTTTTGGGCTAAGTGGTATAGACACATTGTTTCCAAAGTGGTACTCCTGTTTGGGCAGTATGTGTCTAGTACATTGTTTTTCAAAATGACTTGGCTGTTGGGATCATTTTTGGCTATTGTTTCTATGTCCTCATATGATTTGAGAACTCTTTTTCTAGATTTAGCAGGACAAGATTTAGCCATACTATATTTTCAGATTTTCCATACAAAAAAGTACCAGTTAAACGGTTTGCAGCTTCATAGCAGCCACATTCTCCATGAGAGAGTATTTTTATGCCTAAGCTGTACAATTTCTGTGACAGTGTTTTGTCAGATGATAGGTCATCCCAGAGGTCTTGAAGCTATGTTTTTCTGGTTTGGTTAAGTAGGCTGTAACATATAGTGCAACTGCAGTGGAATTGTCTGCAATGTACTGCACATCTAAGTTTGCATTCCATAAGAGGGCAATCATTGCATTGTAATCATTGATATATTTTGCTTCTTATGTTCTTTTTATTTAATATGTGTTCTTAGGGGATTTACCTTTAACACTATGGGCCTCATTATGAGCATGGACATAAAAACAGAGTAATTACCGGCATGTTGGTAGTAGCGTGTCCGTGCACCCTTGACGCCGCTAATAGCAGCTGATTACGAGTGCGCGAACATGCATGAACCCCCATGCCGGTAATGGCTGCACCACCATGCCGCTAAAGGCCATCCAACCCCCCGATAGCGCCATCACGGGATCTGCCATACTGCCTCCGCCAAGGAGCAACCCCTAATAACAACCCAGTAATCCCATCATGCAAATACCAGGCTCATAATACCGGACCCGGAAGTAACGTCATCGCGTCGGAACGGGAAATGCACCGGCGGCCATCTTTAAAAACACAATCCATTTCAATCCTATCAATCCAGCAGTGCTACAGAGTTGAGGGCAGGGCCATACCATCCATCATGTCTAAGACAACCTGCAAGACCACCCCCCCCCCCCACCTGCGCAAGAAGCGCTTCTCCGACGATGAGCTCAACATGCTTGCTGATACGCTTGCAGCCCATTGCGGATGAGGTGTTTGCCAACAACCTCAAAAGGGAAGTGCAACTCAGAAAAAAAGAAATATTGGAGGAGGTTGCGCGTAAGGTGACAGCGGTTGGGACCACCCCCTGCACGGTTAAAGACTATAAGAAGAGATGGGATGACCTACGTCTCTGGGTGCGTAACATCCTAGCATCAAATCGCAGGGAGGCCATGGCTACAGGTGGGGGTGCCCACTCACCCGTAAAATTGATGCGATGGGAAGAGACCTGCAGCACCACCATAAATATGGAGTCGATTGAGGGCTTCGGTGAAATGGAGACGGGTGCAGCGACATCGGGAAATGTAGGTGAGTGACCCCGCAAACCCCAGTAGACCAAAACATGACGTAGTACAACAGATGTGAAAGTGAACCAAGCCAATGCATGGCCCATCATACACACATATACAGATCCATGTCCAGATGGAGGCCCAAACCCTGGCACAATGAAATGCATGCTGCGTGCCAATCCCATTACCAACAGACACCCAACACACAGGGATCATTCACATGTGACACATCACGCAAACCGCAATACTATGGTATGCCACCTGGTACACATCAGTACAGAATGGAGAGGCCACGGTTTATATCAATATGGCCCCCTCTTGAAAGTACCCTGTATGACACACCTATAAGAATGCAATGCATGAGAAATGAAATACTGTACAGCACCAACTTATGCATCTTGCATGTAACACCATCACTGATGCCCTGCATCTCTTGTTCCGCCACAGGCACTGATGCAGAAAGTGAAGGGCAGTACCCTGCCCCAAGGGCATCAACACACTCCAAGTCATCCAAGGCCAGACCAGAGGGCACTGGGCCTTCCACCACGGGCCAGAGTGCAACCCAGGGCACTAGTATAGGCCGCTGAGGAGGAGAATACAGCAGCCGGCGAGATGGCCAATACAAAGTCGGCAATTGCAGAGGTAGAGGCTGATGGTACACAGTCCGCTGCCAATAGTTCTGTAGGTGAGGCAGCAGCCACAGCCCCCCTTAGCGACGTGGATGTGCACGCAGAGGAATACCAGGACATTGACGACACCATCCATGTTGAATGTCCCCATACTCCAAGCCCCCAGTCCACCCCCACAGAGGGCACACTAGCAAGCCCCATGCAGGTACCAGCGGTTCTACTGCGGAGTCGCATCTGTCCAGCATGTCAGAGGGCAGCCGTGCAATGGTCCACCGAGCCACAGCATCATCCACCTCCACAGCCCCCACTGACATGGAGGCACGCCTGTCGAGGGTAGAGGCCGCTAGGACTCAATGATAGAACTGGTGCACCAGTATGTGGCCAAGGGTGAACAGACACGCCGTGAAATATGGGAGGTGAATGCCGCAACTATTACAGCCATCAGTTCGAGTGCCATACTCATTCGTGACCATTTAGGGGCGGTGACACAAGTCCTTAGCGGTGCCAAATCCATCCACCTCCACCCCATTGACCACACCTGCAAGCTCGACTCCCTCAGTCCCTGTGCGGATGATGAGGCGCAGTGCAAGGCACATGGAAAGGCTGCCCCCGACACGAAAAGAGGCTGTAAATGGCCGGTCCAACCACATTGTGTGTGGGATGACAATGGGTGAGGGGGGAGGTGGTGTTGGTGGTGTTGGGAGGGTTTGGGGTGTTTATTGGGGGCATGGGGTGTTTGGGGGTAGGTATGGGGTGTTTGGGGGTAGGTATGGGGTGTTTGGGTGTTTTGGGGGAGGCGGGAGGGCTTGTGAGTGGTGGAGGGAGGAAGCACTATATTGTTATTTTTCTTAATACACCCGTTGTGTTCAAAATAATTTCATGACTGGACATTGTTCATTTCATGTGTGTTTATTCAATTCATGACAGCGCACAGTGCCCAACTCCCCACACATCCTGTGTCCATGTCCACATGGTCCTAGTGCTCAGCGTAGTACTAACACATAACCATCAACGTCCCTGTGGTTCAGGAGTAATCATCAATCAGAGATTGGCGTACAGCACGACCATCTTGTGCATCACAAACTGCCAGGGGTGCTGCTTCTCCTCCATCATCATCCTCACCCGGTGCATACATGTCAATGTCAGGTGGCAGTGGTACGTTTCTCTGGATGCACATGTTGTGCAGCATGACACAGACCATGGTGGTCTTCGCCACCTTCTCAGGCCCATAAAGGAGTGCTCCACCAGACCTGCTTAGGCAGCAGAACCGTGTCTTCAACAGGCCAAAGGTCTGCTCAATCACAACACAGTTACGGGTTTGAACCCGATTGTACTCCTCTTCGTGCCTGTTATGCACGTTCCGTACAGGGGTAAGTAGCCACGTTTTCAAGGGATAGCCACCATCACGTGCATGGGAGCACAAAAAGGTATGTGTGAGTCAATATCTAACCTGACACCTTTAGGATTTACGGCCATGGCTGCAGCTATTTGGTGTTGACATGCACATGTCCCTGGATGCATGCACACAGGTTCATTTGATGCATTGTGTACTGCACTATGGTCTGCTGGTGTGGATTGCGTTGTACAGATGATGCAGGGTGTTCTGCCACCCATAATTGCGGTGTATGGTACTCTGTACCTATTCATACTAGCGGCATTACCATAGCTGTTATCATGTTTAGTCATCCATCGCTTGACATACCCATGGTGGCCTGCTTGTGCGTCTGGCATGTTGTCATTGATGTGCAACATTGGTCTTATGTATGCCATTGATGTGTCATGTTCAGGTTGGGATGTTCAGGGCAACAGTGTTTAGCTGTAAGTGCATTGTCCACTCACCGCCCAATCCCACCTAGGTGGAGTATTCATCCCCCCACCTCACCTCACAACCCCACTGCACTGCATGGGCAAGTCAGGCAACTTTCCAAGCAGCCAGGCACGTCTTCCAGCATTCGCTCCATGTAGCAGGGTAGCATGGAGTTACGCAGCACCATGGCATCATGTGTAGATCCGGAATATCGAGCGCAACAATGTGTGATGATCTTGCTGGAGTCACATACCATCTGCACATTGATGGAGTGGAATTGCTTGCTATTGCGGAACACCACCTCATTGGCATGAGGGGCCACTGATTCTGCATGGGTGCAGTCGAGGGCACTGACGTAATTGGGCATGCCTGCCAGTGCATGGAAGCCTACTTTAGTGTCAGCGAGCTCCTGGCCAGTCCGTGGTAGGGAAATGTGGATGCTTGCATGCTTCGTGAGGGCATCGAGCACTTGGGTCAGCATGCAAGAAAGGAGTGGTTGTGATATGCCATGCAGCTGACCCACTGTGTGCTGGTAGGTGCCTGTGGCCAGGAAGTGGAGCACAGATGCCACCTTTAGTAGAGGGGGGATGGCAGTGCGGATTTCTATCAGGCTGACGATGTCGTCATGTATCATGTCCACTATGGTGGTGATGGTGTCCCGGTCCAACCGGTACAGAGTGTGGATCTGCTCAGGGGTTATATTGAATGGACTGGGTGTGATGCGAGGGATTGCTGGCTGCCTACGTGGTACCACTGGCTGCACTGGTGGGACTTGCTGGGCCTGTCTCACCCTCCTTCTCCTCCTGCGTCTCCTCTGTGCTGCATGTTGTTGTTGTAGTTGTTGTTGTTGCTGGTGTAGCAGTACAGGCATGTCCTCCAGGCCCAGGATTGCAACAGCTAGTGGGATCATGTTGGTTTAGGAAGGGGTGTGGTGTGTGGATGTGCTCCTTTTGTACTGGGACATTCTCCATTGACTCCACCTGTGGCAGTTGCCTACACTACATGTTGCTATTTACGGGTGGTCCACGATGCCTGTATTGCCGCCATCATGCAGGCCCTATTTACTGCCTTTTGGATGCTGGTTAGTGCATGCCCGCGTAACGTGTGATGTCCTCCTGTTAGCGGCATCACAGTATTTCCGCTGCGAAGGGGCGCGTGTACGTGCATGCCAGTAAGAAGGGGCACAGTACGGGCGGTAGTGGTATTGCCGTGTTGTCGGCTCGTAATGGCACGGACCCGTTAACGATGCCGGTAATACCATTCTGCCTTCCTTTTTTCATTACCTCCATGCTCGTAATGAGGCCCTATGTCTAACTGAAGACATGAAGTTTTTTACTTGACCTGTTGCTGTAACTGGTCTAGGGAAACCAAAACGGCATTTGGTGTAGTATTTCCCTTTGTTTTTATATTTGCGACGAAAATATTTCCCACATTTGTATCTTTGAAATTGTAAAATTTGTGCATGAAGGTCACTATTTGTTGTTTGTGAAGGAATTTCACAAGTGACATATTTTTCGATAAACTGTAAAACATTGGCATCACTGTCTTGACCAAATTTAGGAGCATCTTTAATCCACAAAAGCATGTGGATGTGTGGTGCTCCACTGGCTTAGTATTCTTTTCTCCAATCGAAATGTTCCACTTCTCCGAGCAATAAAGCGATGATGGAAATATCTTGAAACATTAACAGGATCTAGAGAGCAGAGTTCTCCAGGTGTTAGTATATCTATGTTTGTTTTGTTTTTGTTTGCTATGCATAGGAAATCATGTAAATCTTCCCATGCATATTCTGCACAACTTAATGTAAAAAACCAAGTGGGTGGGCCAAGGTTTCTTATCGTACAACGTACATCTCCATGACGTTGGAACCAGTATTCTTTTGTACCATGCATGTTTGCTAACAGATTTGTAATGCTTGATTGTACAATCTCATCTTTTTCTTGTACTTTTTGTAGTAATTGTGTAGCTGACATATTTTGAAAATGGGTACCTGATTTCAATGTGTGTGCAGCTCCGTAGCATAGAGTTGCTAATTCACTTCCAAAGAGTAGGTGGAATATGTATTCCACATTTTGTCTAAATCTGGGATCTTCAGAATACATTTGTAAAGACCGGTATTCTGATGCTGTTATCTGAGTGGGTCTGTCATCGTACCTTCCTCCTTTCCCAGTAGGGAAGAGTAGAGGAAAAGCATGTGCTTCCATACTTTTTCCCCATATGGTGATTGGTGATCCTTTGGTTTGTCACATTTGGTATGTTTCCAGTGCATCATCTATGGTGTCATTAGAGTGTAATTGATGAATTGTATAATGGTCTAAAATATTGGATACTGTAGCAGGATCTAGAAGTTGAAATTGACCAGTTTCTGGTGACTCTTCAATTATTTCAGTGGTTTCCCTCAGGTTTTCTTCAATATTAATTTCTTTGTAGTATTCATTATTGTTTTTTAGATATTGCAAGGCTTAACTAACTTTATGTAAGTCCACAAGTTGTTGACAATGTATTTTGTCTTTTGTAGGTACATCATTTACTAACACAATTAAAGATTGCTCTATTGGACGTTGCACTCCCAGAGTATGTACATTTTTCGTTCAGATCTAATGGTAAATAAACTACTTTGCCACGGATGCCTTTGACTAATTCAGAGGGAGGTATTTTTGCTGTTTTTGGTTGAAGGCGTATTATTGCATGAAATGGGTGCACTGTTTGAATTATGATGTTCTCATTTACATTGAATTGTTGCAGGGGGTTTCGTAGTGGGAATAATTACAAGTTATTTGTGATAGCACGTGAAGGAGTTTGGTTGTTGTCAAGTTTTGCAGTGCAGTAACTGCAAAGTATTAAGGGGTTAGTTATTTCGTATTTGTTTTCTGCTATAAGGTAGAGAGCTAATTCAAACCATTTAGAATCTTCATTGTATTCTATTTTGTATGTTAAGTCTATAGTTTTTGTGCTACTTTTATAAAAAGTTCTGTGGCAACACACACACATGGTTTAGTACTTCAGCGAATGTACTTTTACATTTTATTATTTCATTTTTGTATGTGTGTAGTAGAAGGTTGCCATCTGTACAATTTTTGCTAGTGTGCTTTAAAGCTATTGAATTTTGTAAGTGGCTTTCACTTCCAACATATTTTCTCTGGATATGCTCTATTTCTTCGAGTAGTTCTTTGGCTGTACCATGTATAGGATTGTTATTTAAATTGGCTAGTGCTAAAGTAGGACTTTTAGCACAGTACAGTTTATGGACTAGATTTCTTATAGTTGAATGATGTGTTGATATCATTTTGATATGATGGAAGGTGCTTTTGCAAGTAGGTCCTGAAATGCAGGTTAATGAATGCCCTTGTAGTTCTGTGTATTTCCGCACTGGACAGGTATCCATATTTTGTAGTACTTTCATTTTGAATTTGTCTTTGCCTTTCACATACTGATTGAGGAACTGGCGTAAAGATTTGAAAGATTTTTTGGCAATGTTACACATCGACGTGCACGGCCATTTGTACACTGGACGTTTTGGTTCAGTTGAATGGAGAGGTGATAGTGAGTTTTCTGGGAATATTTTTGTAAGGAGCATTTCTTGTTCCATTATGGTATTAATATGTTTGTCATACCCACGTCCACTGCTATGTATGGCAATTGTGTTTGTTTGATTTTGTTTGTATGCTTCTTCATTAAAATATGGTTCTGTGCTCGTGGTGTGACTCCATTCACCTCCACAGATATTTAAGAAGTTATTTTTGTTGACATTTCCTTTATTGACAAGTCTTTTTTGTAGTTTAGTAGATAGTTTTGTTAGTGGTTTCATTCTGTTTAAAACTAAAATAAATAACTTCCTTTTTAGAAGGATTGCAGTGACTATGAGAGCTTCTAAGATTAATTTTCTACGGTAGGTTTTAAGGGTTGTGCTTGATTTCTCTCCAGTTTTTATAAGATTCTGAAGGACTCCGTGGCGGAACATTTTTTGTAAAATACTTTTTTGGTATGGTTACTTGTCATTACATCAAGATTTATAGGAGCAGTGTTAGTAGTAGGGTTAGCTGAATTCTTGTTAATCACTTTCTGTTTTGTTTTACATTTTGAAAGAGAAGACAACGTTTCTGTACTGGAAGCTTGTTTTGTTTCGCTTAATGATTGTATTAGCTGTTTTGTTTGAACTTTTTGTACAAATTCTGCTAGAGATGGATGCTCATTTTGGACATTTTTTTTTATTTGGTCTACTTCTGCGTTGCTTTCTAAGGACTTGCTTTTTGGTAGGCATTCTTTGGGGTCTGTTGAAAAAAAAAGAAGGTATGGGTTGGGCTGTTCTGCAATGTATGTGTGCTGTGTGCATGAGTGTCTGAGTATGATGGTAAGGATGTATGTGGAGGTGTGTGATTGTGCAATGGCCAGCTACAACAAGTTGGGAAGGCTATTCTTGTATGTGTGTGTTACTATAAGCTAGTGGTGAGGAGCAGCACTAATAATATATCTAATTGTATAGTATTAAAACAGTTCTTTGTTCTGCAATACTAACATTCTAGGGGCTGATTTATGGAAGTTGTGTGCCGAAAAACGGGGATTTGTGTGCCATTCTGCCCACAAATCCCTGTTTAACAAATGGGGATTTGTGGGCAGAATGGCACACAAATCCCTGTTTTTCAGTGCACAAATTCCAGGAATGAGTCCCACAGTGTGTTTGAGTAACAATTAGAACATTATGGTAGTATTGCACTTACTTTTTTGTACGGAACGAGTAGGTTTCTTCTGAATTGTTTTTTGTAGTTCAGATGCTGCTGCTTTTCAGGAGAGTGGTCTTCACTGCAATTGTAAAAGAAAGAAGTTAGTGAATATGTGTGTTTATAGCACGGTTGTTAATTTAGACGTTGATTTTTATGTTTTTTTAGGGGTAGTGTTTTTTGATAACTTAACATAGAGTGTGCATGCAGTTTCTTTTGCATATGTGCAGCCTGTATCTTTTACTTAGAATCTGTCAGTTGAACATGCTTTGCAAATGAGTAAAATACTAAGCATATGAAACTCACTTGGTTTTTTAAGTCTATGTTATTGGATGTTAGGAGATAGAAGAAATAATTATATACTTATTTAGCTTTTTTATAGGGTAAATGGCAGAAACTGTATAGAATAGCATGGAATGTATGTATTTGTATAGGTGTGCGTAATAAAGCAGAAGGATGTGACGTAGAGGCAGTGGTATTATTTCAGCTGGTAGCTTTTCTAATGATAGTGCCTATAAGTTTGAGTGTATAAAGATGCATGAACTCATTCTGGCTGTGTGTAATTTTATAATGCACTACTAAGTGTTTGTATAC
The DNA here is from genome assembly GCF_040938575.1 of Ambystoma mexicanum. NCBI lineage: Eukaryota > Metazoa > Chordata > Amphibia > Caudata > Ambystomatidae > Ambystoma > Ambystoma mexicanum. The sequence goes on along the minus strand of NC_090936.1, from coordinate 240,283,748 downwards.
AATTATACTGGTATTCCTCCCATCTTTTAATATGAAAATGCACTTTTTTAGATAGCTGTGTGTGTAAAAAAAGAATTTCGATAGCAGAAAGGATTGGATGTGACAGTTGATTATAGCAGATGGGAAAAATGACACTAAGTTCATTTTATAGGTTATACAGTTTAAGTGGCAGTTACCCTTTTTATATGCATTTATAAGCGTTGTACATGTACTGTGCAGAAAATATGCATACCTGTAGTTTGTATTCATGCATGTGGATATGCATGAAGCTGCAAGTAGAAATCTTGGAGATTTGTACAGTAGATTTTGTAGTAGGTGCTTTATGACATGAGGCTTATACTCAGAGTGATCAACAGTACATTTGAAGTGCTCAACTATGATGCTGGAGTTAGATGTAGAGGTCTTGGATGGTTGTGTGACTGCTTAGCTGTATCCAATGAGGGAATGGCGCAGAGAGTGAAGTGGAAAGGATAGAAGGGCTGTGAGAGAGTTATGGCTCCGCAGACACCGTGGCTGTCAGCGGACAGGGCGTGCCACATCAGGGGTTTTCCAGCAAATCGAGCATGGAAAGGGGACTGTAGGGATTAGCCAATCAGCAGTTGAGGTTGTGGATTTCTGTTGAAAAGGCTGTGTCTATTAAAGATGGCAGAGTTAGAGGAAATCCGGGTGTTGGTAGTTGGAGATATGTTTGTGCATGGTTTGGAGGAGTATGCTAAATGCAGGAATGTGACATACAATTTTGTTGTTAAAGGAGTGGAGGTGGTGTGGAGCACTGTGCCTGATTTCAATGTGCAATGAATTATACAAGTTTGTGAAGATATGAGCAGGATGAACAGTCCCCATGTGGTAGTTCTGCATTGTGGTGCTTTGCATTTGGGCTATGTCAGTGCCCCTACTTTGTTGGCAGATTTGGAACACTTGGTTCAAGCAGTAATGAAAGTCCTTCCAAATGCCAAAGTATTTTTTTCTGGTTTAGTACCTAGAGCACACCTAGCAAAAAATTGCTAGGTGTGCAATCAACCGAGGCATGTTTGCTTTCATGCTTAGAGCTGGTATGTTCTTTTATAATAATGAGAGCATTGATTGTGGTAATGCTGTTTATTTTAAAGAAGATGGTATTTCTTTATCTTTTATGGGAAATGCCATGCTGTTTTGGAACATAAGGGTTGCTTTTGGAGAAGCTTATGTGAAGATTTTAGGGGTGAAATAAGAAAACAAAACAAAAAGAAATACAAAATAAAAGGTGTCTCTCAAACATCTGCAAAAAAACACTCTTTTCAGAGCCCAACTCAAAGGGGAAATGGGGCACACTATTTAAATTTAAATTCAGCACGCTCAGATTTTTCGATATGTCCGCGGACATGGCGGTTGTCCACAGACATCGCGTATTATATACAAGAATTTTGGCGTGGAGAGGCATGCAAATGAGAATGAACAGAGCAAGGGATTCGTCAATAAAGTTTACTGGGTGTGTTGTGCAAGGAGAGAGTTTGTCAGAAAGTCTTTTTACTGAGAGAAGAACAGATAGCTATGGCTGTGTGTTTAGAAAACAGATTATGTGGATTTTGGGAGACTCATGGATACATTGGTTGGAGGTGCACTGTGGAGTGGCTGCACATCTTGGATTCCCTCATGTGGAAGTGCACTGGCATGGAGTGCGTAGAATGAAGTGGCTGGATTTGGTACCTCTCTGTGCTACTTTGGTGACACAGCGTCATTCAGACATAATTATTATTCATTGTGGAGGGAACAGTTTAGGACATGTGTCTGGAATTTCTTTGCAATTTGCAATGAAAGAAGGACTTGGGAAGGTCATGGACATGTTTAAAAATTCTCAAGTAATTTTTTCTCGTATTGCGCAGAGACAAATATGTCTGCCTTCTTCTTTATTTGGTCCACAAACGGAGAAAGTGAGGCGCAATGTCAATAAGGCTGTTTGTGCCTTTTTAAGAGATGTTGGTATGTCCTCTTTTCACAATGAAAATACTATGTTTCGTAGCACATACATTTTTCGCAGAGATGGAGTACATCTTACTTATGCAGACAATCAGATTTTTCTGCAAAATATACAAAATGCATTGCGACCTTTTTTGGAATTTCATTAATATATTTTGCAGTAGGTGTTAATCATTTTTAGTTTTTGAAACACAAAAAACACCACCAAAAGGCTCTTTTCAGAGCCACCACTTCTTCCCTTAGAAAAGTGCAACGGTTATGATAGGGCAGCACCCCCAAAAAATAAATGAATAAATGTCCGCGGACTTCTAGAAAATGCACAGGGCCCTGCACTATTTATTTGTCGCTTCTATTTTTAAACTGTGAAAGATAGCTCTGAAAAGAGCCTTTTTTTTGGTTTTTGATGTTTTATATTTTTTTGGTTTTTTAAACACGACACACAAGGAAAGGAGGGTAAGGAAGGGACACCAACCACAGGGATAAGAAAGGGCAGGCGGAGAGAGGAAGATGTAGGGTGGACCTTATTCAGGTAGTGGGCAGACCTTCTCATGCTCCTTGACTGCAGTCTTGAAAGCACTCCGAAGATTCTCCCCCCTGCAGAGTACTGCATCGCTGTACATACACAATATTGTGACCCTCAAAAGGTAAGGTTCAACAGCATCATGAATGGCCTGTGAGGCAGCTGGAGGGACGCGCTGTCCCACAGGAGTGTCTCTTGTGGTGACATTAGCGGAAACAGAGGATGCTTTAGAGGAACTCAACCTACTACGTTTATCACAAGGTACAACCTTGCGAATAGCCCCACTGTGGAATGACCTTAGGTGTTGCTTCATTGATGCCATACCAAAGCTGTACGAACCAGGCCTTTCATGACTCAGCACCATGTGTCACTGATTGCAGGTGACCTTATTCGCGTGAGCTTTTGGCACTCCACCAAGAGTGGTAAACAACCACCACACCCAAGGCGAGTGCTGGTAGTAGGGACTTCCACTACCTCAACCTCTTCATCCGTGTCCTCTGCATCCTCACGCCTGTTCCCCTCTGCAGGCCATAGGGTACGTGGCGGTGGTGGAGGGGGTGGGGGTGGTGCTGAGGCAGAAGAAGCATCAGCTGGAGCAGCAGAACCCATGGATGCCATCAGGTTAGATGATGCAAAAGCAGCAAGAGCAGCAAAAGCAGAAAAAGCAAGTCAATCTGCAGTAGTAGAAAGACAGAATGAGGATGAACTCTGGGGTGTGGCCTTTTATAGGGGTGCAGGTGCGCGCTCCGTGGACATCCGTGCTGTCCGTGGACAGATCGAACAGCAAAAAAAGGCTCAAAAAGTTCGAAACAGTATGTAGACCGCCAAGGACATTGGCCCTCATTCTGAGTAGGGCGGTAAGGGATACCGGGCACTGGTAAGGAGACCAGTGCCGGTAATCCCTTAGTGCCCTACTATGAGGTTCCTTAGCGGGTCCCTTCCTTAACGCCTGGTCTGACCAGGTGTTAAGGACGGGACCCGTTAAGGGACCTGGGCGCAAATAACGGACTTGGCATACGCCGGCCCGTTATTTGCACCCTCCCCATTCCCATTGAGCCCTATTGGGGCTCAAATGGGAATGGGTAAATGGTTTGGTAAATGGGGACTTACCGGTCCCTCCAAGGTCACAATGGACCAGTAAGTCCCCATTGATCCAAACCGGAGTCGGTACCGGTATGGGAGGCAGTCATGGCGCAAATAGAGCCATGACTACCACCATTCTCAGAATGAGGGCCATTGTCTGGGACATGTGCAATGGTGAACTTTTACTGTAAAATACTTTGGATTGTCCAAAAAAGTACTTTCAAAGTGTTTGGGGACCCGGACAGTGTCTGCAAATAAGGACTCATGCTCAGCGTGGGTGCGGTCACATGATGACGCCGCGGACACGTGCGCAAATGGAATGGCTGTCCGCAGGACACCAAATGTGCAGGGACGGTTGTGCGCATGTGTGCGGGTGTTCTATGGACAGTTCAGACACTCCTATTTTAATTATGAACAGTACAAACAGGTATTGTGTCCTTAGGGCACCCCATTTTAGTTAATTGTGGATATTCCGGACACCCTGCGCTGTCCACGGACACCCTAACTGCCTTTTAAAAAAAAATAAGACACAAAGGAATGAAGTAACAACACATATAATATTTTATTATTATATACAAATATAACATTTATGAAAGAGAGGGAGAAGCAGAAACTGACACAAATACAGGGTAATTAGGGATTTGGAGAGGATGGATGGGAGGGGATGAAGGGATGGAAGTCTCATCATAACGTTTTTCTTGGTGGTGAGAGTTTGGGGATAGTTGACTGGGAAACATGCACATGTGGGACAATTATATTTAATCTGTTCTTTTATATGGTCCTCCACAAAATGTTTTAAAAGATTGAAATTTTCCATTAGCATATCCAATTTTTGTTCCATTCGCTGTAGAGCATTTTCTAATGTCGCTTTTGTTATATTATCTTCACTGTTTGTATGGTCGGTTAAATAAAATTGTTAAGTACACATAAAGTAAAGGTTATTTACTGGCTTATATAGATAATTGTCTACCATTAGTATCACTGTCTTCACTCATTTCATCACATGGGAAATGTTCTTCAAGTGATTCCAAAGTACTGGACATTTCTGTCTAAAACATTTTTTTTACTTTTAGTGTATCTAATACAGAAAGTTTACAAATATATAAGAAAAATGAAGTTTACTTACAAGTTTCTGGTAAATGTTGTTGTTACAGTTGTGTAGGTCTGCTGTTGCTTCTTTCTGTGCAGTTTCTGTGAGGTAATTATGTTCGAGGCATATCTTTTTTGTTTTGGTATATTCCATTCTAGTACATATGCTATTTAAATGAACGGTTGATGTCTTACATATATAGGTTCCACTTCTTATTTATTATTACATATAATGTGTTCAAGTGCTGCTTTTTGATCTTGTTCAGTGTTTATATGGCATGATAGAACAATACAAGATACCCCCTGAGTTTTTGGATAGTGTTGATGTGGTCCGCTTCCGTCCGCAGACATACGCACAGTACGCGGACATCAAAATCACTAGCAGGGGTTCAAATATTCTGAGTATATTCTGTTACATGTATATAAATGAAGGGAATCCTAGTAAACACCTATGAAATTCACACTATGTATATATATACTCAGTAAAAAAAAAACTTTGGTAAAGGGAAGTTATGGTTAAGTTGCACTATTAAAAACCTATGAAATTCAGTAAAAAAACTTTGTTACAGGGACGTTATGGTTCCAAGTAAAACCGAAAACCCCCTGAAATTCGCCAGTTATGGTAAGTTAGCATTCATAACTCACGCCACCACTGTGCACTGCTAAGACTAACTCCCAGGACATCAAAGATGACATCACAAATGTCATTGATGACATCACTGATGACATCACATGCAAGGCTCCCTCTTTTTTCCTTTACAGACATATCTAGGCCAGTAATAGTCAGGAACAAAAAATTCAAAAAGTACAATATTTGTAGATTTATACTTCAAATATGTTCTTACAGAAATTCACTTAGGGTTCGCTCACAGCATATGAAAAATATACAGATTTGGAAAACAACAATGCTTTCTATGTATGAAGATAATCAGTAAGATTATCAACATTTTCTTATAGTTCTGCTTCTTTTTAATTACTTTACTTTCCTGGATATGCTTTTATTTGTATACATTTTATGCACACTACTTTCCTTAGGGTCCAGTCACATTATATGATAGTTATACATAGTGAAGTAGTAGATTTGAAGCAGAGCAATCATTCTGGGTATAAAGTTAATCAGGATATGAAGATTTGCTGGTAATACTGTTGTTTACTACGTTTTCCCTGTATATGCTCATATTTGTATGTGTTGTTGTCTATTTGTGTTTTGTTTTGAATAATGCAATTATGTAGTAAGTGGGTTTTATTAGCTAGTTATTAATTGTTGCAAAGTAGGCAAAACTGTGATAAAAAGCATTTATCATTTTACTATTCAACATGGTAAGATTAATAATATTGTACATCCATCATGTATGCTGCACACAATGCCTATGTTTCTACATGAGTAGCTTAGTATACTAGAAAGAAACTGATAATAGAATGGTATTCGTATCAATGCATTACTTAATGCACTATATACCTCATGATACTTATTCCAATAATCCTTCACACTTTTTTTATCAACATTACTATAAGAATCCCTTGTACAGACTGTTCATGAAAAGTAAATGCACATATGATGTCAGATGTCATCAATGACATTTGTGATGTCATCCTTGATGTCCTGGGTGTTAGTCTTAGCAGTGCACGGTGGTGGTGCGAGTTATGGTTGCCTAGCTTACCATAACTGGCGAAGTTCAGGGGGTTTTCGGTTTTACTTGGAACCATAACGTCCCTGTAACAATGTTTTTTTACTGAATTTTATATGTTTTTAGTAGCAAAACTTAACCATAACGTCCCTTTAACAAAGATTTTTTACTGAATATATATACATATATATATTTTTTTTTTACACGGCCCGCAGTTGCGGCTGTGTAGTTATGGTTAAGTTGCTAAACCCATACGAAGACCACTTTTTCGGCAGCTTACAGCTTTGCTCCCCGTGGACGAATCTTCACCAAACTTTGCCAAAAAAGTATATGGAGCCTGCTGAATTTGAAAGTTGGGTGAGGTTTTGTTGGGGGGGTTATAAGGGGGTTCCCACATTTTTTTCCCCAAAGACTGAATGGGGAAAAACTTTGCGCACGGCTACAAGCCGAACGGCTGGATGGATTTTAACCAAATTTGCAGCAGGTGTGGGGGCTTGGTTTAGAAAGCATGCTTTTGTGTGTTTGGTGGAAATCCGACCATTACTTTTGTTGAAAAAGAACTGAAATGTACTTCTCAAATAATTGATATCTGGCTCCGCTCCGCTGACCACTTTCCCTGTTTGCTCCGCGGACAGAAGTGTCATTGGCTTGATGTCGGCAAACATTGGACGCGGCCAGTGGTTGGCTGGAGGGAAGAGTGCTGTGCGTCAACATTTTTGGGAAACGCCACCATGGTGCATCGGAGGACAGTGCAGCACTGAAAGGGACTGACACACATACTTTAGGCCATCTGTTGGTGGGAAGAAGGGAAGGAAAGGGTGGGGGAGTGAGAAGTGACTCAGCTGAGATATGTGGTTATTAGGTGGATGAAGACGTTGGTGTGGCTGCAATATCCGTGCGTACTACGCCAATTTGCCGGTCCCTGCACAGGCGACTACATTGTGTAGTGAATGCAGGCAGTCTTTCGTATGGCACGATAGCTTGTGCCCGACCTCTTACCTTGGTAACTGGTGGCAGCTGAATTGCAGAATGTGAGTGCATTGCTCATAATATAAACATTGTAACATAGCGCATGCTATGCTGTGTTGCGTGTGGTAAGCCCATAGCTCCATACATACATACAAGTGCATCTTGTATGTGCTTGAATACTGCAGTGTGTCAACTGGGTGCAATGTTCTAATAATGTATGCATAGAAGTGGATAGGGTTGAAGTGCATATTTTATGGGCTTGGGTAGTGTCCATTGCGTGGAGTGCTGACTACTGCACTGCACTGTGAAGTATTGGTTTTGTGGACTGAATAGACTTTTGGGAGCAGGGCCACTGTTGTGCACATTTTTTTGGGTTCCTTGGCATGCAGAACATAGTATGTTAATAAAAGTGGGTAGGGGTGGCAGAGGCTGTGTTATGTTTGTACAATTTGTTAACTGTTGCATGTTTCCATGTACAGCTGTATCACGATGCAGAGGTTGGGTAGGAGTGCCAGTAGCTGTGGTACGTTTGTGGATTCTGGTACTTGGTCACATGTTGACATGCATGGTTGCATTACATTGCAGTGGGTGTGTCCAAGTACTAGACTCTTTGGTGCATGGCCTTCACCACACCCAACGCAGCAATGCAGTTTGGACTCTCTATCAGAGGGTGGTGACCTGTAAAGAATGGTTGTGGAGCACATTTTAGACTTCAAAGTTCACCAGAAGTGAGCTGACTGGTGGCAGCTGAATTTCAGAAGGGGAGTGCATTGCACATGGTATAAACATTGTAACATAACCTCTGCTATGCTGTGTTGCATGTCGTAAGCCCGTAGCCCCTTCTATGCATGGCTAGAGGACTTGCACCGATAACTTTGGGCCCTGGTTGCAAGTAGGTTTGACAGTGTTGCCTTTTGTGTGTGGTTTGTCAACATTGCACACATTGTTGGTTCGCAGGCTGGAGATGGCGCAGTGCCAAGTCCTGCAGTGTGCACACTGGGTGCAGTGTTGGAATACTGTCCGTATAGAAGAGGGTACGGTTGAAGTGGATGCAATATGTGCTTGGGTCTTCTGCATTGCACAAATTACTAAGTGTTGTACTGCACTCTACACTATTGCTTGTATGCAGTCACTTCTTACAGTTGTTGCTCCATGGGTGGAGATGCTGCAGTGAGCACTGGGTGCAGTGTTGGAATTTTGTCCATACAGAAGAGTGTAACGTTGCACTGGTTCTTATATGTGCTTGGGTAGTCCGCATTGCGCAGATTAGTAAGTGTTGTAGTGCACTATGCAGTATTGGTGCTATGCACTTACTAGAGTGTTGGGAGCAGGAGCAATGCTGTCAAGATTTTGTTGTTTGGTTGCCAGTAATATAATGCTTGATGAATGGAAGTGGGTAGTGGTGCCAAACACGCTGGTATGTTTGTGGATTATGGTAAATGGAACATGTCTGCTTGCATCCCTCTATTATGGTGTGGCAGTTGGGTAGAAGTGCTGGTGCCTATGTTGCCTTTGTGAATTCTCGCACATGGCAACATGTTCGCCTGCATGGCTCTGTTATGTTGTGGTGTGTGTGGGCAGGGCCTAGACTGTTGGGTGCATGACCATGCACCCAAGAGCCTAGGCCTTCACCACAGCCATTCCAACATAATGCAGCCATGCAGTTGTAACTCTGTATGTCTTCAAAGGTGGGGACCTTTACACAATGGTTGTGGAGGACATTGTACACTTGGTAGAACAGCAGAAGTGAGCTGCTACGCGTACATTACCATATGGTGTAGGTCACTGCACGTGTTGCACATTAGGGAGTCCCATGTGACCATTTCGGTTTGCTAGGGTTTGCCCTTTATAAGACCCTTCCTATGTTGCATTGGATGCATGGCTGGAGCCCTTGCGCTGACAAGTATGTGCACTGGTTGGAAGTAGGTTTGACATTGTTGGTTTGTGTGTGGTTTGGCTGCATTGCACACATTGTTGACTCCATGGGTGTGGTGATTGTTAGAGCATCTTACAGTTGTCGGGTCATGGCTGGAGATGCTGCAGTGAGCAGTCCTGCAGCGTGTACACTGGGTGCAGTGTTGGAATACTGTCTGCATAGCAAAGGGTACAGTTGAAGTGTATTTATATGTGCTTGGGTAGTCTGCATTGCGCAGATTAAGAAGTGTTGTACGGCACTCTGCAGTATTGCTTGTATTCAGTTACCAGAGTGTTGGGAGCAGGATCAATGTTGGGAAGATTTTGTGATTTGGTTGGCAGTAATACAATGCTATTTGAATGGCAGTGGGTAGGGGTGCCAAACAATGTGGGATGTTTGTGGATTATGGTAACTGGAACATGTTTGCAAGCATCACTGTATTATGGAGCAGCGGTTGGGTAGAAGTGCCGGTGCCTATGTTGCCTTTGTGAATTCTGGCTACATGTTCGCCTGCATGGCTCTGTTATGTTGTGGTGGGTGTGGGCAAGGCCTAGACTGTTGGATGCATGGCCAAAGGCTGTAGCAGGTAGGCCATGCACCGAAGAGCCTACGCCTTCACCACAGCCACCACAACATAATGCAGGCCTGCAGTTGTAACTCTGCATGTATTTGAAGTTGGTGACTTTTACACAATGGTTGTGGAGGACATTGTAGAATTGGTAGAGCAGCAGAAGAGAGCTGCTATGCTTACATTACCATATGGTGTTGATCACTGCACCTGTTGCACATTAGGGAGCCACGTATGACCATTTGCATTTGCTATGGTTAGGCCCTAATAAGACTTTTGCTTTAGGAAGTGCTTTAAGATATTGCATCATGAAAGGAAGTGCTCAGCATCAAACATGTAAAAGATGGACAATGTACACAGCCACCTACATACCGTTCAGCACACCCAACGAAACGTTATGCAGCCATGCATGCAAATATGTGGCCAGGGTGCAAGATAGCAGGCTCAATTGCAGATGGGGAGTGCATTGCACATGACATGAGCATTTAAATATAGGGTGTACTATGGTGTGTTGTGAGAGCCTACCCCCTTGGATGCATGGCTGGAGTGGAAAGGGAAGGAGGACTAGCCCTGCTTTAGTGGAGCACGGCCCTCGCTGTAGCTGGGAAAGCACACGTGCTACATCCTGTCCTTCTAAGCATGGTGGCCATGGAAATGGAACTGTGGGAATTAGCCAATCAGGTGTTGAGGGTGTGCCTCACAGGAAGGGCCGGTACTATTTTTCCCCATTAGTCTGTGTACTGGGGGTGGCAGGCAGAGATGGAGAGACACAGAATGCTAATAGTGGGTGATACCTTTGTGCAAGATCTGTACAGGTATGCCACGCAAAGAGGCATGGCTGCTAATTTGCATTGGAAGGAGTGGAGGCTTTCTGGGGCACTGTCTGAGGGAGTTTCAGCGGAATGGTTGACCTTTGCAGATGTGTGGCCTCTGTCGGTACTGTTGATGTTGTAGTGCTGCATTATGGAGCTCTACATTTGGGGTACATGTTGTGTGGACATTTTTTCCGTCATCTAAAGAAGTTGATGGAAGAAGTGATGCAGTTTTTTCCCTCTGCTAAGGTGTTTTTCTCAAGCATACCAACAAGAGGAGCATGGGACCATGCCGGTGTACTTTGTCCCCAGCCAGAGGTCGGAAGGTGTTCCATAAACAGACGCTTGTGTCAATTTATATCCACTGCTGGGATGTTCTCCACTGACTATGACATCATTATTGAGCGACATTTGCACTGGTTCCATGCTAATGGCACTTTTCTTACCAACATTGGCAATGCTGTTTTGTTTTACAGTGTGCAAAAAGTGTTGAAGACTATCGTGTAATAATGTAAGGAGGCAAACAAAAGTCAAACTCAGATAAAGAGCAAAAAACAAGAAAAGGTTCTTTAAAAGCACGGAAAAAAAACACAAAAAAAAACTCTTTTCTGAAGGACCACTAAAGACCCAATCCCCTAACCTGTTTCACACTTCTTCCCCCCTCTTCCTCGTACAATAACTCCACAGATTCCTTGGTAGTTTCAGGATTACACATGCGACATCCGGCCCTTTTCAGGATGGTCACCATGGAAATGGGAATGTGGAGGCTAAGGGATTGCTCAACAAGGTTTCTGGTTGTGTTGTGTACCGAAAACCTGTGGCAGAAGGTCTCTTTGTACAGAGAAATGCAGAAGGCTATGATGGAAGTGTACAAGGTGTAAGGGGCAGGCATCCTGTTTGAATGCATGCACTGTATGTACTTGTTTGAAGTTGCTAACATTCACTTAGTGTTGCTTTTGTGCGATCATTTTTCATAAATTGGTAGTAAGTGGGGTACTGCGGAAAATAAATTCTGTGAAGTGTACAAGGTAAGTGGCAGGCATCCTGTTGTTATAAATGCAATGTGTGTATGATATGATATGAAGTGATATTGTGTGATATGCCATTTATAGTGCACATATACACAGGTTTTTGAAGATGCAAAGAGGCAAGGGAGGGAGAACAGAGGGGAGACAGAGATGACAAACCTACTAACCCAGGTGTCACTCATATCACCCAAGGCATGGGGAGGGGGAGGAGAAAGTGCAGTACATGGGAAGAGGAAAAAATGACAATAAGTAAAAATATGGCCCGATGGTGGCAGGTGCAAGGATAAGTGCAGACATCAGGTGGTGGTGGAACTTTCAGGGATACAGAAAACAGTCCCCAAGTGCTGAGTTTGCCAGAAAGCCAGTGCAGGGGTGCAACTGGCGAGGGAAGGTGGCCTGGGGCCGAGATCACAGGGTGGCCAGGTAACCAGTGCAGAATCAGTTTCAGCCAGGAAGTCTGCAGGGGAGAGGAGGAGAAAACGCAGAGGCAAAGAGAAAGGTTTTGAGGTGATTCCGGAACCGGCAATGATTCCTCTCAATGTTTCAGGGAGGCTGTTGCAGAGGGAGGCCCCAGCCAAACAAAGAGAGCTATCATCGACTGGTTGCTTCCAGAAGCCAGTGACCCTGAGAGAGTTGGAGTTGGATGAGGGAAGAGCTTGTGTACAGGGATATGTAGGAAGTGAGAGTTGCAGATATTGCGGCCCCAGGGCCCAGAAGGCCTTGTGCATAATGCAGAGGGTTTTGACATTATTCCTCGCAGTTACTGGGAGCCAGTGCAGACATTTCAGTCTTGGAGAGATACGATCCCTGGGCTTGAGGCCAAGGACAAGGCACGCAATCCTCTTCTGGATGAGTTGCGGAGAGTGAAGCAGGCAGATTTAGAATGAGGATGTTGCAATAGTCCAGCCTAGAGAGAACCACAGCTGTGGAGACAGTGAGCTTTTCAGACCTTGCTTTAGGTTGGTAACATGCATTCAGTGCTGGTTTTGGTGGCATAATTTTACAATTTATGTAGGAGATGGGTTAGTGGGGAATTATTATTTTTACTATTGTCGAAGGGAAAGAAGAGTGTTCCTGTTTCCATATTGAAATGGGTGATATGGGTAAACGGAAACGTTGCAAGCATTTACAATTGAAGGGCCACTGGATGGTAGTGGATGGGAGAAAAAAACAGTGAGCTTTTTAAGAACGTAATGGACGCTCATTGGCAGATATCGTGCGCACAGGCACTTATAACACAGCTGTAAACATACTGCAGAAAAAGTATTCATGCCTGCACTTTGTGGGTATGGGTGCGCATGTTGATGAATGTTTATGCACAAATCTTACATACATTTACTGAACTTTCTACTGGACGTGCTTTCTAATGACACGACACTTGGAGGTGGAATGTGTAACGGTACATATGAAGTGTTGTACAGAGGTGAGTGTTAGATGCTAACGTCTTGGATGTCATTGGTGGATGCGTGTATGAGTATTTAACAGTATCCAATGAGCTATTGCTGGACAACAAATAATGGAAAGGGAAGAAGGATTGCTCCTGCTTTACAAGGGCGTGGCGCTCGCGGTACTTGGGGAAGCGCACATGCCACATTCTGCGCTTCTCGCCATGCTGGCCAATGGAAATGGGACTGTGGGGATTGTCCAATCAGGTGCTCAGGGTGTGCGTCACAGGAAAAGGGTGGCAATATTTATTTTCATTACTCTGTGTAGGGTGGCTGGCAGAAATGAAGAGACGTGTGGGTGATGCCTTTGTGCTAGATCTGTTCCAGTATGCCATTGAAAAAGGCTTCTATGGCAATTTCAATTTGGATGGAGTGGTGGCTTTGTGGTGTGGTGTCGATGTCTGCAGTTTTGGCGCTGTGCTTGTAGAATGTTGACGAGTGGCCACTTTCACTAGTGTACCTTTTGTGGTTGTGCACTATGGAGCTTTCCATTTGGATTCCATGGCTTGCTCACGTGTGTACCGTCAACTGAAGAAGTTAATGAAAGCAGTGAAGCTAATTTTTCCCACTGCGAAGGTGCTTTTCTCATGTATACCACCAAGAATACTATGGGACTATTCCAACTAATGTTGTCGGCAGCCATAGGTCGGAAAAGGGCTTATCAACAGAAGCATGTGTGACTTCTTGAGTGCTGCTTTGAAGTTCTCCTGTGAGAATTACAACATTGGGTCTCTTTATGTGCACCTTTTCAATGCAAATGGCATGTCTTTGACAAGCAGTGGCAAATGATAGTGTTTTATAATCTACAGGATGCACTGAAGACGCTATTGTAAGAATGTCAGGCGAACTACAAAAAGCAAAAACACTTATAAAAACCGGAAAAGGTTTTTTTTATTTGTAATGTCATCTTTGATGTCATGGGTGATAGTTTTAGTAGTGCACAGTGCTGGCATGAGTTATGGTTTTTTAGCTTACCATAACTGGCGAATTTCTGGGGTTTTTCGGTTTTACTTGAACCCATAATGTGGATAGGTTGTTATTAGTGCAAAGTAAGTGTAATGTTCCTTTCAAGTACCTGTTGCACTGAATTTGATAGGTTTTTCTTAGGGCAACCGAACCATAACGTCGCTTTAAACACGTTTTTTGTCAGTGAATTTCATAGGTTTTTAGAAGGGCACTTTACCCAAAGCCTGCCTTTACCATAGTTTTTTCAGTAAAGGTGATAGGTTTTTGGTAGCACAACTTAAACATAACGTCCTTTTAACAATGTTTTTTGTTAGTGAATTTCATATGTTTTTAGTAGGGCACTGTAACCAGAACGTTGCTTTAGCATACTGTTTTCAGTAAAAGTAATAGGTTTTTAGTAGCACAACTTAACCATAACGTCCCTTTAACAATGTTTTTTGTTAGTGAAAATATATATATATATATATGTGTCTATATATATATATATCCAGTCCAATGATCCAATACAATTTTCAAAGTGTGATTTAATGGTTAAATCCAATGAGTTAATGGCCGACACGTGTTTCGACCAGTTGGTCGTCCTCAAGGCAGAAGCGGTTACGACTCAATCCTTCAATGAGTAAAGCCGGCGAATATCAAGAAAACTAGATTACAATGTCCAAAATGAAGTGGTTTGCACATATCATGTCTTGGATGATTTGCAGTTTCCAGCCATTCCAGCCAGACATTTCAGCCTTTGATGGCAGAGAGATGACTCTTCCTTCGCTCACAGTAGATGAATAAAATTTAAAGATGCAGCGTGCTTCCAGGAGATCCTGATATCAACTTGTCATAATCTGGATTTTCTGTCCCCAATGGAAGAGCAGGATTCAATATTCAGCAGTAACGAGTATTGGCAAATTAAAGGAATAGATACCTGATTAAGTGAGCTGAAAATATTGGGTTAATACCCGCATTCGTGTAGCCCGATTGAAGGATTGAGACTTAACCGTTTCTGCCTTGAGGACGACCAACTGGTGGAAACACATGGCGACTGTTAACTCATTGGATTTAACCATTAAATCACACTTTTAAAATTGTATTAGATCATTGGACTAGATATATTTGAACTGTTGGCTCCATGAATGTTATAGCAAATTGAAGGACCTTTGTACCCTTGCGCAGACTAACAGCAATTCATTTTGGTAATCTTATATTGCTTGGAGGGACGTAGGGGAGCCCTTTGTGTTGCTGCATTAGGTCACCTATGTAGATCGGGGACCAAGTGCACCATTACCTGTGATACTTCACCCTACCAACCTTAGTAGTATATATATAGTGGTTCCGTAGTTATGGTTAAGTTGCTAATCGCATAGGAAGAGCACTTTTTGGGCGGCTTATAACTTTGCTCTCCCTGGACGAATCTGCACCAAACTTTGCAAAAAACATATATGGGCCACTCATAATTGTTTTGCAAAGTTTGGTGAGGTTTGGTCCGGGGGGCAAAGTTAAAGGGGGGTCCCAACATTTCTTTTTTTCCATAGACTGAATGGGGAAAAAACTTTGCTCACGTGTACAGCCCAAATCGCTTGATGGATTTTCACCAAATTTGCGGCAGGAGCAGCGGCTTGCTCCCGAAAGCGTGCTTTTGTAAATTTGGTGAAAATTCGTCCAGGAGTTTTTTTTTAAATGACCAAAAAGTAGGTCACAAAAAATTAGTGATATCTATGTCTGCTCCGCGGACCCATTTCCCTGTTCGCTCCGTGGACAGGACACCGATTGGCTAATTGGCTCACGTCATGTCCGTGGACATGTGACATGTTCACTGATTGGATGGTGAAGAGTGTGAAGTGCGTCAGATTGTTTCGATGCGCCCTCCATCTTGAATCCGCGGACATCCGCGGACAGCACGGTGACAAATGGGGGAGAAATATAACTTTGGCAAGTGTGTTGGTGTGTAAGAGAGTTTGGGAAGGGTGGGGGAGTAAGAGATGGGTCAAATGCTGTATTTATGTTGGTGGCAGGCACCCCCGTTGTGTTTGTCTTGTCCGCGGACAGCCACGCTGTCTGAGATGTCCGTAAATTAACCAAAATGGAGGTGTCCTAAGAACACTATACCTGTCTGTACTGTCCGTAGGCAAGATGAAACTGTTCTTAGAACACATTTGTGTCCGGCAAGTCCGTAATTATCCAAAATGGAGGTGTCGTAAGGACACTATCAGCCTCATTACGAGGTATGCCGGTAAGGCAAAAACGATGCCCGTGTGGTAATACCTGCATCGTTTACCATCCCGTTGCATTCCGACTCGCAAACCCGGTATTAGCGGCACACTAAACAACGGTGCCGCTAATAGCGGCATAGGTGCGTACACGCGCACCTTCAGGGGGCAAATACCGGCATGCCGGTAATAGGGGGTAATTCCAACCCACGCATACATGCAAATACCGGCATCGCGAAGCCGGTAATCGCGGCCTGCACGATGCCGGCCATACAGGCATCTCAGACCACCCGCAAACAGCAAGCAGGATACAAGGCAGCTGCCACAGGTGCACACAATCCCCACAGGTGGAGTCAATGGAGGCTGTGCCAGTATAAACTGAGCACACCCACACACCACAACCCCCCCCCACAGGTGTAGGCAATGTAGAGTGGCCCAGTACAAAAGGAGCACACCTACACACCACACCCCTTCCTACACCAAAATGCTAACACTAGCAGTTGCAATCATGGCACTGGAGGACATGCCTATACTGCTACACCTACAGCAACAACAGCAGCAACAACAACTACAGAAACAACAACAGGCAGCACAGAGGAGACGCAGGACGAGAAGGAGGGTGAGACAGGGCCAGCAATTACCACCAGCGCAGCCACCAGTGCCTCGTAGGCAGCCACCAATCCCTCGCACCAGACCCAGCCCATTCAACCTAACCCCTGAGCAGATCCACAACCTGTACTGGTTGGACCGTGACACCATCACCACCATAGTGGACATGATACAGAACGACATTGCCAGCCACATAGGAATACGCACTGCCATCCCCCCACTACTAAAGGTGGTGTTTGTGCTACACTTCCTGGCCACAGGCACATACCAACACACAGTGGGCCAGCTGCATGGCATTTCACAACCACTATTTTCACGCATGCTGAAGCAAGTGCTGGATGCCCTCCTGAAGTCCGCAAGCACCCACATATCCCTACCACGGACTGCCCAGGAGATAGCCGAAACCAAAGTAGGCTTCCATGCACTGGCAGGCATGCCCAATTGTGTCGGTGCCATTGACTGCACCCATGTGGAAATGGTAGTCCCCCATGCCATAGAGGCGGTGTACCGCAATCGCAAGCAATACCACTCCATCAATGTGCAAATGGTATGTGACTCCAGGAAGATCATCACCCATTGCTGCGCCCGATTTCCTGGATCAACACATGATGCCATGTTACTGGGTAATTCCACGCTACCCCATCACATGGAGCGACATGCCAGACCACGTGCCTGGCTGCTTGGTGAGTTGCACAACCGTCCCATGGCAGTGCTTTGGGGGTACTGATGTGTAGGGATGCATAAGGGGGAGGGAATACTGCACCTGTGTGGGAATAGCCGGTGATTGGAGAATGCATGCAGAGCCAAAGACTCCTGACCTGAACCAGTCAAATGGTACATGACACTTCACTGGGCCACATATCACAAATAATGCATATCGATGAGAACAAGTAAGAGGCACAACCAGGCCACCATGGTGATGGCAAGCAATGCATGAATGAACAGGATGGCAAGTGTGGCAATGTGGGCAGTGTGATCATGCATAGTAAATAATGAACAGCATGAATTGAAGTCAAAACATTGTTGCACTACCACAGCATATCTGCCTCAGCATGCATGATTTCACCCTGCATCATCTATTGAACACCATCCAGACTACCACACCTCATGACAGTATAGATTGCACCTAGATAACATTTTTTCATGCTTACAGGGACATGTGCATGGCCACACCAAATAGCTGCCGCCATGACTGTGCTCCCTGAATGTGGCAGTTCAGAGCGACACACACCTATTTGAATCTGCTTGCAGGTGATGGAGGATATCCCTTCAGGCCGTGGCTACTCACCCCTGTGCGTAACCCGCAGAACAGCCATGAGGAGGAGTACAATCGTGTGCACACCCGTACCCGCGTTGTGATTGAGCAGACATTTGGCCTGTTGAAGAGGCGGTTCCGCTGCCTCAGCAGGTCTGGTGGGGCACTCCTATATAGGCCTGAGAAGGTGACAAAGATCACCATGGCCTGTGTCATGCTGCACAACATATGCATCCGGAGAAATGTACCACTGCCACCTGACATTGACATGCATGGGCCGGGTGAGGATGATGAGGATGGAGACGGAGGTGAAGTAGCCCCCCTGCCAGTACGTGATGCACGGGATGGCCATGCTGTACGCCAAGCACTAATTCACGAATACTTCTGAAACACAGGGACTATGAAAGACTTGTGTCAGTCAGACACTGGGCCAATGTGGACATGCACACAGGGAATTTTGGGAGTTGGGCACTGAACACCGTATCACATTAAATGGATGCACACAAAAATAACAATGTCCAGCCATGGATTTTTCTTATCACGTGTGTATTATTTACAACAGCAAAAATGTACCCACTCCCACCTCCCAAACTCCCTGACCCCCTCCAACAAACTCCCTGACCCCCCCAACAAACACCAACACCCCCAATAGACTCCACAAGATGCACCCCTTCACCCCCAACCTTGTGTCCCACTACCATTGTCCCCCCACACTACTTCCGGGACTTCTTCCTGTCCAGAGGCGGCATTTCAGTGTGCCTTGCCCTCCTACGTGTGTGGCGCACTGGACTGGTGGGGACAGATGAAGCTGGTGTGGAGGTAGTAGGTGATTCGCTGGCAGGTTCCACACCTCCTGCAAGCCGTGGCCGCTGCATATGAAGCAGCATTGAGGTCAGCACCTGTGTCACCGCCCCCAGGCAGTCCCTCATTAGCCGAGCCGATGCATTGACAGCGGCAGTGTTTGCTTTGATGGCCGCTGTGGTCCCTGCAATTGCTGTAGAAATACCCCGCCTGGTTTCCTCCCCGTCCGCTATGTACTGGCGGAGTAGGTCTAACATGGCCTCCTGTTGGGCCTCCACCATCGACAATCGTGTCTCCAGGGTTCTGGAGGGGGCTGGAGTGGTCGGTTGTGCAGTCACGTGGAGGGCATTTTCGGGACTGGACTCCTCAGAGGTGGGTAGGTCACAGTGACGGAGGCAGGGATCAACTTCACTGCAGGTGGGTGACTGCAGGTGTTGGGGCGAGGGGGTGGGCACGGGGCTTGGGATGGCCGGGCATGTCACCTTGGTGTCTCCCTCAGGCTCCACACTGGCATCAAGTTCTTCCCCAGTAGAGGCGGGTGCTTCCAGGGACTCCCCTTGGACAGGTGTGGGTGTGGCCTGCTTGTCTCCAGCGGAGGTGGTGGTGGTGGTTGCCCTCTTCTTACGGTGCTGGGTTGCTTCTTCCTCATCAGTGCCTGGGGGGATAGAAGAGATGCAGGGCATCAGTGATGGTGTGACATGGCAGTGGCGGTGCTGTTCATTATTCATTTGATCATGCTTTCATGTCTTACAGGTGTGTCACGCAGGGTATTCAGCGAGGGCATGTAAGCATTCACTGCATGTCAGGTGGCATGCCGTTGATTTTGGGTTTGTGTGAAGTATCACATGGGCAAGCTCCAGGTGTGTTGGCTGTGTGCTGGTTAAGGGATGGGCACTCAGCATGCATTTCAGTGTGGCAGCGTTTGGCCCGCCATCTGTATTTGGGTATGGTCATGTGGGTGTTGGGACATGCATCGCCTTGCCTAGACTCTCTACCACTTCACTTGTGCTACTTCATTGTCTCCCCTACCGGGATCTGCAGGGTCACTCACCTCCTTCCGCGGTTGATGCCTCACCCGTCTCCATCTCGCATAATCCCTCGATGGACTCCGGACTGATGAATCTGCTGGCCGTCTCCTCCCAGGGCATCAATTTGGCAGGGGGGTGGGCATCCCCGCCTGTGGCCATGGCCTCCCTCCGATTGGTGGCCATGATATTGCGTACCCTCAACCGGAGGTCATCCCACCGCTTCCTGCAGTCCCTCACACTGCGCGGGGTGGGACATACGGCTGATACCCTGCGGGCTACCTCCTGCCAGATTTGCCTCTTTTGTTGCTGCACCTCCCGCTTCTTGTCGTGGGATTGTATTGTGTCTGCATGTGCAGCTAGAGTGTCTGCTAATATGGTTGGCTCTGTTTACGCAGCCGGGGGGTGGTCTTCCTGGTAGCCTTTGACATCCTCTATGGATTTCCACTGTGCTCTCAGAGTATCGGCTGGTGGTTATGGAGGTGGTTATGGAGAATGGCAATGGATTGTGTTTTTAAAGATGGCCGCCGGCCCATTTCCCGTTCCTGCGCGATGACGTAATTTCTGGGTCCGTTTTTTGACATGCCGGTATTACTATGCCAGTATTTAGGGGTTGGTATGAGGCGGTACCGCTATGGGCAGGTCCCGCGATGCCGGTATAGGGGAGTTGGAGGCTCTTTAGCGGCATGGCGGTATTGCCACTACTGGCATGGGGGGGATGCGCGTGCTCGCGCACTCGTAATCACCTGCTATTAGCGGGTTCATATGAGCACGGACCCGGTCATTCCGGCATGCCGGTCATGAACCCGGTTTTACCGGGCAACTCGTAATGAGGCCCTATACCTGTCCGTAATGTCCGCAGGCAAGATCAAACTGTTCTTAGAACACACACGGTGTCCGGGATGTCCATAATTATCCAAAATGGCGGTGTCCTAAGGACACTATACCTGTCTGTACAGTCCGCAGGCCAGATGAAACTGTTCTTAGGACACATTTGGTGTCCGGAATGTTCGTAATTAACCAAAATGGCGGTGCCCTAAGGACACTATACCTCTCCGTGCTGTATGCAAACCCCGTTGTGTTCATCATGTCCGCAGACAGCAGTGCTGTCCGCGGACATAAAAAATGAATGTGGTAGCTCATATAGCCAGTTAAAATGTTTGATTCTATGGGTGTGATATGCTGCAGTGGTTGTGGCCAGGGCCTAGAGTCTTGGGTGCATGGCTGTTTGATTCTGTGTGTATGATCTATGGGTGTGATATGTTGCGGTGGTGGTGGCCAGGGCCTAGAGTCTTGGGTGCATGGCCATTTGATTCTATGTGTATGATCTATGGGTGTGATATGCTGCGTTGGTTGTGGCCAGGGCTTAGAGTCTTGGGTGCAACACCCATAGATCACACCCATATTATTGAATATCTATGAAATGTTTGCAAATCTACAGTTTATGTACTGTTGGATTGTATAGTTTGTATGTGAAGTTTTGGCTACATCATGTCATTAAGATTGTAGAGTTTGGTAACAAGCACTGCAGTATAACATATCCATGGAAGTAAACATTTTGTATTGCAGAGTACGGTTACATGTTTGCTTCAATGGTTGTGTTATGGAGCAGTATTTATGAGTTGTATTTATTATAATATACTTACTGTTTGGTTTGGTAACTGGAGCACATATATTCTTTGTCAATTTCTGTGATAAAAGAAAAGATCATGTTAGTGTCGGTAGTTTATAAAGACTTATAACATTGAATAATAGAAATTTCTGATTCATTTCGACCCTTTAGTAGATTACAAACCAATGTCCCGTGCAATTTGCTCAGTTTCTGTGTTCGTTGCTTAAATCATTGGGTCTGTGGGGAAAAAAAATCCATGTTGGATTTAAAAAACCTTTTTTTTGTTTTGGTAGAGTACATTTATTTCTGTGTTTTCAGTGTTTACTTGTTGTTTCTGGCTAATATTCTATCTGTTGGCTTGTTGCAGATTGTTAGAAACTTGTTGAATTGTAACTGGTTATAGTTTTTTATTTATATTCTCAAGTTGCTAATCTATCTGTTGGGTTGTTGCAGATTCTTGGGGCAGTTAGATACATGTTGCCGTATTCTAACTGTTTATTTCTTGTTAATCTTCAGTGGCATTGATTTATCTGTTTGGTTGTTGCAAAATCTTGGGGCAGTTGGATACCTGTTGGCGTATTCTAACTGTTTATTTCTTATAATTTAGTGGTATTGATTTATCTGTTTGGTTGTTGCAGAATCTTGGGGCAGGTAGATACCTGTTGGCGTATTCTAACTGTTTATAGTTTTCTAATTGAAGTTTTATTAATTTTTATGCACAGATTAGTTATTACATTTTGGTTTAAAGACTGTTAAATAAGCGTTTATAAGATTTGCTGGTAATCCTTGCTTTAAAGTAATGGGACTATCATTACATTCGAACCATCCACAATTCTTTTTCATATATGCAGTGTAGTGACCTGCATTGGTTGTGGTTCCTGCATGGTAGATTATACCTATGGTTGTGAAGGTTTTCTTACGAAGTGATACTTGACCATGTATGAATCCAGTCAGCTTGCAGTTGTTTTAAGTACCATTTGCATTGTAATGTAGAAGCATTAGTATTACGTATTTACTATGTGTTTGTATTAATAAGGTGGAGCGATTATCTGAATTGCAGGTAGTACATAATCTGCCATGGTTTGCATTTTGTACAAGTTGCTGAAATGGAACAGATTCACAGTTAGGTATGGATACATACACAAAACGTTCATTAGGGATTTCTTTGTGTTGCATATTGTTGCATAGAGTGCATGTATGTTTCCACATTTGAAGGTATGTTTTTGTTTTCCAGTACTTGTAGTAAGTACATTAGAAAATCTTGTGGATCTTCTTGTCAGTTTATAGTGAATTTCACCATTCCAGCACAGTAGTATAATTCTTATCTTATTCCATTCCGTGTTGTCAGGATTGTTGGTTGCATTTCTATGAAGGACTAACATTTGCAAACACAATTGGTCTGTACTGTGTAAGTAAATGTCAACAATTGGTGGCAATTGAAATAGAATATTTATTGCTACATTTGCATAGCAATTTACACCAGTTATATTTGAAAATTTTAATGGACCAGATAGTCTGTGTCCAAGTCATTTTTTCGGAGTGTGTGTTGCTTCTTTGAAGAAGTACCTGAGTTACTTTGAGTAATAGATTCTACTTTGGTTGTAGTAATTGATGAAGGATTAGCTTCTTTTACTCTCTTTGGCGGATTTGCAGTGAGATCCTGTTGCATTTCTGTTTGAAGTAGTTTTCTTTTACAACGTTTTGCTTTTTGTGGAACAGGATATGTTTTTAGATAGGGGTGTCTAGTGAACATAGTCTATTGTATTCTAAAATGCAAGGAATATCAGCGTTTACTTTACTTGCATCAAAGTTATTAGAAATAGACCGTCAAGTGTATGTAAGCGTGATAGTGCTACGTAGCTCATGCCTTCTTTAAAGACTGTGTTCCTAATATCTATCAATGCATTATCTAGGGTAAGGACTTGTGAATGGTGACTGCGTATGCTAGAGTTATAGAAAATTGTTCTCTGTGTACATACATGTCTTTGAAAAGAAGGAATCGAGCTGTTGAGCGCCCTATCCTTTTTACTTCTGAAAGTTTGTCAAAGAGAATATTGACAAACTGAATGTTGTTGTCACGTGGGCATGTTTGAAAGCCAACAACTGTATCCAGTGCTCCATTAACTAGTCCTTGCTCCACGTCAAGGTTATGTTTAATCATTACTCTACAGTTTAAAGATAATTTTAATATTTTCTCCAAACCAGCTATATTTAGTCTTGTTGTGGCTTGTTGACATGGGTAGTGTCATACCATGTACGTCCAGTTTGTCTGTGGAGCAAATTTCAATTATTGGTTGCATTTCTTTTTTCAACATTGTTTCATTGAATTTGGAACAGCTTGCAAGAGTTGGCATCAAGGACATACAATTGACATGTTTGTGTGTAATTGTTCCATGACATCAGCAAACACATCAGTTATGGCCATAAAGTGCATGGATGTGCCGGGTTTTTAATATTACTTGTGCTTCTTGAGATAGTACACCAACTCTAAACTTTTTAAAATGTTGGCGTAGGTGAGGTCTGCAGATTGGCGCATGTTTTCTGTTAATTCTCTGTATTGGAAATGTTGCCAAAGGTTGACATTTCCTATGCAGCCAACAGTTTTACTGCAGAGTTTGTGTACTAAGGTTTTAAAAATAGGTCACCTTTCACTGGTGTCAATTGAAGAAGATCTCCGAAAACAATAATGTGTTTTCCTCCAAAGAGCTCTTCGTAGTTTGTTTTAATTACTTCTTGTAATCTGAGTTGAATCAAAGCCAACATTAGGTTGGAGACCATGCTCACTTCATCTATTAGTAGCATTTTCATTTGTTTCAACACTCTGCGTAGTTCCATTGCAGCTTCTGTAGAAAGTTTGTAATATTCTAATTTGTTTTGGTGTTCTACTGGAAGGAGTAGTAATCAGTGTAAAGTGACACTGCCTATGTTGTAGGCAGCTAAACCTGTGGGGGCAGTTACAACAGATGACAGTTTGTTGTTTGTCAATTGTTGAAGGAACTTGCTGATGATTTTGATTAAGAATGTTTTGCCTGAACCAGCTTCACCACTGATTTATAGTAGTATAGGTTTGTAATTTTGACAGGTAAATTCTTTATTTTCATGTAGTACATCATGTGCAATTTCTTTTGTTACTTCTTTAAAAATGGTATGCTGCTCTTTGTTCAGTTTTGATTGTAGTACAGTTAAGTCTTCTGTATCTTCTTCATAGTGACACATGAGGGCTGATTCATGGATTATTTGCGGCAAAAAAACAGGATTTGTGCGCCATTCTGCCCGCAAATCGCTCTTTAACAAATGGGAATTTGCGGGCAGAATGGCGCACAAATCCCGTTTTCTTTTGGCAGAAATAATCCATGAATCAGGGCCATGGTGTTTTCTACTTCTGTCATAGCTAATTCTGTCTCATTTGCTATTATTGGCTGTCCCAGTGGTTCTTGGCTTCCTGTTAGAGAAGGTTGACTACTGTCGGGAGTGTACTTATCTAGTTGGGCCTGGAGTTCTTTTTCGTGTTGCTGTTCATTGTGCAACATTGTTTTGTACTTTGTAAAGTTTACATTGGTTATAGTGCTTTAATTTGCTTTAAAAGCGTCTTCATAGGAGTCATAGTTATCTAGTATCTTTCTTCTTTTCTCCATGGTTTGAAAAGTTGTAGCAGGGACATGTAATACAGTTCTTAATGTTGAGGAGTTTTTAATGACAATTTGATATGATTAATTAAGCTTGGTTTGGTAAGTTTCACCAAGATGCCTTCACAATTTGTCACTCTTTATCTACCTTTTTTTTCATCGGGTTTTATATTATTTTTGTATGTGAAGTTTTGGGCTATGTGGTATAAACACATGGCTTCCAAAGTGGTTCTCCTGTTTGGGTAGTATGGGTCTAGTAAATTGTTTTTCAAAATGTCTTAGCTGTTGGGATCATTTTTGGCTATTGTTTCTAGCCATAGTATATTTTCAGATTTTCCATACAAAGCAGTACCGGTTAAACAATCTGCAGCTTCATAGCAGCCACATTCTCTATGAGAGAGCATTTTTATGCCTAAGCTGTACAATTTCTGAGACAGTGTTTTGTCTGATGATAGGTCATTCCAGAGGTCTTGAAGCTCTGTTTTTTTCTGCTTTGGTTAAGTAGGATGTAACATATCGAGCAACTGCAGTGGAATTGTCTGCAATGTACTGCACATCTGTGTTTGCATTCCATAAGAGGGCAATGATTGCATTGTAATCATTGATATATTTTGTGTCTTCTGTTCTTTTTATGTAATATGTGTTCTTAGGTGATTTACCTTTAACACTATGTCTAACTGAAGACATGAAGTTGTTCACTTCACCTGTTTCTGTAACTGCTCTAGGGAAACCAAAGCAGCATTTGGTGTAGTATTTCCCTTTGTTTTGGTATTTGCGACGACAATATTTACCACATTTGTGTCTTTGAAATTGTACAATGTGTGCATGAAGATCACTATTTGTTGCTTCTGATGGAATTTCACAAATGAGATATTTTTCGATAAACTGTAAAACAGTGGCATCACTGTCTTGACCAAATTTAGGAGCATCTTTAATCCATAAAAGCATGTGGATATGTGGTGCTCCTCTGGCTTGGTATTGCACTTCTCATAGGGGAAGAACAGTTTTATTACAAATAAAGTGTAGCATAGCAATGAAACGATGATGGAAATAACTTGAAACATTAACAGGATCTAGTGGGCAAAGTTCTCCAGGTGTTAGTATATCTGTTTGTTTTGTTTTTGTTTGATATGCGTAGGAAATCATGTAAATCTTCCCATGCATATTCTGCACAACTTAATGTAACAAACCAAGTGGGTGGGCCAAGGTTTCTTATCCTACAACGTACATCTCTGTGATGTTGGAACCAGTAATCTTTAGTGCCACGCATGTTTGCTAACAGATTTGTAATGCTTGATTGTAAAACATCATCTTTTTCTTGCACTTTTTGTAGTAATTGTGTAGCTGACATATTTTGAAAGTGGGTTCCTGATTTCAATGTGTGTGCAACTCCGTAACATAGAGTTGCTAGTTCACTTTCAAAGAGTAGGTGGAATATGTATTTCACATTTTGTCTAAATCTGGGATCTTTAGAATACATTCGTAATGAGCGGTATTCTGATGCTCTTATCTGAATAGGTCTATCATCGTACCTTCCTCCTTTCCCAGTAGGAAAGAGTAGAGGAAAATCATGTGCTTCTATACTTTTTCCCATATGCTGATTGGTGATCCTTTGGCTTGTCGCATTTGGTACATTTCTAGTGCATCATCTATGGTGTCATTAGAGTGTAATGGATAAATTGTATAATGGTCTAAAATATTGGATACTGGAGCAGAATCTAGAAGTTGAAATTGACCAGTTTCTGGTGACTCTTGAATTATTTCAGTTGTTTCCCTTAAGTTTTCTTCAATATTCATTTCTTTGTAGTATTCATTATTGTCTTTTAGGTATTGCAAGGCTTGTCTAACTTTATGTAAGTCTTTTGTAGGTACACCATTTACTAAGGCAATTAAATATTGCTCTATTGGACGTTGCACTCCCAGAGTGTGCACATTTTCTTTTAGATGTAATTGTAAATAAACTACTTTGCCACAAATGCCTTTCACCAATTCAGAGGGAGGTAATTTTGCTGTTTTTAGTTGAAGGCGTATTATTGCTTGAAATGGGTGCACTGTTGAATTATGATGCTCTCATATAAATTGAGTTGTTGCAGGGGTTTAATTTATTTAAAATTAAAATTATTTGTGATAGCACATGAAGGAGTTTGGTTGTTGTCAAGTTTAGTTGTGCAGTAACTGCAAAGTATTAAGGGGTCAGTTATTTTGTATTTGTTTTCTGCTATAAGGTAGGGAGCTAATTCAAACCATTTGGAATCTTCGTTGTTTTTGATTTTGTATGTTACATCTATAGTTTTTGTGTTACTTTTATAAAAAGTTCTGCAGCAACACACACACACATGGTTTGGTACTTCAGCGGATGTACTTTTAAATTTTAGTATTTCTTTTTTGTATGTGCGTAGTAGAAGGTTGCCATCTGTACAGTTGTTGCTAGTCTGTTGTAAAGCTACTGCATTTTGTAAGTGGCTTTCACCTCCAAAATATCTTTTCTGGATATGCTCTATTTCTTCGAGTAGGTCTTTGGCTGTACCATGTAGAAGATTGCTATTTAAATTGGCTAGTGCTAAATAAGGACTTTTAGCATAGTACAGTTTATGGACTAGATTTCTTATAGTTGAATGATGAGTTGATATCGTTTTGATATGATGGAAGGTGCTTTTGCAAATAGGTCCTGAAATGCAGGCTAATGAATGTCCTTTTAGTCCTGTGTATTTGCGCACTGGACAGGTATCCATATTTTGCAGCAGTTTCATTTTGATTTTGTCTTTGCCTTTCACATACTGATTGAGGAACTGGTGTAAAGATTTGAAAGATTTTTTGGTAATATTACACATTGACGTGCATGGCCATTTGTATACTGGACGTTCTGGTTCAGTCGAATGGAGAGGTGATACTGAGTTTTCTGGGGATCATTTTGTAAGCAGTATTTCTTGTTGCATTATGGTATTATAAGGTTTTTTCATAACCTCGTCCATTGCTATGCATGGCAATTGTGTTTGTTTGCTTTTGTTTGTATGCTTCTTTATTAAAATATGGTTCTGTGCGCGTGGTGTGACTCCATTCACCTCCACAGATATTTAAGAAGTTATTTTTGTTGACATTCCGTTTATTGAGAAGTCTTTTTTGTAATTTAGTAGTTTGTTTTGTTAGTGGTTTCATTCTGTTTAACACTAAAATAAATAACTTTCTTTTGAGAAGGATTGCACTGTCTATCAAAGCTTCTAAGATTAATTTTCTACGGTAGGTTTTAAGGGTTGTGCATGATTTGTCTCCTGTTTTTATAAGATTCTGCAGGACTCTGTGGTGGCACATTTTTGCTAAAATACTTTTTTTGGTATGGTTACTTGCCACATTATCAAGATTTATAGGAGCAGTGTTAGCAGTAGTGGTAGCTGAATTCTTGTTAATCACTTTGTTTCGTTTTACATTTTGATAGAGGAGGCGAAGTTTCTGTACTGGAAGCTTGTTTTGTTTCACTAAATGATTGTTTTAGCTGTTTTGTTTGAACTTTTTGTACAAATTCTGCTAGAGGTGGATGCTTATTTTGGACACTTATTTTCATTTGCTCTATTTCTGCGTTGCTTTTTACGGACTTGCTTTTTGGTAGGCATTCTTTGGGGTCTGTTGAAAAAAAAAGAAGGTATGAGTTGGGCTGTTCTGCAATGTATGTGTGCTGTGTGCATGAGTGTCTGAGTATGATGGTAAAGATGTATGTGGTGGTGTGTGATTGTGCATTGGGCAGTTACAATTAGTTAAGAAGGCTATTCTATTTATGTCTTACTATACTGTGGTTCAGATGACAGTAGAAAGTGAGCTAGTGGTGAGGAAAAACACGAATAGTAAATCTAATTGAATACAATTTTAAAAGTTCTTTGTTTTGTAATACTAACATTGTAGGGGCTGATTTATGTTATTTGTGTTCCAAAAAATGGGGATTTGTGTGCCATTCTGCCTGCTAATCCCTATTTAATAAATGGGGATTTGTGGGCAGAATGGTGCACAAATCTCTGTTTTTTTTTGTGCACAAATTACATGAATCAACCGCACAGTGTGTTTGAGTAACAGTAAGAATATTAAGGTAGTATTGTACTTACTCTTTTTTTGTGGAATGAGCAGGTTTCCTCAGAGATGTTGTTTGTAGTTCAGATGCTGCTGCTTTTCAGGAGAGTGGTCTTCACTGCAATTATAAAAGAAAGAAGTTAGTAATTGTGTGTGTTTATAGCACTGATGTTAATTTAGATGTTGATTTTTATGTTTTTGTAGTAGTATTCTTGTTTGATATCTGAACATAGTGTATGCATGCAGTTCATTTGACTATGTACAGCCTTTATATTTTATTTTTGATATGTTAGTTCAACATGCTTTGCAAATGAGTGGAATATTTAGTGTATGAAACTCACTTGGTTTTTTAAAACTGTGTTGTAGAATGTTAGGAGAAAGAAGAAATAATAATATATTTATTTTGCAATTTTTATAAGGTAAATGGCAGAAACTGTATAGAAAAGCATGAAATGTATGCATTTGTGAAGGCGTGGGTAATAAAGTAGAAGGATGTGATTTACAGGCAGTGGTGTTATTGCAGCTGGGAGCTTTTCAATGATAGTGTCTATGTGTGTGAGTGTATGAAGATGCATGACCTTTTCCTGGCTGTGTGTAATTTTATAATACACTACTAAGTGTTTTTCCACAATTTTACTGTTATTTCTCTCATCTTGTAATATTATAATTTTTGAGATAAGTGTGTGTGTGTGTAAAAAGAAATTTAGATAGCAGACAGGTTTGGAAATGACAGTTGATTCCAGCAGATGGGAAAAATTACAGTAAGTTCATTTTATAGGTTAAACAGGTTAAGTGGCATTACTCTGTTTATATGCATTCATAAGAGTTGTACCTTTACTCTGAATAAAATATGCATACCTGTAGTTTGTATTCATGCATGTGGATATGCATGCAGCTGTAAGTAGAAATCTTGGAGACTAGTACAGTAGTTTTTGTAGTAGGTACTGTCCAATGATATGATACTTGTACTCAGAGTGATCAACAGTACATTTGAAGTGCTGAACACTGATGATGGAGTTAGATGAAGAGGTCTTGGATGTGATTGGTGGATGGTCGTGTGACTGCTTAGCTGTATCCAATGAGGGAATGGCAGAGAGAGTGAAGTGGAAAGGGTAGAAGGGCTGTCCAAGAGTTACGCTGTCCGTGGACACCGCGGCTGTCCGTGGACAGGGCGTGCCACATCTGGGGTTTTCCAGCAAATCCAGCATGGAAAGGGGACTGTAGGGATAACCCAATCAGATGTTGAGGTTGTGGATTTGTGTTGAAAGAGACTGAGTGTAGTGAAGATGGCAGAGGTGGAGAAAGTCAGGGTGTTGGTGCTTGGAGATATGTTTGTGCATGGTTTACAGCAGTATGCTCAATGCAGGCATGTGGCAAACAATTTTGATGTTAAAGGAGTGGCGGTGGTGTGGAGCACTGTGCCTGATTGCAATGTACAGGGAATTGTAGAAGTTTGTAAAGATATGGGCAGGATGAACAGTCCCCATGAGGTAGTTTTGCATTATGGTGCTTTCCATTTGGGCTATGTCAGTGCCCCTACTTTGTTGGAAGATTTGGAACACTTGGTTCAAGCAGTAACGAACATCCTTCCAAATGCCAAAGTAATTTTTTCTGGATTAGTACCTAGGGCAATATGGGACAATAGTTCTGTTTTTGTCCTCAGCAAAACATTGCTAGGTGTGCAATCAACCGAGGAATGTATGCTTTCATGCTTAGAGCTGGTATGTTTTTTCTCTAATAATGAGAATATTGATTCCAGTAATGCTGTTTATTTGAAAGAAGATGGCATTTCCTTATCTTTTTTGGGAAATGCCATGCTGTTTTGGAATGTAAGAGTTGCTTTGGAGAAGGTTATGTGAAGATTTTAGTAGTAAAGTAAGAAAAAAAAGAAAAAGAATACAAAATAACAGGTGTTTGTCAAGCACCTGCAAAAAACCCTAAAAAAACGGCTCTTTTCAGAGCCAACCTCAAAGGGGAAATGGGGCACACTATTTAAATTTACATTCACCACGCTCAGATTTTCGATATGTCCGCAGACATGGCGGTTGTCCGCAGACATCACGTATTACATATGGGGATTGTAGGGTGGAGAGGCATGAAAATGAGAATGAGTAGAGCAAGGGATTGGTCAGTAAAGTTTACTGGGTGTGTTGTGTAAGGAGAGAGTTTGTCAGAAAGTATTTTTCCTGAGAGAAGAACAGATAGCTATGGCTGTGTGTTTAGAAAACAGATTATGTGGATTTTGGGAGACTCATGGATACATTGGTTGGAAGTGCATGCAGAACGCTGTGGAGTAGCTGCAGATTTTGGATTCCCTCATGTGGAAGTGCACTGGCATGGAGTGCGTAGAATGAAGTGGCTGGACTTGGTACCTCTCTGTGCTAGTTTGGAGACAGAGCATCATCCAGAAATAATTATAATTCATTGTGGAGGGAACACTTTAGGACATGTGTCTGGAATTTCTTTGCAATTTGTAATGCAAGAAGGACTTGGGAAGGTCATGGACATGTTTCCAATTTCCCAAGTAATTTTTTCTCGTATTGCACAGAGACAAATGTGGCTGCGTTCTTCTTCATTTGGTCCACAAATGGAGAAAGTGAGGCGCAATGTCAATAAGGCTGTTTGTGCCTTTCTAAGAGACGTTGGCATGTCCTCTTTTCACAATGAAAATATTATGTTTCGTAGCACATACATTTTTCGCAGAGATGGAGTCCATCTTACCTATGCTGGTAATCAGATTTTTCTGAAAAATTTACAAAATGCATTGCAACCTTTTTTGTAATTATAGCCATCCATTTTGCAGTAGGTGTTGACTATTTCAAGTTTTTCAAACACAAAAAAACACCACCAAAAGGCTCTTAACAGAGCCACCACTTCCTCCCAGAGAAAAGTGCATTTGGATTTTTGTTGTTTTATATTTTTACACTAGGAGAGGAGGGGAAAGGAGGGTAAGGAAGGGACACCAACCATGGGATAACAAAGGGCAGGTGGAGAGAGGAAGATGTAGGGTGGGCCTTATTTAGGTAGTGGGCAGACCTTCTCATGCTCCTTGACCGTAGTCTCGAAAGCACTCCGAAGACTCTGCCCCCTGCAGAGTACTGCGTTGCAGTACATACACAAAACTGTGACCCTCGAAAGGTAAGGGTCAACAGCATCATGGATGGCCTGTGAGGCAGCTGGAGGGATGCGCTGTCTCACAGGAGTGTCTCTTGTGGTGACAGGAGCAGAAACGGAGAGTGTGGTAGAGGAACTCAACCTACTACGTTGATCACAAGGTACAGCCTTGAGAATGGCCCCACCGTGGAACGACCTTAGGTGTCGCTTCATAGATGTCATACCAAAGCTGTACGAACCAGGCCTCCCATGACTCAGCACCATTTTGTACTGGTTGCAGGTGACCTAGTTCACAAGTGCTTTTGGTACGTCACCAGGAATGGTAAATAACCGCCACACCCAAGACTCGCAGCGAGTGCTGGTAGTAGGGACTTCCACCACCTCATCCTCTTCATCCTCCTCTACATCCTGTTCCCCTCTTCAGGCCCTTGGAGAGGTGATGGAGGGGGTGGGGGTGGTGCTGAGGCACATGTAGCACCAGCTGGAGCAGCAAGCATAAATGCCATCAGGTCTGATGGAAAGCAGCAAGAGCAGTACAATCTGGAAGATTAGCAGGCAAAGTAGACAATGCTCTGTCAGATAGCCAGAAGCACAATGAGGATGAGCTCTGGGGTATGGCCTTTTATAGGGGTGCGGGTGCACGCTCCGCGGACAGCAGCACTGTCCGTGGCAGATCGAACACCCCAAAAAGGCTCAAAAAGTTCCATAAAGTATGTAGAAAGTCAGGGACATTGTGCAATGGTGAATTTTTACTATAAAATACTTTGGATTGCCCAAAAAATTACTTTTAAAATGTTTGCGGTCCCGAACAGTGTCTGCAATTTAGGACACACACTCAGCGTGGGTGCGGCCACATGATGACATCGCGAACTTGTCCGCCAAGGGAATGGGTGTCCGCAGGACATCAAATGCACAAGAACAGTTGTGCGCATACGCGTGGGTGTTCTACAGACAGTGTTCGGGTCCTGAAACTAATTAATAGTGCGACACAAGTGAAACGGAGAGTTACGGACAGGCGCGATGTTCGTTGGTCTTATGGGTGTGGTGCGCATGTGCGTAGATGTTCTAGAGTCAGTACGGACAGGTATAGTGTCGTTAGGACACCCTCATTTTGGATAATTACGGACATCCTGGACACCACGCGTGTTCTAAGAACAGTTTGATTTTGCTTGCATACAATACGGACAGGTATAGTGTCCTTTGGACACCTCCATTTTGTTTCATTACGGACATCCCAGACACCGCATGTGTTCTTAGAACAGTTTCAACTTGTCTGCAGACAGTCCGGACAGGTATAGTGTCCTTAGGACACCTCCATTTGGTAAATTGCGGACATTCAGGACACCGCGCTTGTTCTTAGAACAGTTTCATCTTGCCTGCGGACAGTACGGACAGGTTTAGTGTTCTTAGGACACCCCCATTTTGGATAATTACGGACATCCAGGACACCTGTGCTGTCCGCAGACATCGTAACTACCTTTTTAAAAAAAATAAGACACAAAGGACTGAATTAAAACACACATATTTTTTTTTTATTATATACAGATGTACAATTTATGAAAGAGAGGGGGAATCAGAAACTGACACAAATACAGGGGAATTAGGGGTTTGGAGAGGATGGATGGGATGGGAGGGGATGAAGGGATGGAAGTCTCTTCATAACGTTTTTATTGGTGGTGAGGGTTTGGGGATAGTTGACTGGGACATGGAGAGAGGGAACAGGTACATGTGGGACAATTATATTGAATTTTTTTTGTGGTCCTCCACAAAATGTTTCAAAAGATTGAAATTTTCCATGAGCATGTCCATTTTTTGTTCCATGTGCTGCAGAGTATTTTCTAATGTCTCTTTTTGTGTATTATTTTCAATGTTTATATGGTCTGTTAAAAAGAAATATATATGTTAAGTGCACATAAAGTAATGATTATTAATTTGGTTATATAGAGAAATGTCTACCATTGGTATCACTATCTTCAGACATTTCCTCACGTGGGAAATTTACCCAAGCCATTCCAAAGTACTGGACTTTTCTGTGTAAAAAAAAAAAAGATATTACTTTTAGTGTACCTAATACAGAAAGTTCAGAAATATATAAGAAACATGAAGTTTACTTACTAGCTTCTGGTAAATTGTGTTCTTACTTTTCTGTAGGTCTGCTGTTGCTCCTAGTTATGCAGTTTATGTGAGGTGATTATGTTGGAAGCGTATCTTTTTTGTTTTGGTATATTCCATTTTAGTACATATGGTATTTAAATGGATGGTTGATGTGTTAGATATATAGGTTCCACTTCTTATTTTTTATTACATATAATGTGTTTATGTGCTGCTTTTTGAACTCGTGCAGTGTTTATATGGCATGATAGAACAATTTAAGATACCCCCTGAGTTTTTGGGTAGTGTTGATGTTGTCCGCATCCATCCACGGACATAGGCACAGTCCGCTGACATCAAAATCAGTAGGTGGGGATTCAGTATGTTCTATATTACATTTATATAAAGTAAGGGAATCCTAGTAAACATCTATGAAATTCACACTGTGAAAATGTATATTCAGTAAAATAAAATTTGATAAAGGGAGGTTATGGTCAAGTTGTGCTACTAAAAACCTAGGAAATTCAGTAAAAAAACTTTGTTAAAGGGACGTTATGGTTCAAAGTAAAACCGAAAAACCCCTGAAATTCGCTAGTTATGGTAAGCTAAGCAGCCATAACTCGCGCCACCACCATGCATTGCTAAGACTAACACCCAGGACATCAAAGATTACATCACAAATGTCATTGATGACATCACATGTTCATTTACTTTTCATGAAAAGTCTGTACAAAGGATTCTTATTATAATATTGACAAAAAAAGTGTGAAGGATCATTGGAATAAATATCATGAGCTATGTAGTGCATTGATATAAATAGCATTGTATTATGAAGTTTTATATGCTGTAAGTGGACCCTAAGTGAATTATTGTAAGAACATATTTGAAGTATAAGTATACTTATGTATAAACATAGGCATTGTGTGCAGCATACATGATGGAGGTGCAATATTCATAATCTTCCCATGTTGAATAGTGAAATAATAAATGCTTTCTTATTAGAGTTTTGCGTACTGTGCAACATGTACTAAGTATCTAATAAAACCCACTTACTACATAATTTCATTATTACATACAAAACACAAAGACATAACAACACATACAAATATGAGTATATAAAGGGAAAGTGAAGTATGCAAAAAAAGCAGCAGTAGAACCAGAAAGTGTTCATAACCTAGCTGACTATCTTTATGCACAGAAATTATTGCTCTGCTTCAAACCTACTACTTCCCTATGTATAACTATCACATGATGTGACTGCACCCTAAAGAAAGTAATGCGAATACAAATATGAGCATATCCAGAGAAAGTACAGTAATAAAAAAAACATCAGAACAATACGAAAGTGTTGATAACCTTACTGATTCTCTTCATACACAGAAAGCATTGCTGTCTTTCAAGTGTGTATTTTCCTTATGTATATGTTTCATATGCTGTGAGTGGGACCCTAAGTGAATTATTGTAAGAACATATTTGAAGTATAAGGGCCTCATTCCGAGTATGGAGGTAATCATGGTGCTATTTGCACCATGACTACCTCCAAGACCGGTACAGAGTCGGCCCTGGTTCAATGGGGACTTACCGGCCTATTCCGACTTTTACGGGACCGGTAAATCCCCATTGAAAATGCCATTCCCCATTCCCATTTGAGCCCTTATAGGGCTCAATGGGAAGGCGCTAATAACGGTACCGCAAATTGCGGTACCGTTATTAGCTCTTAAATCCCTTAACAGGTCCCGTCCATAATGCCTGGTGAAACCAGGCATTAAGGAGGGGACCCGCTAAGGGAACTCTGAATAGGGCGCAAAGGGATTACCGGCACCGGGGTCCTTACCGGTGCCCGGTATCCCTTTACGCCCAACTCGTAATGAGTGCCTAAGTCTACAAATATAGTACTTTTTGAATTTTTTGTTCCTAACTATTACTGGCCAAGATCTATCACTAAAGGAAAAAAGAGCGAGTCAGACATGTGATGTCATCAATGACATTTGTGAAGCCATCTTTGATGTCCTGGGTGTTAGTCTTAGCAATGCACGGTGCTGGCGCAAATTATGGTTGCTTAGCTTACCATAACTAGTGAATTTCAGGGGGTTTTCGGTTTTACTTTGAACCACAACCATACTCCTTCTCCTCCTTCTCTCCTGACATTCATGATAAACTCTCTTCTTGACTATCTGCTATTAAATCCTGGATGTCCTCACACTTCCTCACTCTGAATACTGACAAAACTGAGCTCCTTTTCTTTCCTGCTACCACTGTTCCTCCTCCCTGCCCTCCCCCCTTCATTCTCTTTCCCCCCACTCAGCTCTCCTCCCCTCCCCATTCCCGCAACATCGGTCTCCATTTTGACCCTCACCTCTCTCTATCTCACCACATTTCTCTCACTGCTAAATCCTGTCGCTTTCACCTCTATAACATTTGTAAAACTCGACCCCTCCTTACCTTCCACGCCACTAAACTTTTAATTACATCCCTCCTCTTCTCCAGACTCTTCATCTGTTCCTCCCTTCTCTTCAGACTCCCCTCCTCTCATCTCTCCCCTCTCAAATCCATCTACCACTCTGCGATCCGCTCCCTATGCCTTCTCTCACCTCTTGATTCCATCTCATCCTCCCTCACCTCTCTAGGTTGGCTCTCTTTCCACTCCCAACTCAAGTTCAAGTTCCTCTGTCTTGTCTTCAAATCCCTCTATGATCTTGCTCCCCCTTACCTCTCCTCCCTTCTTTCCTTCTCAACCTCTCCGCTCTGCTAATCTTTTCCTACTCTCTCCTCCTCCTCCTCCACCCTGGGCCCCCTCCCGCTTCCGCTCCTTCCAACTCCTTGCTCCTTTCCACTGGAACCGCCTCCCCCTTCACATCCGCTCTTCTCCCTCCTACCCTTCCTTTGGCTCTTCTCTAAAATCTTATCTCTTCCACTCACCTCCCTAACACCCCACCTTTCCCTACCTCCTCCTTTCCCCTTACCTCTTATTCCTCCTCTTCCTACCCTCTCCATCCCTCTGATCCCCTTCCTCCCTTCCCCTCTTGTCTCTTGTCTCACCTTCTCCGCTCTTCCCCCCTCACATTCTTGCTCTTTCCCCTGTACTTACCTCCTCTTACACCTCCCCCCTCCCACAACCCACAACCTCCTCACCGCTACATTACTGTAAATTGCTCTTTATGCTGTTATCTGGTTGTGGTTCATTTGTCATCTAATGCTTGCTGTATATTTACTGTTCTTATGTAAAGCACTATGGAGTAAAGAGCTATATACATTCAATAAAATACAAATACAAATAACATCCCTTTAACAATGTTTTTTTACTGAATATATATTACACGGCCACGGTTGTGGCCGTGTAGTTATGGTTAAGTTGCTGTTTCCATAGGAAGAGCACTTTTTGGGCGGTTTATAACTCAGCTCCCCCTGAACGAATCCTCACCAAACTTTGCAAAAAAAGTATATGGGCCACTCTAAATTTTTTTCCAAAGTTCGGTGATGTTTGGTCCAGGGGGGAAAGTAATAGGGGGGTTTGCAAAACGTCTTTTTTTCCCATAGACTGAATGGGGGAAAAACTGGGCGGATTTTCACAAAATTTGCGGCAGGTATAGGGGCTTGGTCCAGAAAGCCTGCTTTTGTAAATTTTGTGACAATCCGTGCAGTATTCTTCTTTAAAACAACCAAAAAGTATGTCTCAAAAAATGTGTGATATCTATGTCCGCTCCGCGGTCACACTTCCCTGTTTGCTCCACGGACAAGATAACGATTGGCTAATGGGCTTGCGTCATGACCGCGGACACGCGATGCCTCTGCCGATTGGCTGGTGCGAGACGTGTTCTGCGTCAGATTGTTTGGCTGCGCCCGACATCTTGGATCCGCCGATAGCGGAGCAACAACCAGCGTATACATGCTATATTTATAAAACTCTTTTGCTGTGTCACAGAGCGTTGGGACAGGTTCAGACAGTAAGACATGGATGATCAATGCATTTGTTCTGGGGGTCGGCCTTCACAATGTATTTTCTGTGGCCACCTTGTACGCACAGAAAATGAGGGATGTAATAACGTTAGCATTTCAGTGCATGCAGTGCACAGGAAACTTTTTAATGTTGTAAGGAGAGGCGTAGTGGTAGCGAACATTGAAATTGACAACATGCCATAATTGCAATACTTTTTCCTATGGGTATTATTATATTCATGAGTACGCTGCCATGGGTGTGACATGCTACAGTGGTTGTGGCCAGGGCCTAGAGTCTTGGATGCATGGCCGTCGGCCGAAGCCAGAAGGCCTTACTTCCAAGACTGTAGGCCCTGGCCACAACCACCGCAGCATGTCACACCCATGGATACACCCGTACTATTGCGTATAGATTGCTAAATTGTGGGGAGTGTGTGCAGTCTAGGATGCATGGCCAAAGGCCATGCACCCAACAACAAAGTTGTAAGTACTGGACGTGCAAGGCACTGCACACCCATCCCATGTAATATCTATGGACATACAGCTAGGAGTGAAGCCTCTGGACAGAACATATCACAGCTATTGGTGCAATTGAACTATGCAACATCATTAACATGGTTGTGGGGAGGGCGTAGCATTTTGGGAGCATGGCCAAAGGCCATGCTCCCAAAACCAACTTCGTATAAAGTGAAATGAGAAGGCACAATGGTTCCGATATGCTGCGATGTTTCTGGCCAGGACCCAGAGTCTTGACTGCATGCCCAAAGGCCATGCACCCAAGACTGAAGTCATAAACAGTGGAGTTGTAAGTGAATATGGGAGTGGTGTAATCCGTTAGTTGTGTGCACGCCCTAATGTCTTGGTTGCATGGGTGCAGACGATGGTCCCAACAGTAAATTTATAAGTAGCTAATTTACAAGGAACATGGTTTGGATATGCAGCAATGGTTGTGGCTAGGAAGTATACTCTTTGTACTTTGGTCGTAAGGCGAAGGTCGTAGGTTAGACACTGAAGATGCAAGGGTCAGCCTCCAGCCACTGCAGCATACTACTACCATAGATTAGACGTGCACATTCGCATGTGTAGAAAGTGACTGCCAATATACTTACTCCTTACTTTATTCAGAATCCACTTATATTTTTTAAATGCTTTTCGTACTTGGCGGAAGTATCCCTTTTTTAATTTCTGTGATAAAAGAAAGAGGTATGTTAGTCTTTGCATTTTATGAAAACTTACTACATTGCATAATAGATAGTTTACCTTTTTTTTTACCCTCATATTTAGTTTACAAACCAGTGTACTGTGCATTGTGCTCGGTTTCTGTTTTTGCTTTTCTAATCCTTGGATCTGGGGGAAAAAATCCTTGTCGGATTAAAAAAACCCTTCTTTTCCTGATACTAACTACTTCCTCGTTTCCTTTGAGTGTTTCCTTCATCTTTCTGATTAATGTTATGTTTGTTGCCTTCCTGCCGGTTTTTAACAACAGTTACATACCTGTAGACGTATTGTAACTGTGCATTTGTTCCTACCGATCTGTGATATTCATTTATTTGTGTAGTCGTTACATACTGTTTCCTTCATCTTTCTGATTAATGTTATGTTTGTTACCTTCCTTCCGATTTTTAACAACAGGTTGATACCTGTAGGCGTATTCTAACTGTGCATTTGTTCCTACAAATCTGTGATATCCATTTATTTGTGTCATTGTTATATCCTCTTAGGCAGTTAGATACCTATTGGCGTATTCTAACTGTTTGTCGTCGCATAATTTTTTGGCAATCTTGAAGTACAGATTATTTGTTAAATTTTGGCTTTAAAAAGATTAAATACGCAGTTGTAAGATTAGCTGGCAATCTTTGCTTTAGAGTAATGGTGCTATCATTACATTCGAACCATCCACATTTCTTTTTAATGTATGCAGTGTAGTGACCTGCATTGGTTGTAGTTCCTGCATGGTAGATTATACCTATTGTTGTAAAGGTTTTCTTTCCAAGTGACACTTGACCGTGTGTGAATCCAGTCAGTTTGCAGTTGTTTTTGGTACCATCTGCATTATAACGTAGAAGCATAAGTATTATGTAGGCACTATGTGATTGTATCAGTAAGGTGGAGCGATTGTCTGAATTGCAAATAGTACATAATCTGCCATGGTTTGCATTCTGTACAAGTTGCTGAAATGGAATGCTTTCACAATTTGGTATGGAAACATACACAAATCGCTCATTTGGGATTTCTTCTTGTATCACATTGCCACAGAGATTGCCTGTATGTTTCCACATATACGAAATCTGGAAGATTTCATTTACAGGTATGCTTTTGTTTCCCAATACTAATAGTAAGTACATTAGAAATTCTTGCGGATCGTCTTGTGAGTTCAGAGTGAATCTCACCATTCCAGCACAGTCGTCCAATTCTTGCCGTATTCCATGAACACTGTTTGTGTTGTCAGGATTGATTATTGCATTTCTATGAAGCACTTACATTTGCAAACACAATTGGTCTGTACTGTGCAAGTAAATATTGTTAACAATTGGTGGCAATTGAAATAGAATATTCATTGCTACATTTGCATAGCAACTTACCCCACTTTCATTTGCAAATTTGAATGGACCAGCTAGTTCTGTATCTGAGTGCATTTTTCGGAATTTCTGTTCCTTCTTTGCCGACCACCCTGGTTTACATTCCCTAATAGGTTCTTCTTTGTTTGTGGTAATTGCTGAAACTTTAGCTTCTTTTCTTTTCTTTGAGGAATTTGCTGTTGGATTCTGTTGCATTTCTGTTTCATTTAGTTTTCTTTTACCACGTTTTACTTTATCTGGAACAGGATATTGTTTCAGATGAGGGGTGTACAGTGAACGCAGTCTATTGTATTCTAGAATGCAAGGAATATCAGCTTTCACTTTACTTGCATCAAAGTTCATTAGCAATAGACCGTCAAGTGTACGTAAGCGTGATAATGCTACATAGCTCACGGCTTCCTTAAAGACTGTGTTTCCTAGATCTATCAATGCTTTGTCTAGGGTAAGACGTTGAGATTTATGAATGGTTACTGCATATGCAAGAGTTAGAGAAAATTGCTCTCTATGTACATACATGTCTTTGAAGAGAAGGAATGGAGCAATTGAGCACACTATCCTTTTCACTTCTGAAACTTTATCAAAGCGAATATTGACAAACTGAATGTTGCTGTCACGTGGGTATGTTTGAAAGCCAACAACTGTACCTAGTGCTCCATTAACTAGCCCTTGCTTGACATCAACGTTACGTTTAAGCATTACTCTACAATTTAAGGATAATTTTAATATTTTTTCCAACCCAGCTGTGTTGGAGATTGCATTTTCTAAACTATTTAGTCTTGTTGTGGCTTGTTCACATATGGGTACTGTCATACCATGTACGTCTAGTTTGTCTTTGGCGCTAATTTCCATTAATGGTTGCATTTCTTTATTTAACATTGTTTCAGTGAATTTGAAACAGCTTGCAAGAGATGGCATTAAGGCCATACAATTGACATTTTTGTGCCCTATTTGTTCCATAACATCAGTTGCACATGCATTATCGCCATAAAGTGCATGAATGTGCCAGTTTTTCAATACAACTTGTGCTTCTTGCGATAGTACACCAACTCTAATACTTTTTAAGATGTTGGCATAAGTGAGATCTGCAGATTGACGCATGTTCTCAGTTAATTCTCTGTATTGGAAATGTTGTCAAAAGTTGACATTACCTATGCTACCAATAGTTCTCCGGCAGAGTCTGTGGCCTAAGGTTTTAAAAATAGGTTCACCTTTCACTGGTGTTAATTGTAGAAGATCTCCAAAAACGATAATGTTTTTCCCTGCAAAGAGTTCTTCGTTGTTACTTTTAAGTACTTCTTGCAATCTGAGGTGAATCAAAGCCAACATTAGGTTGGAGACCATGCTCACTTCATCTATTAGTAGCATTTTCATTTGTTTTAATACTCTGCGTAATTCCATTGCAGCTTCTGCAGAAAGTTTGTAATAGTCTAATTTATTTTGATGCTGTACTGGAAGCAGTAGTAATCGGTGTTAAGTGACACCACCTATGGTGTAGGCAACTAAACCTGTGGGGGCCGTTACAACAGCTGACAGTTTGTTGTTTGTCAATTGTTGAAGGAACTTGCTGATGATTTTGATTAAGAATGTTTTCCCTGATCCAGCTTCACCACTCACGTACAGCAGTATAGGTTTCTAATTTTGGCAGGTACATTCTTTATTTTGTGTTGTACACCATGTACAATTTGTTTTATGTCTTCAAAAATGGTGCGCTAATCGTTGTTAAGTTTTGCTTGTTGTACAGTTAAGTCTTCTGTATCTTCTTGATACTGATACATGGTGTTTTCTACTTCTGCCATAGCAACTTCCGCCTCATTTGCTATTAGTGGTTGTCCTAGTGGTTCTTGACTTCCTGTTACAGAAAGTTGACTACTGTCGGAAGAGTCCTTATCTGGTTGGGCCTGAAGTTCTTCTTCCTGTTGCTGCTCATTGTGTAACATTGTTTTGTACTGCGTAAAGTGCACATCAGTGATAGCGCTTTCATTTGCTTTGAAAGCATCTTCATAGCAGTCATAGTTTTCTAGTATGTCTTCCTCTTTTCTCCATGGTTTGAAAAGTTGTAATAGAGACATGTAATATAGTTCTTTCTGTTGAGGAGTTTTTAATGACAATTTTACATGATTAATTAAGCTTCCTTTGGTAAGTTTCACTAAGCTCCCTTCACAATCGGTCACTCTATATCTGCGTTTGCTTTCATCGGGTTCTACATTATTTTTGTATGCAAAGTTTTGAGCTATGTGGTTTAGACACATGCTTTCCAGAGTGCTACTCCTGTTCGGATAGTATGTGTCCAGTAAATTGTTTTTTAGAATGTCTTGGCTGTTGGGATCATTTCTGGCAATTGTTTCTTTATCCTCATATGATTTCAGCACTCTTTTTCTAGATTTTGCAGGACCAAGACTGAGCCATACTATGTTGTCTGATTTACCATACAAAGCAGTACCGGTTAAACGATCTGCTACTTCGTAGGCACCACATTCTCTATGAGAGACCATTTTTATGCCTAGGCTGTACGATTTCTGTGATAAAGTTTTGTCTGAGGCTAGGTCATCCCAGAGGGCTTGAAACTCTGTTTTTTCTGCTTTTGTTAAGTAGGTAGGCTGTAACATATCGTGCAACAGCAGTTGAATTGTCTGCAATGTACTGCACATCTGTGTTTGCATTCCATAAGAGGGCAATGATTGCATTGTAATCATGGATATATTTTGATTCTTCCCTTCTTTTTATGTAATATGTGTTCTTAGGTGATTTACCTTTAACACTATGTCGAATTGAAGACATGAAGTTGTTTACTTCACCTGTTTCTGTAACTGGTCTAGGGAAACCAAAGCGGCATTTGGTGTAGTATTTCCCTTTGTTTTTGTATTTGCTGTGACAATATTTGCCACATTTGTGTCTTTGAAATTGTAAAATCTGCCCATGCAGCTCGCTATGTGTCTGATGTGAAGGGATTTCACAAGTGACATATTTTTGGATAAACTGCAGAACAGTGCTATCACTGTCGTGACCAAATTTCAGTGCACATTTGATCCATAACAGCATGTGAAT
Organism: Ambystoma mexicanum; assembly: GCF_040938575.1. Lineage (NCBI taxonomy): Eukaryota > Metazoa > Chordata > Amphibia > Caudata > Ambystomatidae > Ambystoma > Ambystoma mexicanum. The sequence continues at coordinate 240,239,822 of NC_090936.1, read as the reverse complement.
ATGTGGTGCTCCTCTCGCTTGATATTCTTTTCTCCAAAAGAAGTGTTGCACTTCTCCAAGGGGAGGAACAGTTTTATTTCAAATAAAGTGTATCATGGAAATGAAACGATGATGGAAATATCTTGACACATTAACTGGATCTAGAGAGCAAAGTTCCCCAGGTGTTAATATATCTATGTTGTTTTTGTTGCTGTTTGCTATGCCTAGGAACTCATGTAAATCTTCCCATGCATATTCTGCACAACTTAGCGTAACAAACCAAGTCGGTGGTCCAAGGTTTCTGATCATACAATGCACGTCTCCATGCCGTCGGAACTAGTATTCCATTGTACCACGCATGTTTGCAAACAATTTTGTTATACTTGATCGTAAAACCTCATCTTTCTCCTGTACTTTTTGTATTAACTGTGTAGCTGACATGTTTTGAAAGTGGGTTCCAGATTTCAAAATGTGTGCAACTCGGTAACATAGTGTTGCTAATTCACTTTCATAGAGTAGGTGGAATATGTATTTCACATTTGTCTAAATCTGGGATCTTGCGAATACATTCGTAAAGAGCGGTATTCAGATGCCCCAATCTGAGTGGGTCTATCCTTGTATCTTCCACCTTTGCCAGTAGAAAATAGCAGTGGAAAAGCATGTGCTTCTATAATTTTTTCCCACATACTCATATACCCATATACATTGGTGACCCTTTGGTTTGTCACATTTGGTAAGTTTCTAGTGCATCATCTATGCTTTCATTGAAATGCAATGGATGAATTGTGTAATGGTCCAAAAGAGTGGATACTGTAGCAGGATCCAAAAGTTCGAATTGCCCAGTTTCTGATGGCTCTTGAATTATTTCGGTTGTTTCCCTTAAGCTTTCATCAATATTTATTTCCCTGTAGTACTCGTTATTGTCTTTTAGATATTGCAATGCTTGTCTAACTTTATGTAAGTCCACCAGTTGTTGCCAATTTTTTTTGTCCTTTGTTGGTACACCATTTACCATGACTATTAAAGAATGCTCTATTGAGCGTTGCACTCCTAGAGTGTGTATATTTTTGGTTAGATCTAATGGCAAATAAACTACTTTGCCACAAATGCCTTTCACCAATTCAGAGGAAGGTAATTTTTCTGTTTTTGGATGAAGACGTATAATTGCTTGAAATGGGTGAACTGTTTGAATTTTTATGCTCTCATACAAATTGAGTTGTTGCAGGATTTTTGGTAGTGGGAACAATTCCAAATTATTTGTAAAAGCACGTGAAAGGAGTGTGGTTGTTGTCTAATTTTGTAGTACTGTTACTGCTACATATTAGGCTTTCAGTTAGTTCATATTTGTTTTCTGCTAAAAGGTAGAGAGCTAATTCAAACCATTTAGAGTCTTCATTGTCTTCTATTTTGTATGCTATGTCTACATTTTTTGTGTCCCTTTTATAAAACGTTCTGCAGCAACACACACATAAATGGTTTGCTACTTCAGCCGATGACCTTTTAAATGTTACTATTTCTTTTCTGTATGTCTGTAATAGAAGGTTGCTATGTGCAGAATTGTTGCTACTATGTTCTAAAACTATTGCATTTTGTAAGTGGCTTTCACTTCCAAAATACTTTCTCTGTATACGGTCAATTTCTTCTTGTAAGTGTTTGGGTGTACCATGCAGAAGAGTGTTATTTAAATTGCCTAAATCTGAAGCTGGAGTTTTTGCATAGTATATTTATATACACTAGATTTCTTACACTTGAATGATGCATTGATATCCTTTTGATATCATGGAAGGTACTTTTGCAAATAGGCCCAGAAATGCAGGCTAATGAATGTCCTTGTAGTCCTGTGTATTTGCGCACTGGACAAATATCCATATTTTGCAACACTTTCATTTAACTTTTGACTTTACCTTTTACATACTGATTGAGGAACTGACGTAAAGATTTGAAAGCTTTGTTTGGAATGGCGCACATTGATGTGCTCGGCCATTTGTATACTGGACGGTGTAGTTCTGCTGAATCGAGAGGTAATTCTGAGTTTACAGAGGATACTTTTGTAAGCAGTGTTTCTTGTTCCATGATGGTAGTATTGATTTTCTCATACCCTCGTCCACTGCTTTGGATGGCAATTGTGTTTGTTTGACTTTGTTTGTATGCTTCTTCATTACAAAAATATTTTTGTTCACGTTCCGTTTATTGCTGAGTTTCTTTTGTAGTTTGGTACTTAGTTTTGTTAGTGCTTTCATCCTATTTAACACTAATATAAACAACTTCCTTTTCAAAATTGCACTGTCCACGAGAGCTTGTAGGATTAACCTTCTACGCTAGGTTTTAAGGGGTGAGGATGATTTTGGTCCTCTTCTTAGTATATTCTGAAGGACACTGTGATGAAACATTTTTGATAAAATACTTTTTTTACTATGAGTTATTGTTACACTATCAGGATTAGTAGGAGCATTGTTAGCTGTACTGGTAGCCGATTTATTGCCAACATTTTTGTGTTTTGTGACAAATTTGGTTGGTGGACGTAAAGTTTTGGTGGTTGAAGCTTCTTTTGTTTTGCTAACCGACTGCATTAGCTGGTTTCTTCCAATATTCTCTACAAACTCTACGACAGATGGATGCTTAGATTGGGCACTTTTATTTTTATTTGCTCTACTTCTGCGTTCCTTTCTACGGAGTTGCTTTTTGGTAGGCATTCTTTGGTGTCTGTTGAAAAAAGAAGGCATACGTTGGTATGTTGTATAATGTATGTGTGCTGTGTGCATGCGTGCATGAGTCTGATGGGGAAGCTCTTTGTTATGGTGTGTGAATGTGCATTGGACTCTTGCAATGATTTGGGAAGGCTATTTTACTGTTTGTATACTAGTACAATGTGCTTCATATGAGAGTACAAAGTGGGCTAGTGGTGACGAGAAGCAATATTAATAAACGAAATGCCATAAACTTGTAACAGCAACTACTTTTCTAAATCTAACCTTCTAAGGATTACATGAGTTCCAAACACACAGGAATTTGTGAGCCATTCTTCCTGTTGTTCTTTGTTCAATAAATGGATATTTGTAGGTAGAATGGTTCAGAAATCAATGTTTGCTTTGGTGCCCAAATTAAACAAATAACCCATGCACCCTCTTTGAGGAGTAGTTACAATATGAAGGTAAGGTAGTACTGTACTTACTTTTTTTGCAAAATGACCAGGTTTCTTCAGATATGTCGTCTGCAGTGTAGATGATGTTGATTCTTAGGAGAGTAGTCTTCACTGTGATTCAAAAAAACAAAATGAATTACTTTGTGTGTCAGCAGTTAGCAGTGCTGATACTGCACACATTCATTGTGCATCGTTCGTCAGAGCATTCTCCTTTCATATTTGAACCCAGTGCATGTACGCATTTCACTTCACTCTGTACAGGCTTTGCATGGTATTTGGAATACGTTACTTGCAAGTCCTTCAAAATTGCTAACATTTTTAAGGTTATGAAAATGCCTTGTTTTTTACAAGGTGTACTATCAATAGGAGAGAGGTTTGTAAGCGATAGGGCATAGTAGTAGATGAAAAAAAAATTCTACTTGCAATTTAAAAGCACAATGCCGAAAAATCGGGAGACCCTCAGAGGGAGATGTCACCACAGCAATCGGGAGCGCTTACTTTTGTCATACGATTACATTGCAAGTAGCATTACTGTGGGCCGTACACAGTATACAACTCCGACATTTTCTAATACAAAATCGAGTTTCGCCGTAAATGGGCATCCTTGCAACGTTTGTATAGGTTATGCAGAAGACAGTAAGAAGTTGTGTGGTTTGTGAATGATAAATCGAACATCTTGCACTTAAAAGGGGGCTCGTTGGTATGTATTGCCTAGGCACATTTAGCAGCATTAATTTGTTTTAAATTAAATCATAAAGGTTGCACATGTTCTCCAATTGAAATATACACACCTGTACTCTATACTCATGCATGTGCACATGCATGGAGCTGTACGTAGAAATTCGCAACACTTGTACAGTAGCTTCTGAAGTAGGTGCTTTTTAATGATATGTGACTTCGATTCAGAATTATCGACAGTAATTTTGAAGTGCGCAATGTTGATGATGGAGTTACATTTAGCGATTTCCAATGTGATTGGTGGTTAGTTGTGTGACTGCTTAGTTGTGTCCAATGAGGCACTGGATTTGCTACCGCTGTGGGAAGAGTGAAAGGACTGGGTAAGAGTTGCGTCCCGCACGTAGGCAACGCTTGTCCGCGGATAGGGCGTGTCACATACTGGTTTCTACAGCAAATCCTGCATGGAAAGGCTGTAGGCATCCGCCAATCAGATGTTCATATTACTCTTTTGTGTCAAAAGACGGTGCTTACACTGAAGATGGCAGAGGTGGAGAGGGTCAGGGTTTTGGTGCTTGGAGACATTTTTCTCCATGGTTTACAACATTAGGCAGAGAGTAGGCATGTGGCACACCATTTCGATGTGAGAGGAGTGGAGGTGGTGTGGAACTCTGAGGCTGATGCCAATGTTGCAGGAATTCTGCACGTTTGCAGACACATACGTACGATGACCTCTCCTCATGTGGTAATTTTGCACTACGGTGCTTGCCATTTGGGCTATGTGACTGCACGTACTTTGTTGGCAGATTTGGGACAGTTGGTTGAAGCACTCATGAACATCTTTCCAACTGCAAAAGTATTTTTTTCTGGTTTACTCCCTATAGTACAATGGAACAACAATTCTTTTTTCTGCCCAGATCAAAGTATTGGGAGGTGTATCATTAATCACGGCATGTGTGCGTTTGTAACGCGCTGGTATGTTTTAATGCAGCCACGAAAACATTGTTCCAAGTAATACGGATTATTTTGAAGCAGATGGTGTTGCGCTATCTTCTTTGGGAAATGCAATGTTCTTTTGGAACTTAAGGCTTGCTTTAGAGAATGTTTTGTAATGGTTGTAGGAGTAAAGTAAGGACATAAAATACAAAAAATAAACAAAATAACAGATGTCTGTAAGGTATCTGGCCAAATTTTTTTAAAAATGGCTCTTTTCATAGCCCACCTTAAAGGGGAAAAAGGGGAATAATACTTTAATGTACCGTTGTCACGCTCTGATCCTATACATGTCCGCGGACATGGCGGTAGTTTCCAGCCAGCGCATATCACCGAAGGGAATTCTGAGGTGGAAACGCATGCAAATGAAAATGAGCGGACCTAGGGATTGGTCAATAAAGTTGAGTGGGTGTGTTCTGAACAGCGAGATTTAGTAAGACCGTCTTCTCCCTGACAGGAGACCACACAGCCATGGCTTTGTGTGCTCGCAAACAGATGATGGGGATTTTGGGAGACTCATGGATACATTGGTGGAAAGTGCATGCAGAAATCTGCAGTTTATCTGCAGATCTCGGATTTCCTCATGTGGAAGTGCACTGGCATGGCGTGCGTGGCATGAGTTGGCTGGACTTGGTACCTCTCTGTGTTACTTTACTGACAGAGCATCCACCAGATATATTTATCATTCATTGCAGAGGAAACAGTTTAGGCCATGTCTCTGGAATTTCTTTCCAATTTGCCATAAAGGAAGGACTTGCGAAGCTCATGGACATGTTTCCACATTGTCAAATACTTTTTTCACGTATTACACAAAGACAAATATGGCTGCGTTGTGCTGCTTTTCGTCCACAAATGGAGAAAGTGAGACGCAATGTGAATAAGGCTGTTTGTGCCTTTTTAAGAGATGTTGGCATGTCCTCATTCCACAATGAAAACATTTAGTTTCGCAGCTCTTTCATTTTCCGCAGAGATGGAGTCCATCTCACATATGCTGGCAATCAGATTTTTCTTCGCAATGTACAAAATGCATTGCAACCTCTTTTGGATTCACAATAACCTATGTGACAATCCGTTTTCTCCAATCCACAGTTTTTGACCCACACAACACACCACCAAAAGGCTCTTTTCAGAGCCACCACTTAATCCCAGCGTACACTTCATTGTGTTTGCTCTCCTTGCACCCTCCTTTTTTTTCCCTACGACTGTCCATGAACTTTTCCACAACTTCGCTGGGGTTCTACAATGGTCACTTCATAGTTCTATTGTTAAACTGAGAAAGGCGGCTCTGAAAAGAGCCTTTTTTGTATTTTTTGTTGTTTTCACGTTTATTGGTTCTCAGCACACGACACACTAGGAGAGGAGGCCAAAGGAGGGTAAGGAAGGGACACCAGCCACGGGGATAAGAAAGGGCAAGTGGACAGAGAAAGATATAGGGTGAGCTTCACTTAAGTAAGGAGCAGATCTTCTGGTGCTCCGTGACCGTAGCCTCAAAAGCACTTAGAAAACTCTCCCCCCTGCAGAGTACTATGTCACAATACATACACACTATTGTCACCTTTGAAAGGTAAGGGTCAACAGTATTGTGAATGGCTTGTGAGGCAGGTGGAGGGAGGCGCTCCCCCACAGGAGTGTCTCTTGTGGTTGGAGGATCGGACTCGGAGGATGCTGTGGAGGAACTCAATCGACTACGCTCTTCACATGGCACCACCTGTCGAATGTCTGCAGTGTGGAACTAAGTGAGGTGTCGCTTCATGTTTGTCATACCAAAGCTGTACGCACCACGTCTCCCGCAACTCAGCACCACCTCGCACTGGTTACACCTCACCAGGTTCGCACGTGCTTTTGGTACGTTCCCATAAACGGAAAAAACCAGCCACACCCACGACTCACGGCGAGTGCTCCTAGTTCGGAGTTCCTCCACTTCATTCTCTTCCTCCTCTTCTTCCTCGCTCTCTACATCCTCACCCGTATATCTCTCTGCAGGCCCTTGGGGAGGTGGTGGTGGTGGCGGGTTTGGGGGTGGTGCAGAGGCTAATGAAGCAACAGCAGCCATGTAAGCCATGCCGATTACTTTCCTTTTGGTCACTACAGCAGTAAAGGCAATACACCTCAATCTGCTATAGCTAGAAGGACAATGAAGATGCGCTCAGGGGTATGGCCATTTATAGGGGTGTAGGGTTGTGCCCCAACACTGTCTTCATCCCTCCAAAGTGGTACGAAATTTTTACACAACAAGTCCCCAGGTAAGATATTGTCTGGGATATGTGAAATGATATTTTTACACTATACAACATTTTGCCTTGTGTCTACACGTTCTTTTGTACTGCTGCGGAAGCACACAAACTGCGCAAATTAGTCCACAAGCACAGCGTGGGTGCAGTCACATGATGACGTCCTGAACACATCCACGACAGAAATGGGAGTCCGCTGGACAGCAAATGCAGAGTAACAAATGTGCGCATGCACGCAAGTGTCCTATGGACAGTGTTCGGGTTCTCAAAGTAATTCAAAGTGCGACACAAGTGAGACGGACAGTTAGGGACAGGCGCGCTGTTCGCTATACTTAAGGTTGTACTGCGCATGTGCATACATGATATGCTCACTGTACAGACAGGTCCAGTGTCCTTAGGACAACTCCATTTTGTTTGACTACGAACTTGCTGGCCAACGCGCCTGTTCTGCGGACTCCACTATTTTGGCTGCGGACGTTACGGACAGGTATATTGTCCTTAACACACTCCCATTTTGCTCATTTACAACCATCCCGGACACCTGGTGTGTTCTACGAAAATGTTTCATCTTGTTTGTAAGCGGCACGGCCAGGTATAATGTCATTAGAACGCCCCTTTCTGTTTATGTGCGCACAACTTGAACAGATGTTGCGGTCAAACCTCAACTCCATCTTACTTGACATTAGTAAGGGCAGGTGTACTGCCTTGCCTTTACAACACCCACATTCCATTCCTTGCGGTTAGGTCGAACAGGCGCACTGTTCACGAACATTTTAAGTCTTTTTAAAAAATGTTTTTCCACAAAACTCTATAACTACAACTACTACACAAAAACATCACACACAAACACACACACACTCACACTCACTCACACTCTGACACAAATATAGGGGAATTAGGATTCAACACGGGCTGATTATGAGGAGAAGATTTCTGAGGGGAAGAAGGGATGGATATTTCTTCAAAACATCTATTTTCTTCTTGAAGGTTTGGGGATGGTTCACTAGGGAATGGAGAAGCGGGGCAGGTACAGGTGGGACAATGGTAACAAACTTTTCCTCTCACACAATCCTCCACAAACTCCCTTAAAGTTTTAAAATTGTCATTAAGTACATCCATTTTCTGCTCAATCCTTTTCATCCTGTCTTCTTCTGTCTCGCTTGTTGGCCTTTCTTCTTTTCTTTAAAGGGATGTTATACCCCTGGTCTGTACCAAAATAATATACATATATTAAATGCCTATAAAATACTGATCAGTATTTTGCCTACGCAGAGCAGTGTGTACCATTATTGTCGCTGTCTTCCGACATTTCCCCATGCGGAAAATTCTCCTCCAGCCACTCCAAAGTACTAGCCATTTCTGTGTCAAAACAACAGAAAGAAATTATTATTTCTGCACCACGTACTAAAAATTACACACACTTACAAACAAATGACCTTCACTCACTATTTTGATGTAATTTCCCTTCGTCCTACTGCGTCCGTCCACTGTCAGTCCAGGCTGCAGAGTTTCTGTGAAGTGATTAAAATGGAGGCACCCTTTTTTTTGATGGTACCATCTATTTCATTCTACATGGTTATTAAATGTGTCGTTTTCATTTCACACCTTTAGGTTTCCATATTTACTTATTACTACTTATAATGTCTTTATGTCCTTCTTTTACGTTGCAGATTTTTGATGTAAGACAATAGTACATTTTCAGATACCCCCTGCATCTTTGGGTAATGTTCATCCCGTCCGCCCCTGTCCGCAAACAGGCGCTCAGTCCATCCCTTTCTAATATCAATAGGGAGGGGGTTCTGTATGTTCTATGTTAAATGTATATCAAGTATGTACATTATACTAGATATCTCCCACAATCACATGATGACAGTATGGGGCTGATTCATGGAATTTGTGCGGCGAAAAACGGGGATTTGTGCGCCATTCTGCCCGCCAATCCCTGTTTAACAAATGGGGATTTGCGGGCAGAATGGCGCACAAATCCCCGTTTTTCGGCGCACAAATTCCATGAATCAGCCCCTATATATTCAGCACAACAACTTCATTGACACAATGTTATGATTAAGTTCCCCTTCCAAAAACCTGAAAAATTCACTACAAAACAACTTTGTTGAGGGGACGTTATGGTTAAATTGCCCTACCAAAAACCTGTGTGCTTCATTAAAAAAATAAAAAAATAAAATTCTACCTCCCCATTATGGTTCAAATTAAAACCGAAAAACCCCTGAAATTCACCAGTTATGGTAAACTAAGCCCCCATACCTGCCATCACCACTGTGCACTGCTAACACTAACACCCAGAACATGAAAGATGGCATCACAAATGTTATTGATGACATCACTGATGACATCACATGTTTAGCCCCTTTGTTTTCGTTCCCTGCCACATATATATATATATGCACATTCAGTAAAAAAACTTTGTTAAAGGGATGTTATACTTCACAGTGAAACCAAAAAACACTGCACATTCCCCCATTATGGTAAGCTCAGCAACCATAACTCGCAGCATTTACATGCATTGCTAAGACTAACACCCAGGACATCAAACAGGTTTCGGTACTTATTTTAAGTGGCCCTTTCAACACAGAGATTATTGGACTTGTTTTAATCTGTTTATCTGTTAAGATTTGTGATAATTCACAATGGGTGCAATATATAGGGATTTTAACTGCATTTGTAATACCCTTTCTTTATACAAAAAATAGAATGATGCATGAATATGGGCCAACATCATATTAATATGACTTATAGGCATTTTTATGAATATTGTTATTCGATACAAACAGCACTTTATAACAAAGCAATATTTGCACACACTTTGCACTTTATAAGAGGAAACTTTTTTCCTCCCCTCAGTATTAAGAACAAGCAGCCCATGCATGCACTGAAGACTCTGAGAGAGAAAAAAATTGCTGTGCTTCAGGCCTGCTTCTTCCCCTATATATGTACATCATAAGATGCGCTTAAATTCTAAGGAAAGTAGTGTAAGAACATGTGAGAATAGCAATATCTATAAATGTAATACCTTTTCTAAGGTAACTTTCTGACTGTCAGTAAATACACCTACCTGGCATAGGTATGACAGTGAACAAAAACAAAGGCACTACACATGTTATGTCATCAGTGATGTCATCAATGACATTTGTGATGTCATCTTTCTTGTCCTGGATGTTAGTGTTAGCAGTGCACAGTGGTGCGGGCAGTTATGGTTGCTTAGCTTACCATAATGGGGGAATGTGCAGTGTTTTCTGGTTTCACTGTGAAGTATAACATCCCTTTAACAAAGTTTTTTTACTGAATGTACGTATATATACATATATATATGGCAGGCAACGAAAACAAATAGTCTAAACATGTGATGTCAGTGATGTCATCAGTGACATTTCAGAGGACAACTTTCATGTTCTGGGTGTTAGTGTTAGCAGTGCACAGTGGCGATGGCAAGTAAGGGGGCTCGGTCTCCCATAACTGGCGAATTTCAGGGGTCTTTCTTTTTTAATTTGAACCACAATGGGGAGGGCAAACATTTTTCTTTAGTGAAGTGCACAGGTTTTTCATAGGGCAACTTAACCATAACGTCCCCTCAACAAAGTTTTTTTTGTAGTGAATTTTACAGGTTTTTGGGAGGGCAACGTAACCATAACCTCCCTGTAATAAACTTTTTTTTAACTGAATGCCATAGGTTTTTAGTAGTATAAATGCATCATAACATTACTGTAAGAAACATTTTTGACTACATTTATCAGGGTTCCAAAAGTAACATGTAAGGATACGACTGTAAAGGAACATTTGAAGTAACTGCCCACCTTTCGAAGAATTCCAAATTGTCATATGCTGACATATAGCATGGGGGCGTGTTCGAACAGTCATACACACTTCACAATGACATGTGTAACTGGTTGATAGTGCGAAAATACATTAGGTGTTGTTGTAAGACCTTCTAACTGCAAGATTTCCGCCACAGAACTCCATAATGCAAGTGTGCAACACAATATAAGCAAGAATGCATACCGATGTTTCTGGATCATTCACCCCCATTCCTCCCCAAAGAGTGGGGGATGAATGCCATTGGCAATCGAGATTTTACAGCAGTAATTCGTCATACCAAGAAAGTGGATTTTTTGTCTTCAACCGGAACGGCTCTGGCGTTCCTGGCTGAAGAAAACAAATCCTTTTTCAACATGGCCACCATACAAAGGGAAGACGGGCATTGGATAGAAAGCCTTCTTCGCTTTCCATTGCAGGCTGCAGAAAGCAAAAAAGAAACTGTGTTACCATTATGGCAGCACCACATTTGTGTTCCTTGATAAATATGTGGTTATGAGCAAGACTTTTACCAGAAAGGCAGTCCCTGGTGGACATGGCGACCTCAATGCAATGTTCTCTCCCTTGCAGTAAAGGCCAGTAGGCATACCCCTGACATTGTGGTACTACCCATACATAGTGGCTACCCCTCAGAGACGGAAGCTGTACCATTAAATATGTAAAGACTATCACATGCACAACATAAAGCTTTTCAGTCGTCGTCATTGACCTTTACATACATGTGCTGTACATGTACTAATTATTTTCAGTAAAAATGTGCGTAAAAACAGCAAAGGAGTACTGTACTTACGTTGACATAAAATACCAAACAAACTCTGTGATGCGAAGCGCAATGACGTCAGAAATACTGGATGCAACACCATTACCACTCACCTTTCGACACAAAATTTTGTAAGTGGCACAGGTGGAAAGGTGTGAAGATATGTGTATTGGGAGAGTGTAACTATATATTATTGTACAAACATTGCTGTGCATAGGGCATCTGGTTGACAGAAATAGGGCTGACGGTGACAGAAATTGGCCTGACGGCACTAATGCATATGAGATGGGCCAGACCCTCCCATAGCCAATGCAAGTGGTATGGAGTACCTTTCTCCATAATGTTCCTTGGCAGCTTAAACAAATGCGCCCATATGGACGTACGTGCCGTGATGTAGCACCTACAAAAGAACACATTACGACCTGCAACGTAGCATGCCACATTGTGCAAACGGATAGTACATTTGTAAAGAAAAGACTAACATTTAAAAATGTGCCCAGTATTTTTATTTCACAATAAAGTGAGGGAAATCACCGCCCTTTGCAAGTACTAAAGTAGTTTTGTTTCACAATGAACTGTGCGAAAAGAAAGCACTATTAACTTTTCCATAGAAGTATTAAGTTTGCCTCTTTGGTCGACATTGACAACGTTAAAGGTCACGTTGTTTTTTTCCTGACACAGAAAGTAAGCGTTGCCGCCACAATAGTCGTTTTCCTCCCACATTGATGTGCAAGACAACGTCAACCACTGTGATCTACAGCACCAGAAAGGATGGAATGTTACTTTTTATAGCAACAGCTGCGTAAGGACACAAAGGGCCCACAAAATCATCCCAGTGAATGATGATGCTGAGACAGCCAGTTATAAACAGCTGCATTTGATGGTTAAAAAACCTGTCACTTGGCATCTGTAATCCGTGACAATCACAATAGGGAAGAAAGTATCTGAGGAGGAAATGGGAATTAAAAGATGTATGAATACACAACCTTTGGATAAACCACAGTTGTACTACATAACATTTTCAGTAAAAAATGTATTCAATAAGAGGAAAAATAGTGGGACCCTAGGGACGGCGACAATGTGCAATGTCCATAATTGGAAAAATAAATTGAACGGCACAGAAAGCTGGAACGTCGTTATTAATACAATTTTATTTTGGAAGTAGCTGCGCGGTGGAAGGGGAAATAAAACGTGTATCACTGCACAACCTCTGCACAAAAAACACTTGTAACACATACCTTTCTTATTAAATATTATTTTAATTTGGGGAAATGTAGTGGCACCCTACAAACGGCAACAATTTGCAATGTCCATAATAGGGAAAAAATTGCAACGGCACATAACACTTGCAAAACATTAGGGAAAATATATATTTTTTTTTACAAACTAAAACATAACATCAATTCGGAATTTAGGTGGCAAAAATACACTTACATGATGTGGAGCGCCTCCATTGCGTTAGCTGTAGTCAGACACTAGTGAATCTGGAAGACTGCCTGTTCGGGAACTAATTTCTCATGGTCGGTGCAAAAGTTTTTGAAGCATAACCTTATCAAACGATATGTTTTTCAAACTGTTATTCCCTACATTCTTTCTACTCTTTCCCTGTACTTCAAGGTTAAAAAACAAGGGACCCTTATGGGTGTCGACAAATATGCGGCCGTACTGAGCTCGTGTTGAAAAGAGAAAATGCAGTGGCCTCCACTCCAAATGCAAATACATTCTCATTTTGCAACAACATATCAGTGTCTATTTATGAGAACCGCTACTGGCGTACACGTGCAGAAGGGCTGTGTGTACGAAATAGAGCAGGTGGCTGCCTCAGTTTCCCACCACTCTGACCTCAGTAATGATGTTTATGGATTGTAAAATGAACAAAGTAAGTCCATGTCGTACAATCAGTAGCAAGTCCCACTGTACCATATGCCAGTGCTAACAAGAATACTTCAATGTTTGACTTTCTACTACCATGTCTCATTAACGCTCACCTTTCGAAATAGTGTTCCATAAGCGTTATAAGTGCATTGGGGCCTTCTTCGTTTACGTATGTTAGCGCCGATGTTCGCGTTGAACAGAAAACGAAGTAAACATGGCGGACGTATCGAAAGATTATGACGCACTTCACGCTGTGCCACAACCAATCGGTGAAAGCGCAACACGGAATAGCCAATTGCAATGTTCTCCACGGAGCAAACAGGTGTGACCGCGGAGCGGACATAGATATCACTAATTTTAGAGACATACTTTTTGATTGTTTTTAAGGGAATTACTGGATGAATTGGCACAAAATCTGCAAAAGCACGCTTTCACGCCCAAGCCCTTGCCACTGCCTCAAATTTGGTGCAAATCCATCCAGCGGTTTTGCCTGTAGCCGTGCGCAAAGTTTTCCCCCATTCAGTCTATGGAAAAAAAACATTTTGGGACCCCCCCCTATAACTTTGCCCCCCCTGGTCCAAACATCACCAAACTTTGCAAAATATCAGAGTGGGCCATATATTTTTTTGCAAAGTTTGGTGAGGATTCGTCCAGGGGGCGTGAAGTTATAAGCCGCCCAAAAAGTGCTCTTCCTATGGAAACAGCAACTTAACCATAATATATATAAATATAAATATATATATCAAAACCAGAAGAAAAAAACACCAACGGCAGGCGAACCGCACTCCAGGTCACGGAATGCCACATCAATAAAAAACATGACCAAGAGTGGGTAGGTCAAAACATGTTTAATAGTCAAGCACAGCATACACAGGTACAGGAAAAAAGTTAAAAATGTTGCACTCACAGAGCGCTTGATCACACACCCTATATGTATAGTTCATGTATGTGTTAGTATCATCATTGTCTGCCCATTACAGGTAGGCATGCCTTAAACACCTTCTAACTATGTAAAATACAGATAATAGCATAATACTAGCAGTGAATAAGGCTTCTGCAACAATGTATAGTTCACCATTACATAGGCTCTAATGACTGGTTGGCACTCTCCTCCAACCTTGGACACTCGGCTTGTTAGCAGCATGTAAACAACTAAATCCAGGTGCCGGGGAACAACATCAGACAACTGTCTTTCTTAGATTATTACCCTAACATCTCTAATTAGTTAGGCCCTAAGCCAAGGCTTCTTTTTTGTAGCTGACCTTGCGGGCTGTTCTCTTCTTCACAACTTTAAAGGGAGTGAAGGTACATTGCTTTCTTCGTCTGGAGCTTCATGAATAGGCCTTGTCTCCTGGTCTTAAACCACGTGTGAAGAGACCATGATTTTGTCCGTTCTGTCGTTTGATTTAATGCTATTTGATTAAATAATATTGGGTGCTATTATTACTCTTGGCATCTGGAGTCTTGGTTGCTCCATCTTGCATATACATTCTGCATCTTAGATTGTTCAATCCTTGGCACTCATAATTAGTCACTCCTTTACTCAATCTAAGTGAAATATATCTTACGTTCATGGCTTATCCTCTTAGACTCCTTTCGTTCCTTGCAGTTGCTTCTTGCTGTGGCATCCTTAATCTTGAGCATAACAAATACCCTTTTTTCTTGCATGAAGCTGTATTCCAGCACCTGTCGGCTCGCTCTCTCCTAGAGATTTCTTGCTTATACAATGCTGATGTCCATTTTCTCAACATTGGCTACTCTATTTGCATTATATTTCCTACATTAGCAAGCTTCTATGTTGTCTCATCTACCTTGTGTTTCTGTGTATATACATCTACTGCATCTCTTGTTACTTATCTTCTACATGTATGTGGTTTTCTTCATGTTCGCATATATGTTTAATTTGTTGCTTCAGTTACATCTTCATTCTTTGGACATTCGTTTATCAGATTTAATGCGTCTATGTATCTTCTTTCTTCATGATGTCACTTCTATTCTGTCAGATTTTACTTTTAGCTCTTCTATGTCCAATGGTATCTGCAGATTCACGTTTACCCCATCAGCTGAAGGATACATTCGGTATGGTTTATCTGCACGCATAACATCTTTCATACCTTCAATGTGGTATTTGGATGATACCAGGAGTCATGCACAGTGTTCTCTTGCTGTTCTTCCAATATGACAGAGGTGAGGGAGCAGGCTCTAAAGATGACGTGTACATCTGACTCTCTACTGTGTTTATGCTGGGTCTGAAATCGAGATTGAAAACTTGGCGAGCATGGGTTGATGTAAGTAGGCACTGCTTAAGTACAAACTGGAACTTTGAGAGGGGACATGGATTGAGGCACTCCCAATTTCCACCATCCCCCTCTGATTTGGGACTGGCTCCTCTTTCCACTCTGGTAGGCCCAGCACCCAAAGCAGAGGGGTTTTCCTATCCACTCCTGGCAAGGTATGGTTACTGACGTTGTCACAGTATACAACATGAAAGTAAATCCCCAAGAAATGTTTTCTTCTGTCACAAAGGAAATTAAACTGTTTCCCACAGTGTTCATTGCAACAGTCAGACAATGTGAGAGATAGGCCCTCATTAGGAGCATGACGGTTTGTAAAAAAAGTGCCAGTATTTCCATCGAACTGCACTATCTGGACCGGCATCCACCAGGTTTGCTGGTGGGGGTTGACTGACTTACCTCCAGCCAAGAGGCCCCCACTGGCAAAAAACAGCCGGTATTTCTGGCACCGGTATTACCAGCAATTGCCTCCATGGATTCTTATGTGTTATCGCATCTACCTGTATTTCACAAAGTAGGTGTTCAATAGGAAATAACTCCCCCATTACAGCTCCAATTTTGGTGAATTGATCTGCCTTATCATTTCCCTCCTTGTCCTTACCTGGTGCTTGCACTTCTTTTCTTGTTCCTGCTTTATGCATGGGGGTTGCACTGTTCTTGTCCTTTCTGGTGCTTTTCTTTGGACTCAAAGGCTTGCCCTGCACATGTGCTTTACCTTTGCTGTATAAGAGAACTTGGTAGTGCTACTGCCCACGCTTGTATTGCGCATGTAATAAAAACTTGCACGGCTGCTGCTGCTCCTGTTGTGAATGTAACAGGGGCTTGAATGTTGCTTACCATGATGTGTCTGATCTGAATATGTGGTTTTCTCTGCTGCGATTTGTCTATACCTGTTCTGTGGCTGATGAGGGCATGCCCTGCTTTGTGCCAGTACTATACCTGGAAGTGAGAGAAACTTGCACTGCTTTTGCAGTACATGTTCTGTTTGTGAGGGAAGCTTGAACTGCTTCTGCATGTGTGGTTCATGTTATGTGATGTAAAGATTCTTGCCCTGCTTCTGAGTGCGAGGGACTCTATCCTCTGTGATGAATCCCAAGATCCCATCACTTCTCCCTGAGGGGGGGCCAGCCCCTTCCCATGAGGTCTTGGTGGTGAGGCCGCTACCCGATAGTCTCCCTGGGGGTGGTGCACAGAGGGAGGATCTCATGGGGAGAGACTCCCCCTCTGGGGACAAGTGAGAACATCTCGGGAGAAAACAGTATTCCAATCCTCCACCCATACCCTATACACCTCCTAAACCTCAGTACCATATCTCATGTCAAAGCTTGTGTGTGTAGGGCTGAA
This sequence comes from Ambystoma mexicanum, assembly GCF_040938575.1. NCBI lineage: Eukaryota > Metazoa > Chordata > Amphibia > Caudata > Ambystomatidae > Ambystoma > Ambystoma mexicanum. Next base: position 240,222,698 of record NC_090936.1, on the reverse strand, counting down.
CTCCTAACTCCTACTGAAACGAAGAAGGGTAAGGACTACCCAGACAAGACATACTTAACAAGTAGTAGGATGAGGAGAAGATCTGGAACAATGAAGAGCACTGGTGAGAACTTGAATGAGCATTCTAGTTTTCTTTGCCTAGTCACACCAAAAAAGGAAAGAAGGACTTGCCATGTCGGCAAGTCCTCCCTGGAGGAACCATGAGTGTGAGAGGCATCTGGCATGGAGAACAGAACAGGCTGATGATCAACAGGAATAATGGAGAAGCAGAGGTCCAGGTGTGTGAGGTAGATGGACCGTGCAGTTGACTGAAGACGCGCAGTCTGCGAGGAATCAATTGCTGCAGAGCCGCCGCAGCATACTGGTGAGTCGGAGAAGCTGTGAGAAGCACGAAAAAGAAGTCAGGAGAGCCCAGGACCGACCAGAGCACACCGGCAGGGACTCTCAAGTACATGGGTTGCTGGGACAGTTTGTGGGGCACAACGGAGTCATCGGAAATGCTTGACCCACAGAGCAGGGATGACGACTGAGCCCCTGGGGAAGAAGCAAATATTGAGCGTGCCAAAGACAGAATGAGAGAAACTCTGGTCTGGGACCCATGCCCACAGAAGAAGATCCCTATCATAACATAATCTTCATGGCAGTACCTGGCAGGAGAGTGAACCAGGTCTGCCAGTACCAGCCATAGAGAAACTCTGGTCTGAGACCCACACCTACAAAAGAAGATCCCTATAATTCATCATCTTTGTGGCAGTACCTGGCAGGAGAGTGAACCAGCTCTGGCAGAACAAGGAAATAAAGAAACGTGGGTTTGGAACTCGTAAAACCAAACAAGCAGCAATAGAACAGGAGAGTGAAACGGGTCTGCCAGAGCAAACCAGTAGAGTGTTAACCAGTGAAACAAAGGTAAATGACAGGCCAGGGCAAGGGAGCCATTCCCCCTGGTGATATTGAACTGTGGAAACAAAGCAAATGGAGACACCAGGAGAAGGGAGTCATTCTTCAGCCTGATGAAACAGAGACTTTCTCGCACCAAAATGGTAGCACATAAAAATTGGGCTTGCCAAGAAAGAAATATTGGAACTTTTTTGTGATTGAGTTTTGGAATATCTTGACCAGGGAAAGAGAGTTATTTCTCCTGGTAGAAACTTTTGGAACTGTATGTTTGAAGGACAATTTGGACCTAGGGAAGGCAGTCCGTTTCCCCAAGAGGAAGACCAATCCTGAAAGTGAACGTTTGCCCAGTCCAGAAGAAGGGAGTAATTCTTCGCGACTTAAGAAGGCTTACTTTATCTTTAGTTTAGTAATGAGTGTGAGAGTCAGAAGTTAGGGTTTTGACACAGAATGGTGGACTATTGATTTATACAGGCATTCTGACAGACCCATTAGAACTTTAGTTGATGGAGGGAAACCCTGCATAGAGATAGAGATAAGGAAAATAGGCTTGCTCTTTATTTTCTTGGTGAATAAACGTCTATAGCAACCACTATTGAACCTGTGTGTCAGTCTCCTCCTTCTGCACCGTTACACCTGCTGCTCTATTTTGGGTGTGTGTTTTCTTCTCAACTTGCATGCATATGTGTGTGTTATTAATTTGCTCTGTGCATTCACTTTTTCTGAGTAAAGTCAGGACTTTTTCAGTATAGTGTGTTCTCCATTTGAGAATCGCCACTACTTCTCAAGAATGAGCTTCTCTTCCCGAGGGCAGGGTTTTTCGAGCAGCTTGTGGTATCTTCCAACATTGGGAGCTCTTTTCCCAGCAGTGAACTATTACATTCAGGGTGTAGAGCACACTCCTTGCAGTCGGTGGAATCCTCTAGTAGGAGGTGCCATATTTCAGCAGTGGCAATGGTCTACCTGCTTTGTGGGGTTCTCTTTGTGAAGTGCATTGACTCTTTGCCTTGTGCATACTCTCTTTATCTGCCAGAATGTCTGGAAATACATGTGGGAATAATGGGATTGTTTACTTTTTTTATGTCGGCTGCGTAAATGATGTTTCAATAAATACATCATGCAAACGTTTGAGGTATTACTGTTAGCTGGACTGGACACCATTTCATGATGGCTGCCCCTGGGCGGATTGACCTACCAATGGCATCTCTCCCTTCCGGGCTTGCCACGCGCATGTCCCATGCACCCATAGGCCCATTAACCCGAGCCTTGGAGCGGCAGCAGTCCATCTATCTACCTTTCCTGTGATTTATCTATTTATTTATTTGGATTTGTAAAGCGCGCAGCAGCCCTTTGGCATCGTGGCACTTCTTACATACATAGCTTAGCTACATATAAATGAGCATACATTAGATTACAGGCAAGAGATATTGTACAGGGAATTTACAAAGATAGTTACATTTTACATGGCAAAGAGTGAGGTTTTGAGTTTTCTTCTAAAGACAGGGAGTGAGTTTACTGCTCTGAGATTTGTGGGTAGTGCATTCCAGGATTTGGCAGCAATATATGGGAAGGCTAGGCCACCGGCTTTGGCTCTATTGATTCGTGGGATGTGTAGTTGGTTGGTGTATTGTGTCCTGGTGGGGCGTGTGGAGGACGATTTGGTGATAGTCTCAGAAAAGTATGATGGCGCAGAGAGAGTGAGGCATTTATGTGTGAGGGTGAGGATTTTGAATGTGATATTCTCTTTAACCGGGAGCCATTGAGTTGATTGTCTGGCCTGGGAGATATGCTCCCTTTTCAAGATGCTTACGGCGGCATGAAGAGCATTGTTCTGCATAACTTGTAGCCAGCCTGTTTAAGTTTTTTGCAGATGTGCCTGCAAGAAGGGTATTGCAATAGTCTAGTTTGGCTCCAATGGTTGCTCTAGCTATTGATAGACAATTAGCTTTGGATAGGTATGGTTTTATGGCATTTATGAGTTTGGTGGTATGCGCAGAAGAGGAAGTGATAGCTCTAACCTGTCTAGTCATGGGTAGAGTGGAGTCTAAGTAGACTCCCAGTGTCTTGACGGCTGTGGACACAGGGATAATGGAGTTGTCAATGGTAAAGTTGGTGTACAGTTTGTCAAGTTTGGCTAGGGTGTTTTTTGACCTAAAATCATTATTTCTGTCTTGTCCCCATTGAGACAGAGGCCATTGACCGCCATCCAGGCTTGGATGGTGGAATAGATCATATGAAGCGCCTCGGCATCTTCGTGGTATGTGCCGGATAGAGGTATGAGTACCTGTGTATCGTCAGCGTAATTCGTACACGCGATACCACGTGAGTCGAGCTTGTTGAAGAGAGGCTTTGTGAACAAGTTGTATAGTGTGGATGCTGTGCAAGATCCCTGTGGGACTCCGCAGTGGATTGTGGTGGGTGTAGCATTTGCTATATCTGAGAAAACTTTAATTTCTCTTGCTTCGAGGAAGGAGGTGACCCAGAGAGCTGCTTCTTTGGAGAAGTTAGCTGAATGAGTAAGGTGTAATGTGAGAGTCTTGTGGTCAACCAAATGGAAAGTGGCCAAGAGATCTAAGAGAAGCAGCAAGACTGGCTTGCCTTTGTCCATGATTTGCGTGATCTGGTTCTTTAGATCCACCAGGGCTGTTTCCCACACCTGGGGTTCACCATTTCTATCCTGTGGTCTCTCAGGGCTCTTATGATGTCTCTACAAGGGCTTCTGGGTTTGCTGTACTGGGTGGACTCATCTGTGTTCCCCGGGCTCATGTATTCATCAACACTTCGGCCCTCTGCATCCTCTCCCCTCCTGGACTATGCCTTGCTCCTCTCCACACCTGTTGCTCTGGCCTTCACTCTTTATTGCCTTCTCTCGCTCCCATCTCTGCCACATTGTGCAATTCAACTCAATCTTTCATCCACTTTCTCGGCCCTTCTCCTACTGTGGTTATTCTGCCCTTTCTCAACCCTGCTCCTACTCTGGTCATCCTCTGCTTTCTCTGCCCTGCTCCTTTGCTGGGCAGCCCCTGCTTTCTCTGCCCTGCTCCTTCTCTGGGCAGCCCCTGCTTTCTCTGCCCTGCTCCTTCTCTGGGCAGCCCCTGCTTTCTCTGCCCTGCTCCGACTCTGGTCAGCCACTGCTTTCTCTGCCGTACTCCTTCTCTGGGCAGCCCCTGTTTCTCTGCCCTGCTCCTACTCTGGTGATCCCCCACTTTCTCTGCCCTGCGCCTTCTCTGGCCAGCCCCTGCTTTCTCTGCCCTGCTCCTATTCTGGGCAGCCCCTGTGCTCTCTTCCCTGCTCCTACTCTGGTCATCCTCCGCTTTCTCTGCCCTCCTCCTTTTCTGGGCAGCCCCTGCTTTCTCTGCCCTGCTCCTACTCTGGTCATCCTCCGCTTTCTCTACCCTGCTCCTTCTCTGGGCAGCCCCTGCTTTCTCTGCCCTGCTCCTACTCTGGTCATCCTTGGCTTCCTCAGCCCTGCGCCTTCTCTGGCCAGCCCCTGCTTTCTCTGCCCTGCTCCTTTTCTGGGCAGCCCCTGCTTTCTCTGCCCTGCTCCTACTCTGGTCATCCTCCGCTTTCTCTGCCCTGTGCCTTCTCTGGCCAGCCCCTGCTTTCTCTGCCCCGCTCCTTTTCTGGGCAGCCCCTGTGCTCTCTGCCCTGCTCCTACTCTGGTCATCCTCTGCTTTTTCTGCCCTGCTCCTTCTCTGGGCAGCCCCTGCTTTCTCTGCCCTGCTCCTTCTCTGGTCATCCTTGGCTTTCTCTGCCCTGCTCCTTCTCTGGCCAGCCCCTGCTTTCTCTGCCCTGCTCCTACTCTGGTCATCCTCTGCTTTCTCTGCCCTGCTCCTACTCTGGTCATCCTCTGCTTTTTCTGCCCTGCTCCTTCTCTGGGCATCCCCTGCTTTCTCTGCCCTGCTCCTTCTCTGGTCATCCTTGGCTTTCTCTGCCCTGCTCCTTCTCTGGCCAGCCCCTGCTTTCTCTGCCCTGCTCCTACTCTGGTCATCCTCTGCTTTCTCTGCCCTGCTCCTTCTCCGGTCAGCCCTTGCTTTTTCTGCACAGCTTATCTCTTCTTATCCTCCCCTCGCTCTGTTTTTCCTCTGCTCCACCATCTTCCTGGCTCCTCTGGAGAAAATGCATTGGTGCCTCCACTAACGGACTTCTGCGAGGGCTCCATTGTAGGCCTGCCGCCCCCTAGATGGATTCCCCCCTTCATTCGACGAGCTGTGCTGTGGCTTCTTGAGCTGGCAGTGGTGGTCTACCCTCCCTGCTGAAGCCTATTTACTGATGGCCCCTCTTACTGACTCCTACATCTGGGCCCCTTCTCCCAATTGCCTTCTGGGAGGGGAAGGTGTAAGCTGGGGGTCTTGTGTGGACTTGATACTCATTGAAAACATCTCCAGAATCTTTCTGTTTTTCGGATCCTTTTCCCTTTGTACAACATTTAGAGGCTGTAATTGGACACACATCTTATTTACTTTGTATGCTGAATCCTTGGGCCGCAGCAGGTGTGTGAGGTGTACAACAACATGTACCATATTTAAAATGACTTTTTATAATGCTGTTCACAAATACACCTTTTCATAACATGTAATGTAATCAGTGTATTGGATTTTTATAAAGCCAACCTAGCAGGTAATGGGCCACTGAGCTAACGGGTATTAGTAAAGCAAATAGTTCAGCCCACTTCTTTACATTGAAATGCGTGTTGCGGGCCACATCACGAGTTGGGCGGTAGCCCTTAAATGCGGCAGGTAATGGTGTTACCGCTGCATTTAAGGGTATGCAAATCTCGGGTCTGCCGTGTTTACACGCAGAAAACATTCCCCTTTTTGGCGCAATTACCGTCGGCGGTATTACTGCTTGGTAATTGCGCTGAAAATTCACCATTGTGGACTCAATGGGGAATGGGCAGTAACCGTTAGGGCCCAACGGATGATCCGGCAGTAATACCGAAAGATGGGTGGCGGCTAATGCAAATAAAGTTGGGCGGTATCCCTGGAGGGATACCGCCCAACTCGTGATGAGGCCCTGTGTCTGTACAGGATATTGGCATCCAAAATTCTGCATGTTGGGCGAAATCAAAACCCATTTTTGTTCTCATTATTATATTAAATGGTCAAAAAAAGGTACCAAGAAAGCAGAGAGAAGCAGCCGCAGGAACTGAAGGACAGGAAGGCAACGAGGAAGCCCGGGAGAGAATGCAGACAAAGGAGGAGAGCAGGGGAGCAGAAATCAGTTCCATTTCTCGGTTCTGAAAATGTAATTATAAAAAGATAACGATACCATGTCAGAAAGAGCATGCAAAGAAAACATCTGTAGAAAATATGGATCTATATAACCATGTTGTAATGTTTCGAACCTCAAAAGCTAAAGTCAGTTTTTGATGGTGCAAAAATGGATTGAGTGAACATCATTAACTTTCTGGAAATGTTTCTTTTATAGGGCCTGATCTTATATTCAACTTGTTGTCTCTAAGGGGCGGCCCTCTACCCCATATCCTTTCACATATCCACTGGCGGTGTTCCTCGACTCCCTGGGGAAGCAGCCCTCATCGTCACATGTTAGAATGCAAGCTGGAAAAGTTTGGCTCCACCCTCTTGATACATGGACAAGGTTGCACGCTTCGTTCCTGGCACCCTGTCCCTCTCACAGGGTGCCAATATCAGGCACACGTGTCTACTTTCAATTTGTAGGAGCCACGGGTGTCTAGTTCTTCAGTGACCACCACTCTCGTGTGTCGGCGACGCGCTTGCGCCGAGGCGAGAAGTCGTGAATTGAAACGTGCAGAGTTTTCCATATGAATCCTGTGCTGTGTGATGACTCGCATTTCTAATGCCAAACAGTGCCTGTGGATTTAGCCCCACGAGGTACAATCTCAAGAAAAGCAGGTGTTTACGGTCAGTCTACATGGTAATGTTTTTTTTTTTTTTTAAGAATGTTGTACTTCTCGGGTGATATAAACGCAGTTGATAAAATGTTTTAAAATTCCACTAGAGAGGTGTCCTATTTCTATTTTAATGGAAGCGAATGGACTGTAGCCCGAAGTGGCTGGGCTCCAATCCACATGTTGTCTTCGATAATTCATCAACCCAGATTTTTCACTGCAGCGGTGACGCTGACTTAACTTCACTGAACCTAGTGCCTGGATTGCAACTGCATCAATATAGTGGAGTCCGTGAACTGTCGAATTACTTATTAGAGTTTCACAGCAATATATGGTGACTTGTACCTGGTTTCAAGATTACAAGCCTCAGAAGAAGAGCTCTCTAGCTCGAAACACGTGTCAGGCTGCAATTTTCACCAATTAAAATCTCAAACAACTGTACTGAACTGTCGTTTGTGTGCGCAGTGTGATTGCAAACAATCCTTTTGTGTTCAATTTACCTAGTGGTGGATTTGGCAGGTCCCCACTCCAGGCCCTCACCTGCAGCCCATTCAAACTAACCTAATCTACCAGTCCTTGCGCTGGTCCTCCACAGTCCCCTCCTGCCATTCCATTTGTTTTCGATAATTCATACACAATGTTTTTCATTGACTGCCTTCGGTATCGGGTAATATCGCCATATGTATGGTCGTAGGGAACAGCCACAGGCGATATTTTTAATGGGGATAATTTCTGGCATAAATGGGAGCAGGGGTTGCAGGGTTATCCCCCACTCCCTTTAAAAGAATATGGGGGATGCAGGAGTGTCGCCCACATGTTTAATGGGTTAATATCGCCGCTAAAATTCTTGTATGGCGATATTTTTGCAGGGATATTAACACATGGAACCCTGCCTTCTTTCATGTACACACTGCGTTTGTGTGCATCCGCATGTCATTTAGAGTAATTGACCATGTTTTTGGAGACATCCTTCCTGGTCTCCGGCTTTTCTCGTCCTGTCCCAACCCATTGTATATGAAGGTTCCTGGGAACGTTGATAGGTTGGTGACTGCATCGGCTCCTATGCGGGCGCCGGGTCAGGGGTCTTCCACACAGTTCTACTACAGTTCCCAATAATCCTCTCCACTTATGGACATGCAGAAGAATGTCTAGAGACTCTTGCATACCGGAAACCTTGCAAGACCACGATCTGTTTAGACCAAAGCGCCAAAAGGGCAGTTCTCCTCAATGAGCATTACATTCTGTTACAAAGTCCCAACCTAACTCTAGGAGCATATAATAGGTTAACCAAGGACCCCAGGCGCCTCCAAGAACATGCTCCTGGAGGTGGTATGAAAGGGTCAGTGAGGCATCCCCCACTTAGCCCACTTCTGAAGGCGGGGGACATTTGCATAAGGCATATTAGTACCCGGCGAGAGTCAAGCAGAATGCAACACGCATTCTGATTGGCTCTCGCCGGGTACTTACCCAGCCGAGAATCCTTCGATTCTCGGCCGGGACTCCAGCTGCCTTGTCCTCGGCGGGGGGGCGTTGCAGCCCCTCAGCCAATGAGGAGGCTCGAAGCGGGGCCAACCCCGCTCCGAGCCTCCCCACGGCTGAGAGGCTGCCTCCGCCACCCGCTGGGGACTCGGGTAAGCTTTTTTTTTTCCCTTCTCTCCCTCCTCCCTACCCCACCCCACTTACCTTCTTGCTCCTGCGTCCCTGGTGGGGGACGATGGTAGCCACCAGCAGTGTGGAGGCTCCGTGCCTCCACACAGCTGGAGGCTTCCATCGTCCCCTGCAGGGACGAAGGTACGTATTTAAAAAATAAAAAAAAATCTTCTCCCCCCTTCCCCTCCCTCCTGCCCCCCCCAACCCCACTTACCTTCTGTCACACTTGTGTTCCCAGCGTGTCCGCTCCCGAAGGCCGACATGGAAAGAGAAAACGGACTCCCGGTTTCCCTTTCCTGGCGGCCATTTTCTTGGTCGTTTTTTATTTTCTTTTTCTGTCACGAAACGCCACAGCGTTTCGGTACAGAAAAAAATGCTTTTAGTGCCCTGGTCACGCATATAATGCGGGCCGGGGTACTAATAGCAATATGACTCTCGCGGCGGGGGCATTACCAACTCAGGTAATGCCCCGGGGCCTTCGTTATAACTATGGGCCCCGAGGCATTACCTGAATCGGTAATGCCCCCGCCGCTCGGGTCATATTGCTTAATTAGGGACACTTTCTTTTTAAGATAGATAATGCAACAGGACCTGAAACAGAATTGAATCAGGAATGCAGTGCTTCCATTGTCTCCATATATGAGTACTTTATGTATTTCAAAAATCAGATAGAATTCTGGAGACTATGGGCCTCATTACATGGTAGGCGGTGAGCCATGACGCTATTAGCGCCATGGCTCATGCCGGTAAAATACCGGCACCGCCTTGGCGGAAAGGGGATTTACCGCCCCATTCCAAGGTTGGATGGGCGGGTAAATCCCCCTTCCGCCATTGCCCTTCCCCATTCCCATTTCTGCCCCACAGGGCTCTATGGGAATGGGGAAGGCGCTAATTATGGCACCACAATTTTGCGGTGCCGTAATTAGCTCCGAGGTCCCTTAGCGGGTTGGATTTTAACGCCTGCAAAAAGCAGGCGTTAAATCCCCCAACCCGCAAAGGGACCTCGTAGTAAGGCGGTAGGGATTTACCGGTACTGGTATTTTACCGGTACCGGTAAATCCCTAACGCCATCCGTGTAATGAGGCCCTATGCCTTTAAGAGAGCGGAGCCCTAAAACCTAAGCAAAACATTTACAGGCCGATTCATGTAATTCCTCTCAAAAGTGTTGCACGCGGCTGGCGCACAGCATGCCCGTGCGAATGTCTGCGCCAGCCACGTGCGATAAAATCAATTCCCGCGCACAGCGTATTCATGGATTCTCGCCTCCAAAAGCAGACGTGGTGCAGAGTGGCGCAGCGACCCTGCTGCAGCGCCAGTTACGCCCCCAAGAACGCCCTCGCGCAAGGAAAAGCCATCAAGATCGCAAAACCATTGCAAAGGGCTGCGCCAACACTGTACCAGTTTACCGGACTGGCAAAAGCGGGGAACGCGTATTACGGGCGTCGGGAACACGCGTGCGCGAGAAGATTCACACGTGATCGGGCCAGGGGGAGCGTGTGCGTGTATATCAGGGGTGCGCGAGAAGTTCTACACGCGAATGGCCTGGGTGCGTGTATTTCAGGGGTGCGCGGGAAGTTCCACACGCGATTGACCTGGGCGCGTGTATTTCAGGGGTGCGCGGGAAGTTTCACACGCGATTGCCCTGGGCACGGGAAGTTTCCCACGCGATTGCCCTGGGCGCGTGTATTACAGGGGTGTGCGGGAAGTCTCACACGCGATTGCCTTGGGCGCGTGTATTTCAGGGGTGCGCGGGAAGATCCACACGCGATTGGGCTGTGTGCGTGTATTTCAGGGGTGCGCGGGAAGTTTCACACGCGATTGGGCTGCGTGCGTGTTTTTCAGGGGTGCGCGGGAAGTTTCACATGCGATTGGGCTGCGTGCGTGTATTTCAGGGGTGCGCGGGAAGTTTCACACGCAATTGGGCTGCATGCGTGTATTTCAGGGGTGCGCGGGAAGTTTCACACGCGATTGGGCTGCGTGCGTGTATTCCAGGGGTGCGTGGGAAGTTTCACACGCGATTGGGCTGCGTGCGTGTATTTAAGGGGTGCGCAGGAAGTTTCACACGCGATTCCATCAGGGTACGTGTATTACAGGGGTGCGCGTGGAGCACCACACGCAATTTCATCAGGGTACGTGTATTACAGGGGTGCGCGGGGAGCACCACATGTGAATTGCATGTGTGGGTCCTCCCAGGTGTTCCCTCTACACCCTCCACGGCCCCTGCAGGTTGCTCACACCACAGGGGCCTACCCTGCACATGTCCTGCAGGCACCCCATCCACCATGGCCATGCCCCCCAGCCAACCCACATGTCAACTTGCACTACTGCCCACCAAAGCATGTCCCCCTGCACCCCCAGCCACAAGGGGCACCCTCCACCAGGCTCCCACCCATGTCTCCCACCCCCCCACCCCCCAGCACTGCGGGGCACCTGCCAGCAGGCCCCCACCCATGTCCAACTCATGGTTCCCACCCCCCAGCACTGTGGGGCACCTGCCAGCAGGCCCCCACCCATGTCCAACTCATGTTCCCCACCCCCCTCCACCCCCCAGCACTGTGGGGCACCTGCCAGCAGGCCCCCACCCATGTCCAACTCATGTTCCCCACCTCCCCCCCACCCCCCAGCACTGTGGGGCACCTGCCAGCAGGCCCCCACCCATGTCCAACTCATGTTCCCCCCCAGCCCCCCCACCCTCCAGCACTGTGGGGCACCTGCCAGCAGGCCCCCATCCATGTCCAACTCATGTTCCCCACCCCCCCACCCCCCAGCAGTGCAGGGGCACCCTCCACCAGGCCCTCGCCCATGTCCCATCCATGCCCCCCTGCACCTGGTCCCAACAATCCCCAATCATGTCAAGCAATGAGATGATATGACACATTGAAGGATGAAAATAAAAATGTATTGAAAATCAACTTGAATGGAAATGAAATGAGAAAAACCACAAAGCAAAACAACCAAAAGAAGATGAATGTCCATGAAAAAAAATCAAAAACACACAGCACCATCAAAATGAATGGTGTCCAATGTCACAGTCAGAAAAGTAATCCAAGTGTAAATGATAAACAAAAACCATTGCTCCATGGCGATGAAAAAAATAAAAAAAAAAAAGAATCCATTGAAGAACTATTTACAAGATAATCCCGTGTCCATGAGCCCAACCAAATGAAACCTAACTATGACAACTAACAACCAAATAAAAAAAAAAATGAAAGGAAACCTAACACTAACTATATAACTATATACAAAGGCGGCGGGCAAGTCCAGCGGCTCACTCCGTGGTGTTCCGGGCCAGGGCATCATCGAACTCCTGTTCGATGTCCCGGAGGCGGTCCTGTTCCATGGCCCGAGGGTCCGCAGGGACGACGCTGCCTCCTCCTCCAACCCCCTGCGGATTGCCTCGAGGCACTTGGCCCGCCTCCAGGCCCTCCGCATGGAGTTCTCCGCCCTGACCATTGTGAGCCGGGCCTCTTCCGCCCGCCGCCGCTCCGCACCTATATGCTGGCCCAACCGCTGCCACACGGAAGACACTTCCCGTCCTGGGTCCTCCTGCCCTCCGGCCGATGCCTGCCCCTCCGATGTTGATGGCCCCGAGCCATGATGCCTGCCACGTTGACTCCACTGCTGCCTCCGATGCCACTGCCTCTGCCAGCACGACGGCATCCAGGCTGATGGAATCCACCGACGCCGTCGTGCACGTGCCCTGCCTGATGATGCCGGCACATCCTCCATCTGCTGGGGTACAGTTGCTGTGGTGTCCACCCCTGCTGGACCTCTGACTCCCGACTGTGGCAGGGATGGGATCCCCACCGAGCTGGCTGCATTGGTCAGGACAGGTCCACAGAGGGCCCTGGTGGCATCTGGGCCGGAAGACGGCAAGGAGAACGACTGGCGTATAGTCTACACAGAGGAGGAGAGGGCCGCCAGATTGGCCGACACATGCAGGAAACCCCCGAACATGGACGATCCCAATTGGGCCAGGTCGGCATGGTGCTCTTCGTGATGACGTGCGTGCTCCTCCTGGGAAGCACGCACGTCATCACGAATCACAGCCGTGCGCTTCGCGACCCCAATCGGGACCTTCTCCATACGGCCAGGGGTCCACTCGTCCGCAGGTGGAGGGGAGTCAGATGACATGGACATCCCCTCTACCTGCGGACGGGCCTGGGACGGGACATCTCTGCTGGTGCATGGTGGTGCACCCACAGGGTCAGGGAGAGCGACATGCACAAGCCCCTCCACGGTGACCTGTGCTGCCTCCTGCCCTTGCCCCTGGACTGCACCACTTGCACCAGCAGGGATGCCCCCACCAGGCCCCATGTGCGCCTCAGTGGCGGCCTCCTCTGTGGAAACCACCAACCTGGATGGCTCCTCACCATCTTCCGCCGTAGCAGGCCACTGTGGGGGCTCACCCACCCCTTCCGCTGCAGCCGTGGGGGCATCCCCGCCGCCTTGCTCCACAGCCCATCTCCGCCATCTCCGCCCTCTTCTTCACTAGCCGCTGCGTAGAGGGAGACATAGAACACAAGCATCAGGGTACTGTACAATGGTCCCCTAGACAGGAAGCAATAGCAGATGAGTGCCACTGTCAAAGTACACTTCCATCATGTCCCTCCACAACACATGTGTCAGTCCAGGCAAAACACACACAGTGACAGTCATGGTGCATGCCATGGACATTTCCATACATGGCCAATGGACTCTCGAAACATACAATGTAATGGAACTCACATGCATCATGGGTCATGCCTATCACATGCACACACTTCACCTCAGTCACATCCATCTGGCCCTGTACACCCCAATCACAGTGGATACAAGGATGACTAGGCTGCATCAGTGAATCTGTAAATTGTCACAGACATGTGTCATGCATCCATGGCATTCACAAGTCACAGACACGCAGGTCAGGCACACAGACATGGATACCATATATGTACCTGGCATCAGCACCCATCCCTCACCCCCACCCATGTCCAGGAACAGAGACTGCCATGCTCTCATGTGTACAATCTGCATAGGGCTCCCCATGTCGCATTAAAACACATGCAACAACCGTGCGGTTCACACATTACTGGTCGCACATGCATTACCATGATGTCCCTGCACACATACATGCGTACATGGCCTATGTCACACATACAGGCAAGTATCAGGCAACCAGCACACTGCAACATGCCCTGTCTCACACAGCAATGCATGACCACTTACCGCTCAACTCCAGACGGGTCTCCCTTTCAAGGACCTGGGCGTGGAGCGCTGGGTGTACGCGTTGCAGGACCCTCATCTGGATGGAACTCATGCGGCCCCGGCCCCCCTCCACGAGGCGCCGGGCCTTTATGAGGGTCCTGGACCTCAAGTCCTCCCAGCGCTTCTTGACCTTCTGGATGGTGCGGGTTGCCACCCCCTCCGCGTTGATGGCAACCACACAGTCGGGCCAGATCCTCTCCCGTCCTTCCTTGTTGGCGCGGGACGATCCGAAGAGGGCATCATACTGCCCCAGGACTTGCTCCACCAGGGCACCATCTTCGGTGGCAGTGAAGCTGGTGCCCCTCTGGCCGGGGGTTGCCACTGGTGCCAGATGTTGATGTGCCCGACATGGCAACCCCAGGGGCAGGAGTGGGTGGGCAACTGGGTCCTGGGGCTGGGCTGTGGAGCAATGTTATCCAATTCGGGAGTCTTCTGTTCCAGCAGGGGTGGACACAGCAACTGGACCCCTGCAGATGGCTGATGTGCAGGCACCCAATGGCAGGGCACGGTGGCAACAGGCAGGCAGGCAGGCAGCAGCAGATGGCACATGGGAGGCTGCTCGGGGCACTGGGGGGCAGTAATTCGGCCTTCTGGGCAGGAGCGTGGTCTTCCGTGTGTTTTCGCCTGGCCAGCTTGATACGGAGTGATTTGGCACGTGAAAATCCTGCACGTCAGCGTGAAATTCGAGGAAAGGGGCTTAGCGCGTAAGCGATTTTCATTGGACCAAAGGCCCTTACAGTGTAAGCGCGTCTATGACGTTTCGCGCACGGGCTTTGCCCTGGCAGGGCTTGGAGATCCCGTGTGCCTTTACACTGCTCTGTACGTGCTTTTCGTGCGGTGCATGTGTTTTCCATCCGTTGGGGTTCACAAACTATTACTTCACAGCGGGTGTTGGCTACGCGTTCTTCTACACGCAAGGCAGACGGTGAGTGGTACCCCGCTCCCCCCCAGGCTCGATCGCGTGAAAAACTTCACACGCACCCCTGAAATGCCCGCACGCAGCCCAATCACGTGTGGAACTTCTCGCGCACCTCTGAAATACACGCACACGCTCCCCCAGGCCCGATCGCTTGTGAAAACACCCGCGAGCCCCTGAAATACATGTACCCCGCTCCCCCAGGACGATCGCGTGTGAAAACACCCGCGAGCCCCTGAAATACAGGTACCCCGCTCCCCCAGGCCCGATCGCGTGTGAAAACACCCGCGAGCCCCTGGAATACACGTACCCCGCTCCCCCAGGCCAATCGCGTGTGGAACTTCACGCGCACCCCTGAAATACACGCACACGCTCCCCCAGGCCAGATCGTGTGTGAAACTTCGCGCGCACCTCTGAAATACCCGCACGCAGCCCAATCGCGTGTGAAACTTCACGCGCACCCCTGAAATGCCCGCACGCAGCCCAATCGCGTGTGGAACTTCTCACGCACCTCTGAAATACACGCACACGCTCCCCTAGGCCCGATCGCGTGTGAAAACACCCGCGAGCCCCTGAAATACACGTACCCCGCACCCCCAGGCCCGATCGCGTGTAGAAACACCCGCGAGCCCCTGGAATACACGTACCCCGCTCCCCCAGGCACGATCGCGTGTGAAAACACCCGCGAGCCCCTGAAATACACGCGCCCAGGCCAATCGCGTGTGAGAAACTTCTCGCGCACCCCTGAAATACACGCGCCCACGCCAATCGCGTGTGGAACTTCACGCGCACCCCTGAAATACACGCACACGCTCCCCCAGGCCCGATCGCGTGTGGGCCTTCTCGCGCGTGTAGGACTTTGGCGCACATTTTTTTCCTGCGCAGGGACGCTACCACCTGCTTTCGTGTGGCAGACATGTATGGGCCTGTGCGCGTCTTTGGCCGTGCACTGTTTTTCCCTATTCGATTCCATGAATACATGTTGTAGGCGAGCGTGAGGGCGTTCTGTGCACTTGCCTCCGGTACTTCCCCCGTGACGCCCACATTTTCACGAGTTGTTCCCCATTCTGCGTGTGACGCCCCGTGTTACGCCTACTTTTGTTATGTGCGCCACACTATGTGCGAATTAGCTGTGGCCTTATCGCACGGCGTTCGATGACCTGTGCGCCGGCGTGCGCCGGCGTGCGCCGCGCACTTTTTCAGCGCACATCCCACATTTCGCGCGTGCACGGACTTCCATGAATTGATGTGCGATGTTTTCTGTGCGATTATCGCACTTGCGCTGCGATTTTCACTATTTCTCTGCGAATCGCACGTTTTCGCACGCGTGCGCCGTTTTTTCGGCGCACATTGATTCTATGAATCGGCCTGTTAGTGAATGAACTGGGGCCCTATAACACCGTTATTGGACACATGCTTAAACATCAGAGATGCCCTCAAACTTCCTGCGGCACTTGCACCTCGAGCCCGTACAGATGTCAGAGGCGCAAAACAGCTTTTTCCTGTGTCGTTGACACGATGAGTCTGCATAACAAACCAGGACAGTTTTTGTTTCCCTCTCAACCTGAGGGCCAAAAGAGATAAAGTAGCGAACCAATAAAATTCAAAGGTGCTTTTATTTTGCTCACCCTCATTTAACACTTCTGCAGAGCGCGAGCACCAGCTACATGGTTGTAAAGGCCAGGAACCTTGTGGGCAGCCTGGGACTGCAGCATCCCCACAGTTGATGAGAGTGCAATCCAAGATGGCGGATGAGCCTTTTGAAAGCGTGTTGCATGCCCCCTTATTTGAATTATCTTTGGACATCAGAAAAAGGAGGATTTAGCTTTCCAAGGAAGGCGCAAGACCTGTCCCCCAGCCGTTCCAACGGAGCACTTGGAGCGACCTGCTGTTTGAGCCAGTATGGCAGCTGATGGGTCCACTGGTATCCAGGACTCTGCCACCCGGGTAGTGGCAGACATGCAAGTGTTCTATGGCAACCTTTCTGGCTGGGTAGGGCAGAAGATTTTATCTGAACCGCTGAGGCTCTGGACTGAGTCTCACAGCAACCCAGTGACAAAGGAACAACACTGCGCTCTGGTTCCCACCTCAAACCGCTTTTCAGTTACACAAACCAGACATTGCCTGCCTATCCCAAACTTCTTTGCACCAAGTGCTGTTGCTGCTTTTTGAACCACACTGCATGTTGGACCAAATCGAAGCCCTCATTTACCCGATGCTGGCTCTCTACCATAAAACGTGTAAATGAAATCCGGAACGCTGGGATTGTAAGAATGAAACCTCCACTCCAGACACTCACCTCTCCTATCACTATGCTCACTCTCTACTCTACACCATCACACAATAGAGCGCAGCTACAGCCATCAATCAATTTCGGCCTAGCTGCTCACGTACAAACAATACTCCATGACCACCTCATCATCCTACTAGAACGCAGCTATACCCCACGAAAAAACGGCCTAGCTGCACACATAAGTATCCTACATACGCCTAACGCAGCCAGGTTCTAGTCTCGGAGACCAACCTACAGACTGCACACATTCAACTGATCTAAATACCACCACACCTATTGTTAGGATGCAGCTACCATCAGGCAAACGCACCAGCTGGATACATATTGAGAGCACCCAAGCACTGTATGATACCCTACTCTCTCGACTGACCTGGACTCCGGTCCCCGAGGGCATTCAAGCAACAAGCGCTTTGAGGTCATAGCAATGATATATAGAGCACTATATAAATGCCAATTAATATAACATAACAGAAAGCTCCCAGACTCCTGGATTGGCTATGACGAGACAAAAGAGCAAGCCTGAAAAATATTAGTAGTGGTCATGTTCCCCTGGCCTTATTTTATGGGACCCAGAGATATTCAGCCTCCCACTTTTTATCCTTCTAAAAGACATACTTTGAACTGCCCATTTCTACAAACACTATTTTCGGTCTATGCCTTTTTTCAGTCCCAGAGTGCCCTTTTATCAAAATGTCTGCATACTTTGTGATGTTCTTTTGAGGGGTGTATTTTTGTAGAAATTCGATTGAACATTTTTTAATGTTGGTACCAAAGTACTTTTGTTGTTTTGGATGCTTTCATCCCTCTGAAGAGGATAGTCAGTCCTCAGCCGATACTATCTTCAAGAGGCAAAGCAGAATACCATTCAGGCTGTGCCTTTCTGATTGACACCACTGCTGGTTTAGTTGACGTGTGGGGCTGAGTGGGAGTAAAACTACCACTTGTCCTCATACTCCTGCAGAGCAGAAGGTATATTGTTGCTGGAGGATTTCCAGTTGTCGAACTAGCCTTGTTTGAATCCGCCCCAACCACTAGTTTAGCCCTTTGCTGTCCAACTGCTGCCACCCTTGTCTCGTCAACATCTATCGCTTCACCTCCCAGAAGAACCTGGGTATGCACAACTTGCTACACCACTCACGTGCCAAAGACACTCCTCTCTACCCATCATCACCAAACAAGAAAATAAATACCAGGTCCATGCCTTTACATCATGGATGGCAAGGATTTTTTCCTGAAACACAATAGTAAGTAAATGTAAATATTTTTAGTAAACACCTTTATGATCTCACATTATTCACACCGCATCTGGAATGGGAACAATGGGGCACATACTGGGCAGTTCATAGCAATCCTTGGCAAATGAGCAAGTGTCCGGGCAATAGATGTCTGTCATTGGCAATGGGGAAAGCCGCTGGGCGTTTCATTGCAATCCAAGGTGATGGGCAAAATATCTATGCTATTGTTGAGAATCTATTTAAATGGGCAAGCTTCTGGGCATTCAATGAAAGTCTGGAAAGTAAGTGTGCCTTTCGCAATCATTCATAGTGGTGCGTGCACGGTTGCTTTATGGCACGGTCTCTCAATTGCGGAGAGATAAGCATTTGGTGGCTATTCATAAAAAGGAGGTTATAGTCACATTGGAGAAGGTATTCCTGAACCATACACAAGATTCAACAGCAAAGGGAAACAACGCAGTCCCCCTCTGCTAGGACCAGAGGAGGGTGGAGGGACCATGAAACAAAAGTTAGCATATACTCTAATGGTAATGAAGTATGTTGGTTTAGAACATATTCTGCGAATTCATTGACCGCAAGCTATTCTTTCTTCCTATTGGTCAAAGTCCATGAGCGGTAGATGAATGGGCACAGCCATCATCTAATGCCTTAAGTATGATCTGTTACGGCAAAAGGGGAGAAGCCACTGTTAACATCACAATTAATGTAGAGGTGTGGCAATGGTGTGTGCCGGAATTAGTCCTTCTTTGTATGGTGCTGCAATGCTGATTCCCCCATTACGGGGTATAGCATAGTGCCAATTCTCTTGTCTAATAATGTGATATTGCTATTTAAGGGAAATGCATTCGGCAGGTTATTTGGGACATTAAGTTTGTATCATGAAAGTGATCATCATCGATGCCGTAAAAAGAACAAAGGTTTTTCAATGTAAGAAGGAATTCAAGGGTACAGAAAAATTAAGCATGATATGGAAAAAACTGGCACTGTGGGACCATTTTTATTTTTTCTCTGCCTAGCTATGTCCATCTTTGTTTGAGTGTCTGAAGTAGTCTTGTAGGACAGTATTTTGCCCTTTTGGCATTATACAGATGTTACATGTTTGGCTGTGTTTACTGTACAAACAGCGGTGCTTTCATGCCTGTGATCTACTTCCATAACTTTAATTATTCCAATAAGCATGGATTTTAACAATCAAAATGGGAAGCCTAGAATGTTAACTTGATAAATTAGACTTTTGTTTCACACTCCGAGGAGTAAGCAACACCAGGCGTTTTGGATCCTAAATTTTCTTGCTCCATCCGAATACCAGAAGCCATGGCAGTGTCTGACAAAGAAGTCAATGTTTGCAGCTGCTTGAAATCTTTCTTACACCCCCACATCCTCCATCTATTTTGTTTCTGGGTCTCAATAGGTGTCACAGGACTGCTAGATCATAACCAATGTTTCTACAGTCATAGCGATTTTGGGTGGTGCAGAGATCTGGTTAACCACGTTTGATGCCAAAACATGTCTATATTAGAAATTAACTGTAATAGCAAATTCATTGCGATGTAAGCTCACAACTATAATAGTTATTTAAGTATTAAAATTATCTCATATCCCTCTACTGTAAACAGCTGTGCTGGATTTGAAAGAGACGAAATTGCGACTATTGTAAATACATTGAATTGCTCCCGCTCTCCCGCTACCTGACAAACTGGAACTGGCAAAAATTGTTTAAAAAGAAATCTGATTTTTGGGCAACTATTTCGGCAGATTTTGATCTCTGCGGTAATGCCCAAAAGCTGGAGGAGGTCAATATTGATTCCTATTTTCAAAAAGGAAGACCGCGCTAACCCACAAGATTACCGTTTGTTGGCAATGATCGACATTAGCCAAAAAATCTTTTCTAACGTTTTATTAAGAAAACTTTGTAGTTGGGTTTTAAATAAAAACCTTTTAACCCCATTGCAGACTGACTTTCGAAAAGCCTACCTTAGATAATATCATTGCATTATATTTTATTATTTTTGCTTGCTGTAGCAAAGCAAATTCCAACCTTGATATAGGTTTTGTAGATTTTAGCAAAGCATGCAATACTATCTCGCGCCCATTGTTGCGGACTAAACTGGCAAATTGGGGCATTGACTCTTTCTTATTATACGTTCTTAGATCTTGGTACACTAATACCGCTGTCACTGTGCACATTAATCAGCAGGGGGAACTTACTGATGAAATTCCAACCAACCTTGGCCTCAAGCAGGGTCGTGTTTTGTTCCCCTTCCTGTACAATCTCTATGTTGCCGGCATGGGTACTGATTTTGAATCTGCCCGCAATTTTCCTCCCTCCATAGGAAACACCCTTGTTCCCTGGATCGGGCATGCAGAAGACACTATATTACTAAACCGCAGCCCGATCGGTCTTCAACACTCTTTGCATGCTCTTATTGCTTATGCATATCCAAATTCCTTTAGAGTAAATATAGCAAAGACAAAAATAATGAATATAAAACAGAAACCAAAAAAACATAGTTTCACCTAGTATTGCAACGGGACCTCATTTGAAGTTATAGATACATATATCTATGTTGCTGTCCCTTTTTCTCCCAACCCTACCCAGCAGTTTTACGGTGGCCATATTATAACTAAAATATTGAACAAATGGCTGCTGTTAAAGCGATTTGCACAAATAAAGGGAGGGCATAATAATCTGGGCTTGGCTTCCATTTACTGTAAGAGCATCCTTCCTGGGATACTATAAAGCCTTGCAGTATTGCCTGAGAACATGATGAAGTGGGTGGAGAAGTTTGAAGGAAAACCTCTGCACTCTACTTTGGGTGTCCCAAGCACAGTCCCTGTTGAGGTACTTCATTGTGATCTGGGAGTGCCTTCGAGCCACGCTCTCTGAGTCACGCCACAATGTAGCCTCTTTATTACCATCTTGATATCTTCTCACTCGGCTAATACCTTAGTGGGCATGTTGGGACATCAATACTTAAAGAAATGCAAGAATACCTTCCGAATACAGCTACGCAATACAGCTAGATTTGATACTGCATCCCTATCCCATGGCAATATCCCCCCCAAAAAATTAAGGAGTTGGATCTGATCTCCAACATCACTTACCTGAGTAATATAGGGGAAGCATGGTAACACAGCTATGACATTGACACAATGGGTACAATTTGTAAAACCTTGATTGAAGTTGTTGGTGCTGGAAGAACTCCTACTTTGCCCTATAACTAAGATGGGCGTAGTCACGACCATCAAACGATAAATAAAACAGTCTGAGTGCAGTCCGTCAAATCAAAATGTCCTATGCTAACAATACCTAATGCCTGCCCTATCTCTTGTTCAAAAAGTCTATAAAGGAGAAATGTACGCAAAGGAAGAATTAGTGTTCCAAAAGAATAAATGTGGTTGAACCAGGTCTCTTCCTCATGTTAGATCTCACAGAGTAAGGCAGTCTCTGTAGGCAGTATGACACACCCTGGCTCGGTTTTCAACACAATTAATAGTTCCAAAACATGGATCGAGGCCCGCTTGGCCTTCCACGTGAAAGTCTCTTTTCCTGACTTCAAAATAATGTTCCAACAAAACGTTCATGTAGGTCCCCCTCTGTCGGGCTCAGACCTCTCACAACAAAGTTCATGTAGCTCCCCCTCTGTCAGGCTCAGACCCTTCACAACAAAGTTCATGTAGGTCCGCCTCTGTCGGCTCAGACCCTTCACAACAAAGTTCAACAAAAACTTGCAAGGGGGCTCTGTTACACTTCGGCTCACACTCTGTCGGGGTGAGACCCTTCACAACAAAGTTCACATAGTTCTCCCTCCGTCCATCTTAGACCCTTTACAACAAAGTTCAACAAAAACTTGCAAGGGGCTCCCTTCCCCAAGCGTTTTACACTTTGGTTGGTCTCCCTCTATCAGGCTCAGACCACTTTCAGATGTCGAAGACTTTCAAATGTGCGTGACTTTATCTACAGACCACCGCAGGACCACTTTGACTTGAAGTTCAAGGTTTAACTTTCACTCTCCCCTTTTCTAGGAGTTAACTTTGCTTACTTCACTTTTGCCATTCATTTGCTTTATCGATTCAAACAATGTACCTTTCACATTGATTTTCGAGTGGACTACTTCCTTTCACCAGACCACTCTGTTACTTAGTATTGCTGATTTCACAGTTGTCCTTACTTCAAAGTTCTTTCACAGGTCTGCCTTTCTTTGCCTCTCATCCACACGTGTGCAGCCTTTACTTGCGATATAATGTTGCTGCTTTAAACTTTAACACACACCAGTCTCTCAGGTTGCTTGCCAACTCACCGGCTGTGTGCGTTTCTTTCTTGGTTTTACGATTTCCAATTCACAAGTCAAGGATAGTACCACAGGCTTGGCCTCACCACCCCAACTCTGCCATTCACCCAGGAGGGTCGCTCGTGTCCTTGAAACTAAATACAGCCTTCTGATGTGGGATCTGGCCTTCTCCATGTGTCTTTCGTGCCTTGACTGAGGCAATGACCTCCAGTAGGGAACTCTTGGGGTTTTCGACCTGCTGCTCTTGTCTCTGGGTCTGTCGTTCTGCTCCTGTAGGTTTGCCTTCGCCCCAGAAGTTCTGCTCTGTAAGGAACTCATGGTGGCAACAGTAAAGACAGACACAAGTGATCACAGTGCAAGGGTGTTTATTAAACTGTATGCAGGTTGGAAAAATGCCTAATCTAAACCTAAATCTAAGATGGGAGCAAGCGTTGACCATCAAATGGAAATAGGGCAGTCCTAGTGGCGTTGTGTCAAATAAAAATGGCCTATACTAAGAAACCTATTGCCAAACCTTACCACTAATACAAAAAGGGTGTGGGATGGTTTTCAAGAAAAGAAAGAAGTGTTCACAAGTAATATGTCAGGATGCAGTTGCTTGGATCTCCCTTCTCCACGTTTTGAGCATGGGCTAAAGTGGGATCTTGGAGCACAGCACACATTCAAGCTTTCCCAGCACGAGTAGACAGTGTCACTTGCAGCTATCAGGACTATTGATGGCCAAGTCTTGTTTCTCGTATAAGTCTCTTGCCTTCGGCGGCCTGCCATGTTCAATAACAAAACAAAAGTTCCTTCAACAAAATGAAAGTTTGTTTCCTGGTTTTACTTAGGGTGTGGATTCTTCACCCGTGGGTACCACTCTTCTGGGCGCTGACCCCTGTTTCTCGTGGTTTTGTGTGATCGTTCTTCACCCTTCAGATCTCCCTCTTCTGGGCTTGGATCCTAAAACATTTCCTATCGATATCAAGGCCTTTGGGGTTGGGGTTTTCTGGACCCGAGGGCCTGATAGGTTTACCAACAAAACAACAAACTAACACAAAGATCTGTTCCACGCATTTCTTAGTTGATGGATTCACCCCTGCGTGCCCCTCTTGTGGGTGCAGACTCCTCTTTACTTTTAGACTCCCTCCTCATATGTCCTTTCACTTATAAATCTTAATGTCTTTTTAAACAGTTCCAGTGGGCATCCCTCGGCCGGCTTCACCTTTGTCAACACACTGTTACCTGGGACTTTAGATTTTTCGCCCTCTTCATCAGCATCCCTCTTCCGGGTTCAATGTTTACAGGATTCACTTCCCTTGCTTTCTCATGTGGTGGGATTCACTTCCCTTGCTTTCTTCATAGTTCTTAGGTCAAAGGCTATCGACTGTACAGAGATTTTGCTTGACCTCTTGTATGACCACTTTGACCTATCTTGGCGGCTCTCCTACGGCATTCTGGTATCTGTAGTTTTACTCAAATGGGAATCAACCAGAATTTCTCAGAGCAGCACCCACGTGGTGCCGGTCCCCTTCTGCAGCTGGTCTCCCCTTTACAATTTGACAGTTCTTTGAACTTTTCTTACTTTGCCACTTTGCGACTTTTATTCACCACAATCCGGTTCTTATTGGTCTCCCTTTGGCTCACCGGCTGTGATGAACCAACCGCTTGGCTTTTCTTGTAGCTGGAGTCAAGGCCGGTACCACAGTAACAGGAGTCTCACTTGGTCTAGCTTATCAGCTTCGATTTGCTGTGTGTACCGCTGACATCTGCTGCAACTCACTTGAGCCATTGTCCTCCGTCTTACGATTCCCTTTGTGGAGGTTTTGCAGGGTTTTGTCAAAAAGAGCAACGTCGTGTCTCTCCTCATCAGCCTCTCGATGTTTGCCACCTTTGTCCTCCTTTCGAACTGCCGGATCTGGGTAGCTGTTTCGTTGTGTGGTCTGCCTTGCTTGTACTGTGGTCTCTTGCTCCACCTTTTTTTTCCCTGTGGGGGAAGGGAAAGGGCCGTCAGTTGTGTGTGATTCTGATCAATTGCCTACTTTGCCTGGCCCTTGTGTTGGGACATGTCAGGTAAACGGATCTGGTGTTAGTCCGTTCTCTGGTGTGTCGTGTGAAAGTGTTTGTATCAGAAAAGGAGGGGGGCAGTGTTTTTGAATGTCCTACGTGGTAGGATGGGGAAACAGTGTTATATGGAATTACAACTCTCATATTAGAGGGGTTTTTGGGGACCTCGGAAGTGTGGGTTTTGGAGGGGTTTTCAAATGAGTAGGAGGGTTTGTGAGGCACACAGGAATGACTGAATTATTACTATGAAGTGAACAGGGAGAATTGTAGGATTGGTAGAGTTTTTTCTGAGCAGATGGGCAGTGAAGAAATAGTGACTAGAGGAGCGTGGAAAAGAATGACCGGGTGGATGCAGGTAGGGAACAGAAAAACAGGGATTCTGGGAGGTGCGGTTTTGAAGTGCAATGGGGTATGGGGTTTGGGGTCCTAGGGTATTTACCGGATATGGAGGGGACATCGGATTGGGACAGGAGAGTTCTGATTGGAGGAAGGAAGGTAGATGTAGTACAGCCTATGAAGATTTCAGGGATCTCGCCTCCTCTCCAGTCCAACACGGCATCTCCCTGGGGTTATTCTCCTGAGCATAACCCTGTGCTCCTGTACCCAGGTGATCTATTCTCGCTTTTTGGTCCCAGGGTTGGGATCGGATCGTACCGTGCCAGCCCTTCTTTGGCTACTTGAATAAGGGTTTCTCGGGGCTTGCTTGGGAGAATACCCTCAGGTTTCTCACAGCTAGTACTCGTGTTCCGCATTACTCAAAGTGTGTCTCTAGGTTACGCTTTTTTATTCGTGTGAGGAGAGCTAAATGGTATCAGGTGTATGCACTTATAGTCAAGTGCCTGACTTTGCCTGACCCGATTAGCGCGACATGTCCAGTAAGATTTGTGAAAGTTAGTGTTGTTACTTTCAGTCACCCTCTTCCTCGGCCCAGTGTTTGTGTAAGAAGGTGAGTGGGGAGTTGGGACCTCAAAAAATCCTAAAAAATAGGATGGGTTAGATAAACAAAATAAGGGGGAATACCGCGTCTCACCACCGGCTGACTCAGCCCGTCCCCGAAGACCCCTCACCCAGGAGATCCTCCCACACTGGTCCACCCCCAGGAACTGGATCCAAAACCAATGGCCATGTCCTGGCCACCTGGATGATAAGTCCCCGAGGACCAGCAGGTGAGACACCCTTTGGTTTCTCAGAGTAATAAGAAAATATATGCTGTGTACAGCACACAAGGGTTTCGGGGAGATCATCTCAGTTCTTACTTAACTAAACTTTGCCCCGTTAAAATATGCAGATTCATTACTTATCTGCGATTTAATATTTCACCCACATGCAAGCATGTAGGCCGGTGGCACAAATTACCACATACTGAGCAGCGTTGCCGTCTTTGTAACTTAACACTCGAAACAGCATGCCATCTATTGACACAATGCCCCGAGATGGAGTTTTGCTATGTAAGGAATTATCAGTATGGCTTGCGACTGATCAGTTCTGGAGTTCTATTTTCGGGGCTGCATCAATTGTTATTCCCGCAGCTGCCTTTCATGTCTAGAACAAAGCTCTACGACAAATTGCTTTACTAAATTAATCTTAATTGTCTGTCTGATTTTACTCTTTTCCCTATTATATTTAATGTTTTTATTTTAATTGCTTTATGGATTGTATGCACTGATTAATTGTATGTATTCTACGTTTTTTAACAGGTTTCATAATTTTATGTGCGAAAAGGTTTGCTGTTAACCATATGCACTAATGAAATAAAAAAATAATAATAGTTATTGTTAATCATCAGGAAAGAGTGATCGTTTTTTGCTAAATGAGGATTGTTTGAATAAGAGAAATGTGCCCCTCCCACACCTCTGCCCCAGAGGCATTTACGCAGGTGCAACCAGTGATCCTTATTTAGTGCTTTCCGGCAACACACTCTGTTGCTATCTAAGCACGAGACCCGTCCTAGGGTAGCTTCCCCTGTTCTATTTAACCTTTTTATTTTTAGTTTTCTCCACCATTTTGTATTTCTTTTAATTATTCTTTATCCTAACAGAGAGATATAAAAGACAAAAACATACATGGCAATATTGCAGGTTTATTAACCCTATGCACCTAGAAATCTACATACGTTTATTTGTATTTTTTTTCCGTGTCCTAGCCAAAAGAGTAGTAGGAGGCAAAATCCCCATCTACTGTCAGCGTTAGTAGGATTCGACCCTCCTTCCTGATCCAGCCCTTCCGCCCACTCCTCACCTGGTATCTCAGTGTCCGTGGGTTTTTGGAGTTCTTTCTTCCACAGGGCCCTCTTCTTCTGAGGCGGATAGGGTCTGCCTCGGTAGGAAGCCACCCTGACCTAAATCAGAGAGGTCAAGGGGGGCCCCTCTACCGGAACAAACTATCGGGGGAAAAAGCCTTCCGGCATAAAAACCCCCCTCTGAGTGAAGTGCGTGGGAGCCTTGGACATGCAGCCTGGAGGAGAGCCTGGAGACGCCGCCTGGAGGAGAACCTGGAGATGCCGCCTGGAGGGGAGCCTGGAGATGCCGCCTGGAGGAGAGCCTTGCGACGTGGTAAGCACAGGGGGGAAGCCACAGATAAAAAATAAGAAGCCCAGGGAAAGAGCAGAAAAGCTAGCAAGCCGAGGGGAGCAGAGCGAGCGAGAAAGGTAAGCAGAAATATAATGGCCGGCAGGGCCAGGGGAGACAAAAACTAAGAAGAGAAAGCTTGAGGGAAACAGAACGGAGGAAAAACTGAGGAGCGTTTCACCCGAAAGCCTAGTGCGAAGGGTTGCAACGCACAGGCTTCCGGGTGGAAGCGAAGAAAAAGGCGATTGGAGGCGAGGCCGCCAAGACTAGAGCACTGCATAGCAGTGCGAGAAAAAACGTGGCGGGGCGATTCAATGGCCGCTTAAGCGCAAATTAAGGGGGTCTCTTGCGATTAGGCAGAGAAGTCAGTAATTTCCCCATAGGTCTGTGAGCGACCAGTCTTCTTTCTCTTGCCTAACTGATAGTTGTTTCTTCGGTTTTGATCAGCACAGCAAATATAAACTGCTTTTTTCTCCCCTATTTCTAACATGTTCGGTCTCAATGTCGGCCGTTTCACAGTACCATTTTAGATTCATCCCAATTCCTCGCAGACTTTTTGAAGTAAGTATTTAAATCTCCCAAATCTACCTTCACAGTTCTTGTTCAGGAATTCAAATGCCAATAATGTTTCGTTAACAGGCATTTCCGCTAAGCCTGGGAGCACATATCTCAACGCCGAAACACGCCAATTTCTGTTGATCGGTACAGGCCATACTTTGTATGGGGTTTGGTACAGTGTTTGAGTCCGAACTTGTAGGCTATGTAGGAGGCGCCCAGGGTTGGGGTTAGTGATCAATGTTTGACTCTTGCAGGCTCTTGTCTGAGCTTGCTTGCCCATTGCCTATTGTTGCAGTAGTGGGGGAAGAGGATTTCAGACATGGTATCTGAAGGAGAGGTGGATTGGGTAAACTTTGTTTCACACACGCAGGCTCACCCACAATGTTGTTGTGTCTGGGCAGGAGACACATTACTAGTAGCAGTCAATGACTGGGCAAACAGACTAGTTTATGAGTGAGTCCCAGGGATTACCCTGCAGGAGACACAGGCAATTGACATTTTCTGTCAGTGACTACTAGTGAGAAGAAGATCCCAGAATTGGTTGGAGGCAGGAGATTGCATTCAGTGGCTGTAACCGGGTGCGCAACCCACACCTGCCATCTTGTTAACAGGGAGGAGAGAATCCATGTGACTGCCTTGCATGAAATACACAGGAGACATTTGTTGTCAATGACTACTATGAAGGAGAAAATCACATCAAACAGGTTCTGAGCTTAGCCGTTTTTCGATTTTGCAGCTGGGGAGGCCAAAGCAGCCTAGATATTCTCGGGATCTGATTGGATAGTTGACCATCTCAGCGAGTTTTTGCAGTTCTGATTTGCCTGCTGAGCTCACATCTTGTCTGAAAGCCTCACGCAAGTTTGGGCATGACTTGGGAGCGCCAACGATTCCTGCAATTTGGCTGAACCCAGAACGTGGAGTTCAGGTAGAATTGTAAATTCAGCAGCAGGGGGCGAATGGCTAATCTAGAATTGATTTCACCTCGCCGGCCATATGACGCTGGTCTAAAATAAACGTACAGTTAGGCCTTGTCCTAAAATTGGCCAAATAAACAATTGTCGAAACAATTGAGTGGAATTTAGACAGCAACAGTAGCTTCAATTTAACTCTTTTGGTCACCCGTGTCATACCCCATTCTAAAGGTTCAAGCAAACCGTTTTGAAATATTTTGGTCATGAACATGTATGACTAACACCTTAATGCTAAAAGGGGACTAGTCATGACTATGAGCATCAGTTTATTTGGTAAATCCCCTCTAGAGCAGAAGCAGGCTCAGTTGTTTCACTTCATTTGCCCAGTAATGAATATGAAAGTCTGATAATTCAAAATACGGCGCTCATACAACTCCAGGATGGCGGATTCTGGCAATGGTGCTGCGTTCCTCAGTCTAAAGCATTCCTGCCCTGTTTCAAAGCAGGGCGGGCTCACTGTCCACCTTGAGGAAAGAAGTCGCCCCTTATAACTGCAGGGGTTGACACACTGATCGTGGAGCCCTGAGGTAGGTGACTTGTGAGCAAGCATAGAGAATTTAGATTACGGATGCCAATGAGCAAATATTCACCAAAATAATCATACATTGAAAAACATATCGATTTTGAATATTGAAAGACCTTATTCTTTTTATATAATATTAATTGGGTCGTTGGTCTTCTTTTGTTAGAAAAGCCTTTCATGGCCTCATCTGTAGAGTTGTCCAGGAAGGCCCAGTTCAAAATTCACATCTTAAGTGCAGAAAGGCATGTTTGATGGTGGGTGTGGCTTTTAAAGACTGTGATGTAAATAGTTTTTATCAGCTCAGAACAACATGTCTGAGTCGTTGCAGAAATGCATTTGCATGTATTTATTAAGAACATGCTCTTGAATGTGGATGGGAACATCTCATTACTCGAGGACCTTTCAGAGGTGTCTCTTTGTTATGTGAACTGAATGAGTTCATGGGATGAAAGATAATCAATTTCTTCTCCAGATGGCCCGCAATCTATCCGAATTTCCAGCATTACCCGATTGGGTCATGTATGCGGGGGCTAACGCAGAAGAAATAAGCTGTCACTCGTTTCGCTGGAATGGGAACAAAAACGAGCATTGCCAAAGCAATGCTAAAAAAAACGAAGATCTCCTACACATTTAAACAGAGCTGTATTCTCTATTTTAAAGTTGTGCACGTACATATCATTGTGTAATCACAATAGACTTCTACAAGGATGCATACAGGTATCACTTCAATTTATTATTCTAGGTGTTTCTAATTGCTGCTGTGCCTCAAACTGCCGGCGTTTATCCCCACTTTCCGGGGGTCTGAACTCTAGGAACTTCTACTCTCTCTCTCCCTAGTTTGGCCATTTCTCCTACTTGCTATGTGTGTCAGTGTTTCTAGTTGCTACTGTGTCTCTAGTCTGGGCGTTACCCCCACTTGCCAGGTGTCCAAGACTAGGGTATGTATACCTCGGACCACGTCTGTGGACACATGCCACAGGCACGGCTCCACATCCATGCACTCTAGAATGCAGCTATTGCATTGTAAATCCAGTCAAACAGCTTGCATAGCCATCCACACTGAAACCCCTAGTGTACCTCAACACCACTGCCATTAGTATACAGCAACAACCTATGAAAAAAGAATTTGGTCTAGCTGGGCGCACAGCAAATCTCCTGCACTAGCACTCTATCCTAATCCACCAACAGCACCCACCCACGTGCCTGACCTTACTGCTTACTCTCCTAAATCCTCACCTAGCAGAATGCACCCACGCATCTTAAACTTAACTCTTAGAATCTCCCATACATGTACTTCGGTCCCCAAAGGTGTTCCAACCACAAAGCGCATTGAGGCCGTACAAATGGGGAGTGGGCACTGTGTCTCGGGAGGATAGCTCAGGGGCAACGTGCTCGCCTTGGGAGCAAGACGACACGGAGCAACACAGGTTCGATCACCGGGTCCGCGCTTAGAAATCTCTGGGTATTAAGCGCGTTATAAATAACCTATTGTTGGGTGTCCTGACCCACGTTTGAGCTATCATGCTGCAACATTTGGTGCTGTGGGCTTAGAAAATCCAAGATGGCCAAAAAGCCCACAAGTGCGCCAGAATCCAGGAGAACCACGCAGTTTGTGCGCACACCAAAATGGTTACCTCACTTGCCACCCACACAGTAGCCTGAAACCATTGGGAATGGTGATGCTGATTGCCAAAAGCAACCTAGAACTGTGGGGAATTCATTTTCTTAAATCCCCAAAATGGTTGCATTACCAGTACTCACCACTATCAGAAAGCCGGCGTTTTAAAACCACCAGACTTTGTGTAAAACTGAATAAATGAACCCAAAGCAGGCCAAAGAAAGACTTACTAAGAGGTGGATACAATGTAAAGTTATATTCTGAAGTGACTTGAAGGTTTATAACAAGACTGGCTGAGCTCTGCAGGTCTGCAGCAGCCTAACTGAAACTGGATTTAAAACTACCAAAAATTGAAAATGTTTAAATTAACTGAGTGACCTACTTTTGAGTGTCACATAGTTTGTCACTGTTGAAATGTCATAGTTTTGAACTTAGAATCAGCATTCTAGCTGCATATGTAAAAATTGTCTTGACTTAAACTGGGGAACAAAAAGTGACATTTTATCTGAAACCTGGCTTAATGAAACTGAATTCTGCCCACCAGCTTCCCCCGACAGGAGTTGAGACTTGCACAACAGCTGTGTTCCCAGGCCTGGCTGCCTTTTGCTGTTCCCACCAAAAGGGATATGACACTTCTCTGATTGAATTACCTGGGCTCTGCAGGAAATTGAACAAAGCCCTGTCCTGACTCAGGCAAATGTTTTATTGGGGGTGTCGTAAAAATGGCTTCCTCTGAACAATGCAACCCCCTTCACCCAGGCAGATGGTTTATTGCAGGGGTCATAAAAATGGCTTCCTCTTGGCAGAAACTGAGAGGGGGAGAAACTGGAGACAGAGGCTGAGCTTGAAGAAAGTGGAAAGACTGGTTTCTGTATCATGTGACCTGAAAAGACACACCCCTGTAGCCAGAATATGGTTTTAGAAAAAGATGAATAACTCATAGTACGGACTTGTCATAATTATTTAAATGATACCATAATTCTTGTGATTTTTCTGCCCACATTTTAAGAGGTTTTTAGAACCGGTGGCATGATCTGGGGGCAAACTAGCAGTTAAGAGGGTATTACTTAAAATGTCTGCATGTGAAAAGTCTGATACTTCATCAATTAATGTCTGCATGCCTTGCACACATTTGGGTAAATTTGAGTAAAAATCCGATATTGGTAACCCGACCAAAAGCGCAAAAAGTTGCCATTTCTCAATGCAAGCTCTCAGGAAGAGCAGATTTAGGACAGAGACTACCTCATGTGATAGGTAATATGTACATGCAATGACAAACCACTATGTATTTGAGAAATGTGCATTTTGAATCAAATATAGATTTGTGGGCAAACTGACCAGGGGAGGATCCCCTGACCCATAAAACCTACAGCATCACTCTGACTCACAGTTCCTTCCCCAATCATGGGAGAGGGGAGAATTGGGCCAATGACAAGTTGAAAGAGGGGCTGGCTAGTGATGCTGCACACACACCCACTTTCAAAACACATAAAAGCAGACAGTCAGGACAGATAGAGACATTCAATTCCATTTGCTGCGGAGCATGCTGATTGACAACTTCACATCCAGAGATCCAGACTTCAAATCCATCAATCTCCAGAACCTGTAGCAGTACCTAGAAAGCAGAGCAGTATCCAGAATCCAGAGAGGCTAGACCAGCAGAGCAGAGCTGACCCAGACCGCTGTTAGCAGGACCAGAGAGCTGACCCAGATCACTGTGAAGAGACCCAGACCGGAGTCCAGTCCAAAACCTGACCAGATCCGTGGCGAGGCCTAATTCAAAAATATATTGTGAGTACCTAGCAGAACTGTGCAGAACCAATCTCTTAGTTAAAATAATATAATTCAATCTATTTTAATCTAACCAGAACTGCCTAAAAGCTGTCACCTGTCATTTTCTATATGCAAGCTGTAACCTGTCGCTTTGAACTTTTAAAATTTCAAATCCAAAAAAACTACCTTTATTTAACCGTCTGTATCTCTGGAACCGTTTGGGCTAGGAACCTGGTTTAACTTTCCTCTGTAATCACGATTCTCGCACTCGCGAATTTTACCGCGATTTGCGATTGGGTTAAAAATACAGCCACGTGTGAAAACAGCAGCTTCCTTGCTTTCCTTGCTAAAAATTCGTTTGCCTCTTAAGAACCATCCTAGATCCTTGCTAAAGTGAGCCTGAACTCATCCCAAGTATATTTCACTCACCCTGAACCTCCTGAAGGGAATTAAAAGCATTTTCAGCATATTTCTCACTGCATTGTCACCATATTCAAAGCATTTTGGGCCTGCGTTTCAAACTTCTGTAGTCTAAGCTTGCTGGGGGGGGAACTGAATTTCGTATTGTATGGATTGCATTCCTGAGAACTGTGTGCTCTTCTTTCCATCTCCTTATATTGTATAAAGGGGGAGTGAATTTTCAAAGAAAAGTGATTACATTGTCTTTTAGTGAAGTCCTATCAAGTCGATTTCTGTGCTGCATTCTTTTTCATCTGTGCAATTTATTGAAACCATAAAGCATTCTCTGATACTTTATTCCCCTGTTCCTAGTCATAAGTCACCAGAACTGTGCTATTGTAGGATTACTTATTGCTGATTACCGTTCATAGGTCTAAGTGTGCTAGTGCCGGACTATCTATTATTGATTACTGCTCAGATTAAGTGTGATATTCAATTATTAATTTATTATAAGTGTGATATATATATCTATTGTTTAAATCATCAAATACACCTTTTAAACTTGCAAAACAGAACTACTTCTTGGCTCAGTGGGGTCAGGGGGATTCCAAGAGAGGGGTGTTATATAGGGGTAGTCATCCAGAACGCATGAACTGGACGTAAAGATATATCAATAAGTGTTTCCATTCAGTATCCCAGACTAGGCATTGACTTAGCTGTAGTGTTGAATTGAATCCTCTTACACTATCATATCATAAGAAATGACAATTAAACTTAAGGTATATATTGTTGACAGAGGAGTCCACTTGGCTTTACATGAAAAACAGCAGTCGGTACCCAAAATTATGAATAAATACTTTCAGCTCTGTTGAAACTTAAAGATAATTTCCAGGTGAAGTAGGGAGTAGCATGGCTCCTTTGGCTTTCAATACTGCAATATGTATTGTTTTACCAAAAGACTTTCAGCATTCCTTGCTGTAAGTTTAATATACAGTTCAGACAAATGTTCCTGCTGTGTGGTAAACTCTGCACCATTTGTCCTCAGGAAGAAGGCAACTACCTGCATCCCACAGGGGTGCCTTTTCATGTTGGCTGATGACACGCAGACCTGAACGAAGCAAGGCATTATTCCAGCGCATCACATTATTGATTATGGCAGTCT
Organism: Ambystoma mexicanum; assembly: GCF_040938575.1. NCBI lineage: Eukaryota > Metazoa > Chordata > Amphibia > Caudata > Ambystomatidae > Ambystoma > Ambystoma mexicanum. Next base: position 240,188,682 of record NC_090936.1, on the reverse strand, counting down.
CCATTTCTCTTTTATTCTCTACAGCACCCAGAAAGGGTTCTACACAGGGGAATTATCTTGTGCTTTGTTGTAGATTATGGCCGGAGATTCATAGAGGGGGTTGGTGAACATTTCTGTTCCCCACAATTGTGAGCATATCTTTCAAAGCATAGGGTTAGCCAGGAGGCTAAAGGAATTTTTAAGAATAGAGTTGGACTTTTCTGTTGGCCATCATCTTTGGACTTTTAGTAGTATAGTCTGTCCCTAGAGGGACATAAACACTTAAAATTAATTTTGAGATGTCCATATTGGTGCAGAACTTAATACCCTGAAGTGCAGATAGCACCTAAAGACCCTCCCTTTGCGTTGTCCCATTTGACGAACCATTTTACAGAGTTATTCCTCATTATTTCTAGATCATTTCCCTTCTCCAAATAGGTGTTTGTCCCACCCATACTCTAAAACCACATATGGGTAATCAAATGCTTGAATCAAGCCTTTCTGGCTCTTTTTCTGCAGTTTGCACACCTTCCATTTACAGAAGCATATGCAAAGGCCCAGAGCCCCCCTGGATTGGGTGCTGGATTTTTACCAACCATTTCACCCTCCCTCTAAACTGGCACCTCAAAGGGCCTTGAAGGACCCAACGCACTTACTCCCAAGCCTACGGTTGGGAGCTTGTCCTCTTTCAAGTCAGGCCCTCAGTAACTGGGGCAATAATGTCACCCCATCATGGACTGTGACTAAATGGCCTTATTATGTTTGTCGCCCAGTCAGAGAAGAAAAGATTAACTTCAGTGCCCCTCAACACTTCCAAGCAAGTCGGTCACTTTTCCTCTGACCATTCACCTTTCAGAAGGGCAGCCTCTTTGCCACTCTTGTCTCTCTGCCACATCATCAACCAAACTGCCTTTGAAGGAATGCTTCTACTTTTCCTCTTCTTCGCTTTGGCAATGTGAGTCATATAAACTTTAGGGAACAATCACCATCAACAGGGTTCACCTTTTTACTGCCTTGCATTCACCTCTTTGCTTCCTGCCAACCAGGGTAGTTTTACTGTATGCCGTGTTGTTAATCTCTTTTGGGTATTAAACAATGTTTGACCCACACTTAGCTCTGGCTATACTTCTATCTCTCTTGGATTAGGCACTTCTTATTCCACTCCTGGATTAGGCAGTACTTGTTCCCCAAACTCACAATTAGTAATATTCAGTCACTGAACTTTAGTGTATCATTATTTTTAACTACTTCATGATTGATTTTTAGGTTAACCTTTACCTCAGAATCATTTTTCGGCACACACGACCAGTCTTTCATCTGTTTGAGGTCAAATATTCACTTTATGTGTTTCCAAAGCTTTTTACACTTTCGCGAGTAAAAGAAATGAAGTTCAGTTAGACGCAAGTGCTACTTTTCAGCTTCTCATTATCCAACAATCTCCTATCCATTTAGAACAGCTCTCACTCAAACGCGAATGATTCTACTGGATACAATTGCCTGCCTTTGTTTGCAAAAGGGTTCAGAATGATCTGTAAGACTTACCAGCTTCTATCTGGCTCCCTTCATGTCGTGCAGGACTTGATTGCTTCAGGCTTCTTTTGGGCAGACACCATTCCTCTGTGAAGGTGTCCACGGCCCCACCCCACAGTCACTGAGCTCCTCTCGCTCCCAGGACCCTCGGCTCCATAACACTTCTCAGCCACGGCCTCCGGGACGCTTCCTGCTACGCAATCTCTGCAATTAGGTTCACATGGGAAAAGCAGACCTCTGCACTTCAGAGTTAAAGGAATATGAGAAACCTGATTGCTTATGGATGCTGACCCTGGGGGTGGATATGCGAGGGAGGATCCCCTGGGGGGGGGGGAATTCAGGGGGTGGGGAGAAGACGTCCTTGGGTGAGACATGGTGTCGCCCTTTCCATTTTAAAAATGAACCCTCTATCCCTCAAGTCTTTGCAGGCTACTCTCAGCCTTTTTTTCTTTCTTCTGCCCAGAATTTTCCCCAGAGCCATCACCTTAATACTGGGATGAGGAATAGACGATCTAGCAGGTCACATCCTTGTTGTAAAACACTTATATTGCTAATACAGAGACAGATCAGTCAAATACCAAGATGAGGAGGAGACAACACAGAGTTAAATACACTTTCTTTCATTCCAACCACCCCAAATACCACTCTGGTACTAAGACGAGGATAAGGGCTATGGAGGATTTCAGTTGGAACAGTCAGGCATGTCCCGCAAATAGTTTTCAAACTGGTCAGACTATTGAACTCAATGACTTCTACCTGTGGTCATTTAACAATTTCAAGGTGTATAAAAATGTTGGCTGCCCAGCACAATGAGAGAGACTGCCTGGAGAGAAAGAAGAAGGCTGGAGGGCTGGAAGGGCCTGGAGAGGGACAGGCTGGAGATGAGCCGTTCAGAGCAGGAGTGAGAGAGAGACACAAAGGCCAAGGCTGGCCGTGAGAGGGTCTGGAAACCCTGCTGCCCTCCCTGTCAGGTGCTCACAACAGGAGCTGTGGGTCAACAAAGAATGCTGGTTACTTCAGGACTGCAGGAGAGCGAACAGTGCTCCCTGTTGCTGCCACAAGGGAAGAGCGGAGCTACTCGCCTGAGGACTCCTGGAGAGCAAGCACTGCTCGCTGTGGCTGCCCTGAGTGAGGATCAATGCTATTAAAAGCCAGAAAGCAGAGCAGAGAGCAGAGAGAGACCCGAGGGAGCTGCCATATTCAACCCATGATTGAAAACAGGTAGATGCTCATACCAGGGATCTCCGCAGACTGTAAACAAGCACCTTTCAATGCCAAAACAGTTGAAAGCTGTTATAAGCACCCTTGAATGTTGTAACAAGTGTCTTTGAATACCAAACAAGCTGAAATACATAGTAAGCACTTTTAATGCCGCACAGAACAAAAGCAAGTTATGAGCATTTATGAATGAAGTGAAAGCAAGGTGGTGCAAATGGCAGATACCACTGAATGAATTATGTGGGATACAAGTGTTGATAAAGCTACGTGAATACCAAGAAGGGTATGAGATGAGAAACTAAGTATTGGCCAAAGCTACAGGAGTTCAAGGAACTGCAGGTTAAGTGGAAACCTGTCTTGGCAAGAGCCAGAAGAATACAGAAATTGTACCAAAGTGCATAGGGGTATCAGTTGCATGACCTGTTGGTGGACCGTCTGGTCCGACATTTGTGCCTAGACTGAGTGCACCCTTTATGGAAAGAGCCAATGAAAGTAAACATAAAGAAGCTTCTGTTTTGGCAACAGCCGCTTATGTGATATTGAAATCAAGAAATAGACATATTGAACCAGTGAGAAGTATTGATGACAAAATATATCGGAAGTGTCCCAAGGAACAGGGCTGGACTGCCCCACTAGGACACGGGACATTCCCCGGTAGACCTTCGGGCATAGGGCACCTTTAGCGGCACTCCTGTGCCACCACAGAAGTATACAAATGACTAAACAAAAACCTTGATCATCCTACCAGCCTGCGTGGTTCACACTGAATTGGCTGTGGTCGGCTGCAGTTTTCCACTGGCTGCGACGGCCCCGGTCGGACTTGAGTCGTGCGTGTGCATGCACTATCCAGAGAACCACACATACCCTGCTGGCTGCAGCAAGCTACTGTGTGGTGTGCCGTGTCATGTGTCTCCCACATTGCGCAGGTGCAGGGCTGCACACAGCAGAGGGTGACGTGACGTCCTTGGACAGTGCACTGGCTGCCTGCTCTGAGTAAGTCAGTGCTGTTGCCTTCTAGGTAGTCCACAACATTGATTGGCAATGATGAGGCGACCTACAAGCAGGACGCAAGTGCAAGAACCGCAGCATACAGGACAGGTGAGGTGTGTGATAGTGAATCGTGGCTTGCTTGGGGGGAGGGGTGAAGGGCTCCAGTGCTCTGTTTCCCGCATTCAAAGTCAACAGAATGAGCATGTTAATTGGGGCGATAATCGCAGTTCTTCATGAATGGGAAGTAAATATATGCAAATAATGACAGCACTGAGTGATAGGAAACGTATGTGCACTCATTGTCTCAGTAGCTTAGCTTTTGGAGAGTGGGCCAGCCACAAAATAGATCATTAGATCATTAGTGCCGACCGTCATGCACACTCTGTACAGAAAGACCTCATGCCTCCCTAATAAACATCAATCTACTGTTGCTACTCCTGAAATGGCTACAAAAAACCCTCAAATACCAAGTGAAAGAGAAAGGATCATCGATACCGAAAATCTATCTGGAATTTACTAAAAGACTCATATAACACATCTTCTATCTGGGGTTTTGGAGCTGTGTGTCCCTGGCATTCCTGCCATGACACAGGAAGAAACCAAGAGAGACAATTGTGGTGCGCTCCGGGCCTGCAGGCACTTGCATGCACACTGCACAGGAGGCAACCTAAGGAGGCAGGTGTAGAGAGCTGTGGTGTTGGGCAGGCTCACCACGACACAGGAGGACATCTAAGGATGCAGGTGTGCACTGCCATGCACAAAGCACATGCGGAGAACAAGGGATGCACATGTGCAGAGTTGTTGGTGCCTCTGGAAGGCACGCCGCACGGGAGGCGAAGGAGGCAGGTGTGCAGCGCTGCTCTTACTAATGTGCACCTCAGAGGGCCAAGGAAACTGCGACCAGTGAACGTGTTTGAGGACTAATGAACCATGCAGACCAGGACTGTGGCCACTCAGTCGAGGGCCGTGCACGCGCACCCCCACTGATGCCAGCCCAGGTAAAGAGCACCCCTGAGAGGATGGGGACTGGAGACTCTGTCCACGGAGCAATTTGGGCAAACAAGAACTTAGACTGCATGTCACCCCCAAGGTGCTCCGTGCAGCTACGAATGGAGGGTCGGCTCTTTGGGTATCACACTGATGGTGACCCGCTTCAGCACGGACAACTCCACCAAGCAAGGGGTGGGAGGGAGGAGCTGTGAACTGGCGTGGAGTCCAAGTTCTCAGGGAGTGCTCTGTCGAATTCTGCAGGACTCATCTGTCTTGGGGATTGAGCTCAATTCTGTTGGCCTCAGCTGGAGAATGGTGGCCACTTGTGCAGACCACTCTTGCGATATCTGGCCTTGCCCTAGGGCAGAGGGTTGAAACGAGCAGCAACACAGTAGCATCATTGCCATTTTTCACCCCAATGTTTCGGGCTAGGCACCCTTTCTTCTGTGGCCTAAACCTTTGGCTATTAAGCATCCAGTATTTTAAGTGGGCACCAGGAGTGTTGGTAGGTCTGGAAAAGATCTGGCGCTACGCTAATGCCAGGACTGTCCAGACGAGGGGCTAGCTAGCCTTTTGGTTGTATCCCTTGAGCTTCTATCCAGGGCTACAACTAAAAGACCAGGGGCTATAGCCCCCTAAGCCCCCCCCCTTTAGCAACACCTCTGGTGGGCACGCAATTATCAGATGGGCATTTATGCGATCTGCTGCCACAGAGGAATAATGCCCCTGGGTTCTGGGGCAGAAATTGAACTATTGCACCATTTCATGAACACCTTAAAATCTGAGTTGAATGCTCAATTGCCAACTAGCAATAGCTTTCTTTAGCTGTTATATATATAGCGCCAAGATGATATCTTTCAGACACTTCACCCAGCCACATTTGGAAGTATGTGCTCTAAAATGCACAAGTTGACCTAGTTTGTCCAGAAATCTCTGAGAGGAGAATAACTCGTACATTTTGCAAACTTCACCTTTGAGAGGGTTGGATGTGCTGGCAAGCTGCTGTCTTTTGTTGCAATATGAGGCCGTTATTAAAATGGGTCTCTTTTAGCTCCCATCTCAGTCCGGACTTGGGTCCAACTACTGAGCGGAGTATGAGCCCTGGGTGACAGTTCTCGGTCTGTAGAGGAGAGCGCATGGAAATGCACACACAAGGGAGCCATGGGCCGCTGTAGCGAGAGTGCTCTAGGGCTGCCAGCGTGAGCGAGCCAGGGACCCAGCGTTCTCGAGTGCCTGGGCCTATGCATACGGGAGAGCCTGGAGTTTGTCCGAGCGAGAGAGAAATGGCCATCTCAGAGACACAGCTCTGCTTCAACTGTCCGTGCAAGAGAGACATGGCCATCTCAGAGACACAGCTGTGCTGCGACTGTCCGTGCGAGAGGGACATGGCCATATTAGAGACACCGCTGTGCTGCGACTGTCCGTGCGAGAGAGTCATGGCCATCTCAGAGACACAGCTGTGCTGCGACTGTCGTGCTAGAGAGACATGGGCATCTCGGAGAGACAGCTGTGCTGCGACTGTCCGTGCAAGAGAGACATGGCCATCTCGCAGACACAGCTGTGCTGCAAGTGTCCGTGCGAGAGGGACATGGCCATATTAGAGACACAGCTGTGCTGCGACTGTCCGTGCGAGAGGGACATGGCCATATTAGAGACACAGCTGTGCTGCGACTGTCCGTGCGAGAGGGACATGGCCATATTAGAGACACAGCTGTGCTGCGACTGTCTGTGCAAGAGAGACATGGCCATCTCGGAGACACAGCTGTGCTGCGACTGTCCGTGCGAGAGGGACATGGCCATATTAGAGACACAGCTGTGCTGCAACTGTCCGTGCGAGAGAGACATGGCCATCTCGGGGACACAGCTGAGGGATGTCAGCAGAGAGACACCTGGCCGTCTCAGTGACACGTTCTGTTTTGCCATATATTTTTGGGTGATCAGCCTTTTATGCACTTCTTCTATGTCTATTGCGACGACTTTATAAAACTGCCCAGGTTTTTCATTTTTAAAAAACCATAAATGTTGTTGTACCCTTCACAATTCAAAAACGTGTGTACATTTACAGGCCGATTCATGGAATAATTAGCGCGGCGCAAGTGGGCAAAAACGTGCGAATCGCAGTGGAATAGCGAAAATCGCAGTGCAAGTGCGAAAATCGCACGAAAAGCAGCGCACGTCGATTGATGGAAGGCCGTGCGTGAGAAAACCAGCGGATGTGCGATAAAAAAGTGCGCGGCGCACGTTGGCGCACGTTGGCGCACAGGCCATCTAACAGCGTGCGCCAGGTCACAGCGAAAATCGCACAGGCCACAGCGAAATTCGCACATAGCGCGGCGCACGCAACAAAAGTAGGCGGAACACGGGCGTAACACTCGGAATGGGGAACAACTTGCCAAAACGTGGGCGGCACGGGGGAAGTACAGGGCACAAGTGCGCGGAACGCCCACACGCTCGCCTACAACACGTATTCATGGAATAGAATAGGGGAAAAAAGCGCACGCTCAAACCAGCGCACAGGCACAAACACGACCGCCACAAGAAAGGAGGCGGTAGCGTCTCTGCGGCTGTAAGAAATGTGCGCCAAAAGGTGCGCCAACAAATAGCACCTATATACTGCCATGATGAATGTCCCATACTGTGGCCCTCCAGGAAAAATGACGTGCAAAGGGGTACCCACAAACACGGACACCCGCTGACAAAAAATACGTGTGCATGTATACCGGGGTGCGCGGGAAGTGTCACACGCGATTTGCAGGGTACGTGCATCACAGGGGTTCGCGTGTTCACGCGATCGGGCCTGGGGGAGCGGGCTACGTGTATTACAGGGGTTCGCGTGAAGTTCCTCACGCGAATGGGCCTGGGGGAGCGGGCTATGTGTATTACAGGGGTTCGCGTGAAGTTCCTCACGCGATCGGGCCTGGGGGAGCGTGCTACGTGTATTTCAGGGGTTCGCGTGAAGTTTCACACGCGATCGGGCCTGGGGGAGCGGGCTACGTGTATTACAGGGGTTCGCGTGAAGTTCCTCACGCGATCGGGCCTGGGGGAGCGGGCTACGTGTATTTCAGGGGTTCGCGTGAAGTTCCTCACGCGATCGTGCCTGGGGGAGCGGGCTACGTGTATTACAGGGGTTCGCGTGAAGTTCCTCACGTGATCGGGCCTGGGGGAGCGGGCTACGTGTATTTCAGGGGTTCGCGTGAAGTTCCTCACGCGATCGGGCCTGGGGGAGCGGGCTACGTGTATTACAGGGGTTCGCGTGAAGTTCCTCACGCGATCGGGCCTGGGGGAGCGGGCTACGTGTATTACAGGGGTGCGCGGGAAGTCCCACACGCGAATAGCCTGGGCGCATGTATTTCAGGGGGGCGCGGGAAGTTCCACACGCGAATAGCCTGGGCGCGTGAATTTGAGGGGTGCGCGGGAAGTTCCACACGCGAATAGCCTGGGCGCGTGTATTTCAGGGGTGCGCGGGAAGTTCCACACGCGAATAGCCTGGGTGCGTGTATTTCAGGGGTGCGCGGGAAGTTCCACACGCGAATAGCCTGGGCGCGTGTATTTCAGGGGTGCGCGGGAAGTTTTACACGCGAATAGCCTAGGCGCGTGTATTTCAGGGGTGCGCAGGAAGTTTTACACGCGATTTCTGCACGGTACGTGTATTTCAGGGGTGCCGGGGAGTCCCACATGTGATTTGACAGTGTGGGTCCTCCCAGGTGTACCCTGTACACCCTCCACGGCCCCTGCAGGCAGCCCACACCACAGGGGACTACCCTGCATCCCTGGTCATGTCCCGCAGGCAGCCCACCCAACATGGGCATGCCCCCCAGCAAAGGCACATGTCTCCTTGAACTAATGAACACCAACACATGTCCCCTTGCACCCCCACCCCCCAGCACTGTGGGGCACCTGCCAGCAGGCCCCCACCAATGTCCAACTCATGTCCCCCACCACCCCCACCCCCCAGCACTGTGGGGCACCTGCCAGTAGGCCCCCACCCATGTCCAACTCATGTCTCCCACCACCCCCACCCCCCAGCAGTGCAGGGGCAGCCTCCACCAGGCCCCCACTCATGTCACCCACCACCCTCACACCCCAGCCACCAGGGGCACCCTCCACCAGGCCCCCACTCATGTCACCCACCACCCCCACCCCCCAGCCACCAGGGTCACCCTCCACCAGGCCCCCACTCATGTCTCCCACCACCCCCACACCCCAGCAGTGCAGGGGCACCCTCCACCAGGCCCCACTCATGTCACCCACCACCCCCACCCCCCAGCCACCAGGGTCAGCCTCCACCAGGCCCCCACTCATGTCTCCCACCACCCCCACACCCCAGCAGTGCAGGGGCAGCCTCCACCAGGCCCCCACTCATGTCAACCACCACCCCCACCCCCCAGCCACCAGGGGCACCCTCCACCAGGGCCCCACTCATGTCTCCCACCACCCCCACACCCCAGCAGTGCAGGGGCACCCTCCACCAGGCCCCCACTCATGTCACCCACCACCCCCACCCCCCAGCGACCAGGGGCACCCTCCACCAGGCCCCCACTCATGTCTCCCACCACCCCCACACCCCAGCAGTGCAGGGGCAGCCTCCACCAGGCCCTCACTCATGTCTCCCACCACCCCCACACCCCAGCAGTGCAGGGTCACCCTCCACCAGGCCCCCACTCATGTCTCCCACCACCCCACACCCCAGCAGTGCAGGGGCACCCTCCACCAGGCCCCCACTCATGTCCCCTATCACCCCCACCCCCCAGCCACCAGGGTCACCCTCCACCAGGCCCCCACTCATGTCTCCCACCACCCCCACACCCCAGCAGTGCAGGGGCACCCTCCACCAGGCCCCACTCATGTCACCCACCACCCCCACCCCCCAGCCACCAGGGTCAGCCTCCACCAGGCCCCCACTCATGTCTCCCACCACCCCCACACCCCAGCAGTGCAGGGGCACCCTCCACCAGGCCCCCACTCATGTCACCCACCACCCCCACCCCCCAGCCACCAGGGGCACCCTCCACCAGGGCCCCACTCATGTCTCCCACCACCCCCACACCCCAGCAGTGCAGGGGCACCCTCCACCAGGCCCCCACTCATGTCTCCCACCACCCCCACACCCCAGCAGTGCAGGGGCAGCCTCCACCAGGCCCCCACTCATGTCACCCACCACCCCCACCCCCCAGCGACCAGGGGCACCCTCCACCAGGCCCCCACTCATGTCTCCCACCACCCCCACACCCCAGCAGTGCAGGGGCAGCCTCTGCCAGGCCCCCACTCATGTCTCCCACCACCCCCACACCCCAGCAGTGCAGGGTCACCCTCCACCAGGCCCCCACTCATGTCTCCCACCACCCCCACACCCCAGCAGTGCAGGGGCACCCTCCACCAGGCCCCCACTCATGTCCCCTATCACCCCCACCCCCCAGCCACCAGGGTCACCCTCCACCAGGCCCCCACTCATGTCTCCCACCACCCCCACACCCCAGCAGTGCAGGGGCCGCCTCCACCAGGCCCCCACTCATGTCACCCACCACCCCCACCCCCAGCCACCAGGGGCACCCTCCACCAGGGCCCCACTCATGTCTCCCACCACCCCCACACCCCAGCAGTGCAGGGGCACCCTCCACCAGGCCCCCACTCATGTCTCCCACCACCCCCACCCCCCAGCAGTGCAGGGGCAGCCTCCACCAGGCCCCCACTCATGTCACCCACCACCCCCACCCCCCAGCGACCAGGGGCACCCTCCACCAGGCCCCCACTCATGTCTCCCACCACCCCCACACCCCAGCAGTGCAGGGGCAGCCTCCACCAGGCCCCCACTCATGTCACCCACCACCCCCACCCCCCAGCGACCAGGGGCACCCTCCACCAGGCCCCCACTCATGTCTCCCACCACCCCCACACCCCAGCAGTGCAGGGGCAGCCTCCACCAGGCCCCCACTCATGTCACCCACCACCCCACCCCCCAGCGACCAGGGGCCCCCTCCACCAGGCCCCCACTCATGTCTCCCACCACCCCCACACCCCAGCAGTGCAGGGGCAGCCTCCACCAGGCCCCCACTCATGTCTCCCACCACCCCCACACCCCAGCAGTGCAGGGTCACCCTCCACCAGGCCCCCACTCATGTCTCCCACCACCCCCACACCCCAGCAGTGCAGGGGCACCCTCCACCAGGCCCCCACTCATGTCTCCCACCACCCCCACACCCCAGCAGTGCAGGGGCAGCCTCCACCAGGCCCCCACTCATGTCTCCCACCACCCCCACACCCCAGCAGTGCAGGGGCAGCCTCCACCAGGCCCCCACTCATGTCTCCCACCCCCCCCCCAGTCACCAGGGGCAGCCTCCACCAGGCCCCCACCCATGTCCCCCTGCCCACAGGTCCTGACGATACACAATCATGGCAGTAATGGGCAGCATACCCAGCACAAACACCCAGGCAAGGATTGCATCCACCCACATAGTGAATGCAATTACATGACACAACCCCAATGGCAAGTATGTATTTAACACATGTCCGTCACACACACATACACAATGGCTGCAAGTGAATGTCAAAACCCATATCATGACATGTATGAAACCAAAGACAAAATAACACAAGTGGAAGTAAAAATTAAAAATGTATTAAAGATTAAAAATAAGTAAACAAATAAAACATACAACTATGTGGATAACAAAATAAATGGTCCATGTTGGAGAACAAAAGTAAAAATCAAAAAACGAAAAAGGAATACAAAAACAAATGTTGACCAAAGCAATATCAAGTAGAAGCAAAAGAATGAAAAACCATTTCCACATGGTGAACACAATAATGAAAAAAAGAAAATGTTCCTTCAAAAAACAAACTAAATACAGGAATGTACCAGGGTCCATGAGCCCAACACCATAAAGGAAACCTACTACTACCTAATGAAAAAAATATATACAAAAAAGTGGCCATTGTCCGAGTGGTCCAAAATAATAAAAACAAATAAAGGAAACATAACACTAACTAACTATATAACTATATACAAAGGCAGCGGGCAAGTCCTGAGGCTCACTTGTTGATGTTGCTGGCCAGGGCATCATCGAACTCCATGTCGATGTCCTGGAGGCGGGACTCTGTCCTGGCCCCGAGGTCTCGCAGGGATAACCCCATGTCCAGCTCAAACTCCCTGCGAGCTTCCTCGAGGCACTCAGCCCGCCTCAACGCCCGACGCATGGAGAACTCCGCCCTGACCATGGCGAGCCGCTCCTCTTCCGCCCGCTGCCGCTCCGCACCTATCCGCTGGACCAACTGCTCCCACACGGAAGACACCACCATCCCAGGGTTGCCCTGCCCTCCGGCCGATGCCTGCCCCTCTGATCTTGATGGCCCCGAGCCATGATGCCTCCCACGTCGAGCCCGCTGCTGCCTCCGATGCCACTGCCTCTGCCAGCACGACGGCATCCAGGCTGATGGAAACCACCGACGCCGTCGTGCACGTGCCCTGCCTGATGATGCTGTCACATCTTCCATCTGCTGGGGTCCAGTTGCTGTGTTGTCCACCCCTGCTGGACCTCCGACTCCCAACTGTGGCAGGGATGGGATCCCCACCGAGCTGGCTGCATTGGTCGGGGCAGGTCCACAGGGGGCCCTGGTGGCATCTGGGCTGGAAGACGGCAAGGAGAACGACTGGTGGATAGCCTGCACAGAGGAGGAGAGGGCCGCCACATTGGCCAACACATGCAGGAAACCCCCGAACATGGCCGATCCCAATTGGGCCACGTCGGCACGGTGCACTTCGTGATGACGTGCGTGCTCCTCCCGGGAAGCACGCACGGCATCACGAATCACAGCCGTGCGCATCGCGACCCCAATCAGGACCTTCTCCGCACGGCCAGGGGTTCCCACGTCCGCAGGTGGAGGGGAGTCAGGTGACATGGACATCCCCTCTACCTGCGGACGGGCCTGGGACGGGGCATCCCTGCTGGTGCATGGTGGTGCACTCACAGGGTCAGGGACAGTGACATGCACAGGCCCCTCCACGGTGACCTGTGCTGCCTCCTGCCCCTGGCCCTGGACTGCACCACTTGCACCAGCAGGGATGCCCCCACCAGGCCCCATGTGTGCCCCAGTGGCGGCCTCCTCCTCCTCTGTGCAAACCACCAACCTGGATGGCTCCTCACTGTCTCCCACCGTAGCAGGCCCCTGTGGGGGCTCACCCACCCCTTCCGCTGCAGCCGTGGGGGCATCCCCGCCGCCTTGCTCCACAGCGCCGTCTCCGCCCTCTTCTTCACTAGCCGCTGCGTAGAGGGAGACAAAGAACACAAGCATCAGGGCACTGTACAATGGTCCCCTAGACAGGAAGCAATAGCAGATGAGCACCACTGTCAAAGTACACTTCCATCATGTCCCTCCACAACACATGGGTCAGTCCAGGCAAAACACACACAGTAACAGGCATGGTGCATGCCATGGACATTTCCATGCATGTCCAATGGACTCTTGAAACATTCAATGATATGTAACTCACATGCATCATGGCTCATGCCTATCACATGCACACACTTCACCTCAGTCACATCCATCTGGCCCCAAACACACCAAACACAGCGGATACAAGGGTAATTTGGCTGCTTCACTGAATCTGTGCATTGTCACACACATGTGTCATGCATCCATGGCATGCACAAGTCACAGACACGCAGGTCAGGCACACAGACATGGCTACCATATATGTACCTGGCATCAGCACCCATCCCTCACCCCCACCCATGTCCAGGTACAGAGACTGGCATGCTCTCATGTTCAAAATCTGCATAGGGCTCCCCATGCGGCATTTGAACACATGCAACAACCATGTGGGTCACACATCACTGGTCGCACATGCATTACCATGATGTCCCTGCACACATACATGCATACATGGCCTATGGCACACATACAGGCAAGTATCATAGAACCAGCACACCGCAACATGCCCTGTCTCACACAGTAATGCTTGGACACTTACCGCTCAACTCCAGACGGGCCTCCCTCTCAAGGATCTGGGCGTGGAGCGCTGAGCGTACGCGTTCCAGGACCCTCATCTGGATGGAACTCATGCGGCCCCGGCCCCCCTCCACAAGGCGCCGGGCATTCACAAGGGTCCTGGACCTCAAGTCCTCCCAGCGCTTCTTGATCTTCAGGACGTCGCGGGTTGCCACCCCCTCCGCGTTGATGGCAACCACACAGTCGGCCCAGATCCTCTGCCGTCCTTCCTTGCTGGCGCGGGACGATCCAAAGAGGGCATCATACTGCCCCAGGACATGCTCCACCAGGACACCAACTTCGGTGGCAGTGAAGCTGGTGCCCCTCTGCCCCTCTGGCCTGGGGTTGCCACTGGTGCCAGATGTGGAAGTGCCCGACATGGCAACCCCAGAGGCAGGTGTGGGTGGGCAACTGGGTCCTGGGGCTGGGCTGTGGAGCGATGTAATCCCAGTCGGGAGTCTTCAGTTCCAGCAGGGGTGGACACAGCAACTGGACCCCTGCAGATGGCTGATGTGCAGGCACCAAATGGCAGGGCACAGTGGCAGCAGGCAGGCAGGCAGGCAGCAGCAGATGGCACGTGGGAGGCTGCTCGGGGCTCTGGGGGGCAGTAACTCGGCCTTCTGGGCAGGAGCGTGGTCTTCCGTGTGTTTTCGCGTGGCCAGCTTGATACGGAGTGATTTGGCACGTGAAAATCCTGCACGTCAGCGTGAAATCCGAGGAAAGGCCCTTAGCGCGTAAGCGCGTCAGCACGCATACGCGATTCTATTGGACCAGAGTCCCTCAGCGCGTAAGCGCGTCTGTGACGTGACCCGCACGGGTGTTCCCCACTCAGCACGTGATGACGGGGCACACGTGGAAATACTGCATGTCAGAGTGTCATCGCGTGTAATTGGACAAAAGTGCGCGTACACACGATTGGCCTATGTACGTGTATTTAATGGGTGCGCGGGCACTTACACACGCAAGCACGTCAGCGAACCTGTATCCCGTGGTGCGTGTGAATTTCCACACGCTATTGGACTGGGAACTGGATTCCAGGGGTGCGCGGGTCACACGCTGTATCCCGTGGTCCGTGTGAATTTCCACACGCTATTGGACTGGGAACTGGATTCCAGGGGTGCGCGGGTCACACGCTGTATCCCGTGGTGCGTGTGAATTTCCACACGCTATTGGACTGGGAACTGGATTCCAGGGGTGCGCGGGTCACACGCTGTATCCCGTGGTGCGCGTGAATTTCCACATGCTATTGGACTGGGAACTGGATTCCAGGGGTGCGCTGGTCACACGCTGTATCCCGTGGTGCATGTGATTTTCCACACGCTATTGGACTGGGAACTGGATTCCAGGGGTGCGCGGGTCACACGCTCGCCTAGAACACGCGCAAAGCATTAATTTGCAGACTTTAACAATAACAAGCTCAGACGCCAGGATGAACATACCGTTCCTAGCAGCAGTGGCAGTGGGCTACCAAAGGAGGAGGAGGAGGATAGTCAGGGCCAGAATATTCACACCCAGAACCAGCCTTTTCGGGATGCCTGATGACCAGGTGTATGGGAGGTACAGGTTTCCACCACACATTATACTGGACCTGGTGAGTGAGTGGGAGGATGACCTCACATCACCCACCCTGTGCTCCCAAGCACTCAGCCCCCTGGAGAAGGTCCTCAATGTACTGCACTTCTTAGCCACTGGATCATTTCAGCGGACAAGTGCCATAGTGGGTGGGGTGTCACAGGCCACCCAGTCACGCTGCCTACACCAGGTCTTGAACATCATCACTGCACGCCCATCAGTCCGCAGGCACATATACCTGCCCAGAACACCTGCAGAAAGGCATGCTGCCGCCCTGGATTTTTACGCTGTGGCACGATTCCCCAAAGTGCTAGGTGCCATCGACTGCACCCATGTGGCTCTACGTCCCCCCAGGGCATCTGAGCACATCTATAGGAACCGCAAGCACTGGCATTCCATCAACGTGCAGGTAGCATGTAATGCCAAGGGAATCATCACCTCAGTATATGCCAACTATCCCGGCTCCACCCACGACAGCTTCATTTACCGAATGTCCACCCTAAGCCGGGACCTAGAAGCTGGGCGGCATGGCGATACATGGCTGCTTGGTGAGTATGTATGCCACTGCACATGCATGCATGTTGGATACTGAACAAGGTCACAACCCCACCAATGATACCAATCACCACCTCCACAGGGGACAGTGCCTACCCTCTCAGCCCCCACATGATGACGCCAATTCAGAACCCCACCACGCCACCACAGGTAAGATAAAACACAGCCCACATTACAACCAGGGGCATAGTGGAGCGCACATTCGGAGTGCTAAAGTCACGCTTTCGCTCCCTTGACCGTTCTGGCGGGCAGCTGTTATACGCTCCCCCAGTAGTGTGCAGGATCATAGTGGCAGCATGTGTCCTGCACAACGTTGCAACACGCCGGGGCCTGGCCGTGGACATGGTGGTGGCCCCACATCCCCAACCACATGCACAGCCGCTGCGCATGGGAGGGGAAAGGGCACGGGGGGAGGCAGCCCGTACACAGCTAGTGGCTAATTACTTCACATAGAAATCACACCCCGGTGGAGTGCACACTGCCCTGGCACATTCCATCTGACAATCAATGATGACTCAACCTGACACTGATCCTGAATGTCTGGAGAATGAACCGTGAATACCATATCAGCCTGAGATTGTTCACCTGGAAGTGTCACAATGTGTGCATCCCTACCCACACAGACACCACCAATGCAGTTTTGTGAAGTTACACATTGAAGCAGCTAAAATGAATACCCACTTGCAAAATGCAACAAGAGGACAGTGCCATGTCAGCCAACCCAACCCCAGCACCGCCACACGACACACCGTGCCATGTCATGCTAATTGCAGGTAAACAAAGTAATCCCCACAACATGACATCAGTCTCACTATGTACAGTGTCCCTATTAGAAACCTGCAACACCTGAAATGCTCACAGCAATGCCGGACCAACAACATACTTGAGCACGTACTACCATTAACATGACATCACAAATGTTACATATTAGTAGTCGCACCACCTGGAAATGCCTGCACTCCCACCACTACCAACTGTGCAGTGTTGGCGCCATGTAGAGTTGTAGGTGCACTGCTGCCAACATGGACCCCATCTCCAGACTAGAGGTCATTGTGTGGACATGAGGAAGGGACCTGCAAATTGGGAGGTAGACACAGAAGAAGAGTTACACATCAATGCAACATGCAGTGTACAACACAACAGCAATATGCACTAGGAATGTATACACAGTATTGACTACAGACTGCCCACACAGCTCATGGGAGTCCAACGTCACTGTGTAATTCACTGTCACTTGGGCACACCCTTTGCAAGCCCATGGAAACAGGAAGCAGGAGGGGTGTGTGTGACTCAAACCCAAGCATCGGAACCAAATACATTACAAGCCTGCATGTGCCCAGCCACAATGCAGCGTATGCCCACAGGAACCACGGAAGCCAACAGATCGTCCCAAAAAAATTGGGAATAAAAGAAATCAAAATAAAAATAAAAATAAGAAACAATCAAATATGGCCATTGATGGGCCCGGGGGGGTTGGGGAGGCCACCCAGGAGGTCCGAGGACAGGATGCACACCAGAACCCACCTGCGTGGATCCTGGGAAGATAAAACACCTCCATGGGCTCATGGCCCACACGGCTAGCCTATTGTGGGAGTATCACTGCTGTCGCTATTATCACCCTGTGCAGCTGCATCAGGAGGTGGTTGCACTATGGGAGGCAGCCCACGCAAGGCCCTAGTCTGCTCCTCCATGGCTGCAAGCATGCGGGTGTGGTAGGTCTGGTTCTGGAGGATGAGTGTGCGGAGGTCCCCATGCAACAACTCACGGGATGCCCGGACCTCCGCCCTCGTTGCCTGCATCTCAGCTGAGAGCGTACGGGTGAGACGCTCCAGCTGCTGTTCTGTCCTTTGGTGTGTTGAAGCCTCAAGCTCAACAAGAGTCGTCCTGAGGTGAAGGAGCTCCTGCCTCAGTGCTTCCCTGTGGCCCTGGGACTCAATGGAGATGGCCTCCTGCAGAGTCGCCAGTGCCGCCCGCCTGTCCCTGTTGGACCCCAACATGTCCTCCCTGTGTGACTGGCAGATGGAGTCGGTTGCCTGCTCTAGTCGCTCCATCAGCCTTTCTGGGGGGACAATGGAAGTGGCCACCCTATCCATGGCCTGAGCCATCATCTCGGATGATGCAGCCTGTTGGGTTGCCATACCGTAAATGGATTGCTCCCATGCGGTATTGCCGGGTGGCGTACGGCCACTACGTCGGCGGGCACCACACCTGTCTGGGGCAAGGCGAACTGCGCCTTGCTGTGCCGGCACTGCCTGAGGCTGCAGGACTGCATTCCCCCTCTGATCTGCTGGCCCAGGAACAGGATCAGATGTCGCGGAGTGTGACCCTGCATCCGTAACCACCGAAGGCGTAGCTGCCAACACTGACATCCCCATGGAGGGTTCTGACCCTGGTGCAGGTGGGTGAGACAGAACAGAATCCCTCCCTGGAACACTCACCTGCGACGGCACGTAGGTCTCATCCGAATCAACACCTGAGTACAGCTCGGGGAAGGTGCAGCCAGAGACACCCCTTGAGAGCACGACCTGCAGCACTTGTGGGTTCTCCCCCACCACCACACCACGTCCCTCACTGGTGGTTGGTCGGCCCTCGGACCCCTCCTGGGTCTGCACCATCTCCACAACCCCAGCAGTATCAGGTGCGTCTTCCCCTGCAAAGACATGAAAACAAAGAAATGGAAACAGGCATTAGCACCATGGCACACAATGAGGGCTGAGAAGCAAGAGAACCAGTACTTGATTGACACATATCCCACATGACTAAAACCCTCCCATGCATGCACCCTCACTGCGTATGAAGTGCAGGCAAATGGCACACACTGATGACACCAAGATGGAAGATGAACACATTTTCTGCATGCTGCCTGGCAGTGGAATCACACATTGGCCTGTGATTGCCAGGTGAAACACACATGCCATCACACAGATGGCATGTACCATTGCTATTGAGTGAAGATGGAGAGGAGGGCAGCACCTATTCATTCAGTCCCGTTCCCGCATGTAATTGCTTTTCTAATTCTAACAGGTCAGATTTTTCACCTGGAGCTGCCAGTCTGAAATGGTCCAATTGCACAGGGACATGTGTGTACAAATGATATCCAGGTAACAAAGTCACTCCACTTTACCATACCCATGTCAGACATGTGACTAGTGGACAGCGACATGCCTAGTGAAAGTGGTGGAATGCAAACAAACTGACTGAATGAACAGTGAAAAATAAGCAAATATGTTGTGGCAAGGTGACACTTCAAGGGCAACTGGCGTGCAGTTGGGCTAGATGTCTACTGTTGGCAGAAGGGATACTGCTATGGCCAAATGCAGCTGCGCAGGAAGGATTGCATGAAGCACATGGCTGACCCATACGACTCAGGCACACACACTCTCACCTGGCACACAAACAGAAGCCCTCACACACACACCATGCACATGGATGACACACACATGCATGTGCACTCACCGGACAATGCCTCGTAATCAGCCAGATCTCCCACGCCTTGGATCTGTCCCTCGTGACGTAGGTCCCAGCGACTGACTCATGTGGAGTGAGTTCCATGTCTACTACTGGAGACCCACCACCAGTCACTAGAGTTGCGGCATGACTTGAGGCCAGCTTACTCTTTGCCCTGCGCTTTAGGTCATTCCAGCGCTTATAGCAATCATTGGCTGTGCGCCTCACGATTCCAAGGGCACTTACGATGTCCGCAACGGTCTGCCAGTGTGCCTGGCGTTGTGCAGGTGTGGTCTTGGATCCTGCAACAATGACCATCTCGTTGTCATGTCCGGACACATACTCGACAAGTGCATTCAGTTCGTCATCCGTGAAGCTGGGCTTCCTGGACGGGCCGGACTGTGTAGCCGTGTCTGGGGCATCAGCCTGTGCCGGACGAGCACTCTTCCTCTTCCGCTTGGAAGGTGGTGGTGATCCTGAGTGTCCTGCGCCGCTCTGGACACTAGCGGCAGGAGCCCTGGTGGACTCTGTATCAGGAGTGTGGGATTGCACACTCAGCATGGGAGTTGGTGCAGGCATTGGCTCTAGTGTGATGGTGTCAGGGGGAATGTCAGCAGCATGGACTAGGACCGACACTGTCCTGGCTGGGTGTGTGAGGGCTGGGGTGGATGGAGCCGCAGCTGCCCCTGCAGCCTCTTCGCCCTGCCTCCTTGGTGCAGCAGATGACCTTGCTGCCACAGATCCACGTGGCATGATGGCATCAACGTGCACCAGCGCACGTGTCGTAGCCCTGCTGACCTGGAAGTCAGCCATGGAGTCAGCCAGGTCTGGTGCCACAATGGGCTGGTCCAACAAGGGCTGAGCATGGATGGTGTCAGCCACATCAGCCTCAATGGGAGGGGGGGAGGGGGGGATTATGGGTGCCCGTGACTGGTCCTCCACACATGGGGGGACAGGCTCACCCTGCAAGTTACGACCACGTCCCCTACCGGATCCACCATGGCCACCACTTGTGGCTCTTCCACCTTTGCCACCCTTACGGAATCCTCGCCTCCCAGCCATGGCACTGATGTTAATGTGCGTATGGGAGTGGATGTAGACTATTGTCCTGGGCAATTGGGGGTCAAAGCGGTTGGGTACCAGATGGTAATTGTACCCTAGTGCTCTAGCAAGGCTGAATGTAACCCCTGGGGAAAGATGACGGGTCACGCAACGCACAGGAGGCCCAAAAAAGGGAGATGACGTGCACGCAACCCCTCCTAGACCACGTGTGCAGAAAGAAAAACCTGCACTACGCTGTGGCACCCAGTAACACAAGAATGAACGTATGCGTGTCACACGCAGCCTAGAATGACCTCTGAAGGGGTAGGCTACACACGGGGCAAGCACTGATGTTAGATACGTGCGTGACTCACCGTCTGCCTGGTAAACGAGCGTGTAAAAGGAGCACGTTTGGTTGGCAACACCCCCGCCAAAAGAAGATTTGTACGCTGTCTGAGGAGACAGGACAACAGTAGAAGGGAACACTGTTTGAGGGAACAGGCCCAGGTAAACCAGTAAAAGAGAAAAAAGAGAAAAAGCTGTCAGAGGTAACAGGGAATACGAACTTGAAACGCTGTGAAGTAAATCGCGTGTGAAACGACAAGAAGTACAGAATTCACCCACTCGCTCTCCACGAAAAGCACGTACAAGGAAAACGTGTTCTACACGTACCTTTTATACAGGCCCACACGTCCAGCGTCACTTACGCGGCGTGTACGCGCTAGGGCCATTTCCACCTATTACATGCATTGTCACTTCTGCGTGTAGGGCCATTTCCACCAATTACACGCTTTGTCACTTCTGCGTGTAGGGTCATTTCCACCAATCACACGCTTTGTCACTTCTGCGTGTAGGGCCATTTCCACCAATCACACGCAATTACACTCTGACGTGCAGTCTTTCCACGTGTGCTCTGTCATCACGTGCTGTGTGGGAAACACCTGTGCGGGTCACGTCACAGACGCGCTTACGCGCTTTGGGCCTTTCCTCAGTTTTCACGCTGACGTGCAGGATTTTCACGTGCAAAATCACTCCGTACCAAGCTGGCCACGCGTACGCACACGGAATACCACGCTCCTGCCCGGAAGGCCGAACTACTGCCCCCCAGAGCTCGAGCACGCTCCCACCTGCTGCTGCCTGACTGCCTGCTGCCCCTGCACTGCTGGGGGGTGGGGGTGGTGGGAGACATGGGTGGGGGCCTGGTGGAGGGTGCCCCTGGTGACTGGGGGGGTGGGGGTGATAGGGGACATGAGTGGGGGCCTGGTGGGGGCTGCCCATGGTGACTGGGGGGGTGGGGGTGGAGGGAGACATGAGTGGGGGCCTGGTGGAGGCTGCCCCTGGTGACTGGGGGGTGGGGGTGATAGGGGACATGAGTGGGGGCCTGGTGGGGGCTGCCCCTGGTGACTGGGGTGGTGGGGGTGGTGGGAGACATGAGTGGGGGCCTGGTGGAGGCTGCCCCTGGTGACTGGGGGGGTGGGGGTGGTGGGAGACATGAGTGGGGGCCTGGTGGAGGGTGCCCCTGGTGACTGGGGGGGTGGGGGTGATAGGGGACATGAGTGGGGGCCTGGTGGGGGCTGCCCCTGCACTGCTGGGGGGTGGTGGTGGTGGGAGACATGGGTGGGGGCCTGGTGGAGGCTGCCCCTGCACTGCTGGGGGGTGGGGGTGGTGGGAGACATGAGTGGGGGCCTGGTGGAGGGTGCCCCTGGTGACTGGGGGGGTGGGGGTGATAGGGGACATGAGTGGGGGCCTGGTGGGGGCTGCCCCTGTTGACTGGGGTGGTGGGGGAGGTGGGAGACATGAGTGGGGGCCTGGTGGAGGGTGCCCCTGGTGACTGGGGGGGTGGGGGTGATAGGGGACATGAGTGGGGGCCTGGTGGGGGCTGCCCCTGGTGACTGGGGGGGTGGGGGTGGTGGGAGACATGAGTGGGGGCCTGGTGGAGGCTGCCCCTGGTGACTGGGGGGGTGGGGGTGATAGGGGACATGAGTGGGGGCCTGGTGGGGGCTGCCCCTGGTGACTGGGGGGGTGGGGGTGGTGGGAGACATGAGTGGGGGCCTGGTGGAGGGTGCCCCTGGTGACTGGGGGGGTGGGGGTGATAGGGGACATGAGTGGGGGCCTGGTGGGGGCTGCCCCTGGTGACTGGGGGGGTGGGGTGGTGGGAGACATGAGTGGGGGCCTGGTGGAGGCTGCCCCTGGTGACTGGGGGGGTGGGGGTGATAGGGGACATGAGTGGGGGCCTGGTGGGGGCTGCCCCTGGTGACTGGGGTGGTGGGGGTGGTGGGAGACACAAGTGGGGGCCTGGTGGAGGCTGCCCCTGGTGACTGGGGGGGTGGGGGTGGTGGGAGACATGAGTGGGGGCCTGGTGGAGGCTGCCCCTGGTGACTGGGGGGTGGGGGTGGTGGGAGACATGAGTGGGGGCCTGGTGGAGGGTGCCCCTGGTGACTGGGGGGGTGGGGGTGATAGGGGACATGAGTGGGGGCCTGGTGGGGGCTGCCCCTGCACTGCTGGGGGGTGGTGGTGGTGGGAGACATGGGTGGGGGCCTGGTGGAGGCTGCCCCTGCACTGCTGGGGGTGGGGGTGGTGGGAGACATGAGTGGGGGCCTGGTGGAGGGTGCCCCTGGTGACTGGGGGGGTGGGGGTGATAGGGGACATGAGTGGGGGCCTGGTGGGGGCTGCCCCTGGTGACTGGGGGGGTGGGGGTGGTGGGAGACATGAGTGGGGGCCTGGTGGAGGGTGCCCCTGGTGACTGGGGGGGTGGGGGTGATAGGGGACATGAGTGGGGGCCTGGTGGGGGCTGCCCCTGCACTGCTGGGGGGTAGGAGTGGTGGGAGACATGGGTGGGGGCCTGGTGGAGGCTGCCCCTGCACTGCTGGGGGGTGGGGGTGGTGGGAGACATGAGTGGGGGCCTGGTGGAGGGTGCCCCTGGTGACTGGGGGGGTGGGGGTGATAGGGGACATGAGTGGGTGCCTGGTGGAGGCTGCCCCTGCACTGCTGGGGGGTGGGGGTGGTGGGAGACATGAGTTGGGGCCTGGTGGAGGCTGCCCCTGGTGACTGGGGGGGTGGGGGTGGTGGGAGACATGAGTGGGGGCCTGGTGGAGGCTGCCCCTGGTGACTGGGGGGGTGGGGGTGGTGGGTGACATGAGCAGGTGTGCAGGGTAGTCCCCTGTTTTGTGGGCTGCCTGCAGGGGCCGTGGAGGGTGTACAGGGAACACCTGTGAGGACCCACCCAGCCTAATCGCGTGTGTAACTTCCCACGCACCCCTGTAATACACGTACAAAGCCAAATCACGTGTGAGTATTCCCGCGCACCCCTGAAATACACGTACCCTGCTGAAGTCGCGTGTAAAACTTCCCGCGCACCCCTGAAATGCATGCGCCCAGGCTATTCGCGTGTGGAACTTCCCGCGCACCCCTGAAATACACGCGCCCAGGCTATTCGCGAGTGGAACTTCCCGGGCACCCCTGAAATACACGCGCCCAGGCTATTCGCGAGTGGGACTTCCCGCGCACCCCTGAAATACACGTAGCACGCTGGGAGACATGAGTGTGGGCCTGGTGGAGGATGCCCCTGCACTGCTGGGGGGTGGGGGTGGTGGGTGACATGGGTTGGGGCCTGCTGGCAGGTGCCCCACAGTGCTGGGGGGTGGGGGTGGTGGGAGACATGAGTCGGGCATGAGTGGGGGCCTGGTGGAGGCTGCCCCTGCACTGCTGGGGGGTGGGGGTGGTAGGAGACATGGGTGGGGGCCTGGTGGTGGGTGCCCCTGGTGGCTGGGGGGTGGGGGTGCAGGGGGACATGAGCAGGTGTGCAGGGTAGTCCCCTGTTTTGTGGGCTGCCTGCAGGGGCCGTGGAGGGTGTACAGGGAACACCTGTGAGGACCCACCCAGCCTAATCGCGTGTGATAATTCCCACGCACCCCTGTAATACACGTACCCAGCAAATTGGCGTGTGATAATTCCCACGCACCCCTGTAATTCACGTACCCTGCCAAATCGCGTGTGATAATTCCCGCGTACCCCTGTATTACACGTGCCCTGGCTAATCGCATGTAAGACTTCCCGCGTACCCCTGTAATACACGTTCCCTGGACAATCGCGTGTTGAACTTCCCACGTACCCCTGTAATACACGTTCCCTGGACAATCGCGTGTTGAACTTCCCGCGTACCCCTGTAATTCACGTTCCCTGGACTATCGGGGGTTGAACTTCCCGCGTACCCCTGTAATACACGTTCCCTGGACAATCGCGTGTTGAACTTCCCGCGTACCCCTGTAATTCACGTTCCCTGGACTATCGCGTGTTGAACTTCCCGCGTACCCCTGTAATACACGTTCCCTGGACTATCGCGTGTTGAACTTCCCACGCACCCCTGAAATACACGTACCCTGGCACCCTGGCTAATCGCGTGTATAACTTCATGCGTACCCCTGATATGCACGTTACCCGCTTTGCGTTCCTTGTTTGGCAGCCCTGTAAACTGGTCCAGGGTTAGCGCAGCCCTTTGCGATTTTGATGGCTTTTCCTTGCGCGAGGGCGTTCTTGGGGGCGTTACTGGCGCTGCTGCAGGGTCGCTGCGATACTCTGCGCCACGGCTGGTTTGGGAGCCTAAAATCCATGAATACGCTGTGCGCGGAAATCGGTTTTAGCGCACGTGCCTGGCGCAGACAATCGCACGCGGACACTCTGCGCCAGCCGCTTGCGACACTTTTCTGCGAAATTCTATGAATTACCCTGTTAGTTTTTCTGTTGCTAGACTCTAAGGGCAAGCTGGCTGCAGTGGAGAACAAAGTTCAACCTGTAAAGAACAGGTACAGTTTAAGCACATTTTCATCCTTTCAAGTTAAGTTCAATAATATCACACCTCGTCACCCAAAGCACCCTTATCCCAGCACCTCAACCTCACACACACACACACACACACACACACACACACGCTCACCCCAGTCCCCAGCCATCCACCCCAGCTAATCCCAGCACTAAAGCCATCTACCCAAACTCAAAGCACCCCCAGCCCCTGCACATCATCTTGCCCCAACACCCCACACACATCCGGCAAATGCCTTCCAAATACATATACAAGGGCCAAAAATGTTGACTTTGCCAACACATGTTTTAAATTGCAAATGATGGTTCTAGTGTCAATTACAAAACTAACAGGGAATCACTCTCACTCAATATTTTACTCTTGGAAAATCCCAAGCCCACCCACACCCACTGGCCAGAAATATAACCCTTCTAATTAAAGCTGTGCATTTCAATGGTGTCAATTAAATCGGTTTGACTTTTGCATGGGAATTTTCTAAGCATCAATTGCCATATGGTCAGGTACTGCTATCATTTGATCTGGTACCGGTACTGCCATCATTTAACAGATATTGCCATCAAAAGACTGTACGCTTGCCGAGGTACCCGATCAGAGATTCTAAGGAAATACCCAGGAACTATCTTCATGGGCCAGGTGATGCTGAGGAGAATAGAAAATGCTCAATACAGTAAGAGCCTGCACTGCTAACACCCCCGCGCCCCTTCTTAGGGTAGCATGCGACCTATGAGTTTGCATGCAGAATGACATTCACAGCATGGCATGTTTGACCTCTAGTACACAACCAGCCTCCTCCACCTCCTAACCTGAACATGACAACAGTTGGCAATGTGTGCCACACCTACTAGGGCCAGTGCTCATAGGAATGACACTGAAGAAGATGAGATGTGTCGGGTGCTCAGCTGCAATATCACTTCACAAGAAGAATCTGTCATTTCACCTGAGAAACGTCCATAGGGGAACCCTAGCTGTGATCGTTGAGCATCTTTGAAAAATGTTATTCCTCCATGACATGATCTGTTTTTGACACTGAAGACTGATAACAATAGAACACTTTGAGAACAGTTATTTTGGGGCCCTGGGTACAAGCATTGACCCAAGGCTCCATTTTACAGGCATTAGATTTACAGAGAGAGGTAGGAAAGGCCTCATCCTTAGACATGGCCACGCTGAGCTGGTCGGCAAGATGAAGTCAAAGTAGCCCACCATTGCTGTGTTTGACGCTAAAGCCAAATCTGCCCAATGATCATTGGTCACCACTGTATAAACGTGTATGTTTGTGGATGCTCCATTTCTTCAAATGTTGCATGAGAATTAACGTGGTGCATTTCCCATTTTAACCATTTTATTTTTGCCCGCCTTTAGGCTTGGGCCAGTGAACGTTAATTCATTTTTTTTAAAATGTCTTTGCATGATTTCGTACATCCCTGATTGTCACTGCAACTCTGCCTCTCGATCATCATTGATGCCCGCAGCCTGAGGCAACTGCTGGTGGTGCCATTTGCTGAACACATGCCAGTCACAACAGCTCAAACACAGATTGCGGTGTACACAGGTGAACATTTCTGACGGTAAGCCTATATATTTTTTAAACAAAACTTGCTACTAATACGCTCCCAATTGTCATTTATATCAAACCCCAGCATTCTAGTGGTGGGTCTTGTTCTTTGGAAAGCAAAGCCCATTATTGCCCTTTCAATATTGTGATGTTGCTCCATAATCATCAAGGCAAGCAGCAGAGAAATGTGCTAGTTGACAGCATCATGTGTGTAGGATCTGACAGCAGACATGCGAACAAGATTTGCAGAGAAGAGGGTTAAAGTTATATGTTTTAAATTAACTTTGTAAAAGTAGCATTTTTAACTGTATGTGCCCACAGCATTGCATCCATGCGATGTATATCAAGCTTGCTAAGTTGTGCATACGTTACTCATGGTTCTTTGTAAATGTCATGAACAGCAATTTTTAAAAATAATAAAAAGCTGTAAATAGTACAAGCAAACTCATAGCTTTGTGAGGAGGCCCCAAAGCGGTTTCAATAATGCGATGAGGAAATGAAGGGAAAAAAGAGAAGGGGGATAATTGGGTGAGTGGATGGATAGTTGGGTAAGATACAGACAACACATTCAGCTTTCTTTGTTTAAAAATGTTATTATAAAATACATTGATATGATAAGATATGATAGTTTATTTATATAGCACCTATACACAATGTGTTTCAAAGTGCTTCAAGGCAAGGGAGGGAACAAGGGAAAAAACAATAACATTCTTACAGGCCATGAACAATAAGGATGTGAAATTAACTATCGTATTCGGCCTGACTACATTTCAGATAGTGCAAGAGCTAAAACATAGATAAGGAAGGGAGGGCGAGAGTGGGAAGGAAATGGAAACAGACAGGCGACTACCGTACTAGGCCTGACGACATTTCAGATAGTGCTGGCAGGTGGTTGGGGAGGGAAAAAAACAGTAAGGGGAGGGAGGAGGAGACAGACAAGGTTGCTATCATACTAGGTCCAGGGACAATTCTGATAACGTAAGTGCATAGAAGAAAGTAAGGGGAGGAGATAGGAAAAGGGAGAAGGGAAAGGAGGAGAGAACAGAGAGTTAGCAGTCAAAAGAGTGGAGTAACACATAATGTTGCAAGACAGGATACAAGATGAAGATGAAGATGGGAACAGCATGATTCAGGGCCACCATGAGTACAAGATGCAAAAGAAGTTCAGCATGAGAGTTGAGAAAGGGTGACGCACCATGAATGAATGAAGTCCATAAAAGTCAAAACCAGCATTGTCCACAAGACGGTGATGGTGAAACCAGAATGTATCAGGACAGACTCATGCAGAAGTAGGCTTGAGTGGGGTGAAGGGGGAGCAGGGTAGAAGAATCAAGCAAAACAGGCAACACCTGTGTGCGAGAATGGGGGGGCACAAGGGAACATCACGAGGGGACCAGAGGGAGTAACACATGTTGGTGCATGCCTACCTGCTGTCTGAGCAGGGGATCGGGCCCTGGGTCCTCCTGGTCCGACCAGGTCCAAACAGGAATTCCCCTTTTCTGTTGGCATACAAGGCTGATTTGAAACATACATAAATATCTTCTGTGTAAATATCTTATAGTAGAAACAAAGTTTCCAATGCAGATTGATAAAGTATGAAAGGCTTAATACGCAGAACCAAACAAGATAGATCTTGGTGCATGAATGCAAAATTTCAAGATAAACTGATAGATTTATACAATATATATTATGACAGTTAAAAACAGATAGGACAATCAAGACACACAGTAACAGAAGGGGGGAGGGGATGTTATTTATTTGCTGTTACACATTAAGGACTAGGTAATGTATTATCTAAATATTCTATAAACAACCTCCATTTCAATTCATGTTTGCTTTGTAGAAGTGGGGATGAAGCATTGCATTTCTCCATTCTATGGATGTTGCAAATAGACTTGCACCATATTTTACAGTGCAGGCATTTAAGATATTTCCAATTAGAGGTTATAGTTTGGATAGCTATTACGATAAAGAGAGCAAGTAAAAATCCTTTATTCTTATCGAAAGCCAGTTGAATGGCTGAGCTGCCTAGATATAGAAAAGAGATGCAAAGTTCTTGTCGTAAGTGAAAGATGGATTTTATCATACTCCATACAGCTTTCCAAAAAGTTTTTACCTGAATACAATCAAAAACTAGATGTCTAAAAGAACCTTTCGTACATGAGCAGATGCAGTAATTTTCATCTTGTGAGAAACATCCTTTGAATAGGATTAACGGAGTGATAAAGGCTGTATGGTGAAATAAGTATAGAGTTTGAAGCAAACTTGCTGATACAATAGCTTTAGAAATTGTTTTCCATATCAAAGGCTACTTCAGTTGAGAGTCTATTAATGAGCAATCTAGTTTCCATTCTAATTGGCTTTTCCATGGAACTTTGTTTTCTGGCACAGATATAAGTATTTTGTAAAACATTGAAGCATTCAACTTTTTGTTGAACATATGTTGCATTTTGCTATCTTGATACTTATTATCCCTATGCAGCAGCAAATCATAGTTAACCATAATCGCATCAACCACATTTCAGTATTGGCGCATAAAAATCATAGGAATATGGCATTTGATTACCATGTCAATGAAAGTGAGAGGTATCCCTTCAACAAAGAGTTGTCCCACATATTTAATGCCACGAGAGAGCCATGGTTTCCAACAAATCGTTTTTTGTTAATTTTGATTAGGGGATTCATCCAAATATATGGGGATACACATTGGGATGTTTTGGAGATATATGGGAGTAGGTATGCTCTGAGAAAAATAATGGTAGTATTGATGCTGCTGTTAGTGATGGATCTATTAGTTCTTTTAATGTATGAGCAATCCGCTAGGATATCAGGGAAAACCGTCGCTCTCTCAAAAAGGAGCCAATTTGGTGGGTTCAACATAGTGGGGGCAAACCGTAGCTGAGCCTGACGTGGTATTTTTTTAAATCAGGAAAACCAACTCAACCATCTGTCCTAGGGGTTTTGAGTTTATATAATGAAATAATGTCTTTCTTCTTACTCCAAAGGAACTTAACAATATATGAGTTCAAAGATTTAAAGAACGTAACATGAAGGGAAATAGGGAGCATATATAACAAATAAAGAACAATTGGATCAATCGACATTTTAATAGATTCCAACCTTCCCCACCATGACAAAAACAAAGACCATGAACTAGTAATATCTTTGACTCTAGTGAGGACATTTGCAGTATTTTGTTTTATAGTATCTATAATAGAGGAGGTTATTATACAATACCTAGATATTTGATACCTGTGGGACACCATTTCATTCCTAGATTCGAGCACGGTGTTTGTTGCAGTGTATGCTCACTGGCAGAACCTCTGATTTATCAATGTTAAGTTTGTAGTCGGATGCTAGGGAAAATTGTGTGATACTATTGAGTAAATGATTGAGACAAGAGTCTGAGACATTTAAGAGAAGTAAAACATCATCTGCATAAGCTGCAGTTTTAACATGAGTGTCTGATTGCTTCTAACAATGATTCCAAATCCAGGATAAAAAGAAGGGGGAGAGGTGGCAACCATGGCGGGTACCTCTGCTAAGAGGAAACGAAGGAGATATATGACCATTTACAAAAACTGCTGTTTTGGGGTTGGACTATAGTACTTTCACCATTGAAATAAACGGATCAGGGATACCATGCCATTGAAGGTCTTTAAACATAAAATCCCACTCTACCCTGTCAAAAGTTTTCTCAGCATCACGTGCTATAGCGGCGAAAGGATTAGTGGATGTCTTAATGATGTTAAGAAAATTAACAACGGGGGTCCTGGGAGTCCCTCTGCCAGACATTAGTCCTGGTTATGAGAGATCTACCCCGAGTCTGGCAGAGGGACTCCCAGGACCCCCATTGTTAATTTGCATATTTAAGTAACTTTGGGTCTCACCCTAAGTTGCTAGGGGGATCCAGACGTGGACCCCTTGCTTACTATTCTTATAGAGGCACAGCTCCACCCTACTGATGAGGTACAACCAGATCGAAACACGTGTCTGGGGTTGCTGTTGGTACTCTTGTTCAGAGGAGAATTGCCTAGCATTTCGGTGCTGGACTGCCCCAGGGCAGGACACAGACATATATGTTTGGGATATTTCTTCTCTGTGAAAGATAGTGAGCTAAAGACTCTTGGTAAGGCTCTTGTAACCAGGACTCCTGTCTAGCAGAGAGTCTCCCAGGACCTCCGTTGTTACCTGCATATTTAAGTAACTTTGGGTTTTACCATAAGTTACTAGGGGAATCCAGATGTGGACCCCTTGCTCACTATTCTTAGAGAGGTACAGCTACACCCTACTGATGAAGTTCAACCAGATCGAAACACATGTCTGGGGTTGCTGTTGGTACTCCTGTTCAGAGGATACTTGCCTAGCATTCCGGTGCTGGACTGCCCGAGGGCAGGACAAAGACTGATATGTTTGAGATATTTCTTCTCTGTGAAAGATAGCGAGCTAAAGACTCTCGGTAAGGCTCTTGTAACCATGACTCATGTCTGGCAGAGAGTCTCCCAGGACCCCCCTTGTTATATGCATATTTCAAGTAACTTTGGGTCTCACCCTAGGTTACTAGGGGAATTCAGACTTGGACCCCTTGCTCACTTTTCCCAGAGAGGCACAGATACACCCTACTGATGAGGTTCAACCAGACCGAAACACATATCTAGGGTAGCTGTTGGTACTCTTGTTCAGAGGAGAATTGCCTAGCATTTTGGTGCTGGACTGTCCCAGGGCAGGACAAAGACTGATATGTTTGGGATATTTCTTCTCTGTGAAAGATAGTGAGCTAACGACTCTGGGTAAGGCTCTTGTAACCATGACTCATGTCTGGCAGAGAGTCTCCCAGGACCTCACTTGTTATCTGCATATTTCAAGTAACTTTGGGTCTGACCCTAGGTTACTAGGGGAATCCAGACGTGGACCCCTTGCTCACTATTCTTAGAGCGGCACAGCTACACCCTACTGATGAGGTTCAACCAGACCGAAACACGTGTCTGGGGTTGCTGTTGGTACTCTTGTTCAGAGGAAAATTGCCTAGCATTTTGGTGCTGGACTGCCCCAGGGCAGGACAAAGACTGATATGTTTGGGATATTTCTTCTCTGTGAAAGATAGGGAGCTAAAGACTCTGGGTAAGGTTCTTGTAACCAGCACTCATGTCTGGCAGAGAGTCTCCCAGGACCCCCCTTGTTATCTGCATATTTCAACTAACTTTGGGTCTGACCCTAAGTTACTAGGGGAATCCAGACGTGGACCCCTTGCTCACTATTCTTAGAGAGGCACAGCTACACCCTACTGATGAGGTTCAACCAGACCGAAACATGTGTCTGGGGTTGCTGTTGGGACTCTTGTTCAGAGGAGAATTGCCTACTGCCCCAGGGCAGGACAAAGACTGATATGTTTGGGATATTTCTTCTCTGTGAAAGATAGTGAGCTAAAGACTCTGGGTAAGGCTCTTGTAACAGGACTCATGTCTGGCAGAGAGTCTCCCAGGACCCCCCCCCTGTTATATGCTTAATGGTGTTAAGGACATTTGTGAAAAGTCTAATATTTGCTGAAGACAATCTCCCTTTGACATATCCTGCTTGATTACTCTTAATTAAGTTCAGAAGAAAGGGATTCAATCTATTGGCTAGGATTTTGGCTGGGATTTTACCGTCAGTATTGATTAGGGAAATAGGTCTATAGTTTTGGACTAATTCAGGGTATTTTTTTGGTTTAGGAAAGACAATTAGTATTGCTTCCGAAAATGATCCCATGGCTTTTTCATTGGAAATAAAGGAAGAATAGAGTTCATGATGCCTAGGAACTAGAAGATCATTGAGGTGAGCAAAAAAGTCTATCGGGAAAGCATCTGGTCCTGGGGCTCTTCCTTTTTAAGATCTTTTATGGTTTTATACATTTCATTAGTATGTATGGGAGCATTTAATGTTTGGAGACTAGTGGTATATGAATCAGGATGTATGTTTCTGAGAAAGTTCGATGCATGAGTGCTATTAGGTGATGTTTCTGAGGCATATAGTTTTTGATAAAATTTGGAGAAGGCTTGTAGAATATCTTCATCTTTAAGAACTCTATTTCTGTTTTGATCAGTTATAGCCGCAATCCTTGCTTTATCTTTTTTAAGTTTGAGGTACGGAGCTAATGATTTACATGATTTATTGGAAACTTGGTATATTTTCGATTTATATTTTAATTGGTTGGTACAGGAATAATACGTAATCAAATTATTGCGCTGGATTTTTAGCTTGGTAATTTGCGGAAAGAATTGAACTAGCACTAGTACGAGTGTATTCTACCTCAAAGCGTTTAATTATTTTGAGAATATCTTCAGATTCTTGTTTAAGTTTTTTCTTTTTCATGGCTGCATAGGAAATAATATGGCCTCTTAATACAGCTTTATAGCAGTCCCATTTGTTATGAATGGAAGTGTCTTCATTCCTATTCTCAGAGAAGAAGTGGGTGTATTGGTGTTGAATAAATTCAGTGAACATGTTATCTTTTTTTAGAAGGGTCGAGTTAAATCTCCATCTGTTTTGTTGATGCGCATTATGTGAATTAGATAAGGGGATATGAACAGGTGCATGATCCGACAGGATAATGGGTTCTATTGTAGCATCTAACAGGTGGTTGGACATAGATTTAGACATAAAAACATAATCTATTGTTGAGAATGAGTTGTGTGGTGGGGAGTAGAAAGTATATTCCATATCTGTAGGATGAACCAGACGCCAGGTATCATGAAGACCTAATTCAGATACAAAGTTAGTGAATTGTAAATGGGAATTAGTAATCTTAAAGTGTACATTTGATTTTGTATCCAGGAGAGGGTCTATGATCCTGTTACAATCTCCACATCCTATAGGATTATTAGTGCTAGATCTAAATATATAATTTCTTAATTGGGTCAAGAAAGTGGGGTCAGCATTAGTAGGACTATATATCTTTAAGATGGAATATTCAGTAGAATGAATGAGGAGTTTGCCCAGGACCCATCTGCCCACATCATCTGTTTCTGTTGAAATAACTTTGCATTGGAAATGTTTATTAATAAGGGTAATAAGTAAATTTGTCTTACCACAAGCTGCGCTCGAAAAGTCCCCATCCTCCCCATAGACATTTTAGTTTTGCAGATTCCATTTGTGAAAGGTGGGATTCTTGTAAGCAAGCTATAGCCTGTTTAGTCCTGTTAAGATGGGAAATCATTTTTTGCCACTTGACTGGGTTCTGAAGACCTTTGACATTCCATGAAGTTATGATAAAAGACAAGGGAGGCATTCAGAAAAATATAGGTACATACATCGCCTAAATTAGTAGTGTTGTAAGGGTAGACTGACAGAAGGGAGACATGAAGGGATGGGGGAGACAAACAAAATTGACATGGAATTTTGTAATACATAGATATATTCAGTAGAAGCAAAAAGAGTAGTGGCTAACCAGAAACAGCCACTCCAAACCATGTCAAGGTGAAACAGTAAGTAGAAGGGGTGGAGAGCCAAATCTAGAAGGGATCACCCAATGCTCCACTTCGGGAAGAGAATCATGAGTTAGTGAAAAATGTCCATTCAAGGTGGTTTTCATGTAGGTTGTCTTGATGTGTCCATTTTGTCCCTTCTATGGTTTTGTATAAATCTTCTTACATCTGCTGGATCCTGGAAAGTGAACATACGTCCATTAAGCGTAACCTTTAAAGAGGCAGGGTGTATGATTCCATACCTGGCGTTAAGTTGCTTGAGAGCTGGTCTAAATGTTAGGAGTTCTTTTCTCCTCACTGCAGTGGCATTTGAAACATCTTGAGGTATAAAAATCTTGGTGCCTTCCCATTCTAGTTGTTTTCTATGCTTGGCCTTTTCCATAATGTGGAGCACATGGGTATAATCCAACAATGCAAATATCAGAGTTCTAGGAGTATTTTGAGATGGGAGTTTAGGTCCTAAACAATGTGCTCTTTGAATGTTGAATTGCAGAGATGAAGGGAGATCAAGCAGCAACGAAACCTTCTCCCTCCCTCCCTCCCACCTCCGAACCCTCCCACCTTCCTTGATAGGCTACTGCTTTCCATCTGCGGTAGCGTGTTGCTCCACCAGCCCCTGAGTGCTTGTTTAGTTCCCTGGCGCATCAGGTAAGGTTGGTGGTGCAGGGACCCTCCAGGGCCTAGCCTTTGATATTTAGTATCGGCCATTGAAGCCCCAGTCCTTGCCTGCAGCCCCGTTTTCTCCCCCTTGCCTCTGCTTCCTTCTCCCGCCTCCAAACCCTCCCACCTCCCCTTATAGGCTACCGCTTTCCATCTGTGGTAAGCGTGTTGCTCCATCAGCCCCTGAGCACTTTTTTAGCTCCCCGGCACATCAGGTAAAGTTGGTGGTGCAGGGACTCTCCAGGGCCTTGCCTTTGATATTTAGTATCGGCCAATGAGGCCCCAGTCCTTGCCCGCAGCTCCGTTTTGTCCCCTCCTGCCTCCGCTTCCTTCTCCCTCCCTCCTCCCACCTCTGAACCCTCCCACCTCCTCTGATAGATCAGCCCACCGGGTCATAAGTGACCCTCCCAGGGCAGCCCTCTGCCCATGCAGCCCTGCGGCTAAGGGCCCCAAGGCCAAGGGCGGCTCCTACAATGGTGGCTCCAGAGAGTGTCTGCAGGTGTCCGCAGGGGAAGCCAGTAGCCAGCCGTTATACAGCACCGACCACCAACAACAAAAAAAGTAAGTGTGGTATGGGTGGGGAGTAGAGCAATTACTCTACTTCAGAAAGCCCAGCTGCTCTAAATTATCCAACCTCTACACTGTGAATGCTTGTGTATGCCACACTTAGACGGAATCATAAATGTTAGCATGCACCACACATAAATGTAATCAAATGCAAACCCCCCTCTTAGTCTAACAATTTGAGACAGTGCACTGAAAGTTTACTAAATTGTACGCCACCCATTAAGACTGTCACATAGTGAGCTCAAAGATTACTACAAAGTTTCTTAGATGGATTCACGAACATTACCTTGGGTCGCCTCTGGATAGAAATGCGATTGTTAGCATGTCCCACACCTAGGTGGAATTTGTGAATGCCAACAAGTCACACATTTAGATTGAATCATGACCATTAGCCTGCGTCGCATCTAAATAGAATTGTGCATGTTAGCATGTCCCAGCATGTCCCACACTGTGATGGAAATGTGAAGGTTAGCATGTGCCACACTTAGAGATGAAATTGTGAACATTAGCCTAAGTCGCATCTAGCTAAAATGGAATTGTTAGCATGTTCCACACCTAGATAGGATTGTGAATGGTAGCATGTCCCACACTTAGATGGAATTGTAAATGATAGCATGTCCCACACTTAGATGGAATTGTGAATGGTAGCATGTCCCACACTTGGAATTGTAAATGATAGCATGTTCCACACTTGGATAGAATTGTGACTGCTAGCATGTGCCACACTCATATGGAATTGTGATTATTAACATATGCCTCACTTAGATGGAATTGTGATTATCAGCATGTGCCACAATTAGAATTGTGATTGTTAGCATGTGCCACACTCAGATGGAATCGTGAGCATTAGCAAGAGTTGCATCTTGATATAAATGTGAATATTAGCATGTCCCAAGTCCCAAACCTGATTAGAATTGTGAACAGTAGCATGTCCCACACCTAGATGGAATTGTGAATGGCAGCATGTGCAACACTTAGAGATGAAATCATGAGCATTAGCAAGAGTCGCATCTTGATAAAAAAAAGTGAATGTTAGCATGTCCCAAACCTGGTTAGAATTGTGAACAGTAGCATGTCCCACACCTAGATGGAAATGTGAATGGTAGCATGTGCCTCACTTAAACAGAATTGTGAATGGTAACATGTTCCACACTTAGATGGAATTGTGAACAGTAGCATATCCCACACCTAGATGGAATTGTGAATGGTAGCATGTCCCACACTTGGAATTGTAAATGATAGCATGTTCCACACTTGGATAGAATTGTGACTGTTAGCATGTGCCACACTCATATGGAATTGTGATTATTAACATATGCCTCACTTAGATGGAATTGTGATTATCAGCATGTGCCACAATTAGAATTGTGATTGTTGGCATGTGCCACACTCAGATGGAATTGTGATTATTAGCATGTGCCACACCTGGACGTATTTGTGAACATTGGTCGGCATTGCATCTAGATGGGATTGTGAAGATCAGCATGTGCCACACTTAGACGGAATTATCATTATTAGCAAATGCCACACTTGGATGGAAGTGTAAATGTTAGCATGTGCCACACCTAGGCGTAATCGTGAACATTAGCCTGCGTCGCATCTAGATATGATCTTGAAGGTCAGCATGTGCCACACTTAGATCGAACTGTGATTATTAGCACATGCCACACTTAGACAGAATTGTGAATGTTAGCATGTGCCACAGCCAGACTTAATCATGAACATTAGCCGGCATCGCCTCTAGACGTAATCGTGAACATTAGCCGCCATCGCCTCTAGACGTAATCGTGAACATTAGCTGCCTTCACCTCTAGACGAAAGCGTGAATATTAGCCGGCATCGCATCTAGAAGGGATCGTGAAGATCAGCATGTGCCACCCTCAGATGGAATTGTGATTATTAGCATATGCCACACTTAGATGGAATTGTGATCATTAGCACGCGCCACACTTAATTGGAATTGTGAATGTTGGCATGTGCCACACCTATACGTAATCTTGAACATTAGCTGTTGTCCCATCTAGATGTAATATTAAACACTAGCCGGCATTGCACCTACATAGGTTTAAAATGTCAGCATGTGCCACAATTAGAATTGTGATTGTTAGAATTTGCCCAATTAACAAATCCACTAACAATTTCACCCCTCTGCATATACCTCTCAAACTGAAACCAAACACAACCACAAACCTATAACACAACAATCCGCACAAACTTCACTACACTGCACAACAGCACACAACGACTACTGACCGGAAAACACCCCATGCCCAGCCAATGGAATTCCAGGTTGAGGCTGCCAACAGCACATCACTGCTCTCTTGCACTTTTGCAGCTTACTCCCACTAACTCACCCCCCTCCCTTTATCAGAGCTGCCAGGGTACCATGGGACTACTCCGGTGATGATAGTGTGCGGTACAAATATCCTTTAACATTAACAAGCATCTGATACAGGAATTGGATAGGATTGTCTTTTTCAATACTTTCCGGAAGACCAATAATGCGTACGTTTTCCTTCTATTCCTGTTTTCTAAATTTTCTGTCTGCTTCTGGAGAGAGGTAACTGAGTTTTGTAGGGCAGCTACTCTTCCAATGACATCTTCTGCATTGCTTCATGGATTCTGGTTTCAAAACAAAGACCATTTTTCATCTAGCATTTGAAGTTTCATAGATGTAGCTCACATGAAAGGTTTGAGAGATTTTATTTAATCCAATATACCAAGCATGACGGGATCTTGTGAGTCTTCCTTGGGTGTAGTGGAGTCGCTTTTATGTCTCTTAGGAGCTTTGTTGGAAGATGTCATTGTCCCCTCCTTGAGAAGATTCTTTTTTGAAGAATTCCTTGACCTGAACACCATGGAGATTGGTCCTTAGGTCCCTTTTTGAGGTGGAGTGTGGACATTGCCCATCTCCCGTGGCTAGAATGTTGCCACTTTTTGGTGTGGAGCGGGCATCCCTGCTTTATCATTGCAAAGAATTTGTCTTCCTGCTGACTGCAAACTAGATTTGGGTCCATGGATAGTGGCATGGACACCTCCCCCTGTGTGTCACACCTTCCACGATTTGTTGCTGTGGTGTGGTGGTCTGTTCCCTCAATTTCGTTGCATGGAGGGGTGGACATATAACAGATGGGTTTGTACTGGAGTGGTGGGAAAGCCCCCATCATTAAAGCAAGAGATCTGGTTCAAAGGAAATCCCCAAAACCAAGAAACAGAAAAGTCAAAAAATTTGACTAAACCACAGTTTATTAAGAGTTCTCAAAAACAGGGAAGACATCGACATCTCGGGATTTCCAATGCTCTCTCAAGAGGTTACCGGCTTTTCATCAGGTTTTAACAGGTTATGACATCAGAAATGGCACGTTATTCTCAGAAACCTTGGGCTGGCTGGGGTTGGTTAGTGCCAAGCCCACACAAGAGGGGAGGATGTAGTTTTCTGCTGCAACGAAGCCGCAGATGCAGAAGAAAAATAGCAGCATACTTTCCAGAGCTACATGAGTTTGATACTACTTGCAATAGACACACATCAGCGTGTAACATGGCAATGCAAGAAGGGTTTAACTCATTGCTTACCCAAATAATTGAGTTACAGGGACGAGCACCAGTAGAAGAAAAAGAATTGTGGATAAGGAGGTGGGTATTCATTATTCCCCACAGATGTTATGTGGTGAGAAGAGAGCACCTGAAAGCCAGTCATGCCCCTCACACTGCTGCAAACAGCCATAATGTAGCTTCATTACCTGACCTCCCAACTTGGCGTAGCATGTTGCTGCCTTCATGTATAACCGTGTTATGTGCCCGCGTTTCACAGTAGGACACACATTGTGAGTAATGAGAGGAGCAATATCTCGCCCTAATGGGCCCTTCCAACATTTACACATCGATTATGTGGACATGGACCAAAATTGCAGGTGTATGCTAGTGGTCCATGCACCCACCCTGATGCCACTTGTGCAGCGATATTCCTCGTCATCGAGGTATTCCCGCGATGGGGGGTGTACAAGGTCCTACGGTCCAACAACGGACTCTGAATAAGGGGTAGCTTCAGTGCCTGCTAATAGCCCTGTCTGCATTGCGCAATCAGCCTGCCTCCGACCACCATTTAACTCCCCATTAGGTGGTCACAGGTCGATGTATGCCTCTCCCACTTGCTCCTCCCACTAGATCGCTGATGGATGTCCAGAATGCTGCCACTGTTTGGGTAATGGAATGCATGAACATCTCGCTTTGATGATGGCTACTACAGCCTTTATTTCTCAGAAGCTGCAAGCTCTGCAAAAGAGGTTGAAGAAGAATGATGAAGACAGTGCATCAATAGAACCACAAGAAATCCTCAAAGCCCCTCCACTTTACCCAGGGGATCTGGTCCTATTACAAATCTTTAACAGGAACTGGCACAAGCACCGATTTGATGGCCCATTTACCATAGAGCAAGTCACTGAGAAAG
Source organism: Ambystoma mexicanum (assembly GCF_040938575.1). NCBI lineage: Eukaryota > Metazoa > Chordata > Amphibia > Caudata > Ambystomatidae > Ambystoma > Ambystoma mexicanum. The sequence goes on along the minus strand of NC_090936.1, from coordinate 240,148,864 downwards.
CTGTGAAATTAGTAGGGAACAAAGCTTGGAATTATCTGGGAGACATCAAGCCTTGCAGAGGTCAGACCCCCCTTGCCCAACATGCAGACAGCATAGTGCAAGAAGAAGAGTGACAGATTCAGACATGCTCCAGGACTAGGCAGGAGCATATAGAAAACTACTTTAGGAACACTGTTCTTTGAACAGTTTTTTTTTAGATTAGGAGAGAAGCAAATGTTGCTGGAAGGACAAATACACAACATATCAGACTGCATGTGACTGAAAGGTAGCTGGAAAAAGCCCTGAGAGGACAAGAAAGGTATAACACCTGCATGTATAATTTCGGAAAATCCTTGTAAAAATGTTGAGCAAGAAAATCAAGCCAGTGGTCTCCACACACGTGATCAGAGCACAAAGCCTATTCATTTGAGCCATTCAGAGACCTTCGTTCCCATCCAGCTTAGGACACACTATACACTGTAGAATCAGGATGAAAGCAAAATTAACTTAGCTCAAGGCCTAGAGGATCGTAGATGGTAACCTTATTGGTACGGACAGCACCGTTGGGGCCTATAATTGTTGCTCATGGGCTGGTAACCATCCAAAGTACCAAGGCTGAGAAGACCCTCACAAACCAATCCCTACCCACCTTTAACGCTCGCTCATACTTTGTTGCAGCAGCCAGTCACAACACACTAGCATGACATAATTTAACTCGCCACATTCTGGAGGTGGTCGTAGGTGGAGCCACCAGATGATATGCAGCCAATCAAAACACTAACCCCATATGAATAGCATATGCAGTTTGCCCCACTAACCAACCCCTGCCTGCCCTAGGTTTTTGTAGAATAACGTGTCATTTCTGACATCATAGCTTGTTAAAACATGATGATAAGACTGTAACTAGTTGAGAGAGCATTGGAAATCCTGAGATGTCCATGTCTGTCCCTATTTGTGAGATCTAATAAATAGTGGCTTTGTCACATTTGTGGACTTTTCTGTTTCTTGAGCATGAGGATTTCCCCTGAAGAATACCCCTTTCTTTTAGGATGGGGGCTTTCCCACCCCTCCACTACAGGTTGCACTCTCCTCTGTCCCTTCAAGTTGCCAGCTTTGAAGCATGGACCGAGTTAATTTGATATACTGCTTTAATGCTGTGGACCAGAGCTGACCCACAAGAGCTGAGTCACACTTCTTCGGATGTGTTGATTTATTTATTTTATTTATTGTGCATTTGTAAGATGCTTATACATCAACATCAAGTAAATTGTGTTTCAAAGCACCCACAGGGCAAGTAAGGGGGAATATGGAAATGAAAGGCAAATATAACAATGAAAGAGAGAGGCGGTCCTACCAGGCCTTGTGAGCATTCAGAATGTGCAGAGAGAGAGAAGGGATGAGTGGGCAGGGGGTAAGTGCGAGGCGTGAGACAGAGAGAAGTACTCAGGAATATGTTGCACATTATAGTGATATCATAACCATATTTTTTTGTAGTGTACTTAAGAACAATGCTATGTGATGCCACTTCCTGTTTTGTCAAGGGGTGAAAGATTGTGCTCCTTCACTTCCCGTGATGTAACTTTGGGGTGGGGTCAAATGACATCACTTCCTGTAATGTCATAAGAGGTCAAAGCTCGAGTGATGTCACTTCTGCTGCCGCTGGCATTTTGATGAAATTACATCCCTGTGGGATCTTCCACCGGAGGGAAAGTGCTGCTGCAGACAAAATTCCTGAAGGAGCACTCGTAAGCAGCAGGTTGATAATCTAATGAGACTTTTGGCATAAGGAGAACATGGTACACATACACAGGTTACGTGCAGCTGTCCCAAAAAGTGAAACTGATGTATTGGCCACATATTATTGGTGAAAGCAAAGCGTATGACTACCATAAGGAATGGACTGTTTGCTTTGCAGCAGAAGCTTTTGGATGAGTGATGTATGCACAAAGAGGTCCCAGATATAATGATCGTTATGGACCCTGACTATTTTTAGCTCACGCTTTAGGAACCAAGCTGTTGTTCATGCATATATGCCTGGCAATATTAGACTGTAATATGCATATTGAACCAATGTGAATCATTTGCGCCTTGAGGAAGCTCTTGTGCATGAAACACGCGTCAGCATCTGTAGCATTTCTTAAAAAAGGCATACCCTATGTTTACTTTTACATCAGCACCATCATTTGTTTACTGCACTCCAAGAACAATTCTAAATAACTGGTCTCAAGTAATTTCACTGTTTTCAAATGTCGAATCCTATTTGGGATTACACCTGATTTAACTACGGAGCACTAAATATTTTGGACTTTAAAATTGTTTATATAAGCATCTTCTAATTTAAATATTGATTCACTGACAAAAAACGTTGTTAAAGGGACATTACGGTTAAGTTGCACTTGTAAAAACCTATGCAATTCAATGGACAAACGTTGTTACAGGGACGTTATGGTTACAGGTAAAACCGAAAACCCCCAGAAATTCACCAGTTATGGTAAACTAAGCAAATATAAATCACACTACCCCTGTGCACTGCAAGGATAACACCCATGACATCAAAGATGACATCACAAATGTCATTCTTGACATGACTGAATGGTCGACGCCCATGTGGCGCACTTTTAGTCAGTAGAGAAGAGGCAACATTGTGCATAGGACACCCATGCACATGCGCATAACGCATTTCGCCCAAAACACATCCAGCGGACAGCCGTCCCAAAGGAGAACAGTGGCGACGTCACCATGCGACCGCACCCACGGCCTACGACCTTTGGCCATGTACCCAATAGACTAGGCCTTACCCACACCCAGCACAATATAATGGCCTCATGAAGGGGAACATTTGCCACATCCCACAAGCCACAAACGTACCATAGGATGGGTGGTGCAAAGGGAAACTCATGCCAAATGCAAACAGCACCATGTGCCTCCCTAATGTCCAAGGTGGGGCCTAATGTACACCACATGGTACTGGACACATATCAGGTCACTTGGGCTGTTCTACTGAGTCTACAAGGTCCCGCAGAACCATTTTGTGAATGTCACCACCATCAGAGACATGAATACTTAAAACTGCATGTCTGCGTTATGGTGGCGTGCTATGGTGCAGGCCTAAGCTCTTCAGTGCCTGGCCTACTGCCTTTTGCCATAAACCCAACAGTGTAGGCCGTGGCCACACCCAGCACAACATAACAGAGTCATGCAGGTGAACATGTTGCCAGGTACATGCAGGTCACCCCTAGCCACTTCTAAGCATCCACTAATTCACCACTGCACCCACAGGACACACTAGAGGAGTTGTCACTCCATCAGGTCCAGGCATGTACTACACAGTGTAAAAATTGCAACCAATCCCCACAACCATGAAAGCAACATTTTATGCAATGATCACAAACCGCACACCGAAGGCAATACTGTGAAACCTACTTCACCCCAGGGCACATATTTGGTGGTGCAAGATGGCCACCCATTCATCGAAGGGGCTACGACCTTAGCACACTCAACACACTGTACTGCAGTGTACGTTTCATGTTTCATGTGGTCTTCATTGTATTCCCCTTCTGCCATTTCTCTACCATCACTGACCGCTGGGGCCTCGCCCATGTTTTACTTTTCATGTCATGTGTAATGCACTCCCCATCTGCAATTGCACCTGCCACCTTTCAACCTGGGCACATCTTTACATGCATAACTCCATGCCGTTGTGTTGCCTATGCTGAACCGCATGTGAGTGGCTGTGTACATTGTCCATATTCTGATGCTCATGACTTCCTTTCATGGGGCAATGTGGTCAAACACTTTCTCAAGCAAGGGTCTTATGAGGGCCTAACCATTGAAAAACGCAAATGGTGACACGTGGCTCCCTATTGTGCAACAGGGGCAATGATGAACACCATATGCTAATGCACACATAGCAGCTCACGACTGCTGTTCTACCACGTGTACAATGTCCTCCGCAACCATTGTGTGCTACTCACCAACTTCAAATGCATGCAGAGTGACAACTACATTGCTGCATTATGTTGTGGTGGCTGTGATGAAGGCCTAGGCTGTTGGGTGCATGGCCTATGGCCTACGGCCTTTGGCCATGCACCCAACAGTCTAGGCCTTGCCCACACTCACCACAACATAACAGAGTCATGCAGGCGACCATATAGGCATGTGCCAGAAATCACAAAGACAACATATACACCAGCACTTCCACCCAACCGCCACACCACAAACCACAGAGGCAAGGACACGTGTTCCACTTACCGTAATGCAGAAACATATTGCTGTGTTCGGCACTGCTACCCACTTCCAATCACAAAGCATTATAAGCATGCCAACCAAACAGGACAGTCTGCACAACATTGGGCCTGCTCCCAACACTCTAGTACATGCTTAGAATCAATGGTGCGTAGTGCACTGCAATGCTTACTAATTTGCGCAATGCACACTACGCAAGCACATATAAGAACCAGTTTCACCGGGCCCTCTTCCATATGTACAGTATTCCGTTAGTACACCCAGTGGACACACTGCATGACTGGTCACTGCAGCATCTCCACCCATACACTGACAACTGTAGGTTGTTCTACCAATCACACCCATACAACCAACATTGTGTGCACTGCAGCCGAACCACACACAAAAAGCAACAATGTGGCACCTACTTTCAACCAGTGGACATACCTTTTCAGCCAGTGGACATACTTTTCTGTGCTAGGGCTGCAGCCATGCATCGATGGGGCCATGGACTTACCTCACACAGCACACCATAGTACACGCTATGTTTAAATCCTCATATCCCGTGGAATGCACACCTCCTCTGCAAATGTGCCTGCCACCACTCATCACAGAAAGACATCACTGCTGCAGCTGGCATGAAGACGAAGGCTGTCTGCAATGACCACACAAGATTGTTGCCTGTTGAGGTATCCGCGCATTGGCAGAGCATGCACGGATAGCTCTGGCACACCGCCGTCTTCTTCTATTGAGATACATCACATGACGCACTTCTCACCCCGCACCCTTTCCATCCCTTTTCCCACCACCAGATGTTGTACACTATGTTTTTCAGGAGCTTTTGCTGCCTCTTTGTCCTCGGATACAACATGCCACCATCATGGAACACTTTTGACACACATCCCGTCACCGCACACTGCATTGTAATCAACATTTTGACCGGGCGGCGAACAGGGAAATGGGATGCAGGAGCGGAGCCAGGTATGGCTAATTTTAGTGCGCACACTGCTACGTACAAGAGTCCCAGCCATGCACACAATGGCTTAGAGCCTTGCCACACACACCACAACACTATCCTCCGATACACCAAGGCAGCATTTCCCAAAACCTTTGACGCACAGCACGCTTCCCTCCGTCCAGCCGTTTGGGCTGTAGCCGTGCGCAAAGTTTTAGCCCATTCAGTGTATGGAAAAAATATATATTTTGGGTCCCCCCTATAACTTTGCCCCCCCTGCACGAAACCTCACCCAACTTTGCAAATACATTCAAAGCTGGCCATATATGCAAAGTCTGGAGAGCATTCCTCCAGTGGGAGCGAAGTTATAAGCCGCTGAAAAAAGTGCTCTTCCTATGGGTTTAGCAACTTAACCATAACTACACGCCCACTACTGCGGGCCGTGTAATTAGCGATGACACCATCATAAGGACACTGAGGGTCACTTTAAAACTAACCAGCCCAGGCCTAGGGACAAATGCCTTTTATATTAGGTTACACAGCGGGAAACCCCACCTCAAACACGTGCTTGGATAGCAGAGGGGATGAAATCACTTGAGAGCTTGTATTCTTGAGCGAAAAGCCCTAGTGTGGATGTGGAGATAGCTTTGTCATTGGTGGTAAGTCCTATCGTGTTAGTCAGGATATTTGTTTGACTCAGGGACTCTGGGATTCGATATAGGTTTTTACATAGTATCATTGAACCTGGGCATTTTTTTTATTTTTTTTTAGAGGAAAGATGGTGGTAGATGGCAGAGATAGGTAGTGGATGAGCTGGCGTCACCATACAAAGGGGTAAATAAGTCGGTCATATTGTCTCTGGTTATTAATTTCAAGGAGCAGAACCAGTGAAACCTGGAAAAGCCTGGGCTTGTAGGTCACACATAGAGGGGCAGATATTTAAGGGGGCTCAGTGAGCCATGGAGCCATTGGATGGGCCAATGAGGGGGCAGGATTAAGGGTAGAAATTTATAAATATTGCAATCTAATGTATGGCCTTTGGTATATGCCTGTCGTGCCACATTATTGCATTCATTAGTCAATGATTTTTATTTTCGCACAATTTGCTGATTGTAACATGTACATTTTGTTGTGATTAGTGTTACAATCCAGGAGAGAAATAGCCATGGATATGGAGAAGTAATTTTGAGCGCCTGAAGAAGTGAAACTATTTGAGTGAAGTGATTAATACGAGGCCATAGAAGGTCTGCTCTGAGTTACTTATTAAATAGAAAGAGAGTTTGATAATCAGGGTAAAGGTTGTCAGTTGTGCACTTTATCATTCGAAATGTGGGGACACAGTGGCATGTTTAATGGGTAGAATTAGAGCAATTTCTATAGGAGCACTATTCACTCCTGATCTGCACGATTGCACAATTGTAGGCATGTATTGGTGGTTGCATTTATTTGGAATGCCTTGCCCCAGAGACTAAATTCTTTTGCATGTTCAGTACGCATTCCATCTCCGTTTGTTTTTAAAACATTGTTTTCTAAAATGCTACATGCAAGTTAACTCAAATGTCGCTTGTGTCTTAATTGTTGTCCGTTTCTCTCCCCTGTGCCCCTCCCTATACCCCTGGTTTTCCTTTGCCCAACTTTCTCCAATTCTGTTGATGTCCATATGGACGAACAATATAGTTGTTGGGATATGTATATTTGATAACGATACTATCTGAATATATGGCCAGGCAAAATGGATTTTAATTGCCCCAATTGATATTTGTTGGTTATATGTGTACAAAGAGGCAATACTGATATTATGGTATATGATGATATGGTTTGATAATGTACTTGTGTTCTCCATTTGAAATTTTGAGAATCAGGGAAGATCCTATGGTGATGTGATGATTTGACAAATGTGTATTACGTATCATGGTGGATATGTGTTTGATAAAGCACTGAGGAAGGTCTAGAAGTGGCCAAAACACGTGTTAAGAATTCATAAAATAATCATTGCAAAGCACAAGAGTGTTGGACTAATTATTGTATTTGAAATCCTAGTTAAAGCTATTGTGAATGGCGCTTGGGTGCAGATATTTTGGGCACAGTGTACTTTAAGAGCTCACCCTTGTTTGTAAGAGGGTGGGACTTTGCCTCGTGGACACGAGGTTAGGCTGAGAAAACGATCACGGAGCTGGCAAGAATCTCATAATGATGAAGGGGCTGATGTGTTGCCATGATGTCAGAAGGGGACAGGCAGAGACATGAGAGTATAACCGAGGTACTCTCAGTTCAGCACAGTGTATCTATACCTCTCAACTCACATGCTTTTGGCAAAATGGAGAGATACTATTTAATGGCACTTCCTGTTTTGTCATGAATAAGAAGAACCACTAGGTTAGTTTAGCTCCTTTCAAGGTGGAATCACGATTTTGAATAGCTATGTATTCCTGTACTGGCAGTGGAACCTGCTGCAATTAATTGTACTGCCAATGTAAAATACTATTGACTAAATGTGTGAAGCTGCAGGAACTAGTTCAATGTATTTTTTCTGAGTAAGGGCAGTTTGGACGCTTTATTGGTGGTCGCATGTAACCGGATATAAATCATGAAGGCTTTGCGCATTTAAAGAAACTTCCTGTTATGTTCAAATGCACACTTCTGGGCATGTTGGATGATGTGTCTCTTATTGCTATAAGTAAAAGTATGAGCCATAGTTGTTCATCTGTATTTTTATTGTGCAGGAAGTCTTCAGAGAGGCAGAGACTCTGAGGGCAGGTCAACTAGGGCTATTGTTTTGAGCCAGCTACAGTGCTCTGGCGCAGTGGTCTGAATGGGTTTGAGAAAGACACCACAGCCTCTGTGTGGCACTAGATTTGGATGGCCATCGTGTGGAAATCACCACATGTTACAAATACATATGTATATGGGATTATCAATTGGTTTGTGTGTGTCTTTGCCACCTGAATAATGTGTGTGTGAAAATGTAGCTGCTGATCAATGAGAATTGAGGGCATAAATAAAACATAGGGCTTCATCACGAGTTTGGTGGTATCTCAGTGGTAATTCTGCAGATTTCTTTTTGGGGCGGAATGGTGGTAGATTTACCTCCAGCTCTTAGCTGGTGGGGAATCCTCCTCCTCCTCTCTGCCATACTCGTAGTTGGGTGGTGCTGTAATGCAGCAGTAACAAAATTACCACCGATTTTTACCACACCGCCCAACTTCTAGGTCTTGTGGTTTCTTACATGTGGTCATTTAAGAATCGCGCCTGGTAGTTCCCCCTCCCTGGTTCTTTGTCATTGTTAGCTGCTTATCTTTTTTCAGAACTATTTGCACTAACATTGTTAGTTCCCACTCCACTGTATATTTACGTTCTTTAAGAAATGGACTTTCCCTGTTGGACTTTGTGCCCTTTTGAGATGATAAAGTTTGCCTGCCTTCTTTACGTACGATAAGCACCATTTTATTTTTATTTTTATACCTTACGTTGTTCGTTCTGTTCCATTTTTTTCCATTACAATTATCTCATATAATGTCATACCATTTCATTAATTTGTGTACAGGTGCTTTAGAAATGCAAATAAATAAATGCACATTATAGCTGGCAAGAGCCCTATAGGAAAGAGACATGTTCTCAGCTGCTAAAATTAATGCAGATGTAGCTCCATTTATTTCAGATAACTGGATCCTAGACACAAACCTTGGGTCACGTCTTTGTTGGAAATGCACTGTTTTTCCTTTGAAACATTTAGAATCTGGAAAGTAACTGCTCTGGGAAGGAATGGCTAATTGTTAAGTGCTAGATCATTGTACTTAGCCCACCTGGAAGTAGAGCAGATTCATCTGATCTAATCTAACACTATAATTAAAGGCCAGATGTATGTTTTTCCGATGCAGTCATAGCTTCACCTGTTGTCGCCCCTAGAGGGAGCTGTTGGATAGAACTGTAGGGTTGATTGACTGTCCTCTGTTTGCCCAGCCTTGCTTGTGTCCCTCTCTTTTTCTTAGTAGATTTAAGAGCTGTTTCTACATCAATGCAAGTTGAACCAGGTGTGTCAGCTCTGCTGGTTTTGCAGGACCACTACTCCTTGATACCCTTAAAGGGGTCAACTTACTCATTCCATTGGAGCAGATTTGGAAGGGCTTGATTGTGCTGGGGCAGAGGGAGGGTTGGAATAGCCCAAGGACCGATGAGATGAGAGCTTAATGCCAGGCTAGCACTTAGTTGCCCAGTGTCATGCCTGAGTGGTATATAGTGGTCCTACTGTGTCAATGAAATCCTGCACTTTGGCGAATGTACACAGGCCTGTACACTAGTTCTCTTATAATAAGATCATTTCTGTGAAACTGGGAAGTGTCCGTCACCCCTTTCTTGCCGGCATTGTAGTAATCAGAGCTACCGTTCTGTTATACCCTTGAAAGCTCCGACTCTCTCAGCAGGGTGTCACCACACTCCTATAGGGCAGGCTGCCTAGCTCTGGTCTATGCCTGAGCCACTGCGATGAGTTTGAATGTTTTTAGCATTTTCCCATTCCACACCTTCCTGACTCTATTAAAGCCTCCCCTACCTCTGTAAGAAGGTTTAATTCCAAGTACAGTTCTATCCAACGGAACTAAAATAGTAGAGCAAGCAATCATTTAAGTAATACTTCCTAAAATGCTCTGCCCACGGGTGTGCTAACACTGCCAGGATTGTGGTTATTCCTGCTTTGAACTACCCATAGTCAGACAATTTTAAGATAAAACTGGGAAAATTCTCTCAAGGACTCTAGATTAAGTTTCTCCACCAACCCTTGTCTACCGTTTTTACCATTGTAGTAGTTAATTGCATAGCAATTATGCCAGACCTGCTAAGGCAAGGGTTTGGCATTGGTTTGTATGATGTCATCCTGAACACAGACAATTTATACACTGGCGGCCACTTATCTGTTCATTGGAGTATAGTATAAACATTTAATTCATCCTAAATGATGTTCTATTGTATACTGTGCCTGTCAACACCTTAGTGGCCTAACATCGATGTGGCTGATCTGGAGAGTGGCATATTGTGCACACACCTGGTGTATCCAAACCTTGGTCTGTGAGAGAGTAGGAAAAAACAGCAGATTATGGCAAAGGGGGAGAAAGGTTAAACATATATTAAAGGATTGCATGGGTAAGAAAGGGACTGATGGGTAGGGAGACACTCAGGCATGACAGTGGGCAACTAAAAGCTAGCCTGGCATTAAGCTCTCATCTCATCGGTCCTTGGGCTATTCCAACCCTCCCTCTGCCCCAGCACAATCAAGCCCTTCCAAATCTGCTCCAATGGAATGAGTAAGTTGACCCCTTTAAGGGTATCAAGGAGTAGTGGTCCTGCAAAACCAGCAGAGCTGACACACCTGGTTCAACTTGCATTGATGTAGAAACAGCTCTTAAATCTACTAAGAAAAAGAGAGGGACACAAGCAAGGCTGGGCAAACAGAGGACAGTCAATCAACCCTAAAGCCCACCACATACATTGAAGCCATCCCTAGAGGTGGAAGACACCAGCATGTCCCCCTCTACCAGTGGCATGAAGAGGAAGAGGGGTTTTGGAACTCAAAATGGGGTGTGGTCCTTTAGGCTGTGCTTCAGAAGTCACTGAAGACCAAGCCAGGCCCAAAGAAATACGACTCCTAATTTCGCTATACCAATCTTGTAGGTCTATCACCGGAGATCCTTTACTCTAGAGATAGGCTGGAAGGCAGTGCCAGGGTATGGCAAACAGCCAAAGGACCACTAAAGGGGAGAGATGAGCCAATCCAAGGTCCCACCACCCAGTGCTGCAAGCCACCCCCAAGAGTGGAGGCCACAGTCAATCTCAATCCCAGCTACCACACCCAAGTCCCCGTACAAGAGAGAGAGAGAGAGAGACTCAGTGATAGGATCAAGGCTCTATACAGATCAAATGGCTCTGTCAGTTGAGGTGGGAGTTTGGAAGAAGGAATTCAGTGTTTGGTGCAGAAACTAGAGCTTGAAGCAGAGTGGAATGCAAGAAGAGAGATGTTTGATGCAGGAGTAAGGTGTGGAGAAGGTTGGGGGTCAGAGGGGGAGGTGGAACTGGGGTGGTTTGAAGAGTTTAAGGAGCAAGTCAGTGTTACACAAGGGAGAGTTGCAGGGGAGGCCAAGGAAGTCGTTAGGGTGCACAATGTAATGTAATATTAGGGGTCTTGTATAGCACCCTTCCGCTACTATTGTACTATTGGTGGCCTCGCTGCACTAGGCACTGTAAGAAGAAAATGGGCTGGGGGTTCATTAGCGGGTCAGTGGGAGAGGCAAGTGAGAAGTACCAAGTTCCTGAGTTACAATCTGTTTTCTATGGGTTTGGCTGGGAAATTTGGGAGCATGTTGTCCATAGGGAAGAGCACAATATCTGATAGACTACAGCACTTTGGGTCTGGTTAGCTGCTGATATGGGAGGGAGGGGTATAAAGAGGAGAGCTAAGTGGTGCCTCGGTTAATGTGGATGTGCTGATGGCTAGGGCTGTGGTGGCCCTCTGGGGGGGCATGTGTTTGTACTGTAATGTGGTAGAAGATCTTAGAGGGGATTCGATTAGTCAGAAGAAGGGGAGGAGTAGACCTAATAAGTCCAAAAAACCTGCAATCAAGCACTTCTACATCTGGCCATTTGTTCACATGTTCCATTCTTCTAGCTCACAATTACAACTGTCAATAACATTATTTGTCTTTTGTTTCCTCTCTATGCCTGAAATAGATGCACTGTATGCATCTGCATGAGGAACATAACAAGCAGTTGGCAGATGAGGGAAAGGGGCAGTCTGAAAAGTCAACATTACCATTACATTACCTACTAGGGAGTATGGGGGGCAAGAACTTTTGGAGGAAGGGCTGCTTGAAATTTGAGGACTGCAGTCACCCATTTCACCTTCCTTAGAATGTTGTTTGGCAGGCAAAGGGATGCCTGAAACCTCACTGTAAAATGCTCAGTGGCCTGATAGGACAGACCCATGGGGCATTGTCAACCATCACATGAGATGAGCCTGAATCACTAGATTATCTTTCCTTGCACAAATTTGTATTTCAAGAAACATGGAATACCATTCACACGAGGCACCTGCATGATATCTGGAAAACCTGGCAGCCCAATGCAGAAACAGCTTTGGACTTAGAGTTGCATGAATGCTGGATTCACAGTGACTGAAAAGAGCTAGACATATTTCAATGGACTACACTAAAAAACCACAGCAATTATTGTGCTTTGTTTTTATACAAAAGCTCCTGGAGTTTGTCCCTACTTGCTCCTCTCTCAAAGTCCATGCTGGCTCAGTCCTCCTCTACCTGTTGTCGGTGTAGTTTTTCCTTTCCTTTGTGCTCTGTCCATGCAGCTCCTGTTTCATGTGCTGATTATGCTGCAGCTCCCAGACTCTGTTACTTGTGCTATTTCCTTTCAGTCTCCTTCTCGGGCTCCATGCTCTACCTTCTTTTGCACTTTCAGGTCAATTTAGTCTCAAGCTTTATGAAGCAGTGTGTACCTTTTCCCTCAGCTGTGTGTTCCATAGCCTTTCCTTGCATAGTCTGTTTGTTTCCAGTCCAGTTGTCAAGCCTGTGTTTGTTACCTGGTTCAAGTTACTTTGGACCAGTAGTCTTCTCATTTACCCTGTACCACTACCTTGCCTCTTCTGTTGCTTTGTACCAGTACATTTCTGCTGTTACTTTGTACCAGTTCCTTGCCTATTTCCTTGTGCCAGTTCCTTGCCTCGATTATCTTGTACCAGGTTCCTGCTACAGTTTTGTGCATTTCTTGTTCCTGCTTTCCTGTTCTGAATTCTTGCTTCCCTTTTGGGGTGTTTGGTATCTGTTGAGTATTTCATGGTGACCACACCCCGCCTCTCTGTATTCCTTTGTGCAGGGATTGGCTTCTATACCCTAGGAGGCAATCTCTTCTACTTCCGTTGTCTCGTTTTACCTATAGTCTATAGTGTGCTTCATGTAACAGTGTGTGTTGCTTTCTGTTCCCACAGAATGCATCCACTCTATGTTCTGGCTGGACCCACACAGGTTTACCTTGTATAAGTGCACTCCTTGTTATTGTCTTAGGGTCCAGATACAGAAGACACTCTTGCTGCCCTATTACATGGGCTTGCAGAGTGTGATGCCTGTACGAGTGATTTGAACAGAGGCATCAACCATACCTTATGTCTATGGGTAGTCTCAAGTCCAACATGTATCCATCCCTAGTCGGATTCCTCATTGTTTTCCCAGTACATGGTTCCCATCCCTTCTTATTCACCATCGCGGTCTGCCTTTTTTCTATTCCTTTGTTCCGATTTAACTTGTGTGCTCTTCCTTCTTGTTTACCCTCCTGCTGCATGCACTTGTCTGTCCCCTTATACCAGCATAGCCACCACCCAAACCTTCACAGGCTGCCCTGTGTATTGCAAGGCAGAGCAAGGCATTTGTTAGGTATTCACCAAGCATTGGTGGGGGCAGATTCACAGTTTATATTGCTAGGGGCCTCCCCTGTTCGCTCTCCCACAACCCCAAACTCTTTTCACACAGTCCAAAATTAAATTCCCCCATCTCCAATGGCCAGCAATTACCAGATTTTGACGTGACACCAGGCCTTCGTTGTCAGTGATTCAGCTACCTAGCAGGGGGTTCTTCACAATGAAACGAGAATCAGAAAAGATCGAAAGGTGGAATGCTGATTACTCAAAATGTGCAGCACCTTGGCCTAAAAGGTGGCTTGGGAGTGCAGCAACTGTAGGATGGTGAAGAGCAGTGTTTTGGTAGTGACAGACAGGGGATGTTTAGGAAAAAGTAGGATGCTTGTGAGTATTTGAATGGGGCATTTGAGATTACAGAGATGAAGGTGAGCATTTGAGTGAGCTGTTTGGTGAGAGCAAGGAGTTGGATGGCATGGATCTGCAGGAGGCAGTTGGTGAAATTAAAGAGGTGATTAAGGAAGATCTTAAGAAGGAGGTTGTTAAGTTTCAGCTGGAGAATATTGCAATTTAAGAGTAGATTGCCAAGTGATATGAAGTCAGGCCAGTCACCAAAGAGTGTAGCAAAGACTTCATTCATTTGGGTATGGGCAACAGCTCTCTTCCTGACCTTTACCATGTCCCCCATCATCCCCTCACTCCACATTCCTAATATACTATCTCTCCCTCTCTCTCTCTCTATATATATATATATATCTATATATATATATATATATGTATATATATATATAAGCGGCACTGCAGTTATAGTTACGTTGCTCAACTCATTGAAAGTTCATTTTTTGGGCAGCTTGTAACTTTGCCCCCCTGGACGAATTCTCACCAAACTTTGCAAAGAAAGTATATGGCACCCTCGGAATGATGATTCTGCAACGTTTGATGCGATTTCATCAAGGGGGGGAAAAGTTATAGGGGTATCAAAAAAAGTTTGAAATCCTCATTGACACAATGGTAAAAATGTTTTGCTCGTGCATACAGCCGAAAACCACCAGATGGATTTTCACTAAACTTGCACCTGGAGTGGCAGCTTGAACCTGAAAGCATGCTTTTGTAAATTTGGTGTAAATCCATCCAAACGTTTTTCAAAAATGGCCAAAAGGTAGCTAAAAATAAATTGGAGATATCAGTGTCCTGTCTGCGGATTCATTTCCTGATTCGGAGTCCGCAGACACATCTGGACCAATCAGTCAGAGGGTGGCTCGGTGTCCACAGACACCAAAAACGCACACTGATTTGATGGTGAAAAATGTGATGTGCGTCATCATTTTTTTAGCGGTTTCCATATTGGATCTGCGGACAGCCGTTGCTGACCTGAGACACTGCAGTGAGCAAAAAGCCTGTAAAACACATTTGGGGTTATTTGGTGGCTGAAGGAGGGCCTGGTAAGAATGGGGGAATGGAATAAAGTTGATATGGAGCTGTTTTTTTAGGTGAAAAGAAGGTTTGCAGGTGCTGCCCAGTCCGCAGACATCGCTGCTGATCGCGGACAGCGCAGTGAGAATGAAGTCTGGAAAACACATTTGGGGTTATTTGGTGGCCGAAAGACAGCCTGGGAAGGGTAGGGGAGTGGAATAAAGTTGTCCTGGAGCTGTTTTTATAGGTAAAAAAGGGTGTGCAGGTGCCGCTGAGTGTGCGCCCAATTTTGCCTTCCACAGACATCATTTGGTTAGCAGGGGGTTCTGGGTGAGTCTTGTTAATTGAAGGTGTATTGTACATACTTGTTATATGGTTTCATTATATTGTGTTGGTTGTGGCCACTGGCCACGGATACTATAGTAATATATGTATAGTAATTATATGTACTGTAGGGGGAGTATACAGCATTTGTAATATGGTGGAATGATATAATTGACGTTTATATGGTATTTATGATTGTAGTACAATTGAGGATAGTGCTTATGGACTATGTATTTGTTTCTTTGTGAATATAACAAATAGGATAATACTTTGGGCCTCATCATGAGTTGGGCGGTAACGCCGGCGGTATTACCGCTGGCAGTATTAGCCCTACAGCCAAACCCCCGGCGCTATTAGAAGGATCACGGGTTTGGTGGTAATGGAATTCCCCATTCCCCACTGAGCCCATTCGGGAATGCCCCATTCCCCATTGGGCTCAATGGGGAATTTTCGCGCTCTTACCGCCGGCCGATTTCCCGCCGGCGTTAATAGCGCAAATTTTCAGCAGAAAATCTGCCGAAGCCCTGATTTGACGGACCCTTAAATCCGGCAGTAATAGCGTGACCGCCGGATTTAAGGGTTACCGCCAAACTCGTGATGAGGCCCAAAAGTTGCATACATTAATAATATTGGAATCTATGGTTCATTTTCTGTGAAAAGAAAACAGTATCATTTGTTAAGCAGGATAGTTTAAAAGCTTTAATTGCACACAATTCTACATATTGATTTACTTTTTTGACCCTCATAAATAGTACATTCTATGTACTATGTTTGATACAACATTAGTGTGTGCTACACTATTGTTGTATTGACATGAAATAATCATTGGGGACCAAATCCATAGAGGATTAAAAAGAAACAACTGTAATTAAGCAGTTAGATACCTATTGGTGTATTCTAACTACATTGGTCTTTACAAGAAGTATTGCAGTAACAAGAACTGTGACAGCAAATTTGAAGTGTATTGCAATGAAGTGTATTTTTGAAGTAGTTGGATACCTGTTGGCATATTCTAACTGTCGTGGGCTTTAAAATTACTATTGTAGTATTATGGAGGTAGTTAGATAACCGTTGGTGTATTCTGTTTATTGTGCTATACTTTCTTGACTAAATTTGGGTTGAAGGAATATTAAGTAGGCATTTGTTAGATTTGCTGCTAACCTATATTTTGGAGTAACAGAGGTGTTGTTACATTCAAACCAACCACTTCTTTTTTTTACATATGCAGTATAGTGGCCTGAAGTGGTTGTACCACCAGTGTGGTAAATTAGGCCCACTGTTGTGAAGGTTTTCTTGTCAAGAGATACTTGGCCATGTGTGAATCTAGTAAGCTTACAGTTGTTTTTGGTACCATCTGCATTGTGATTTCAATAATGGTAGTCAAGCCTCATGGGAGCCACACAAGGGAGGGAAGCAGGTAGAGCACAGCTTGTGGTTTAAGTTCCCTGCCTCGTTGGTGCAAAAACCAAAAAGCAAGGGATAACTTCGACAATGGAAGGTGGGTAAAAACTGGGAGTCTCAAAGCCCCCCAAAGAAACAGGAGAAAACAGCAGAAAAAACTGAAATGTCAACAGGTACCTGCGAAGTTTCTCAGGTCACCTTCCACCTTGCAGCCTTGCAGCCTGCACGGAGTTCAGAGACTGCCCTTAGCCACGGCTTTGCAGTGGAATGCACTTTTTAACAAAAAAGCCCAGCAGGTGTGGGTAAAGGCTCCTCCTCCTTCCTGCAGCCAGCTTCCGGGACTCCTGAAGCAGGGGATATGGAATCCGGAGACAGAGACTGCCCTTAGCCACCCTTCACCGCGGCTTCACCATGGAAGGCACTTTAAAAAAAAAAACACAATCTGCATTGTACCTTAGAAGCATTAGTATCACATATTGGCCATGTGAGTGTATTTGTATGTTGAAACGATTGTCTGAATTATAAAAAGGGCATAATATGCTGTGATTTGTATTCTGCAGAAGCTCGCAAAATGGAATGGATTCACAATTTGGTATGGATACATACACAAATTGTTCATTATGGAGGTGGTCTTGTCAAATATGGTGCAGAGAGTGCATGTTTGTTTACATGTGTATGAAATCTGTAAGATTTAATTTATAGGGTAGTTTTTGGTTTCCAGTACTTGTAGTAAGTTGTAATTCTTGTGGATCTTCCTGTGTGTTGATGGTGAATTTGACCATTCCTGTACAGCAGTCCAATTATTGCCATATATCAGAGACACTGTAAGTGCTGTAAGGATTATTTTCGGCATTTCTATGAAGGACGAGCATTTGCAAACACAACTGGTCTGAGCCGTTTAAATAAATGTTGTATAGCAATTTACTCCAATTGTGTTGTTGAATTTAAATGGACCAGAGGGTTGTGCCTCTGTATCCTTTGATGGGTCTACAGTTGTTTTTTGAGAAGAGACATTTGCTCTTTTTCTTCTGATGGACGTGCAGTTGTTTTTGCACTAGACTGTTTTGTGGTTGTATTATTTGATGGAGCAGCAGTTGTACTTTGTTTATTTAGCTGTATTGTTGAGAGATCTGCAATAGGTTCTTTTTGTGTTAGTTTCCTTTTTAAAGGTTTTATTCTTTGAGGTACAAGGTACATATCTAGATGGGGGTGTACAGTGCACATAACATGTTGTATTCTAGGATGCAAGGAATGTCAGCATTGACTTTGTTTGAATCAAAGTTAACAAGTAATAGACCATTGAGTGTACAGAGACGTGAACAAGCCACGTAGCTCAAACCTTCTTTGAAGACTGTCAATCAATCTTCTTTGAAGAATGTCAATCAATGTGTGATATAGAGTTTAATCTTGCGATTTGTGAATAGTGACAGCATATGCAAGAGAGAGAATTGTTTTCTGCGTACATACATGTCTTTGAAAAGAAGGAAACATGCTATTGTGCAGCCTATTCTTTTAACTTCTCCAAGTTTGTCAAAGTGGATTTTGACAAACTGAATGTTGTTGTCATGAGGATATGTTTGGAATTCAACAACTATACCAATTGCTCCATTAACTAAACCTTGTTCGAAGTCAAGGTTGCTTTTTAGAATTACTCTACAGTTTAGACAGAGAGTTAATAGTGTTTCTAATCCAGCTGTCTTGGAGATACATTTGTCTAAGCTATTTAGTTGTGCTGTTGCGCACTATGGGTTGCATTTCTTTTTTCAACATTGCATCGTTGAATTGACTATAGCTTACAAGGGTTGGCATTAAGGACATGCATTTTATATTTTGTTGAGTTAATTGTTCCATGACATCAGGGGCAGATGCTCTTTGCCTATATTTGCAGCCTGATGCATGGTTTGAGCTAGTTCTCTATAGCAAAAATATTGCTAGAGATTTACGTTTCCAAAGCTGCTGAGTGTATTATGGCATTCTTTGTGCCCTAATGTAAAAAAATGTCATAGTCGGTTTTTATGACTTCTTGCATTCTGAGATGAATTAAAGCCAGTATGAGGTTAGAAACCATGCTAACTTCATCAATCAGGAGGACTTTCATTTGTTTCAGAATTCTGTGTACTTCAATAGCAGCTTCTGCTGATAATTTGTAGTATTCTAATTTATTTTGGTGTTCTACTGGGAGGAGCAGTAGTCAGTGTGATGTTACACCTCCTATGTTGTAGGCAACTAGACCTTTTGGGACTACACTAGCTGAAAGGTTGCTGTTTGCTAAGTCTTGGGGAAATTTGCAGATATATATTATTCAGTGACTTCTAGATAAATGCTGAGTTGTTTTCTTTAAACAAGTTTGATTGATATTTGGTATTTTCTACCTCAGTCATGGCTATTTCCGCTTCATTTATAATGAGTGGTACTCTAAGTGGTTCTAGGCTTCCTGTGAGAGAAGGTTGACTGCCTTCAGGAGTTTCTTTATCTAGTAGAAGTTGAATTTCCACCTCTTGTTTGTGTTCATTGTCCAATATTTGTTTGTATTGTTTGAAATTGACTTTTATATGCTGCTCTCATTTGCATTGAATGCAGCTTCAAATGAGTGGAGGTTTTGGATGTGATTGGTGGATGGATGTGTGAGTGTTTGAAAGTAGCCAACGAGGGAGTTTTATAAACATAAAAGTAAAAAGGGTAGAAGGGCTGCCCTGTGCTATGGTGTCCCCGCCGGACACCACGGTAGTACGCAGACCTGCACGTTCTGCATGGAAATAGGAATGTGGGGACTGCGGACAACCTTGAAAATCTGCAGACATCAGGGGATTGACCAATCAGGTGTTGTGGTTGTGGTGTACAGGAACACAGTAGCAAGTGTTTTTTTCCTGTGTGAAGTGAAGATGGCTATGGCTATTCTATGAAGAAGCAGAGTCTATGGATGTGAAGCACGGACACCATTCGCGGACACGTCATCATGCCGCACAGGCACCGTCACATGATGCTATTCGTGGACGTCCGCAATGCTGTCAGACGTTCGTGAATGTCAGTGAAGAAAAAAGGCATAACAAGTTGTAGAAAATTGATAGAAGTGTTAAGAATGTTGTTACGAGGAGGGGAATGGCGAAGTTTTCACTTGAAATTTCCTAGATTGTCAAAAGATACAGTTAAAAAAAGGATGCAGTGTCCGGACACTGTTCGCAGACACGTAACTACGCTGCATGGGCCTGGTCACTTGATGATGTCCGGGTACATCTGCAATGCTGCAGAGACATCCGCGGACCATGGCGGCGGGAGCCACTGGCTGCATGCACAGTGACATCCCCGATTGAGCATGCATGTCTGCGGCTTAATTGAAAGTGCGTCAAGTGGGACCGGACATGTCCGGACTACGCGCGATGGCCGTGAATGTCGGTTATTGCATATGCAGACAGGAACATTTATATAGTCCGCGGACGACCAATTGGAGTTTAAATATTTTATAGATAAACGATAACTTAATTTATTAAGGGATGGGGTATCGGAATGGTAAACATAAATGGGGGTATTTGGAGTTTCTATAAAGTCATCATCAGGGGAGGCAGGGAGAGTAATTTCATCAAATTGTCTATGATTGATGTTTTCTTGATTTGATTGGGGTTATTGCTAGGGTCAAGGGGGCAAGAACAAGTAGGGCAGTGATAATTAACATATCTAATGATGTGATTTTTTTGCATAAATCACAAGTTCTTTAAAGCTTCTGCTGAGTTCATCCATTTTCAAATGCAAGTTCCTGATTTCATTCTGTAGAGTTGGGGTTTGGGATTGTGTTTCTGGTTCTTCAGGTTGTGCATAATTGCTGTGTGGTGTGCTTTTTTGCTATACAAATATATATTATTTCAATAAGGTCTGTATACGTTATATTATTTGTTTGGATTCAAAGATGTATTAACCATTAACGATTTCGTCATCACTCATTTCTTCTTTGGGGAAGTTTTCTTCTAGTCAGGAAAAGTGTGTTTGCCATTTCTGTAAAAATAACAAATGGTAATATTTGCTTATGAGAAATGTTGATGTAATGAATGGTAATAATAGAAAAATAAGTAATTTGAGCTTACTGTTTGGTAAGAGGTTATTTTCCAATGTGATGCTGGTGTATGTTAGTGAGTATGAAAAGTTGTATTAAAGTTATAATATGAGGTTTACAGTAATGCTTGTGTTTGGTACATTCCAACACATTGGGCCTCATTATGACCCTGCCGGTCCGGAAACAATGGTGGCGGTAAATCCACCGCCATTGCTGTTTCCGGACTGGCTGATTCTGAATTCTACAGGCAGGAGGGGTCACTCGCGCCAGGTCTGTCCTGTCGGGAGGAACGCCACCCCCCTGCAGGCGGAAATGGAAACACCGGCTGCGTCATAGACGGAACCAGTGTTACCTTGGTCCCCATTCCCATAGAATTCTATGGGACTCTATGGAAATGGGGAACAACACAGTTACCGCCTCCGGAATGACCGGCACCCAGGGTTGTAATACCCCGGTGTTACCGGGTTGTCCGGAGGCAGTAACTGTTTACGAGTCCGGCGGCTATCTGACGGTTTTTTCAGCACAGTTACCGCCGGACTCGTAATGAGGCCCATTGTGTACTAAATGAAAAATGTATTTTTACAGTTTTAAAGGTTAAATTGTGTACAGATGTATATTTGGTTGTGGTAAATATTAGTAATGATGGTTTATATATGTGTTTTTGTTATTTAACGGGTACAAAATGTTCTGTTGTCCCCTGTGCTGCTGAGCTTTGTGGATGCTACCTGCTGTCTGCAGACTTTTATACTGTTTGTGGACTCAAGAGCTGGTACATTGGGCGTGAGTATGATATTAGGAACTTGTAGCAAATTAGGGTGTACAGGTAAAAACCTATGAAATTCAGTGAAAAAACTTTGTTAAAGGGATGTTATGGTTGCAAGTAAAGGTGAAAACTCCCAGAAATTCACCAGCTATGGTAAGCTAAGCAACCATAAATTGCGCCAGCACTGTGCACTGCTAAGACTAACACCTAGGACATCTAATATGACATCACAAACGTCATTGAAGACATCACTGATGATGTCACATATCAAATAATTCTGATTAAAAAGTCTCTACAAGGGCTTGTGTTTCCAATGTTCATAGCAACATACCAGGGGTGATCGGGTGACCTCTCATGAAATACTTAATGTATTAGAAATGCCTTAATCTCAACAAAATGTTATATTGAAGTAATACAGCAACCTAATAATTCATACACATAGGCAATGGGTGTAGCATGCACCATAGAAGTACAGTATTTTTTATCTGGCAATATTGTCCAGTAAAATAGTAATGCAAGCCTATCAGAATTTTGACTAATGTTAAACTTGGAATTAATAGCTAACAATACAAGACTTACTACCTACTTGTTTTAGTACAAACAATACATATGAAGACCCACAATGCGTAGAAATCACAGACACATACAGGGAAACTACAGTAAGGAGGAAAGAACCAACATCACCAGAAAATGACAATAACCTTAAAGTTCATCATCATGTATACAAATTAATTGTGTTTCTGAGGCATGCTTATTTCCCCATGTATGTGCACCATGAGCTGAGGCCAAACCCTAAGGAAAATACTTTAACAACATACGACAAGGTTAATGTCTAGACATATAGCACCTTTTGAATTTTAAAAGTCTCACTGTCAGTGAACAACAACATCATTGCTAGATATGTGAGTGAACAAAAACAAGAGGCCTTGATATGTGATGTCATCAATGACATAGCATTGAACGGTGGTGGCACGAGTTATTGTTGCTTAGCTTACCATAACCGGTGATTTTCTGGGTTTTTTCGATTTAACTTGTCACCATAATGTCCCTTTAACAATGTTTTTTTCACTGAATATATATGTATATATGTATAGCTGTGTATTTATGGTTAAATTGCTAATCCCATACCAAGCGCACTTTTTGGGCGGCTTATAACTTCGCTCCCCTGAACGAATCCTCACCAGACTTTTCAAATAAAGTATATAGCCCACTCTGAATATTTTTGCAAAGTTTGGTGAGGTTTGGTCTGGGGGGGCAAAGTCATAGGGGTGGTCCCAAAATGTCTTCATAGAGTGAATGGGGAAAAAACTTTGTGCATGCCTACAGTACAAAACGCTGGATGGATTTTCACCAAATTTGCGGCAGGAGCAGCGGCTTGGTCCCAAAAGCGTGCTTTTCTAAATTTGGTGAAAATCCATCCAGTAGTTTTTTTAAAAACGATCAAACAGTAGGTGTCAAAAAATGAGTGATATCTATGTCTGCTCCGCGGACACACTTCCCTGTTCGCTCTGCGGATAGGCCACTGATTGGCTAATCGGCTCGCGTCATGTCCACGGACATGTAACGCATTCGCTGATTGGATGGTGAAGAGTGTGAAGTGCATCAGATTGTTCTGATGCGCCTGCCATCTTGGATCCGTGTTTGGTGTCCGCGGACACAACATTGCACTTGTTAAACTTATCAAATAATCTTTGGGGAGGTGAGGGTTGATGACGATGGGATGGCATATAGCTGCAAGAAGCCAAGAACTGGTGTTTTTTTGTCACGAAAGTCACACGGTACATTTGGAGGTGTTCCACAATATAATGTGCCTAAAGTACAGGCGAAAGAGATTGCATTTTGGCATTCAAGGGATGGAGATGTATAATCATGGAATTGTGAACTTGTAAATATAGATTGTTGCTTCTGTAGTCTGCAACCCCAACTTTATCTCGTGGTATTACAGAGTAATACTACATTCCGAATGCCTGTTACTCTATATTGTTTATATTGGTTGCCCAATATTTATTAATATTAAATCGAAGCAATTTCGGGTTATTTCACACTCTTAATTAAAACTCTTGATGTTTATAAATTGATGTGCTGGTGGTACACCCAGAGCGCGGCAAATAAAGGACTAATGTGTCAGTGTTAAAATGTAATTAAAATAATAATGGAGTCAGACTGGCACCCCCAGAGTCTGGCATCTCAGGCAGCCACCTTCAGTGCCTGATGGACGTGGATGAGAATAAGAGTTGTCATGGATGCGGTGAGGCAAGTTGTTGCAAAGTGAGAATGTATTTTTATTCTGAGTGAAGCACACCAGTTTTGAATTTTTGGTTGCGAGCTAATGAAGCCCACGCATCGGACACACAGTATAAGGTTAAATTGCTTTTTGACCTTGAGAGAAAGGGACCATTCCGTAAGGAATTCAATGAGAGTAGGTTTGTAATAATGAAGATATGAAAAGGTAATGCATTCCAAAAGTGTGTAAGGAACATGTAAATTCAGTTTATGAAGAATCTTTGGTGCGAACGCAGTGAGCGTAACGGTCTCGCTTACGCCAAGAGAATGGAAATGGTTAATATATTGTAAGTTTCATTTTCAACGATTGTATACCGGAACGAGCATTAACTTATTATTATCTGAAGATTATTTTTGGGATACATTCTATTTGTCTGGTCTGTGTGGCTTATTGCAATGAAACGCAAGTACAATCTTTGTATGTAGTTGTCTTTTTTACGTGATTATGGGGAGTGCAGCATCGAGGTGCATGTAGACCACCACTCGGTTCACCCAGGTTCAACACTAATATTTAATTAAAATGTCATGTATGATCATATCGAATTGTGTATCAGTTTCCACGTTGTTTTCTCTTTCTTGAGATTGTTTGATGTCTGTGCTAATCGTTAGTTTAAATTCTATGCGAATTAATAAGTCAATAGATAAATTGTAATAAAGTTCGGGTATTGAGACACATTTTCTGTTATGTTTTCAAAACAGATACATTCTGCCTTTCTGCGATTGTCATAGATTCCAGATGCCAACTGACGGCTTCTTCAATCGGCAGCTGAACATCGTTGTCAACGCCTGGATCACAGTGACTCTTTTTTGGGACGATCGCCCAGGGCCCATATGCCCTTACGCTGTACTAGCGATTAGGAGTAACATAAAATCCTTTACGTTGGTCTAGCCCCAAGTTGATGCAGAAGCCCTGAAATTCACTGTGTGACCCGACCGCTTCTTTTACCGAAAACGAACACCATGTGTATGCAAAAAGAACAATGCGTGCCTCACGATAAACATTTAGGATCGCGAGCGAAGAAACAAATTTGCTATTTGAATGAATTTGGCGATAGTCGGATGTTCTCGGGGCGTTTATTGTGAAATAAAAGTGTACAGTGTTGTTATTTTCTTTTAAAGTACGGTTTAATATTCTGAATTGCGACATGCTGTGTTGTTAGTCGTTGTGTGTTGATTTTCGGGTTCTGTGTCACGTAGGTGATTATGGGCGCGTTTGGCTACGCTGATGAGGAACATCACTGAGAAAGGTGTAGAATATTACTAGGTTTGGTGATGTGAGGCTCAGGGGCGGGGCATATGATTTAGTGACGTCAGGGCAGTTTACCTTAGGCAGATGCAGCAATGGGTAAGTATAGCACAAGATGAATGCGCCCTGCTGCCAGATTTCGTATGTTTATAAAAGAGGAAAAGTGGGGTAAGGTGAATTGGAAATGTTTGCGATAGATCAACGTATGTATAAAAATACATGGCTGTCATGATCTCTGCTTCCAAAAGGTCAGGGTTTTCCCAACTCCCTTGGAAGCAGATCCATAACCCAGGTTCCGAGTGCCAACCAGTCCCAATTGGGACCTTTTGGACCCAGCCCTGGCGCCAGTGGCACCAGGCTCATAAATATGCCCAGTCCCAGCGCTGGAAGCGCCGGGCTCATAATGCTTGGGTGGACTTACCTGCAGCAGACCATGCTGCTTACTTGCCTGCCAGTTGAGTCTCTGATCCTCTTCTGTTTGGAACTACTTTTCCTGTTGGGTGGGGCAGGAGCCACTCCCTAGATTCAGAACACTGGAACTCTTCTGGAAAGCAGGAACTCTTTTCTTACCTAGGCGTGGCTGTGGAAGGAGACACCTAAGCACTACAGGAGGCTATTTAAACCACACCCGATGGATGAATCTTGCTTTGCGTTATTCTGCATCCTCAGCAGCAGAACGCTCATCGTGTCTTCTGCATCTGATCCTGGGCCTAAGGAAAAAGGCTTACCATCCTGAATCCAGTCTTCAGCAACACCTATAAAGACAAGAAAGAACAGGTTAGCATTACGGTCTTCAGTGACAGCTCTTCACTTACCTGGTCCATCGGCTGTCACCAACGCCTCGCGCTGCATTCCGGCATCTGAAAGACAAAGGCTTACCTACTCTTCGTGCGCTCCGGAGGTCTTCACACTGCATTCCGGCATCTGAAAGACAAAAGCTTACCAACTCTTCGCACGCTCCGGAGGCCCTCGGCGCTGCATCCCGCATCTGAAAGACAAAACAAGGTGCGTTTAAAGACATTGGGGAACTTTAATACTCACGTGCCATTACTCCTTTCCACATCTAACCCAGTGGGTATTCCGGCACCCTGCAGCCGCCCCGAACTTGTACCTGCAAAATAAAAAGACAGTTAGAGCGCATCGTGAAGCAGGCAACAAGCGCTTACTTACGTGCTTCCAGGCGCTTCTATTCATCACACGGGCTCCATCTGCAACTCACTTCAGCCCGCCATCCGCCATCGCCGGAACCCTGCAAAACAAGAGACATCATTACTAAAGACTTTAAAGACATTAGAATTACTCGAAATTTACCGTTCGTGCAGTAAACGACGGACAGCAGTCCTCTGAAGTCAAGAGGCCTGCTCCCCTTATCCAGTGAAGAAACTGGTTACAGCACCCTGCCTCGAGGCAGATGGAGAGCACGGCATTCACTTACCTAAGGTGAGAGCGTTAACCTTTGGGGTTCTACAGGAGAAGAGAAAGGGAAGAAGAGAGAGACATTCAATAACCCAGTTCATTAATCCCACATTTTCTATCTGCAGACATCTTACCCTTCGAGCCAGACACACAGTGCACAGAGGTCCAGCCCAAAGAGCCAGCCGTGTGTTACACATCACCTTTGAAGATACGGTATACGCCCAGTCAAGACCGGCGCCTCTACGGGAATCAGGTGAGCGTTACAGAACGCAAAGTCTACCACAAAACTCCCGTCCAGGCGCTATGGAAACCTCGGATACCGACCAGCTAGCCCAGTTACTTGGGGAACTAAGGGCAGAAGTGCATGCAGCCCGTCAGGAAACGAACGCTCTAAGAAGGGAACTGATTATTTCCAAGGAGCGAACAGATGATCTCGCTAGACAATTGCTACAGTCACAAGCCGGACAGACCCCGTTACCCGCATCTGGGGGAAATCTTCCTTCTACATCCTCTATGAATAAAGTGCAGATCAACCTACCTGGGAATGTACCTCTGGCTCCGCCCGAACGATTTTCTGGTGACCCAAAGAGGTTTGCAGTATTTATTAATCAGTGCCGGTTGCATTTCTTATGCCGGCCAGCAGCCTTTCCAACTGATCAAGCTAAATTAGCTTTCGTGCTTTCGTACCTTAGTGGCAATGCGGCAGACTGGTCGATCCCTCTAGTAAATCAAGATGATCCGGTCCTCCATGATTTTCAAGCTTTTCAGTTCAGTATGGAAAAACTGTTCGCAAGACATTCACAGGGGCAGGCCTTGGACAATGAGCTTCTTTCGTTGCGACAAGGTAATCAAGACCTTTTGGCTTATATTGCATCTTTCAACAGACTGATAGTGGAAACTCACTGGCCTGAGGACAAAAGGATTACGCTGTTTTATAGAGGTCTACGCGGAGAGCTCAAAGATGTGTTAGCCCAAGTAGTGAATCCCCCACAAGATTGTTCGGACTATATAGACTTAGTCGTTCAAATAGATCACAGACTGCAGAACAGGAAGGCCGATCGTTCCAAGTTTGATGCTCGAGTATTTTCCAAACCGCCAACTCCTTCCAAAGGAGTAGACTCCGGGGAACCCATGCAAATAGGGGGTCTGAAAGGTCCTCTAACACAAAAGGAGCGGGAAAGGAGAAAACAGTTGCAATTATGCCTCTATTGCGGAAACTCAGGGCACTTTCTTCGAGACTGTCCGGTGAAACCTGCCAAGAAGGCAGTAGGAGCTGCAGTTACCAAAGTTACAAACTCTGAGCAGGGAAACGACCTCGCCCGACAAGAATAGAGGTCCTCTTGCCGAGCGTGAAAACCAGTTCCGTGACCTCGCATTTCGTGATACCTATGGTCCTCATTAGCCCTGATAATCCGGATCGATTACATGCAATTGAAGCTTACGTCGACAGCGGTGCCATCGGCAATTATGTGGATCATGAAATGGTTTTGAGGATGAATCTAACTCTTTGTCCCAAGGCTGTAAAGGACGTCATTACTACGGTGGATGGTACGGAGATAGCCTCCGGGCCAGTAATGCATACCACTCAAGAAGTGACGCTAGTAAGTCAAGATGGACACCATGAGAAGATCGTGTTCGATGTGATCAAGGCCCCTCAGTTTCAGATTATTCTAGGAATACCTTGGTTAGAGAAACACAATCCTCTGATCGATTGGCGAGCAAGAACGGTCCAGTTTCCAGAATGTGTCTCTACTTGTCACCCTCCACCTGGTGTTGCACTGGCAGCAATTTCTTCAGAGACTCCCCAGTTACCTCCCGAATACCTAGAATACCAAGATGTTTTCCGGAAGGATCAGGCTAACTCTCTACCTCCTCATAGGTCTTATGACTGCCAGATCGACCTGATACCTGGATCTACTCCTCCTTGTAGTAGAATTTATGCCCTCACCGAGCCTGAGAACCTTCACCTTCGACAATACCTGGATCAATACCTGGCAAATGGGTTTATTCGTCCTTCCAAGTCCCCTGCTTCTTCAGCTTTGTTCTTCGTTCCAAAAAAGGAAGGAGACCTTAGAACTTGTATAGATTATCGCTCCCTGAACCAGATCACCGTTAAGAATAGATATCCGTTACCTTTGATCCCTGAACTCCTGGACCAAGTCAGAAAAGCATGCATATATACAAAGCTGGATCTTAGAGGAGCTTACCACTTGGTACGAGTAAAAGAGGGCGATGAATGGAAGACGGCCTTCCGCACCAAGTATGGGCTATTTGAATATCAGGTCATGCCCTTCGGACTTTGTAATGCCCCGGCCGCCTTTCAATATTTTATGAACGATGTCCTCAGAGAGCTCATAGATGTGTGCGTTGTTGTTTACATTGACGACATCCTCGTTTATTCTTCATCGGAATCTGAACATCGGAAACACGTGAAAATGGTCCTCGAAAGATTGCGTCAACACAAACTTTTCGCTAAGTTGGAAAAATGTGTTTTCAACGTGACTGAAGTTGAATTCTTGGGATTCATATTATCACCTGGCGGAGTGCGTATGGATTCAAAGAAGGTCGATGCAGTTCTCAAATGGCCATCACCATCCTCCGTAAAAGGTGTGCAAAGCATGTTAGGCGTCGCTAACTTTTACCGCAGGTTTATCCCCGAATTCTCTCGAATAGTCCAGCCCATCACTGCCTTGTTAAAGAAAAGCAAACGTTTTGAATGGTCTACCGAGGCGGAACAAGCTTTCCAGGATTTGAAGACTAAATTTATCTCTGCACCAATCTTAAAACACCCTCGCCCCGAACTCCCCTACATCGTGGAAACTGATGCTTCAAGCCTTGCCATGGGGGCAGTTCTATCACAAAAGGACCCGGTAACCAATCAGTTGCATCCCGTGGCATTTTGGTCCCGCAAATTCTCGCCTCCTGAAATCAATTACACGATTACTGACAAGGAACTTCTGGCTATCAAGTCTGCCTTTAAGGCTTGGGGGCATTATCTGCTGGGGGCCCGACACACCGTTACTGTGATTACGGATCACCGAAACCTGCAATATTTGAAAACCGCAAAAGCCCAATCCTCTAGACAACTCCGTTGGGCATTATTCTTTGCCGAGTTTGACTTCATAATTACCTATCGACCTGGTACAAAAAACGGTAAAGCTGATGCCCTTTCTCGGATGGGAGTGGAAGAACACTTGATCAACCCTAAACCTGTACCAATCATTCCCGAACAAAGAATTCTGGGTGTAATCGCCACAGAATCCATAGAGGAAGTTAAGGATAAAGCCAGGCAACTTGTAACTCCAGCAGACATACAGAATTGGCATCTGCAGGGAAAGGACTTTGCAGTAAAGGACAACTTATTGTATTTCCAAGAACGATTATACCTACCCAGCACAGATTTACAGAAAAATGTAATCTCTTGTTATCACGATTCTTTAATGGAAGGACATCCCGGTATGGCCAAGACCTCAGAAAAGATCAAGCGCTACTTCTGGTGGCCGTCTTGGAAAAAAGATATCAGAGACTTTATAATGTCCTGTGGAGTATGCGCCCAAAACAAGAGTCAAAAGGAAAGACCAGCAGGCCTCTTCCACCCTATTGACATCCCACCTCGCCCTTGGCATACGCTTTCTATGGACTTCATCACCGATCTACCTCCATGCTCCGGATACAATACGATTCTAGTAATCGTGGACTTATTCTCCAAGATGGCGCATTTCATTCCGCTCAAAGGCTTGCCAACAGCAGCAACTCTGGCCCGAGAATTTCTCGAAAACATCGTCCGACTGCACGGTTTTCCTTCGGTTCTAATTTCGGATCGAGGTAGTCAATTTATTTCTCATTTTTGGCGAAGTTGCTGTCGGTCGGCTCAAATTGATGTGAGACTATCGACCAGTCACCACCCTCAGACCGACGGACAAACCGAGAGGACCAATCAAACTCTGGAACAGTATTTACGCTGCATGCTGCAACAAACTGAAAAAACTTGGAAAGACATCCTTTGGATAGCCGAATATGCCTACAATAACTCTGTCCATTCGGGAACTGGGAAAACCCCGTTTTTTCTTTTGTACGGCAGTCACCCTCGAACCTCGGAGTTGGATCCCCTCCAAGATCTTGAAACACCAGCAGTAGACTACCTGCATTCTACAATCACCCAAGCCTTTAAGGAAGCTGTTTCTCACCTTCAAAGGGCTAAAGAACAATACAAGAAAGGAGCAGATCAACATCGGAAGGAAGCCCCTCAATATCAAGTAGGGGATCAAGTCTGGTTATCCACCAAATATCTACCTCTAAAAGGGCCACGCACATTCAACCCAAGATACCTTGGTCCCTATTCCATCACTACCATAGTAAACCCAGTAGCGGTCAAGTTGGACTTGCCCCCGCACATGAAGATACATCCGGTCTTCCACGTCTCTCTATTAAAACCCGTGCAACCTCAAACCCGCCTAACCAAATCTCCAAAACCTATCCTAGTTGATGGAGAACTCGAGTTTGAAGTCAAAAGCATTCTGGACTCCTAGATCTCCAAATCTAAACTATTCTACCTAATTGACTGGAAAGGCTACGGCCCCCAAGAGAGATCCTGGGAACCTGCTGAATATGTCCACGCTCCTCGCCTAATCAAAAGATTTCACCGAACATTTCCTGACAAGCCAAAACCCCCGCAGAAGCCCGGTTTGGGAGGGGCCTTGAGGGGGGGTACTGTCATGATCTCTGCTTCCAAAAGGTCAGGGTTTTCCCAACTCCCTTGGAAGCAGATCCATAACCCAGGTTCCGAGTGCCAACCAGTCCCAATTGGGACCTTTTGGACCCAGTCCTGGCGCCAGTGGCACCAGGCTCATAAATATGCCCAGTCCCAGCGCTGGAAGCGCCGGGCTCATAATGCTTGGGTGGATTTACCTGCAGCAGACCATGCTGCTTACTTGCCTGCCAGTTGAGTCTCTGATCCTCTTCTGTTTGGAACTACTTTTCCTGTTGGGTGGGGCAGGAGCCACTCCCTAGATTCAGAACACTGGAACTCTTCTGGAAAGCAGGAACTCTTTTCTTACATAGGCGTGGCTGTGGAAGGAGACACCTAAGCACTACAGGAGGCTATTTAAACCACACCCAATGGATGAATCTTGCTTTGCGTTATTCTGCATCCTCAGCAGCAGAACGCTCATCGTGTCTTCTGCATCTGATCCTGGGCATAAGGAAAAAGGCTTACCATCCTGAATCCAGTCTTCAGCAACACCTATAAAGACAAGAAAGAACAGGTTAGCATTACGGTCTTCAGTGACAGCTCTTCACTTACCTGGTCCATCGGCTGACACCAACGCCTCGCGCTGCATTCCGACATCTGAAAGACCAAGGCTTACCTACTCTTCGTGCGCTCCGGAGGTCTTCACACTGCATTCCGGCATCTGAAAGACAAAAGCTTACCAACTCTTCGCACGCTCCGGAGGCCTTCGGCGCTGCATCCCGCATCTGAAAGACAAAAAAAAGACAGTTAGAGCGCATCGTGTAGCAGGCAACAAGCGCTTACTTACGTGCTTCCAGGCGCTTCTATTCATCACACGGGCTCCATCTGCAACTCACTTCAGCCCGCCATCCGCCATCGCCGGAACCCTGCAAAACAAGAGACATCATTACTAAAGACTTTAAAGACATTAGAATTACTCGAAACTTACCGTTCGTGCAGTAAACGACGGACGGCAGTCCTCTGAAGTCAAGAGGTCTGCTCCCCTTATCCAATGAAGAAACTGGTTACAGCACCCTGCCTCGAGGCAGATGGAGAGCACGGCGTTCACTTACCTAAGGTGAGAGCGTTAACCTTTGGGGTTCTACAGGAGAAGAGAAAGGGAAGAAGAGAGAGACATTCAATAACCCAGTTCATTAATCCCACATTTTCTATCTGCAGACATCTTACCCTTCGAGCCAGACATACAGTGCACAGAGGTCCAGCCCAAAGAGCCAGCCGTGTGTTACACATCACCTTTGAAGATACGGTATACGCCCAGTCAAGACCGGCGCCTCTACGGGAATCAGGTGAGCGTTACAATGGCTGAACCCTGGGGGCAATAATATTTTCTGAGCATTGACTTGTGAAACTTATGAAATAATGTCTGGGGAGTTGAGGGAGGATGACAATGGGTGGGATATTTCTGACCTGATTTCAAATGAGTTTACAAAGTTTGGTGGGATTTTGTGCAGAGCTTATATGAGCATTGTATGTGCATTCATTTTACACTTTTGAAAAAATTAAACATGGGTGGATTTCCAGGAAACTTGTGTAAGGCATATTGGCAAGGATCTACAAGCATGGTTTTGCAATTGTGGCAGTGTTTTCTTATTTGACATGTGTCATAATGTAGTTTTAAAAAATTGTGGTACAGCTTTAGTGAATGAGGGGTAGCCTGTGGCCGTGGGCAGGGGCCAGAATGTCCGGGTCATGGAATAAGGTCATGATCCGGACAATCTGGCTACTGGCCAGGACCAAAAGGGACAAAACATAGGATTTAAGTGGCCATGTCCACTTGGGACTGGCTTTGTGGTAAAGTTATTCGAAATTAGGATAGATTTGAAAGGGAAGAAAAATGTGCTCATGGTAATATGGTCATAGGGTTCTCTTTTTGCTTCTGCAGGCTGCCATGGAAAGCGAAGAGGGGCCCTGTATGGAACCCCCGCCTTCCCTTTCCATGGTGGCCATCTTGGAAAAGGATTTTCCTTTCTAAAACGGGACCGGTGTAGGACGAAAAATCCTCTTTTTTAGTACCACGGGTTCCCGCTTTGGGAACCTAGGTTGCTAATGGCCTTCATCCCCATTTCAGGGGCTGGAATGGGGGGATAACGGTCCAGAGACCTCGTTATCCACCTTCGCTTCGCTTGGACTGATAACTTGGGCTGCTGGGCCGGTATCCACCGTTCCACTCCCTGGAACGGAGGATGAACACCCCAATATTCCCATTAGTATAACACAAAATGCAAATGGAAATGTTGGAAAATCTTATTGAGTCTATGTACTTTACTGATAAATATAAAGTAGATGGAGTCTATGCGTTTTTTTTTGTTCTGTTTTATAACTGTGAAAGGTGGTTCGTAAAGGAACATTTATTTTGTTTTTGGATGGATTTTTTTGGTCAGGAGAGCTTAGAACGAAAGGTGGGGAGGGAAATGAGGAAAGAGGCACCAAACACTAATATGGAGGGGCAGGTGGACAGGGGAAAATGTTGCGTGTGTGTTATTTCTAAGGTAGGGGGCAGTGTTTCTCATGCTCCTTGATTACAGCAGTGGTGGTGTCTCTTGGGGAGGAGGGATGGCCTTAGTTGATGCCATTTTAATATAAATAGCAGTTTTGCTAAAAGTATGTACTGAGTACTAGATTGTTAATGGATGAGTAGGAATAGGTGTTGGAGCTGTGCAAGGGAAATTTTGAAGTTGAAAGTTCCTAGATCAGTAGAAAATGCAGTTCCAAACTGTCTGCGAAGCACAGATCTTATTGTGAAGTGCCTACGGGTTCTTGGACACGTCATCATGGTGCATGCCAGCATATGGTCATGCGGCACTCTCCGGAAGGTGTGCAATGAAGTCAGATGTTCATAGACATTATGGTTAAGTTGCACTAATAAAAACCTATGAAATTCAGTAAAACACCTTTGTTAAAGGGACGTTTTGGTTAAGTTGCGCTACTAAAAACCTATGAAATTCAGTAAAAAAACTTTGTTAAAGGGACGTTATGGTTCCAAGTAAAGCCGAAAAACCCCTGAAATTCGCCAGTTATGGTAAGCTAAGCAACCATAACTCGCGCCACCACCGTGCACTGCTAAAACTAACACCCAGGACATCTTTTTTGTTCACTGCTATATCTAGGCCAGGTGGTTTTATTTACTGACAGTCAGAAACTTAACTTTCAAAAAGTATTACATTTATAGATATTGCTATTCTCACATGTTCTTACACTACTTTCCTTAGAATTTAATTGCATCTTATGATGTACATATATAGGGGAAGAAGCAGGCCTGAAACACAGCAATCATTTTTGTGCGTCAATGCAATCATGTAGATTATACACAGTTGCTAATGATACTGCCTCTTGTTTGCTTACTTTACTCTCCTTAAATTAGCCCCATATTTGTATGCATTGTAATCTATTCATGTTTTGTGTGTATTAGTAGAAATATGTAGTAAGTGATGCATTATGAGCTACTTAGTACATGTTTCACAGTTTGGAAAAGTCTGATACAGAAGTATTCAACATTTTTTTATATAACTATGGAAAATTAAAAATATAGTACCTCTGTGTTGTATGCTGCAGCCAATAGCTACATTTCTGCATGATTGGGTTCCTGTACTAGAAAGAACACTGCAATGGAATGTTCTTTAGAACACTACATTGCGTGATGAAGTATGTAGTTTATTACACATCTCCCGATAATCCCTGATACTTTTTTGCCAACATTACATTCACAACCCCTTGTATGAAAAGTAAATGCACATGTGATGTCATCAGTGATGTCATCAATGATGTTTGTGATGTCATCTTCGATGTCCTGGGTGTTAGTCTTAGCAGTGCACAGTGGTGGCGCGAGTTATGGTTGCTTAGCTTAACATAACTGTCGAATTTCAGGGGTTTTTCGGCTTTACTTGGAACCATAACGTCCCTTTAACAAAGTTTTTTTACTGAATTTCATTGGTTTTTAGTAGCACAACTTAACCATAACGTCCCTTTAACAAAGGTTTTTTACTGAATATATATATATATATGAATTCAACACATACACACACCCTCTCCCTCAGAGTTAGATCTCCACATTCCAATGAAGACAGCTGGGCACTGGGCTGGAATGTACTGGGAAGAGCAGCTGAGAGACACTTGTTAGGAACCAAACAGCAGGGGATCCCATTTCACTATCTCTGAATCACTCTGCTGAGTACATGTTCTTTCAGTCTCATCACCTCCCTTCCACTAGATGATTGCCTGACTGGTCAAGGTAAGACTGGTGGCACACACTACGCCCTCTCAGTAGCAGAATACGTTCTTTGTTCCACACCCCATCTTCTGGAACCTGCGCAGCAGAGCACAAATCTGCCATAACTATCATTGAATGGAAGCTTTAATTTGAGCACATTCCCTCAAAGATAACACCACCTCCTTTCAACAATTGAGCTTGTCATATCTAGTCTTTCTGTCCACTTGTCGACACTCTCTGATCTGGCCCACAAAGGCGGTTCTCACTTCTGACCTACCCATCTAACCTAAGCACAGATGAGTGTTGGGCTTATGTTTATGTTTATTGAATTTATATAGCACTTTAAGCCAAAGCACTTTACAATATAACAGCAGGTACAAAAGTGAGAGAAACCTATATACAGGCATGAACAGGTAATTAGAACAATAAGTAGAACTAATTACAATGGGGTGGGTGGGGATAGGGGAGAGGAGGGGGTAGGAGAAGGGAGTAACGGTGTAAGATTTGAGGTAGGGGGGAGGGAGTGGGGAGGGGAAGGGGAAGCATATATACAAGCATGAACAGGTCATTAGAACAATAAGTTGAACTATCCACAAGGGGTGGAGAGTTGTATGGGGATAGGCTAGAGGAGTGGTAAAAGGTTATTCCCCAGTAGTGGAATGGGGAACCAACCTGTACTAAAACACTCCATACATTATCACCCTGATCCTATCCTCACTGTACTGATAGAGAACCTGATGGCATCCATTAACGTGTGATTCCATTGGGTTATAGGTCAAAGGATCGAAAAAAAGGGTTGAATGACCAAAAGGGTCGAGGCAATTCGACCGAAAAAAAGGATCAAATGTTTTTTTTTTTTTTTTGGGGGGGGGTCCCCGCCTCAAACCCTGTTTTTGGTGTAAAAACACCCTTTTAAAGCTACACTAGAGCAAAAAAAAAAGATATATTACATTTTTTTTTTCGATCCTTTGGTTTTCCCTCGAATGTACTTGACCCTTTTGCCTGCGACCCTTTTGCTTTCGACCCTTTAACTGGACACCATTCCATTGTTCTAAACACCCACTGCTCTTCAAGCGATACAATGATGTGGCCACACGCCCAATATCATAGTTCTCCATAAACCTTTGAACTCCTTTGATGACAACTGTGGCCTGTTATCTGATAGTAGTTTCTAGGGGAACACCTCCCTCCAAAACAAAGATTATAAAAATGTGATCACACTTCTGAAAGATGTGTGTCTCAACATACAACTTTGGGCCATCTAGACAGTAAATCTTTTACTAACAGGACAGAGACATCTCTGGCACTGAATTGAATGGACCCAATACATCCACCTCAATTCCTTCCCAAGGAACATTGGGCATTATCCTAATGGCCATGGCGGCATATGTGTTATCAACACAGGGGCATTGTTACGTCCCATCCCCTTTCCTCCATACTGCATGGGCTTCCCTCGCTAGGGATGGGAGACAGAACCTTTTTCACCAGAAAAAACCTTCTTCCCCTTTAAATTTAGAGGCGCGCATGGGCTCCCCTGACTCCACCCACCAGCGCCACTCCCCAGTCCTCTTTTCCGTGTCGATGGGAACGGACTGCTTTCACCAGCGCTCCTGGGTCAGGCTTCCAGCCTTTTAATTCCACACGCTCTTCCCCACAGAAGTGTTTTCTTTTTGTCTTCTTGTCCTTAATCAGATACCTCTGGCGCCATGCTCCTCCCCGGCACAGTTTGACGTCAGCAGGTGTTCAGCCTGCAAGGGGTTCTTCCCTACATCTGAACCTCACGCTCTATGCCTCCCTGGCCCTGACCACGGCTGGGACTCCTGTACCACGTGCAACGTACTTACAACGTGAACAGGTTAGCCAAGTGGACGGAGCTCTTCAGAAGTTTGCCTCCAGAAGACTCAAAGGAATTTGTCAAGACAAGTCCAGGCCCAAGGTAGGGGCACTGTTTTCATCTGCACCTAGAGCGGGAAGGACCTTTCAGGTTCTTGTACCAGTGCAGGTACTGAGGCTACTACAGCTACCGGCCGTCAGGCCGAGAGGTCACTAGATCCTACCAGTGACTGTGATAAAGGGCCACAAAGCTCTATTACTGGGTCTACATATGAGGGGCTACCCCCTAGTACCGGACAGAGGTCCAAGGGGGCACCTGTATGCACCACACCCTGCAAAGGCGACTCCTCGCCAAGGAGGCGTAAGAGCGGGAGGCACCTTTCAGGTCCTGGTACCAGTGCAGGTACCAAGGCTGCTACAGCTACCGGCCGTCAGGCTGAGAGTTCGCCAGATCCTACCAGACACTGCTCTGAGCGGCTGAAAGGTTCTATTACCGGGTCTAACCTGAGGGACTACGCCCTAGTACCGGACAGAGGTCCGATGGGGCGCCAGTATGCACCTCGTACCTCGCAAATGGGACTCCTCCCACAGGAAGCGTAGGAGCGGGAGGGACATTTCAGGTCCTGGTACCAGTGCAGGTACCAAGGCTGCTACAGCTACCGGCCGTCAGGCCCTACCGGACACTGCACGGAGGGGCCGCAAGGTTCTATTACCGGGTCTATGCCCGAGGGGCTGCACCCTAGTACTGGACAGATGCCAGAGGGGGCGCCTTTTCGTACCACGTACCCTGCAAAAGTGACTCTTCCCCAGGGAGCTTATGAGCGGGAGCGACCTTTCAGGTCCTGGATACTAGGGCAGGTAACAAGGCTGCTACAGCTACCAGCCATCAGGCCGAGGGGTCACAGGATCCTACCGGACACTGCGCTGAGAGGCTGCAAGGTTCTATTACCGGGTCTACGCCCTAGTACAGGACAGATGTCCTAAGGGGCACCGGTACGCACCATGTACCCAGCAAAGGCGACTCCTTTCCAAGGAAGTGTAGAAGCCGGAGGGAGCTTTTAGGTCATGGTACCAGTGCAAGTACTGAGGCTGCTACAGCTACTGGCCATCAGGTCGAGGGGTCACCAGATCCTATCAGACACTGCGCTGAGGGGCTGCATGGGTCTATTACGGGGTCTACATCTGAGGGGCTATGCCCTAGTACCAGACAGATGTCCGAGGGGGCACCTGTATGGACCACACACCCCACAAATTTGTCTCCGTCCAGGAGGCACAAGCACGGGAGGGACCTTACAGGTTCTAGTACCAGTGCAGGTACCGAGGCCGCTACTTCAACTACCAGCCACCAGGCCAAGGGGTCGTAAGATCCTACCGGTGACTGAGTGGAGGGGCTGCAAGGTTCTATTACTAGGGTTAGGCCTGAAGGGCTACACCCTGTTTTCAGGCAGATGTCTGAGGGCGCACCTGTACACAGCACTACTGGCGGCATTGCCTGGAGCAATCCGCCTACCAGCATGTCCTGTGGTGCAGGGAAGACCTCAACCTCCACCGCCAGGAGTCTTGGAAGAGGCATGGCCCAACACGGCAAGCACCACGACACATGCACACGGCATGCAGCCCGACAAAATGGCAGCCAGGCCAGATAAAATGGCAACTCCTCCGCCACCATCCCCCTTTGGGGAACAGGTAGGGGAACAAG
This sequence comes from Ambystoma mexicanum, assembly GCF_040938575.1. Lineage (NCBI taxonomy): Eukaryota > Metazoa > Chordata > Amphibia > Caudata > Ambystomatidae > Ambystoma > Ambystoma mexicanum. The sequence continues at coordinate 240,109,919 of NC_090936.1, read as the reverse complement.
TTTCTAGGAGGCACTGGTCTTCACTAAGTATGTGGCCCACAGCATACCCTTCATCGTTGCAGACAGTAAGGCAGAGTCAGCTCAGGCTGCAGCACCCTCAAGGCCCCACACCCAGGCCCGCACCTCCAATCACTCCACCGGCATGTGAAGAAGGTTTTTTTTTAAAAAGATATCACCCTCAGGGACATACTCCCTCCGGTTCAGCTGCCCATGCCAGTACCCACAACACCAGCTCCCATGCTTCCAACGGTCTTGGCAGCCCCACAGCCTCCTTCTCAGCAGCCGGCTCGGGTCCGCATGTCCCAGCTTGAACGCCATTTGGTGCAGTCTACTAAAAGGCACCTTGATGCCAAGTTTAGGCAGCTGGAGGGGGCCCCCTCTTGCTGTTGGCACTCTCACAGCCACACTCCTCGGCCTTCAAGGTAGGGCTGTCGGAGGCCAAAAATAGTTGCACAAGGCACAAGGGAGTCCACCATGGCGCGCATTGACACCTCAGGCGGTGCCATTTGCACCGCTACTGGCAGGAAAAGGACTGCCGGCCTACGGGCGACCAAATTCAACCCGGAATTCCAGGAATGCATACTGGACCTTCCCTTTGGGGGAGTGACCTGTTCAATGGTTACCCCAGCATGTATTGCAGAGACATTGTGCATGGGAGACTGGATGTGCTACCTGGATCTGAAGGATGCTTACTTCACGTACTGATCTGCAGCCCCATCAGTCCTTTCGTAAGGTCAGGATCATGGGCTTCCATTTCCTATGCAAGTTTCTACCCTTTTGCCTCAATCCGGCCCACAGGGTCTGTACAGGAGGGATGGACGTGTGGCAGCCCTACTTGGGGCCCAAGGTCACCATGCCTCTCCATATTTAGACTGGCTCATCAGGGCAAGGTCTCCGGAGGCAGTCCTCCACACCGCCTCCGCCCTTATGCTTCTGCTACACAAGTTGGGATTTTCCATCAATCTCAAGAAGTCACAGCTCGAGCCCAGGCAGACTCTAACATTCCTGGGCCTCATCTGGGATACGAGCACCAAAATAATGTTCCCCCAGAGGACAAGATCCCATCCATCAGAGGCCCATGTGGCATTTTCTCATACGAACAGTGACCTCGGCATGGTGGTACCAACGCCTAAATTGCAGTTACACTGTGCAGCCTCCTGGAGTCAGGAGAAGGATTCCCAGGCGGAGCCGGTCAACATTCCACTGCATCTCCGTCACAACCTAGTCTGGTGGAGCACGCACAGCAATTTACGGATAGGCAGGCCCTTTCGTCAGCCAGCTCTGCAGGTTACCATCCCCACTGACCCATCCCTAGGAGTAGGAGAAGTTAACTTGGACAGCCACAGTGTCCACAGAGTGGGTTCTGTCAGGAGAAGGCAGCCCTCATCAACTGGCTCGAGTTGATGGCCCTCTGGCTCGCCCTCAAAGCCTATCTGGCGGCAATCAGAGCCTACCGGAACTCACAGGAGGAAGACTTTCTCATCCGCCAATACAGCGGTTAAGACATTTGATGGGCCTCAATAGGCTCTACCCGCCCATCAAGAAGCCACACCTTGTGTGGGACCTCAACATAGTGTTGGGCACCTTTGTGCATAAACCCTTTGGGCCAATCAATGGCGTCCACGGACATCAGGCTAGTCATCATTAAGACAGGCCTCATGGTGGGCCTTATGTCTGCATGCTGTGTCAGCGAAATCCAAGCTCCAAAGGCACCTGAACCATACACTACCTTTCACAGGACAGGATGGTCCTCAGAACGCTCCCGCGTACTTACCTGGGGTAGTCTCTACCGTTCCAACTTTCTTTGCTGACCCTAAGGACCATGCTCAGAGGGTTCTGCACTGTCTTAATGCTAGACGAGCACCAAAGTTCTAGCTGAACATGACCAAGAGCTTCTCCAAGTGTAAGGCTCTATTTATCACCCTCGTAGGGTCAGGGCCTGGATATCAGGCTTCCAAGGCCTCCCTGGCAAGGGGAAGAGTGGCCTCCTGAATGAGGCCTAGGAGTAGCAACACAGATCATTAGCAGGGTGCCCACTTATGCCACACCCTCGGATTTTTGCAAGCACTACTGTTGGGATGCCGGCACCAAGTCAGAGGCAGCATTCTGGGAAGGAACTTGTTTTTTTAAGGAGAGTCCCCTCTCCACCGTGGGCTAAATTCAGTTGTAATCGCCCATGCAGTATGGAGGAAAGGGGAAGGGACGTAAGTGTAATTACAAGTTACTCACCGTAGTGACTAACGTACTCTTAGTCCATAGTCCCCTTTCCTCCATATGTCCCAACATCCTCCTCACTAATAGAACTGGTGTCACTCGGGGAATTGTAATATTATCAAAGCCTCAGTGGGGACTGAGGAGTGGCACTGGTGGGAGGAGTCAGGAGAGCCCATTCTCCCAGGAACTGGCACCTCTAAATTTAAAGGGGAAGAAGGTTTTTTCTGGTGAAAAAGGTTCTGTCTCCTGTCCCTAGCGAGGGATGCCCATGCAGCATGGAAGAAAGGGGACTATGGACTAAGAATACGTTAGTCACTACGGTGAGTAACTTGAAATGTATCGCTTTACCACACTTCAAGTAATGTGTTCTTCAATCATTACATCCATAACAGGGCACCAGAAGTCTGCTCATATTTTTCCCACTCCCAGATGACCTTGGTGGCCCAGTGACATCACATCATTCTGCATCCCTTTGGGAAAAAACAATCTATGGACTACACAAATACCCTTCTTTTATTCCAAGTTTATCCATCACTTTCTTGTAATCCTTAATCTCTTGGTTAATATATTAATCTGGCAAACCAACTCCCATCTACCTCCACGAATATATCTCAGCCTGCCTTCCTCATCTGAACCATCTTTTTTCACCCTCTACTGTTTCGTTTACCCCTTTGCCATTTCTACTCTCATCTTCTGTGCACTCTTTCCCTTGAACTAGATTCCTCCTCAACAGGGCATCGGCTACCACATTGTTCCACCCTAGCACATGATCCACCATGAAGTTGAGGTCCTGGTGCCACTCACCTATTTCACTATCAACCTGGATACACCGCCTACACCCATTCTATTGAACATCAGCCCCTAGTGGCTTATGATTTATCTTTACAATGATTTTGTACCCCCCAGATATGTTTTAAATTTGGTTATGGCCCGCCCACATGCCATTGCCGCCTCAGTTACAGAATAACATATTTTCTGGGCCCTTCAGATTTCTTGAGGCAAATTATATCCTTTACTAACCCTTTTCCCACTGCATCAACACTGCACCTAGACCTGTCTCGCTGGCATCTGTCTATACTATAGTTTCTATATACTAGCGGCCTCCATGTAGAATGTCACCCCAGCGATCTCTTCTTTAATCTTCAGAAAATGTCTCTCTGCACTCCATGAATCACTGAAAAAGACCTCCCCTCCACGTGAGATGTCTCATCCTCGTTATTTTATCCGACATGGTCCTCATGAACTTTGCATAAAACTCTAGTAGTCTCAGAAATGAGGAGCTCGGACCTATTCTTTGCTTTGCTTCTGGAGTATTCTGTATGGCCTCAACTGTTTCATGTCCCAATCTAATGCCACTGGCAGATAGTTTGTGGTCTAAATAATCGACCTTGGTCTGCCTGGAATTGCCTTTCTCTAGTGCTATTGTAAGACTGGTGACCCCAGGATTTATTTATTTAAAGTGTTTATAAATCGTGTCTCTCATCATACTCACTCTCACTCCCCATGCTTGTTTATTTATTTAAAGTGTTTATAAATCGTGGTCAAGGCCTGAGTGCATGTGAGCGCTGTAAAAAATAACTACACATATACAATTATAAAAATAGTAAAAACATACACAAAAGCATCATAAAAACAATGATACAGTAAAATACGAGGGCAAAAATGCAAAAAGCCTGGCTCGTTTCCAGCAACATCCAATTATACTGCAGATTTCCACAACCTGGATTTCCTGAATTTGAGGTGATCTGGAATCTTATGTAATTTAGGAGGTGAAAGTCATTGCAGCTGGAAACTGCCAAACCTGAAAAAGATCTCTTAATAACAAAGACTTATCTAAATTTGGGAACTTCAAAACTCAATGAATCATAGCTGTGGGGCGCCGAAATCTTCAAATGTTCAGCCACACAAGAAGGGTTTAAAAATTAACTTCTTTGTAAACAATAAATATTAGTTTAAATAAAGTCCTGGTGTGTAAAATTAACAAATGTAGTCATCAAAATCAGAGTGAAGCAGCATAAAAAACAACATTTAGAGGTGTTAGTGAAGATTAAGGAAGACCTATAATGATGGAATGATCTAAATCAATTCCAGATAAAACCAGGGGCTGCACCAAAAGAATAAACTGTGTGTCGGATGAAAAAGGTTTCACCAATCTCAATGCAAACAGATGAAAATGAGCAGACTTAACCACCATTTTGAAATTAGCAATAAATGACAATCGGGGTTCCAGCATAAAACCCAGAGATTTCCCAGTTTGGGAGAGGCTATGGGGATTCTTCCATCAACAAAGAAGGTAAACAATGAACGTGAGAAAATACAAGAAATTCACTGTTAGTGGTATTCATTTCAGAAAGTGAGAGGCCATTCATGCTTCAATTTCCAATAGGCAATTACCGAGCCACCACATATCAGTTTCCAAAGGAATTCTGAGATACAAATGTGTATCATCAGCGTATTGATACACAGCTACTGTGTGTTTCTCGGCTAGATTGCCCAATGGTTCCAAATATAAATTAAAAACGATAGGCAACAAAATAGACCCCTGAGGAACTCCAAAGAAAGGGTCAGAACAAGGTTGGCCCATAACTATCATTTGCTGTCTCAAATTGAAAATGACAAAAAACAAGCAAGTACTACATTTCCAATCCCCGTTCAGTATGAAAAGATCTAAAAAACAAAATCTCATGGCCAATCGTACCGAATACATTTGAGTCAAGTAACACTAAAAGGAGTCACCTCCCCCCAAGATTCTATAAATATCATCGAGAATCTGCAATGTGGCTGTTTCCGTACTATAACCAGATGGAAAACCTGATTGAACTGGATCAGCAAATTCTTATTTGATCAATTATCCTGTCATTCAGTTGGTCAGGTAGCACTTTTTAGAGGAACTGTCCTATAAAGGGCAAGGTTGTTACTGGGTTATAATTGAACAAACCTTCACTGCCAAAGTTAGGCTTTTTCTTTTTGTAAAGGAGACACATGCCCAGTTTTTTTTTTCTCCGACCAAATCTTTATTTATTCATAAAGGTTCACAGAAGTAGTTAACTTGCATTTTCACAAAAAATGATTAATCAAAACATCTTAGAGAAATTCTTATCCTTCATATGCAATAACTGAGCCGGAATATCCCCTGGTACCCACTCCTCCAGTTCTTCATGGTAGATCCTAAAGTCCCCTTAACCTGCTGTTCCGTTCTCCTCTCCTTCCAAAATTCCCAGTGGCTGCAATGTCCTTGGAATGTACAAGTGCGTTGTAGCTTTAATTGCGTAGTGTATGAAGGGTGACTAAACCTTGCTGAGCTTATTTAGGGGGCTCTGTATCGTCGCTGTCATCTTTTCAACATCCACTGTGTCCCATATGGCATAGTAGCATTGTATGATAGATGGGGGTTCTTTTTTCCATTGTTTAACTATGAACCTCTTTGCCGCCAACATTAGGTTGGCCTACAACCTTTCTGCTCCTCCCCCCAGCCCCTGCTCCTCCTCTCAAAGTACCCCGAGGAGCACCTCTGATGGCGTGAATTCCCTGTCGGTTTCCATTATTTCTAGGACTTTGGTCTTCACTTCTTGCCAGAAGTGTCTAAGCCGTTGACATCCCCACCAAATGTGTTCCATCGTGCCCACTTCCCTGCACCCCCTGCAGCATTCTGCTGGGGTCGAGGGGAACATCCTATGGAGCCTCTCCGGGTTGTAGTGCCACTGGTGTAGTTGTTTATATTGCAATTCTCTGTGTTGTATTTAGGTGAGCGAGGTGAACCAACTTTTGAATGCCCCACCCATCCCTTGCCGTGAACGTCTTCCCTCTTACCTTTCACCATTTGTCCCTCAGCACTGTCCCCTCGTCTCGTCTACTCCCAGAAGAATCTTATAGATTGGCGATTTTAGACCCTTGTTGTCCTCTGTGGATGATGTTAGCTTTTCCCATTCTGTGTGTTCCCTCGTGGTCCCTTCCATCATTATGGCATACTTGCCCAGTGCCTCAGTTGGCGGTATGCATATAGAACCTTGTGCTTTTGCAATCTATGTACGACTTGAAGTGGGTTCGCTCATATAAATCTCCTAGCCCCCTTATCCCTCCTTCCATCCACCATCTGAATCTGCTATATTCTTTGCCTGGAGGAAAGGCCAGATTGCCAAAGATGGGTGTCTTCAGAAATGGCCATTCAGAGAGCCCACACCTCTTGTTTAGTTGATCCCAGATTCTTATAGTGTTTCTCGTTATTGAATTCTCCCCAAGACCCTCTGGCCTGTCCACCACTCTTATCCCTGAGATTTTCCATAGGTGCTCTCCCGCCACAGCCTGCTCCATATGTATCCAGTGTTTCTCATTCCACGTCTTCCCCCATCTACCATCGCTCGCAGCTGTGCCGCCTGGTAGTATTTCGTTATGTTGGGACAAGCTACTTGCCCTTGGGCCATGCTCCTGAATAGCGTGTTCCTCCCTATCCTCGGCTTCTTCCCTCCCCAGATGTATCCTGTCGGGGTAAATTCCCGGGGGTGGGGCCGGCTGGGCCGTTCGCGGACCTCCGTGGTAGGGGAGGCCCCAACTCCTCCCGCGTCCCAAAAGGAGTATGAGGCACACACAAGAACAAGGGTTATACTGCTGTTTATTACAGAAACAAGCAGGGACGAACTCTCAGACCATATGCATCTGGGAGGCTCTCATCATCAGTGGGCTCGCAGGCCCTTTTTACAGTTGTATGACGCGCTACGTGCGTCACCTGGAAAAACTATCCCCAAAACCTAGTGCCACTTCGGGTTGGCTCCCCGAGTGGTAAGACCAGTATAGTTACCTATAGGAAAGGTTGTTATTGGGTGAGGAAGGGTCAGGTGGTATTCTTGGGCCAATCTCTAACAATTGCTACAACAAAGTTGTTACAAGGGGACACTTGGTGATTGGCTAGACTATAGTGGCGTCATGATGCAGCCCTCGTATTCTGATTTGTTCATCCACAAGCCCCCAAGCCTGGGACCATCGTTGCTCCCAGAACGTGGTGTACGTGGTGCTGGCAACAATGTGCGACTATGTGTCAGTGGTGGACAATGGACAGGTCTGACTATTTGCTAATGTGCATGTTTTTCCCATTGCTGTAGGTGTCCAATTTGTCACTTAATTGTTGCAGACTGTGCCCCAGACGTGAGACCCCAGCGCTTTTCTGTCGTATCAGGTCAGCTTGGTCACGTATTGTGAGACCGTGGCTGAAGCAGAATTATTTGCATTTGATTTGTATTTTGGCTGTGAGGAGCGTTTAGCAGTGACAGGTGTGACCTTGGCGCGGGGAGCACGGCATGTACATTGCAACATCACGGCCTTGGCTGTGGCCTCTCGTTGGGGCTCGTTCTGCGTGATCAGCGCTTTGCAGTTTTGTCTGAGAGGTTTCTGCCTGGGGAGTCTTGCTCTGCGGCCTACCTGGGCCTTGCTTCTGGGTGGCGGTACATAATCCATAATATGGGGGTCGCGAGGGGCGACAGAGTGTCATATGCATTGATAAATATCTAGGGTGCCGTCTTCATGGCGTTAGTGGCGAGAAAGCGTCTGCAAGCATATACACGAGTTCTTCAGGCGTCTTGTGTTTCTGCTGCTGTAGGTGGACTATGTGGAAAATAACAACGATGCTTGTCTGTGGGTGTGTACGGTCCTCTGTGTCATAGAACTGAGTATGTTCTTCGTGTAGGTTGGTGTGTGGGTGACCAATGTGCATGGTGGCACGTGTGTCCTTTTCTGTTGGATAAGTCGTCATGGAATCTCTAACAATGATGGTATTTGTGCTTACTGTCTAATCGAGTTGGTCCATATGGTCGATGTCAGTTCCACCTGAGTTTCCCGCACGTGGTTTTAGTAACGGGCAGGCTCCCTGGCCATGTGGGGCGTGGCCACAGTGGATCTTGACGTGTGGTGCGGCGGTGAGCGGGTCGAATTCCTCTCGCGAGGGGTGCTTGGCCGTGACGTCCTAGGCCATGGTTTGGATGAGAATGGGGGAAGGGATTCTCCCATTTTCCCTCTTCAGCCCCCCCTCTGGTCGACTTGTCGACCACAAAATTATCCACTCTCTTGTCTCCGTGTACTCGCCATACCTTCGTTATTCCTGCCAAGTGTCCGTACTGATTCACGTGATCTTCAAATGACCAGTACATATAGACGCATCCACCAACGGGTTTGCAATAAACCCACTTTCCAACGTAACTTTTCGGGTTCTTTGGGATCTCTACTTTTACTGATGGTGGATACAAGTCTGCTTCTACTATCTGCTGGCGTAACCTTTCACGTTCCTTTATAATGATGTCTGTGTGTGGGTCGTCTTCAGCTGGCATTAGGACGTGCATGCCGATCATTTCTTCTGCAGTACGAGTTGATCGAGTTTTCCACATCTTAATTCCCATCAGGATGACTATTCCTAAAGTTATGCATCCTGCCACAATCTGAGAGCCAAGATGGCATCCATGACCAAATGTAAGAGAACCAGCTACCGTCATTCTTCACTCCCTTTGCTTCCTCTTCCATTTTGGCATGCATCTTGGCCAGCTGCGATCCTGCCTCAGAAAGCGTGCCATTGTCCTTGTCGTTGGCAGGAATAAACGTGCAACACAAACTCCCAATTTTAGCGTAAACACCTCCTTCCATTGCTGTCAGGAGGTCCAGCACATATCTGTTCTGAAGTGCTACCATCCGTATTGCCCTCAGTTCTTCTTTTATCGTGTTGAATCCATTAACTGTGGAGTTTATCATCATCATTAGCTCCCATCTGGTAATATGGAGCCACTTCGCATGTGCATATGCCTGCACCCCTGGATGTATTATGGAGGAAAAGCACATCGCCACTCTGCTAAACTGTCTGTGTGCTAGGAGGAAGTCACCCAAAGCTGCTTCTGACCTTCCCTACAGGTAGTTCCCCGTCAGTGGTTCTCCTTGTCTTTTACTGTGGACAGGCTGGTCCTGTCGTTCCGTTGCTTGCATCCTCCTATCTTCACTGACCTTTTCTTCCTTTTATTCCCTTCATCCATTTTAGGGAATTCTCCAGGTTGACGTGTTTTTGCGGTACTACCAAGGATGGTACGTTGATATGTACCATAGTGCATACTCCATTCCACAAGGGTGGCAAGCTGTGATATGCCTTTGCTCCGTAGGCCCAATAGTGATCCATCAGAACTGCTGTTCCAGCACCCCCCTCAGGAATCTTTATTGTTCTTCCGCACTCATCATTTCTTCCAATATCAACTTCTCCGTCATGCTGATATTACAGTGTTGGTGCTGTGAGTGGAAGTATCGTTATTGGTTCCTCCTCCTTATCTAACCATGTGACCAGTGCTGCACTCCTTGTCCATTCATTGTAACATTTTTCGTTTGCTTCTTGAACTGTCATCACCGATGACTTCGCCAAGGTCAGCATTTTACTCCCTACAACTTTGTCCACCCACCCGTCTTTAGTGGATACTTTGCCATATATTAATACTAGTGGTCTTTCCCAGCATCCTGGGACTTCACCAGCAACTTCTTTTGCATGCCATTCGCATGGTAGGTAGTTCAATGTAACCTCCTTTGTGTCTCCTTTGTCGGGTTCATCCGTCATGTACTGGAGCCCTTGAGTCAGCTGCCAGTAGTTGTCATACATTGGTAGTGTTTTGATAAAGTTGTCTTCATAGGGGTACGTAGACCTTGATTTCCATCTTAGTGTTGCTTTTCTTTCTTGAAATCGCCCTCGTGTTTGGAACAAAGCCAAGTATATCAGGTACTCCACTGATGTTGCGGCTACCTCAGTTGCCACAAATGTTCTTGATGCGCTCATGGCGTATGGTATCAACGAGCACACATAGCAGTTGTCCTTAGTTGTGCCTTTACCAATTTTGGACATGTACTTGTACCACATGTTGTTTGAGACGTGTGAAGATTCTGTAATGTATGTATCTACTCCATGTGTATCAATAGAAACACTACATTTATCTCTCTTTATGTTGTGCTTCGTACTACTTGTACCACCTGATGCCATTCTCGTTGTAGGCATGGTAGGGGGGTTAGTAGAGGGCGATGCCATAACATAGGAAGCATAGTATGCCTGCCAGACAGCGGCAGTAATCAGACCAGTGGTAAAAAATATCCCTATCATTTTTATTACAGTTGCTAATACCACTGACATACCTCTCTTACCTCTGCTGCGGTCCTGCAGTCACTTTACTTTTAGATGTTATAGATGCCCGCCTGAAAATTTCTCTAAATATGCGTTATTTTGTTAGTATCTTTTAGTCAAGCCCTGCCTATCAAGTAATCATTCAATGTCCAGGTGAAAAGCTGTTACCACGCTTTCCTTACCGTCCTATCTCTTAGAGCGGGTAATGCTGCGTAGAGATATGGGAATGAATGAACTATTATCATAAGGAACGTGTTATAATACACACGTATTCTTCTTTTCTTTAAGTGTTTTGGTCTTTTTATAACATAGACGAACTGGTGCGACAGTGCTTCTGGGGTGTTGTTGTCCGCAGGCAGCATTTATCCCTGGGCAATGACTTATGCTTTAGTGGCGTATGTTCCCTTTTCTTCACATTACATTACATACAACAGTACTGCGCGGTACCTGCATGTGCGAGACAAAAAAGAAGAGAGCATGCACGTGCCTACATAGTGTTGTGTATTTTGCAATTTAGCTGGGCAATCTATTTGAGCTCAATGGTGGTAGGTGGGGGTTCTTTATTTATCTGGGATCTCATGATCATACGGTGGGCTATGGGTGGCTGATTGTTTGTCCTTTGGGGGGTTATGATGTCTGGCCTGTGTCGTTGTTGTCGTCAGTTGTCGTTGCTGATGCTTTGGCCCCTTCGTTGATGTGAGGGGGGTCTGTGCTTTGTAGGGCTTGATGTCGTGGATGTGAGTCCATGCATTTTTTCCCTTGATTTTTATAGCTCTAGGAGCTATTTTGTCCACCTCATGGTGCCCTGTGAACTGTGGACTACTCCATTTCCTATTAAAATTCCTTAGGAGGACCTGGTCCCCCTCTTTTAATATCCACTGTGCAGTTTGTTCCTGTTCTTCATTTGCTGTTTCTCCTTGTTGATTATTCTTCGCCCCCCCGTGTCTCTTCAATCTGTTGAGAGATGAAAGCGACACTATTAACCAGGGAAGAGAGATATTCATACATTTCTTCACCAAAGACATTGTGTGTAGGATGGCAATCTGTTGTTGCTCTTGATAGCGGTGTGAGTGGAAGGTGCATTTGGCATCCGGTCACCACCTCGTGGGGTGTGAGGTGATGGTCCGACCATGGCCTATTTCTCAATTCAAACAAGGCCAAGGGGAGGCAGTAAAGCCAACTCTTTTGGTTGTTTGCTGAATTTTTGCTATCTCTTCTTTTATGAGGCTGTTGAGGCATTCACAGACGCCATTTGCTTGTGGATGATATGCGCATGCAAACTTATACTTTATTCCCAAGAGGGCAGTTATGTGTTGGAACATTTCATTGGCAAAGTGTGGGCCATTGTCAGACAGCAGCACTTCGCATACTCCCCACCTCGGGAACACCCCCCTTACCAGAAACTTCGCTGCTCTGAAGGCATCTGCATGGGAGCATGGACCGGCCTCGATCCACCTAGAAAACGGACACACTACTACAATCATGTATCTGTACCCTTGACATACATTGATCATGTCAAAGTAGTCAACGTAGTCAATGTGTAGGTGCAGGAAGGGTCCTTCGGGCCTGGGTATAGAACCTTTGATCACTTGCAGCTTGGACCGGCCGTAAATTGCTGACAATTGCTAATGAAGTTTGCAACGTGTGAATTTAGCTCGGGACAGAACCATGCTTCCTTTATTCGTCCTGCAATCACTTCTTTTCCTGTGTGTGTGGGGTTGGGCCAAAGCTGTTTTCAATAGGGCCAGGGGCATCACTAGTTTACCCTGTATTAATCTGTCACCATAATGCGTCTGTGGGGGACATTGTGCATCCTCTATTGACCCATAGTTCCTTTTCTGCCATGGTGCTGCTGCCGGTAGCTCCATTATTTGTGTCTCAGGGATCTGTGTGTACCCATTCTTCATCAACATCTGTCTTTCCCCCCCTTATCTTTTTGTTTTTCTGGGAGGGTCCATGAATCGTCAAAGTATGCACCATATTTAGCATGTGCGTCTGCTGTTTCATTACCTTTTGATATTGAATCATCCCCATTTGTATGGGCCTGACATTTCACTAGAGCTACTTCTTTAGGGTCCTCAATTACTTCAATTAGTTCAGCAAGTAGTAGAGCATCCTGCACCGGAGTGCCGTCTGCTCTTCTGAACCCTCTTCGTTGCATTTTATTAACCCCACTGCACTGTCAGAATATATTGCCACCCTCTTGTCATTGCTCTCTTGGAGGGCTAGAATCCATGCTACTAGCTCTGCTGCTTGTGCTGAATAGTGTTGTGGTAACTGGACGCATTTTATTAGAACGTAAGTCCAATCGTCCCTCAGTCGTACCACGCCTGCACCTGTTCTTCTCACCCCATCACTCTGGTCAGTTGTTGAGGACCCATCTATGTACATTATCTCTCCCCCTCTAGGGCATTTCCCTCAACTTTCCTTGTGCTTATATAGATTTCAATGGCCTGTGTGCAGTCATGTGCGTAGTTGCCATTTTCCACTACCTCTGCTATAAACCGTGCTGGGTTTACGTTACTGCACCTCAAAATTTTCAATTCAGGTCTGGACAGTATTATTTCATAACCTGCTGCCCTTTGAGTGGTCAATGTGGATTTTGGTTTATTCAATATTGCAAAAAGATCATGTTCCACGTACAGTGTTGTGGGGCACCCCATTGTTATTGAGGATGATTTTTCTACCGCAAATGCTGCTGCAGCCAGGCTCTGTTCACACGGGAAGTGACCCATCATTACAGGATCCAAATGTCCACTGTAAAATTCCACTGGTTTGTGTCCCATGCTTGTTTTTTGTGTCAGTACCGCTTTCATTACTTCTGTATCACAATGTGAGAATATGTAGAAGTGCTTTTCATAGGTGGGGTGGCTAGTACAGGTGCAGTTGAGATGGCATGTTTTAATTAATTGAACGCCTCTGTCATTTCTCTTGTCCATCCCAACTTCATCTCCCCTCTCTGTGCTTCTCTGAGGGCCTCAAGCAGTGGTCCTATGTATGAACTGTAATCAAAAACCCATGCCCTGCAGTAGTTGCATAGACCCAAAAATTGCTGCAATTCTCTCACGGTCTGTGGCTGTGGTGTGTTTGTTATGGCTTGTGCCCTTTGTGGTGCAATGTTTCTTCCTTTTTGTGAAATGAGCCTGCCTTTGTAGAGCACTTTTTCTTGGCAGTACTGCAATTTCTCCTTGTCTACCTTGTACCCTTTCTCGGCTAAAACTGTGAGCATTTTTACAGAGTCCCTCCTGCACTTCTTTTCTGTGGTGCTGCAGATGATGATGTCATCTACATACTGCAGCACCGTACTTTCCATGTCTATATTCCCCAAATCCATTTGTATCACTCTGTTAAAAATGGATGGTGACTCGCAGTACCCTTGTGGTAGTCTTGTGTGTTTCCATTTTGTATTGCGGTATGTGAAACTTGTTAGGTCCTGTGAGTCAGTGTCAGGAGTTTTTGAGGTCAATCACAGTGAACCGTGATGCCTCTGCTGGTATTCCACACAGTATAGTGGCTAGGTTAGCTGCTATAGGGTATTCTGCTTCTACAATATGGTTGAGGGGCCTTAGATCTTGGATGAAATGCCAGTACCCTCCCTTTGCCTTACGCACAGGAGATACACTGCAGTGTTGCATGGAGACTCTGATGGTAACAGTATTCCTCTATTCACTAGGGCAGTTATTGTTTCATAGATCCCTTCATTTGCTTCTTTGGACAGTGGGTACTGCTTTACCCTAAGCAGCATTGCCCCTTTTTTCAACTTTATCTGTACTCCTCCGATGCTTTTTATGCAACCTACATCATATGGACTAGTGGTCCATAGAGATGCTGGTACTGCTGCTAAATCATCCTCATAGAATGGCACTTCTTTAGTGGCGGGTGCCTCTAGTACCATTGCCATCTTTTGTGCCACCTCTTTGTATTTCACTCTCAACCAAATGTTGACGCTCATCTCAAATACCATCTCCCATCTCCTTTATCGTCTGATAAAAGCTCTTCATCTGATACCTGTGTTAGTCGGCATCCTTCTGCTAATGCTATTACTGCTCTCCACGCTTTCCCCTCCTTATCCTGGGCATGAACTGCAATGTAGTCTGTGGCTGCCACAATACTCTCAATGCTCACTGATATCATGGCCCCTTCCTTTTTACTAACCAGTGTTTCGGGTCTGAAAAGGTAAGCTGCTGGTCTCCTCCAAATTTTGCCCTCAGTTCCTAGTAGCCATGTCCGTTCCATATTGGAAGATGTCTCCATCTACTGCTTCTGCCCTGGCCACTGTTTTGCCACAATAAGCCTGTAGGATGTGGCGTGCGTGAGCATGTTAATGCCTGGTGTAGAGCATACTATTCATTTGTCAGTAAAGGAGAGGGTCATGTTCAGCCTGCTCATGATGTCTCTCCCTAGTATGTTTACTGGTGATAGCTTTGAGTATAGCAGTGGGAGAGACATATCATTATCTCCAACAGATAAGGAGATGTTATCAGTGAAGGGAACCAACCCTTGAGCCCCAGAAAATCCTTGAGTGTGCATAGCTTCGCCTGACAAGTTGAACTTTCCCTCCCTTATACACGACCTAGTAACCCCTGTGTCAACTAGGAAGGAAAATGTTTTGTCACCTATCGCCACTTGTATGCGTGGTTCCTCCGCAGGGTTAGGTGTTACTGATAGGATGTGACACATCAAAGACATCTGTGGGCTGTCCTATTGTGGGTATAGTGACTGTCCGCTCCCTGTGTAAGGGTTATGACCCAATATTGTCACCCTCCCCAGCTGTGTCTGTTGTATAGGTGTGCCAGTGGATGATATTGTGTTGTCCTGTATTTGTGTAAGCTTTTGCACTGTTTGGACCGGTTGCTGTTGTGTTGTAACTACCTGTTGTTGTGGTTGGTGTTGTATTTGTGGTTGTTGTCGTGTGTATGTTTGAAGTTGTTGCTGTGGCTGCAGTGGTGCTTGCTGTTGTGGTAGTGTTCCCGCCCCCTGTTGTGGCTGCTGTTGTTGGTAGAATTGTTGTTCCCTGTTATGCCCCTGCTGTCCTTGTTCTCCCCAAGCTGCTTGTGCCGGTCTCATTCTACAAGTGCGTGACATGTGTCCTACCAGCCCACATATCCAGCATGTTGGTGGCTCTCGTGCTTGCCATGGGTATCCCCCCGTGTTGTCTGAGTACCCCTGCTGTCCATATTGATTGTAACTCTGGAACCCTCCCCCTTGTTGTGGTTCCGCTGGGCCAAATTTTCTCCCTCTCATTTGTCCGCCCCTCCCCCTGTAGTTGTTTGAGTACCCATTCCCCATTTGCATATAACCCCCTCCCATCTGTGCTGTGTATGGAGGGGGTGGTGGCATCTGTTGTGTCATCATTTGTTCTTGCTGTAGTGGTGCTGTCTGTTGTTGTGTGGTGTCTTGTGTTACTGTGACCTGGGTGGGGCCTGTTATCAGTGCGCCCTGCATGGCAGATTTGGATAGTTTCTTTTGAACCAGTTTCGCTTCCTCTGCCTTTCTAACTTCCTCCTTTTTTTTCATCTTTTCTTGCCACGTCCTGCAGTGGTTCACTATTGTCAGCTGTATCTCTGGCCAGGCCTTAGCTTCCATTCCCACTAGTTTCTTTAACTGTCTTTAACTGTCTCTGTACTTGTTCTGGGAGCCCTTGTATCAGTATGTGATAAAGAATTGCTAGTGTTTTGTCCCACGGTTCCCGCGTTTCCAGGCGCCACTTCTCCTGAATCTCCTGAATGTAATCAACAGGATCTTCATTCTCACGCATCTCGCTTATTGTTACCCATGGGAATCCCGCCCTCTTCCAAATGTCATCTGCAGCATCCCCCAGTATTGAAATTAGCAACCCCTTCACATCACCCACCGCTAACCTTTGTCCCGCAGTGTGTTTTTCCATTTCATATATCCACTTCCCAGCTCCTCTACTCAGAGATGGAAGTCTGCATTTGATATTTTCCTTGTCTGCATGTTTCCATGGGACATATTGTGGTCTAGATCCCCCTCTCTCTAGTAGTGGCATTAAATTGTACTCCCGCACCTCCCCTGGCGTCCATCTGTGTGGGGATACGTCAGTGTATTTGTCGTCTTCTTCCATATTAGATAACTCTTCGATACTGTCAATATTGTAGTATGCTACTCTATCACTTCCTATGTTCTTTTTCCCCCTTCTGTTACCTTCCTGCCCCATCCTGTTTGTGTCAACTCGTTCTTCCTGTCTGCGCCCCGGGAGGTCTCTAAGTCGGTTAACATATGGTGTGTGTAGTGCAGGTGGTGTCAGTGGTCGTGGTGTTTTTCTGTCTATTTGCCTATTTTTCATTCCTTCTGTGTTTAGCTCTCCCTGTGTCCCACATTCCCAAGATGACCCGCAGTCAGTGCGTGTTATGTATAATTTGCCTAGACCTTCCCTATTTCCATCACTTCGGCCTCCACACGTTCCTTCCTCCTCCTCGCTGCAGAGTCCATCTGGAAATGTCAATCCCCAGTCTGTGTGTTTTCCCCCCACTGTGACTGTCTTTAAATCTATTAAGTCTATGTCTGTGTACTCACCTCCCTTCTCCGTGGCCCCTTGTGTTGATTTTGTCGCAACTTCCTTATCCTGGCACGTATACTTTTTTGCCCCATGTTCCTTTCACCTCTCTCCTCGTTCTTCATTCTTTTTTTACCACCTCACCACCTATATCTGCTCGTGCTCTGCAAAGTTCATCAAATACTGCGTCACTCACCTTTCCTAATATCTTTTCCTCCTCTTCCTTGCTCCCCCATATGCCGCCCTCCCTTGCCAGTATACTTTCTATAACCTTCCCTTCTTCATATTTTCGTGCGCTTTCTGATATAATTTTCTTTTTCCATAGTCCCATGTTCCTGTCATTCTCTTCTCGCTCCTCCTCCTCCCTTCTCATTTCCCGATGTTCAATGCGCGCCACTCTTTCTGCTATTGCCCTTATACACACTTCTTCCTTTTACCTTTTTTCTTCCTCTTGTTCCTTCACCCCCTCCTTCTCTTCCTTATTTGCTTTCTTTTCTTCCTTTCTTTCCCGTGCTTCCTGCTCGAACTGTCTGATCACTGTGCTCCATACTTCCCTTAATTCTACCAGTCTTTCCTCCAACATCTCTTCCTCGCCCTGTGACATTTGTCCTTCTACCTTTTTACTTACCCCGTGCCCTGTCTGTAGGTAGTCCCTCTCTTCCTTACCTACCTGTCTCACTGCTTCTTCCTATTCCCCTGTTAGCGTCCCTCGGCGCTTCAGAAGCACCTTTGAAGCTATCCATTTGTCTGGTCCTATGTTTGCTAAATCTCCCATGACACTTTTTCCGTCCTGCGTGCTTACCTGTTTTTGTTTTGTTTCTGCTGTGCTCCTCACCCCACCCCCTTTTGGTAGCTATCTGTTGGCACGTATAGTGGTGGGCTGCATGCAGGGTTGGACTATCCCTCAGCGGCTGTTAGTTGTGATCGGGCGGCTTCTCTCAGTTCTGTTATTGGATATAACCCCCTTCCTTCTTCTTCACTTCCTTAGCTATCAGCGTTTCCTCTGCACCTTCCTGCTTTACCTCTGAAACTGCTTCACTTTCTTCAGCACTGGGTGTGTTTTTTTGGCACTGTACCCCCTCCCCCTCCTTTCACCTTCTCCTTCTTTACCTCTTTCTCCTCCTTTACCTCCTGCATGGTGAACATCCCTGTTGCTCCTGGTGCACACCCCTGGAACATCTTCCAGAGATCGAAAATTTCTAAATGACTCGCTAGCTTCTTCCCCTTGTATGTGTTGTGTAGATATGCTAGCAGGGAGTGTTGGGTACACAAATCAAAGCTGCCGTTGGGCGGCCAGGGCATCCTTAGCTTGTTGTCCGTTTCTTGTGTCCACTCAATGCTACACTTTAGTATTTTATCTCTGTGCCGAGTTAATGTCACGCAGATGTGTTGAAGTGGTGTTGTTAAAGCGCTTGCTCTGAGCCCTAATCCAGACCCCGCCCCTATCCCATAGTATGTGGACATGTTACAATTTTACTCTTTTCAATATCACCCTTTTACTTGGCCCCGTAAATTGGGGAATTCCGACTATCCGCTGTAAAGAAAAGCAATCTTTTTATTACAATGCTTTTACTGTCCTTCTTTCCCGATGTTCAATTATGGCCCCCTTCGGCCGCGGCGCATGAAGCCCCCTGTGGCTGCGTGCCCTGTGTCGCATGCTTTTGAGCTGCCCCACCTTCCTGTGCCGTAGGTACTTCGCACACCCTCAACTTGGTTCCTCCTCCTCCCCTGTCCTCACTGCCTATGCAGTTTTATACTTCCTTACCCCGTCCCGCCTGTCTCACCGCCCTATGGTGCAACCCCCTTGTCGAGCGTGGGCCGGTGTTCTCCATGCGCGGCCGACTCTCCCCCTTCGCCCCTCCCTTGGTGCGTTTCCTTGTCTCAATCACCCCTGGATGAAAATGAGACGATTGTTGTGTCCTATGCAAGCCCTATGGGTGACGTCACCAACCTCTACAAGATATTACCGGTATGTACAATTACAGAACCAATGAACGTGCAATGCCTTTGACACTCTTATTTCCCGTTAACCCCACAGCTGTCTTCCCATCACGTCTGGAGTGGAGTATTCAACAATCAATTAACTATTACAATCGGTCTGCGCATGCTGCGTCGCCTCGCGTGTGATACGCCTCCTCTCTAGGGGAGCTTAAGCAGCCAATTATCTTCCGCACTTGGGAAACAGTCTAGCCATCTCCTGCGGGGATACATCATCTACCCACCGAGCTTCAACACTCAATTAGTAGGGATTCTCATCTATTCATTGATCTACAATGTCAATTCATAGGAAAGCCACACCTCTCTCATACAGGTGTCCGCGATCTAGACCAATCAGCGCGATCCGCCAGTCATATGTGGGTGCTCGAAGCCCCACCCAATCCGCTCTGTGATGCTATAGGGGACGGCCCTCGTGCCTGTCCCGTTACACCTCACACATCTATCGCCGCTTACTAATCAAAATCTTTTTCAACACACTGTAACAACCGCCCGCCACCCTCTTTACAATTCCTCCCCCCTCCCTCACAACATTACATTGCTGGTTGTGTGTGCCATACTCACATCAAGTCCTTGCTTGCCGGTGCCGCTCGACCGCGGGCACCCCTTCCAATCAGCTCGCCACCTCCCCTCGTCTGGACCACGTCTGGACACTCACCAACCGCGGGCGGGATACTTCTCAAGTCGGCTCCCGACGGCCAATCTCCGGATTGCGCTGTCCGGTCATCTCGCAGTTCTGCGATGGTCCTGTAGTCCTCCAAAGGGGGTAACGGCAGAGGGCGCCATGTTGCCGGGCCACCTTGATGCAACCGGTCTTGTTGTGGTTGCCCTTAATTTAAGAAGATCTCAACAGATCTCAGCAGTGCCTCCAACTTGTCGGGGTATATTCCCAGGGGTGGGGCCGGCAGGGCCATCCGCAGAACTCCGGGGTAGGGGAGGCCCAACTCCTCCCGCGTCCCAAAAAGGAGTATGAGGCACACACAAGAGCAAGGGTTATACTGCTGTTTATTACAGAAACAAGCAGGGACGAACTCTCAGACGATATGCATCCGGGAAGCTCTCATCATCAGTGGGCTCGCAGGCCCTTTTTACAGTTGTATGATGAGCTACGTGCGTCACCTGGGACAACTATCCCCAAAACCGAGCGCCACTTCGGGTTGCCTCCCCGAGTGGTAAGACCAGTATAGTTACCTATAGGAAAGGTTGTTATTGGGTGAGGAAGGGTCAGGTGGTACGCTTGGGCCAATCCCTAACAATTGCTACAACAAAGTTGTTACAAGGGGACACTTGGTGATTGGCTAGACTGTAGTGGCATCATGATGCATCCCTCGTATTCGGATTGTTTCCTCCGCGAGCCCCCAAGCCTGGGACCATCGTTGTTCCTAGCTCGTGATGTACCTGGTTGCTGGCAACAATGTGCGACTATGTGTCAGTGGCGGACAATGGACAGTTCTGACTATTGGCTAATGTGCATGTCTTTCACATCAATGTAGGTGTCCAATTTGTTACTTCATTGTTGCAGACTGTGTCCCAGACGTGAGACCCTAGAGCTTTTCCGTCCCGTAGGGCTTGGCATCATATCAGGCCGGCTTAGTCATGAAGAGAATTATGAGCCTTTGATTTGTATTTTTGCTCTGAGGAGCATTTAGTAGTGGCATGTGTGACCTTGGCAGGGAGCACGGCATGTACAATGCAACATCGCAGCCTTGGCTGTGGGCTCCCGTTGGGGCTCGTTCTGCGTGATCAGCGCTTTGCAGTTTTGTCTGAGAGGCTTATGCCTGGGGACTCTTGCTCTGAGGCCTTCCTGGGCCTGGCTTCTGGGTGGCGGTACATAATCCATAATATGGGGGTCGCAAGGGGCGACAGTGTGTCATATCCATTGGTAAATATGTAGGGTGCCGTCTTCATGGTGTTAGTGGTGCGAAAGCGTCTGCAAGCATATACACGAGTTCTTCAGGCGTCTTGCATTTCTGCGGTGCTGTAGGTGGCCTATTTGGAAAATAACAACGATGCATGTCTGTGGGTGTGTACGGTCCTCTGTGTCATAGCACTGGGTAAGTTCTTCGTGTAGGTTGGTGTGTGGATGACCAATGTGCATGGTGGCACGTGTGTCCTTTTCTGTTGGATATGTCGTCATGGCATCTCTAACGATGATGGTATTTGTGGTTACTGTCTAATCGAGTTGGTCCGTATGGTAGATGTCAGTTCCACCTGAGGTTCCCGCATGTGGTTTCAGGAACGGGCAGGCTCCCTGGCCATGTGGAGATGGCCACAGTGAATCTTGACGTCTGGTGCGGCGGTGAGCGGGTCGAATTCCTCTTGCGGGGGGTGCTTGGGCCGTGACATCCTAGGCCATGGTTTGGATGAGAATGGGGGGAAGGGATTCTCCCATTTTCCCCCTTCAATCCCATAATACAGTCTTGGATATCCTTCATCATTCTCCCCGGGACTGCCAGGGGGATCGCCTGAAAATGACATAGGAGCCTGGGAAGTATATTCATTTTAACTATAACTATCCTTCCGAGCCATGAAATATAGAGTCCCTTCCACCTCCTGAAATCCGCCTTAATTTGCTTTATTAATTGTAGATACCTTGCCCCCACTATCTGACTTATAGATGCTATTAGGTTTACCACCAAGTATTGGACCGGTCCCCGTGTCCACGTAAAGGGGTTGCTCTTTTACAATTGCCATCTCTGCCCCTCGTCTATAGATATGTTATGTATCTCAGACTTCCCAAAGTTCACCGTAAAGCCTGACACCCCTGAGAAGGTCTGTATCTCCTGCATTATAGCTAGTAGTGATTTCTCCGGTTCAGTGATCATCAATATCATGTCATCTGCAAATTAGCCTATTTTATGCTGTGTCCCTGCCCAATCTACCCCGTGGATTTCCCCGTTCTCCCTGATCCGGTGCGCAAAGGGTTCCACAACCAAAGCAAATAGGAGAGGGGAGAGTGGACAACATTGCTTTGGGAAACGGGTCGGTCAGCCTCCGATCTACCCTGACCTTAGCCCGGGGGTCTCGATAGTTAGCTTGGATCATTTTCCTATACTTCGGACCAAGTCCGATTCTTTGAAGTGTTCACTCCATGAAGGCCCAGTTGACATGGTTGAACGCCTTCTTGGCGTCTAGCATCATTAGACATGTGGGCATGGCCCCTCCACCCCTACCCACTTTGTCAATGATATTTAATGTTCTTCTTTTGTTGTCAAACGTACTCCTCCCTTTAATAAACCATGATTGGTGCTGATTCACCAGTCCCGGGAGTATTCCCTCTAATCTAGCCGCTAGAACCTGTGTATATAATTTGGCATCAACGTTAATCAACGCTGGTATGAGGAGCATTGATGTGGGTCTTTCCCCTTTTTTAGGATGAGGGTGATGTGTGCCATATTCATCGATTTAGATATCTCCCTGTCTCTCGGAACCAATAAAATACCTCTGCAAGGGCCCTGGCAAGGAGTTCTGGAAACGTTGTGTAGAACCCTCTCATTAACCCGTCCTCCCCATGACTCTTGTTTCCCTTCAGTTGAGTCATCGCTCTTCATCACAGGTTATGGGTTCCTCTAGGAGGTCTACCTGCTCCGGGGTGAGGAGCGAACCCTCCCAACCCTCCAGATATTCCCCCTGTTACTCCTCCCCTGCTGGTTCCTCCTCATAGAGGTCCGTGTAGAACTCTTTGACCACCCTCCGCTTAGCACCCTCTGCCCCCAGTTGTCTGCCCCCCTTATCAGCCAGCACATCTATAAATGCCTTCTGTTTCCTGGCCCTTATTTGCAGCGCTTGCGCCGTTCCCACCTTATTACCATGCTCGTAAAACCTCTGCCTACTCCTCTGTAGGGTGCTCTCCATTGCCCTATTGGTTATCTGTCTGAGTTGCTCTCTCACATGAGCTAATCTTCTGGCCACTTTGTTTGTCCCCTTCTCCTTGTGCATAGTCTCCAGCTCCCATATCTCCCCCTCTAGTCTCCTCTCTGCTTCCCTCCTGTCTTCTCCTTTGTGGCCCTTATGAAGTGTTTCTTAATGTGTAGCTTGAATCTGTCCCATCTCTCCCCCAGGTCCTCGCTCTCTTCCCCCTTTTCCATGAATTGGGATATCTCGTTTTCCGTTTGCTGCTTCACCTCGCGGTCTATAACGATATATTCTTCCAGTCTCCATCGCCCAGTCCCTCGACTCAAGTCTCGCCCCTCCCATTCTAATGAAACAATCGCATGATCTGATTCCATCAAGTGTCCAATCTATGTTCTGTTTGTTGTTTGGACTACCCTTCAAGTTGCCATGACATAATCTATTCGTGAGTAAAAGGAGTAGTTCTTCTATTGTGGGTGGTATGTCCTCCACACATCATTTATCCCCTCTTCTTGAAATCTTTTCAGCAGGTGTTTGGACATTGTCCCCGTTGCATGACCCCTCATACCTCCTGACCTGTGCCAGACTGGGTCTGCTGCTAAGTTAAAATCCCCAGCAACGATTATTTTGCCCTCTCCAAACTTACTTAATTCCCCTAGAAACTTGTCAAAAAACCCTGATTGGGGGCATACAGTGATGCCAGTGTATACATCAGGCCTCCCATTACCCCATTTGACTAACACATATCTCCCCTGCGTGTCCCGTTTTACCTTGACCCCCTTCAATTTGCAGCATTCTATGTAGCAGAATAACCATTCCTGTTACGCTCACCTGGCTCCCACAGAGGCGTCGATCTGAACTGGACAGCTGCCGTCTCCACCAATGTGACGCGTAGGGCCGAGATGATGGACTGGACTGGCCCACCTAGCTTTGTTTGCTTGGCCCGTAGGAATATTCTTCTGCAAATGGAGAAAGGGAATTAACCACCCGTGGAGTTGAGCGTAAATCCCCCCACCCCCACTGTTCTCCCCACAGATCACCTTTGATGTCCCCTCTTATAGTGTCACCTGATGGTTTGAAAAGATGAGCTCTGCATCCTGCATTGAGCGCAGGGGCGCGTTGATAACCGGTTGCTTCACTGGCTCGAAGGAATTGGTGAGTTCCAGAATAATATTGACTTCGAAAAGCATGTAGTTCGTAAGAGTTCACATGTCTGACTTTCACTCTTGTCCGATTCCTTGCAGTTTGCAGCTTGACCCCAGCGAAGAGTTCCTCGTGGTAGCTGACAAAGTTCAGGTAAGGATTTGGCTTATCCTACACAGTTCAATAAAATAAGGCCAGAATGTAACCTGTTGCTTGCTCCCTTATTCAGGTGTGGAGAGAAAATAAAATTAGGTAAGTCTATTGCGGTGAGAAGAGTTCCCCTTGTTTGTCCCTCTGCACAGATCAGTATATCCATCAACAGCTACTAGATATTTGTTATCAAATGATATAAATTGATGTGTCACGACTATATTATCTGTTTTTAGACAGCATATGAATGTTTAGTGTACCAAATGAATGGGATTGACCCATCATTTTTTAAATCTGAAATGTATTTTTCTAATATTACTGAATATTAAAAGATGACTTTAAATGTACCACTTACATCATCGATTTAATGAATAATGACTGTAAACTGTTGATATGAGCTAACTACCTCTTCTGTTTTGCAATATTCCCATGGCTCACCTTTGCTGTTCTTGTGTTCCCCTTAGGTGCCAGAGTGCGGCGGGAACGTGCAGAAGGATGCGGTGGATCGTGAGGATGCTGCGAAGGCTGGTGAGTTCAGCGCGGCGCTGCAGCAGGCGAGGCGGCGCACGTAAAATGCTTCTTTCTTCCAGCTCGAAGGCGCGGTGGATCCGGAATTCAGGGACGGATCGACCCTTTCTCCTTCTGTTCCTCCCTTTTTCTAGGAGCTGCAGTCTCGAGGCGGGCGTGGCAGAAGACTGGATGCAGGCTAGCAGACACGGTGAGCGTTACGCTGCTGGATGCAGAATAACGCAAAGCGTGTGCTGCTCTTCGGGCGTGGTTTAAATAGCCTCCAAAGTAGTCCCAGGTAAGTATTCCTCCCCAGCCCCGCCCGAGTAAAAAATAGTCCCTAGGTAAAATAGTCCCTTCCAAGCCTCATTTGGCTTGGAGCTCTGCAGCATGGTCTGCATCAGGTAAGCTTGCAGCATGGTCTGCGTCAGGTAAGTTTTACTCTATGAGCCTGGCGCCTATGGCGCCAGGACTGACTCTCCATATGAGCCTGGCGCCATAGGCACCAGGACCGCACCCAAACAGCCCCTAGCAGGGGTTTTTGGGCTTGCTGGTCTGGTTCCCCGGGGTAGGCATCATGACATCCCTGCCCTTTTGGTCCCTGTCGTGGCATGAATCACAGGGGGTAGTTCCTACTCCTAAGATGCAGCTCGTCTCCCCTGGCCAACTTTTTTTCCTGTAGGCAGGCTATTGCAGATTCCTCCTTGTCTATCTTCCTCAGGGTCATGACTCTCTTGTTAGGACTGTTCAGTCCCCTTACATTCCAAGAAATTAGCTTATACATCCATCCCAATTATCATATTCCCATTGTAGCCTTGGCACCTCTTGTTCCCTTCTGTACTCCAAATCTTTGTCCTGCAGCTTTTTACTATTCCCCGAACTGGTTTCCCCCCTTTATAGCTGTCCCTGGATCCATTGTCCAGGTTCTAGACGTGGTCCCCTCCAGTGAACAGTGGATAGTTTTGCCCCCTTACCGCATGCCCCCCCATTGAAACCCCAACAGGCTATATTCTAGTCCATTGATGTGGTAGCAGATCTGTTCCAAGTCTACTAAACACCCTTTCACGTCTTCTTGGTTTTTTTCGTGACCCACCCTTGGGGCCCGGGTCTTGCATCTCCAGGTTTCCACACATGGTGATCATTTTGAAGTGGCCCTCTTGTCTCTCCTTGTAGCATACCATGGGTTCTCAGTCCTTCCTCTACCTGGGACACAGTTTGCTCCTCATTTCCCATGCAGAATTGCAGCCTCGTTGGATAGAGCCACCTGTATATATTTTTTCTCTTGTTCAGTTCCTCTGTAAGTGGCTTGAATGATCGCCTCCTCGCCAACGTGGTTTGGGATAGGTCCTGATACAGTTGGACTTTGCAGTGCTAAATGAAGATCTTCCACTTCTTTCTCGCTGCTCCCACTAGCTGTGCTTTGTCCTTGTAATTGTGCTTTTTCACAAGGATGTCTCAGGGCCTCGCCCCTTGTTCCATCCTGCAGTTGCTCGCTCTTTCTATCCCCATGGTTCAGGCTTGATCTACTACGACAAGGCTTTCGAACACTTCTCAAATGCATGCTTCCAAGTCTGGTCCCTTCACTCCCTCCCACAGGCCTTTGATTCAAACATTGTCTCTCTGCGACCTGTTTTCTAAGTCCTCGCACTTCTCCTGTAGGGCCTTTATTCTCTCCTCCGTGCCCTGCATCTGTTGCGCCCATTCCTGGCCTCTGATATCCAGCTCTGCCAAGTGCTCTTCCATTTCCATCACCTTCTCCCCTAGAGAGTCTATGTCCTTCCTATTACTTGCGATGGCCTGAGACAATTCTTCCCTTATACTTTCTCCTTCTGCCTTGACTGTCTCCATGAGCTCCCACTTGATTTGAGCAAGCGCCGCTAGTAGGTCTTCCTTGGTAAGAGCCATTCCCCCATCTGTGCTAGCCATCATGTTGCCGAAGGGGAGTTTTGTTTGGATGTGTCCCTTGTGGTTCCCTTCCTTCTCCCGCTTTCCTGGGTTTGTAGTCCTCTTCTTCGAGCCCATCAGCTGCCCTTTATTCCATTCCGGGTTGCACCTCATGTCTACTGATACTGCTGCTTGATTCCTTACTTTTTGCCTTCTCTCAGCCTCTTTGGGTCCCTAGTTACGCTCTTTCCAGCCCAGGTCTTTGTCCCATTATAGGGGTGGTTTCCTAATGATTCCAGTCGTCCCGCCTCTATTGCTGGCCCCTCATTGCACCCTCTCTGGTGTCCTTTTTTGGCAGTCTCTGTGTCACCCTCGGGTTGTATTGTCCCTTTAGGTCCTCTCCTGGCTCTTGGGGGCGGGGGGGTTTCCCCGCTCTCTCCACTTCGTTCGCCTTGCTCCCTGGTAGCCGCTCCCCCTCAGGTCTTTTTGCAGTGGGCCCCGATGGTGTCCACCATGAGATCTATTCAGTCCTTCACTTATCCTGCAGCTCGGTAATAGTTGGCCACACTCAGGCCGCCAGCTGGTTTAGTGGGACCAGTTGCACTCCTCTGCGCATGTGTTGGCTCCTTTTTCTTTCTTTTTTGTAAATATTGTGCTCTGGACCCTTATTTTTGAGGTTTCCTGGCCCTCTCAGCCGCCCAGCAGACCACTTCCACTTGTCCTCCTCCTCCCTCAGTGCTATGTATGGCTTTGCCAGGGGCCCGGGCTCCTCCTCACCTGCTCTCCCTGGGTTCGCCTCAGGTCTCCTCTGCTCTACTCTCTCCTCGGACACTTCCTCGCCGCTGCCTTCAGCCCTTGTCACAATGCCTCCCTTCCTCAGATCTGCTGTGGTTTGGATGGACGGCCCACTGACTTCCCGGGTGCTTCTCCTTCACTCTGTCGCTCTGTTTCTTCTTCCTGCGGTGTTCGGGCGCTCAGGTCGGGTTGGGCTCCTCTTCTCTCTCTGGTCCTTACTTCTTGGGTGTTACTCGCTCTGGTCCTGGTGCTCTGAGTCTCCTCGCCCGGTGTTCTTCTCTCCCTCTGCCGCCCGCTCCTGCAGTTTTTCTGGGCCAGGCGGTGCTCGTTGCAGGGTGGCCTCCGCGCTTCAAGGCTCCCGCTTCGTTGGAGTTGTCTGTTCCCTCGCCGGAGGCTCTTCCTCCTGATTATGGCACGCACGCCCTTCCGGACACTTTATGGAGCTTTGCCACCTTCACTCGTCAGACCCCTCATCTCATCTCCCTTCTCCGGGGTCGGGTTGGTTTGCCCGCCATTTTCTTTGCTCGGCCACTGCAGACTCGTCCCAGCTGTCCACTTCAATTGCGCTGCAACCAGGGTCGTCTTTGCTTTCCCTCTGCTCCCAGCCGTTTCGCATCGCATTCTGCTACTTTTCCATGCTTGTGATGGTGTGCCTGATGAGGGATTCACAGTGTTTTCCACGGGTCAGGACGGTGAGCTACTGTCCCACGTCCACTTAGCCCGCCATCTTGGCCACACCCCCCCACATTCACTGTTTAAGGGAGTTAGGGGAAACAGCCATCACAAAGTTAAAGATGTGCAAGCTGAATAATAAAAGGAAGAAGGAGTGAAAAATGTTCTTTAACTTTTGGGGCAGTACTATGGTCATCAGAAGAACAGCTAGCTTTGGTTTTTTACATCAGTGACATACGTTTGTTAGCATCAGAAAGAGTAAAGGACTCCAATACAGCCATAGCTTTACAGACTATTATAGAGGATTTGAAATATGACTGCAATCTTATTAGAAATGACCACAGATAAATGTAGACGTTTTGTATCAGGCAGAGAGGGTTGTTTAGGCCAAAGTAGATTTGTCATCACCTTCAACAAGGCAAAAAGAGCTTTAGCTTAGTTAGCGGCAGATTCGATAATAGAATTATAATAAGACAATATAGAGTTGGATATGTTATCAGCATAACACTCCATTGCCTTTTTAAATTCCCTCGAGAAACTAATGACTGAGAAGTGCACCGTACATGCTCCAAACTTTGAGCAGACAGTTCAGCGTTACAAAACCAAGAGGTTGACAATCTTGGATGTACCGTTTTTACATGTAAAGGTGCAATCACACCCATAAAAGATTTCAGCCCCTCTTGACATTAAGTAAAACCATCATCTACTGAGCAATTTTCCATCTTTGAGATGGAAGCATCCAACAGTGAAGAAGCATTAATAAAACGAACATCACATTTTGACACGTGTTGTTTTTAACTTGACCCCGAGAAGAAACCAGTAGAATTGAAATTTTTAGAAGAATCAATGAATGATCAGGCCAGTAAACATTCTGTTTTACACCCTTCATATTTTGTATTGACTAATAACCCAAGGAAGGGCATTACCCTTGACATGTGTTGGAAAACACCAATTCAAATAAAATCCGACTAATTAAAACCTTTTAACAAATTAGAATGATTACATGCTATATTTTTCCAGGGAATATTAAAATCTCCAACAAAAAAGATAGAAGGGGAAAGTAATCGAGCATCGGTGACAAGTTCCATCAATTCAGTTATAAATAATTAATTATTACGTGGCAAATGATATAGCACATAGTTCTGTAGGGTAGTGAAGCATGAGCAAAAACCTTCAGTGCAATACATTCAAATGAAGGTGGTGAATCAATCAATTGAGAACAGTTAAACTACTGTATAATGATGGCCACAGCCCCACCAACTATATCAATCCTGTCCTTGTGTACATTTGCAAAGTCATTACGAACCAAGATGTCCAATATATGGGGACTGTGTGCATGAAACCATGTCTCTGTAACAACTATGAAATCAGCTTGATGAACCATAATAGCGTTGTGAATTTCTGGAGCATGGGCAAATGCAGAACGAGCATTGACCTAAATGAATAGTCACACAGGGTAGCCTAAAAGAGGAAATCCACACTTGACTGTGAAATGAATCATTAGTCAAAAAATCTCCAAGGTACAGCATTCATTAAACACCTCTTCATTTAGGGACAGAAAAAAAACCTGAGGCCCTTTATTTTAAAAGTGTGCTGTCAAAGCAAAGGGCCAGATACCAAATTTTACTACTTATTACCATTAAGATGATGGCCTAACTTTCCAAACTACCAAACTAACAAACTGCTTTTGAGGAATCCTCACGCAACATAGCTCTCTACCTCATCAGCTTACTACGCCAAAATCATTAATGCAGCCAGACCATTCCTCTCACAACAAAACTGCCTCACCATAGCCAGAGCCATCATTGGCTCTAGACTAGACTATTGCAACACCCTACTATCCGGAACGTCTTGCAAAAACCTTTCTAAACTACAAATAGCGCAAAACAATGCCCTCAGGGTAGCCACAGGGACCTCAAGGAAAGAACACATCTCAGAAATCAGGAGACAAGTCCATTGGCTCCCGATCAAACAGAGAATCACTTTCAAAACTCTCTCTCTGGCACACAAATGCCTCCATGATACTGCCCCTCCATACCTTGTACAGAGGATTGTCAAACACACAGCTACAAGACCCCTTAGGGGGGTTACTCTAACCTTATCCAGATTCCCAAAACCAAAAAGGCCCGTGCAGGAGGATCCAGCTTCCCCACGATAGCTGCCACACAGTGGAATGCCCCACCGCCTAGCCTCAGAATGATTCAGTCACACCTTGCTTTCCGCAAAGCACTCAAAACACTACTCTTCATCTAACCAACATAACTTGCTGTGGTTTTTGTATGCCAAATGAAAAAGTTATTATTTCTGTACATGTAACTAAGAGACCTGTCTGTCCTACCTACTGAAAATTCTTCCTTGCAAACTCTTGAAACAAGCGCCACGGGATGCGCTATACAAATGTGAATAAATAAATAAATAATAGCATGAACATTGACATGTAGAGCGTCTAAAAGTCAAATATACGGAAGTCCTAGTACGCAAGGAATAATCTGGGCATACAGCAATGAACACACAACAGGCTGCCAAACTGTTTTTGAGTCTACTCAGTACATCAGCCTGATAATAAAGTTTTTACATAATTCTCTGAAATACACTTGCAGCAGATAGTAAGTCAAATTGCATGCGCTTGCATCAGAAAAGGTCAAGTGGTGTTTTGAATGATGTCAAATCCATTTTGTCAGGATGCAGTTTCACTTGATGGTACGCTGATCACAGATCAATAATTGAATGTTTTGTGCTCCAGCAGTGTCTGCAAGTGGTTAAGAAATCTTTGGCAAGTGAAACCTTCCTGCTACTACATTTTGTTTCACTTCTCTGAGGTCAATTGAATGGCTCACTGTGCCATTCGATTTTCACGCTACTTCTACAGGACTGACCCATTCTGGTGCATCTGCTGTCTCTATAATGCCTTCCTCCTCCAACCTCTTCAGTTCTGGCTCACTTCTTAATGCCATTTGAACTGGCCACCCTTGCCTTGGAGTAAAACTTTTCTTCAGTTTAATGTGTTGGAGGAATTCTGTCAGACAGCCTATCTTGTCCTTGAATGCGCCCATGAGTCCATCACCTCTGCTATGGATTTGGAATCCTCGTCTTGCAGCTCCTTACTGGCGGAACAAACGTAGTCATGAGAGCCCGGGTCCAATCGGATAGACTATTGTGCTTGTTCATCACAGAAGAGAAGGTTGCCTTGATTTCTGGCAACATACACTTTCCATTCAGCCTCACCACGTAAACTAGTGGTTCACGTGCATGTTGCATGGCACCCCTGTGAGGGGCCATGGTACATTCCATGGCGTTGTGTGGTCACATGGTTACCCATGTGACCAACCTAATAAAAGGTCCGAGCCGCTTCCGGCTCGGCAGTCACGAGTGAACCTGACTCCGCGTGTGTGTGTTGTGTTGGTGCCTGGGGGGTGCCTCGCCACGTGTGCTGGGCCCAAGGTCGGGGCCCAGCTGGAGGACGGTGCCCCTGCCGGGCAACGCCGTCCGGACGGTGCCCCTGCCGGGCAACGCCGTCCCTGTGGGTCCCCCAGCCATGTGAGGCGGGTTGGGGATGCGACCCCGGCCTGGGTGCCCCCAGAGCCGGGGCCGCGGTAAGCCGGTTGTCAGCCGGCCATGTGTGGCGCTCCGGTGTCCCGGAGCGGGTGGGATGAACCCCCACCCTTCATCGTGCGGCGTGATCGCCGCACTCCAGCGTGTCGTGTCGGGTGCTACCCGACACGAGTATGGGGCTGCCCGGTGGACCGGGACAGCCCCCAACAATGGCGACGAAGGTGGGGGCCCCGCGTGCCCCCAGGAGGTTTTGGTGCGGGCCCATTTCCAACGGAGCCCGCACCGGAGAAATGGCGTGGCGGGCCCATCACCAGCTGGGCCCGCGGAAAAGGAAGATGGCGTGCTGCCGTCCCGTCCCCTGAGGGAGATGAAGAAGGCCCGCGGCATCGGCCGCGGTGAGGAGGCGCTGCCCCTCCCCCACCCGCGACGAGGGGAAACGGCGAGCATTGCCGAAATAAAGAGGCGGGCCCAACTCCAACGGGGCCCGCAGAGGGAAACGAGGGGCCGCGGAACAGCTGAGGCGGCCCCGACAGAGGAGCGGCATCGGCCGTGGCACGGAGTTGGGGTAGGAGCCGCCCAACAGCTGACGCGGCCCCCAACGGAAGGCGGGCCCATGATCAGCTGGGCCCGCGGGGAAAATAAAGAAAAAAAAAAATGTGTGTTGCAGGCCCGAATCCAACAGGGCCTGCAAAAGGAACAAAGGAGGCGGGCCCAGCACCAGCTGGGCTCGCAAGCACAATAGAGTGCTCGCCCCGAGGAGCGGGCGGAGAGCTGCCTGCCCCCCAACCCCGCAGGCTGCGGCAAACATCGCCGCCGGAAAAAAAAAAGAGGCGGGCCCATTATCAGCTGGGCCCGCGATGGAAAAAAGGGGAGTGCTCGCTCTGAGGAGCGGGCAGAGGAGCTGCCCGCCCTGCCCCTACAGGCAATGGAGCGGCATCCGCCGCAGTGGGGAATTCAGCTGCCCCTCCGCTGTCCCCACTCCCATCTGAAGGGGGACGGCCCGCGAGGGTGTGTGTGTGCCCACTCCGAGGAGCAAGGAAAAGAGGAGTGGTGGCGGCTGAAGCTGCAACAACGAAGGGGGGCTACCGGTCTTCCCCCAACGGCAGGCATGAAGGAGAGGAAAGGAGGCGTGCGGAGGGGGCCTCCTCCGAAGACTGTGGACTTGGCCGATGTGGCCCCTGGGCCTACCCAGGTGCGGCTTTGCCGGTGTTGTGTGACGGTGTTGTGACTGTCCTAAATGAACTCTGGTGAGGGTGCGAGCTGGTTTCCGGCGACTCCATACTGAAGGTGGACATCAGGAGTGACATTCCCCGGAAGACTGTGAGCCGGCAGACATGGACTTGCTTAAAATGGTCCAGTTAGTGGGCAATGTCGTGTGGTGCGCACCTGTAGGCTCCGAGTGCTTTATGTGGTGCCAGTAGCCCTCACTGGTGCCGTTTAGTGATATGAGAGCCACTCACCCAGGTTAATAAAGGGTGTGCAAAGTAGTAGAGTGGCTCAAATAGTAGTAGTTGTGGCTAGATGGGGATTTTGGGGTTTTTGTTTTGTCGATATGAAAAAGGAGGAGTGTTGCATGGCACCCCTGTGAGGGGCCATGGTACATTCCATGGCGTTGTGTGGTCACATGGTTACCCATGTGACCAACCTAATAAAAGGTCCGAGCCGCTTCCGGCTCGGCAGTCACGAGTGAACCTGACTCCGCGTGTGTGTGTTGTGTTGGTGCCTGGGGGGTGCCTCGCCACGTGTGCTGGGCCCAAGGTCGGGGCCCAGCTGGAGGACGGTGCCCCTGCCGGGCAACGCCGTCCGGACGGTGCCCCTGCCGGGCAACGCCGTCCCTGTGGGTCCCCCAGCCATGTGAGGCGGGTTGGGGATGCGACCCCGGCCTGGGTGCCCCCAGAGCCGGGGCCGCGGTAAGCCGGTTGTCAGCCGGCCATGTGTGGCGCTCCGGTGTCCCGGAGCGGGTGGGATGAACCCCCACCCTTCATCGTGCGGCATGATCGCCGCACTCCAGCGTGTCGTGTCGGGTGCTACCCGACACGAGTATGGGGCTGCCCGGTGGACCGGGACAGCCCCCAACAGTGCATTAGGCGCCTTAATATTGGGGTCCAATTCCCCATCTCAACCAGCTACCACATCTTGGCTCACTGGGAATACATAATTATGCAATGTACCTTGGTCAACCCCCAATCGTCCAAGTCATGTGGATCTGTTTTCTGCCAAGCTGCTACCTGTCTGCTCCTGTGATCTTGTCGTCACTGTGATGAAGTTAGGTCTTCCATCTAAGACGCCAGGCACTCCAGGTAAATGGTAGAATGAAGACTTGATTTGTTGTGGTTATAGGCAAACGTTATCTTCTTGTCCTCCTCCTCGTCCTGCTCCACCTTCATCCCCTCACCCCACATTACACGAGCTCGCTCTCTCTCTCATCACCAAGTTTCAATTTAGAACCTGAAGCATGGAGACCTCTGGGGCTGGGTTGGAACATACTGGGGAAGAGCAGCTGAGAGGTACTGGACTAGAAGCCAAACAGCAGGGGGCTCCCATCGTTGCTATCTTTGAAACACTCCACTTTGTGCATGTTGTGTCATCCCAACACTGAGCATTGGAGGGAGTAGATTGTTGAGTTTAAGCGGAAGGTTGGTAAATATCCAGAGGACACATTGGATGTGGAAATCGGAGTCACATGACTTTGAGGAGGACTTGGATAAGATGGAAAAGGAGTTGGGTGAATATTTGAGGAAAGCGGTTGAGAAATATGTGAGGCATTAAAAGCAGTTTGTATTTTTATTTATTTTGTTCCATATTGTATTATGACACGCCAGTAACCCTACAGATATCAGGGCTTGGTTGTATTTTTTATTTCATTTCATTCATACGACACTTTCGCCAAAGCGCCATTATAGTTAAAAAAAAGAACAATAAACGGTATAACAATCAATGAAGGTATGGCAAGAAAGTATCATTGAATCATGAAGCAGACAGCAAGGCCAAGAACTGGGACTTAAGATGAGTACGAAAAAGATATAAAGTATTGGAATAATGGATAGTAAGAGGTAAATCATTCCAATTAAATGGAGCAGGAAGATAGAGGGAACAACAACAGGATGATGCACAAAGGGGTTTAGGGACAACCAGGTGGTAAGTGGACTGAGAACTGAATAGAAAGAAACAAGAGAAACAAGGTAATGGGGAATAAGGCCATGGAGGCTTTTGAATAAAATTGAAAGAAAATTAAACAAAAGGTGGGATTCAAAAGGAAGGAAAGCAGCTGTTAAAAGTGAAGAAGAAATAGAAGATCAGGGAGATAGACCAAGTTAACAAATAGCAGAATTGTAGCTAGAACATAGAGGAGCAAGTCAGGGAAGAGG
Source organism: Ambystoma mexicanum (assembly GCF_040938575.1). Classification (NCBI taxonomy): domain Eukaryota; kingdom Metazoa; phylum Chordata; class Amphibia; order Caudata; family Ambystomatidae; genus Ambystoma; species Ambystoma mexicanum. The sequence continues at coordinate 240,075,145 of NC_090936.1, read as the reverse complement.
CTGTCCATTCATAAGAGAGCAATAGTAGTCAATAAGGGAAAAAATAAAAGCAAAGTAAGGAGTTTAGTAGCATAGAAAGCGAGGACAAGCGTAATGAAGATTAAAAAAGAGAAAGTGACAGTTACGAGCTCTGAGAGAAATGTGAGAAGAATAAGAAAGAGAAGAATCAAAAAGAACCCTTAGATTCCAGGCAGAAGGAGAGAAAAAGAGCTGGGAAGGGTGGAGGAAGGAACAGAAGGAGGGGGGGAAGGGGATGGGGTGGAGGAAGGGAAAAAGAGGACTTCCATTTTAGATGCATTGAGATGAAGCAAGTTAGAGGCCATCCCTGACTGAACAGAAATAAGACAGGCAGAGACATTAGAGTGGAGAGTTTTTAGAAAACTCAGAAAAGGAAAAGAAGATTTGAGAGTCATCAGCATACAAATGACAGGAAAGATTGAATGTGGAGATATGAGAGGAAAGAGATATAGCGTATAAGGAGAACAAGAGAGGCCCAAGGACAGAGCCTTGGGGAACCCCATAGGGAAGAGTGCACGGGGGAGCTGGCCAACCCAAAATACAGAATAGGAGCTACCAGAAAGATAGGATTTTAACCAGTCAAGAGGAGAACCACAGATACTCAAGGAGGAAAGAGTAGATAGTAAAAGTAAGAGTGGAAAAGCGTAAGAGGGACAGAACTGACGCTGCAGGGTCAGAAGGAAGCGGAGGAGCAAAAGGTAAGTGGTGGGGATGCATTGGGTAGGTGGAAGGGTGGGCAAAAATGTGTGGATTTTGGCCTTGGCAAAATTGGTTTTGCAAATTCCGCCGCTAACAATTCTGCCACGGCCAAATCACACAGATCCGAGTAGGGTGATCAACAGTATCAAAAGCCACAGAACGATCAAGTAGAATCAATATAGAAGAAAGTTTATTACACAGAACAGAGAGAAGGAAGTCAGAAGTGTGCAAGGGGGCAGTTTCAGTAGAACAAACAGGCCTAAAGAAGGATTGAAGCAGGGGAGCAGAGAATGAAGATGGAGAAAAGACGACATTTCAGAATAGACAATCCGCTCCAAAGGTTTAGAAAGAAAAGGAAGCAGAGAAATTGGCTGAAAATTAGCAGAAAGAGAGGGATCCAGCTAAGGTGCTATTATGATGGGAATAACAGATGTGTGTTTGGAAGAATCAGAAACCATCAAAGAGGAAAGGGAAAGATTCATATGAATAGTAAGATAAGAAAGAATATGAGGATTGACTAGAGGAATCAGTTCAGATGGGATTGGGTCAGAAGAATCAGCAGGATGAGCATGAGCAATGAAAGGAGTGGTGTTAGACTCAGTAAGAGTAGAAAAGGCAGAAAAGGAAGGAGAAGATGAAAGAGAAAGGAGACCGGAAGGAGCAGGGGCTGGAGAAGGAAAAGAGGCCCAAAGATTAGAAACTTTATTAGTGAAGAAATCATCAAGGTCAGGAGCAGAAAGAGAAGAAGAGTGAGAAGCGCCTGGTGAGCGAGGAATGTTATTGAGAAGCTGATGTAAACGACAAGCGTGGTGGGTAAGTGATAGAGTCAAGGAAGAGAAGTATTGCTCTTTGCTCGCAAGAAGAAGAGTCAGAAGAAGAGTGAGCAGTTGACAGTAATTCAAGGTCAAGAGGAGATGGAGACTTTTTCCGAAGAGAGGAATGGAGAGCAAGAAGAGAAGGCAGTATGCCAGGGACATGAAGGTTTGCGTGAAGGGACGCAAAGGATAGAGAGTCCAAAATAGATGTAGGAGCAGTCTAAAAGGAGGCAAGTGCAGAATCAACAGATAATGTTGTTTGTAGAACAAAAGGAGGATAACTGGGAAGAATTCGAGAAAGATCTTGTGAAAGATAAGGAGGACGAAGGCAAGATTGAGAAGGTGTTTGAGGAAAAACCAGGAGGAGGTGCTGTAAGCTCACTCCCCATCACACAAAAGGAAAACGTTTACCTGGCACCGATTCACCCTTCCCTACCATCCTCTTATCTCACTCCCACCCCAAAAAAGACAATGTACCTGGTGTCCTGCTACACTCCTCCAGGACCCCTCTGGTAACCCACCCCATTCCATCCAACCAAAACAGTTAATTGGCCTCCTCCCACCCTCCTTCAGCTCGCTCATATTGTAGCATGACCTCTCTAACCCACATCTAGAAAAACGTAGCCTCCTGCACCGCAGCCCCACCCCTCTACGTTTCAGTGAGGCTCCCTGCGAGTATAAAGCGCTATATAAATAAATAAATCAATCAAGAAGAAGCTGTAGTTCTGACTTTGTCAGAGCCGCGGCTACTGTGGTGAGAAGGCAGCGCAGCCCCTGTCAGCAACAGAGTAGCACCTTTGAAAAAATGTTGAAAGTTTAGCTGCCACTGTGACAGGGTAGCTGTTTCTTTTCCCTCTTGCCCTACTTTCCCGGGGACCAAAGGGATATGGAGAATTGGAGGTAAATGCTGGAGGAGAAAGCATTTTGAAAAGAAATTGCTGCTATTGGAGCCGTATGTTGAGTTGGGTTCCTGGCGAAGCATTTATTTATTTATTTATTTATTTATTTATTTATTTATTTATTTATACCGCCTCATAGCCCATAGCATGGCACTGACACCAGCGTAGGAACAGGAAACGTCTTTACTAAGTTCCAGCTCTGGTACAGAGACAGGAATACCTTTAGGCCACTTCAGGTGAGTTACTAGGACAGACATCCACCAGCATCCTCTCTCAGTCAACCCATCTTCTCATCTGCCATTCACAGAACCATTCAGAACATAACATTCTCACACACAGCATTCCATGTCAGTCACTCCAGGGGGGGCCACCAGCACATGTACTGGGAGGGGGCCCCACTTAGAGAACAAACAAAGAAAAACATTTTAAAACATTTTTTTTTCTTTTTGATTCACTCTGCCTTCATATAGAAATTATTTATTTAACAGAAATGATTTCTTTATGAAGGCAGAGTGACTACAAAAAGAAACTTTCTTTTTGATGTCCGAGGGATCCCCCCACCCCATGCCATGGAAGACCCTAGGCTGGATGCTGCCATGTCATGGGGTAGAAGGAGCCCTATGACTTCAAAAAGAAACAGTTTATTTTTGAAGTCACTCTGCATTCATAAAGAAATTATTTCCGTTATGGTTTGGTTCTTAACAGAAATAATTTCTTTATGAAGTCAGAGTGACTTCAAAAAGAAACAATTTCTTTTTGAAGTTATAGGGCTCCCCTCAACCCCATGACGTGTGAGTGTATGGTGAAAGGGTGCACACTTAAATGTATGGGTTGGTGCCTGGGTGTGTGTGCCTGTATGATGAAAGGGTACACACTTAAGTGTATGGAAGACTGTCTGGGTGTGCCTGTATGGTGAAAGAGTGCACACTTAAATGCATGGATGGCTAGGTGTGCATGTGTGTATATGGTGAATGGTGTGTGTGGTTGCATTGAGGGGTGCAACAAAACCTACATTTCGGGGGGGCTAACTTCAAAACCTTCAAATGTTGGGAGAGGGGCTAAGTTGACAGGTGGTGGGGGAGGGGCAAACTTATTTGTGTGGGGGCATCTCATTTCTTTACGCATTTTAATGAGACTATTCTAGTGCAGCTTCAATGTTACAAGCAGTTAACTCTCTCCTTTAAGGTTGAAAGCTCCCACTTATGGACTGCTGCGAGTATGAGTGGTCTCCTCTTCCCTCTCTACCCTTCCAATCACTTCCCTAGCATGCAAGTACTAAACCCACATCACGATTTCAATTGCCTAAAAATTGTGGCATTTGAATGTAGGTACTAACAGTGAAATGTTTTATGTTAGTAATTGTTGAGCTCTTGTTAACAGCGAAACCCAGGTGCCGTTTAACATCGGTGTCCTGTTCTGTCCGGCAACTGCTCTGAAGGTCAGCCAGGTCGAGTCAACGTAGCCCAACATTTCAGGGGTTTGGGGGGAGTGCTAAATCCCAGTCAACTCAATGGTGTTGCACCACTACTTGTGTTTAATGCCTTGATTACTTATTATTAATCTTCATTACTCCTAGCCCAATTCTTCCCCATCCCAGTACTTGTGTGTGTGGCACTCTGCTTCATACACAAGTACTGGGATGTGGTAGAGGTGCATGGAGGTAATGCCTGATTTAGCTACCTGTGATCTTCATTACTCCTAGTCCCACTCCCCAGTACTTGCCTATGAGGCAAGGAGTCTCATACGTAGGCTCTGGGACAAGGAAGAGGTACATGGAGGTAATTGTGGGCCAAGGAGCTGATTTTGGAGGTTGGGGTAGGGGTGGGAGGGAGAGGGGATGTTGGTTGGCGGGGATGGGAGGGCAGGATTGTGCGACAAATCATAATGGTTTTCCATGTCAAGTCTAAGCAGGCATAATATGTGGTATTAGTGGCTAGAGAGGCATTTTGGTGCAGTCAGTCTAGTCATTCCTCAGTTTGGTATGACTTTTTTATAACTGGGCTTTTCTGATAAAGCAGTCCTGCTAAGCGTAATAACCTGGCTAGACTGGCAGTTGGGTGCTGTCAGACAAGCCGTTTCTTACTGTGGCATGTAGATTTTTCTGGGCATCTGTGATAAAATGATATGATATAAGTCATTTATAACGCACCTGTACACATGTGTTTCTAGGCGCGACAAAACAAGGGAGGGAAGATAGAGGGAGGACAAGACAAATGATCTTACTAGGTCTTGTGTCATTCAGATCGTGCAGGTATGAGAACGCGAAGTGCAAGGGGAAAGGGAGGGCGAAGTGGAAGGGAGAGGGGAGGGAAAAACAGGGCAGCAATGCTAGTAAGTGCAGCCAGGGCAGCACAGCTCTGGGGAGTGCAAGGAGATCAAGGGACTGTAGGGTTACATTCACAGCCCAAAAGTGCGTGGTAGGCCCAGAGGCAGTGCAGGGATGACTGATCAAGAAAGAGTATGGACTCAGTGAGACTCTGAGGGTAGCCAAGCAACCAGTCGGTACAGCAGACAGGGAGGGAGAGAGAGAAAGCAGAGAAGAGGAAAGTTTTGAGCTGCTTCCAGATCTTCAGGTGGTCTGGCTCAAGTTTGAGAGGGGCAGGGAGGCCTTTCCAGATGGAGGCGCCTGCAGAGGAGAGTGATCTACGCCCACTCTCTGCCTAGAGAAGCATCTAACCCTTCAAGAGTTGGAGGTAGCTGAGCAAAGGGCTTGAGAAGGAAGGTATTTTGGAAGAGAGCGTTGGATGTAGTGTGGGCCCAGGCCCAGAAAGCTTTGTGTACAATGCAAATTGTCTTGAACTTGATTCTTGCAGCAATCGGGAGCCAGTGGAGGGATTTCAGGGCTAGAGAGATATGATCCCTGAGCTTGAGGCCAAGGATAAGTCTTGCAGTCCTGTTCTGGATTAGTTGCAGAGGGCTGAGAGTAGAGGAAGGCAGGTTGAGAAAGAGGCTGTTGCAGTAGTCCAGCCTAGAGAGAACCAGGGCTCTGGAGACAGTGAGCTTCTGGGGGAAAGTGAGAAAGGAAAGAGTACCTTTGAGGAGGAGCAGCTGGTAGTGGGACTTCTTAGCGATGTCTGAGATGTGAGAAGAGAAAGAGAGAGTGGAGTCAAGGATAACAACAATGTTTTTTTGCTTCACAGGAAGGCAAAGGTAGAGGGAAAGCAGAGGCAGGGGTCCCAATGAGAAGGATCTCCATCTTACTGGGATTAAGGGACAAGATCGTTGGAGGTGCACCAATCCTGAATCACGGATAGACAGTCAGGAATGAGAGAGGAGAGGAGTCTGAGGGGAGCCTAAAGGAAAGCTGAGTGTCATCCGCATAAGAGGAGAAGGTAGAGATCAGGTGGGCCAAAGTGGCCAAGGAGAGGTTGAAAAACAAAGGTGAGAGGATGGAGACCTGGGAAACACCACAGGTATAGAGGGATGTGGCGTAAAGAAAGGGACTAAGTTGCACCTGGGAGGGGCGGTCCAAGAGGAAGGAGATCAGCCACTCAAGGCCCCGATCCGTGATGCCCAGGTTCTCATGGAGTCAGTTCATCAGGATGGCGTGGTTGACTGTGTCAAAAGTAGAGGACATATCAAGGAGGATGAGGACAGAAGGAATGCCATAATCAAGGTTAGAGAGCAGATCTTCATGGGTGTTCAGGAGAGCAGTTTCTGTGCCTCTGGCAGCTCTGAAGCAAGGCGGTTGGTCATGGAGACAACCAACAGATTCAGTGTGGAGAGTAAGCTGGGAGATGGCCAGTTTTTTCCAACAGTTTTCCCAGGAAAGGAGTGATGGATATTTGGTGATAGTTTGTCAGGCAGGCAGGAAAGGCAGACAGCTTCTTTAGGAGTGGGTGCACAAGGGAGTGCTTAAGGGGAGAGGGGAATGTTCCAGTGGTGAAAGAGTGATTACAGAAATCGGCCAAGGCTGGAGCGCGGGTGTCACTATGGTCCTTGATGGTTATAGAGGAGCAGGGAACCACGTGTTTGGACAAAACTTTAATAGATCGGACTTGTCTAGAAACCTCATCAGGTATTGTCAGAGAGAAAGAGTAGAAAGGAGGAAGAGAAGTAGAGATGGCCAAAGGGGGGCCAATAGAGGAAGAGGGAGAGGAAGAGGAGACAGAGGACAGGATGTCCTGAGTTTTAGCGGAGAAGTGAGAGAACAGAGCCATACATAGGGCCTGGGTGGGAACAGGAAAGGTAAAGTCTGCAAAAGGATTGACCCGTTACCTGCAGATTTTAAAGAGTTTGGCCGTGTTGTTAGAGGCCACAGAGACGCAGGCTTGAATGTGTGTTCTCTTCTTGATGTGTTATTTCTTCGACTGGCATTTTGGTGCAACCAGACTAGGTATGTCTAAATGTTTGTACTGTAATGTTATTACGTGTCTACACTGGTCAACATTGTGCAGCCAGTTGGACATGTTTTCATTGTGGCAGGGCATTGTTAATAGCAAAGCACTAATGTTCCTGTGCACTGTTGGTGACTTGCATGTATTGGATTGATGTTGCCCTACAAACCATTGCAAACACTATGGGCCTCATTATGAGGTAGGTGGTAAGGGATTACCGGCACCGGTATGGACACTGGTGCCGGTAATCCTTTACCACCCTATTCCGAGGTCCCTTAGCGGGTCCCTTCCTTAACGCCTGGTCTGACCAGGTGTTAAGGACAGGACCCGTTGAAGGACTTCAGAGCTAATAACGGTACCGCAAATTGCAGTACTGTTATTAGCTCCATCCCCATTCCCAATGAGCCCTATGGGGGCTCGAATGGGAATGGGGAATGGTTCCCGGAATGGGGATTTTGCGGTTGTATACAAATTGTTCGTTTTACAACTGTTCGAATTACAATTGACCTTTTCACAATTGACCGAACTGTGAAGGTCAATTGTAACATATATGTGGGGGGAATCCCCCCACACCCCACACCCAACGCCAAACCCCCCAAAACCCCTATATATATATATGTATATATATATATATATTACCAAACCAATATATATATATATATACGGTCAATTGTGAAAAGGTCAATTGTGACCCTTTAAATTTGGTCAATTGTTCATTCGAACAATTGTAAACGAACAATTTGGGTAATACCAATTTACCGGGTCCTCGAAGGTTGGAATAACCCGGTAAGTCCCTATTTCGGGAACGCGGACCCGGTATGCGGTAAGGGGGTAGCCATGGTGCTAATAGCACCATGGCTACCTCCTACCTCGTAATGAGGCCCTATGGCTTTTTAGTCAATTTTTCTCAGAAAGCGAGCTGTATATTGCATTAAAACACATATTTATATCTTTCTCCTAGTGCAGTGTGCGCATACCTGTTCAGCAGCACGTTCGTTTATATTGCGCAAGCATGACAATCTAGGCCGGCCCAGAGTGTGGCGCGACCTGTGATTTGTTGCTGAGTTGGGGAGGGGCCCACATTTTGTGTTACGCCACTGCATGCATACAGGGCAGGGTGCAGGAAAAGACAAGACACAACACCATACACAGCAAGGTTAAGACACTATTGCTGCTTATATATAGACCTTTGTCACAATAAGGTCACCTCACAGGAGAGCGTGGAGCAGCAAGGGAGTTTGAGGCTGCATGCCAAACATGTAAGCACCAGTGTAACCAAAGATCTGCACCCAGCTCTGAATGGCTGCAACCAGACTGTTCAATGATAGGGATATGTCAATCTGATGATAGTTGTAATAGCCTTGCATGTTTGCATTGCTTGTATGGCTTTTCAACACAGTGCAGCTCCATACTTAACCTAATTGTGTACATATAGTTTGATGTTTGCATTACATAACTGGCCTAAGGTTACTTATAGACCTGGGTGAGCTGAGCATACAATGGCAGCATTAGCTGCATGGTTTCACCAGCTTTTGGCGTTAGTCAATATTTCCTTGGCAGGGTAAGAGAGGGATTTTATTTGGTACTGCCTTAGATGTTTTAAATTTGCACTTTCAATACAATGCAGCCAAGTATCTTTCATTTGGGTGGATCATTTCATCATTTCCTTGTGTGACTATCCTAAGTCTCTTTCATTTGGGTGGATCATTTCATCATGTCCTTGTATGACTATCCTAAGTCTCTTTCATTTGGTTGGATCATTTCATTATTTCCTTGTATGACTATCCTAAGTCTCTTTCATTTGGGTGGATCATTCATTATTTCCTTGTATGACTATCCTAAGTCTCTACAATTTGGTTGGATCATTTCATTATTTCCTTGTGTGACTCTCCTAAGCCTCTTTCATTTGGTTGGATCATTTCATTATGTCCTTGTATGACTATCCAAAGTCTGTTTCATTTGGTTGGATCATTTCATTATGTCCTTGTATGACTAGCCTAAGTCTCTCATATGGTTGGATCATTTCATTAATTCCTTGTATGACTATCCTAAGTCACTTTCATTTGGTTGGATCATTTTATTATTTCCTTGTATGACTATCCTAAGTCTCTTTCATTTGGTTGGATCATTTTATTAATTCCTTGTATGACTATCCTAAGTCTCTTTCATTTGGTTGGATCATTTCATTATATCCTTGTATGACTATCCTAAGGTTACTTTAAGTCAAGGGACAGCTGACCATTTTCTTATTTACCAATGTATTGGTCTCTCCGATTAGCTTTTAGAACATGTTTATTTGTCTGTATTCCCAATTCCTTTGCTCATGCTAATGTATATTGCAAGCATGCCAAGCGATATTTTTGTTATTATTCTGCATTGATATTTCCAGAAATTAATGAAAATAATTTGTATTCATATAGCGCTATGAACCCTCATGCATCTGAGTGCTGCTTATTACCCACGGGGCGTGGTGCTCATTTATCGACCTTGGAAGGATAACAAGCTGAGTTTGGCCCTTCCGGGATTCGAACCTGCATCATCAGGCTCTGCACAGATGTCAAAGCGAGCGCTCTACTCGCTGTGCTATCTGACCGGCAAGCTGATTTAGCGCTCAAACTCATTTTAAAAGCTAATTTGATGTCGGAGGTTATCACCTCTCTGCATTTCTCTCTTACATGCACAGTGTTGTTCAACATTAGGAGGCTACTTATAGCTAGTTTACAATGAGTAACATTTTCTTTGAGAATGGTGTTTTGCCATGTGTACAAGCTATGCATAGCTGGGCGCGGGTGTGAATGCCATGATTTCCTGCAGCAAATCCCTTTCTTCCTGAGCAAATGCGCTCAGTCCTTTAGTTTCCTGGGCAAGTGGGTGTGAATCCCATGGTTTCTTGAGCTAATGGGAGATAATTCCCATGTGTAATGTTGCATCCCAGGCCACTGGATGTTGGGTCCAGTGGGATCATGCTCTATTCGTGAATTTAGAAACACTTGTGTACAGGTGTCTTATAAATGACATATATCATATCATACCAGTGTAGGAACAGTGTTTCACTTGGTATCTCCTTCTGTAGTGCATACCATTTCTATTGCATATGTTTTTGGACTACCACTCTTGGGTTCTCCTGTGTTAAGAAAGTATACCAGGTATGTTTTGTTTGCATGTATTTGGTGGATGTTGTTTCCTTTCCATATTTTCATTCATTTTGAACTTTTCTTTCCCCTGTGGTCACGGGAGTATAAATCTGATGCCCACATGCCTTGCAATGAGACTACTTTCTTGGAGTTCACATTTGTGATGACTGTGATCTTCTGTTTTGCAAGTCAATTTCCGATCATTTCCTTGCCGTGTTTTTATGTGGAAAGTTATGTAAGGTTGCTTGCCTGTTGCTGATAGATTGGGGTGGTGAGTGATGTACATGTTCTGATGTGCTTGCTGAGGAGAGAGAGAGAGAGAGAGAGAGAGAGAGAAAGAGAAAGAGAAAGAGAAAGAGAGAGAGAGAGAGAGAGAGAGAGAGAGAGAGAGCTTTCCCTCTTCGTTCATTATCATAGGAAGGGATGTATGTAGTATCCTGCCTGCATCTTGCTGTTGAGTGAAGGTAGAATGTTGTTGTTTCTTTGTGATGTCAGCAGTGTGAGGTGTGAGAGTTCCGAGAGTTTAAGTTGGTGCAGATGGGGGAGCGATGAGTGATGGGGGAGAAGGAGGGGTGCTCCACTGAGACCCTCTTGCTATGGCTACTTACCTGTAACTAATATATAATACAGACTCCTCTACATTTACCTATGGAGTACTACCTAGTTCATGAGCTACCTACCTACTTACCTCCCATGCAGGATACTGTTGTGGCTGAATAGAATGTGAGCAAGGGAAGCCTCGAGAATGCAATGGGGAATGTGGGGCTGGTGGGAGCTGGAAAGGCAGTTTAGAGCAAATATTAAAAGAAGTTAAGAACTCCTTAATGTCTCTGCATCATCCTTGATATCATGGATAATATATGTGGAACTTGAGTCACAAAAGATACTTTACTAACTGGGATAGACTGTCCAAAAGCCAACTAGGGGTTTCACAAATCCAGCTTAAAGTGCGGACTAAGTCACAGTAAAACAGGTCCCTACTTATTCTAATAGAGAAGTGCAGTTCTTGTATTTTTAGCTCAAGCATATAGCCTTGAGCTGGAGCACCCTGATTCAGCTTGAGCCAGACTCACACTGTGTTCTTCCCCTTTGTTCATCCTATAGACTTTCAAACCAACTTCTAAGTTCCAGACCTCCCAAGACTTAGTTAAAAATGATGCTCATTAATGTGGTACGCATCAAAATCTGAAAGAACACTTTCCTTACCAAGAGAGCCCAATCCTGCTCTCAGGCTAGGCCAATGCCTGGGTGCTTCTATGTGATAATCTTCAATATTAAAGGCCACACAAACAAAAGACCGTTTTTTTTGGATGATTTTGTGCCGCCTTTAATATTTGAAATACATCAATTCCCATCCCCCAGCCCTTTGAAATCGAGGGTTTCACCCCCAAGACCACTTTAAACTCTGCCCTGCTCCAGCCCCACCTCCCATACAAATACTCGCACTGTGACACACTCCTTCTCCTCAGACTGTAGTCCCCTTTCATACACACAGGCACTGGCACGCTAACCAACACTTACCTGAAACCTGTTTTCCCCTGCCCGTCTCGGTCAGCCTGACAGCCTCTGCGCGCACTCGTTTGCGATAAGTTAAGATTTAGAAAGACCGCTCTGCGCGTTCTCACAGCAGTCTTTCTAAGTTGGTATTTAAGAGTGACGGCTCTTCATACAGCCACATTTTCACTGGACACCGGCTAGGTGTGGTTGACCCTGGAACATGTTCCAGCTAACTCCTTATAGACACAAATCATTTAATTCATATATTTGAAGAATCAGTGTATGTCTCGGAAGGATAGCTCAGGGGCAACGTGCTCACCTTGAAGGCAAGACGACATGGACCACCACAGGTTCGATCCCCGGGTCCGTAATATGCAACTAAGACAACAACAACAACACAAATTCTGTAACAGCGCCTCGATGACCCTGGGCTGTGTGAGTGCTTTAAAAATGCAAATAAACAAAAATATCTTGTGTTTTTCACGGTTGACAAAAGAAATGCAAAATCTCTGAAATCACGAAAATGGCTTTCAAAATCAAAGATGATGAATCCTCAAATTAGGACAGCAACAAAGCTAAGGGAACTTTTGTGTAGGCCATGAGAAGTGAGAGTAAATGAGGTAATGAGATGGAACAAGTGTTCAAACAGAGGAAAGCACCTTTGTGATAACAAAATCACATTAGGCAACAATAGATTCATGAAGGGATGCAGAGCTGAAAAATGTACATGTAGTAAAGTAAATAAAAAAAGTACTACATGTAGTAAAAATTGTGAATAAATGCTCTAAGGATTTTTAAGAAAAACATCCTTTGCATAATTGAATAGTGAGTGCTTCTTTTCAATGGAGGAAAACAAGTTTTTGTCTAAGCAGACATTGCACCGGTGCAAAGCGGTGGCCACCTCTGTCCACCTTCACACCACCCTTCCCTTGTAATGCATAAAATGGTCAGAACAAAGCCTCCTTTTTTGCATTACATTGCACTGGTTTTCCGCCATCGACATGAGTTTTTTTTTTACTACCTCTGCTGGTATTCCAGGAAAACCACTACCACCAAACGGTACGGTGGCATTCCTGTAATTGGGAAGATGTTTCAGATTACTAGCAATGGTCGTGCTTATTACTGCTGGTGAATATTTGCTTATAAATGTATGTGGCCAAGCAAGATGCATAGTATTTGTAAGCTACACAATGATTTGATTTTGCTTTTCTTTGCCTGACATCGTAGTCTTGTTCCCAACAGGCATTGGTTATAATGAACGCACTCACACTCCATGTTGACTGCTCCCTGTTAGAACAGGCCGTTGCCCACTTCTTCATATTCCTATTTCTGAATTCCGGGGCCTCTCCATTGACCCATAGTACCAAATAAGGGTAAAACAAGACATGCATTTTCACAAACAGAGAATGCCCTGCCCTGCCAAATGGCTCAGCAGCTCGAGGTGTAAACTATCTTCAGCCATCATTCATTGTGTGCTGCAGGAAAGCGCAATTTATATATTGAGGTTGAAGGAGTCGGTCACTTTGCCATACCTCACATATATATCAATTCCTGTGGGCCAGCCCTTTAAGTGCTTGATTAGATATGGAGCCCCTTGAGAATCGTAGCACTGTCTGGGCTCTCTTTGCCGCCATTTTGGGATGCAAGGGGCTGGTCCCCAAAGGGTAGGCGTTTCTGCTGAACTGATCATAGGGTTTCATAAATCCCCTTTCCCAATCACAGATGAGCTGTCTAGTTTCTTGCCAGGGGGGGGGGGGGTCTGCATTGGGAACGATATACCTCTATAGCCATCGCCTTATCTAATGATCAGCCTCCTATTCTAGGTCAGCAAAACAGTTCCACGCCTTCTGCAGCCGCCGGCTCCTTACCTTGATCGCCGAGATGGTTTCCTTTTGCTGCTCCTTCTTTCAGGTCCAGAAAGTATTGTTTGCATGGAAGATGCAGACAATCCTGTGCAGCAGTCTTGCATTGCCCCCACGCAGCATGATGGTGTCCACAGTGGCTCTCGTGATACCCTGTCTGGGGCATCCATCGCCTTGATTGGTGAAGTGACTAACTGGTGTATATGCATGCTGACTGACATCTCTAGATCACCTGCGATTCATCTTTGAAGATGGTCAGTCTATTCTTTAGATGCTCATTGTTAACTTATTGACATATCCCTCCCTTGATTCCCTTGTTTTATTGCGCTCTCCACACATTGCCATACAACCCATAGTCAAAGTAGCTAATTCAAGATTTAAGATGCACCCATAAACTGAGGAGGTTATTACAACTTCTTATTTCCAGGCTGTTTAAGGCTTAGAATTGGAATGCAGTGCCCATAGAAAGGCAGCTTCTAGCCTATATTGAATTCCTGTTATAAACATTCAAAATGCTACCAAACCATCCAATGGTAGACTTAGTGGTCACAATATTTAGTAGTATTGTGAGCTGTGCCATAATTACCTGCAGGAAATGTTCCAGTTTAAAGGATTTTTTTTCATACTAAGTTGCCCATTTTAAAAAGATCTACTACCTTACCTGCCTGGAGTTGCACAACATTTAAGCTCGTAAGATAGATCAGCAGGTTGAGTGCTCGCTGCTGTGATCTGAGCATGATCTTCAGGTCGCAGGTTCGAATCCCAGCAAGGCCAACTCAGCCTTTCATCCTTCCGAGGTCGATAAATGAGTACCGATTTTGGTTGGGTAATATTGTATGTAAATATGTGCTCTGTAAAGCGTTTTGGATTAAGGCGCTATATAAATAAACTTATCATTTATACATCCCTCTTTTAAGAATACACTTCGCCTAGCATTAAGATGTACTGCAAAGCTGCTTCACTATTCACTGATTGCCATATTTTCATAACAGTGAACTGCTTGAGTACATCTTAGAACTGGTCCATTCCGATTGGAGAATCATGCGCTAGTGGACGGGCGTGGGACCACACATTGGCCTGAGACCAAAACCTTATGTTTTTGATATGCTCGTCTAACTGTGACCTATAGCCAGTGAGACTCTATGCTCTATTAAATGAATTTGCCCTCGTGGGTGTCATGTGATAAGTCAATTTGTTGTAATTTTATCAACTCTTTAGATTTGAATCTTTTTGATTTTAACTATTCAGTTCCTGCAGTCTTGAAATTGGTTCTGTGGTTCATTTTTATGTAAATAATTATGATTTAGCTAAATTGTGCTTCACTTGTTAGTAGTTGGGATATTTCCACGGGGAGACTCCAGAAATCCACCCTTCCCCCATCTATACCGTCTTTTCATGTCATCTCCTTACAAACGACATTTTCCTGGTCTTCAAAACGTCCCTTCCGTCAAAGGGCCTCTCCTTAATTCACCTTACTACCATATTATCCATTACCTGTTCCCCTTTGTAGGTTTCCTGAGTTTGCAAACCACAACATGAATTCTTCTAAATCTCACCCCATTCCTCATGTTGTGTTGCTATCACGTCTTCCCTCCTCTTCTGGCTGTCGTATCTCTCTAATAAACCTAGAGTGGGAACTCCACGGTCCACTAAGCAAACTTTGCTTTTTTTGTTTGTTTTAAATGTCAGATTTGTTATTTTGGCGCTACATACGGATTCTATGTGTAAAATGTACAGGTGACCCTGTTTAGATTGCAGTATTTGTATGGTGCCTGCCTTTGCTAATGTACATCATTAATTCATGTATTCCGAGTCTCTCATCCCAGTCTGCCCTTAAAGCAATTCTGTTGTCCCTGTTCATCTGAGGACAGGGAATGGGATTAGGAGATTTCCCTTCTCTATGTATGTAGGTAATTACTTTTGGAGGGTCTGCCAGTGTTCAGGCTTTTTCCTCTCCTTTTTGTTATCTATATCAATCCTCTCCTCCAGCCACTTTGTGATCACAAACCCCTGCCCTGTTCATATGGCAAAAGATATGGAGGTGCATCTGTGTAATACTGTCACCCTAAATACTCAAGTAATCACACACGGGAGGATTGTGCTGCAGGGGCCCTCGATATGTTAACCCTTCCACTGTGCCGGATGCTGCCATTCACACCCTGTGCCAGCCCTACCCTATCTGTTGCACAGGATTGGATTGCCCAAACTATTGCGGCCGGCATCATCACTTCAGTCGCAGCCACAAAATAGCTGCATTCAAGTGGTTAGAATGTCATGGCCACTGTATTGTTTCACGTCTGTGCCCTTCTCATTCTCCCTGGGCATAGAGTGCCCTTTTTGCTAATCCACACTCAGGGATATAGTGCTTTGCTAACTATGTCTCTCTTTACTGTAGCACACCCTTCCTCTGCATTCGAGGGGCTCTCCTCTTCTGTTACACTTCCCCTCTTCTGGGGTCAAAGTCTCACTCTCTTCCTCTGCGTCTCACCCAAGCCAGGGCAAGGAAGTCGTTAAAAGGCTTTCCACCATCTTGCATTTCTTTCAGTTTGCTTCCAAGTTCAGGAGTGTGTGTTGTTCTGCGCCTGCCTTATCATCTGGCCGTACCCCTTCACAGAAGATCGTTTTATGGGTTTCTGATGATAAGAAGGCCATCACAATGGACAGGCAAACCTCTAGTAAGTTCCCACCTTTACAGGTATCGTTTTCCATTGGGGACGGGGAGGGGAGGAATTCTCTCTTTAAATGGTGCAGCTGCAGGGCAGGAGGACAATGCTCTGCTTCACAGTGCTGCTGCTGGGCGTTGAGGGGGTGACATAAGTTAAGTTTTGTCTTTGGAGGAACCACACCTATTGAATAAGGGGTCTTTCTGGATGTGCTAATGTTTCCCCATAGCATATCTTTCCCCGATTCCCGGAGCGACACTCCAGAATCTGCTCCAGGTTTTGGATCTCTAAACCTGATGCATCTTGGCAGATGAAGTCCCAAATACCATGTTTCCTTGAGACGTGATAGTTTCTAACTAGTTTATCTCTCAGAAGGTTTCGAAATAACTAAGGGCTGGTCACGTCAGTCCTACTCTCAGGCGGACTGGGAACTGGGCATGATGATGGCACTGTGACTTTGTCATAAGAAGCTCTTATTACACTTTGACTAGATTATGTTAAGTCGATTCATGCTTATTGTGGCGACATGGAATGAATGAACTGGCCAAGTGGTGCCATGGTGATTGCTATAAACTTGTATTTAACAAAAAAGATAAACCTATCTGTCCTTAACTCTAATGGGGTTTCCTTACCTATACTAAAGAAGCTCAGGTGCTCTTCAGCAAGTCTGTAAAAGTCCAAACCCAAAAGACACTGTCCCAGTCCAGAAGCTCCTGCACTATACTTGTCTTTACAATAAACAATAATAACGTTCGGGTTCTGATCGTGATGCAGGAGGATGACTCCCTTCTCCTGGGTGCAAAGTGTCTCAAGGATGCCAAGTCTTTTCAAAGTAAAAGTTCCATTCAAGTTCCATGCTTTTTGGATTTTTGTGCTGTGAATGACTCCCTTCTCCTAGCTGGTTCCCCAATGTTCCTTATAGTTTTCAACAAAACCTTTAGCTCCTTCAAAGAAGTCTCAACACATTTCGCTTTCTTTACACTCTTTATGCTGTCCCCACTGGGACGACGAAGATGCTCCCTGAGTCTCTCCCGACTATCCAGCACCACACCATTGTGGAACTGCCTTGGGATTTGTGCTACAAATTGATTCAGTACATCATCATCTACTTCTTACAATCTTGAGTCTTCCCAGACCCCTCCCAGACTTGTACTTGTTCCCTTTACCTTCTCCCGGGGAACTCTTCACCGGCTTTGCCAGGGTTCACTGGACCACCCTCTCTGTTTGTATAGTAGGCGGTCTCAGCACCCTTGTTGGACCGGATGGTCCACCCACTACAGGTTGCGCCACCATGTTTCTGTCTCTCCAGGTCTACTGCACCAGTCCCCCACCCACTCACAAGACACTTCCAGAGCGCTCGCTATCTGTCTCTTGAAGCCTCAGCACAACCTTACAGACTTCGATGTGGCCACCTCACTCGCTGAGTTCTCCTTCTGGACGTACAACAGCTGTCAGCATACCAGAACTGCACAGGCCACTGCTGAATGGGTTAGAGGACGATGAAGAGGCCAGTCCTTTTTTGCTGTTCAATTTGAAAAGCAAGGACAACCCCAGCACAACGTCAGTGAATTTGGCAGCAGCTGATCGAGCATTCCTCCCACTCGATTGTAGCATTCTCAAGCTCTTCTTCGTCCCTGTACCTATTACATAAAGGTGGTTTGAAATTTTACATTAACACATAGTTGCAGATGTGATCTTATGTTTTGAAGTTTCGGGCATTAACATCAGCCTGCGTGGTTTGGAGTTTAAAGGAGCCAGGTCTCCCACTTGTGTCCTTATCCCCAGGAGGGGAGTTCCTCTCCATGAGATCCTTCCGCATGTTACCACCCCTGGGGTGACAGTTGGTTAGCGGCCTCGCCTCCATAACTTCATGGAAAAAGGCTCCCCTATGGGGAGAAGTGACACTATCTGCAGTTTCGTCACTTCCCCTTCGGCTTTTGGCTTCCCTATATACTCCATAGGAAATCGAGACAAGAAATCAACATTTCCATGTTCCCTCCCCTTCCTGTGTTCGATATGAAAACAGAATAGCTATAAGTCCAAAAACCAGCACATAGTGCCGGGTTCGTGTCTTTACATAGAGTAAGCCATGACAGGGTGGAGTGGTCTGTCACCAATTTAAACTTGCGACCTGTAAGGTAATATCTTAGATGTCCCACGGCCCACTTAATAGCAAGGGCCTCTAATTCTATGATTGCATACATTTTTTCACAGGGAAACATTTTCCTACTCATATAGAGAACTTGATGTTCTACCCCATTTTAGGTTTCTGATAGGACTGCAGAATAAACTATATATTATTCATTATAAATTGGGTAATTTAAGTACCTTAAGTATCGCGTTGTTGCGTGGATATGGGTATCGAAACTAGCCTGGTTCTGTGTGTCACACCCGATTTTCTGCGGTTTTGCATCCTTTAGTTTATTGGTTTATTGGTAAGACAAGATTTAATAATCCAATAATTCAGACTAAACCGCTGATAATAGCCTGTAAGGCCCAAGAATGCTCTCAACTCCCTTTTGGTACTAAGGGCAAGAGTTTTGCTAACTGCTTTAACTTTCTCCGCTTGCGGTCTTACCAAGCCATTCCCCACAAAGAATCCAGATATCTTACGACCGACTGGGCCAAGTGGAAATTCTTTCAATTAGCTGTCATACCCGCCTGTATCAGAGCTCTGACAATTCTGTATATGTGGCATAGATGTTCTTCCTAGGTCTGACTGTGGATTACGATATCATCAGCTATGTGCCACAGAAGCTGGAATAGGGTTGCAATTAATTTCTTAGCCATAAGTCTCTGGAAAGTCGCTGGTATGCCATGGAGTCCAAAAGGTAGGACTAAGAACTGGAATAATCCTCTATGGCTGCAGAGGCCTTTTATTCTTTGTCAGAGGGGTTCAATAGCCCTTAATCAGAACATTTGTGTCAATGAAAACCACAGATCCCAGTCCGTCAATAAGATCATCGATCCAGGGCATTGGATAGTTGTCAAACTGGGATATGGCATTTAGCTTCCAGAATTCTATAGAAAATCTCCCCGATTGATCTGGTTTTGCAACCAAAACTATGGACGAGGAACATGGAATTTAAGCAGGTTCTATTATTTCTTCCTCCAACATTTTCTCCACCTCCATGAGGATTGTTCCCTTTCTAGACTCCAGGATTCTGCAAGGACGGAGGATTTAGTATATGATGTTGAAAGTTCTTAACTCTTCCTGGCTCTTCATTAAATACATCAGGTAACTGATCAAGCAGATCTTGTATATCCTGTTTTTCAGGAGGTAAGTCCAGGAGTATCAAACTGTGTTCTACGTTCTCTTCAGACAAGAGAGCTGCCGTAACCACTGAGGTTTTCTAAACTAGATCTTCCCTCCATTCTTTTAAAATATTGACGTGATAAATCTGAGTTTTTAGTTTCCTGTCTGACTGTGACACACAATAGTTAACTGGTCCCGTTTGTTCTAAGATATCATAAGGGTTGTGCCACCTTGAGGTAATTTTCTGTTCTGAAGTTGGTAATAATACCAGGACATTTTGGCTGATAGAAAAAGGAATGTTTACTGTTGTCTGGTCAGAATATGCTTTTTTGGGTTCCCTGTGTCTTTTCTAGATGGTTATGTACAAGGTTTCAGACCACAGTCATGTGTTCCTTCAGGCATTGGGCCATCTGTGATAAAGGAAGGACAGCCTCCTCACGTTACCACATCTAGTCCATGCCTCCAAGCCAAGACAGACTTTGACTCAAGCCTGATGTACATGCCTTTCGGTGGGGACAAGATTAAGCCTGAGGGTATCAATTGGTGTTCACCTACATCAACCACCATGGCCTGGCTACAACTTAGATTGATTCTGATGGATTAAGAAGTGGCTATTGTAGGGCCAGAGGCAAATCCGATGGACTCTGAAGTGGCTATTGCAGGGTCGCAGGCTCTACGTGTTGAATTGGTAAATTTAATGGTCCACCAATTTTTGTCAGTTGTGCAGGATCCCCCACCTGACACCATGTGTGGTGAAAAGGAATGAAGAGACTGACCAAGTGGTGCCAGTCCCACTACTTATTTGCTGCACAGTTTAAATAGCGGGTATGGCCCCAGCGCAACATCAGGCAAATTGGCAGCAGGTGGTAGAGCATTCCCGCTGCTCGATTGCAGCATTCTTAAGCTCTTCTTCATCAATGTACCTATTACATCAGGGGCGTTTGCTATTTAACAAAAACACATCGTTTTGGAGGTGATCATATGTGTAGAAGATTCGGTCATTAACATCAGCCTGCAGGGTTGGGGTTTGAAGGCGCTGGATCTCCCTCTCACACCCTCATCCCCACAAGGGGAGTTCCTCGCCATTAAATCCTCCCATGGTTAACCACCTCCCTAGCCTCATGGAAAGGGGCTCCCATCTGGGGAGAAGTGCTGCTATCTGCAGGATCGTCACATCTACCAGAAAAGGCTGCTTAGCTGGTTCTGCATTCAGCAGGTTACCTGGTTTTGAGATTTAAGAAATGCATTCTAATAGTGAAATCCTCAAATCCAATACTATTTTTCATTCAAAACTCTGACAGAGTACAAACTCTTTCCCTTGGTTTTAAATGGCTTTGTGATTGTCTCCATCTTCCTGCAGAAATGCAATCTCCCGCTCAAACTGTAGGAGCATTGCACGCTGCCACTCACTTTCTATTGATAGTTCCAAATTCCACGTGTGCGCCATGGTAGGACGATTTTTCCTGCTCCGATATCCCATTTGTGGGATCATTTGCTTCCTCATCTTTTCCAACTTTTATAATTGTTTTTTTTTCCAAAACATTTAAATCCTTTTTTGTTTAAAATTGTTTGTGTTCTTTCTGTTCAATGCAGAGTTGAATAGAACATCTCATACAATGCCAAGATCCAGATACGTTTGCAATGTGAACGTCAAAGGTTATAGACATATGCATCCATCTTTCCATATCTAGCTTCTACACATTCTTCGTGTGCCTCTTCTTTAGTTATTTTATGCCAAGTTTTATACAAATGATCCTAGGAAACTGCATGCAATTCATAATGTTTCTGATCTACCTACACAGTTATAATCCTCTCTGTGATAATCTGTCTCAAAGAGTTAGGAATACAATCTGGGAAGGCATAATATCAAGCAAGTGTTTATTTTATGCCTATTATGTCCACTCCATGCTCTTTTGCACGCTTCAGTGGGTAAACATGTATTTGATCACCTACATTTATTCTTTGGCTCTTCCTTAAAAATGAATAATGGGGCAAATGACACCGACACTAGAAAAATGACAAGATTAAACCTTCAGTTACAGTGAAGTACAACACACTGGGACAGTCTCTCTTTAACTAGTATATGTCCCTTGCACTACTCCAGACTATTTAGTAATACAGACAGTGGATGACCTTTTTAGATTTCCATAGAGAGATTTGGGAAACACCTAAAAGAAGTATGGCATATGATGATATGTAAATGTATACCTTGAGGTAAAGGGAGTGGGTAGTAGAGTGTGTAATATTTGAGAGAGAATGTAATGCTTCAGGTCCAAACCCTGTCCCATAGGGTAATGGTAGTAGAAAAAAGAGGTAACTTGAGTAATTGGTGTTTTACAATGTTACAGAATGAACTCCCTCTTGTAAGCATTGTATAATATCTAACAAAACAAAGCATTCCCTAGGGTTTAGAATATCTTCCCTTTGCCTAGTAAGTGCAGAGGAGAGAAAGCACCATCAGTAATCCTGTGCCACATTAGATCTCGCTTCTTCTCTTCGCTTAGACTACGCCCCCCCCCTCTGATATGTACAACGCTTAAGATTTTCAAAAATGTAGCTGCCTATTTGGTAGTTTCATTAAATAAATTGGAAATCCACTCCCTTTTCCACAATTGCTTTGTTGTCTCTCTATTTGTCTGGATATGGTCTATGAAGTTTAATGCCTAACTGTGTTCTGGAGCCACAATCGGGTGACTTTACTTATGGGTGACTTTCAACTCGGTCATTCGTTCAATCAACTCCTAGCACAGGTGTGAGCTGATCACGAGCCTTGCCTACCTTGGGCACTGCAATGCCAATATTCCCGGAAGCATGACCAGAAACCATCACATCTTCTCAAGACACTCAGTGCCTGCTACTCACACTCCCTAAATTCAGTGGTATTTTTTCATACTTTAAAAGGTTGAATATTAGATGGACCCTTTTGAGACCTTCTACAGGCAATTATAATATGTTTTTCTCGCCTTGCCAGGAGGGTGGACATGGCCTTTAATGTTAAACCAAATTCAAACAGACCAGTTGCCATATCAGTGAATGTCTATGAGAGTGGCCACACTGGGGGATAAAGAAAGGAATATTTGCAGGGCACCCCAAGGATCACTAGGCTGGTCAACATCCGCAGCAATCACGGCTTTGTTGGGATATTTTCTATGAAAATATGTATTGTTCTTCTGTGGAAACAATCTCTGACTATACAAGGGGATTGCAGGAGTTAACTGATTTGAAGTATGACACCGTTGTTTTAGTTTGAGACCGTTACTGGTTGGACTGCTGTTTAACACCAACTGTACCCCCAATCCTCTTTCATCGACTACCTCCGTTATTTATATTCCATCTATGCTCCTCTCAATCCTTGTTTTGCGAGGGAAGCAACTTGTACCAAGTTGCTTCCCTCTGTTACATTTTCCCATTGTTTTGAATGTCCTTGATTTTCAGCTGCTCCAGGGCACCCAAATAAAGGAAACACGACTAGGCAAGATTAAAGCACACCTGCAGTACATTACCTCCTAAATCTTCAGGCCATTCCTTATGTGAGAGAGAACCACTGCCTCCCGAGACAAACACTTTAGTAGCCTGTTGTACACCACCCCAAACCCCGATGATATTATGAATGGCCCTCGTTCTCAACCTCTTAAGGGACTTCATCATAATTCCTAGGTGTTTACAGTGCTCAGGTTTTATGTTGGATTTCAGGAAATGCAACACGTGCAGCTTTGTAGACATGATTCCTTGATATGTTACGTGCAATCTCGGGTTGATTGGTCTTTCCCACCTGTATTTAGGGCAGGAATCGTCCGGACATTGCCGAGCGCTGCTCCTGACTCAGCTCTGTGGAGTTGGTATAGTGCGTACAGGGAACTTACTGATCAGGTATGGGCACAGGCGCCTCCATGGGGCAGAGCATCCTTCTTGGTGGCATATATCAGATGAAGTGGTTCACATGCTGTGCTATCAGCAACCCAGGGGCTAACAAAAATGCTTTTACATGTGTATATAGTTCTTCATGACAATCTCTCCCACTTCTAAGCACTGCAATAATACAAAGAATAATGGCACAAAATATACGTGCATACATTGGGGGTTCGGGGAGAAATGTCTGCAGATGATCCTATGCAGGCTTTTTATTATGTTACAAAGTTGAAAGTTCCACATTTCCATGGCAAAAGGGTTTCGAAAATGAAGCATTTTTTAAAATCCTCACCTTCCTTTTTCTCTGTAGTTTTCATCCTGATATTATGATGACAGTGTCAGGGTTCCTGTACCGAAGTGGTATGGTAGCCTGCCCTGGAGACTTGGCACACAGCAGGACTACATTTCCCGTTGTATATTGCCCAAACTCCTACACGCAGCACCATGCTGACAGTCAGCTGATGCAGTGGCACGTCAATGTCATGCTGCCTGTCAGCTGATACGGGGGGTACGTCAGATGCACGGCAATGTGCCCCTTTCAACGAGGCTTGCCAGCAGCATAAGAGGGCACGAGAGAAATTGACGCGCTCGCGCTTCCTTGTATTGCCTTTGGTTCTATCTCTCTCTGCCCTTACACCTTAGCATGGTATCTCCCAGGGTTCGTGCTGTCAGCGACCACGTGACTAAACTAATAAAAGTAATGAGGGGAATCCCGCTCGTCAGTCTTGGAACCAACGGACTCCTGTCTGATGTGCTGTCCTTGCAGTGTGTGGCGCTGCATACCAGGCAGAGGGCCTATCCTGTAGGGACCTACACCAGTATGGTGACCCTAATGGGCAAAGCCGTCCTCCTGTCCTTGAGTAGTCGCAGAGCCCCTGCTGGGCAACTCTGCGTGCGTATGCTGGTGCCCCTGCTGGGCAATGCTGCCCGTGTTGCTGTATTGGCCTGGGTGCCCCCAGGCCACTGATGGGCCCGTGTGACCACGGGCAGACAGGGAGTCCCCTGTCCTGTGTTTCAGCCCCGGCCTGTGTGCCCACTTAAACAAAGTCATCTCCTGCCGGAGATGGATGTGGGCCAGTATGCAGCCTGCCAGAGCCCAGGAATGATTTCGGGCCGCCCGGCCGTGAGGATCCCATGTGCTCCACGGTCGGAGTGTGCAGCCGAGCAATGGCAGAGGGCTGCCGTGCCGTCCCACTCGGGTGACCTGGGAGCGGGACATAACACTTACCAAGTTCATCTTGCTTTCTCCCTCTCTCTGTTTCTATACCTTCCTATTGCTATTCTCCAGTCTCTTTTCTGGACTTGTTTTTGGTTCATGTTTTCTACTAGTGACTCCTAATCTGCATAACCCCTGCCTTTTCATTGGACATTGCTTGTGGATTTTCTCTTGTACTACTGTTGCGTGTTGTGGAAGCAACTTGTGCCTGTTTTTCTGTACTCACCTTGGATTATGCAGGGCTGATTTTCCTACTACTGATTACTCCACTGACTCTATCCTATCTATCGTACCACAAGCTTCGCCTTGACTTCATCGGGTTAAGTCCTTGTGTTTCCTGTTTTTGTTGTACCTCGTGCCATTCATGCAGGTTCCCTGACCTATGGAGTGTAATAGGAGAAAGAAATTATGTACTACTAGCATTGCTGATCTTCATTCAAGCATGAGTGTGTAGATACTCTTCTTGTATACCAGCATATGTGTATGTATACTGAGATCTGAGACCTTCCCTTCTTTTAGCCTGGGGCTGGTGGCATAGACACTGTTTTTTCCTCCCACCTTCCCTCTGCCACTTAGGAACATCTCAGTGGGATTTGGGATTCTGTGGTGGCAGAGGTTGGGTGGGTTGGGCTACCTCTCAGATCCCCCAGAGTTAGTGCATGCAGTTTTCACTGTCCCTAAAGCAGTTATCATGTGTAGGGACAGTACTGGTGCTTGTTTCTTATCCTGATCCAGAGGCACTCGGGAGATTTTCCTACATTTCTGAAGTCAGTGCAGACGACCATGGCATCAGTATTATCAAGAAATCTCTTGGCATTGATCACACAAGAGATGTCTTCTGCCATAACCCAATTCAGCCATCTCAATGGAGGTTCCTAGTGTTCACTGTAGAGTACTAGTGTTGGACACTTCCATTCTGTCTGAAGTCGGTGCAATGGTGTTTCCCAAGATTCAGGCACCTGAAGTCACAGTGCTGATGAACGAAAGCATTCTTCTACACCCACCCTTCTCTGCAGGATTGGTTGATTACAGGCCGTTTTCAGCTGGTGATATCATGTTCTGCTTCATCACAGGTTCTAAATGAACTGGGAGAAGTTGCATTTGGTTTCCTCTCAAAAGCCAGATTTCATTGGAGCAATTCTATATCTGGACTATTGGCGAGCCTTCTTTCCTCCACTGAAGACCATCGCAGTCCCCCCGCACCCATCACACAGTCCTAGATGGATCATTGTTAACTGCTGAAGGGGGCGTGTTGCCCTCGAAAAGTTATGACTTCAGTCCTCTGATAAACCATCTTCTCAGCCATTGCTTGCCACATTGTCTGGACTTTTCGGAGTGCATTCTTGTAAGTCTGTCAGTCTAAAAGACAATGGACTGGTGTTCTAGCAAACAATTTGTAGATAGTGGTTCTTCTGAGTCCTTACGTGGGCGTTGTAAATATATTAGCCGCAAGTCTGATGGGATGTCCAGCCACTTTATGTGAGTTTAACCCCTTAAGTGCCAGGCTATTATTGAAGTCTATGCAAAAAGGACGAGCATGCTCGTCCTTGGCACTAAGTACGGGATCATTCTATTATTTGGGATCTGGAAACAATGCATATGGGCTTAAAGCATTTCACATCGCTTCTCAAAAATCCAGCATGCTTGAAAAGAAGAGACAATGCAGTGACCACAAGCTATGCACATATCCTGGGTAGATAGGTGGCAGTAGATCTAGAAGCTCAGGGAGCTTGGCCTTTAAGATTAGTTCCTGAGTGTGGGAAATTCTTACATCCCAGACTGCATATACGTTCCAGGTATAGAGAATGAGGGAGGAAGGCGCCCTCGGTTTTAATTTGCCAAGTTATTAGGACTCCTGCATTATTGTTAAAGATCCTTTGCAAGCAGCAGAGCATTGTGTAGTCGGCTCTGGATGGACATACTGTTATACGTAAACATCTTTTTTTCTGACAAACAAGTGTCAGCAAATCATAGGCCTCCTTGTCATTGCCATACCTTGAAGACGTTGTGTTGGGTGGTGGCAGGGGGTCAGGTCCCAGGTATAGGGCTAGTAGGGTTTGGGATTTTTTGTACGTACTGTAAAGTCTTAGTTTCTTATCTTGGACACTTCTGAACTCATTTCCTCCTAGCCAGGCTTCTCGCTCTAGTCTCCTTCTTGGACTCCCTGCTAACCAGCTTGCCCCTCCTCCATATTTCTACTAGTGCCCCAGTGGATTCTATGACATCGGCTTTGCACTCCTTGCCGTGGTTATCCTTTGAATCCCATGTACTTTTCAATGTTTTCTGTGTTGTATATAAACACCTACGTGGCATTGAACCTTTCTACCTTTCTTCTCTCATTTGGTTTTATTCTCCCCTTCGTTCTCTTTGACCCAGTCTCTCTTTCTTGTATCTGTCTCTCGCCCTCCTTGTGCTTCTTCGTGCTTTTTTGTTCCTTCTCTCTACTCTGACCAAAGCACTGGAATCTTCTTGCTCGTTCTCTTAGGTCCCTTTCTTCAATAGCCCTTTTTAAACCCCGTTTTTTGGAATTAACTTCTCTCTGCTTGATTTGTTGAATAGATTTTTGATATATTTTATACCATACTATGGGGGGGTCATTACAAGTTTGCTGGTATCCCACCAGATTTACCGGCAAACGGAATTGGCATTCCCGCCACCTGATATCCCGGTATTTCCAGGATATTGCAGGTGTATGGAATGCCGGTAATGGGAGGAATTGGTATTACTGTATCAGTAATACCAGCAGTTGTTGGCCGATGGGGGCCGGATTTACCTGTAGTTGGCCTGCGCCGCAAAAGTGCCGGTAATGGATTTACCAGCATTTTTACCACCACTTTTACCACTCCGCCAAACTTGTAATGACCCCCTATGTCTTTGGTAAAGCGCTTAGGCGTAAAGCACTATAACAATATATATATATACAAAGGTACATGTCTCTGGGTGAAGATATCTTGCCTCGCTAAGTAAAGACTGTGGCCAGGAAGAGAAGAGCATGGGCTTAGTTTCCACCTGTGAAGCTTCAAAATAAGGCATAAAAAGCATGCATAACACGTTGAAGTACACTTTTTACATTCCACGCGATTTTATATAATTTGTCTGCTGGAGGGGAGGATGGAGCAGAAGGACTGTTTCGATTCCTGCCAGCCTCTGGTTTTGACGCTGCCCGTAACGCATTGGATTCATCTGGCCTCTGCCAGATTGTGAACTCTGCCTGCTATACCCAAGTGCCAGGCAACATTTTGCACTATTTGAGCACCAAAGTCCGAAAAGAAGGTGTAATGGAGGTTTCTCCATAGTAGACGGGGGGGGGTTTGGGGGGGAATTTTGCACATAAGTGCAAATGTGACGTGATGCCCTCCAATGCAATTGACCTCCTATTTGTAATGGTCTTCTCTCCCCTTAAAGTAATAATGTAGGTGATTGCAGCACGGGGGGGGGGGGGTTGAAGGGTAATGCGCAGAGGGGACGGATCAGTCACAACCCCCTTTACTTTTATGCTTTGAAGTTGGGAATTTGCCTAACTTCTTTCTTTTTGAATCGTTCATTTTGAGTCACAATGCAAAACATTCTTGATCAGACCTGCACTCACATTACAGAAGCGTAGCCAGGATTGTCTAACAAGTGGGACCAGAAGCTAATGTAGTTGGGCCCACTGCAGTAAATGCCTCTGTAAAGCGCTGCTTGGTGGGCGTCTACGGAGTTTGGGTGGGCCTTGCCTGCTCTGGCGCTACCCTGTCTGCGCGGCTGCGCCATTTACTCACAAATCGACTTCTGCAGGCAAGTACTCCTCACACACAACTGCAAACATCTCCATGCAGCCCAGCTATGGTCCAGGGCACCCGTTTAGATAGCAGCACACACATAAATCTCACAACCAACCTGAAGGTATTAGTGGCAGTTCTGGAGCAGGCCTGGGCACACGTGTTCAGGGATTCACCAAATCACTCACATTTTGGGCGATTTGGCACCAGGTCAAAATTCTCGAAGTTCAGCTGGGGGGCGTTCAAGTTCACCCAAGAACACAAAATGAGGGCCCTGCAAGGGAGGGCAGGCTCCCATCCCCAGGGATACATTAAAAATGACTGGCTGCCACGCTAGCAGGGCAGGTTAAGGTGTACGTTTACATTGTTTGTGGGGTGCTGCTGGGTGCGGTCCTCAGAGATCGGTGGAGGAAGAACTAAGGGGAGATTTGGTTTGCTGTTTGGCTTGTTAGCACCCCGTAAAAGTGACCTACACATATTTGCGGGTCGCTTTTTGGGAAGGTTTGCTCTGCCTCTTTCTGGAGGCTAGCAATGGTCTGCTCTGCCGCAGCACAAGGGCCGATATCTTGGAACTGAAACTGCGTTTACCCAAGCGAGAGCAGAGGCCACTTCAGTGCTTTTGCGATGGGATGTGTGTGTGTGTGTGTGTGTGTGTGTGTGTGTGTGTGTGGGTGGAGAGGAAAGAGGACGAGAGGCACTCGTATCGGCAAAACTGCGATGTGTCATTACCTCTTTGGAGCCCGCGTGTATTCATCAATAGCAAGTCAACAGCCTGTTCGGCTTTTCGGGCCCTCTTGGGTGTTAATTGGTTAATGAGCAGAATGGATGTTCGGCTCTGTCTGTGCTTGCAGCGAGACAGGCCTTATAAATGAGTATGTCTGTGGAAAAAGCTGAAAGGTTATGGCTATGAACAAAGAGGTTTGCAGATGAATAATCAGTACACATAGCGTGCGCTTTTCGTCTAAATGCAAATTACTGTTTTATGTGCTGTACATTGAACACTTTGGTCCCCGATGAAAGACGTACAGAGCGACACTTTGCAACTTGCGTGAAGGCCTATCTTGACAGCATTAATGAGACGCTACACACTGACATCATTGTATAATTGGAACAAACCCAAAGGGATACAAGTAGTGGTACTGATGATGCGGATCACAAATTTAAGTGGCAGCTAAAAGGCGCCCGTTGAGGTCCACACACTGACGCTTGACAACATCACAGACAGGCAGCCGACGATGATGATATCCTGTAGCATGCTGACATCTTCGACGCCGCTCTTGACGCGCCTCCGGTGGGTGCATGATGTTGTGTCAGTTACAGCACGTAGTTATCCACAGTCACAATTTTTTTTTCCCGAAAGGAACTAGCTTTACATTTGCACAGTTACACGGAATGGTGGGTGGGGGCGTACGGGTGCTGCAACCGCGCGAAGAGAACAGTACAACCATGGCTCCAGGTGCTAAAGACGTATCTGAAATAACGTCAGGTATAACTTACAGTGGCCAGGGGACTGGAGGACCGAAGATATTTTTTGGGAAAAAAATGGTACAGGGTAAGCACCACTACTGGGTGTACAGAAATACCAATCAGTGCAATATCTTCATCAATATCCGAACCTTGGTTTGCTACTCCGTGATTTGGCTTTTGTCACCTCCTTGGAAAAGGGTTCAATAGTCCATTGACACTGATCAAAGAAGTACCATTACATAGGAATTGTCAGGAGAACAATCAACATACATAGTTGTTTACAACAGGCTCTCCTCCCCAGCATCCAGCATTCATTCCAACGTGCCTGTGCCTTCCATTTAACAATGAGGTATTATTAGATACTAACAATGCCTTTTCTCTCACGCACACAAAACTTTACTACACATCAATGACGCATTGAAAAAGGATCCAGTCTTCCCAATTCAACCATAGAAAAGCATTGCACTTGCTTAAATCCAATCCACCACAGCAGAAGGTCCCTCCCCGGTGTGCTGTGCCGTGCCGTGTGCCCACATTTAAGTGTCTTAGTCCTTGCTTTTGCATGGTTGAATTTGGTCCAGTGTTTGAAGATGTCCATGAACGAAACAGTCCGAAAGACACTGCAGGCTCTTTAAGGCTACGTCTCCCCAGTGCTTCTCCATCCAAAGACATCGTGGTGTGGCAATGCCCGGGCACCGCGGTGCAGCGGCCTTCCTTGGTTAAAGACTAGCTGTTCAAAAAAAAAGTTGAAGCAAGGGAAGATGGGTGTTCTTCATGGCATCACCTGGGAAAATAAAAATGCAGAAAAACGACAAAATTAACCCAAACAGAAATAAGGACCAGATAACGTAGTTGTAAATACTGGTAGCTGTCTTAAAAGAGGAAAGAAGACATTGACCCTATAGGCGTTTTCATTATCTGAAGCATCAACTCTGTCTTCTATGTGTATCACTAATTTGACAGGCCTAATCCTGTAAGTATGGACTAAGCATAACCTACCACCTATGTCAATGACATTTGCGCCCTTCGAACAACCTTTAATAAAATAATTGAGCAAAGATGTCAACTTTTTGCAATCTTCAAGAAACGATAACAATTCAAAAGTTAAATTTTATTCAGTTGTATATTTTGTTGTAATAACCAATACACTAATGTATTAATAGGTTATATGATTTAAAAAAAAACATACCTCTTATGAAGTGTTCAGACTCCCCCTGATTGGTATGACGTTCATTCCTCCCCATGGTGTTTTTTTTTGCGTAGTTTTATGCTGCCAATTTTTGGTCGAAAATCTCATCGAACAATATGGAGGGGTCTGAGTTGGGGGGGGTTAGGTATTAAATAACTGTCAAGGGTGGTTTGGGGGAACCCCCTACATTTAAAAACAAATCTTTTGATGAGTTTTTTGGGACAAAAATCAGGGGCCAAAAACGCAGCGACAAAAAAACCTGGTGATGGAATGACAGTGAACCATTTACCGCTGCTTATTCAAATACAGATGTTTCAGGGTGAACTGGTTATTTGAAATGATATGGGTATTGGACACACTGGCAATGTGGGCCTCAGATATCCAAAACAAACATCAATCACACTAGTTCATATTAGTACCAGGTAGGTGAAATGCAATTTTTTTCTTTTTCCATCAGCATTCTTAACATTTGTAGGCATATTTGAAAAATTGCCTTGTTTTTAGTTTTTGGTGCAAGCGTAATCTCGCAGTATTTCATGAGCGTGCTTCCTGAAGCGGTCTTTAGTGCTACTCTTGTGGCCCACACATTTTGTCTCTCTCCGTTTGATGCCCAATAGTGCCTCACTGAAATATTTCAGAAGTGAGGCGCATTGTTCTACTACTATAGAAAAGCATTCCTCAAAGATGTCCCTGAAATGGAGGATGCTGCGTCCCCAATGCAGCGTTTCCTGGTCCTATGTTCTTAGATTACAGTTTTTTTTGCAGAGATGTTTGCCAAACATTTGTGGCCGAAAAAAAACTCATCAAAATGTTCTTTTTTGGGGGGGTTTCCCCAATCCTCGGTCCCTATTATACAGTCCCTATTCCCCACTGTTATAAATAGAAAGATGTATAATGGTCGGGTTTAAGCATCCACACACAGACCAGCTGTGGAGGCATAGAGTTATCCAGGACATCTTATTGTACATATATACAAATGTACATTTACCAGTTTCTCTTGTGTGTATATATATATAGTAGCACAGAAGACGGGACATAATTCAGAGTAGACCCACCAGCCATCCTTGCATACCCAGCTCAGGCCACCAACTGACATTCATAGAACATTCACTCACAGACTCACTCAGCATTCTCCTGAGCTGCTCATCATTCATGCATTGACATTCTAGGGGCGAGTGACAATACAAGGCAACATCAATACATAACACCAACACCCCATATATCCCCTTACCCACCCTCTCGCATATTTTTCTTTGATTTCTTTGGGCCAAAGATATTCGGCAAAAACTGTAGGAAAAAAGCCTGGCGATGTAGCGTCGTCATACCACCTTTCCTAGAGCGGGCTTCGAGAACTCGGGGATCAGGTCACTTGATTAAGCAGCTTATTTTCTTAATATAGAAAGCGAATAACAAAAGCAGACACTTGGCAGGTGGAAAGATTTTGAAGATGTAAGCCACCAGAAGAAATAGCACACTTATATATTGAGGTACCCTATACCCTTGCTTTTCCTTAGATCTTAATGAGAAATACCTGAGTGAGCATTGCTGCTGAGCTGCTCTGGACACTATTGGAGCAAATCGTATCTTTGCGTGTGTAGAAAAGAGCTTCCGTTTCTGATAACAGGATTGGGCTCCTACCTAAAAGTGCAGACGTTTCGTATAGTGGAATTATTGGCCACCGCGCCACAACGTTATTCATTGCAATTCTGCACAGTTAATTCCAATCTTTCTCCCTGGTCTCCTATGGATATGGTCAGCTAGTTTGTCTTGGGTATTGCAGTAGGTTTTGCAATATTCTTATGTAGTGGTCTTTTTTTACAAATAACTGACCATGTTCTTTGAGATCAGTTTTATTATATGTAAGATGGATTTAAGTGGTTACGAACTGGTTGGTTTCGGCCTTGTTTCTCCTAACAGCCAGTGTGATCCCTAGGCTTCCTTAGGGACAGGCAGATTATGATTAACAACTAACCTCTTCCAATTGGATTGATGACTAAGATGCTCTCTGTCTAACTGCAAGAGACCGGAGGTACTTCATTTACCGACCACTTATAAACAGCCCTCCAACGAACTGGTACTTAAACAATACAGTATGTTTATAAGGTCACTTGCTTCCCCACTGCCGTTTTTTGGTTATTCTCTTTTTACTGTAAGAGGATTCAATTCAGCACTACAGCCAAGTTAACGCCTAGTCTATGATACTGAATGAAAACCAAGGAATGGAAGGAAGCACACAGTTCTCAGAAATGCAATCAACTGTAATTCAGTTCACCCCAGCAAGCTTAAACAACAGAAAACAGATAGGAGTTTTGAAATCACAGGCCCAAACTGCTTTGATATGTGCTGGCAATGAATGAGAAATATGCTAAATTTGCTTTTAATTCCCCTTTAGAGGTTCAGGATGAGTGGTATCTAGTTAATATTAGTCCAGGCTCACACTAGCAATGATGCCGGAATGATTATCAGGTCAAACGAATTTCTAGCAAATGGAAATCAGCATCAGCAGTTTTTTTACATGTGAAGAGATTGCAAATCGCGGCAAAATTCGCGGGTGCGTGTTCCGCGATTGCGGTAAAACTATAAGGGGTAGGGATGTGGTTCTAGGTTCCTAGGAAAGCCTGGGATCTCAGCTTCCAAATAAAAGTTATTGCAAGTCTCTAACCCAAACGGTTGCGGAGATATGAGCAATTTAGTAAAGGTCGTTTTTGGTTTTGTAAATTTTAAACGCACACTTTTTCAAAATGACAAGTGACAAATTTTTGCAGCTAGAATGACAGGTGACAGCTAGGAGGCAGTTCTACTTGGGTTAAATAAATTGAATTAGATGAATTCAACTAAGAGATGTGTTCTGAGTTTGCTAAGTACTCACAAGAGATTTTGAACAGGAAAGCGACTTGTCACGATCTGGTCAACAGTCTGGTCAGGTCTTTCCGGGTTCTGCTCACAGTGCCTGGTCTGGTCTCTCTGCTAGGCACAGCACTGCTTTCTCTCTGGGTTCTGCTCACAGCTAGGCACAGCACTGCTTTCCCTCTGGTCTGGGTTTTGAAGTCTCTAGTTTGGCTTTCAGGAGGTTGATGAATTTGAA
Source organism: Ambystoma mexicanum (assembly GCF_040938575.1). Lineage (NCBI taxonomy): Eukaryota > Metazoa > Chordata > Amphibia > Caudata > Ambystomatidae > Ambystoma > Ambystoma mexicanum. The sequence continues at coordinate 240,041,338 of NC_090936.1, read as the reverse complement.
GTCTGGATCTCGGGATGTTGTCTGGTCCAGCAAAGTGCGCTGCAGCAAATGGAATTTTAGGTCCCTACCTAAGTTTCAGTGGTCCATTTATATGTTCTCCAAGTGGGTGTGTGTGTCGCATCACTAGCCTTGCCCCTCTCCACTTTCCATTGGTCCAGCTTTCATCCCTTACTTGATTGGGGGAATGAAATGAAGTGTCATCATGATGAGGTCTGTTTATGATACAGAGAACCCACCCCTTTCAACTTTATACACAATCTATATCTGACCTAAAAACATATTTGCACAGGTACACATTTGATTAAAATCACATATACATGGTGTGGCTGAATTTAGCCATGTCTCTGTCCAAATGTGTTCATCCTCGGAGCTTGCATTCAAAAACGGCCACTTCTAGCACTTATTCATGTGCTGCACAACATTGGATCTTCATTAAATTTTACACAACTGTTCCTCACATATCTACCCACATACCAATGCATTTTCGTTTGTCTAGCTGAAACAGGGAGTCTGTAATATTAATAAACAATGGGGTTTTGCCCCAGAACATCACTCAAATTCGAGTTTGGCCTTGAATGAAAGGTACATTTTCTTAATTAAAGCTCTCAAAGTTATACATTTCTGTCATTTGATTACAAAGAGTTATCAGTGTTTTTGTAAAATATATATTTTCTTTTCAATTCAATCCTCAGAGTGTTGAGGTCCGCCTCCAAGACTTGGGTGGGTCAGTCCTCTGGGCAGGCAGGGCTTTGTTGACATTAAACAGTTCAGAATTAACATATTCCTTTCAGAGGAAAGGGTCCTTTGTGTGGTCTCTGGGAAGCTCCCAGCCAGTCTGCCTTCTATCAATCAAGAGGTCATGTGAGATTCTAACTCCTGGTGTGAAGCTTCTGGAGGTGAGAGGGTTTCCCAGGCTTCAGGCCTCTGGGAACAGCATGTGGCTAATTTTTTAATTAAAATGCAGCCTTTGAAGTCAGCTGAGTCAAATCCCTTTGTACAGCAACTGCACTCAGTTCTCCAGTCAGAGTTTAGACCGCTAGTGCCGCCTAGAGGATTTTGTTGGCACTGCATGCAACTTTGGGATTTTCTTGGATTAATGCATTCTAAACACACACAAAAAGGGTTGAATCTTTAAAGTGGTCCAATGAGTCACGATTTCAGCAACTTTTTGACATCAGTAAAAGTGGATTTTGTCAACAAAGACCTTTCTTTACACTGGTGGGTGGCAAGTTAGGTAACCATTTTGGTGTGCGCACAACTGCGCAGCTGTCCTGGATTCTGGGATGAAATGATGGGCGGCGACAGCGCATCCCCATCTTTACCCACTCCAATTATTTATTTTTGTTCTGGGGCAAAATGATGGGCAGCGACAGCTTAATCCCCATATTTACCCCGTCTAATGATTCCACATGGGTCAAAACAATGGTTTCAGACTACTGTGCGGGTAGTCCAATGGTGGTTTTAGGCAGCGTCCTTCTGTGCCCATAACATCGGCAAAAATGGGTGGCAGCCTATTCTTCCTGCATTTCCCGGTGCATTTTCTGGGAAGCTCTGGTCATCATGATGTTTTCATGTCAGTACTGCACAGTTTTGAGGTAGGGCTAGGATGCATGGGTAAATACATCCCACAAGCCCCCCTCTTGCGATGGCCATCCTATTTCACGAATGGGACTCGCAAGATCTGGGATGTTTCCTCATCTTCTTCCAATAGATGGCATAGTTCAGCATCTTTTCCTCCATCCGGTACTGATCGATCGGTTCTCCTCGCCGGTCCTGATGGGAATATTGGGCGGTACCCCGAGCCCGTTGCGTCTCAGCTCCCGGTCTCCGGATCGTCCTCCTTGGCCCGTCTCAAGGTTTTCTTTCTCCTAGGACGACAAAGGAAGAGCGGCAATACCTACTCATAGACGTTTTTCCACCACTGTTGAGATGGTGGGACAGCATATGCATTTCATCATGACAAAACATTACATTCTTATTTTGATAAAGAAAACAGTATAACTAAGAGACAGTTTCATGCAAATCACAATATTTTAGAGACTAGATGTGGTATGTTTTATGATTGGAACTGAATTAGTCTGATACAGTACCCGCTAGGATTCCAGAGGATTCCTCCAGTTGTTGCAGAGTGTGCCTGGGATGGCAACACTTCAACTGGTTTATGTGGACCCACTTGTCTTCCCCCTCTGCCGAACCACCTTTGGGGATGCGGATCTTGTAGGCCACCGGAGAGATCTTATCGACGATCTCAAAGGGTCCCTTCCATGTAGGCAAAAATTTGCGCTGCTTGGCCTGGTTCCTTTGGAAGTTGTATAGATAGACCCGGTCTCCCACCTGATATTCCTTCCTGGAAGTTTTCAGGTCATAATGGGTCTTCATGCTATCAGTCGATCTTTCTAGATTCCGCTGAGCATAAGCAAAAGCATGTTGGAGGTGTTTCCTTAAATTCTCTACATACTCATGAGTAGTGGAGGCATTTATCAGTGTCTGCTCTTGGGTCCTGTAGAGCAAATGCTGCGGAAGCACCATCTTGCGCCCAGTCATCAACTCAAATGGTGACATTTTGGTTGCAGATGAAGGGGTAGATCTGATGGCCATTAGGACCAGAGGTAATCGGATATCCCAACTTGGCCCAGAATCTGCCACAAACTTCTTTAATATGCTCACAATTGTCCGGTTATATCTCTCTACTGCCCCAGAAGAAGCTGGTCTGTAAGCAATATGCAGCTTTCTCTTGACCCCCAGTATCTCCCACATCTTTGTCATTACTTCACTGGTGAAGTGGCTACCTCTGTCTGACTCAATCCTTTGAGGTAGACCAAAACGGGAAAAGATGTGGTTAATCATCAAGGCAGCTGCAGTTTCTGCCTTGCAATTTGGGGCTGGGAGACATTCCACCCACTTGGTAAACAAGCATGTCACAGTCAACATGTACTTATTCCCCCTAGCCGAGCGAATCACAGGGCCTACAAAGTCGATTTGTAAATCTGACCATGGCAGTGTCATTCCCCTCTTTTGTAAAGGCGCCCGGTGCGTGAGTGATGTCGGCTGAAATTGTGCACACACAAGACAACCCTTCAAGTACTGGTCGAGGTCCTGCCCCATGTGTGGCCAGTATGCAACCTCTCTTAAGATTTCCAATGTTGTGTGAAACCCCCTATGACCGGCGGTGGCCGCATCATGGGCGTGACTTAACATCAGGCTTCGGAATGAGGTAGGAACCACCCACTGATCATGGCCAGCTTTGGATTTCCTTACCAACAAACCGTCTTGGATCCGGAACATTTTTGGACATTTCATCAACACTCTTAGGTCCTCTTTCCCAATGTAATCGGTATCCGTCAGGGGAAAGTTCTCAGGGTCCTCAAGGTGCTGGTAAAATTTACCAATTATTGGATCCCCCTTCTGAGCAGTAATCAAATCAGCATCAGGGGTCTCCTTACTCCATTGTGCAATTGAGAGGTCGTTGTGAGCATTTGTCTGGGACCTAGTGATAGCAGTGACCTGGATTTCCCCCAACAGGGACTCAATCTCAATTAGATCCCCTTGGATGGCCCCGGTTTTGGCCAGCTGATCAGCTAAGTCATTTCCAGTTTTGTCTGGTCCCTCTACTTTGGAATGACCCTTGATCTTTTTCCAATAGATGGTCATCTCATTCGAGGTGACCAGATCATCAATGTTTTGGATCAACTTCCCATGTTTCAAGGGTTTGTTGTTAGCACATAACATGCCTCTGGTTTTCCAATTAACCAGGTGCTCCACGAACCCGTTCCGTACATAATCCGAATCTGTGATTATGACCAGTTCGTGGAGTTGATGCTGGACAGCAGTGAGGATGGCCTGATGCACAGCCATCAATTCTGCCACCTGACTACTTCGGGGACCAATTTTGTATCCAGCGGAGGGTCCTGGGGACTCATTCACCCATGCATTCCCTACGCCAGCCACCAGTTCTTTCTCCCCGTTGTTGTCAACATGGTAAGAGCATCCATCCACATACACAGTGGGCATTCCCTCACACTTGTCTTCTTCAAAGACTTTGTGGGGGGAATTAAGGTATGCCTCCATGTTGTCCTTTATTTTTAGACTTTCGTCCTCGAGACAGTTTTCTCTGGCACAATCATGCAAGTCAGCCAGACCTTGCGCGAGTGGACTCTTCTTGTTTTGGCCATATCTGACCTCCACAGGAAAGCCTTGCATTGACAGAATCCAGGAAGTAATTCGGGAATTACTCACATTTCCGGCCCGGATTCTGTCACTTTGGAGATATTGCAGAGGCTGGTGTGGAGTCTCCACTATGATGTGTTCCCCCTGGATAAACGGGCGGTAATTCTTCAATGCCCACACCGTTGCCAGGAGTGCCTTCTCACAATCGTTGAATTTTTCCTCCACAGAGGATAAAGTTTTGCTCGCATAGGAGATTACTTTATTGACCTTGTCATGCTTTTGATATAATACTGCCGTCAAGCACGTATTAGAGAACCCCGTCTCCAGGAAGAACTCCTTGTTTCTGACAGGGTAAGCTAGGCAAGGCGCTTGTGAGAGGCTTCTTTTGAGTTGTTTTACTGCCTCGGCTTGTTCTGGACCCCATTCCCACTTGACCCCCCCCTTCAGGAGATGAATCAGGGGTCTGGTGATCTCTGCGTAGCCCTCAATGAACTTTCTGCTGTAATTAGTCAGTCCAAGGAGGCTCCTTAGTTCCCGCAGAGTTGTGGGGTCTTTCAGTTTCTGAAGTGCTTCCACTTTCTTTTCCTGGGGACAGAGACCCTGAGGAGTAATCTCATGCCCCAAGAAATTAACACGGGTTCTACACCACTGTGCTTTCTGAAAGGAAAGTTTTGCTCCGGCGGCCCTCAACTGTGTCAGAACATAACGGATCTCTGCTATGTGTTCCTCCACAGATGAACTTTTGATGAGGACATCATCTACATAAGCCAGGTTACCCCTCGTACCCAGGTCGGGCATGGCCTTATGTAGGAAAATATTGAACTCATTACCGGAGTTAAGGTATCCGAAGGGAGTCCGGGTCCATGTGTACTGCTGGCCCCCAAAGGTAAAAGCCAGCTTGTATTGGTCCTCCCTACTGACAGGCACGGTCCAGTATCCATTGGTCAGGTCTATTGCAGTGAATACCTGTGACCCCTGGATCTGGGCCAGCCCTTGGTCAATGTAGGGCAGAGGCCATCGGGAAGTATGGACCCGTTTGTTGAGCTCCCTGAGGTCGGCGCAGAGTCTCCACTGGCCGTTTGGCTTCAATATTCCCAGCACCGGATTATTGAAGGTGCTGTGGACTGGACGGATTATTCCCCGGGACTCAAGGTTCTTAATTATTTCAGTAAGGGACTCCATTGATGCGAGAGGCAAGCGATATTGCTTCACAAACACAGGAGTCATGCCAGGGTCCGTGGGGATTGTTGTGGTGTGGATGTCGGTGCGACCACAGTCATATGAGTCTACCGCAAAGAGATCTTGGAAATCCAAGAAAACTTGTTTCAACTTTTGCTTTTGTTCCAGAGTCACACAGGCATCAGCTAGGTTGACTCTCTCTTCCACCATCTGCCTGAAGCCTGGAAAGACTTCTGGTTTGGCTATCTCCGCGGCCTCCTCCAGCTGGGTGGAGAAGTCCCTGGTCAGAGTGCTGATTTGGACCGGAGGCTTCAGGTGGGAAAGGCAGCCCTCATGGACTTGGAAAATCACCTCATCCCTCCTGAAGTCACACGTCACATCTTCCTTACCATAGGGGCAGGAAGTGTACACCAGGAAGTTCCCCCCATGCCGGGTGAAAATCCTGTCTGGTGTTGTATTGTCCTCACTGTCACTGTCAACACAGTCCTTGGGGATTGGTCCTAACAGTTCATTTACAAGATCAATGGAGAAATGTCGGTCATCAACCGCCATTCCAATAATGGTGCCTGCGGCTAGAGTAATACTCTTTAAGTCGCTGTTATCCACCTCTATTAGAATGGTGTCATGTTCTATGTTGACTAATGGAGTCGGGTTTACCCCCAACCCTTGCTGTTGGAGAGAAGCATTTGGATGTATGTAAGCATCAGGGTTTTTCAACTCTTGTCCCCTTTTAACTTTCACTTCCAGGGAGAATTGTCGGGTCCTTTCTGGGATGGTGACTTCCTCTTTAACCTGAATTTCAACCGCATAAGGTAGCAATTGAGCTGACCTAAATGCTTTTTCTGGATCATCAAAGCCCATGGGATTATCCGCTAATCGGGACCAAGCTTTGAAGTTTATTAGGTCCAAACTAATGGCAAAGCGATTGAGAATGTCACTGCCTAAGTAAAAGGCGGCAGGGACGTCTCGCACGACCCAACAATTATGGACTATGCTCTTGTTGCCAATGGAGATTTTGAGCATACACCTGCTTGGCAGGAGATGTTTTGAATTGGGTGCTTCCAGGTCCATTTCCCATTTGTCTATCAGTTTGAAGGTGGGAATGGTTGGATCTTTTGGGAGTTGGCGGAACATGGCTTCGCTGATGAAGCTCTTACCGTTGTTCACACACACTCGAGCGAGAACAGAGTCCTTCCCATCATTTAACTGAACAGGGATGAACAACTGCTCTCCAATTTGCTGAACATCAGTCAGGCTTTGAGCTGATTTCACATCTTCCTGGACTATAGGAGTGGGAGTTTCTGATTGTGGATTGGTATAGAATTTCAGAGTGTTTCCTTCCAGCATGGAATACCACTTTAGACTGGAAGGAAGGTTGATTTTCAGAAATAGAGAGGACCCCCCATCACCAGTCTGTTGTCCTACTGCTATTACTGTCACGTCTGGAATTTGGTTGTTCTGGAAGTGAAATTCTACTTGGTCAGATTTTTGTTCAACCATGTGGCATGTGCCGTTTAAACTAACATGGTTGACACTCTGTTTTAATTTTATGGGTCGGCTAGTCTGAGTCCAGAGGACCTTGTTTACGCAATCTATTAGGGGTGACAACCTTCTCAGGAGGTCATTCCCTAGTAAACAAGGGGTGCCCTCTGGGGTCACAACTATGACCGGGTGTTTCAACTTATGTCGCCCGATCTTAATGTCCAAGTCTGCCGTCCCCTCGACGGGAATTTCCTTCCCGTCAAAGTTCTGCAGTTGTCCAGGAAGAGAGGTGAGAGGAATTTGGTAATTCTCTCCCCTTCCTGCATTCAGTTCGTCAAAGGCCCTTCTGGACAGAAGGGTAGCTTGAGATCCAGTGTCCACCAGTGCTGAGATTGTACCCTGCCCCTGTACTTGTACCGGGGCATAATATCTTCCCTCCTTCTCCTCAAGGGGGCACAGATAATGTACATTTTTGGACAACTGGTGGGCTAATTTTCTGGTTTTGGACATCGCTAGCGAAGAGATTTGGGCAGAATCTTGTGGAGAGCCTTGGGAATCTGGAAGAAAAATTTTGCAACTGGAGATCAGAGCCATTGTGGGTTCCCCTGGCTCCATTTCTGGGCCGCCCCCCCCTTTTTGGAGGCAATCCCCAGGATGGGTTTGAACCAGGGGATTTTCTTGCTGTTGGTTCTGGGATGAGATGGTGGGCGGCGGTAGCTCACTCTCCACATCTCCCCAGTCATGATTTGCATCCCTAGGGACCCATTTTTCTTTGGGAGGAGTTCCCCCCTCTCTGAAGGAGAAAATCCTTTTCCCAGGATCCTCTGAGGATCCCTCTCCCTCAAATTGGAAGATCTGTACCTCCTCCTCAAACTGAGTCTGTTTGGGTCTTTTGTTTCTCCTACCCCCCCTCTGCTCCTTAGGAGGCAGACTTTCAGGGGCAAGAGATTTTGTTTCCGGTTCCTGGGTTTCCAGGGGCTGTTTACAAGTGAGGAAGGAAGCTTCCTCCAAGGCTTTACACCCCCCTTCCCTTTGTGCCTCCTCCCTGGGAACCGGTGATTTATCGGGGTGCTGCCCCCGTCATTGTTCTGGAGCACCAGGTCCAGAGTTGGGTGCGTTCTGCGCTGGCACGCCGATCTGAGGGTTCTGCTGCGCCCTCAGTATATGACCCATATCCCGCGCCATGTTTTGAACCTGGCGCTCTAACTGGGAAACCCGCTCAGGCTGATACGGGGCCCTGTTTTCTCCCCTGGGCTGATCCCGGGAAGGGTAGCTATCCCTCCTTTGGTAATACCCCGGGTTGGGAAGATTTTGGTACCCCTCCACCCTTGGCCTCCCCTCTCCCGGATTCAGTGGTCTGGGCTCAGGGAATTGAGGAAAGAAGGATGGATGATTTTGGGGTTGGAAGTCGGGTGGATATCTGGGGAAAAAGTTCTGCCCAGGGTTTGGTACATTTCTGCCCTCCTGTGGGAAGTTTGGAGGGAAGTTCCCTGGGTTTGGTGCTTGGCTGGATCCCCCCCCTTGGGCTGGAGGAGTCCACACATAACCCAGGATGGGTCTGTTACCTTTGTAGCGAGGACTTACATAGTCAGGAGAGCGAGGGACCCCATTTGTGGGGCTGCCTCCCTGGCTCCCTGTCTGTGACTGGCCCGAGGACCTTCTGGGCCTAGCATTATTCGGTGCAGGTAGGTTTTTAGGCCCCCCCATCTCCAAATCCAAAACGGGGGTGACCTTTACCTCTGCCACCTTGGCAGCAGCAGGGGTGCTGTTGGCTTTGGGGTTTTTCTGGGCATTGCTTTTATTTTCTATGGGCTTCTGCACCTCATAGATGCGGGTAGCCTGTTCAATGACCCAGTCTAAAGATCTTTTCTCGTGAAAATCCCTCACGAGCTGGGTCATGATATATTTGGGCAAGGCATGGAAAAACGTGTTGATAAAATCACGGCTATCCGTGCGCACCCTTCTTGTGGTCTGTGCAAAAGCCCGCTTTAACTCCTGCACAAATTCTTGTGGGGCCTGATCCTCCCCACATTGCAAATTGTAGGCTGCCTTGCGAGCCTCTTGAGGATTTCTGTGAACAGAAAAATGTTTCAGGATGGCCGCCTTATAGGTGGACCATCTTAAATGATTTTGGTCCTCCAGCCCCGCAAAGAAACTGGAGTATTCCGGGGAGAAGGTCCACTTTACGTATTGAATGCAGCTTTGGCTGTCCTTCAAATGGAAAGTCTCCATCATTTGTTCAAACAACTCTAAGTGCTCCCAAACAGAATACTTAGAGTTCTTATGGTAAGGCGTGATGACGCTCCTGATCGCCTTAATCTGCTTTAAGGGGTCCTTAAGCAAGGCCCTTTTTGCCTTATTGGCCTTTTTGGTTCGGGTAACCCTTGTCCATTCTTCGTCGGACTCAGAGGCACTGCTCCCAGAGGTTCCCGTCTGTTCTTCCAGGTTTTCCCGGATTCTGCGAGCCTGGGAATGGCTGGCAGAATGTGGGGACCTGGTCTCCTGTGTCCTGCGCAGTTCAGAGGAGTCTTCAGATTCCTCCTTGCTGCCAGGATTGGATGGGTACCCCCTCCACTGACCTAACTGGGCAGAGGTTTTCAGGATGCCCTTAATGGGCCTACTCTCCTGGGGTTCCCCACTGAACTGTATTGTACTTGGGTGCCCATACCCGGATGCCCACCCCTCCATTCCTGAGTGGTCCTGGCCTATGAGCCCCATGCTTCTGGCTGGATAGTAATCTGCCATCCCTGTGGCCCTGTGCTCATGTGCGCCAGGGGACATGGGGGTGGCAGAGTTCAGGGACTGGGGAAGATGAAGGCCCCTGGTGTTAGGGCTCCTGCGGTTATGGTCAGGAGTCTCTCTTTCCCAGCGGACCTCATCTCTATCCGCCCCTGCTCCCTGTTGCAATGCAAGAGCCTGCATTTGTGCTTTCAGTTCCTCTGTTAAGGCCTTACTCGACTCTATCAGTTTCTCCTGCATCGCTACCTGCTGTTGGAGCCTATCATTGTGTTGGCAGAGGGCCTCATTTTCCCTCTGTGCTTCCTGGTTGGTCCTGGAGAACTGGGCCAGTCTTTGCTGCAGGAGGGTTACCTCCTGGGCAATGTCCCTATTGGCCTGCTCCTTTCTTGCTAGAGCATCCTCCACCCTTCTGGTGTGCTCTACCAAGTTCTGGTTTTCTTTTTGGAGGTCACCCAGTCCCTGGTGGGCCAGGTGATTTTCTTCCATTTTTCTTTTTAAATGGCAGACTTCCTGGCCTATGGCGTCTCTTTCCTGACTAAGAGCCTGCATTTGTGCCGCCAGGTCGTCCCTTTGCCGTTGAAAGGCACCAGCTTTCTGGCGCTCCTCATCAAACTCTGCCTGGGTATCCAGGTCTTTCAGAATTAGTTTGTTGCTCTCTGCCTTCACTCTATCTAGGTGGCCTTGCAGGGTGACTACCTGCTCAGCACATACCCTGTTGAAGTCTAGCTGTTGCTCCAGCTTTTTCTGGCTTTGCAGTAGGGAGTCCAAACCTTCTTGGTGTTCCTTCTGCAAGGCCAGAAATCTGGTATCCTGTTCTGACTTTTCCTTTTGCAGTACATCCATATCCTCCTTTATTTTAGTAATGTACAGTCTGCTGTCATTTTCTGACTCCTGGCTCCTCTGCAGCCTCTGCTCAGAAGAGTCCAGATCAGATTGGACCTTCTGTAATTCCATCTGTTGCCTATTTGCCAGATTTTGGCTTTCAGCACATCTATCCTGCATGTCTCCCATATATAGGTACAGGTATGCTGCTATCCTGGCAATCTTATTGTGTTCCTCTTTGGCTTTAGGAGCCATATATAGTTCACTCAGGGCCTCATGTAATGGACCCTGATCTCTCCATAGGTCTGACCCTGTTTCCGTGACCTGTTGCATGATGGCCTGCAACCAGACTGTTTGGTCCTGGTGAGTCCACTCACCTCTCACAAATAACTTATGTAAGAAGTGCTCTCTGGCTATTTTCATGTCTACTAAGGCCGTCATTCTAGAGATTGGTCTCTGTCCTGACTTACAGAAGTTAGTATTTTATTTTTGCAGAACAGAACTTTTCTTGGAGTGTCCCTTTTGAGGAATGCTTCACAGCGTAATGCAGCGTGGTGATCCGACCGGATGTATGTATCCCGTCAGTTAGCACACTGTATTAAGCTGCACAACTGGTAAATCTAACCCAACGTCTCGGCTCGAGCCCCCAATTTGTAAGAGGATTCAATTCAGCACTACAGCCAAGTTAACGCCTAGTCTATGATACTGAATGAAAACCCTTATTGATATATCTTTAGGTCCAGTTCATGCGTTCTGGATGACTACCCTTGTATAACACCCCTCTCTTGGAATCCCCCTGACCCCACTGAGCCAAGAAGTAGTTCTGTTTTGCAAGTTTAAAAGGTTTATTTGATAAATTAAAATATAGATATCACACTTTATAATAAATTAATAATTGAATATCACACTTTATCTGATATGGGAAATATTAACAACGGAGAATCTGGCACTAGCACACTTCTTTATAATGACTAATGAGTGGACATGAAATGAATAAGGTAGCACACTGGTAAATGGTACAACAGAAAAAGGTGGTAAAGAATGCTTTATGTAGTTCAAATGGATATAATGTTGAATAAAAATGCAATACAGAAAATACTCAATATGATTTCAACAGACAATGTAATCACTTTTCTCTGGCAAGCCCTTCCCCCCCTTTTTATGCAATGCAAGGAATGGAAGGAAGCACACAGTTCTCAGAAATGCAATCAACTGTAATTCAGTTCACCCCAGCAAGCTTAAACAACAGAAAACAGATAGGAGTTTTGAAATCACAGGCCCAAACTGCTTTGATATGTGCTGGCAATGAATGAGAAATATGCTAAATTTGCTTTTAATTCCCCTTTAGAGGTTCAGGATGAGTGGTATCTAGTTAATATTAGTCCAGGCTCACACTAGCAATGATGCCGGAATGATTATCAGGTCAAACGAATTTCTAGCAAATGGAAATCAGCATCAGCAGTTTTTTTACATGTGAAGAGATTGCAAATCGCGGCAAAATTCGCGGGTGCGTGTTCCGCGATTGCGGTAAAACTATAAGGGGTAGGGATGTGGTTCTAGGTTCCTAGGAAAGCCTGGGATCTCAGCTTCCAAATAAAAGTTATTGCAAGTCTCTAACCCAAACGGTTGCGGAGATATGAGCAATTTAGTAAAGGTCGTTTTTGGTTTTGTAAATTTTAAACGCACACTTTTTCAAAATGACAAGTGACAAATTTTTGCAGCTAGAATGACAGGTGACAGCTAGGAGGCAGTTCTACTTGGGTTAAATAAATTGAATTAGATGAATTCAACTAAGAGATGTGTTCTGAGTTTGCTAAGTACTCACAAGAGATTTTGAACAGGAAAGCGACTTGTCACGATCTGGTCAACAGTCTGGTCAGGTCTTTCCGGGTTCTGCTCACAGTGCCTGGTCTGGTCTCTCTGCTAGGCACAGCACTGCTTTCTCTCTGGGTTCTGCTCACAGCTAGGCACAGCACTGCTTTCCCTCTGGTCTGGGTTTTGAAGTCTCTAGTTTGGCTTTCAGGAGGTTGATGAATTTGAAGTCTGGATCTCGGGATGTTGTCTGGTCCAGCAAAGTGCGCTGCAGCAAATGGAATTTTAGGTCCCTACCTAAGTTTCAGTGGTCCATTTATATGTTCTCCAAGTGGGTGTGTGTGTCGCATCACTAGCCTTGCCCCTCTCCACTTTCCATTGGTCCAGCTTTCATCCCTTACTTGATTGGGGGAATGAAATGAAGTGTCATCGTGATGAGGTCTGTTTATGATACAGAGAACCCACCCCTTTCAACTTTATACACAATCTATATCTGACCTAAAAACATATTTGCACAGGTACACATTTGATTAAAATCACATATACATGGTGTGGCTGAATTTAGCCATGTCTCTGTCCAAATGTGTTCATCCTCGGAGCTTGCATTCAAAAACGGCCACTTCTAGCACTTATTCATGTGCTGCACAACATTGGATCTTCATTAAATTTTACACAACTGTTCCTCACATATCTACCCACATACCAATGCATTTTCGTTTGTCTAGCTGAAACAGGGAGTCTGTAATATTAATAAACAATGGGGTTTTGCCCCAGAACATCACTCAAATTCGAGTTTGGCCTTGAATGAAAGGTACATTTTCTTAATTAAAGCTCTCAAAGTTATACATTTCTGTCATTTGATTACAAAGAGTTATCAGTGTTTTTGTAAAATATATATTTTCTTTTCAATTCAATCCTCAGAGTGTTGAGGTCCGCCTCCAAGACTTGGGTGGGTCAGTCCTCTGGGCAGGCAGGGCTTTGTTGACATTAAACAGTTCAGAATTAACATATTCCTTTCAGAGGAAAGGGTCCTTTGTGTGGTCTCTGGGAAGCTCCCAGCCAGTCTGCCTTCTATCAATCAAGAGGTCATGTGAGATTCTAACTCCTGGTGTGAAGCTTCTGGAGGTGAGAGGGTTTCCCAGGCTTCAGGCCTCTGGGAACAGCATGTGGCTAATTTTTTAATTAAAATGCAGCCTTTGAAGTCAGCTGAGTCAAATCCCTTTGTACAGCAACTGCACTCAGTTCTCCAGTCAGAGTTTAGACCGCTAGTGCCGCCTAGAGGATTTTGTTGGCACTGCATGCAACTTTGGGATTTTCTTGGATTAATGCATTCTAAACACACACAAAAAGGGTTGAATCTTTAAAGTGGTCCAATGAGTCACGATTTCAGCAACTTTTTGACATCAGTAAAAGTGGATTTTGTCAACAAAGACCTTTCTTTACACTGGTGGGTGGCAAGTTAGGTAACCATTTTGGTGTGCGCACAACTGCGCAGCTGTCCTGGATTCTGGGATGAAATGATGGGCGGCGACAGCGCATCCCCATCTTTACCCACTCCAATTATTTATTTTTGTTCTGGGGCAAAATGATGGGCAGCGACAGCTTAATCCCCATATTTACCCCGTCTAATGATTCCACATGGGTCAAAACAATGGTTTCAGACTACTGTGCGGGTAGTCCAATGGTGGTTTTAGGCAGCGTCCTTCTGTGCCCATAACATCGGCAAAAATGGGTGGCAGCCTATTCTTCCTGCATTTCCCGGTGCATTTTCTGGGAAGCTCTGGTCATCATGATGTTTTCATGTCAGTACTGCACAGTTTTGAGGTAGGGCTAGGATGCATGGGTAAATACATCCCACATTACATATGATTCACAATCGTTGTATTGTCATATACAACACCAATTTGTATCAAAAATAGTCATTTATTATTTTTTAGAACACATTGTTATTAAAACACTTTTTTTCAATTTACTTTTTTATAATTGCACGGGTTCTCCATGCAAAAAAATGTTTACAAACATACATTAATCTAAATGATTTTGAAATTCACAATGCACATCTGATAACATGTAGTAATACAATACAAATTTCATAGGGATCTGAGCATTTGGATTCCCAACGGCCAAATGACCAAAACACCAGTATAACTATTTGGATGAACAACGCCATATCTAGTATTTAGTTGCAAGCAACCCACTAATAAGGGTCCACAATCACATTTGGGCTCACTGCGTCATTGCAGAGCAGTAATATCCATTTGCACATATATCTACCTGGTCCCACCAATAAGGGGCAGTCAGTCCATGGCTGACATGTTTGGCAATTCTCCTTGAGGTGCCATGTCTTTTGCCCTGGTGGTCTTTGCCGTGGCAGTAAAGTGCTTAGTGCAGTTGCCTGAGCACATTTTGCATCCGAGAGGCTCTTGTGTCCCACTGATGCAACACTTTGAAGGGGGGTCCTGCCAATTGTGTTTCCTCCCCCTCGCCCATACCCTGGTCTGCCCAGTCTGCCCTAAAGTCTTCTCTCTCACCAGGAAGGCAGTTTGCCTCCTTTAGCCTCTGCACAACCTGTGCCCCAGTCAGCAACTTCATTATGCCTTCCTCTCATCCCTCATATCCCGCACCACCTCCCCAATTTACCATTCCACATGACGCATTGACTTTCATGTCCCTCGATTCCCTTTTCCGCGCTTACCTTGCCCTCTATGCCTCTCTTCTGTTTAATGAACATGCATGGTGAAGACCCGCAGTACCCCAGCGGCACAGTAAAGCCAAAAGACCCTCTGAACAAGAGTACGAACAGCTTATGTCCGGTATCTGCTAGACGAACATCCTCCAGATCAGGAGGCACAAACATTGCCCGATTAAGACATTGGGCGGTCAAACGTGGCTATGAGGCAGTCGTCAGCCTGGCAAAAGTGCTGCAGTCTGGACTCCTTACACCACTATGTGGCTGCTGGCAGTGATACGGCAACTGGGGGCTGGCCTTGGAAGCAAGACGACACGGAGCAACACAGGTTCGATCCCCGGGTCCACGCTTCGAAACCGTTGGGCATTAAGCGTGTTATAAATAACATATATCATATATCACTCATCATCCCAGGCATCAGAGATGCTAGAAACATTCCCTCATCTTAGCTGTGCATGCATGGCTGAGCATAGCCAGTCCTGTTGCATTCCACAGTGCCTGACCGGTGGGTGGGTTGGGGTCAGCAGCCAAACCCGAGCAGGCCCTTGCACCCGCAAGCACCCTAATGTCTTCACTAAATTGAGCAGGGGCTTCTGCCCCTCGTTTCGTGAGGGCAAACAGAAGCCATGGTGGAGGCAGAGGGACAACCAGCAGACCTGGCAGTAGCTTTTGCCTGTGATCGGGCAATGCTGGAAGAATGCTGGCAGGGTTGGTGTTTGAAGGCAGATGCCTCCTTCCGACAAGCTCTAAATGGAGGTTCAAAGTGCATGTTCTGGGCTGTAAAGCCATCAGTTTGTGAAGAAGCTCAGGAAATGTGTGTTAGTTGTTATGAAAGAATCCTCTTTACTGTACTTTTCCTTCCATTTCTATGGACCCCCAAACCTTTTGCTTTTATATTTGTATCTGACCTGTTCTTTTCACAGTGAAGTGAAGCCTTAAGCTTCTCTGCACTGGCTTTTCCTCATCTGTTATGGGGAAAATGACATGTCCTTCAGGCTGTCAGTATTGGGAAACACTGTTTCCCTTAGTCTAGTTACTTTGTTACTACATTTAGTAACCTTTTACCACTTGTGGTAGTTTTTATCATTGTGCAATGCATCTTACAATGCAGTACAATGGGGGTACGTTTTTTGTTTTGCTCTAGACTAACACTCAGAGGATTTTTGGTTACTCTAGATGTGCTAAATGGACAAACCAGTGGCAGCAGTGACTTTTTAGCATTTTTTGTGCATTTCATTTTAGCCATACTGCGTTTGGCTACTAGTTGTGTCCAGTGGCGGCTGGTGACTTTGAAAGGTGGTGGGGCAGAACTGTTGCGGGACAAATATGTAAGCGAGCGAGCCCGACCCACGTAAAGCAGAGTGCGTGGTGGTTTGCCCCCCAGGAAATTTTGGGAGTTATGGCTTCCAAAATGTACAATTTACTGCCTAACCAACTAAAAGAATTAGGGTTCCGGTATTAATAATGATACTTTATTATCCATTGGCGACAAAGATAAAGCTAATAGCTGCTGATTATAACGAGACGGCCATCCAGCAGCAGGGAGCTTAAACACTAACTGCCCACTGAAAAGCTCTAAACTCTCCTTTGCCAGCAAGGGGATGATCTGGAGGAACCAGTGTTAGAAGGCAATGAAGTGGTAATACCTCTGTGTCTCCCGTGGATAGAGAAAACGCAGCTAGTAATGCCGGCACTGCAAAGGGCACATTTAAAGCCGGAGAAATAAAAAAAACGTTCAAATAAATTGAGAAATATATATATTGCAGTGTTTCAAGATCACAGACTGGCAACATGGGGGCAGTTGATGGGGGACCCTCCTGAGGCTCAGGCACCTTTTATTTGAAAAGGTTGAAAGGCCCCATCACCGTCCCTGGGTGCACCAAGACTAAAGTTATGGGGATGGGAGGTGTGAGGGAGCTGACCCATCAAATGTTGGCAGAGAGACTAGATTCAGAGATTGTGGGAGAGTGGCAAACTTACTTGTGTGGGGTCTTCTAACTTCTTTACACTTTGAATGAGGCTATTCTGGTGCAGCTTCAATGTTATAAGCAATTAAGTCTCTCCTTGTCTGAAACTGCACAAGAACTGCTGTGAGAATGAGCTGTCTTGTCCTCCAACCCTACCCATAAATCGCTCCCCTGACATGCAGGTGCTAACACTTCACGATTTCAATTGCCCAAAAATGTATTTTCTAACAATGAAATGCTCTACATTAGTAGTTGCTGGGCTTTTGTTAATTGTGCAGCCACAGGCCCCGCATATTGTCTTTGTCCTTCCCTGCCACCGCTCTGCATGTCACTCGGGTCAAGTATGGAAAGGAGGGCAAAGCTCCTGCTGTCAGTGTGTCGCAAGCACCCCCCTTATATGGAGGCAGGAATGCGTTCGTATAAACTTTTACTGCTCTACAGTAAAATGATAACGTTTCTCCAGAATGGGCACGCCGATGGCAAGCCATGGCTCTAACAGTCCCTAAGTGTGCAGATTTGCTTGCAATGCCAGGCTGCCTGCCTGCACACACCAGCGCAACTACTGTAGGTAGCTCTGTCAGGGAGAGGGTATTGATTGGGAGCACTGCAAGTGTGGCCCATCAGGGGCTTCACTGATGGAAATGGTGCAGGGGTGCCCATGACCGACAGCACAGATAGGCAATGCTGCTGTCTGAGGCAGAGCATGAAAGGGGCACCACAGCCTTTGTGAATGATAAAAGAGGGTCATTGCTCTGTGAGTCTGTGTGTGTGTTGGGGACAGAGTGGCAGGGTGCGGGATAGCTTTATTCCTCACTTTGCCTTCCATTCCCAAGTGGAGACGCCAGTAGTCCTGTAGTTGCCCCAGGATGGGGCCCTATAATACTATCATGGAGGCTCGCAGTCATTCTTTGAAAAGGAGTTTCTTTTTCGGTGTGGCTACTCAGGCAACAGCAGTGCTGTGACATAAGACACACAATAGACAGTTATATCAGCCCTTCCCGTCTATCCACGTGCACTTGTCTGAGACACTCTGCTCCCATCTCTGGGACAGCACGGGGGAAATTAGCTAGGGCAACCATTGCATCTGGGTGTGGCAGCAGTGCAAACATCCCGCACAACTGCCCTGATTGCAGCCTTTCAAGTCCCGACTCCTGCCTTGTCTGCCCAGTGCCCTTCTTACCTGGTGGGCCGCCCGCTACCACCAAGGCGGGGGCCGCCTGGGCCTACTTTGTTCAGCCCCCCGGTCCGTGCCGTGGATGCCCAAATTGGGGCGAGCGTTGGTGGTAGCGGGCCCCGCTACCACCAAGGCTCGCCTTAAGTAAGTTGACGGCAGCAGGCAGTCACTCAGCTCGGCAGCACTGAACGACGTGTAGGCCTAGCCTAAGCCTACACGTCGTTCAGTGTTGAGTGACTGGGCCTGCCTGCTGGGCCCTGTAGTGGAAAGTGGTCCACATAGTTTGGGCCTGGCGGGGGGGACTCACTCCCGACTCCGAGTCTCCGAGTCCCCGGCCCGGGCCGAAACTAACAGAGAAGTTCTCTGTTAGTTTGGGCCCGGGCCGGGGGCTCGGAGTCGGGACTCGGGAGTGAAAAAACAAGTTACAACAAACGAACGCTGCGCAGTGCGCACAAATTACTTACAGCGGGTCCGCGGCGTCGCTGGTGGGCTGGTGTGGCCTGGTGCTGCAGCAGCACTCCTCTCCGGTGTGCTGATGTTCGGCCGGTGGGGGAATCCGGATTCGAAAAGAAAGGGTCGGGTGTGAAGGCGGCGCAGGCGCACGCACACACCCTGCGCCGCCAGTAGATACAGTATGTCATTGGCTGTTTGCCAGCCAATGACATACTGTATCCATGGCAGGGGAGGGAGGGATTAATAATATAAGTGCGCTGTTTGCGCACTAGCGGGGCCACCCCTGAAGCGCCCCGCCAGGCCTCTAATTAAAGGGGCTACGTAGAGTGCGTGGAGCTACGAGCTCCACGCACTCAACTAAAAAAAAAAAATACTAAATTGGGACGCGCCCCGCTGCCGGGTCGGGCGGCTATACACACACTGCACACTGATTGTTTCCTTGCCACAGCGCCCCCGCGCTGTTGGCAAAAGAAATGCAGCAGCATCTAGGCTAAAAGAGATTCAATCAGAGAAGTTCTCTGATTGAATCTCTTTTAGCTTCTCTCTCTTTTTCTGGGGGGGCGGCGCCCGGCCGCCCTATTATAGCAGCCGCCACTGGTTGTGTCTAATACTGAGATGTGGCCATGCCACAATATTTTTTGCTTGTCCTTTAGCCATCTTGTCTTTAGGCTTGTTCCTAGCCTGTGAGGCCAGGGAATCCTTACATGGACTTGCAGTGCCCGGGAAAGCAGAGGCTCTTGGCAGGCTACTGGAAGGCAATGTGTGATTGCTGCCAAAAAGGAGAATGTGAATGTCTGGTCCCAATCCACAAACTGGTGCCAGTGTGTCTGAGTGGGATGAATCAGATTTGGCGCCAGTGGTCCCGATTGGACCACTGCTGGTGTGTGTGTGGGGAGGGGAGATCTGTCATTGGCTAGTGGGAGCTGCTGCTCTTACCTGGCTTTTAGGATAAGAAGAGGACCCCTGCACCCACTCTAGAGAGATCCTGGAAGAAACTGAAGGAGCCAAGACTCTTGTTCAGCTACAAGACTTGCGAGGAGATTGTGGACCCGTCGGAAGAAGGCTTGGTGACTAACGTCTGCTGCTGCCCTGGTAGAACTCTGTCCTTTATAAGATCTCTAGCAGTCCAGCGAAGGAGCTCGGACCCTTGGAGTGAAGGGTATATCTATTCTCGAGGTCAGCTCAGAGTCCTACAAAGAAGAGTCTCCGGAAGTGCCTCAGGACAACCCCCTGTGGCTGACCAGCTCGGAGTTTGGGCTACTGTGCTGCAGACATCTCTGTTCCGAGTTGAGGCCTGGAACTTGGAGGATCCTCAGCCTGTGCAACAAAACTTATCTTTGCAACATTTTGTGGTCCTAGCTTCAAGAGGACCCAAGATAGGAGGCAAAGTCTGACTGTGACAAGTGAGTCCTTTTGCGTCGGCGTGCACCTGTAGCTATTGTCAAAAAACTGCTTACCTGTGCCCATTACTGACCTGAGAGGGGCGCTGCACCGTCTGCTTTTGCATATCTTCACGGGAAGACCTTGCACCAGCAATAGTGCACAATCAGAAAACTGCTCGAACCTGCAACCCCTGGGAATCAAGGGTTGAGGCTGATGAAGGGAAAAGCAAACTGGGACCTTCTTCATTTGACCTGGCAAGTCCTGTGAAGAATCGGAGTACTGTGGTAACTTGTAGCAATACTTACTTGACCCTAAACTCTTTTTTAAAGGTTTGGTAACTTTTATAAAACATATCTAACACTTTGGATTTGCTATTGCTTGTTCCTGCAAACACTCAGAAAGTTGGGAATATGTTTATTGGTTAGATTAACTTGTCCCCTGACACTTGCAACAGTTCACTGGACAGCAGAGACCCTACCTTCATTTTTCCAGCTTCATAAACTGTGTGGAACTTTTCTGAACTTTTGGGCACAAGGCCCCTTACATCTTAGGGATGTACTTCAGAAGTTAGGGTCGATTCTCTGTGGTCTTGTAGTGCTAATACTAATCTGTACTTTTCTTTTCAGGGGTTTGATATGTATTGTGTCCGGTGTCTAGTCAAAGGATCGATTCTAAAGGGTCGACAGGTCAAAGGATCGACACCAAAGGGTCGACAGGTCAAAGGATCTAATTTTTTATTTTATTTTATATATTTTTTTAGGTTTCGTTTAGGGAAAAAAAGTGGTTTTTAGCAAAAAAAAAGGGGTTGGGGGGACACCCCCAAAAAAACAAAAATGTGAAAAAAAAATAATTCGATCCTTTGACCTGGCGACCCTTTGGTGTCGATCCTTTGACCTGTCGACCCTTTAGATTCGATCCTTTGACTGGCAAACATTTTATCCTACACCAGAAATTGTATATAAATATCAAATGTTTAGTATTGGGTGATACTATTACCATTAGTAGTAATTTCTCACGTTGTTATTTGGCCAAGTAAAGAAGTATGTTTTATACCTGTTTGCCTAAGTGTGTTCCTTGACTATTTCATTGTGTGTGCTCATTGTGAACCCCAGACAAGCTCACCACCTCTTGAGACTTTACCTAGACCCCTCGTCACTGCTACCATGAACTGGTTTGGCTACAGCTCCCAGAGTTGTCCCTGTCACAATATAGGTTGGCCTTCTATACATCTGTCCACCAGGCCAGAGTATAGAAAATCAGTCCTAACATTAGTCATATAGTTAATGATGAGAAATAGTCCTCTTTGGTGAATGCTGCCTTCTCTGTGACAAGGACAAGTTCAAGCTGCTAGCAAAGTCTGTCTCTTCACTATTCCAGACAAGTTTCAGTGTAACATATCCTGTGATGCGGTGAAAAACAGGACTGTAACCATGACTAAATATTCCATCCTAGATACTTGAAAGCCACTCTCTAAAATAGTGTACCAGGGTTATTTGTGGAAGGTAACTAAGATGGAAAAAACGAAAAAAAAAAAAACAATGGACCGGAATCAGAAAAACCCGCAGGTCACAGTATGCAGAGAGAAGATTGCAGATCACATCATGCAACCGTCCAGATGTGTACATAGTTTCCCTGACTCACTGAGTGTTGTGTAGCGGAAGGGGAACGGTGTGTTGTGCAGCACAGCCCACCATGCCTGCTTATTTAATTATCGGGCGCAGGGCCAAGAGTCAAATAAGTATTGCCTCCAGCACCCATATCAGAGGGGGATTTGTCATTCGGAAATCCGCATCCTTAATCATCCCGATCCACTGGGCGTGCATTTCCAACGTCGTCTTAAAGGAATCAAATGTAAAACTTAATAGAAATGCTCATGCTCTGCATGAGGGTTCAACAAAACCCTCCCTGTCTACCAAGCATTTCCCTTAGTGCCGCACCTGGCTGAGGTGGGATCAGGCATAGGAAAGACCTCAAAAGGAGGAAGTGATTTCCTGACTTCAATCAGGGGTGCACTCAGAAATGCTCACAGCACACACCCCTTTGCATGACTCAAAACATAGGTTTTACATCAAAGGCAAAGTAAGTCATCTGTGAATGTACTGATTCTAATAATGAATGGCCACTAATTGAAAAGGCACCTTTTCCCTACTTGTTTGAGCAGTTGTCCCACACAAAAAAGGAACAGTTGTGTTGGGACCATTGAGAGCACATCCTTGGGGGACAAGGGAGAATAGTAGGAGTTTGATGCACAGAAGTGCAACGAGTGGACTGTTGTTTGACAGCAACTGAATGTAAAAATGTGACATTTGTAAGAGGAGAACATTTGGGGGATCACTTTTCAAGTACTGCAGCGCTAACACAGGAATACAAACCGGTTTAGCACCTGTTTTAACACTGCAGGGCCTTTTCAATGTTTTGCAGGCAGGGCTGCAACCTAGAACGGCATGTGACATTGCTGTCTGGCATAGGATGTGCACTGACCCCAGCCAATGATGTTGATGCTGGCGTCAGTGCATTCGCCCCCCAAAGTGCTAAAAGCTGGCAGATTCCATGGGCATCCAGGTTAAATTCCACCCACCACAGCCCCATGGTGGAAGCCATGTAGACTGTCAGGAATTACGAAGTGCAGAAAATGCATAACATCCTGGTTCTGCCAGCTTGTGCGTGCCATGGCAAGTCTCGGGAGGATAGCTCAAGGGCAACATGCTCGCCTTGGAAGCAAGACACCACGGAGCACCACGGGTTCGATCTCCTGGTCCGCGCTTTGAAACCTCTGGCTATAAATAACCTATCATATCATGTTTGCATTTGGGGTGCAAAATACGAGAATTGCTTGGCCCGCCAAGTGCAGCCCGCGTAAGTCACTCAATTTAGACTTTTTAGAACGTGACCCCTATAGAATTGCAATAATCTTAATTTTGAAAACCCACCCAAAGACACAACTATTGCGTTCTCTCCAGCGCAAAGTCAAGATGCGTTTGCAATACTCACAGACAAATCGGCAAAAAGGCAAAGGGTGATTTATTTGAGGCATATCCATCAGTGTCCCCCTAAATTCCGTTAACGAAGTCTTCCCCAGGCATGGGCATGAATGTTCCCTAAGTAATAAGGAAATGTGCCCCCCAATGTGCCCAGGGAACAACTCCGAATTGTACATATTGAACGAGCACGTGCTTGTACTCAATGCGTGGCGGTCTACATTCTGATTTCCGGCCTTCTTGCTCATTTTTGACAGCCCGGATGTTGTCATGATGATTGAAATAGACCAAGCCTGATGAACACCCAGGAACTGTAAATACGATTGGTCTCTGAAAATGTCTGGATGGTGCCGCGCCTGTGCTCTCCTACCAGTATAAACACCAGCTGCTTTTAGTTGTGCATAAGAATCAGCAGATGGGGAGTCGGTGGCACTAAGTGAGTTTTCCCCAACTGTTCTCAGAAGACATACACATGTAATTCTTTATATTTACCGTTCTATGTTGAATTCACAGTATCGGCTGCTCTTTGGCTTCAAGCACTGCTGCTCCATAGTAATTATCTGAGCTAAATGATTCACAGTCAACGGAGGATAGCACAGGGGCTATCCTCCGTTGACTGGGTACAACCCCAAACGGACATAACTGTGCATAACTGAAGATAATGGACCCAAATGAAGCTTGGCCCCAGGTCAGACCAATTAAACACCAGAGGCATGCAAACATATAGCATCAGGTATAGTGCCCTTGCTCCTGCGTGTAAGCAGACTCCAGCTCATAATTAGTCCATTTACAACTTAATAATTAACTGTTCTAGGCAAAGAACGTCCGCTTTTATTATGTAATGTGAAATAGGAACAAACCTAAAACCTCACTGGAAAACCTATGGCCAGTAGCTAATCGTAAGCAGCAGTACAATGGAAATATATGCTGAAAAACCTTGAGTAAAAAGTACCTTTATTAATTTCTTTGGCAAAAGAAGCAAAACACAGTTAGCCAAGGCAAAACAGACCCCCATCCTCCTTGTACCTTCATCAGTAGCAGATAAACATATCAGCTGTGGTATTCCAGAAAATCCCTTTTATAATCCCAATAAAGCAAGCGTTCAATTAGCACTGTGCTTTGTCAGGCTACAACACACGGGTTGACTAATCTCACTGAAGGAAAACCATTTTAAATTGTGGGACATTAAATTCTAGAAAAATCTCAGAGAATACCATTACAAACAATCTTGACTTATGCAAATCTGCATAATGAAGATTGCCCATGCTGAGAGCGCTGGAAAGTCTTGATTCTATTAAAGAAAAGGAGGCGAGCATTATGCTTTTCCTTCTTTATTACTGCAAGTCAGCAATTTCAAAACTTCAACATTTTTCAACTTTTTCAAACACTTTAACTGGCTAAGCATTTTGTTTCTTCTATGTTGAAACCAAAAAAGGTTCGACAGTTCAAGTTCTTTTTTAAAAAGTTTCCTTTAACTACAAATCCCATGAGTCTTTTGCTTTCCTGTAGGCTCTCTCTGAATCCAGCATCCAATCAGGTTCCGACCTCAAGTATATATCCTCTGCATCTATCGTTCTTCTCCTCTTTCTTTGGTGTTAAAGTCTATGTAACTCTTAAGTCGACCGTGACTCTGCCATAAACTCAACTGGAACCCCCTCTCGTAGCTCCCTGCTCTGGCGAAACCTAATAATAAACCACTTGCTCTCGAGCTCACTGTAGTTAGGTTTACTTCTGATCTTCCCCTGAAACCAATAGATACAAATTATAAGGGGGGAGGAGGGGTTTCTCACACAGTTCGGTACATATAATGTCATAGTAATAATGCTTTGCGTGCAATACACAAATATGCATTTCATATCATGTATCCCTCGGTCGGATATAATGCTCGCCTCTTTGTCTTTAATAGAATCAAGACTGTCCAGCGCTCTCAGCATGGGCAATTTTCATTCTATAGCGAGCCAGGAGGCAAGCATTATGCTTGTTCAAAGCTGTTAATCACTGTATTCGCTATCTGAGATATGGGCTTGAAATAGAAAGTCTTAAACGTAGCCTCATTTGACCAATCTGCCGCTTTCATAATATCCTGCAATGGCACGCCTCCTGAAAATGCTCTAGAAGCCATTGCGCCCCTCACTGAGTGTGCTCCAAACTGCAATAAATCAATGCCTGCCCAATGCATTACTTCTCGCACCCATCAGGCTATTGTCGCTCTTGCCACCGCATGAAAAGGTTTCCTGCGCACTATCAAGAGCTGTGTAACCCCTCTCGGCCTAACTGAAGCTGTAGCTGTTTTGCAATCCTTAATGCACTGCGCTACGCATAACTTGATGTTATCGGGGAAGTATGGATAAGATATTATTGTTGAGTTTGACTTCGTTCTGTTTGCTACATTAAATGCTACTCCATCTGGGTAGAACATTTTCCTGTCTATTTCTAAGGCTTTTACATCAGATACTCTTCTGCGCGATATGAGGCACAGTAACATAGCTAGCTTCCCGGATAGCTGAGATCGAGAGAGATCTTTGTTATGTGGCCATGAAAGGAATAAACTAAAGACTGTTTTCACGTCCCACAAAGCTGAATATCTGGGAGCTGGCGGTTTACGCATCTTCATTCCTTTCAATAATCTTAAAATTGTAGGATGTTCTCCCACTGGCTTTCCTTCCACTTTTATGTGGCCGGCTGAGATGGCGGACCTGTACACTCCAATTGTTCTGTAGGCTGCTCCTTCCGCAAATCTTTGAGCTAAGAAGTTCAACACTTGCACTACAGGGGCCAAAACGGGATCTGCATTAACTCCTGTGCAGAAAGTGTTCCACCGCCTCCACACGGCACCATAGCTCCACGAATCTCTGATGCACTTGGCAGCGAACTGCGAAATGCCTGGGAGTTGCCATCTCTGCCCAAAATCCTGCAGGCCATCAAACTCAGTGGTCCTTCAGTACTAGTGGGTGGAACTGCCCGTTCGGCCCCTGCAGAATGTCTACTCTGAGGAATCACTCTCGGAAAATCCATAGAAAGTTCCATCACTACTGGAAACCATGGCTGTGATTTCCATATCAGCACTACTATTACCAGCTCCGCTTGTTCTCTACGGACTTTCGCTAGCGCTCTTGTCAACATTATGAATGGGGGAAAGGCATTGTGGACCGCTGTTAGAAAGCGTGGGCAAAGAAGGGTAATTGGAATGGTGGGAGCCACTTTATGCAACAGATGTCATGTTTGCCCCCATTGCAGGTGTAATTGGTGCAGCACACAGAAAGGAGAGCCAGGGAAAGGACAAAACAGGAAGAAACTACACTTTCCAGCATGCTCAGTCCCCAAGACTAGAGCACCGGCAGCCCAGGAACCTCTGCTTCAAGAATCAGGCACACGGGGCCTATCAAGACTGGAGCCGACACCTAGACTTAAGCGCATGCGCACTGGAACTTCTGCGCATGCGCGAACGCCTCAAACTCGTTCGTGCTCGTACTTTCCTCCAGGCGGACGCTTTGCTGACGATCTCCGGCTGAAGCATCTTACGCGGGGCCAGACCTCGCCTGCACTTGCCAGTTGCGGCCCGCGAGACTAAAGATAAGTAATGTAACTCCGAGTCACAGCGATCGGAGCCTGCAGTGCATGAATCAGTGTGGGAGGGACCCCGGTTACCCCGCATGACACTTGGGAGATCAGAGGGAGTTCTCGCATGAGGGATACTCGGTGCCAATAAAACTAACCGCATGTGACGCAGCACGCTCAGCGTGCATTTATGTTAATGTGACTGTCGTGTGCTTAAGAAGGTGCATGGTAGAAAGGCCATACTAACTGTTTCCTTCTTGGCAGGCATTAACGCCGCTTCTGGCACCCCGAGGCTGCAAGGCCCCATCCTCCGAACATTGCCACTAACCATATGGACACGAACATCCAGAGATAAGTGTTACCTTTTGTTTATGTGTTATATGTTTGGTGAAGCTCTGTGCGCAATGCTATTTTACAGTTATATTAATGCTATGGTGTAGTAGATGTGAATACTGTGTTACGCTTGTAGGTGCAAACTGTGAAGGGGCAACTCGGTGCAGTCTATAACTGGGTACAGTGCCTTAGACATTACAGGTGTGAACATTGCATAGTATAAAGTAACAGGCAAGGGGAAAACTCAGTGCTGATGCCCAACTGAGTGCTGAACCTCAACCAATGTAAGAATGGTATGTAACTGTAAGAGTTTGTAGAAAGGCTCTCAGGACAAGAGCCCTGGAGCATGTTTCCCTAAAAATCCCCCTACCTTTCCCTAATCAATCTCCTAACCCTCTACCCGGTGATCCTCTCTTCTCGAAACCTATCCAAAACAAGGACCCTAACCCTCTTTGCCCCGGGGGGTCACGGTGGCCTGTGCTTTGTAGGGAGGTAGGTGTTTGTGCTGCTTCTGTGCCGAGGACCAACAACAGAACCTGACAACCGCTCCTGCCCAGTTCTGTAGAAATGCGTCCGTCCCAGCTGCAGCTGGGTGTATCCTCCAGCTGAAGAATTTCAGAACTTGGGCGTTCAGTCTGGACGCAAACAGATCTGTGTCTAGAGGGCCCCATAATTCTTGGAATCTCTGGAACACATCAGTCAGGAGTCTCCAGTCACTGGAGTCTACCAAATAGCTCAAATTCCAGTCCGCTATGGTGTTCTGACTACCTGGCAAATACTCTGCTGATACTGATATCCGATGATCGAGGCAGAAATGCCAAAAATCCTTTGCCAATTCGGCCAAAATCCTGGAGGAGGTACCTCCCAGTTTGTTGATGTATCGGACTGCCGAAATGTTGTCCATTTTGAGCAGTACGGAGCATCTCACTCGATCTTTGGTAAAGGCTTGAACAGCGAAGGACCCCGCTAGGAGTTCCAGGCAGTTTATGTGCTGGGACAATTCTTCTTTGGACCATTTCCCTCCTGTTTCCAAGGATCCGCAGCATGCTCCCCACCTGGCTCTGCTCACATCTGACTCGATCACAAGGTCCGGGGTGTCTCCTAAGATGGCCCTGCCGTTCCAGGCTTCCATGTTGTCCAACCACCAATGGATTTTGGTGATAGCCTCCTGATCCAACGTTACTAGTTGGTGATAGCCTAAACCTCCTTTGAGGTGACGTATCTTCAGCCTCTGAAGAGCTCTGTAATGCAAGGGCCCCGGAAATATAGCCTGTATGAATGCCGCTATCAATTCTACTAAACGGACTAGGCTGTGAAGGGAAACTACTTTCTTCGCTGCTGTAGCTCAGAGCTCCTTCTTTATCCCTTTTATCTTCGCTGGCGGGAGCTCTAAGGTGGCTTTCCTGGTATCTATCATGAAGCCCAAGAATTCCATCCTCTGAGAGGGCTGTAGGTTGGACTTCTCCTCGTTCACGATGAATCCGAGTGAGGACATGAGTCAACATACCCAAGACGCCTGCTCTTGCAAACTTGTGGCGTCTTGTCCTAGAATAAGGATATCGTCCAGGTAAAGGATCATCCTGATTCCAATCTCTCGAATAGCTGCTGCTACTGGACGCATGATCTTTGTAAAAGCCCAAGGAGCTGATGCCAGTCCAAATGGGAGACATGTGAACCTCCACACTTCCGCTCCCCAACGGAAGCAGAGATATCTCCGGTGCTGTACTGCGACTGGATGGTAAGGTAAGCGTCTTTTAGATCTAGTCTCACTAACCAGTCTCCTGTTCCGAGCAGGCCTCGTAGAAGGTGTATGCCTTCCATCTTGAAGTGGCGATGTACTACCCACTCGTTGAGACTTTTTAGGTTGATAACTGGCCTCACTTTCTCCCTTCTGCGCACCAAGAACATATTGCTGAGGAAACCTACTTCCTCTGTGAGGTCTATCTCTATTGTTTTCTTGTCTGCTAACCCGCGTAACTCGGCAAATAACTGCTGTTGCTCTTCTAGCGGTATATGAATTGTCGCTGGTTCTCGCGCTTGCGCAGGAGTGCCTACGAATTCTAAGCGCATCCCTGTTATCGCTTGCAGAACCCAAGCATCGCTTGACAATTTTCAACCTGTATTCAAAAACCAGCGCATCCTGCCTCTGATCATAGGAAGGAGAGGCGTGTGAACACTCACCGCGCGGTGCATTGGCTTGTCTGTAGGCTCCCCTGTTTCTGCGATTCCTAGGGAAGCGAGCTCTGGACGGGAAGAAGTTGCCTTGCTGACGATTCTCCTAGTATTGGGCTCTGTTATTTGGAGGTCTTAAAAATTGTCCAAATCGACTGGACACCCGACCTCTCTGCCGTCCGGTCCCAGCAAAAACCCGACCTGTGAATATTCATCTAATAGAGTTCTGCGCTTTCTTTAGTACCGAGTAAGTTCCCACAAACTGGGACATTTCCTATGCCAATGTGTCGCCGAACAGTAGACCTTTTGCTTCGCCACCTGCTTCGTATGAGGCGAGGTCACTCAACTTGCTGTCTATCTTCAGCAATACTCTCCGGCGTCTCTCGGCTGAGAGAGCGCAATTAGCATTGCCTAGAAAGCAAACGGCTCTCTGTGCCCAGTTACCTAGGGCCACTGCGTCTACTGGTTTCCCAGTGTCTGAAGCCTTCTCCGCCAGAAGCATTATTTTGGCAAGCGGCCCTACCAGATCGAGAACTCTGTCCTGGTACCCTCGCCAGGATCGGTCTACTCCTTTCCTTATGTCTTTTGT
The DNA here is from genome assembly GCF_040938575.1 of Ambystoma mexicanum. Classification (NCBI taxonomy): domain Eukaryota; kingdom Metazoa; phylum Chordata; class Amphibia; order Caudata; family Ambystomatidae; genus Ambystoma; species Ambystoma mexicanum. Next base: position 240,011,841 of record NC_090936.1, on the reverse strand, counting down.
TACCTTAGTGACAAACGTTACCATCTTGGGGTCCAGCTCCGGGGTGTCTGTGACTTTCCCTGGTAGGAGTGGGCGAGGGCATTCCGCTTTCATCTTTGCCCTTACTTCTCTGTCCCACGGCTTTCTTATGCGTGCGCCATATATTGAGCCACTCTCGGCGACGGCACCCATTCCGAGGATCTAGGATGTGCAATGGCATCCGGGTAAAACATGTCTAGAATGCTCTCTTCCTCCTTTGCTAGAGGGTGTGTAGCCTGCTTTGGCTGAGGCATTATAATGTCTTCTTCGCCTTCATCGTCCGGCGAATAACCTGGATTCTCCTCATCACCTTCATTATCCATCACTGGGGCAGGGGCTCGAGAGTCTGGCACCACCGCCCTCATCATAAAGGCTTTTTTAAGCCTGCTCACTGGGTCGGAAGACTCTTGAGGTGTTGAGTCCACCCCTTGAGATGCGCTCGGCGGCGTCAAAGAGGTGGTCCTCTTCTGAGCCTTCTTACTGCCCTGTTCTACCCCTGTATTGCGGTGTCTGCCTGATGTTCCCTCCCCCGGGCTCAAAGCCCTCTTACTTCTGGGTGTCTTGTCCTCTGCCTTCTGTTTGTACAGGATGGCTTCAAGGTGATCTAGCCTCTGTGTAAGGGGCATCATGCCTTGTGACACTGCTTGTGATAGAGAATCACCCAGAACCTTTTTAAAACTGAGTGAGAGGTCCTCCTCTGGGACATGATGATCTTCCCACGCCTCAGCACTCCACTCAAGAGATGTACTGCGTGAGGCTGTGTGGCTATATTGTGCCATTTTCAATCTTGAGCCTAAAGGCTGTTAGGGGGAACACAGGCTTATGCCCACACGCAGTGTATTCCACGTTTGAATTGTATATATATATTTTTTTATATGAATGCTATCTGTCGCCGTGGAAAGAAGTATTCAGCCTCTTCAAACGCTGTTTAAACGAGCGTGAACGAAATCTCACTGCTGAGATATGTTGTGTTGTGTGAAGCAAGGGAATTCCATGCTGGTGTCGCAGGGTCCTAAAGCCCTTCGCGTGCCAAGCCTGCAAGGGAATCCCTCTGTTGGCGTATGCGCGGACTGCGCGCGACGCCTTCAAATGTGAGGGGACTCCCTCACACAGCGCTTGCGGGGTCCTAAAGCCCTTGTGCGCCAAGTGCAGATCGAGGAGGGAAACTCCTTCGGCATTGCTGAGGGAGAAGGAGGTTTCGGATGCCTCTCACGGGTGTGTTCGCCCGTGGCTCCGGCTCCTGCCTTCTCAAAATAGAGAAAAAATTATATGACGAGAAAAAAGTAACTTGTTACAAACACAATCCACTTAACATTATATCTTCGTGTAAATGCTGGTCTACGCTCATTGTAAAAAACATAAAGGCACTTAACTGACTCGGCAGCAACAAAGAAAGAGGAGAAGGACTATAGATGTAGAGGATATATACTTGAGGTCGGAACCTGATTGGATGCTGGATTCAGAGAGAGCCTACAGGAAAGCAAAAGACTCATGGGATTTGTAGTTAAAGGAAACTTTTTTAAAAAGAACTTGAACTGTCGAACCTATTTTGGTTTCAACATAGAAGAAACAAAATGCTTAGCCAGTTAAAGTGTTTAAAAAAGTTGAAAATGTTGAAGTTTTGAAATTGCTGACTTGGAGTAATAAAGAACGAAAAGCATAATGCTTGCCTCCTGTCTCGCTATAGAATCACCGCACTGTTAACATTACCTCGTCATGCACCTTACATTTGGAATGGCAAAGTGAAGAATGCCTCCCTAATGGTGTCCATGACCTGAACAATGAACTCAGAATAAACAATGACAGGATTGGGCATCCTTACCCAAGAAGAAAGATCAAAGTACAAACTCAATGGGAAACCATGTGAGGACTCACAAAGTCCAAACTCCTTGCCTAAATACCTGCAACTCTTGCCAAACTGTTTTTTTTAGAGACCAGTTCTTGAGATTTCGCTTAAATCTATTCCCTACTAGAGAGATACTAAGGTTGAGGAAAACTGAAATGGGGAACAGTGACATGTTGATTATGTCAAGTGTACCTTTCAATTGAAACCTTGAAACATCTGGCAATGACCTGCTGTAAGGATATTTGGCGTGTTACAGCACAGAGTACAGCACTACTGCACAGGTAGCAATTATTTTTTTGATGCAGCACCAAATGCCTATGGTGCATTGCTATATGTGTTACCAGATTAACAAGAAAAGACAGGCTATTCAGTCAAAAACGATTTTAACATATAAGATGCAAATCTATTTTTACAGTTAAAAGCACACGTGCACATTCAAAAATGCACACTATTTTTCACCTGAAATGCCTATGGTGCGAGAGACACATTTGAAAATAATAACTAACATTACTTATAACTAACCTGACTAATGAAACATAATACACTAATAAAAATGTGTCTCCACTGCAGAATTAGGCATATTCTGAAAGTGAACTTTTAAACGCACATCCATTTTTGTTTCTTCTCTGCTGCCCTGTCCACATAATTACAGGAAGCAAAAGAGCTCGAAAGAACAGGAAATCAGTTGGTTACAAAGTATTACTATAAAAATGAGCCATTGTGTAGAGAAGGAGGAGATGGCATGATTGATTCTGATTGGAGCAGCGTCATAGCAAGTATCATGCTAGAGGGAGTGATCAGAGTTTTGCTGGGGGGAGTTGGGGGAGAGAGAAGGACAGTCAAGATTTGGCAGAGCTGGGAGAAAGACCTTTTCCTGGTTGGAGCATTCCCATCTGCAAAAGCTGAGAATTCCAGGCAATGACCCCGGTTTGAGAAGGCAGGTGTTCCTTTTTACTGGGGTTAATCTTCAAGGGAGCCACATTCAGAAAGAGAACAGCCAAAGAAAACTCTGAACAGATAAGGTAATTACATAAGTGTGGGAGCTGAGTGTGTACGAGACGATAATGTTCAGTCAGAGTAGGAGAGGAGATTCCGGTGCCTTAATCACACGTTAATGTTGCAAATAGTGTTCTGTTCTCCGCCAAGTTTTTTTTCAGAGTATTACAGACAATGCTGTTAATGTGCTGTTTTATTTATTTCTGTAAAGAGTGAGATCGTGTTTAAATGCAACTTTTATAATACAGAAAAATACTTGAAAGCAGACAGGTGGTGTGTCTTCTATTTACCAATACAGTGCTGGTGATGAGGGGAGATTTTTAAACAATACAATTGTCATTTTAAGACAGATGTGTGCATGACATATTCAGTATGGAGAGTTGAGAGTGATTGTTTGTAGCATAGCTCGTTGGAGGTACATGAGCCAATGGGAAGAGAGACTCTCTGAACATAGTTCTCTACCGTATATAAGGTAGTGGAAATTACCACAAAATTACCACATATAGCTCTCTGTCGTAAATAAGTCAGTGAGATCGCCCATGGTGGCACACTAACACTAACACTGAAAATGTGGTATTCCTAAAATGTAGGTCTGAGGTCTCTCTAGTGATTACACGAAAAATCTAAGCAAAGATAAGGGATTCTGGACATTGGGGCCACAAATAAAACAAGGGAATTATGCTCACCAAAATACCACCAACCACGTATACCAAATATGCATGTCTAGGTGCTGAAATAATGCATGTCCACTGTATTATTGTTGCACATGGCCAAATCTGAATACAAAGAGTGATTATTGCTAAGTTACTTTTCGGCGATAATAAAATACCGTCAGGCCCCAAATCTCCACAAAATACCCTACACTGCCCAGCCATAAATGAGCTGAGAGTGAGACTTATGACTGAGGTGACCATAGAATACGGCCGTAGATCAGTGGATGAATGGTGGAGAGTTCTTTTGGCCGGAGAGAAGGTTCTTATACGGCTGGTACTGGTTAGACTTCTTATCACGATCTTTAAGAGGATTGCAGCTACAAACACACATTCATTCGATCTATTTGACTGAAACTTAGTTGCTGATGGATGACATATTGGACTCTTTTCGTCTTCTTTTATGTTTTCCTTTTCTATTTTAAAATGCTCTTAACTGGAGGTAATTGAATGGCTGAATGGCTAAAGGTTGTCTATTATGTGTAACCATGTAAACCAAAATGAAAACACAATCACAGGCATTTATGTTTAATATTCAACCCACATGATACTGCTGCCCTGATTTCTCTTAAGCACTTGCTCTATTTGGCCGCCAATACAAGCCAGGGCACAGGGCGGTACAGAAGGCCTTTTAACACAAAAACCGATGGACGGATAGTCTGAAGCGAGACCTGCATAGTTGCTCAATGCGACACTGATGAGATGCCTCCTTTGCCTTCCACAGATCTTCGTGCTCTGTAGGTCTGGAGCGCAGCTCTTACAAAAGAAAATAATCTCGCACACAATTATGTTCCAGGAAGGTTGGAAGGATGACTCAGCACTGCAAGGTTTCAAACGTGCAACCTGCACATTAAATACAGATTTGGAAACATGTTTTCAACCCCATCAGTATATTCTTTTTCTTTTATTTCCTGTACTAACTGATTCCAGAGCGGTCTAATGCACTCACCACTGAGCTAGACATTTCCCCCCCGGATGTTTTGCCAGTTAATGACTTTTGCACTTAAAACAAATATTATATTTTTCCTTTGTAAACATTCATAGCCTGAAACATATATACATTGTTTGTGATCAAGCAGATTTCTGTAAAAAAAGAAAAAATAACACAGAAGATAGAAAAGCAGGCCTGGCCAACCCCACACCTGAATTCTATACTAACTTGTAGAGCTGCATGGAGACATCCCGATTAACTGAATCACTTCAGTTGCTGCATTTGCAAGATCACCATAGTAACCAGACAGCAAACCCTTCACAAGAGCAGACAGCTCTGACAGCACACACAGACAGCACACACATTCCCTGTTCCTAGGAACTTCATCTCATTCATGGAGCACTAAAGTGATTATAAAACCAGCTCCCTCGTGTTACCGACTCCGACCTGAAACCAACTGTAGAGGAATACAGGTACAGCAAACGTGTGTGGGTGGGACAGATGCAACATTTCCAGTAAACCATTAAGTCTGCCAGCTAGAAAGGTTTGAGAGTTTGTCTGTTCCGGGTATGCTTGCAATCAACACTACAGACCCTCCAAGGTCTGGGAGCAGCTTCATTGCTCACCTTTGATAAACAAGAAACGTAGGATAGGAACGGATATATATTCTTTGAGAAATTCTAAATTACTGGTATGCCCAGCAATGCCGGTCTCTCAGTAGGAAAGTGATCTATACGAATCTCAAGAAAACAGGTGAGCCCAGCAGTGCCTGTTTTTGAGTGAAAAAGGGATTTACAAGATCTATTTGTAGTACAGGAGAACCTGTTTGTCCAGCAGTACTTGTTTCAAAGTAACTATTGCAACATAAACCTACCGAGAGTAGCACTGAAATGCAATTGGGGGGTGGGTGGTTAGAGGCGCAGAGGGAATTCTCTACTTACAGCAATTGGATACCCTTGAATACACCCGATGGATAAAAGACCCAACACATAGGGATGGTCACACGATTGACTGGGTTCTTAGGCATCGGCTCAAGGTCTTAAATCCAGTATACTTGCTCTGTCCATGGTCAGATCACCTTATGGTTAACTTCACAGTATGCCTTCCTGATGCACCCGCTTAGACAAACTGCCTAGAATTCTTAAAAAATGCTGTAACCCTAGGAATGTCTCCTAATACATCTATTTCACTCCTTAAATCTAAATTGCTGCCTCCTGACTCATTTGAACATGTTACACCAATAGTCACTCATTTAACATCTGCTATTTCCTCTGTAATCGAGGTGCTAACCCCAGAAAAAAACAATCATCAAACACGATACTCTAAAAAACACCTGGTTTAATGACAACGTTCTTGAATCCAGATTGTTAAGGAGGACACTCGAGAGAAATCCATCACCCAAAGCTCTCTCTAATTATAAAACTGCTGTGAAGAACTTCAAGAATGTTATTATTGAGGAAATATTGAAACACTATACCACACGAATACGAGCGCCAAATCAAGATCTGGTGAACTGTTTAAAGTTCTAAAGGAAATGGAGGGCAAAAGCACTGACACTCATAACATCAAGCGAGACTCTGCCTGGTGTCAAATGATTCAAGAGGATTCTCTAATAGAATTCTTGCCCATCAAAAAGCCATCTGGATAAAACAACTATGTTCTAACATCTCGTTGCAAGATGGATCGGTATTAGATGTTCCCACAACCGGTTCATTAACATCTGAGTTGACGTGCAAACAAGGCTCTGAGGCAGAGATTCTTAAGATAGTTAACTATTTAATACCTACATTCTGCAGGGGTGACATATCCCCTGCAAGTATTATCAAGGGATCTCTTGCATTGCTGATTCCATGAATTGCTAGGATGGTTAATCTATCTTTCAATGAGGATGTGGTTCCATCTTCTCTCAAGGAATTATGGATAACCCCTCTTCTGAAAAAGAGTTATATCGATCCTTCCTTAGCCAAGAATTACCATCCAATAACCAATGTCACATTCCTGCTTCAGTTCCTGGACACAGTGGCCTATCTTCAATTCCAGAAAATTTCTTGGAAAAACCAACATCTTGGGCATCTATCAGTCCAGATTTAGAGCATGCACAGGACAGAAAGAGGCTTCTTGGACCTTAAAACCAACTTACATAGTATTGTAGAAAAAGGGCAACCAGCATTGCTTATGCTCTTGGATCTGTCTGTGGCCTTCGAACTGGATGACCATTCCATTCTTGTTGACAGGTTGAAGGGCTTGGTGGGTTGCTCCAATAAGGCATTGTATTCGATAGCATCCTTTCTTGGCCCTCGGGTGTCAAGAGTAGCAGTGGAAGATGCTCAATATTCCCCTGACTATATCAACGCTGGAGTCCCACAGGGATCTTGTATTTCACCCCCACTTTTCAACATCTACATATGACCATTGTGTGACTTTATTGGACCATCTGGACACCTGACATACAAACAATGTGGACAACACCCAAGTGGTCTTTGAGCTGTCTGGCAACTATGTACTAGATTCTGAAGCCCTTAATAGTGTGTACACAGCAATATAGTCATGGTTGATTTCTAATTAATTGGCTCTAAATGATAACAAGACAGTTGCTACTGCTCATCGACTTAATACACTTGATGCTTCTTACAAGAGCTTCAACATTGCAAATAGCCAGATTCTGGTCTCAGACTGCATCAAAACGCTGGGCGTTCACCTTGACGCGGAACTGAGTATTAAGGCCCATGTATCTGACACCTGGTCACCCTGTGGTTATGTGGTTAGGCTCCTGAGCCAAATCAGGCCTTATATTTCGCTTGAGAATAGATCCATTCTTGCCTCGGCTCTGGTGAACTCAAGGCTTTACCATTTTAATAGCCTCCTGTCAGGGAGGACACAACCCAATCTTCAGTCCCTGCAGACAGCCCAGAATAGTGCAGTACATGCAGTTTTTTGACTATGTAGACCGGATCATATTACTGATTCTAGAAAGCCATTGCATTGGTTACCTGCCAAACACAGGATCTCCTACAAGATCCTAGCACTGCCCTACAAGTGCTGGACATCCACTGTCCCTCTGCATCTGGTGAATCAACTGATTGTCGACCTTCCATCTCGATTTCTTCGTTCCAGCGATAACCATACATTTGAACAGTCTCGTTTTAAACTGGCTAAGTTTGGTGTAAGCAGCTTCTCAGTTCAGGCCCCCAGAGAATGGATGGCTCTCTCTGTCAGCTTTTAAGGGGGCAGTAAAACATATTTGTTTAACCAGAAAATTGGTTAGTGTATCAGGACTCTTCTCGGCTCCCCTGTTTTTTTGATTCTGACTTTATCTGTCTGTCTTGCCCTTGTTGTTTGTGTGCCCTGAAGCCTTCGGACATGACGTGTGCAGTAAATAAATAAATAAATAAATAAATAAATAAATAAATAAATAAATAAATAAATAAAGAGTTCTCCAGCAAACCCATTTTTCCAGAAAGTTCACAGAAAGCAGTGGTGGCTGTACCACACTTCTCACACACAGATCCTGCTTAGCAAAAATATACAGGATATTTATTCGAAAGAGCAATATCTGACAAGCACAGAGGAGCCCTCAATACTCCTAAGAGCCAACCATACCCAAGTGCATATTGCAACTACTGCGCTGACCCAGAAGGCCAGGGACTATCGGGGAGAAGACATCATTGCAATAGAAAACTATGCACAGGCATTTTCAGAAAGCATAATACTACTTACCAATGGCATGCTGGAGATGGGCCTCATGTGACCCTGCCTCTAACAGAGAAAGACAAAACGGGAAGTCTTGGGGAGTCAGAGGTTCTTATATATCTAGGTTAAGGGAGCAGTTAAAAAGGGGAAAAATAAAATATTATTTTAAAAGGCTTGTGAAGCCCCTGTATTTTGAGTTAGGACTCTGCAGTATTCTGCTCTGCAGATGGGTAGTTATCTGTATCTCAGAATGTTGATGTGTGCTTCTGGAATGTGGAGTGTTGGCCTTTGGGGTGTTCCAGAAAGTGGCAGTTAGTCTTGAGCTAGCTTGCTGCTGGAGGCCAGTGGTTTCACAAATAGGTGTTTAGTTACCTGTACTTGGCACAATAAAGGCACTTACTATACGTCTGAGCTGGGAAGGACCCTACATCAGACTCCCCTCAGAATAAAGACTGCGACGAGGAAGACGAACGAGGAGCTCATGTTGGTTTTCCCCATAACAGACTATGGCATAGTACTACAAGAAGACATGGTCATGCGGACTGCCAGGTTTCACTGATGTTGTTGCGTTTTCCCCTCCCTCTGCTCCGCACTCAATCCCCCCCAGACGCGAATACACACTTCAGTCACAGATGCAGACTCCTAGTAGTCATTCAGACACATCCACCTCTGCACAGATGTACACCGACGGACGAAGCCTTGCATGCACACATACATACACACAAGGGAATTCTACACGCACCTGCTTGCGCCAACACAGGTCTTGCCACACACGTTGTTGACCTGGAAGGCTGGCCCCACGCCTCTATCGTCCACGTGTCGGCATCACCCACGCACATATGAGGCCGTGGGTCGGATTTCCTAAACCCTGCTAGCTTCCTGCTGTATTGTTACATACACAATGGCTTCTACGTGGAGCCGTTCAGGCTGTGCTGTCAGAATTAGGTCATTTGTGGAGCGAGGCATGTGCCGCTGCCGGGAGGCAGCCAAGTCTCCCCTCGGCAGCTCGAGGTCCCACCCTGACTGCCTATGCACTGCCTATGCACTAGGGGAACGATGGAAGCTTAGAAGCTGAATCTAAATGTACCCCTCTTCACCTAATACGGAGGGCTAGGGGGAGGGCAGCTCCAGTCCACCCCAATACACAAGCCACCACTGTCAAGTGGTCCTATGCTATGATTGACAGCCGGTGCCAGTACCGAATTTCATCTTGTCAGCTGGAACTGAAATGCCTTTTTTATTTTATTGATTATTTATATTGTAAAAAGGCAACCAAAGTGCAAAGCTGAGAACTAATACCAAATGTACATATATATTTCTAGTGAATTAGATTTCCGGAGCGAGATTCAACATCTGTCTTGAAAATTAAAAAAAATATATATTTTTCCAGCAACGCCATGCTTTGTGCCAAGAATCTCTTTTCTTCTCAAGCAAGGTGGGCAGCTCCTCTGCTCCCCAATTCACAATCTGCCACTATCAATAGGCCCTATGCTATGCCCGACAGCCTGTGCCAGTCCCGAATTCCACTTTAATCTGCTGGACAATGTATGCCTTTTATACATTGTAAAAAAGCAATAGAAGTGCAAAGCTGAAAACGTATTAAAAAATACTTATGTATTGCTAGTGGAGACATCTGGAACAAGCATCGAGGCCAGGTGTTAGGCTAGGAATCCCCCACTCTAGAAATGTATTTATATTATTTGACATTTTCAACGCTGGCACTCACTCACACTCGAACATTTAAAATAAAAAATATGTTTCTAGAGAAGCACCGTTTTTATGTGACTCTTGCCTGTGTGCAAATGTGTTTCTTTCATTTCCAGCAAGGAATGATTTGTATCCCAATCCTCGCCCATGGTTCAAGTATTTGTTTCTCTCTTTCTAGTGCAGCCTGCCCATTATAAAATGTGTGGTGCTGGGCCCTAGTATTAGAGAGTATTTTTACTATTTCTATTATATGGTTCTTGAGGAATTTCGGATCCCAACGTAAGTTTGTAGTGGAGTTTGGGATTTCGGAGTGGCCCACAAATATTAACAGTTCACCCGAATTTTGCATGTGGTAATATTCTGGGTAATGTTCTTAAATGTTTACACAGAACCGGTAATGAGTACAAACAAAAAAGAACCGAGAAACCAATCTGCGTTCCGTATGCCAATAGGGGCTAAATGTCTCTGCCCATACAAATAAGGGCTAACAATGTAATGGAGCAGTTCATGGATGTATACATTTGGACTATAAAGGCAGCCAGACAGCGGCAAGTGGGTGCTCATGTACAGGGTGGGAGCTGAGCTTTGGGTTGGGGTGGCTGGGGGAGATGTTGAGAGTCTTTTCCCCCATGGAGGATCCTCATGCATCAGTGCCGACAATTCCTCACTGCTTTTTGGTTCAAGAGGACCGTGAAAAATGTACTTTTGCCTTGCATAAGTACAAGGACGAATAGAGCATAAGGCACCTACTCGGCCCTCACAGTTCTACAAAGCAAGAGGAAACCGAATCATAAAGGTAAAACAGGCAGAGTTAAGAGGTATACCGCCTTTGCCTTTTTCGGTAAGATTGGCCGAGGGAAGGCCAAGAGGGGTGTGAATGTGAAACAGTAGCTTTTCAAACAGCCCAAAAACAGGGATGCCCAAGCCAGGTTCTATACAAATATATTTACTTTATGTAAACACACCAAATGCAAGAGTAACTAAAAAGAAAACTTTGGGAAGTTAAAGCCTTACAAATTCCGGGCAATAGAATGTTAGTGATGATTGCGTCTATGGGCATCTTGCAACCCTACCTTATTTGTAGAGGGGCAGGTGGCCGCATTTTCCCTAACTCCTGCCCCTTCACCACCGTCATATTGGAACAGTAGGAGAAGAGCCCTATATGGGACTCCATGAGTTGTCCAGATACCGCATTGAATATACGCAAGGCAATATGCACTCCGACAACCGTATTAAATGTATCCTTGCAGCGAAAGAGTGGATGGATATTGTGTGGAAGGATTTTAGTATGCACCACTGGACTTCATGGCACTGAGTGAAATCTGATGAGGACAGAGTGATGTCATGAAGGAGATGTGTGAAGACTTACTGAAACAATATGAAAATACTTAAGTGTGACGATGTAACTGAAGCAACAACTTAAACATGTATGAAATAAAAAAGTAATCATGTATACAAAAGAAGATGAAGTAACCTGCTGACAAATAATTGTAAATACGCAGTAAACCACGGTAGAGAAGACATATAGAAGCTTGCTATAGAGGAATATATAACGTGGCTAGGGCAACCATAAATGGAAAATGGATGCTGGCTCGTGCTAAGACTCAATCCAGCTACCTCAGAGACACCAGGGTTGCAGAGTCAGGAGATGCTGCAAAAGAGCTTTGTGTGGAAAATGAAGAGGAGCCTATGTTGGCCTGGGATCAAGGATGCTATTTTTAAGGAATAAATAGCTGCAAGGCTCAAAGGGAGGCAGGTGGATAAGCCATGGGAATGAAACATATTTCTCTTAGATTATGGAAGAAGAAAACATTTGCAAGATGCAAATACTGGTCAATTAAGTCTATACGAGATAGATTGAGCAAGTCTCTAGAGGCCAAGAGGAGCAATGACACCCAGTATAATTGAATCAATTAGCAGTAAATACGAGGTTGAAATTGACACATTGTGATCTCTTGACACATGATTCAGAAGTAAAAAACAAGGGCTATTCATTAAGTTGTGGATGAAGATAGTGATGTGATTACACTCCCTTGGATGTCCCCGAACAGAGAACAGAGAGCTAGTAGCTACAATGTCATCTACAAACGGGAAACTTTGGCTCATGGTCAGACTGATTAAAGATGATGGACTAATTGGGAAAGAGGGGAGTAATCTGTCGCGACTCAAGAACCCAGGTTTCGTTTTGCTTACGTGCTGCTAGCCGAGCCGAAAGACCAAGGTTGTGTGGGAATGTAAATCAATCAGTGGGTTTATGGGGCAACCTGATGCACAATGTTATAGTTTGAGACGTGCCTTTCAGATAAGAGGTAGCCAATGGCGTGCTAACCCCTATGTATTCGATAAGTAGATATGGTGCCCTAACCAATCCCTCCCGTCAATAGGCTTAGCAGTTTTCCACATAGGATACTGTCATAGATGAAGCATTTTGGGGTGCAAAACATCTGTGTAATCAAGTTTGTGTGTGAGTGTGCAAGCATCAGTCCAATGTCTGCAAGTTTGCCCTGCTTTATTAAATTGAGATTAAAGTAGTACTTTGTCATATTCTTTTCCTCTGTCCAGTTATTTGGTTTGAGATCTTTATTAGTAATCCCATATTGCACAAGAGACGCTTCCAGGTGCTAGAGCACATACTTATGGTGACCAACTAGCAGACCGATGGGAAATCAATAGGGTGTGTTTCAATTTATTGAATTTAAGTGCAGATAGTAGGGGCTTTTCTAATTCATCTGGTTGCTCCGTTTGTAAATTCCAACTAGAAGCCACTTTTACATGTTGTGGTGTGCGGCCCACTGTACTTGTCTATCCGCCAGTGCATAATTCTGCTCATCCTTTGACAGCTAAATAATACCCAGTGTGTTTCCTGCTCTTTTTGATTTATTACAGGTAGATTCATCATATGTGGCATGGGCAAAGCTCTCTTATTTGGAGGGAGCATGCGACTGAGAAAAATATATATGGCCCAGACTGCTGCACTTAATGAGCCAGGCCCCCTCTCAATTTAGATATGGAGTGGTGTTTGGATGTATTATTGGTTGCCAGTCAATTCGTCGAAAAAAATTGGTCGACCAGACAAATGGTCGAATCAAATTGGTCGAAAACCATTTCGTCGAAATTTTTTTTTTTCTATTTTAACCCTTTTTTTTTTTTTTTGTTTGGGGGGGTCCCCCCCCAACCCCCTTTTTTTCTCTAAAAACCCATTTTTTAACAAAACGAAAACCCAAAAAATAAATATATAAATAAAAAAATGTTTTCGACGAAATGGTTTTCGACCAAATTGCGTCGACCAAATTGCAGTCGACCAGTTTTTTTTCGACGAGTTGACTGGACACCGTATTATTGTTACACATGAAGGCTGATTTCATTTGATACTGTTGGATTTTATTGTTTGAAGATCAATCAAGGGCTTTATTTTATGTTTATTGATGTTTTTTAATAGCTCTCTGTATTTTAAACAATGGATTGCTGGTTTTGTAATTCCAAGTATTGTAATGTCTGTATATCTTTTTAAAATTGTACCCATCTTGTTCATACTCATTTTATGATTAATGTATTTGTACTGTCTTACTTTTATGGCATAAATATGCCAAAATAAAGTATGAATTGAATTAAATAGAAAACACTACAAAAACCCACTACTGTGGTAATAACACAGAATGTAGTGACACTGGGAGAAAGGCAATAATAACCACAATGTTTGTAATAAGGATATGTACTGATGTAAAAATGGATTTAAGTGGCTTAAACAGTCTCTAGGGCCAAAAACTGGACCAAGGGTGCAGTTAATCGTCAATAATACGGCTTGGTGATATCGACCGCATTCGCCCAGGCTTCAGGTGATGTGAGAGCCAAGTTCGGGTGTGGCAGTTTGTGCAATCCCAAGCAGGGTACGGGCATTGAGTTGGTTCAAAACAGTAGCTCAGACTGGTTCAAGAGAAGAGATTGAGCTAGGCCATTTTAATTTCTTATCAGGGTTGTTTCAAAGATCGGGTCTGGTTCGAAACATGAAAACTGCTGGTTAGGGCCGGAGTGCGACACTCCAGCAGTTTGAGTTTTTTTATTTTATTGGATATTTTATGGTGCCTATACACAAGTGTTTCCATGCGCCACGAAACAGTGATCCTGATAAATCGATGTGTAGTTCGACAAAGCCACAACTCGATGTTTGAGTAGCTCAGTAACCACTGAGTCGGGTCCATACATGACAATGCTTCGAGCTGTTCTAAGCAATGTCCAGAAAAGAGTGGTTGGTTTATGCCAAGCAGGTGATGAGATCGACTAGGGATGCAACATGTCGAGCTGAGGTTTGCTGCAGTTTGAAGAAGTGCTCAACGAAGTGAGGTTTGACAGTCAGTTCAAGGATGAAAAAGCTGCACGGTTTGGGTCTTGCAGTTTGGTACAGTGTTTAAAGTCACAGTTCAATGATTCCTCCAGGGTCTGGTTGACTGTCGAAAATAGGCAACAAAGATGCTGGCAGTTCGAAAAGCAGTTTGAACAGTGCAGGTGGAGTGATGGCCTTTTGTTCAAGCTGAGGGAATGACACACTCAACTAGAGCCGTGCAGCAGCAAACTGGTTTAAAAGATGCAACAGCAGATTGTAGATTAGGCGACCGCCAAAGGCAACACCAGAGAGTCCTGTTGCTCCAACTCTGTGGAACAAAAACTTTAATCACAGTTCAAAGCAGTTCAACTGAGAAGACACAGGGATCCTGGTTGTCTTGACTTTCAGGGTGCTTTGATTCCAAACCCACGGATTCAATGATGAGATTAGTGCTTGTTCTCAGGCTCCCAAACAGGGGGCTGGGTAGGTGGATCTGGTACATAACTGCAGGGGCCCTTCAACACAGTGAAGTCCTGGATACAGCTATGGCTGGAAGAGAGGCCGGTCTTGCTCCAGCACTGGGGAGGTTTATGGGGCAGAGATGGCCTATGCTTGGACACTCAGTCATCACATCTGGTGGAGGGCTTAAGAAAGGACTGCTTTCCCAACATATTTAATATTAATTCTTAATTAGGTATTTGTTCTTAAGTTAATTCAAGATGGGAGAGGAGACCCTTTCTTTTAAAGGCAAAAGTTACAGGCGATTAAATAAAGGTAAAACTGCGTGAGGGGTTCAGACTCTGTTCTGAGGACAAGTAGACTTTGCCTTCTGACATCATACCCAAAGTGCTTTGTGCTTAAGGAAGTGGATAGGAAGGAAGGATGGAGACAGAGAGAAACAAGATGGCAAAATCTTCCTCCGGCAGGTCTGAGTTCCCCTGTCTGCACCAACCCCTCCCCTTCCCTTGTGATCAGCATAAAAGGCCTTTTTGGTGTGCAACATCCTTGTGTGAGGCTAGTCACTTTGTGAAGGGTGTGCCCTTTGATTCCTTTTCCTGGGACAACTTTCTGTGGAGTGTTTCTCTCACTGCAGAGGGTGTTATCTTTCTTCATAGGGAATCAAAGAGAGGCAACCTCCAGGGCTACTGTTTGCTTGGAGCACAAGAGACAGCATGGCTGGGTGGGGGGAATACACATAACCCTGCCACATTACTGGGGTCAGATATGTGATATATAATTGATGTAGCTTAGAACATTATGCAAGATGATAGCCATCATACCAGATAAGGTGTATACGAACAGTTTAACGTGCCACCCTCGTAGCATTCTCATAGTAATGTGTTTGAAACAGAGGTGCATGTCCTAAATGCAGCCTCTGAGATGTGGATACTTGGCTGTCTCTGTAGGGATGAGATGCAGATTACCCTTTCTGAGATGGAAGTACCCACATCCTTTCATTAATTTAATAAAAATCAAAGAAGCCAGGGCTTCTGCAGCTTTGCCAGATGGCAATTCCTCACCGGGACACTGCCGGAGCCAAGGGTTTTTACAACTGATACTGCCATTGGTGTCCATTTCCAGACTGCACTTGTACAGACAGGGTCCCAGGCTGTCAATACTCCCACACTGATGCATGTGTACTTTGAAAGGGGTGGCATCTCATCCCATTCGACAATAGAAGGGCTGTCCTTTTTTAAAGAGATATCAATGGTCGCCATTGGAACAGTTATTACCTCATAGGAGAGTGTGGGGGCCGGGGGTCCTAATTTTTATTTTTAAACAATGTACATATAGCTGGGGCTACAGCATGCATCTCTGCTTTACTGGCTTATACTTCACCGTCAGCCTCAATCCTTTCTTCAAACCTGTTCACCGGCACTTCATCTACTTTCGTCAGTGATCGAAGTGTACTAAAAAAGTAGTGGAACGGTGACTCTACCGGGGGACAGAGTAGGAAGGAAAGGAGCAACATGCCACACAGTGTACAAGGGTTTCAGTTTGCTGGTGGACAGCCGACTGAGTTGAAATAGGTTTCAGTTCAGCTGTAACTGACATCCGGTGGTAAAGTGGAGAGGTCTGCTTTACCTTCATAAAGAACAGTTGCAGAATGGTGAAAATGGGTGCAAAAAGTAGTGGAGCTGTTAACAGTAAAAAAAACAAAAGTCATGGAACTCGGCTCCCGACCGTTCCCGCTCATTTCGGCCACTGACTTTGGTGCTGCATGGGCCAATGGCTAGGTTCGTACAGTAACTCCAGACTCCGAGCAGCGGGTAGCATTGCCATTCACAATAGCAACCGGTTTTGTCTCTGAAAGGACACCTCACGGTTATGTCTTTTTGTTTTCATTCCTTGTATCTGACCTCCACAAGCTCAGCGAGTCATGTTATAAGAGCGCATTCACCAGTAGGTGGGAAGTTGGGAGCGAGGCAGAGGTTGAGAAGAGATTAAAAACATGCTTATTGACTTGCCATGATAGCTAGGGTTTTCACACGGACATTGTTTGCTCTTATGTTTTGGGTGTAAACTATAATTTGTATCATTCTGCTTTTAAACACTCTATTTATCATTATGAGTCAGGTGGTAGTGGTAAATGCTGCCTCTTTTACTGCTCCACCTAATTGTGTTTTTTGGAACCTCAGCCTCCTATGATATATATACTTATAGCCTACAACAGGTCAAGCCTGCATTCATTGTTTCTGCCATGCACACATCACAGCAGTTACTGGCATGCCACTTGGCAACCACCCTCCTTACTACCCGTACACAATGCTCTCAACCCACCCCAGTCTTCCACAGCAGATAATACTCATTGCCAAGAGGCCATACTGAGGGCCAGCAATAAATGTAACTAACGGTTATACTATTAACCTGTCTGCAGCCTTTGACTTGGTAGACCACTCCATCCTCTGCCATCATTTAACTGCCTCCTTCTCTGCAAACGCTGCCAAATGGGTTGCATCCTTCTTAACCAACAACACGTCACAGGTTTTTGCTGGCAACCACTCATCCACCACAACAGCTATCACATGTTGAGTGCCCCAAGGTTCCTGCATCTCCCCCACTCTACCACACAAAGGGAGTCCCCTAAATGAACCACTTCAAAAGCAGATTCTGTAAAGCCACACCCTCGCTTGGGCACGAGGCTATCATTTATTATATTTGAATACATCTATTAATTGGCACACGATTGAATATAAAAAGATATATTATTTATTAAGTAGGCCCATTGATCCTACAAACATACACATAATGAATATTAACTGTTTTGTTTTATACAGATAAAGCAAACGAACGATAAATCAATAAAGCCCCACCTAAAGTCTGTTGTACAGCCCAAACATTACATGCTAGTAGACCTATGATACAGTCAATAACACCTATGCAGGATTGTTTCCAAATATAAAAAACAAAGGAAACAAGTCTTCTTTGTTTTACAACAGGTAAGGGTGAGACAGACTATTCAAACAAATAATTGGCTACAGATGTGAGTCAATCCAATTGTCACTACTAAACAGATCCAGTTATGTACTACTGACCCTATCTAACTATTCTCCCCCACTCTACACAGCATCTATACGAAAGCACTCTTCGACCTCCGGGACTGACTCAAAATCAAATATAGGAACTACACCGACGACAAGTAGATCCTCACCCCCCTCATGGGAAACCACGACCTGGACTCCCAAAACATCAATGCCATCTATGAAACTACCCAAGGCAGGATGGCCTATCACCGGTTGTGTCTTTATGATGAGAAGAGTGAATTTATTCTTGTCGGCAACCCCTCCGACCTCGCCGAGCTCAGCCCAAACTACCAGTTGTTCACTATGGAAAGTCACCCTATCCACGTCACACCTGTCAAGACGCTTAGTTTCCACCTCAATGCCACGCTATCACTATCCCTGCACATCAATGCCACAGCCTCCTCGGCTGCCTATGTAACTAAATGTATTGATAAAAAACTGGACTATGGTAACGCTCTCTTGGGGAAACTTGAACAAATTACAAACAATCCAGAACAATGCCCTCAAAGCCGCACTAGGGCTCAACAAACGTGATCACATCACCTCAGCCAGGAGTGCAGCACTCTCCTCAGTCAGAAGAGCAGCACATTGGCTC
Source organism: Ambystoma mexicanum (assembly GCF_040938575.1). Lineage (NCBI taxonomy): Eukaryota > Metazoa > Chordata > Amphibia > Caudata > Ambystomatidae > Ambystoma > Ambystoma mexicanum. The sequence goes on along the minus strand of NC_090936.1, from coordinate 239,993,503 downwards.
CCAGTCAGAGAACAAATCAAATTTAAGATCCTCACCATCGCCTACTGCTGCCTTGACAACACCGCCTCAGAATACCTGTCCAAAAGACTGTCCAAACCAGCCACGACCAGACCAACTCGGTCAGCCTATGCTACCCGTTTTTGTATTCTGAGATTTAAGCGGACCAATGCTGGAGGTTCCAGCTTCCCCGCATCTGTTGCCACTCTGTGGAACGCCCTTCCACCCGCCTTGAGATCAAAGCCCTCCTACACTGTGTTCCACAAGAAGCTGAAAACCCCCCTGTTCAAATAGAACCCCCCTGATATCCCACTTACATTTTCAGCTGTCCACATTAGGAACACTTTTCCTGCTGTCTGTAACTTTCTAAGATGCTACAAGCACCTAGGGTGAAGTACGCTATACAAATGTTAAAACAAATAAATAAATTAAATACATAAATGGTGACAAAAATACCTTTAGCCATAGTGTGCCTAAATTAAAAAAATTGTACCACATGAAATCAGCCTTGAATGCACTCAATCACCTGCCAAGAGAGTGGAAGTTCACATTGAATAACCTCTATTTGATTCACAAAGCTGGCTCAAATGAGCATCTCGGCATCTACAAAAGTGGTTGCTCATTCCATGCCAGTCAAACATCTCTGACCAGCCACGTCTCATTTTCATCCATCAACACTCCTTCACATGCCCGAAGCTCAGAGGTAGATTGCTGGTGGGTAAGTCTCTATGCTCTGGGAGGATTGAAATCTAAGAAAGAGGGCAGAAAGAGACTATCACTGATCAAGAATTCTCCCACAAAACAAACATTTCAGACAGGCGTTCAATTTAGGAATGGCAACCTGTTGGTGGCAACCAAAGAATACCGGGTAGCGGCTCGTTCCTGGTTCCGACTCCCACTTAAAACATTTAACATTTTTGACATCTGGGCACTCTAAAAAAGCTGCAAGGCAAGTTATGCCATTCATATAAATCTCCTACATGTTTAACTAAATACTTTTATTCTTCTGACTCCTTGTACAGCGCTCTGATGCCCAACTATGCCCATTCCTCCTCACCGCTAGTACTCCTCCTTCAAGGCTGGCCTATCATCGACTTGCTGGGTGTTTGGGATAGATACAATCTCCCCTCTTACTTTCTCTGAATCCCTCTCAACCGCCCGTTGCCACCTGCCTCTAACCCCTCCTTTATTTCCTGGAGAGTTCACCCTGACTTCAAACTGGTGCTGATCTTCACCAAATCAAAGACACCATTGGACAATGCCTCCTGCTACCGCCGGCTATTCTTCTCCCCTGAAACTTTTACAGTGACTCATCTACACTACACAGCATTTTCTTGAGGCTCAACACTTACACCACACATCTTTCCGAACCGTAGATCTCCTCCTCCACTCTACATTACTACTCCTACTTTAGTCTCCCAAGACCAGATTGCTTGCATACATACCAGTCTCCTCACCTTGTGTGACCTCTCTGTAGGTTCTGGAACACTCGCAAGCCTGCATTTCCTGATCTCTAAAACTGAAGTAAAGCACTTAATTGGATTTACTCATCTCTTCACAGCTGATCTTTCACTCTTCCTTTCCTTTCAGTGAGCCTCCCTCACTGTCTCCTTCTGAGAGTGCCCAATTGCTTGATGTGTTAACCAGACATTTTTTCCCCGTGTATCCTCCCTCTGCAATAACCTCAAGGTAGATAATATGCAAGTGCACCTCTTAACGTCTGTTCTCTGCTCCTTAGTAATACAAGACTCAAAGATATCCTCTATGGAATATTCTTATTCATTAAGTGGCTTCACCTTAAATGCACATATGTTCAGAACCGATGTATTTCTGACTTTAAACCTCACAAACTTGATATCACTTTAGGTCGGCCATCACCCCTAACCTTCTCATCAAATTTGTTTTCCTATGGCTATCTTCTTCCTCTCTCGTAATAGCGACATAAAGTAGTTAAGTTCCACCACACAATAATTTTCAAAGCCTCATCAATGCCCTTGTTCTTTGTCTCGATGTCTTTCCTGGCACTGCTTAGCTAATAGCCTGACAGTCTGCCACTCCAATCTTCAGAGAACACTGCTTTCTCCTACCAACCTCTACCCAACTATACATATCCGCAAACCTCCAGTGTCGGCACCGGCTGCTTCTTCTGCTAACACATTTTCCAGTCACCTGCATTTCATCTGGTCAGCGGCTCCATTGTTGAAATCATCAATTTCTCTTTGTTTACTCGAGCCAATTCATCGCCTCAATTTTTGACGACCTTCTGTCAATTCCCTTGATACATCCCTTCTATACAGCATAACCCACTTAGTGAATCAAACGGGAGACAGAATTTCACACGCAATGTCGCCGAAATCGACTCTGCTCTTCATGCTAGTGGGCTATCCAGATGGACTGTGTTTAGAACGGTGTCTGGCAATTCTGTTATTATACCAATAACTGGCCAGATATCTCAGAGAGTAATAGTTTCTATACTCAACTCAAGTTTCCATACTGGCAGGGAAGTCTCAAGCTTTCATCCTTCTGAGAAGGAAAAATGTATTGAGTATGACTGCATTGGAAAATGTTATTGTAGCTCAACAAAATTGCAAAATCTATGGTAGAAAGTGCTGCATAATAACAGGATGCAATTATCACTATTATACAAATTATGCAGCAAAGACTTGTCTGAGAAAGGGAGTCTGATTGTGCTCTCATTCTGGGTTCAATTACTGTGCAGCCTATTTTTCTCTGCTCGGACTGCGCCTGTAAGGATGTCCATGCTTTACTCCATCATGTGATTCTCTGGGATTACATAGCAAGGGAAGGAGTAAAATGTCTCCAGGTCTTGGACTCTTGCCCCTCTACATAGTATTAAGAATGACCTCCCCGTGTTTTGCGTCGAGTCCATGTAGTGTATTTCGGACTGAACTAACGTGGTCTTGTTCCTTGATTTACAAAATGCTGGTGTTCTGGATCAGCATCCTTAGTAACCTTGCTGGCTGTTTGTGGGGTTTCATATTTATCCTCAACACCACCTAATGCAGTCAAAGACTCCACTGGTGTTTGGTATGGAGGGAGGCACAGTACCTTTAAAGCATGATACATCGAGAATGTATTTCATTGACAACGGCATTTGCTAAAGAGGAGAATAGGGCCTTGATCTACAACAGAACAACTAGTTCCAATTTGAACACCGCAGAGACAAAAGCAGCATGTTCAATTCCATATAGAATGTGTGTGGGCAACAAATATCCAGCAGTGAGATCAGTAATGCGCATCACCCCCAACGATGCACACAACCATTTTGATGCACAAGAACCTTGGATTTATTGAATGTAGAATAAGCCGTTTCAGCCAAGTCACACATGTCACACTGCTACCCAGAAGCCACCTCTGGAAGTTCACGCCCAGTCCAGAGCCACATGAGCAAACTTAGGCCTGCAAAGATAAATGTCTCTGTCTTTCAGAGCAGTGCTATTTTATACATAGCTCCTTCAACCCAAGAAAGATGGTTCTCGAGGCACAGAAAACTGCCTACCTAGGGATCCTTAGTGCAGCATAGTCTGACATCCTTGTTGTTGAAGCACTGAGGAATGTGTAGCAGACACCAGTAAAGATATGGGGCCTGATTGATGGAAGTGGTTTATAATGGCGCAATCCCATAGGAATACGTTCCATGAATCAGGCCCATGATGGGTTTTAAAAAGCTTGAAATGTGAAAGAAGAATTCGCTGCTTGAACCAACGCAAAAACACACAATAAGTGTCCAGATGAAGTGCTATGTATGAAACACATGTGGACTCCTTTTCTATAAATAACAATTGCATTGAATGATGAACTAAATTATTGGAATTATGAACCTAAATTACTGACACTTGCCAACAAACTGACATCTTTCTAAATACCCAAGAATGAATGTTGTAGTAGCAGGGTCAGCGAACATTTGCTGTTTGTAGAACCGCCTCAGAGAATCAAGGGCATACAAAGTTTCGGCAAAAGCAACGTAGGGTCTCATTATGAGTTTGGCTGTAATTTGTTGAAATTACAGCCAAACTCGTTTACTGTTACTACTACTCGTTGGATGGAATTACCGCTAAATTAGGAGTAGCAATATGGCCGTGTTAGTAACCTTTCAGGGAGTCCAAAGAATTCCTGGCAGTTTGGCCTATTTACCACGACTGGTAATTCTGCCCATAGTAATTCTGCCAGTTTTGGGGGTTAAAGAGGAGGATTTACCTCCAGTTCTCAGCCGCCTTAATTTCAATCCATCTTTGAATTCAACGGTGCTGTAAAACTGGTGATAACCTCATTTGGCCAAACATTTTGAAGTAATGGAATTAACGCAAAAATATTACTGCACCACCAAACTCGAAATAATCACATTTAAAATATTCAAATAAAATATGCATCCATGTTCCAGGAAATGAACCGCTGGTAGTGCAGCGCATAGATGTCCACTCCCCTTCCTGCACAGGTGCCACTCCCATTACCTGATCTTCCTTTACACGCATGCTCATTTGTTTTTGACTGTAGTGCTGTTTTGCATGATGAGGATTTCAGCAATAGTATTAATACATGTATGGCTTAATTGGTTCTAATGGGCAAGCTTCCTTTACTTTGGTATCCCCACATTACTCATTCTTTAAATTGCGCACGGATTTTCTGCAGATACATTCTGCGAAAAGCACCTACCATTGAAAAACTAGGATTTGTTGACGTTTTCATAGATGACATCGCTGATGCAAAACTGCTGCTTCTTCTTTTTCCACATCAGCTGCACGCACTGGTGAATAAAGACGTATTGTTCCTGGTAGAGATAGAAAGGGGGTCACGGTTAGGAACAGGGCACGCCTTTGTTAAGTCAATTGCCGAGAGCAGTCTGTGTGCCTAGCAATCAGGACATGTTATGTTTGGCTGAAACAGATGCTTCAAGACAGGAGCGCGCAGAACAGCCACACCACAATCAGCCAAGCGCAGACCACACTCGAGAGGCTTGTTATGCAAGTGGAGAGGGCTGAGTGTCTTCTCTGTTGACAGTCAAGAGGTCTGTGCAGCAGAGCAGATCAGTTTTTTTTAGAATGAAAAGCTGTACTGTGTTATGGGTTTAGCAGCCTCTTGAAATATGTGGGTTGGAACCACTGATAAAATTGACAAATTCAGCTTACATTTACAAAGGGTACTTGAAGAGAACAGGTTCCCCACAAATTGAGCTGTGCAAGACAAAATTAATTGCAATATTTATTTATTTATTTATTTCAGTTCTCGTAGGGCGCTACTTGCCCATCGGCCTCATAACACAGCACGAAAGCTAGAAAGAGAAAACAAATCCCTGGAACAACAGGGGAGTTCTATTCAGGTTGATTAAAAAGAAATGTCTTCACATGTTTCTTAAAGGTAGCTAATGAATGGAAGTTTTAAGGTTTATGGGCAAAGCATTCCATTCACGTGGAGCGTTAAATTTAAAGCTACAACCGCGGAAACTTTTCAAGCTGGATCTCGGCTGAGGAGTGGACGATTTCCTCGTTAATCTGTTGATGAGATAGTGTGCTGCCTTGCCATTTTGGCATTTATAGGTGAGGGATAGAACCTTGTGTTTAATTGTCTGCTTCACAGGGAGCCAGTGCCGTTTCCTCCTGGCTATGGTGACATGATCCCGTCTAGTCAAGCCAAAGACTGCCCCGACGGCACCATTCTGCACAATTTGTAGCTGCTTCAGATTCCCCCGTGAAGTCCCCATTAACAAGTTGTTACAATTATCCAATCGGGAATGTATCTGTGAAGAGGACAGGAGGGATCTGTTGGTCATGCTAAAATAAGGTCTAATCTGATGTAAGAGTTTAATTACATATCCGCAAGACGAGCAGATTTGAGAGACCTGATTTTTCTTCGAGAGATTAGCATCAAGCATTACTCCCAAGGTTTTCACTGATTTACTCACAGGGATGGAATTGCCCGCCACAACAAAGGATTCATACTGTTGGGCAAGGTTAATCAGTTTAGGACCGGAAGCCAGGATACGTAGCTCTGTTTTAAGGTCATTACGAGCCAGTGAGTTAGTTGCCATGCATGCATGAATTTCGGAGTAGGTGTAGTTCACAACATCTACATCCTTCTGATAGTTGCCGAAAGTTCAAAGAGCATCTGCGTGTCATCAGTGTAATTTGCAAATTGGACAGCCAGGTCCACCAGAAGATCAAGAAATGGTTGAATATAGATATTAAAAAGCAGGGGTGAAAGACAGGAACCCTGCGGGACACCACATGTATTTAATATGGGTTTGGCTTTCTCTCAACTGCCACTCTCGAGGTCCTAGCAAACAAAAAGGACACAATCCACTTTGCTGTTTTTTCAGAGCAATTAGCTATGGATTATAATCTCTTGTAAAGCAGATTATGGTCAATGATATCAAAAGCCGCTGAAAGGTCTAATAATAGTAGCAGCGCTGGATGTTTTTTCTCAATGATATCAGAAATGTTGGATTTAAGATCCAAGAGGGTGGTTTTCGGTACCATGCTGCGCCCTGAAACCAGATTGATTTGAATTGAGGATGTTGTGTTCCTCAATACATTTCTGCAGCTGTATATAGTCCACTCTATCTAAAATGTTCAATAGATAGGGGACACTGGTGATGGGTCTATAGTTTTGGGGGATGGAGGGGTCGAGAGAAGCTTTTCTCAAGAGAGGCGTGACCCAAGCCTCATTCAGTGCAGCAGGCACTGTGCCAGACTGAAAGGAGGAGTTAACCAGTTTGGTAATCCATGGTAAGAGAACATTCATGGAATTTTTTAAAATATCTCGTGGGCACGCGTCTCCAAGACAAGATGTAGATTTCATGTTGTTAATAATATCTTTGATTTCTTGTTCAGCGCAAGCATGGAATTAAAATTCGGGCATGTTAACCAAGTGAGTGTTACTTTGACTATTTGTGTTAAAACCATCCTTTTTGCCAAGGTTGGCTAGTTTGTTAGCAATGGCTGGACGATGTCCTGTTATTTTGTGTGTAAATTCGTCCTGAATTTGTTGGCACCATGCAGTCCCTGGAAATAGATGGAAAAGAGGAGGTGTGATTTTTAAAGTCTTTCAAGGCTTTCAATAGTTCTTTGGAACTGGATTTGGCATTATAGACGTTTCTTTTGGACTCACTTATGATCCTCTTGTATTTTTGAACTGATGTTTTGTATTTTTCCAGCGTAGTCACACTTGGATTCTTTCTCCATTCTCGCTCATTGGTTCTCTTGGCTTGTCTAGCAATAATCAATGGGCCATAATGAATGCAAGTATGCCGGTGTGGTGTTATTGGGACTACATGAGATGGAGAATTACCGCCTTTGCCGGCACTTGCACTATGCCAGTAATTCCGGATTTAGCAGCGGGATACCACCAGGCCCTTGATGAGGCCCAATGTATTTAAAAGCACCCCTTCTCGTCTGGATTTAATTTTTAAAGGCAGGACCCAATTTGCATCTGAAATATGCATAACCCTCTCGAAGTCTTAACGGGAACCTACCTACTCTGTGCAGAGCAAATCATTTGTGGCACAGAGCGGCACAGGCGGGCACAATGCACAGGTTATTGTATTTAAAAATGTTGTAAGCGACTTACGAAATCATACGGCTGCGCTGCTTCGATTTATCAATTATAAAAAATGTAACCTTATAGACCGAGAGAAGGGTGGTCATCGCTGGAGGAAGAACAACCGGCCATAAGTTGGGACAGGATCATTTTCCCAAGCGATAAAGACCACTCCGAAGTCTATAAGGCAATTGGCACATGGTGATAGTGGCAGTACGTGTTGTGGAATTTGTGCACTGAAATTAAAAATGGTGGTTTACGAGTTGAATAAGTGAATAGACAAATTGAGTTGGTAAATTAAATGTTGTTTTATTTCATAGTATTTAAATAACATGCTTTGTTCCTAAGTTAACCATTTAATTGCAACTTGATTAAACTGGAACGAGGCGTAAGATGAGCGGGCATTAAGTGCCACCTAAAAGTAAACGGTGTCTCTATAAGAAAGTGAAATCGCGCTCCTATGCTTTATCTTTCATGCGTTAAATAGTATGTTGCTGCAAAAAAAAGCTCCTCCCATAGAGGAATTGTCTTGATTGGCTGACAGGAGGTCAATAACTATTTCCATGTGCTAATAAGAATTGGTTAAGCCAAAAGTGCAATACATTGCTATCCACTTAGATGGTAGAAGGTGATTGCATGTATTGCCTTTCTTTGGTACAGAAATGGTTAACACTACCAGTGACACATTGAGCTGATTTGTAGAATAAACATCTATAAATGTTGTCATGTTAAACATGTATGACTCAGTGGAATTTGTCTGTAAAAGAAAAGCCAGCAAACCTGATGGCTTTGCTCCTGCCTCTTCATGTCGAGGGGCTCCTTGGGTCTATTGCTATATACCTGACAGGAATACCATATGTGGTAATTACTGTTACTACCAGAGGTATTGTGAACTGTCTATATAGACAATAACTCCACAGCCAACATGCTAAAGTCATGCCAGGCATGCAATGCTTCAGATATAACTCGTGGGATATTTCTGACATACGCTGTTTCCATTGTAAACAGGACCCTGCCTAGGGTGTGGAAATGCATATGTGACATAGGTGGTTGCTACTGCTGCTGTACCTTGGTGACACAATGCACAGAAGGGTCACTAATAGCCCTTCCGGGGGCAGATGCTCACATTCTCTACCAGTCTGCAGCTCCCTTCCATCTTTTTATCCCAAAAGTTATGGGGATCCCTTAAAGTGCGGGACACAGAATTGACTTCAGTGGCTGGCAAAAAGGAAATACGTCCATATTTTGGGTGCAAGCACATTTATAGTGAAATAACTCCATTTTGTTAAGAAGCTTTTTAACCCCTAATCATTTTGTCTTTATTTCATGAAATATTTACCAAAGATTGATTGATGTACCTCAAAACATGCCAACTTACTCATTAAAACCTCATAATATCAAATAATCAGGGAAAGATACAAGATTCTAGTTTTTTTCCAAAAAATCATTGTACAAAAAAGGGAAAAAGTTACAGCACCCCCAAACAAGTAAGATAATGCTTTAATCAACAATCGTCATGCAGTTCATCAAGCTTCAGATATGATGTTGTGTAGTTCACCAGTGTAATGCGCCAGAAATTAAATACGCAGTCCGCCCGACAGATGGATAATTCCAACGCGTACAGATGGACGTCTGATTCTATGCATATTTTAGTGATTATTTGATACTTTCAATACAAGCTGTGTAGCTGTGGCTATATTATGGCACTCAACAATGAAATGCTTAGCACATTTGATAAGATTTGGGTTGTAATACTGACGACGGTTGGAGAAAAGACTAGCGATGCACTGCACGCAGATCCATCTACATGGATGAGGCGTTATGGTCCCTCCTGTTCCAACGATACAACCGAGGTAAAGTTCCCCTTGCTGTTTATGGAACCTCAGAGGTCCTAAAGCTAAGGGAATATCTTTTATGAAGCAAATTGTTGCATCTTTTGTTCGTTTGAATGACAACTTCCTAACCTTCCATCATCCATGGTCCTGATACAGGAGAATGCGTATTTCTCTCGTAAAAGAGGATTGTTTATACACACTGTCACACATGGTAGAGAAATACTCCCACCCATAGAGACGGTTCAAGGATTTTTATTGATTTTTCAATTGACCCTATGGCTGTCCCTCTAATTTTATGAAGCCCCTCCTTCACAACCCAGGTTTTCCTGGGCCTTGGTCAATCGATAGCGATTATTGATCACTACTGTCAAATATCTGACTTTGCCTGGATGTGAGGACCTACAGGCAAGATGCCTTCTCTTATCTAATCTCCCCCTGGGACTTCCTAAGAGTATCCCTAATCCATCAAGTTGTGATGTATGTATGTGCCTAACACACACTCCACCAGACTCCCTCCTCTTTCTAGCATGCTCACATTCCCCTTTCCCAACACCTTCCTCCTCCTGTTCCACTTACTGCTACCCTCTTCCCACATTCTTGCTATCCCTGTGATGTCTCATGTTCCCTTTAGGCCTTGCCTCCACTCTTTGATGTTATTACTCCCTCCTCAAGACTACTACTTCCTGCGTCACACTATTCCCTCCTTAACACTACAACTCCCTCCACACTACTATTCCAACCTCCATACTACTACACCCTCCTCCACACTATAACAATCCCTCCTACTCAGACACCCTCCTTGCACACAGTCATAAACACTTCACATTCATTCCTTTAACTGCCTTACCTAACAACACACGTTCTTCTTTCACGCACACAGCGAGGTGAAACTTGCATTCACTAATACCTCACCTTCTCCAGACATCATCTCCACACTTCACTGCTCCTTCCTTTTTTCTGCTGGTCTCTTGCTCTGCCACCTCCTCCTCTGACCTCACCCAAACTACCAACAACATCCTGTTTCCTGCGTGTCTCTATATGCTCCCGCACTTTCATCCATTGGACTATTGGCCCTAGCCAATCTGGCGCTATCTTTCCTGCCCAGGAGGGGTTTGAATCAGAAAAGTTACCAAATAGCAGGTCAAGCCTCACCCACTTTCTCCACTCTGGTCTGCCGTGGAATTGGAACAGCCAACTGGGAAGCTGAATGTCCAAGTTCGTGTTGGGGTGCCTTGAATCCGGCTACCTTATGGTAAGTGTCTTTAGTTTGGGGGTCGCTCTTCCCCTGCTGGGTCTAGGGATTCTTTCAGTGGCTATGGGGAGTTGCCACTGCTGCTGTGGAGTGTGTGGCGGCTCACCCTGTGGCTGCACCGCTCCCCTATCCAGGGCTTTTCTCTCCATGGCATGCCAATTTATCTGACATCCTTCATCTAAGCTTTTATTTTTACACGCGGGTCTGTCTGTTTCCCTTCTTAGGTTGAGACGCGTCCTCCTTCCCCAATGGTCACATTGTGCTGGCTGGAATATACCCATCTAAGTCATGACGGTATCAGGTAATATTATCCCCATATATATGGTCGCCGTAAATAATATCGCCGGGAAAAGGTCCTGGCGATATTATATGGGTGACCATATATTTGGGGGTGTCCCCCGCATGTTCCATGCAATAATGTCGCCACAAAATACGGCCATTTTTCGGCGATATTTTTGCATGGCGAGATTTTTGTGGCAACATTATTACATGGAACTGTGGCGGGTTCTCCTTCATGTCCCGGAGCAAAGGTAACTATCATCTTTGCACGGACGGACTACTGAACATTAATCACTCATTCCGGTCGTCCTAGCTGTTCATATCGTTTTTTTTGTTCCTTCTTCGCACTGCATTTCCTTTTTAGAATAAAGAGCTCTCTTGTTTCCTGTCGGCCACAGACATAGGATTCAGTAGTCCTTGCTGTGCCAATTAAGGTATGCATAGGAAATGTACCTCACTATAGGCATCCAGTAAGATTCCCAATGTTGTTGGTGTTTGACCTCGATTCTTTACTTTACAGAACTTCCAAACATGGGTCTTCATTACCCCGCTACGCGACACAGACTTGGACGCATTTATCCCCGTCCCACCCAGACTGACAGGAGAGCCCAACCCAAGGTCAGTAAAGTTTCAGGGTGCCTCAGGCTGCTAGTTCTGAGTAGTCTTCTATTCACCTGTGTGCAAGTAGCACCTCAGTTATTCAGCCCCTTTGGTGTTCTTCTACTATGGTACCACATTTAAGGTCCAGAAGAAGATGGACCATCTCGTCTCGCCGAAACACCCAGTGAGGATAGAACCATATCCATCATTGCTTATTATAGCACCTGTCCACCATTAACAGCGAACATATAGCGAAGTCCACCGTGAATGGGTCCCTTGATGGTTTATGTGGGAACAATAGTGAATGGGCTGTTTGACCACCCCTATCTTACCAGGCCTCTACAATTCAGAGCCCCCCAGGAGTTAGTATTATCCCTCCCTGGGAAGCCAGGAACAAACGGGCTTGAACTAACTATCCAAAGTCTTAGGAGTATTTCTCCTTAGCAGTCCAGGCCACAAGGTCACCCAGATTAGACACACCTTTAGCCTTGTTCATATTGAGCCTTTGTCACCCAATATGTGTGTCACTGCTTGTGCTTTTCATGTGTTCCTATTGTGCATACACTGGGTATGCTGCTTACCACAACTAAAACAAATGTTTGTGTATTTTTTTCATATAGTCCCAATTTGCACATATGAGGTATTTTGTTCACGTGTATGTAATTTACGTCTGCATTGTATCTATGTATGTTGTTTTGACAACACATGCCATCGTGCTGGTGTTTTTATTATGTGTCAACACACCATAAAAAGAGCTTCAGCACTAATCTCTAAATTAGACCATAACTAAACCTCATTGTTAGTTATGGTCATAGAAAACAATGTTGTTACTAAAAAGACTACTGGGAATAATTAGATATTAAGTGTCAAATATGTTTATAACAAACATGCATACATAAGTGCATCTGAATTGTTTTGTTAGGACACTCTCTGTTATATAAGTATCTTTACCCAGGACCTACCTCTAAGGGTTTTCCCTCCTGTTAAACATAGTCACAGAGGAAGCCTCTGTCCAGGTGGTTTGAGCAAGGCTAACAATGAGTAAAGGGAGGCTAGGGATCTGCTTGCATCTCCTCATAGTAGTTTGAGTGTAACGTACGTGAATGGTTAATGTATCGCCCTTTCTCATCCTCCGTTCCTCCAGAGCCGGTAGCCTGAGATAGCTATCTTCAGGGGGTGCAACTAAATGTCGCCCCTGCCTAGTGGGAATTTCCCTTGGGAGAGACATGGTATCCCCCTTTTCACGACCAAACCCTTTACTCTGTCCGTCTGACACTGTCAATTTAATCTCTCCAATAGTTGATCAGAAAACACAGGCTTGTTTTACCCTGCGTTCAGCTCTTTCATGTAGGGCACTAAATATGGTTGGAGATTTAATGAAGCTAAAAGTGGGTCTCATGCTATGCCACCTTAATGAGAAAACCAGGGAAATCGGCCATTGGAATTTGCAGTAGCAAGCAAATTCCTCATTAGCCATTTGCCACAGATGGACTCAGCAACACAGAGACTCGCGGAAACAGTCCACGGGTTTTTATCTTTGAGTTTTTAAAGAGGGTACAACTAATGGACATCCTTCCCTCTCTCATCTGCCAGTGGGCTTCTTCCATACTAGCCCAGGCTTCACTAATGCCCGAGATGGTGGTCACTAGGGATTGGTAATGCCTTCCGTTTAACGTCTTCCTGGTGAAAGGTAAAAGCCGCATCTATCTGCCTCCTTTCGGTGTTCTTCTAAGATGGCCACCTAACCTACCGATTCAGCTAGATATGATATCAATGTGGATGACGTGATATTAGGGTCGATGCCAGACACCTTGGCTCTTGCTCTCCCTTACTCCTCTATCTTACTCTACACCATAGCCTCCTCTTCTCTCCTCTCCCTATCCTGTTCCACGTTCTCACGTCACCCCTCCTCAATCCGCTACTCACCTCCTCCTCACTCTGCTACTCTCACCACCTCCTCACTGCCTCTAACTCTCCCTGCCAAATCCACTCCTCCTTTCACAACTTCGAACGTGCACACCCACGGCACTACTTTTTCGCACATCCAATACCTCACCTGTACTCTGCACAAACTCCACCATTGATGCAGCATCTGTCGGATCTGCCTCCCATCTTCTCCTTGGTCTCTTGGTCAACCACCACTCCTTCTGATCTCACCCTCACTACCCACACGCGCTTGCCCTTTTATACTGCGTGCCTTCTGATTCTAACCCCTCCCCCCATTTGTTTCAGCGCTCACCTGATTGTGGGCCAATCTGAACGTGCCTTTCCCCCAGGGTCTGGTTTCCATAGATGAAAGTTTTCAAAAGCTCCTGTAAGGCCTTCCATCCTTTTTCAGAACGTTTTTTGTAACAGTCTCTGATGGCTTCCCTGATGCCTCTCTGGCATGCTGTTTGCAGGGGCGTTTATAGGGGGTTATGTGGGGGGGCGCTGAGGGGGCTATAGCCCCAGGTCTTTTGGTTGTAGCCCCGGATAAAAGCTCAGGAGCTACAACCAAAAGTCTAGCTATCCCCGAATCCTAAAAGTCCTGACATTGGCCCAGCCCCGGATCTTTTCCAGACCTACCAACCCCCACTGTCTGCTTGTCTGAAAGTTTGTTTTTGATGTGTTCACTTGTTTGTCTTTCTGAACCTCCGGGAACCGTCTGCACGTGATGGCTGTTCAAAGTCCATATCAGTTACCACCTTTCGGGTTTCTCACTCATTTTGTCCCACGGTGCATTTTGGGATTTGAAGTTGCACAAAAGAAGAACACAAACACTGGTAAAAGAATGTACTGGAAGGTGGCACCATCAACAACATTCAATACACTCATGGGGGTAGTGATTCCTCGTTTCTGGCACCGGGCTAGCTTTGGCAAATGCCATGACAGGTCCCCTTCCCCAGATTCAGAGGAGTTTTACACCCCTCCCCCCCACCCCCCGGCAGGGTGTAGTCCCTGACCCGGTAAAACTATCATAATGTCTGCAGCACACAGCTGCCTCATGGACCGAAGTCCCTTGCCTATTTTGCACGTAATTAATTAATGCTTCCCATTCTGCACAATACAGATTGATTGTGCGATCAGATAAGTGCTTATGGGATGCAAAACAGCACCAAACTATGTGTGCCCCAAAAACGTATTTACAATTTCCCCAGAGCCCTTTTGCATTTGGAAACCTTAAACTACACCCTATCAATGCATTTTGGTTGTTGACATATGAGGGTCGGTTTTCCCAGCTATAGGCAAGGGTTCCCCCACAACATCATTTTGAAAGGCGCCCTGCAGACCACCTGCTAGCCCTGGTGCTTCACCCGTGCACTTCTCCTTATTTATTTATTTCATTTCTTATAAGGCGCTGCATGCCCGTAGGCCTTCTGCCCATATTGCCCCTTCCAGCCTGGTCCACGTTCCCAGCCTCTCAGGGTTTGGCCTGCACCATCCTCGGAACACACGATGCATCCAGGGGCACTGACAACGGACGCGCAAAGTCATACATGTATGCACATATGTTTTAGCCACGCCCCCATGGAGAGGTTTTGTTTACCGCCATCAAGCGAATGGTGCACAGACAAACGAACACCAGCAGAAGACGTGATCTTGCTGTGATGACGTCTTACATTTCTATCAGCAAAAGTGTGATAGAAAGCATAGGCTTCACATGTCTTAAGGAATACTGACATCTGGCGGTTTGGGGAGTAAAGTCGCATACACGTGACGATCCTTTGCCATAAAAGAAATGGGTTCGCTTAAGATGCTGGAAAATAGGAGTCAGCAAATTCGAAACTCTAATGAGCATGCAATATTGTCACCGGGCAGAATCTAGCAATATTCTTGTGCGCAGTGTGCCCTCCTACTATGACAAGTCTGGCGTTAGGTGACACAGAGGGGGGGTCTCAGTCAGGGAAGGCATGTTTGTCGCATGTACACTGCGTGATATAATAATAATAATAATTAGGCATTTATATAGCGCTACGAACCTCAGGTCTCTGAGCGCTGCTTATTATTACCCACGGTGTGTGGTGCTCATTTATCGACCTCGGAAGGCTGAAAGGCTGAGTTTGGCCCTGCCGGGATTCGAGCCTGCGTTAGCAGGCTCTGCACGGATGTCAAAGCGAGCGCTCTACTCGCTGTGCCACTTGACCGGCTGAAGCTGGCGCTGTGGCATGTATCTCTCTCTCACACTCTGAAAACTGTTTGCATGCCTAAACCGACTGTTTCTACTTGCGTAAAACTGCCAGCTGTGTATTATCGCCTCAACGGTAACCCCTGGCGATTCGTCCTTGACATACTTGCATTCTTGCCCGTATTGTATCAACCTCTGTGACCATCCTGTAACCACCGGTGCACCTGCACTTACTGTTTGTTGTGAATCCTTCATTTGCCAGTAACACTTGCTTAAGTTCTGGCGCTCAGTTACCTCAGGGTTCCGTGCGCGTTACAAATGAATAACCTAAACATGCGCACACGTGCAAAGGGACTTGGCTGATGCCTTCAGGCTACTTGACACGGATAGGCGATATCCCACGGGGCGTATCAGGCCACTGTCGTGGCAGGTGCCAAGGATTGGGAAAAGGGCCTGGGGGCTCCATTTTCACATTTTACTTTTTTGCTTTACTTTTTATTTCCAATTTTTCACAATAACCTTTGTATGGATATCCACAGGCTTTCCTGCTCCAATTTTTACTTTTCATTTACATTCAGAATTCATCTGCTTTGGTTAGTCACAGCATATGCTTTCCTCTGTTTGTTTCTATCGCGCCTGTTTTCCCGCCCACTTACGACACCCAGACAAGCCAGGCCCCCGAGTCCTCTACGGTGAGGGTTTGGAGGGTGTAAAAGCAAAATGGCATAACATTTGGGATTGCTGTTAGAATTAATGTTTCAGTGTTACACTATCATTCAACAGGAAATGTATGGTGATATTTTTGGAATTAGTTGGATGTAAGGTAAAACGGACACTGCCAAGGAAAGATATTTCTGCGAAAAAACCTATTTAGAACTGAAGTTGCAGTCACAAATAGCCTTATGTTGATTCCTCGAGGGTATTTGATCAGCTAATGAACAGCCGACACGTGTTTCGACCTAGCAGGTCGTTCTCAAGGCATATAATGGTGTTGTCATGAAAAGGGACTGCAAGAAGCGCCTGTAGAGTAGTGTGTAAGGATATAATGGTCACAATACCACAGGTCAACAGTTAATATCTTTAAGATAAACCTCATTTGGTATGGTGACGGATAAGTGCTGGTCTTGTGCAAATGAGACATTTTTTCTACAACGGCATATATTTGCGTATATCGCATGAAAAGAAGAGTCGTGCCTCTAATGGCGTGGTCGCATTGCTAGGAGGTGAGTAACGGGTTGAATCCCTTCAAAGGTGTTTGGGGGGGCTCAGTGGAAGTATAAAAGCAGTAGGCCCCTTTTTATACGAAGGACCACGGTTTATGTTGCAGGTATATCCCCTTTGTATAGATACCCTTTCTATATGTGACTTTTCAGGTGGAGATTTTAGCGCACCAGTGTTTTTGGAGAACCCCCTACATTTCAAGATGATAGGAACATCTGCTGCACTAACTCCTTTACCTTGAAAAGGAGTGTGGGAGCGCCTCTACCCAGAACAAACATGGGTCACATACCCTGTTCTATGGAATTTCTTCCACTCAGGAGGGTTGTGAGAAACCCAAAAGGTATTCTCATTTCCACTGCCTTGGGATGTTCTGTGCAGGTGGCAGGGAAAGGCCATCACTCTTTTGATCCCGACCCTGGGGGTGGACAAGCGAGGGAGGATCATCTGGGTGGAGGGTCCTTGGGGATTGGGGTGCCTTCGGGCGAGACGCGGTATTCCCCACTTCCCATCCAAGGAGAAAACCTTATTCCACGGGCAGTTATGGGATGTTGTTATCCATGTCCCATCGACCGAGAAAAGGTTAGGAGATACTCTCAATCCAGACGTGTAAGGAAGAAAGCAAAAAGGGTTAAATATAGGACGGCGGAAGGGTCCTTGAATACTGGAAGTGGGATTCCCTTGGGAGAGACATGGTATCCCACTTTTCCTGCTAATGACCAACCCAATCCTTCCCTACCTTTATGGGTTAATGTTAGTCAACTCCCCTTACTTCCTCATATATGATCACTGACAGTACTGGCCACGAGGAAGAGGCAACAGGGGGTAATGAAGACTACCTGCGTTTACCACTCTGGCACTGGGATGAGGAAGAGGCCTGCTAAGAGTTGTATAGGTCAGGCATGCCCCTTCATTATGGTCAGTCAGGGCTGATTGCACATTCACACCTGCAGCCTGTTAAAGGGCTGTAGGTGTATAAAAGGAGGCCCAATCAAATACAAAGTGGTGAAGACGAGGCAGTGACGGTGAAGCAGCAGTAGCAGAGAGGCCAAGAGAAGCAGCAGGGGAGCTGTACACGTGTGGCACGCTAACTGTGCATGGGCGTGCAGCCTAGGTGCTGGGGCTCCGTGGAGCCAAACAAACATTGGAAAAGGAGCCGTGCAGAGAGACTGTCCCATTTATTGTTGTTCGGAGTGCCCATTTTCCTGTGGACAGAAGCAGACACAAGAGTGCCTAGGAGGTGGAGAACAGAAGGACAAGTGATCGGCGCAGTGGGGAAACCCAAAGAAGCAACCAGTGAGTTTCTGTGAAAGAGGAAAACCGGCATGCAAGTGTTTGAATTTACACAGAGGATTACTTTGTATCGGAGTGGTCGCGTGTATGATCAAACACGTTTTCGAAAGGTCTCCGGTCAGAATCCTAATAGACTATTGAATAAAAGGCAATTTACAAAGATGTGAAACAACGAGATAAACTGAATGAAAGCTTTAACAAACATCTTCACAATTATTGAAGTTCTAATCGAATGAAAGCCTTAAGCATCTTTATTGAATACCTTAATTGAGTAAAACTTAACAAATAAACAGAACTGTTACTTATGAAGATTACAAGTGAATGGAAATTTTAAATTCTAATAAACCCACCATGTTTCAAGCCCAGAAATGAATGAAGCTTTAATACAAGGAAAATTATATATGTTGAACCTACAACTGAATATTACTTCGAATTAAAATGAATCCAATACTTAACAAACTTTAAAGTGAATAAAACTCCACAATGCAAGTGATCCCAATATATGTTGAACTCCAGAGTAAATGGAATTTTGGAGGTGAACTTTACTAGTGAACCAAAGAAAGACATATTTAACTACACTGGTAGAAATAGTAAATAAATATTTGGAAAGCTGAATAAAATGTAATTCTCAGTCAAGATACTTTTGTGCCAAGATCAATCATGTCCAGAGGGTGCAAGTGTGGTGCAGAATTTAAAGAAAACGTGAAAAAACTATTCTGGCTTTGAGAGTGAATCTTGGGAAGGGAACCCTGAGGTTTAACCTGCTTATTGACTTGAGGCCGGAATCTTAAGATACTTTTGTATTTGGAACTGTGTTATTTGGAACTTGGGGAAGGGAACTCCCAGTATTGG
This sequence comes from Ambystoma mexicanum, assembly GCF_040938575.1. Taxonomy (NCBI): domain Eukaryota; kingdom Metazoa; phylum Chordata; class Amphibia; order Caudata; family Ambystomatidae; genus Ambystoma; species Ambystoma mexicanum. Next base: position 239,974,518 of record NC_090936.1, on the reverse strand, counting down.
TTAAACTCTTTTCATCCTGAATTTAAGGCAATCCTGAGACTTTTGTTGGAACTGTTTTATACTTGGGGAAGGGAGCTGAAAAAAAGCTGTGAGCTAGACGGAGCTCCGAACTTTGGGTCGAACATTGTTTCGTTGGTAGCTGACATCCCTACACATTGTATAGATTAGTAGTCAGAGCAAGCGTAGGTTTTGGACACAGAAAGCTAAGTTGAACTCTTGGACTCAGACTTTCCTTAGTTTTGTTTTGGTAGGGAAATTCCACCATAGTATAGGGCAAAATAGGCCTTTTTTCCATTCTGATTTTTAAGTTAATAAAGTTTCTTTTTAATTCAGAATCCGTTGTCTGTGTCTTACTTGAAGATGCCCTCACAGGGTCTACAACCACATTTTAGCTCACTGCTAAATTCTCTGCAATTCTCCTTTGAACAAGAGTACCATCAGCAACCCCAGACACGTGTTTCGGCCTTGTTGGGCCTCCTCAGCGAGGTGAAGCTGAGCCTCACTAAGCTATAGTGAGCAAGGATCCACGTCTGACTTTCCCTTGGCTATTTAGAGTGAAACCACAAGTTTTACAACATTGAAAAGGAGTGTGGGAGCTCCTGTACTGAGAGCGAACATGAGCCAGATACCCTGTTCTATGGAATTTCTTCCACTCAGCAGGGTCTACAAAGACGTTTGGGCTCACTGCACCCTTCACAGAGAGAGAATTGCCTAACATTTTGGTGCTGGGCGGCCCAAGTGGGTGGGACCATACTGATATGTAAATGGATATTTCTACTCTGTGAAAGGTACAGTGAGCTAAAACGTGGTTGCAGACCCTGCCGAGTAGGAACCTACCAATAGAACAGGTTATTTGGGCATGTTCATTCTCAGCAGAGGGGGACCCAGAGCTTTGTATAACTCGTTTACCTTCCTCCATTATTTACCCCATATAGAAGACTCCCCATTGTGCCATTTGTTGCTCAGAGACCTGCTGCAAGAGCCGCCAGGAAGGCCTGATTTTTCAACAAGCCACTGAGTAACAGATGTTTGCTGCTAGTTTTCGCAGGAAGGGCCTGATTACAAGCTTGGCGGTAGTGGTAAAACATCTGGTTTTGTAGAATATCCGATTCTTTGCCGCTCTGCCAAATTACGAGTTTAAGTACATTTGTCTTTTGTGCGAGTTTTTTGTGTGGAGGTAGTTACTTCCACACAAAGGTGTTCCCGCATACAGTAATCACCATATGCAGTAGTTACCACATGTGGTAATATGACATCCCAATGGAGCCCTATGAGACTCCCAAATGAGAAATAACTTAAGGGTCTGCCTGACTCTGAATCATCCTGAATCCCAGGCCGGTAGTGAAAGTTAAGCCAGGCGACAGGGCAACGTGGTCCAGGTGGCAAGTGCAGTGGGACTGGCCAGAGGGGCCTTGTATCCTGTAAGACTCAGAGGACACCGAGCAGCCAGTCAGAAGATGGAGCATAAGCAAGGGTAGGTTAGCAAGGGAGAGGGTGCAAGAAAGAAGCAGAGAAAAGGAAGGTAATGAGCAGCTTCTGGAACTTGAAGAGATCCGGCTCAAGGCAGAGAGAGGCAGAGTGGCCATTCTAGGGGGAGTCACCTTCAGAGGAGAGAGATCTGCCCCCCCCCCCCCCCCCCATTCTCTGCTTGGAGAAGCCCCAGATAGCCTTCTGGACGATGCAGAGGGTCTTAAACATGAACCTTGCAGCCACCAGGAGCCAGTGGAGGTATTTCAGGGATGGAGAGATGCGTTCCCTAGGATTGAGGCCAAGGAAAAGTCTTGCGGTCCTGTTCTGGAAGAGTTGAAGTTGAGGAAGAGTAGAGTTAGGCAGATTGAGAAAGAGGCTGTTGCAGTAGTCCAGCTTACAGAGAACCAGGGCTCTGGAGACAGTGATCTTCTGGGGGAAGGTGAGAAAAAGGAGTATACCTCTGAGGAGGTGTTGCTGAAAATGGGCCTTCTTGGCAAGGTTTGTGATGTGTGGAGAAGAGGAGAGAGTGGAGACAAACATGACCCCAAGGTTCTTGGCCTCACAAGAGGGTGAGGGCAGAGGGCCCAAGGAGGGCGGCCAAAGTGAGAGAAGAAAAGCGTAAGCAGGGGTCTTGATGAGAAGGATCTCTGTCTTACTGGCATTAAGGCAGAGATCGTTGCTGCGCACCATGCCTGAATCGTGGATAGACAGTCAGGGATGAGCTGGGAGGAGGCCAAGGGCAGCCTGAAAGAGAGCTGGGTGTCATCTGCATAACACTGAACGTAGAGGAAAAGGTAGAGATCATTAGGGACAAAGGGGCCAAGCAGACATTGAAGAGCCAGGGGGAGAGGATAGCGCCGTGGGGAACACCACATGTGGAGAGAGAGGTGGGGGAGAGAAAGGACCCAAGCTGAACCTGAGCCTGATCCATGGTGCCCAGGGTCTCGCAGAGACAAGTAATCAGGATGTTGTGGTTGACTGTGTCAAATGAAGAGGAAAGGTCGAGGAGAATGAGGACAGAGGGAGAACTAGAGTCAAGACTAGAGAGCAGATCTTCATGGGCGTTCAGGAGTGCAGTTTCCGTGCCTCTGGCTGCTCTGAAGCCAGACTGATGATCATGAAGACTACCAACAGATTCAGTGTGCAGGGTTGGCTGGGAGGGTATCTGGTCTTTCCATCTAATGCCATTGCATCTAATGCCATTCCATTGAATTGTTTCCATCTAAAAACTTTGCATCTAATGCATATTCTTGGGGGTAAAGGGTTAATTTGTGTTTAGGTGCATTATAAAGGGTAAACAACAGGTGTTATGGGGGGACCCCCCAAAACAAAATGCATTAGATGCAAAGTCTTTAGTTGGAAAGACCATAAACCAGCTGGGAGATAGCCAACCTCTCCAGGAGTTTGCCCAGGAAAGGAGTGATAGAGATCGGGTGATAGTTTGCTGGAATGGAGGGGTCAGCAGAAGGCTTTTTTAGTAGGGGGTGCACAAGGGAGTGCTTGAGAAGAGAGGGGATCCAGTGGCGAAAGAGTGACCACAAAAATCGACCAAGGCTGGAGCGAGAGAACCAATGTTGTCCTTAATGGTTCTGGAGGAGCAGGGGTAACCTGTTTGGATGAGACTTTCATAGACCAGACTTGTCTGGAAACATCATCAGGTGTTACAGGAGAGAGGGAGGAGAGAAGCAGAGTAGGGGGTGACCAATGGGGGACTGAGAGAGGTAGAGGGAGAGAGAAGAGGAGGAGAGTGTGGACAGGATGTCCAGGGTTTTAGTGGTGAAATGAGAAGCCAGGTCCAGGGCCTGCGGAGGTGTATAAGAGGAAGATACTGCAGTAGGATTGGCCAGCTCCTTGCAGATTTTTAAAAGTTCAGCCATGTTGTTAGAGGCCTCAGAGCTGCATGCTTGAATATGGACGCTCTTCTTAGAGAGGATGGAGAGTCTGCATTGCCTTTGGAGCAGGCGGCAGGCCAGTTTGTCAGAGGGTGCACCCGGAGCTCCCCACTCGTTCAGCAACTCTGCACTTGCGTTTCAGAGCAGCCAGATCAGAGTCATACCAAGAGTTTCACTTGGTGGCAGGCTTCAGGCAGATCCTCATGACAGGGGCAAGGATATGCAGTGTCTTAGAGATGGAAATGTGATGCTTGGAAAGGGTTGTGTCTGGAAGGGAGCCAGCCGCAGCAGTAGGTGGGGGAGAGAAAGTGGAGAAAAGGGCTGCCACTGGCAATCACTTCATAAGTCGAATGAACGCAAAGGAAGGTGGCAGTGCTGGGTGGTTCTTTGCCAAGGGGACAGGAAGCTTCAAGTGAGAAGAAAGAAGAAAGTGGTCAGTCCATGAGATAGGAGGAGTGAGAGGGGGGGATGTCTGAAGAGATGATAACATCCGAGGTATGTCCGGTAGAGTGAGTTGGGCCAGAGGGTAGAATGGAGAGGGAAAGAGAGCTGCATAGTTTGCGGAAAAGTCCAGAGGAGTCTGGGGAGTCCAGGTGGATGTTGAGATCACCATGGAGGAGAAATTGAGAGGTAGAGGAAAGGAGAGAGGAAGTGAGGTCAGCCTATTCAGAGGGGAAGAGGGTGACCAGGCCAGGTGGCCTGTAGATGGTGGCCAAGGTCAGAGAGAGACCAGGAGAGATACAGAGCCTGCAGACCAGGCATTGAAAGATGGAATATGACTGAGTGAGAATGATGGAAGCAGGGATCCACTTAGGAAAGATCAGGGCCACTCCGCCTCCAGTCCTATTGGGCCTGGGTTCGGAGAGGAGTGTGTCAAAACTCGTGACAGAGCTGGTCTTGAACCACGTCTCAGTAAGAGTGAGAACATCCAAGTCCAGGAGTTCAAGGAGGTAGCAGATGTCAGAGGAGTGTTTGACAGCAGAGCAAGAGTTGAGAGTAGCCACGTGGAGCAGGTTGCCACTTTTGAAAGACCTCCGAGGAGGGATACAGGAGAAAGGAGTACTCATCAGAAATGACAGAGGAGCCAGAGAGGGGGAACGAGGTGGCGGCAGAGGACCCAGAGAGGTAGTGAATGGCAAGGGAGCTAGAGATCTGGAGGACAGGGGTGGCCAAGGAGCCAGAGAGGTGGTAAATGGCAAGGAAGCCATGTGGGTGGAAGCTGGAGGTGGCAAGGGAGCCAGAGGGGAGGTAGATGGCAAGGAAGCCAGCGGGGTGTAGGACAGGGGTGGCTGAGGGGCCACAGAGGTAGTAGATGGCATAGGAGCCAGAGGAGTAGAAGAACGAGGTGGCCGAGCAGCCAGAGAAGTGGTAGAGGAATAGCAGAAGAAGGAAGGAAGTTGGTGAGGCGAGGAGGCACCTATCAAATAGTAGGAGATTGAGCTGAGGGCCCTGGACCATGATGGTGCCATTTAGATAGACATTAATGAGGACTATGGAGGAATGGAAGGAGGCTGCAAGGTGTCCCATTCATTCAAACAAAATACTTTGTTTTCAGCATCCCACAGGGTTACCGCATAGGTAACCGGGTTACTATTAATAGTATTACTACCTGATTCGGTCTGTCAGAATGGGTAGTAATGCTTAATTATCACATTGATTGATAAACCAAGTCATTTATTAGTACAGTTTATGACAGCACTAAAGATAAATATTACATATTGTTTTTGAAATTGAACATTTTGTGGTATACATCAGATTGGCGCAAGGTGATGAAATGTGATTCATACAATGCAATAATACCATTAACTTGTTTTATATTGTTCTAGCGATTCCATTGTTGATGATTCCTGACCTGTAAATCTGCACGTTTTTATATTATTCAACTTTATGATGTTTAATTTCTCGACTTCAGATTCAAGAAAGAACCATTCAGGCCTGCAGGTAATCAAACTTGTAAAAGGCAGGGTGAACACAGATCTCAGCAGTAAAGTCCTAACTTTTGGTATCATGGGTAAGGACTAGAAACATTCTAAAGTTAACTTTTACCATATGCAAAGACGTGAGATAATCACCATATAGCATGCCAATAGTGATGGATGCCGTGGGAAAGTCTGCACGCCAAAGCACAATTAAGTATCAACTATTATGTTAGAAAGGATGTAACCAAAAACAGTCACAAGCTCATTCTTGGTTCTGGGGCATTCTCGATTTGAGACTACAGCGCCTAAGAACACTCTCTGGAAGCTGTGCCCATTGATTGGCCAGTATCCATGTGGCATATGCACTGGCTGCAGATTTACAGAGAAAACCACATCTTTTCGAAATCAAGGAAAGAACATGGAAATTACAAAGGCTCAATAACTGTCAGATACAGAAAGGCATCTATTGCATTGAATGCCCTTGCCACCTAAGCTTTTTGGGACAAACTAGAAAGGCAGTCAACACCAGAATCTCTGAACACAGGTCAAGCATCAGATGCAAAGTGAACACTGGTTCAACGCTTTCTCCCACTCAGACATTCACAGATGACATTAAATGGTGGGTAGTAGACAATGTCAAGGGGAACAATAAAATTGAGCAATTGCTGTTATAGCAGGAATCCCATTGGATTCAACGCATGGGCATTCAAACAATTTGTCATATGAGATCCGGTGTGCACGATGACTATGTCTGTCCCGGACTGTAGGATTATGCTTAATAACTGTGTGAATATCCTGATACACTTGAGCTGTTGTGGTCCATTATAACTGGAGGCCAACTCTGTTAGATGCAACACAAATGTGAGTGCCGCCTCACAACTGCAATATGACCTTAGTTTAAGTGAGGCGACCTTCTGCCTCGCCGTATTGTACCACTTCTCTACCATCAAACTTTGTGACATTTTAAAACTTTTAAATTGTGTTCTTTACAAAACTATGTGATTGCTTTGACTAGTAATTATATACACAAACTCTGGTACTCCTGCTGTACTATAACTGGGAGTACATTGTGTTGTAGCAAACATTAGTGTGATTGCCATCACACAGATGTTTTATTAGTCCAGGCAATTCGGAATATTTAATTTTAACACATTGTCTGTACTAGTGTCATTCTTGTGGCATTCTGTTATGTGTTGTATTTGGTCCTAGTTCACTTCTCAAAAATGTGTAAACAAATGAGTTCCATAACCAATTGGCTCCCAGATTCACGAGCGAGCGAGGACATTTCATGCATGGCTTATTTTCTCTTAAATGGTTATTCATACTAATTATGGTCCTCACATTTTTGAGGTAATTACGGCACCTTTTGTTTACCTGCATGACATCAGTACGCCACGTTATGAACGCTCTGACGTCATTTGACCTTTAGAGGCCTATATGAACACCTTCAATCTCGTTTTCCCGACACAGCACCCGAGAGTGCGGTTGCCATTCTTTTGGAACTTTAACCAAGTCAATAAGGTAAGTGTTCCCCTTTAAATAACAGTCTACACCCACATGAGTAACCTTTGGTCATCTTCCGCTCAATCCAGTTCCACTTACTTGCTCCTCGTCATTCTGACAGTTGGTGTTGCACAGATAATGTCTTCTGCCCTCCGCTTGAAAGACCATTTCTAGCAGTAATTATCATCGGTTCCTGCACGTCTACACTAAAGGTACGTGTGATTTCCTTATGTTCCACTACTTAGTTCATGCCCATACTGGCTTCATGTAGTTCATGTCCTGAAATCTAGATATGTTTGCATTAATTTCTACCCATTTTAGGTTCACAGGTTTGTGGTGCATCAATATGGCTACAGCGTTTCCATCCCAACCTAATACCGAACACTGTGAAGATTGTTAGTTAATTAATATCTCCTCGTTGAACTTTAGGTGAGTTACAGCACCTACAATTTTAAATAGGTATCGCCTAACTTAAGAAAAATGTTTACAATTTTTAGTAACTTCTTTTTGTCTTTTCTTCTCTTTTACCACCGGTGTTTAGGTCCTGAGGAAGGCGACTCCATACTTGTCGCCGAAAAGGTTTCTTGTTCCACAAAAATGACTGACACAATTTTATTCCAACTTTTAGCGTCGACCCTCGTTGTTTCACTTTCACGCTTACCTACTACCTACCATTGGTTATGGCACTCCCTCATTTTCATTAATCCCTTCAGCACCAAAGGGCACTATTGGGCTATTTATGCCAGTCAAAACAGTTGTCTCTTGTATTGTGCTAATTGATTGGCAAAGTAACTGATGTTGCAATTATCATAATTGAACAATGTCACATGATGATCTGATTTGTTCTCTTCATTGATCTTTGTGCTTTGAAACCTATGTATAAAATGCATTAGATGCATTCTGCTAGTGGGCTATTTCTCATTAAAACTTAACTTTGTCCACCAGGAACAACCCCCTTTGCTGTGTGTGTTTCCCCAAGGAATGTGCCTTTATGGTGCCTCCCTCTCTTACAATTAGGCCGGATTTGATGGATTTGGCGCCGCAATAGCGCCTGCTAGTGCCACACTCGGCATCTGCTTGTTACTGCCCTTTTCTAACTCTGGCCCTATAAGGGGGAAAAGACATTTACAGTTTCCTGGATGAGGAGGCTTTGTTTTGTTACATAGCCCCTCTTACGCTACCTACCAAGATTTGCTGTTTTAAGTGCCTCTTACTTATTCTTTCTAGAGCCGATGATGTGTTGTGCTTAAGCTATGGATTCATCAGTTACAGGAGGGCAGGGGCGTTGCTAGGGGGGGGGCTAAGGGGGCTATAGCCCCTGATCTTTTGGTTGTAGCCCCGGATAGAATCTCAAGAGCTTCAGCAAAAAGACTAGCTAGCCCCCAGTCCCGACAGTTCCGACATCAGCTTAGCCCCGGGTCTTTTTCAGACCTAGCAACTCCCCTGCAGGAGGGTATATACTAAATAACACTAGGATAAAGATCAGAAAGCAAATATAGGGATCATATGATTAAGCAACGGGGAGGCAGTAGTAAAACCCTACTTTTATCTTTTGCACCTCATTCTCCCACCTTTCCCTCTCCTTCCCACCCCTCCCTTCTCTGCACCACCTGTTTCTGCAACCAGCGCCTCGATGCCTGTGGGTTTTGCGTGCTTTACAAATGCATAAATAAATATTTTAAAACAGCAGTGGGGAAAAAAGAACATTGTGGAGAGAACATAATACTCTAAACTTGAAAAGCAAACTGCCATTGTATGAATAACAGTATACATAAAAGAAAAGGTTGCCATGGGTACAAGGAATTTCACTGCTGCATTAGCAATTAACATTGATGAAAGCACACGCGATGTAAAAGGAGAATGTATGATGTGGATATGGCATTGTCCTTCCCGTAGAAGACGGAACCAGCTGTGCGGGTGGCACCATCCAGCTACATTCAAAGGAAGTCTGTCCAGCCCTCTATAGTCCTTAATAATAATATTGGCCCATTAGAGTAAAGCGTTCCATTGGAAGGCAGCACAGAGGCCACCCAGTGCAACGTCATTGTGATCTTGGTAATCACCACTAGCCCAGCAAACCTACTATACAGAGACCCCTCAGAAGGAATCCTACTAGGCGTCCATTGTGGATTGAGTGATAACCTTCATGAAATCTATATTTCTGTCCTAAAAATGGACCTGTAGCAATATTGTCAGGACAGATGAATACAAGGTGGTTTGCTGATATGGCTCTGAACTGGAGATGAACTTCCAGTAATGTCTACTAGGTGGCGCTGTGGAATGTGTGATTTGCCTCAAGTGGATTATCCGACTTTCTTATTTCAGTTGAAAGGGTTTTTCCCCATGCCCTTTTTAACCCACCATAACTTTATTGGTGTTTTCTAAACATGCCCCAAAGCCAAAACTTTACAAAATGTTTACAGAGGCGTCAATACTTTGAAAGATCTGAATATGTTAACTATTTCATATGGAAGGACATATCGGATCACTTTGTGACTCAGGCTTGAATCATCGGCATTTTAGCTAAAGAGGCAGCATGTATTTTGTACTAGGTACTTGATAGAGTCACTAATATAGGAGCATTTTCAAATGTAAGCATGATGATGAACTGTCTTACACAAGTAAATAATATAATCCATCAACTAAGGCATTAAACTGTATTTTGCATGGCAATTCTTTCCAGTTGGATGTATACCATCCCCACAGATGCACTTGGTGACCATTCAGTTCATATTGAGCACACGAAAGATACAATTCACTTGAAATACTTCAAGTAAAATAAGTAGACATTTTCTCAGATATCGCTATTGATAAGCACCACCAATCATCATGTCCAGCCGCCCAAGTTAAGGGCCCAATTGAAGCGGCAGTCCCTTACTACGGGTATCTGGCCGTTACCAGCAAGTGGTCGGCCTACCCCCAGGCGTTATATCCCCATTAGGACCTGTGTAGTTTATGCAAGGGTGCTAAGGGTGTTCATAACTTAAAGAAAAAATAAATCTTACCTTGAGGTGCGGTGCTGCGTCGCATTTCCAAAGTTCATTTTCCATGATGAAGAACGTGACATCATCAACAAGGAAATTGCCTCAGAAAATGGAGTATTGAGCCACACCGCAAGGTAAGATTTCTTTAAGTTAAAAACACTATTGGTGCCCGCGTATGAACTCATGGGTGCTAATGGTTGAGGGGCAGTGGAAAAGGAAAGGAGTGCTGACCAGCAGAATTTGGGATCTTCGGAAATTGGACTCATACCAGAGAATACAGCCTGCTTTCTGAGCTCCCGGATTGGACAGCGCCCCCTGTTATCACATTGAGTGAACTCGTGACAGTACTAAATATGAAATAGAGGCAACTTTGAAACATCAGCGATACCAAGATTGTGGAGTAAAACAGAGGCCTGGTCTGGCACAGTTAACTGGACACAGCAAAAGAAGTAACAGACAGTTAACTTGTAAACCAAATAGATACGAAGTACGTGAACAAAGCGAAAAATTCAAAGAGATGTTGGACATTAAGAAATAACATCAATGTTAAGGAGTGTACCCTGGTAAAGGGGAAAGATAAAGCGATAAAAGAACATTGTAGTGATAAAGAGAAAAGAGGATACATTCCTGACCTTAACAACAGAAGTCAGACATCAAAGTAAGTTGGGAAAAGGGGGGGGGCAAAGAGAATCCAAGACAAAAAGGGGGCATTCAGCATACCTTTTGTGGGCAGTCATTCTCCTGCCTTTCATTAGTTTCTCTTTGTGGTAGGGTCAGTGAGGGTACTTTAGTCAATGGACTTATTTTCTTTGGACAGTCACGACTGACACACAATGACCGTAGTAAAGTAGGCAGGGATCACCCATAGAATATTTGATTTAATAAACAAGAGTTCACAATGTCCTTGGAGAGTCTGTGCCCTTCTTCTTACTCGCCACAGTGATTTGATAACACATACAAAAGCAACACCCATGAAAAGATATTCAAAGTCAGGGCAGTACTAATTTTGGTTTAATTTCCTCATGCCAAATCCCGACATTGTGGTTTATAATAACTGAATGTGTTCTCACGGCAAACAGAAAGACCGAGGTGTGGCACCGATGGGTGGAACAGGAATCGGGTGCATTTGAGGAAACCTGGTTGGGGGCCCTAATATGGGAATTCCTGAGATGAAGATCATGAAAAGGTCTAGGGTAGATCCCAGACTTACTACCACATAATTCCAAGAAACTCTGGAACTGTGCTGAGTGTTACTGTAGTCTTCATGGTAGAAGACTGCAAGTCCTCATGTGCTCGGGGCTTTCCGGGCCGATGAACTAGCCCTCATCTAGGGTGGTTCAGGCCCAGAACTCTGCTGAGAGGGCTAGATAGTCCTGCACAGGAGGCTCTTACTTGCTTCTCTATCATGGAGGCAGCATGCTTAGAAGCTAACCCAGCAGGTTAAGTGTCTAGCCTAATTGCTACAGCGTTTTGAAGTCTGAAAGCCCACATAAAAATTGTACTTTACATACATTATTACTGTTCAGTCCACAGTTGATCATAGCCGCAAAACAGGAATCTTTGGGAATGTAATCACCTTTTCATTGAAGAAGAAAAAGAGACAGACAAGCATTTTATAGCTAAAAATAGAGCTTAGAATAGAGGAATTAATTACTATTAATAGAGTAATTTTATTTTTTTATTGTATACATTGCTTTTGCAATAATTTCATTTGAATATTTACAGTTGGATTACATTTAATGTGTTCCTATTTTTGGTTCCTTTCACCTGCTTTTCAGTACATTTTTGGTAACTGTTTAATGATCAGCACTTGCTTATTCCCGCTCTGGGCGAGTCCTAAACACCTCACCTTTGCCTCTGAGTTTTGGAATTCATCATGCTTTAGTGAAGTCTGATGTGTTTGTTAAGATGATTTTCAAAAAAGATAGTTCTGAAGCAAAATCTACCCTAAAGCGGCATTATTTGGAATTGTCACATATTCGGGTATTTCCTATGAGGCAAAACCCTCTGGCAGGAACATAGGACCTTGCTCTCCTTACAGTATTAGTTATAGTTTTGGCGGGTTGGAACTCCAATTTGATCTCTTTATTTTGTTTACTGTTGTTTCATTGACAGAAATTCCTGCAGTAATATACTTTTCCATAATATCTTTGTGGCAGTAAAATCGGTCTGTGTATATTGAGGGGAAGGTGGCGTAAGGGGAGTCTTAGGGGTCAGCAGGGATGCATTGATGATAGCAAGGGGACCTCCTCATTAAAAGAAAAAAAAAATACAAATTCAATGAAGTTTTTACAATTAAGTGAATTATCACTCAGTAATTTAGTTTGAGGTAACAAAATTTAGTTTGAGGTAACTAATTTAGTTTGAGATCGTTAGCCGGTCCACCAACAAAGGCCCACTCCTGAGACCCTCTGTCTGGCCCTGTCTGGGCATGGGCAGCCCGGCCCCCCCCCCCCCAACCTTCGTGATCCTTCAAAACGTGTGGCGGCCGCTTGGTACTCCCTGCTCCTGTATGACCTTGGCTTCTGTTCCTCTTCGTACCCTAGTGGATCACACAAGGGTTGCTGGCTGACCTTTCTACTGCCTCCTCCTCTTACACCTGAACCTTTAACTGTGGCTTTTGAACTCTGCAACTCTACCTTGCTTTCCTACTCTACTTCTCTCACTGCACTTGTGTTCTTTTGAAAATAAACTTGTTCTGTGGGTGTGCCTTTTACATCACTGCATTCATTTGGTATGGCATTGTGTCTGTTTAAATTCGAATCTGGGTGGTTGGTGCCTTTTACATCACTGCACCCTGTTTATGCACTGCACTCTTAGATCCTTTTGGCATACATGCATGGCACCCCTACCTATTGCTATGCAGTTGTGCCCTCCTTATGTACTATGCCTCCTAGTGACTGGCCAGGACTGTGCAGTGCAGCCCCCCCCTTTTTCTACTTCCTCTTTACATGTGCACCCTCTTCGTTATTGCCTAGTGTTCCTCTCCCTGCCACCACCCCCCTTCTTCTACTACTACACATCTCATGCACTTATCTCTATCAGAAATGCTGCCAGGCACGTAGGATGGACTAATGTCCTTGTTCGTCTTACCCTACTCTCCCCTCTCTCCTTTTTTTAATGTATACCTTTTGCATTTTTTAAATAACCGCCAGGCACGTACAATAATCTGTGTCATATATTGTAACCCGTTTGTATTTCTCTTTTTCTTTGTTGCACCTCCAAATACATAGCAATTGCCCATTCTGAATGCTCCAATGCCCGTTAAGAATGTCCATTTATTTTGCTAACCTACTCCCTCCCTGCGTTGGAGAGCTTTGAAATGTTGAAATGCTTGTTTAAGTGTAAAGGCTCTAGAAAATGACCAATACATTTTTCAGCCCTGTTAATCTTTTGTGACAGAACAACGTACAATATAGAATTTAAAACAAAATGAAGGGGTCACCATTGAAATTCAGGAATCAGCACCACACAGATCAAAATTAGCTCTACAAATACATACAAACTAAAGGACCAGTGTCCGATATATTTACACCCATGAAGCTATTCGTTCTTTCTTTCCTGAGTTTGCAATTCGCTATTGTTTGTGTGAGATCATAGTGAGAGTTGGTCACATCATTTCCATGTTGCGGGCAAAAAAGGGAATGTCCTTCTTGTTGTGTTTTGCTCAAGATCCCGGAAGAAAAAAGTTATTCTTTGTAATTCTCAAAAAAGGCCTTCTTTTGTCAGCAGCAGATGTAGGCGTTTACTTCTTGAATGGTTATAGATCGGCCAGTTTAAAAGAAAATACATGAGTCTTCTTCAGCTTGGCAGAATAATGTGTAGGCTTAATCGTGCTATTTCATTTTTGTATTTTAGGTGTGCAGCGGTGTATTTGCTCTGGCTACTGTCTCTCATATGGTCGGGACAGATTTTTCTGGTTCTGTTGTTGTCTGTACCCAACTGAATAAACATCTTTCCAGGACATTTGTCCTAGAATTTTCAGTTCCTCTTCAGACTCTTGCTAATTTCCCTCCTTCTGTTTTGCTTTTTATAGTCTAGACAGAGCTCTGTCTGTCAATGCATTTTGATAATTTGGATCCAAGAATTCAACCAAGCCCAATGCCCTCAAAACTCAGTTTGGAGCTCCTTTGTATAGTTGGCGACAAGTGATTGTGAAAAGTGCTCTTTGCATGCTTTGGCCCCCAGGTTTACCTTAGCCACTCAGACCCTTTTTACTGCTCCTCTTGTAGGTCTGTTCCTTAGTCTTGTGTATTCTGAGAAAAAACCTGTTCGCTGCAAGAGCCGAATCCGGGAACTCCTGGGACACATAGAATAACTGCCTACAGAACTTACTTTCACTAATGCAAACTTTCCAAGTATTCTGATCTCAAACCAACAACTTCGCTCCGTATGAAACACAAATTGCCGAATTTGGTGATGAAGTGATTTGCTATATGATTGGTCAGAAGGTATGTGAAGATGACGGTGGAATATTGGTTTGTATGTAGCTGTGGCGAAGAGGGAGGTCAGGGGTGATCTGAAGAGATCGAAGATTGTGTAAGGCTTGGGACCAGTAAGTCCTTTTTATGTAAACTGGGTCCAGAGAAGGGCTAAATATGTGCTGGACGTGAACCGGGTTGATTCTGTTTGAGCTACTGGGAGGCTTTGGCACCTCTACCTAAGGGTGGCCCAAAGAAGTCCTAAGACCCCGGCACCGATGAGGCATACAACCAAACATCTCTGGAGCCATATTGGGTGGCACAATGGTCTTCATGGGAGAAGGCTTCCACTCCTCGCATAGTTTAGTATTCCAGGGATAATGGAACAGTCCTCACTGGGGCTTGATTATGAGAAATGAGTGGAAAGGAGGGACCTACATGAAGTATATAGCATAGAATGCCATAGAATGTGCATGTAAAGTTCCCATCTCTCAGTGGATTAGGCAGGTAATTGTAATTGGTTATTTATAACGCGATTAATACTCAGAGGTTTCTAAGCGCGGACACAGGGATCAAACCTGTGTTAATCCGCGTGGTCTTGCTTCCAAGACGAGCGCGTTGCCCCTGACCTATCCACCCGAGACCTTAGTAAGGTTTGTCTCACATTGCCTTGAAGGCCACAGACATGGGAAATATGGAGCTTTAGGGCAGGTTCCACTTCAGGGCCTCTTATGGTCCAGGCATGCCAAGCCACCAGTAGACCCCATTCAGCTGAAGGAGCAAATGCAAAGCAGCGATCTACCCTCCGAGCATAGAAGCTTTATGGCATCACCGACACATTTTCGTTTAGGTGCAGGGATGGATGGAAACACAGAGGCAACTTACTGGGCAATGCCAACAGACACGTTAACTCAACACAATTTGGTGTAGCATAGATACCTACCCAAAATGATACTTATGAAGTCACAGCGACAGGCCCTGGGGTGGTACACAAAAGGGTTCCTCTTCAGGCAACACTTCACCCGCACAAAACAATTGACAAGCCGCCCAGTAAAATCAGGCCTATTTAAGGTGAGTTATTAATTTTCAAATGTATTTACTTTATTTTTATACCATAAAATGGTAAATAGGCAGTTGGGTTCAGGAAATATGTTTTGAAAGGTAAATACAGGTAACAAAGCAGAACATCGGTGATATAAATTTGAAAGAATTAATCGAGCAGTTCATTATTGATGAACACATAGAACCCTGAGTTTTCAAACCCAGAAGATATTTCTAACGGTCTTCTGTGCATTCACGGTAAAAGTAACAAGAACTTCACCAGCTAACAGATATTGAGTACCTCATGCCTCAACAGTGGTCACGTTTCCCGCTCTTACCTCTGTCTGTACCATGGACATCCTGTAGGACCGAAGTTCTCCCACCAATCCTAAAACATCTACAAACTCGTGGTCACGAATGTGCTGCATGAGGCGATCCAGTGTTATGAAGGTTCCTGTCCGCCCGACTCCGGCACTGAAACACACACAACAATTGCACAGCGCCTTTTAGAATACAACACACACACATCTGAAAGGCGGGAACATTTTCTGGCCAAAAAACTATTATGGAACATGTCACAACTGATTCATACATTCATTTCAAAATATAGTACAAATATTTGATTGTAAAAAAATACTTTATGTACAAAAGGGTGGAACAACCACAATATGTTTGAAATCATAACCTTGACTTGTAGATTAAACTTGTTAAAAGACAGTGGTGGAGGAGGAGTGTGTGAAGGGATTTGCATAGTGCTAGATAGCTAATCAATGCCTTCCAGGCTGTACAGACGGACTCCATTTGCACATGTGTTATCTATTACTGGGGAGGGTCCTCCTGCTTACAAGTGCTCCCAATTTGGAAGGTTAAGTAACAGGTATTTGTATTTGTATTTTATTGAATTTATATAGCATTTTGCTCCAAAGTGCTTTACATGAGAACAAGTAACATACAGCAAGCATAAAATGACAATTGAACCACAACCTGAAAACAGTATAAAGAACAACTTATAATATTGCAGAGGTGAGGAGGGTGTAGGGAGGGGCAGAGGTGTGCAAGGGAGTAGTAGATGTTCGAGGAGGTAGGAGCGGGGGAAAGAGGGAATGCAAGAATGTGAGAGGAAGAAGAGAGGAAAAAGTGAGACTAGAAGAGAGCAGGGGGAAGGGGGTAGCTGGGATGGAGAGAGTAAGGAAGAGCAGGAGTGAGAGGTGAGAGTAGAGGGGTAGGGAGGAGGAAAGGAAACGTGGGGTGTTAGGGAGTGTAAGCGATATTCAATCAACACTACAGCTAAATCAATGCCTAGTCTGGGATGCTGAGGAAAACCCTTATTGATGTATTTTTATATCCAGTTCAGTACTCTGGATGACAACCCTTGTATAACACCCCCCTCTTAGAATCCCCCTGACCCCACTGAGCCAAGAAGTAGGTTTGTTTTGCAAATTAAAAGGCTTATTTGAAAAATTAAACAATATATATATATATCACACTTTTATAATAAATTAATATCCGATAGTACACTTAGACATATGATGTTGATCAACAATGGGTAATCTGGCACTAGCAGACTTCTTTACAATCAATGAGGAGTTCGTATAGGATGGATAAAGTAGCAAAAATACTTTTATGGTTTCAAGGGAAAAGCAATGAGGAATAAAATGCAGTACAGAAATACTTGATATGATTTTAGCAAAATAAAAGATAATCACTTTTTCTCTGGCAATTCACCCCCTCCCCTATACAATGTAAGAAATGGAAGGAGATGGAAAGAGGAACACACAGTTCTCAGGAATGCAATCAAATACAATACGAAATTCAGTTCCCCCCCAGCAAGCTTAGAGGAAACAGGTAGGAGTTTGAAACACAGGCCCAAAATGCTTTTAAATGTGATGGCAATGGATGGGAAAATGTGCCAACTGTTTTTAATTCCCTCTAGAGATTCAGGGTGAGTGGGAGATGCATGTTGGTATTAGTTCAGGCTCACTTTAGCAATGCTCTATGAGTTATTACCAAGTTGCAAACGGATTTTAACAAAAGAAAGAATGGAGCTGCTATTTTGACAAGTGGAGAAATTGAGTAAAAATCGCAAATCGCGGTAAATTTCGCGAGTGCGTGAATCGTGATTGTGGAAAAAGTATAAGGAGTAGGAAGTCGGTTCTAGGTTCGGAAAGCTTAGATTCTAAGCTTTCAGATGAAAGTTAAATCTCGTTCCTAGCCCAAACGGTTCTAGAGATACGGTCGATTAAATAAAGGTAGTTTTTCGGACTTAAAGTAAACTCAAAATGACAGGTGACAGGTTGCAGCTGCAGAATTGACAGGTGACAGTTGTGCAGCTTTAAAAATGACAGATGACACGATTTCTAGGAAGCTGTTCTACTTAGGTTAAAATAGTTTGGATTAGATTATTTTAACTAAGAGATTGGTTCTGCACAGTTCTGCTAAGTACTCACAATATAAATTTGAACTAGGTCTCGTCACGGATCTGGTCAACACGTCCGGCTGCGGTTCTGTCTGCTCGGCGGGTCAATCAGGCACCGGTTCTGCTCGCAGCGATCTGGGTCAGCTCTGCTCTGCTGGTCTAGCCTCTCTGGATTCTGGATGTAAAGTCGTCGGTCAGCATGCTCCGCAGCAAATGGAATTGAATGTCTCTACCTGTCCCAGCAGTCTCTTTTTATGTGTTTTGGAAAGTGGGTGTGTGCGTTGGTCATAACTAAACCTGCCCCTCTCACTTATCATTGGCCAATTCCTCCTCTCTCCCTTGATTGGGGGAAGGAAATGTGAGTCAGAGTGATGCTGTAGGTTTTATGGTCAGAGGAACCTCCCCTTGTCAGATTGCACACGAATCTATTTCTGACCCAAATAAATATTTATCTATGTACCATTTTTCTAATATTATAGGTCCAGTTAACATATTTTCTGTAGCACCAAACCATCCGATCCCTGTCTTTGTACGATGTTGTGTCCACTGATGACAGAATTCTCCCCTTTTCATCCAGATAACGACCTCTAAACCTTTCCAGATTTTACACAAATGTGCACCAGGGATATGGGTTACAGATGATAAAGTGTCAGATTTTTAACATGCATACATTTGGAGTGAGGCCCTATTTTCCGCTAGCAACCCCCCAGAATACACCACAGTGTCCTAACGCCTCTTAAAATGTTCACAGAAAAATCACAAGAATAATGGTATTACTTATATAATTCTGACAAGTCTGCACTATGAATTATCTAACTTTTTAAAATTATGCCCTGGTCAAAAAGGGGTGTGGCTTCCCCCATCACAGGGTGGAATAACTGGTTTATCCACTTCCCCCAAGCCAGCTTGTTCACAGAGGCACAGCTGCCCCCAGTTTCTCTCAAGAGGAAGCTATTTTACGACGACCCCAATATGACATTTGCCTGAGTCCAGGACAGGCCTTTGTTCAACTCCCTGTAGTCCCCAGCTGCTCCACCCCTAATCTAATCAGAGAGGTGACAACTCCTTTTGGCAAGGGGAAGAGTGGCTGAGCAGGTTTCAACTCCTGTCCGGGGTAGTTGTAAGGCAGAATCCAGTTTCATTAAGCCAGGTTTCAGCTAAATGTCACTTTTTGTTCCCAGTTTAAATCACTTACAATTTGTACATATACATTAAATAATTACTTCCTTCAAGTCATTTCAGAATATAGTTTTACATTGTATCCACCTCTTAGCAAGTCTTTCTTTGGTCTGGTTTTGTTTCATTTGTTCAGTTTTACACAAAAGTCTGGTGGTTTTAAAACGCCGGCTTTCTGATAGTGGTGAGTACTGGTAATGCAACCATTTTTGGGATTAAGAAAATGAATTCCCCACAGTTCTGAGTTGCTTTTTTTGGCAATCAGCATTGCCATTCCCAATGGTTTCAGGCTACTGTGTGTGTAGCCCAATGGTGGTTTTAGGCAGTGCCCTCCTGTGCTCACAACATAGGCAAAAATGGGTGGCAGCCTATTCTTCATGTTTTCCCTGTGCACTCTCTGGGGAGTTCTGGCCATCATGATGTTTTCCATGCCAGTACTGCACAGTTGTATGGTAGGGCTTGTATGCATGGGTAAAAACATCCCACAGGAGGCGAGTGGAAGAGATAAGATTTTATGGAAGAGTGAAAGGAAGGGTAGGAGGGAGAAGAGCGGATGTGAAGAGGGAGGCGGTTCCAGTGGAAGGAAGCAAGTTGTTGGAAGGGCCGGAAGCGGGAGGGGGCGCAGGGTGGAGGAGGAGGAGAGAGTAGGAAAAGATTAGCAGAGTGGAGAGAACGAGAAGGGGTGTAGAAAGAAAGAAGGGAGGAGAGGTAGGCGGGGCAAGACCATGGAGGTATTTGAAACAAGACAGAGGAACTTGAACTTGAGCTGGGAGTGAAAAGCGTGCCAACCTAGAGAGGTGAGAGAAGAGGAGATGGAATCAAGAGGTGAGAGAAGGCATAGGGAGCGTATGTCAGAGTGGTAGATGGATTTAAAGGGGAGAGATGAGATGAGATGAGAGGAGGGGAGTCCAAAGAGAAGGGAGGAACAGTAGAAGAGTGTGGAGAAGATGAGGGAGGTAATTAAAAGTTTATTGTGTGAAAGGTAAGGAGGGGTCAAATTTTACGAATGTTGTAGAGGTGAAAGCGCCAGGATTTAGCAGTGAGAGAAATGTGGTGAGATAGAGAGAGGTGAGGGTCGATATGGAGACCAAGGTTACAGGCATGAGGAGAGAAGGAGAGCTGGGGGTGGGAAAAGAGAATGAAAGGGGGAGGGGAGGGAGGAGGAACAGTGTTAGCCGGGAAGAAAAGGAGTCCAGTTTTATCATCATTCAGAGTAAGGAAGTGTGAGGACATCCAGGATTTAATAGCAGAAAGGCAAGAAGAGAGTTTATCATGAATGTCACGAGAGAAGGAGGAGAAGGAGAGGAAAAGCTGGGTGTCATCCGCATAGAAATGGTGCGAGATACCAAAAGAGGAGATAATAGGAGCTAAGAATGAGGTGTAGACAGAGAAAAGAAAGGGGCCGAGGACAGAACCTTGTGGAACGCCGTGGTTGAGGGGAAAAAAGGGGGAGGAGGAGCTACCCCAGGAGACAGAAAGGGTGCAGTTAGAAAGATAAGAGGAGAGACAATTAAGAACGTTGTCTTTGAAGCCAAATGATGAGAGGGAGTTGAGGAGAAGAGGATGGTCGACAGTGTCAAAAGTGGCGGAAAGGTCAAGGAGAATATGAATGGAGGAGTACTTTGAGCAGCGTGCAGAGAAGAGAGAGTTAAGAACAGAGGTGAGGGCAGTTTCTGTGGAGTGCAGTGGGCGGAAGCTGGATTGAGTGGAGGAAAGGAGGGAGTGGTTAGAGATGAAGGAAGAGATTTGAGAATAGACAATGCGCTCAAGAAGTTTAGAAAGGAAGGGTAGTAGAGAGACGGGGCGATAATTGGAAGCAAGATGGGGGTTAGCAGAAGGTTTTTTGAGAATAGGGATGATAGTTGCATGTTTAAAAGGAGAAGGAAAAGTGGAAGTTGAGAGGCAGATGTTGAAGAAGGAGGTGAGGTAGGGTATGAGGAGGGGGTAGATTTTAGGGATGAGGGGAGAGGGAATAGGGTCAGAGGGAGAAGCAGTAGGATGAGTGTTGGATAGGAGTAGAGACACATCAGAATGCGTGACCGGAGAGAAAGAGGACATAGCAAAGGTACGGGGGGAAGGAGGAGGAGAAGGAGTAGAGTAGGAGGGGGAGGAGAGGAAAGTTTTACAGAGATTGAGGAATTTACTAGAGAAGGAGGAGGCAAGATCAGTAGCAGTGAGAGAAGAGGTAATGGAGGGATCAGGAGTAGATGGAGAGAGAAGTCGGGCTAAAGTTTGAAAGATGCGGTGAGGGTGAGAGGAATGAGACTTGAGAAGGTCAGAGTAGTAGGTGCGTTTCGCAGAGTTGAGGCATGAGTCATAGAGGGTATGATAGGAGAAGTAAGCAGATTCGTTAGAGGGGGATGGGTATTTGAGCCACTGACGTTCAAGGCGCCTGACGAGGTGGTGCATAGAGGAGAGATGAGAAGAAAGCCAGGGTTGAGCAGGTTTGTGAGAGGGGCGAAATGGTGAGAGGGGGTAGAGAAGATCGAGAGTAGTAGAGAGGGAGGAAGTTAAGATGGAGGAGACATCAGAGGCGGAGGTAGAAGAGAAGTGTGAGAGGTAGGGAAGGAAGAGGAGAGGGATGCTAGAAATAGGGAGGGGTTAAAGCCGCGTAGGTCACACTGGAGAAAAGTGGTAGAGGATTGAGGGGAGGAGGAGAGGGGGATGGAGGGGAGGGGGAAAATGAAAGTAGAGAATGATCAGATAGGTAGGTGGGAAGGGAGGAGATGGGGGAGGCAGTGAAGGAGGAAGTAAAGATGAGATCAATAGTAGAGCCAGATTGGTGAGTAGGAGGGAAGGGAAGGGGAGAGGGGAAGTAGGAGTCAAGGATGGAGAAGAGAGGAGAGAAAGTAGTGTTAGAAGAGAGGTGGAGATTAAAGTCACCAAGTACAAATAGTGGAGTGGGACTGGGGGAAATAAGGCTGAGGAGATGGTCAATGTCCTCATAAAAGGAGCAGACTGGACCAGGGGGGCGGTAGATGATGAGGAAAGAGATAGCATGAGGAGAATTAAAGATTTTGAACATGAATTCAAAGGAAGGGTAGAGGATGGAGAAGAGGTGAAGTGTGGCCAAAAGAGTGGGCCAAGACCACCTCTGATGCCAGTAGAACGGGGGACATGTTCAAAGGAGGAAGAGGTGGAGGTGAGGGAGGCAGGAACAGAGGTATTGTGAGGAGGGATCCAGGTTTCAGTGATGCAGAGAAATTGAAGGTTAAGGCGTAGGAAAAGGTCAAGGACAGAAGAGGTTTTGTTACAGATCGACCTGGTGTTCCAGAGGGTGATCTCAAAGGCATTAGAGGTGTTTGTGAGAGGAGGATAGATAAGGTTGCGGCGGTGAGATGAGGTATTGGGGAGAGGGATAGAATGGGTGTGGGAGGAGAGGGGAGGATTAAGAGTGGAGATGGCCATTAGAAGAATGTAGAGTACTGTGAGGGGGGAAAAGGGTGGGGGAGAAGGGGGGAGGGGGAGTAGCGGTATTGAGAGAGAGAAGGAAGCATAACAGGGAGAGTGATTAGAATATGTCAGGGACGAGAGGCAGCTAGAGGGAGTATATATGAGAAGTAGAGCAGTGGGTGGGAGAGGAGAAGGGGGAGGGAGAGGAAATAGGAAGGGGTCAGGCACTGAAAGTAGTAGTACTATGGGGCGGAAGAGGAGACACTCTGGTGAGGGGGAAAGGGGGGGCTTAGCCAGTAGTAGGTGAGATCACAGACCACAGATAATGAGGGGGTGGAGATCACTGAAGCATGCAGCAGAAGGAATAGGTAGCGAGAAGTAGGAGCAGCAGATGCAGGTCAGTAAAAGGAAAGCAGGCCAAGTCAGTGGAGGAGAGCTCTACAGCACACAGTGGAGAGAGCCGGCCAGAGAATAGCTGGAGCCGCGGGTGTAGAAGCAGAGAAACAGCAGTTCGTCAAAGGAGAAGGAGAACAAGTCAATGGAGGGGAATGTTGCAGACCGCAGTAGATGAAGTCAGCCAGAGAGCAGTTAGAGCCGTGGAGTAGAAGTAGAGGCGTTGCGGTCCGATGTAGGTGAAGCAGGCAGACGGGGGGTGATGTCCGTAAGAGATGAGGGGCACAGGAGGACCAGGCACCGAAGTCACGCTAGGCAGCGGCAGGGGGAAACAGAAGCCTGCGGTGGGTGGAGGAGAAGTCAATGTCAATGGAGGAGAGCGCTGCAGTCCGCAGTAGATGGAGTCAGCCAAACAGAATCCTGCAGTGGGTGGAGGAGAACACTGTAGTCCACAGTGGAGAGAGGCCAGGGAGTGTCAGGAGCTGAGGGTGTAAGATGGAGGTGCTGGGATCTGGAATGGGTGGAGCTGGCCGCTGGGAGCAAATGGCCCATAAGAGCAAGAGCACAGGCACTGGTATTTAGGAGGAGCCACAGGCCTTACAATGATACAGGAGCAGCCGGCCTCGGAAGAGAGAGGCAGTACTCGGCTGTGCACAGGGCAGAGCAGGCCACAGGAGGCGAGCAGACGAGCCCGGAGGCAGCCGGAGGTAAATGGGTGAGTCCGCAGCAGACGAAGCAGGTCTGAGGACGGCAAGAGCCGCAGGGGCACAGTGGGCCACAGACGGAGCAGGCGGCGAGAGGTGAGCGAGTGTGCCCGCAGTAGCTGAGGCAGGTCTGAGGATGGCAGGAGTAGTAAGGGCACAGCAAGCCACAGATGACGGAGCAGGCAGCAGGAGGCGAGCGGGTGAGCCTGCAGTAGTAGAAGCAGGCCTGAGGAAGGAGGGAGCTGCAAGGGCACAGAGGTCCACAATTGAAGAGCAGGCAGCAGGAGGTGAGCCCGCAGGAAGTAGGAGGTGAGCGGATGAGCCCGCACTCAGCAGTAGATACCAGGATATCAAGTCCCCACTCATTTTCACATACCTTTGCTGCAGTGTTTGTAGAACCGAGGAGCCGAGGTTCTGTGAAGGCATAAACGTAGCCATCCGTACACCCCTCTCCCCACCCCCCGCCTCCCTCCCAAACAAATATGGACACAGCTCTTGTTTCAAGTTTGAAATCCATGCATGATAAATATTGCCGGTCGTGAAAATTGGAGCCAGTATTTGGAACGTGTAGTATGGTGGCCTCACACAACGATTATTGATTCTGCTGCTATAGTAAACGTGCTTCTTAATGCAGGAAACTTGCATAGGACACTCATCTTGCACATGAAATAAATGTGTGTTGTGCTGTCAAGGTTCTGATTGCACAGATTATTTGAACTGTGTCTAAAGGTAGATGCCAACTAATTCATCGGCCCCAGCACTTCCCAATATACTTTTCCAATCACTCAATCAATACTTTATTTCGACCAATGGTAGGTCATCAAAGTCATAAGAATTGCACAGAGAAAGAACAAATACAATACAACAATATACTTTTATGCGGTCCATGTATTTGTTAACCCCTTCATGTCTTAGCTCACGAGGGCACCACACTACCTAGAAAGATATACAGGTCGCCTATCCTTTGTGTTTCCTGGTTTTAGTGGTGATATAGGAAGTGGTTAATGCCTACTCTGGTTATTTTATACTGCCATGTTATTGTCTTCATGAGGATATTTTCGTTTGTTCCTTTTTAGTTGTGGCTATTAGGTGGCGCTTATGAGCCGAAACTATTGCATTGGAGTACAGCTAGGAGGGAGATGGGCTGTGAGGAGCGGCACAGCTTGTGGGAGTTGCTGGGTCATTTACCCACCCATTGCCTGCCAAAGCTACTTCCAATGGTTATTTCCACCCACTATCTACCCAGGCCCTTGCAAAGCACACCCTCCTGGGATCTCTTTGATCTTATTGTTTGATAAAGCTAGTCCAATCTTGAGGCTATAAGACGCTGCTCGCGCTCGTTGAAATCAGTCTTGAGATATTTAGCGATTTAATCGCCGAGATAAACTCGTGGCTGGTAAAGAACAGCGTCTTACGAATGTCTGCCTTCAGCCGCTCCATTTATAAGAAGTAACCATGTCTTTTTCACTGGAGTCTGTTAAAAGCAGGCATTAGCAAAGCCAACAGATTAGGCTTGTATACAAGTGTTAGTTAGGCTTTTGTCAGGCTCTGCTTGCACGTGCCCTGGTACTCGCACCATTTTACAGCTGTTACCAGCTCGTGGACATGTAGCATCAGTAAAGAAGTGCCTGCCAAACGCCAGCCTATGCCCACATAAAAGCCAACACTGCTGACTTTACAGGTCCAGCAGGAGGAAATGGTTTGAACAGCAATCCTAGTGACTTGCAGACAGGGGTGGACTGGCCTATAGGGAACTCTGGAGATTTCTCAGTGGGCCTCTGCACCCTGGGTCTCTCTTTTGTGTGGTATTGCCAAATGTTCCCATAGGAAAAACATTGGGCTTGCTGGACATTGTCATATGGGGCCACTTTGAAAATTATTTCCAGAGCCTCTTTTGGTCCCCAGTAATTATTTCCAGGGCCTCTTTTGGTCCCCAGTTATTTTTCCAGGGCCTCTTTTGGTCCCCAGTAATTATTTCCAGGGCCTCTTTTGGTCCCCAGTTACTATTTCCAGGGCCTCTTTTGGTCCCCAGTAATTATTTCTTGGGCCTCTTTTGGTCCCAAGTTATTTTTCCAAGGCCTCCTTTGGTCCCCAGGCCACCACTCCTTGCAGAGGACCTCCTGGAAAGAAAGTGTACTTGGGCAAAAGATGACTGCTAGGGCATTCGGTGACCGAGAATTTCCGACTGTCGAGGCCGGTTACGTTTAATTACTAGTCAATTAGCTCCAAGCTCCTTCCAAATCCTCTACCCTGTGCGAGAGTTGAAAAAAGAGCTTATTTAAGTTATTCTTTAGAGCAGCGTTTGTCAAGCTACAAAATGCCAAAATCCAGTCAGACTTTTGGAATCATTCAGAAATGCACAAAAGCAGTCATAGATGCAGTTTTCACATTGATACTTAGTGTGGATATTCTAAACCCCTACCTGAATTTTACTATTCTGAGGCTCAACAATTCCTAGCCCATTGTTTACATATATATGGTTTATTTTTTTCGAATTCTGATGTTTTTGTTCATCCTTTTTCACTGTTTGCCATTGCTGAAAGGATGGTGATTTGTACGAGTAAGGCATGGGTGTGCCTGTGCGTGCAGGTAGTTGGCTCAGTGCTTGAATTTTTAACTTTTGACTTTTTAACTTTTAGTGGCAGTAGCCAGCATCCCCGCAGTCTACTCCCTTCCCTTTCCAGTGGTCTATGTCCAATGCAGGGGTCAAGTCCTAAAAACAATTGTGGGGGGACTCTTTAACATTTGCAGTGGGGTGTGACGTCGCCAGAATTTAGCATATCCCACCTGTATCAAGGTGACATATGCAAATGTCATTTAATTGGCTTTCCATAACCATACAAAATGCACAGAATGAATAGCATTTGTCTTTCATAAAATCAACACCGACCAAAAACGAAGAGAGAATATTTTCTTCTAATGGTGTTTGAAAATGTTAAAAAGGTGTGTATGTTTTAAATGTCAAGACTCAATACCAATGTTTGCCTTGGAACATGCAGTCCCAAAATATGTCATTTCAATTTTAGTTGTATCACATTTTTTGTCAGGTTATATGGTGCAATGGTGAGGTTCCTGGCCTGCGATCCTGGTAACTGTGGTTCGAATCCCCAGGTCGTCATAAATTCAAAGAAGACAGTCAAATGTTCTCATTTTACACACAATCTATAAAATACCTATGGGGGACTGCGTCCACCCTCTGAACAGCGTGGCTGGACTCCGTGTACCCTCGACTTGAGCCCTAGTGCAATGTCAGAGATGGTAGGGTCCATTTATTACCCATTTTGACCAATTCGGGTAGATTTCCGTGGTCCTGTGAGAGATTCTTCCCTGAACATTCTCACCTTTCTGGTATCTATCCCATTTTCCTCAAGGGCTCTAACAGCTGTGCTTTCAGAGTTGATAGTCTTGTAGAATACACTATCTCCTGCAAGGAGCTCTGCAAGAAAGCCTGTGCATTTACCTGGCTTGGCTAGGAGCAGAAGTGTGGAGAATCTTTCCAATGGGTGTGCAGTAACCTCTTGCATGAAGCATCATCTCTCTGCTCACCACCCCCTGAGTGGTCTTGGTCAAAGAGAGAATGGTTCACAAAGCTCCACATACCTGTACACCTGAGTGCCAGCCAACCAGAAGTCTGATCTCAGCCTCCCAAAGCAAGTCATCTTTCAGGGGATGGCACAATATCATCGCTAAGGAAGGCGATCCCATCACTACCAAAGCTCTCTGTATGGAACTCTCTCCCTGTGTTCCTACGGCTTAAGGATGGCTTTGGAAAATCCTGCACAGGCTTGAAAGCAGATCTATCCCTTCAGACCTTTGGACCCGTCTAGACATACCTGTCCTGCTGCAGATGCCTCATGCCTTTCTCCACCTTCAACCTAATGTTGATGTGTGAGTGCTTTGATTGTGACAGTTTGCAGTGTGAGTGCTATATAAGACAATTACATTTAACAAATAAATGGTAAAACATCATGGTGTTAATCTTTTCAGCTCTACCCAGTGGTGTGCATATTTGTTGATAATTTCAAATGCACTCTACAATAGTGCCCTCGTGCACACACCACTATCCGTTCAATTCTATATTTGATTTTGTATTGATTACTTTACTTTGCCCTACTAGCCTTTGGACTACATTTTAGTTTTTCCTTTTATTGACTCACCGTGCGAGTCGGCGGGTGACTCGATGCCTCTTTTAAATTTGCTTTTGGTTATGCTTATTTATTTTATTTTATTATTTTAGTTCCTCCTTCTTTCCTTGTATCTGGATCCTCCAGCAGGAAGGTACCTGGCTTCCCCCCATCTGCCTCTCAGGGTCTTGTGCATAGTAGTGTGCAGCGTTCTTTTCTCCCTGCAGGCGTACCGCTCAGCTGGAGTCTTTCTTCACTGTTCTATGACAGTGGAGGGCCCTGGCTGTAAATATACCATGTGAATGAATAAACTCTCTGCCCGGAAGCGCAGTGGACGAGCAAAGCAGACAAGAGCGAAGCAGACAAGGGCCTTGCATGCCGAAGTCAT
Source organism: Ambystoma mexicanum (assembly GCF_040938575.1). Lineage (NCBI taxonomy): Eukaryota > Metazoa > Chordata > Amphibia > Caudata > Ambystomatidae > Ambystoma > Ambystoma mexicanum. Next base: position 239,946,694 of record NC_090936.1, on the reverse strand, counting down.
ACCTAAGTCAATCTGGTCTGTGCTCGTCCTGGCTGTGGACAGGCATTGGGCCTATGGTCTGTCAGTTTGCGGCACAGCCAATGTGCCTTTGGTTGTTTCTCGTGAGCTGTTGCTTTGCTTAGCTCCTGTGGATACTGTTTTGCTAATTCGGTTCTCTTTAACACCTGCTGTTGGTAAGTTGATTGCTCATTCTAGCAATCTTTCATGTCTGCTATTTACCGCCCGCTCCCTGGCGGCACATCCCTTAGCTTGATATGAACTACTCTGCGATCACTCTGCTGATATTGCCTGTATAACTGAGACCGGGCTGCGTGACCATTCTGGTGCTGTGGTGGCTCAGGCACTGCCGGTGATTTATAAAATAATTTGTGTGGACAGTGTATCCCGCTATCCTGGGGGTGGTATTGCCTTGGTGTTTAAATCAGCTCTGACTGCCAGTGCAGTATCGTTTGACTATAAAGGTAAAATGGAAGCACTGTTAGTGTGTCTTTCTTTGAAAGCTGATTTTCTTGCTCCCTCTAAACATTGAAAAAAGCAGGGCTGCTAGTCTGAGCACTGGTCTGATGAGGATCTAAAGCTACTGAGGCTCAAACGTAGGCAGGCTGAGTGGAAGTGGAGGGATTCTTACTGTCAGTGTGGCTGTATGCTGTTGCATCAAGCCACTGTTTTGTTTCATAAAGTTATTGTGGCAGCTAAAAGTAGGTTCTACTCTAGTAAAGTGGAATCTGCTCTCAAGCAACCCATAGAACTGTTTGCGCGTATGCGCTCTTTATCCTCTCCTGTTACTACTCAGGCAGGCATCACTCACTCTCACTGTTTGTGTGATTCCTTATCCAGTTTCTTTAGTGACAGAATCATGTCTACCTGCGGTAAAATTGTGTCATCTGGTTTAAAGACAGGTAATATATGATTCTGTCCTGCTGGAGCGTGTCTTCACTGTTTGATACCATGCCTTCCTCACTGGTGGTGTCAGAAGTGGGATATGATTCAACTGACAAAAATTGAAAACCCATACTAATTATCGTCATACCACCAGAAGGAGAAAATAGGATTATTGAACTCCTTGAGTTTGATAGAATATATACCATAAAAGAGACTTTGTACTCCCAGCTTCAAATCCCAATTGGCCAACAAGATTTGTTTTTCAAAACCCAGGTGTTGTTAGATACCCTTCCACTCTCCCACTATAATATCCAACAATGGGATTGAATAGTCAAGCTCTGATTCAGAAAGTGTCACAGAGGAAACCATTACTCCCCCAAAAGATATGGCTGACCTTGAAGATGTCATGGCCCAACTGGCTGACCATCAAATGCAGGCCGAAACCCATCTTCAAGAAAATGTAACAAAATTATTTGAGTTACAGGCCAGACCCATACTACCTCAAGGGACACTACAACCTTATCCAGAAGGCGAAGATCTAGAGAATTTCTTTTAGAATTTTGAACGATTAGCTGAGCAATTGGGGTGGGTAGAAAATAATTGTTTTACAATTTAGGACCCCTATTGAAAGCCGAGCTACAGAACGCCTACCAGCTACTTAACCTTGCCCAGGGAGCTACCTTTTCTATAAAAGAGGGAATTCATAAAAGAGTAGGCCAAACCTGTAACTTCTATCGACAGAAACTAAGGGCTATTAGATTAAACCCTGGGGAAACTCCCCTCGAATTGGGGGAACCCAATTGAGAAGATGGTAGCACTCTGGATTAACAAGACCCTGGAAGAATTGGTTGAAATTATCCTTCTGTTGCAATTCACCAATTCTCTACCTCTTTTTTTTTACGGAAAGCAGTATTACAGATAAACCGAGCTAGCCTAGTCATGTCTATTGAAACTGCCAAAAATCACTCAGATGAGGAACAACATTTTCACACTGTACACAGAGGTGAAGAAAAGAAGGATCACAAAACCACATACTATTCTCAAGCCCAGGTACTAGATAGAGGGCTCCCTTAAACCAACGAATGGACCCCAAATGAAAGGATAGAAATCAGAAGACCAGATCCGGAGTGTAGAGAGGAAAGCAGAAGATGGGAATTTAAAGAGATTAAACTGTCACCCCTTATTTGCTTTTTGTGTGAAGAAACAGGCCATCTGGCTCGACATTGCCCTAAAAATCTAAAAGAAGAACCAATGGAAATAGGGTGTTTCACAGGAGACAAGTGGGAAGAAACAGAAGCCGATCTAGAAACCTTCAGCACATGTCTATGCCAGTCTTCAACTAACTTTACATATAAAAAGGCCCTAGTAAATGGAAGGCCAGTAAAAGCGCTAAATGATTCAGGCAGCAAACAGATCGCTATAAGGGTTGATTTGGTGACAACAGCAGACCTAGAAAATGCAAGTCTAGTTAGAGTCACATGTATACACAGAGATAATGAAATCTATCCCAAGATACCTGTGTACATTAACATCAGCTACAAATCACGGCTGGTGCCATTTGCCATTATTCCTGTACTCACTGAAGAAGTCATTGTGGGAAGAGATGTTCCTGCATTTTTAATCTCTTACAAGATCTCCCAAATTCCCCTAGAGAGTTTGTACCCCACACTTGTTGGCAACCTAACTGTTGCTCCCAAACCTCTCCGGTGTGGGGGTGGACGAAAATCGAATTTCAAGCACCCACCATTAGCCAAGAGGTACCCTTCGAACCTCAAAATCATCTAATGACAAAATCACCACCTCTGTCTTAGTTTATAGGATATGTTCGGGAGACAAACACAAACACCCTGCCTTTACTAGATCAGAGGAAATGAAACTCACGGAACATACAAAAGCACCTGGGTACATCTTTTCTTTGCTCTCTCCACGGTCCTAAACTTAGAGGACCTTGGAAAGACCAAGCCTATCCACCGTGCATCGGGGAAGGGTATGTGAGAAACCAGAAGGTGTCTCACCCACTAGTCCCCGGGGACCTGTCATCCAGGTGGCAGGACATGGCCATCGCTTTTGGATCCAGTTCCTGGTGTGGACCAGTGCGGGAGGATCACCTGGGGGAGGGGTCCTCGGGGATTGGGACACAGGATGGTGAGACACAGTATCCCTCTCTTTCCTGTAACACCTTTATCACATCCTACCCGATGGGATGTTCAGAAACTCACCCGCTCCCCTTTCCTGCAAAAACACTTTCTCATGGCCAGCCCACACTGGGAGAAAACAGACGCACACCTGAGCCGTATACATGACCTGTCCCAATACTATGGTCAGGCGAGGTCAGGCAATCATTGACAACCACTCACACCTGACTTCCACTACACTTCCCTACACGGATAAAAGGTGGAGCACGAGAGCACACTCTGAGCGAGGCAAAGCACACAAAGGTACAGCAGTTTTGAGTTGGCAGTTGTACGAGGGGAGAGGGTCAGCCAAGCACGATAGGTTTGAGAGAGAGGCAACACCCTTGACCTCGTCAACAGGAAGCCATTACTTTCAAGAACCTTCGAGGCAGAAAACCCCAAGACAAGGAAGCAAGGATAGAGAATCCTGAATTGTCTGTCGGATATATCGAGGGTCCTCCCACGTACCTGGCCGATTGGGGAGGAGCAGCAGACACTGTGGTATCGTCCTTGTCTCCAAGAACAAAAAAGCGACAGAGAACAACAGAGACAGTGAGTCGGGGAGACCCGTCTCTGTTGAAGTCAAGGTTGCAAGCGGCAACATTGTAAAGTGAGTGCTGGATGTAACATTGTTAAACTCATGTGATGAAAGACGCGAGTGAAGCTGTTGAATATTTGAACATTAGAAGAAAAGATACGATATCATTGACAGAGTGGTCTGGCACTGTGAATGTGCTCAATCGAAGGTCTCTTTATATTTTCTAGACAAAAGGAAATGAGAGCAGAAGATTGATGTGAAGTGTAAATTGTGTGAAGTGATTCAAAGTGATCCTGCAACAGTTTAAGAAAAACCTATCGCATATTTCGAATGTGCGATAGGTTTTGCTTAAACCGTCGCAGGACCACGATTCTGGTATCAAAAGGGGATCTGAGCCCGAATGAGGGAGATCCATGATCCGAGCCCAAACGAGGGAGACCAAATTGTGAGCATTGTAGAAAAGGGGTCTGAGCCCAGATGAGGGGAGCCCGTGGTCTGAGCCCAAAGGAGGGAGACCAGTGTTGAACTTGTGAAAGTGAAACCTTGACAAAGGAAAGCAACTTTTGTGTTTTGTTTGCTGCATCAGGCCCTCTGCATTAAGAGACTGTCATTGCGAGAGAGACTTTGGCGGAAGGCCCGGATGCCTATGTGTTGAACTGTTACCAAGTAACCAAGAAGCTAGAGTTTGTGCGAAGCCCGCATGTGCCGCCTTGTCCCATGCTGAAAACCCAGGGAAGGGAAGCTAACTGCTGAACTACCCTGACATATAGTTTCTTTAACACTTTTCTTTTGCGTTGATTGTTATTCCACACCATTTTATATTTAGAAGTAAGGATTGGCAATAGGTTTATAAGTATAGTCCCTTTTATTTTGACAGACTCCACTAGGACTGTGTTATTATTATTTGATGGGCTTAGCTTGCTTGCATCCTTAGATTTTGGTTTAGATAGGTATTTTACCAACCCATTGAAGTTCAATAACCACCACTGATATCTGATCACTTGTGTCCATCTTCACTGTTTGATACCATGCCTTCCTTACATGTGTGAGCACTGTTAGATTTATCAACTGCCTTCGATACTATTGTCCATTCCATCCTTCTCATCCGTTTGGCCGGGGCAGGTGTTGCCGATCAGGTGTTAGTATGGGTTTAATCATTTTTGTCTGATCATGCTCAATCTCTTTGTCTCCCCCTTTCCGTTCTCTATCAGTGCCTTTTTGTTGTGGGGTCCCTCAGGGGTCTGCCGTGTCCCCTACCCTATTCAATGTATACATCTAGCCATTGATGGAGCTTGTCCACTCTCACGGCCTTGGTTGCTACTCTTAAACTGATGAGACACAGATTATTCTGTAGCTTGACCTCTCTCAGGCCAATCCGGCGTCTCAGCTGCAAAGATGCCTTAAGGCAGTAGGTTGTTGGATGAGTGACAATTGGCTGAAATTGAATGGGATGAGATTGAGTTGGCCGGCCCCCCTTCTGTCTCGTGTTTATGGACTCTGTCATTCTGGCCCCCTTATCTTGGCTCTTTCCTTACACTGGTGTCTGTGTTGAAGGATTTAGTTGTCAAGCTGTCAACCTCTCTGTCACTCGGGGCTCAGATAGGGCACTATAAACTCAAGGTTTTTTGCAAGGTGTTGGTTTTCATACTACCACAGTTCCATGCCCCAGCTGTCTCAGTCTAGGTATTGAGTGTGTTATACTACTACAACTCTCAGCTGCTATATTTGCTGCACTGTATTCAAGTCCTGCAAAAGGCTGCGGCTAGATTAGTGACTCGAACCCACTTTTCTAGGCATATCTCCATGGTTCTGCAGCAGTTGCACTGGCCTCCCATTATTCAAAGGGTTTAGTTTAATTCAATTTGCATAATGCACTGCACCTTCTACGGCATGGGGGCAGAGTATCTCCAGTGTAAATGTTGCCCGCATGTACCCAATTGCCCATTCCGCTCGCAGGAGTCCTATACCATTCAACTCCTGCGTGTGTGGCTTGCCAGGGTGGGCGGCTATGCCTTTTTTGGTTGCTGCAGCTAGCTTCTGGAACTCGCTCTCTCGCCCTCTCTGTGCAACTGTTGAACACCTTCCTTTTCGTCGTTCTCTGAAAACTTTTCTTTTTGAATACATTTAGATGTTAGTGACTCCTCTGGTCGACTGTTTCTGCGGAAGTAGTGCCAAGAAGCCTTCCGGCGTACATTGCGTTCTATAAGTGCATTTTAGGATAACATCAAAATTCAATCTTTCACTACAGGAAATGTCATGCCCCCTTTTGGGCCAATCAGAGGAGGTTCTAGACATTTTGGGAGTCCTCTTCTTCACTATATCCAGATAAATATATACATGGATAATAGCTTTGCACTGTGTCTGTCTGTCTCCACTACTTTGACTTATCTTTCATTTCCCTTATGCTAGCTAGGGCTGATGGTAGTTGTAGTCCAAAACAGCTGGAGAGGGAAAGGTCCCTTTCCAGGGTCATAACAGACATCCCCACGGGCCCTTTGCTGCCACGTGGTGAGTTCTCCTACAAGGACTTCTTCGTTGCTGGGATATATTTGGTGCTGGCCATTTCTGGAAATTCCAACTTCATTCTCAAAGAGCTACGTCATTTCATATATAGCCGCGGCCCTCCGTGCCGGCAATCAATACACATTTTACTCTTTACGACCCCTCTTGATTGCTTTTTAAAACAAGTTAAATAAGGAAAACAAAAGTAATAAGGCAAAGTGAATTATCTCCAACTGTTTCTCACAGCATACGGTACACACGCCCCCTTCACGCTGCCAATAATTGGAAATCAGTTGTGTTTACATTCTTCCTGACGTAATTGTCTCCATCAAACCCCACAATGATGTTGCTAGCCAAACCGTGACTGCTAGGGCGAGTCTACTCATAACATGATTGCAGTGCTGCCTCTGACTTTAGCCAAATCCTGAAATGTTTTACAAAGCGATGATTCACAGAGCAAAGAATATGAGAAAGATACAAAGCAGTTTGGTGGCAACACACCAGCAAACTCAGCTCGGGGTGCGGGGTTAAAAGAAGTGGAGCCAGGCCGATGCAGACAGTGGGGAACCTAGAAGGATGGGCGGACCTCCTAGAAGAGGGCTTGTTTCATAACGGTAGGCCCCTGCTCTTCTTTCCAGCGACCACGGAGAGCCCCTCTGGGCAGCCATGGTGTGGCGCAGGTTGATGACATCACTGTTCGTGACCAATATTGCCAAACGGTCAAAAAAGTGAATAAGGCCACAATGTATAACCCCATCTGTTGCACGTCACCCCTGTAGGTAGACATGGTATCTCCCACTGTGTGTGTGTGTGTGTGTCTTGGTCACATGGTTGCCCATGTGACGAAGTTAATAAAAAAGTACGAGCTGCTTCCGGCTCGTCAGTCAGACCAACTACGACTCCGGTGTCCCATCTGTTCCGCACCATGCTGGTGCTACAATGTGTGCCATGGGCCCAAGGACTGGGCCCAGCACGAGGACGGTGCCCCTGCTGGGCAAGGCCGTCCCTGGAAGATGCTGCAGCCATGTGATCATAGCCATAGTGGCAACCCCGGCCTGGGTGCCCCCAGAGCCGGTGCCGTCGTGTGCTGGGTGCCCCCAGCCACGTGGTTAGCTCCAGTACCCTGGAGCGAGTGGGGTGACACTCTTTGATCTGCGGCGTGATCGCTGCCCAACCAGACGGTGTCGGGTGTATCCGACTTGTGCTTGGGGCTTGCCCGGTGATCCGGAGCAGGCCCCCCAACACCATAAAGCACGAAGCTACAGTGAAACCGTGGTGCTACAAGGCAGCAAAGAAGCTGTCATTTATATTTGAGAAGTCAATTGCGTCTGCTTATGTCAGAGCCTAGCTCACTCCATTTAGCTCGGTTTTATTGTTTTATTGAATCTGTCAACACTTTGTCCCTGTATCTTTAAGTCATTAAGTCTGTGCCCCCCACCCCATATCACTCATTGTTTGGCTTGTGATTGCCGAATCCGTGCCATTCATTGAGTAATGTTTATTTTGTAAAGTACGCCACTGAGAAATTCCCCTTGGGCGTGTAGGCGAGTATGAACAAACAAGTCTTCTGAGAAGCACGCGATCTAAAGAGGGAGACAGCGCCACTTGCACGCGCTCGGGAAGGGAAACGGCTTGGCACTGAGATCACAGTGGTAGCAGGGCGCACACTGCCCAGAGGGAGGGCAAGATTGCCATTATCTGTGCCCAACTCTGGAAACTGCTGGAGAAACAAAACGGGAGAAGGGGCAGAATCTGAACTGCCTTCTATGTACAGCAACCTCCAGCACACAGAGCACCTGGGACCATCGTGGGGGCGCTGGAGAGCGCACCTTCCGCTGACACGCCCGAAGGCGACATTGCATTACGTATGCTTCACTTGCTGGACTTTTTATGTGTTTTACTGGCGGTGGACCCTGCTCTACAGAGTCAACTTTTAGGGTCATATTGGACTCTACACATATTTTCAGTACAGAAGTAAACGGTCCCGTGTGTTTTTACTGCACACTTTTTTTTACCATAGGTTTTGTAACGGTAAATATGTGACCGATATTTTGGTGCAAAATGCGGGGGAAACGCTATACAGCATAACCTGGGCATTTGTCCAATAGTTATGCCATTTGTCTCCAACCTTACTCATTATATCAGCCCCTTCCGTTTCCCCTCTAGTAAGGTGCTGCATGAGACGTTTTCCTTTGTTTGGCATAACAAGGCCGCAGATTTATTTTTAACATATACAAAAACCACTGCAAACAGATATTAAACTTTTGATACAATAGGTGTGGCGCCTGCTCCTTGTCCTGCTTCCCCCTTTTTTCTCCATACCGATTGCAGGCATAACTCCCCCAAGGCCTTCGAGTCTGAGAAACCGCCTGCCCCTGCAGGTCTTTGCGGACTGGGAGAGCGCCGTTTGTTGGGGGGAAGTTGAGCCCCAATTGCTACCGCCAGACACCCCCGCCGTTTAGGCTCCCAGGAGGCGCTGTCTAGAATGGGCGAAGCCCCTTCTGGTTTAGCAATGGCTCATTCGGAGTCTTAGTCTTATCCTGGGTTGCCACAACCCGCCTGTCCATCCTGCGACAACGACGTCCAGGCTCCTCCATAGCTGTAGGGTGGGTGGGTGGGAAACGAAATCCTCCTCTCTTGGCGGGCGCCCGGCTGCTGGATGAGCTGCAAGTGCTCCCCAGCAGGGCGCCCGTCGTACTTAAGCGCCAAGCCACGCCCTCTTTCATTGTTCCCCTTCGCGGGCTTTCGGGGGCTCTTGGCGCCCTTTCCTTCGCTCTTTCGCCCTCCTCTCGGGGGGGGAGGGGTAAGAGCGCGAAAAGGAGTAAGGCCCCTGCCCCGGTTATCGGGGTGCCTCCTCCACTCGCTGCTCTCCCCCTCGTCACCTTCATAACCTGGGCATTTGTCCAATAGTTATGCCATTTGTCTCCAACCTTACTCATTATATCAGCCCCTTCCGTTTCCCCTCTAGTAAGGTGCTGCATGAGACGTTTTCCTTTGTTTGGCATAACAAGGCCGCAGATTTATTTTTAACATATACAAAAACCACTGCAAACAGATATTAAACTTTTGATCCAATAGGTGTGGCGCCTGCTCCTTGTCCTGCTTCCCCCTTTTTTCTCCATACCGATTGCAGGCATAACTCCCCCAAGGCCTTCGAGTCTGAGAAACCGCCTGCCCCTGCAGGTCTTTGCGGACTGGGAGAGCGCCGTTTGTTGGGGGGAAGTTGAGCCCCAATTGCTACCGCCAGACACCCCCGCCGTTTAGGCTCCCAGGAGGCGCTGTCTAGAATGGGCGAAGCCCCTTCTGGTTTAGCAATGGCTCATTCGGAGTCTTAGTCTTATCCTGGGTTGCCACAACCCGCCACGCCAAAGGTGGGTTATCGGCCACCGTGGCTCCCCCCTTTCCTAGCTTATAACTCCAGTAGTTTTGTGCAGATGTTCCAGAAAAACAACTCCATTCCCTGCTCCGACAAATGCACACCGTCCTTTAGATAGTACTCCGTGTTTTTAAGATTGATCAGACCGTGCCTGATGTGTTGCAGGCCTCTCCCTTTGCAGAACTTAGCCATGGCCCAGTTCAACTTCCTCCTTGAGTTTTCCACGGCTGCCTGACTCTCGGCGCCCCTCCGTTCGCGCCTCGAGATGATTTCAGACCATATGATTTCCGTGTCCCCCAATTGCGCCGCCAGTTCCTGCAATGATGACATCATTTCTCTGAGCAAGATCCCCCTTCCCAACTCAGCCAAATCATTGCCGCCGAGGTGTACCACCAATACGTCAGGCCTCTGATGGCGCCTCAGGAGACTGCGTATGTGCCCTTGCAGCTGTGCCCATTTCATGCCCGGCACTCCATGCCACTGCACTCGGTACTCCCCGGCGGTCAGCACCTCCTGCTTGGCTGACCAGCTTCCTTTGGCCCTTGCCACAAATGAATGGCCCACCACCCAGGCGGACCGCCGCCTTCCCAGCCTTGGTGCTACTGCGGGGAGACAGGAGGGAGGAACTGTTAGTCTTGCATTTTTTCAGGCCTGACATACCGCTTAAAACAGCCTGACCTCCAGCCCCCAATCTGTTTGATTGTTTCCGCACCCAGGCCCATCCCTGCCGCGGTTGTGGCGGCCCCAATCCTAAAGGAGTGTGTCCCGAAACTCCCACTGGGGAACCCTGCCTCCCCCAAGGATCTGTCCAACACCCTTTTGAACTGAAACAGGCTTAGTGCTGTTCCATCGTTGTGCATCAGGAAGGGGGCCTCTTCCCCCGTGAGGCACCTGTGGGTCAGGTACCTGTTCGCGCATCCTACTGGGCAGACCGGGCTGTCTTGCACCCTCCCCAATGTGATCATTCTGCCTTTTCCCATCTGATCGGTCTTGGACCTCCTCAGATATAAGCATAACTGCTCCCCCTGTACCCTTACATCACAGCTCCTCAAGAAACTCGAACATTTCCCCTTTTTGTTGGCAGGCACCAGCTCACTTACCCTCAACGCCCCAAAAAATGCAAGAGAGAAGGCTGCTGTGAACAATCTTGTCTCGTACTCGTCCATGCACACCACCCCCAAGCTCCTGATCAGTTTGTGCAATTTCCCCACATCTATGGGCCGTCTCTCGTCGGGCTTTGGCAATACCTGTTTAGCCCAACCTTTCATTGCCATGACAATATAATGCTCCCTCGTGGGATCCGGCATGCCCCTTAATTTGTAGAATTGAGCAATCGCCGCCAAGTGATATGCCACCCACGTCCTGGACCGTCCTTGGCTCCAGCACCAGCCCACAAAGGCGCGCACCGGCCGGCCCTTTTCGCTCTCGGGCAGAATATTACTCCGAAAGGCCTTGAACCGTTCCCAGCAAGCCTTGTATCTCCGCATAGTGCCTGGTGCGAGAGCCGTGTTGATCAGTGCGCTCAGATCTCCCCAACCAGTCCCCACCACTGTGACTGGAAGGGTGTCATCCTTGCACTCGCCTCCGGATGGTGTTCCCGGAACTTTCCCCACTGCAAACGAGAAAGAGAATCAGCGGCCACATTCTTAACCCCAGGTATATGACGTACCCTGACTTCCGCATTCAGTTGCAGCAAGCACCTAGTCAATTCCCTGAGCAGCCCCAGTGCTCTCTCGTTCTTGCTTGTTCCCTGGTTGATAATCTGGACCACTGCCAGATTGTCTGACCAAACTAGCACCTTCTTGTCTTGCATCTGTCCTGGCCAGAGCTTGAATGCCACCACTATCGGGAACAGCTCCAGTACCGTAATGTCCCTAGTGATCTCCCTGGACCGCCATTCAGCCGGCCAAGCCTGCCCGCACCACCTAGAGCCCAAGATAGCACCAAAACCTAGGGCCCCTGATGAATCGGTAATCAGGTTCGGTCCCTCTCCCTTCCCGAGGGGTTCCTTCCACAACAATACCCCGTTAAAATGCTCCAGGAAGGTGTCCCACATTTCTAGATCTTTCTTCACTTCTCTCCCTAGGCGCACGTGTTGGCCTGCGTGCTTCAAGCCCACTGTCTTCAACTCTATGCTTCTAGCGAATGCTTTACCAGGAGGGATCACTTTGCCTGCAAAATTCAAACTGCCTGCTAAGGACTGGAGCTCTTTCAAAGTGGCTTTCTCCTTGCCCAACAATCCCGCAATCACTTCCTTCAACCTCAGTACCTTGTCAACCGGGAGCCTGCACACCCCCGCTACCGAATCAATTTCAATCCCCAAAAACACAAGTGATGTCACCGGACCCATCGTTTTTTCCTCAGCCAGAGGTACTCCAAATTCTTTCATTAACCCCTGAAATACTGCCATGAGGTTCTTGCAATCCTGGGTCCCTCGGCCCCCCACAAACATGAAATCATCAAGGTAATGCACCATCCCCCCAACCTTGCTTCTACGCCTGACTGCAAATTCCAGGAATCTGCTAAACCTTTCAAAATACGCACATGAAATTGCACACCCCATCGGTAAACATTTGTCGTAGAAGTAATCCTGCAACACCTTGAACCCCAGCAAATGATGGCTGTCTTTGTGAATTGGTAGCAACCGGAAGGCTGATTCAATATCCGCCTTCCCCATGAGGGCCCCCACCCCCGCTGCCTTTACCAAGTCCACTGCGTCTTCAAATGTTGCATAATGCACCCTGCATTCTTCCCCTGAAATGCCATCGTTCACCGACTCCCCTTCAGGGAAGGACAAATGTTGGATCAGTCTGTACTGCCCCTTATCCTTTTTAGGTACCAAGCCCAATGGTGAAACAACCAGGTTTCCCAGTGGGGGGGTGCGGAAGGGGCCCGCCACCCTCCCCAATTGTACCTCTTTCCCCACTTTTTGCGCCAATATTTCAGGCATGGCTAGCGCTGATTTTAAATTGCAAGCCTCCTTAGTTCCTAACTGCCCCTGGAAGGGAATCTTAAATCCCCACCTGAAACCCTCCCATAACAGTTTTGCGTCACCCCTCTCGCTGTATGCATTCAAAAAAGGAATCATGGCCTGTAAACGTATGGGTGTGGGCAGCTCTGTTTCACTCATGTTTGCTTTTCTCTTTGCCCTTCGCGCTGCCCCTTGCCTTGCCCTCTCGGCTGTAGGGGCTGTGTCTCCCCGTGCTTGCTGACTTTGTGTGTTTGAACCTACACGCATTACCATACGTGCACCTCCCTTGGGCAAACAACCAACATTCTGGCAACTCCCCTTGGTAACTGGGCCGGTTGGTCCAAGAGGAGTTCCCACGAAAGGACCCCCTCCCTTTCACATATGACCCCCTGCCCCTGCTATGCGCAGTTCTTTCACTTGCAACGCTCTCCTCCACTGGCCTGGCTGGTACTGATTTCGTATCTATGCGGCCCCCCACGTCTACTTCATCCCATGTCATTCCCGGCCATACCTGCATCTTAAGTCTAAAACCTTTGTCGTAGTTGCTCCATGTATCCCCCCCATGCTTCAAGTATTGCTCGTGAATATACTGCTCATAAGCCATCATCGCCACGCCATCTTGTGGGAATTTTTCTAACATGATCGTGGCATAAACCCTGAACGCCCTCAACCAAGTATGTATGTTGAGTTCTATCTTTGGCCTCTCCCTCTAAACGAAATCCTCCTCTCTTGGCGGGCGCCCGGCTGCTGGATGAGCTGCAAGTGCTCCCCAGCCGGGCGCCCGTCGTACTTAAGCGCCAAGCCACGCCCTCTTTCATTGTTCCCCTTCGCGGGCTTTCGGGGGCTCTTGGCGCCCTTTCCTTCGCTCTTTCGCCCTCCTCTCGGGGGGGGAGGGGTAAGAGCGTGAAAAGGAGTAAGGCCCCTGCCCCGGTTATCGGGGTGCCTCCTCCACTCGCTGCTCTCCCCCTCGTCACCTTCACTCCCACTACACCCCCACAGACCCTCTCCCCAACCCGTACTGGCACACCCACACCTACCCCCTGAAATGTGCTATAAAATGTGTGGTAAAACAAATCTGTGGTGAGGTTTGCATGTTCAAAAGACTGCCCACCAAATGTCAACATAGTGGCGAGGAACCCTCATAGCAAGCCCCACCCCCTCAAGAAGATCCTGCCCCTTTTTGTCTTATGGCAGAGTTGGTGCAAGTCTTGGCATTGTCACACCTGGGTGATTAAAACGGAACAGGAATACCCTAAAAACCACTGAGAGAGGAAGAATGAGTAAGAAGCCTGGCTGATGATGACGATCAATCATCATTTGATGTTGGGAATATTCCAGACTGTATTCCTTTGTGCAGAACCACTTGTACACAGATATATTCCTAAGACATTAAAGATCAAATCGGGAGTTACCATGGAGGCATTAGCACTGCAAACACTTGTGTATGATATGATATGTTATTTATAACGTGCTTAATACCCAGAGGTTTCTAAGCGCAGACCCAGGGATCGAACCTGTGTTACTCCGTGTCGTCTTGCTTCCTAGGCGAGCACGTTGCCCCTGAGCTACCCTCCCGAGACTCTCACCCTATGCTCTCACCCTATGCTCACTAACCTCCCCACCCCATCTCTTGCAGAGCAATGCAAGTGCCCGGAGACTGCCCCTGGTTGGTAGTGGTGCACGGTATTAATCAACATAACATAACATAACATTAAATAGATGGTGCAAGTGCCTGCATAATGCAACCACATCATAAACCTCCAATAGTTTGCCCGTTTTCTCATTCTTGTTTTCCACCCTGGATCTTTCCTACATGCTTAACTCCCTTCTCATCACCTGCTCAATCCATTCAACCTCTATACTCCCTTCTATGACACTCGCAGGTGACTGATGCTGCTTGCATTGCTAAAGAAAACACACGTTCTTTTTTTTTAAATAACATTTATTAACTATACTTCCACATGCTCTGCAGAGGGCAGTCATCAGTTTGTGTACAGTTCACTACCATACCTATTTCCTGCCTGGTTTATAAGGATGCAACCATAAATCGCCAGCCATGGCCACACCCCACAGTCTGACCCTCGGCGGCAGATGTGATGCGGCCGATGTTCTTTGTGCTCTGAGGAATGAACTCTTAGACCCCGATTTTTATTGGCACTCCATTTCCCAATTGCAAGATTTCAAGGCACTTTTTAGAACACAGATACATTTAGATCAATGCAAATAAAATTCTTTGTGGTGTATCTCTTTAGGCCATACCATTGGACCCCGGAGTCTCATGGCGATCCTGGGTAGTGGTTTCAGCGCCATTTCTGAATGTCAGTCTTGCATGAGGCTTTCATTGTTTGGGCACTTGATATGAATTCCATGTTAGAATACTAATGGTCCATTAACAGCTTACACTTCCAAGCCAAAAAAGGCCCAAGTGAAGAGAGAGCCTCGCAAAGGCTGCAGGTGATTAATACCCCCCCTCCCCCAACCGCCGAATTCCTTGTACATTCCTGGTGCCCTGGGGTGCTGATAGCATATATGGAGGAAAAAAAAAAGAAAAGAAAGTTTGCTTTGAAGAAGGGGTTGTGTGACCATATAATCAAAACAAATGTTTCCCCAATCCAAGGTGGCCCCCATAGACGAGACAGGAGCTTGAGTCACTTGTTACGGTCTATGGTGGCCCGGTGTGAGGAGGAAGATTGTGGAGGCTGGTGGAAGGGTGGAGAACATAAGTGTGGGAAGAATGGGTTGGGCAGCGTGGGGAGGGCATAATGAGGAATAGAGGGTTCTTCGGGTGTTGGATGGAGAATGGAGGAACCGTGGCCCGGGCGGACGATAGTGCCCTTGGCGTGGGAAGCCAGCCGATCCCTCTGAATGCAGGCTTTGACCGTCCTTTCTGCTAGGCATTGGAAGGAGCCGATTTGCTAGATCCCTTGCGGCAGATGTTAAGGATGAATCAATCCTCCTTCTAGCAGGATTCCTTTTGGCTTTGTTTATATTGTGGCAGCTATTGATGGCTGCTTACTGGTCTCTGGTTGCAGGATTCCTCCCCTATGCTGGACTTCTTTTAGGGATTGTGGTAGGTTGTGTTGGGGTCGGGGATGTCACACTGGTGTCATTGAGGTAGGCACACACCTACAGCATTGGTGGTCAGCTTGCAGAACAGGGTTGAATCTCAGAACCAGCCATAAGATTTATAGGAGTTCTTATTTCTAAATATGGTCCCATGACTGTGAGAGAGCTGCACCATCTACTGCACTCCATGCGATATTGGTGCGAGGACTTTGACAAAACCCAGTGCTAGAGTCATGATAGGTTCTCAGGCAAGAAAATTCCGCAGGGTTCAGTTGTGCCGCATTCCTTACACTGCGCTGTAGGGTTGTTAATGGTATCGGCATATGCAAAGTATGCTGTTACCATGGGGCATCAGGGGGGTACGCGCAAGCGTTTCTCCCCAGGATGGATTTGGGCGCTGCACTGGCCTGCAAGCTATCCGGATAGAGTGCCCCTCTTCCTGGGGGTTTATAAGGGGCAGGGAAGGTTCGGGAGCAAGCAACGGTTGGTGCCATTACGAGCATCCCCCGCCCTCCTGCCCTCTAGATTGGGGACAGGTTACTGGGGCCCAGAAGATTTTTTAAGTTCCCCCTTTGTTTTCTGGAGGTGTTTTGAAGGGGATGTCAGGCGGCATATTAGGAGGGGTTGGGGGTGGTGGTGTTGTGACAGACTGGGGCAGTTAAAGTTGGGCAGTGGTTATGTGAATGGGTTCACATTGTTGCTGATGTGGCAGGTCAGCCCGGCTGCAGGCCATAGAGTTGGTTGGAGGAAGATTGGTGTTGAGGGGAGCATAGTGGGGGGGGGAGGGAGCAGAGGCTAGGGGTTAACACGGACATGGCCCTTTGGAGGATGGTTGGGGGATGCAAAAAGGGGTACTAGTGCAGTAAATGAGGGTGTTGCGATGTTTGCACGCACAGGTAAGCCCGAAAAGTACAAAGAAGGGGAAGAGGTATTGAAGAAGGAGGGGCGTGGCCTCGGGGAGAAGATGGGGAGAAAACAGGAATGAAGGTTGAGAGAAATTGACAGGGAGGGGAGGGAACAGGGGCAGGAAGTGATGATCTGTTTAATTGTGTAATTAATTATTTGTTTTGGGGATTGTTAATTGATCTGTAATCTCTAAAGCCAGGGAGCCAGGGTAGCGTGTTTTGTAATCTGTGGCCTGTCACATTAAAGCAACCTTTTCCACTTCAAGCACGTCTGGGATTTTCCACACTGCAGGAATAAAGCAGCACCAAAATCAGCCCGCAGTGCCGTCTGCTTCCATGCACAGCTCAAATTCTTGCAGAAATATATTTGCAAAAATCCCTTTTATTCGTGGCTTTACACCCACAATAACTATTTGAATGATGGTATGAGATAAACATATTTCTTCTTCAAGGCCAGCGCGTGATCGGACTATTTTAATACTCAAAGAGAAGCACCTAGTGGCACAATCAGAATGGATGTCAATATTAGCATAAGTGGACCCATTACACGGCCAGTGCAATAAAATATTCCATAAACAAAGCATTGCATTTCCTGTAGACAGTTTTCAATGAATTATTGAAGAAGTGTTCATAGAATTAAATATTAACCGGTGTTGCTCACCTGCAGTGCACAGTTATGGGGCCTTTTAACTTTGCTGCCTGCTGTCTGATCATCTGCACGAACTGCAAGATGCTCTCGGCGGCATTTGTCGTCGGAACGCCATGATCAGGCCATGCAGTGTAGTTAAAGTGCATAACGTCTGCTACTTCATCCCCCTAGGAGATAACAACAATCGCGTGTGTTAAAAGAAAACAGTGTGGAGTGTCCTTGTGTAGCTTATGACTATGTACCAGTAATCCTTAAGCCTGATCTTTTACTAAAAACATGAGAAGCCCTTTTATGCCAGTCCCCTTTCCACTGCCACAATTTGCCCTCCATAACTCCTATATTTCAAGTTACAGTTAGTGACTACCTCCCTATTATCATTAGTTTGTCTTGCAATGCCTTATGGTCACATTGTCATATAATGGAGGTTCTCTACTTCCAACACCAACTACATTGCTCTCTCAAAGCTCGTTCAGACAGCATCTTTAGTGTCCAGTTGGTCAGCAACACCTATTCATCCTTTTTGATCACCACAACCAACTCCCTCTGCCTGAATCTATCTCCTCACCAACGCAAAGATTTAGCAACAAACCTCACCCGATGCCCAGGATCCTTGTCTCCTCTCTTTTAGGTTACGCAAATGTTTTTTAAATGGCTTTATATGCTCCTCTGCCTTAAGAAAATTTGAACTGTTACCCCCATTCTGTTCACCTCCCACTTGCCATCGCCACCTCATCTTTTAGTCGCCAGGCAGGCCTAGGCTAAACATTTAAATGGGGCCCTTTAAAACTTCTCGCGCTGATGTTCAAACCAGTCGATTGGCTGGATCCATTGAGCTCACCCAGGTCATTTCCCCCTGCACACTAAATCTCCCACCACTGAGAAACTCCAAGTCTGATTCGCGCCATGCCAACTGAGTGTTAGCATTCCGGCAGAACACCCTCCCACCGGTCCTTAGGCCAATCATCTCTGTCCCCACTGTCACGCTCACTCACAATAGCCACATTGTTCCCCAGTGGCATTATTACAAAACCCTCATCACAAAATAGTAGACAGGCATTTTCTGTGCACCCACCATCCCAGTGCAGATATTTCTGTGGTGCTTATATTCTGTGTGTTAACATATGTAAGAACTTTGTTGTAGAGATGTTTTTGCTCCAGTTAACCATGAATAAAAATAAATATAAAAAAAAGTTAATATCAAAAGTCCTGCTGGCAATACACATCTAAATAGCAGTTGCTAGCTTAGAATTGAATGTGGACTGAACTCTTTAAAGGTTAATGCCGGGCACGACCTGTAGACATGTGTGCAGCCCCTCTTCAAAGACAATTCATCACCATCCTCCTCGCATCACAAAGATGAACCCCAACAGAACAGGCTGTGTAAGATCACGACAATCCAAGATGCCACCGAGTATCATGTTGCAACATGTTTACTGTTAAAATAGGACAAGGAAAACATAAGGTGTCGAATGTTTACAGTAGGTCATCGCTACCCGATGATGGTGCTAAAATAATGCCTCATCTTTTGGCTTCAGAATCCACACATGTTTCACAAAGATAAAGGTGCAGAACAGAGCACGGCATCCCAAATGTACTTGATAGATGCAGCATTACAATGTTCAACACGAAGGGGAAAGCTATTGAGCAACAGTAAGAACCTGTGGTCAGAATTGAACTTCTGCAAAGTCACTCGGCATGATTGAAGTAGGTATTCCTTCCTTCAATTGGGAACTTACCAGACCCAGATTCCCACAGTTCACAAAGTACATCTGGAATACACTACATCACTACTTATTTTGTAAAATGCTACCTGTGTTCAGTGACATGGCTGTTTAAACCCAAAAGATTTGATTTATTAAAACCCAACCAAGGCTACCTTTCATCAGCAGGGTAAGAAGGATTTGCCTTAATCAGTGCAGTTAAAGGCCAGTCCATTCACGTTGGCCCAAAGGCCACATGGTCGAGAGAAAGGCTGTTGTCACATTAAACCTCAAATTGACCTTAACCGTGATCTGAATATATTTCCTGAAAAACCCTATCAAAAGTTAGAAGATTTTATTTTAGAAGACGAGGCAATAATAACCCAATTCTAGATGTAGAAGGTTGCAAAGTGGTATATCTAACCCAATCTTCTGCCAGGGTTTGAAGGGCTGGTTATTGTGAGGGATGGCGGGTTGGAGGTATGAAGACCATCAATTGGCATGCAAAGTTGCACTTCATCTACATACCTCCAAACCTTCAGCCTAAAGAGAGGGATTAGGCATTAAAAGGGGAACTACAACGCAATGGAGACAGCAGTGCACTTTTGTGAGACTGCATGTCAGGAGGAGGAAGCAGGAACTATGACTCTTCCTAGTTGCACCAATTGTGATGATGTAGCCAAAAAGGGCACAAAAAGACTGATAAAAGACCACTGAAAATCAGTCCAACACCATCAGACCAATGGGGTAGTCGCCTGTGATGAAAATCAGTGAGAAGGAAAGCAGGCTTAATAGGCATACATTTCCAAGGTCATATGTAGTCCGAAAGTAATTCTAGACACACGTGGACAGGTTTATGTTCCATGTGGCAGCAAAAACCCAGATTTCCCAGATATAGCCAGAGGTGTTTACCTAGATGTGGATGAATTTACATGACCTCAACCAAAAGGCTGCAAATCAATGGCGTTAGTTTAATCATGATAGACAGTCAAGTTGTTGGGTTCATTATCATGCCTTAAGGAGAGGTGAAACAAAGGCCCTTTTTCAGGCGTAAGGGACTAAAGGACTATATGCTCTTAAAAGACAAAATTGAAGAAAATGTATAATTCAATAAAAGTCATTAGGTGTTAACAGAAGAGATCCTGTGAAGTGGTGTCACATTACCTTTATTCCTGATACAAAGTTCTACAGGTCATTTATTTTGGACCACACCTCCAAATTTGCTACCATTGGTCAACACTTTATTAAAGTTTCCAAACGTTATTAGAGTAAGCTGTGCATGTTTCATACATCATTTATGTGCAATTCCTTCTAAGGAGTCCCTGTTTGTCAGAGTTTGCACACATTTTCATATTCCAGCATCCCAAGTCTGTTAACTCTGTGGGAAAGTTTGCAATTTGTATTCTTAAAAGGGGCATTTTCCATGATTTGGGGCATTGTCTTGACCTGCCTGTGGTAAAACACATCTCATGAAGCCAATTCATTTCTTGAATAGGATTTTGCACCGTAAAGCTCTCGCACTTGTACTACTTTGCCTGAAAACAAGAGGTCTGCCAGTCTGACATCCCTCTATCTAAGCTGTACAGTCCTGAATTGAAGTTGCTATACCCAAAAAATAAATCTCTGTTGGTTTAACCCACTGATTTTTTCCTCGGAGGTGGGGGGGAAACAGATTGTACCAGACCAAGTGAGCATCATGACACCCACTTTTTGCTAAGTTTGGGGTCAAGCCCACCACCGTTTTTGTGCTTTTGTCCAGGAAAACATTGCCAATGTTAATTTGAATGGAGAGAGAGAGAAAAACAGAGGGTGAAAAAGAGAGAGAAAATTAATTAAGAAACAAATGAATTAAGAAATCGGCAACCTTTTATTCTTGTCCATAAATTGCTTTTAGTGATACGATTCACCACAAGTAGGAGCCTGCCCAATTTGAACACTGAGTTGCTGGAAATGGAAAAAGAAATAAGATCAGAACTATCCATAGTCTAAAGTTTCACAGGGATAAATAAAGATGACTGTATAAACTTGTTTGTTGCATTTCCAGATGTATCGAAGTCTATCATTTTTCCAAATTGTATTGTTTCTATTGACCAATTGGTTTCTGTACTTATTTCTTCCCTCCATCCCACTCTATGTTTTCAAATGTCAGTAGGAATATTTCTGTATATCATGAAATGTATTCTTTTTTCAATTTTCCCAGATATGATATTTTCCCAGATATGATATTAGCAGACATCTCAGAGCTATATGTTCCTGCAGTTCTCAAAGGTACGCTGGAACATTATATGCATTTTAAAGTTCTTATTAATGATCCTTTTCTCAGTCTGCCACATTGGACCCAGATTTGCGGTAATAATGATTTCCTCTTTCTTTGATATTTGGCTGCTCTTTTATTGCAACTGCTTCACTTGTACAGATGCTAACATGCAAAGGATTCTCTATGTGAAAAATGTAAAATATGTGAAAAATATTTGGCACTTCAAAACAGATGTATTTTAATTCTGAGATTTTGTGTAATGTTTTAGGATGTAGTTATTGGATATATTGTATGATTACTAGTATGGTTTATCATTGTTTATTATGCATGTTTTATGGTTACAAGTATCCCAAATAAACTTGACAATTAAATTGGATTATTTGGACAGTTGATAAATTGATACATAAAGAAAGACCTTAGTAGGGATGACATGTGCAATGGTGAATAAACATGTGTCATTGGCAAGAGGCTTAAAGCAGTGGTTGAATACATGTTGCTCTGTGTTTTCCAGGGGTATGTCATCATCTGTTTTTAAGAAGGCCATTATGTTGTTTTCCATTGCCCGAGTCACCAGTCAACATGGTAATATTTGTATTGTTTGAAATATGACTTTATAAAGAGATAGCTATCTTCATTTAGAGTTTTGGGTCTGTCATCGTAACATTAAAACAGATAGCATTTTTAGTCTTTTATAGTTTGATTTGAACTGGAATTATAAAGTATATATCTTACTTGCTTAGGCTCCACAAGGTTTCAGCAATCCCTTTCCACTTCAGAAGAAATTTACGAGCAGGGATACCTCTTAATCTGCTCGTGGGTGTATTTGATCGAGAGAGAAACAGTACATTTCCAATGTGTTATATCAGCAACAAATTACATCCAATATCTGACCTTCGGCTGAGCTAAACGTACATAGGTCACTTCCCATCATTGTCAGATAATAAATCACCCTCTTCACATGAATGGGATGCTTCCCAATGATAACTGGTTGAAAACACTTACATAACTTAATCTAAACATCCTATATGCCCAATCAGGCTGCTCATCTTCAGAGATCATTTGCAGTGCAATGTCTCCATAGGCAACAGGGTCTTCTGTAAAGGGCCAGTAATGATCACATTTAACCTAAAAGAAAAACATAGCAAATTATCCTTAGAATTTAAATCAAGACAATGCATTGTATTAGAAGCAATTATAGGAATGTTCCCTCAGTATGGAGCTCCCAAGCAGTGGCAGAAAACCCTTAGAAAGGTCTTTTATAGTTATAATACTGCATTTATATTTTACAGCTGGATTACCCTCCACATAATTTAACCTACAACTCGCCGGATCTCTCACCACAGACTTTGAAGTTACATATTAATGTCACACAATCTTCAACTTGAAAAAAACCCATACTCTGAAATTTCTGGCAGAATTTTCTATGATACTGCCTGGGTTTCATGCCAGATACTTTAATATCCTGTGATTACAGTTTAAAATTCCAGTTTTGCAATCCTAAAACTTAAAAAAAGAACAGAAAAATTCAGTTGATGTAAACATTTGATAAAGTATTTTGTGGTACACAGAGAAATATTGTAGAAAACAATTAATATAACATTTGTGTGCCTTCCTTCCTCTTCAAAAGTAATAAGAAGTACAACACCCAGGGGCATGGATACGTGGGAAAGATCAAAGTATGGAAGGCAGGAGGTGACAGGGTATCGCCCAGGTAAATTTCATAATTAAATTGATATTTCTTGTATGCTAGTTTTGAGGAATTATTTGGGGGAGGATTTGGAGGGTTTGTACAAGATTAGCAGTGGGAGACCATTGTTTAAACATATAGCACTAAATTATTTTTCGAGCTTTCATTTTAATGTGCATGGCTCTGATAATGTAGCACATGCATTTTTATAAAATTTCATGCACGTTTTGAAACTTCAATTTTTCAAATGTTGAGCCTATAACCAATAGTAGGCTATTGTAGATAACCTATGAAAATAATTGAAAATGCATCAATATGAAGCCATAATGTTAATCCTTGATTCTAGCACGGGCTGTACAGAGCGGGTATTGATGGTAACCTCAGGTATACAAGTTAACAACAGCCTGCATATTCCCCTGCAGCCTCCTGCGGCACCCAGAAATATGCGCTCCAATTCACCCATGACTGTGCATAGTGAGTTTAAGAACCTGCAGATATTTAGTAGCACGTACCCTTCTTTTCTCATTACACTGGGTCAGCATGATGATGATCTTGGACTTCTGCTGTAGAATCATCTTCCAGAAATCATTCCTCGTCTCAGGTAGAGGGCCTTGGGTTGCAATATATTCCTGCGGCGAGTTGTAACCCTATAATAAAAAAGGTATCCATTTCAGAAGGTAATACAAACAATGTTTGGAAATGGTGGATTAACTGCTTTATATCGCATTATATCTGAGCGCTTCCAATGGAATTGAATGATTAAAAACAAAGTTCACTCATGTAAAGGTTATAGATGCTCCAAACAATTGATGCAGAACACTGACATGAGTCGCACCCAAGCTTTACATCCTTAAAATGTGTCTGAGCGTCCCTATAACGCATTCCAGTCCATGCCCTCATATTCATGAAAGATAAATTGGAATGCTTTTATATGCATTTATTGTATTAATTTAGTTAGGTGTTCAATAGAACCAGATTAGGAAAAAGTCATAAAAATAAACCACTAGAGCACAGAAAATTTAGATCAAAGTACCCAATGGGAAAGAGTTTAGACACTAATGAGACAATTAGGTCTCCACCATGTTCACAATAAAAAAAATCACAATCCTAAACAGAATTAGATGTCAGGGGCCAAAGTACAGACATTTTGCACCAGTGCAAGTGACATTTTTCACAGTATGAGCACTAATTCAAAGTTTGCCCTGGTTCAGACAACACATGCTTTCAATGCATTTTTGCATCAGGCCAAAATGTGCCCTAGTGCAGATACCTAGTCATAAAAGCACTAGGGCAGAAATGCATGCAGAGAATAGAGGTTTGTCCTAGGTCGATCTTTGCCCTAGTGATAAAACCATGCAATTTTGCATTCACACAGGCACAACGTTTCTGTAATCTGTTACCAGGTGTGGATTAGACTAAAAAGAAAATTGATGAACAAATTGATAGAAAGAGCATAAATTACAAGCACATATTGTTAAATAAATCTTCCAATTGAAAATAAAACACATTGTGGTTTAGGCTGGAATACAATTGGTGTTCTTAAGTAATTTAATCAAATAGGTTTCAGTTCAGACAAATTATCCACAAATTTAAATTAATCTTAGGGGAATTCAATGTACCATAATTATTTACCATAACTCTATGCTGCTGTATGTACACCTTGGGAGTCAGGGTTATATGTGATGGGAGAATATGAACGATAAGATATACAAATATCATGGAATTTAAAGATGATAGAAGACTTCATGAAGGTATGACTTATTTGTTTGTGATAGTAGATACAGAATGGGGTATTCTGCATTCCCAGATTAATCTCTCCTTCTTTGTAAATCTAGAGCGCTTATTTACCAGCCAGCATCTGATGACTAATACTGATCGATCTCGTGATTTATCCCATGTTCTACACAACCGTAATTGCTCTTTTGTGATTATGTAGCTATATCAAAGGAAGAGAATGGGAAGTTTGTCATGATTTCACATCTTTTCTATCTTACTTTTGCTATATGCATGGCACCATCTCAATTCTAACTAATAACCAAACATCACTCTAGACAAGTCTCTGTGTCTCTATCTGCCACTCTTTATTTCCTACTCCGAATCTCAAACTCACCTTCCGATCCTCCTCTCCAGCTATTGAAAGGGAGGGGATATAGACAAGTGGATTACTTGTTGACTAATTGAGAATGATGAGTAGCAACATGTTGGGTTCAATAAAACAGCTGTATAATGTGCACTTATACATCATCACTATTGTGCCAGATTCCTTTCAAATTGTAGTATTTACTCCACTGATGAACTTTCACCTAATTCCAATGCTTTTTAAAAAAAAAGATATCAACAATGAAGCTAGAAATCTCCAATGATAATCACCTTTTCCCTAACAGATCCAAATATTTGACTGAAGTCAAATCACTTTATCTCTCCTTACCATAGTTATTTCAGAGTATGGGTTAACATTGGAAGTGATTATAAAGGTTGGTGTAAACTGCTTAGTAAAAAAACTAGGAATTTACAGTTACATGTTTCTGTCTTTCTGTCAGAGAAATTACTTACACTGTGTACTTGGATTTGAAGATACTTGAAATCTCTTTTACAAAATCACTTTTCATACCTCACTTGACAAATTTCAAAGCATGTGAAAATTTAGTTAAATTACTTACAGGCATATAGTTTGCATTGATGTAGTCTGCCCCTTCTTCCTCATTCATCGAAATTAATTTAACACGACTGAAGTCATCTGAAGGAGTAACGAAGTGTATGACAGAGAAATACACATTTAGGATTCCAGCTACAAAGCACATGCAATTTTTGTCACATAGTTAATGAAGGATGTAGATTACTTTTGTTAAAGTGCAATTTACCAAAACAATGTTTTGGACCTGGTATTTTGCATATTACAGGAAGCCAAATGCTTCCAAACAGCATAGACAAAGAAAGGATATTACCATTTCTGGAGACAATGACTTTTCTTGAAATAACTAATTATCATATTCTGGGTTTAAACACATTAACAACAGGAAACAAATGATGTGATCAAAATTATGAAGAGTATCAGTTCATTTGGAATTGCTGGCCACCTAGCAGCTTATGTTATGTCTTTTCCTAAACAGTTAATTACATGGATGCTTCTTAAGATAAATGATTATCTTTAACAAAAGAGGTATCCTAAGATTTGCAATGAAAATATTATTGAAATTATTTTCAGGGATGCTAAAGATCCATAACTCTGTAAGCTCGGATATATAATTTCTACTAGGGAGACTGGTGTTGGCTATCACAGATTTGATAACACATAGTGAACAAATTTGTATAATCAAATGCAATTTCTTACAGAAGACAAATTCACTGGTGTGGTGGGTCAGAAGAAGGAGTCGGACACACATGGGACATTTCTCTAACTTGTATTAAAATAATAAAGAGAATGTCTTGCCTTATTTCTATAGGGATATTCCTTGCCTATTAAAACTAAGGTGCTTGTCAGTCGTCAGGATGTCAAATAAAAAATGTCCAAAACCTAAATCTACCGGACCCTAACGCTAAATATAACTAAAAAAAGGGCCAAAAGAATGTCTCTTTTAACTCTCTTCATTGCTTCCCTTCGGCCGTCTATATCTCTTTGGCTTTTCTTCAGAGTGTGCTTGATACACATTTTTATCAACTGTAGCAAAGTCACTTTCCAGATACCAGTTCACAAATGTGATCTCCTTTGAATGTTCCTTGTCTTAAAAATAGGTTTCTCTAACTCCTGTAAGAGGCTTGTGGATTCAATGTTCTATGCTTGATAAGGTGTCTCAGGGATTTCTTTAATAGCATTCTGGCGATACCCTCTTATAGTCTGTCCTCTGAGTAGTGTACTCTTCCGCCATTCAAGCCCTCCGTCCCTTGTTATATTTTGGCCAGTGTGACGAATCTGAGGATGTCCCTTCTCCCCTTGGGGGAGACCTTTCCCATGAGGGCAGGGCAGTGCTGTTTCCCCTGTGGTTGGTGCACCGAGGGAGGATCACATTGGGGAGGAATACCCCTATAGGATTGGGGGCTATCATCACCAGAGAATACGGTATTCCCCGTCTTGACCGTGTCCAAATCATTTTACAAATCCTCCTGTTCCCTCCCTGGATAGGGCTAATATGTATTGTTGTCAAGTTAGCCAAACTAACCTACATGACAACACGGAAAAACAAAATAATACAAATTACTATCAAGCCAGCCAAAAGTACCTGAATGACAACAATGAGAAACCAAGCAGTCCAGAATATTATGCATGTAGCTTTAAGATTGATACTGTGACGAAGAAGATAGCCAGGAGTACAAGGATTACTTGTGTGAATCCCGGCGAGCAGTCTAGCTTTCCAAGCCCAGGGATTGTCTCAGCTCAACATGCAAGTTGCAAAGGAAGCCAGTGCCAAGTTCAGGCTGTAGCGAATGTGCCAGAGAGAGGCGAGAGAGCGAGAGCTGTCCCCGTGAAGAGGAATAGCGAGAAACTTACCCAGAAGCACAGCGGAATGCAGATGAGACAGAGCGTGCAACCGGAGAGAAGTCTCAGTCTTCAAGGTAACTGCAGATGTCGCTGGATGCCAGAATGCTACCAGATCCTCGAGGAAGAGTACAGCTACCCGGGACCAATTACTACAGCCATGAAGGAAGAAAACAGGTATGCGGGTTGCCCGGCAGCTGTAAGAGGTCCAGAGTATCATCAGGGTGAGCTCAGAAATTGAGAGGGTCAATACCATGACAAAAAAGAAGAGACAGTTGTATACTTGGCAGGATAGTGAACCAAGCATATACAACACAAAAGGTGCCAGTCTGCGAGCCGCACCCAAGAGAAAGATGGTCTGCGACACAAAAGGAAGACATGGTCTGGGATCCTGAAGAAAATAAGAGACAGTTGTATATTTGGTGGGAGAGTGAACCAAATGGATACAACACAACCGTGTGAGTCTGGGACCCCACCCAAAAGTGAGAGAGTCTGGGACCCTGATGAGAGGGAGGGTCGGGGACCCTGAAGCAAACACAAATGAGAGAGAGTAGTATACTTGGCAAGAGAGTGAACCAAGTGGATACAACACAACTTGCAATTCTGGGTCTTGCACCCATTTGTAAAGCCAAAGTATAAAGCGAAGAGTGTCCGGGACCTGAAAGAAAGAAAGAGACATTACGCCATAAAACACTTGCTTGGCAGGGAGGCAAACCAAGCTATGAAAGTGGTATGCAGTCTTTCCATTGAATTTATTTCCATGGAATCATTATCCATCGAAATTCATTCATTGAAAAGCTTTTCCATCAAAAACCATATTCATTAAATGAATTTCGATGGATTTCAAACTCAAACATACCTTTAAAATAGATGTGTGGATGTTTGGGTTGGTAATTCAATGGAAAGGGTTAATTTTGTTGGTAATTCAATGGGTTGAGGAATGGGGGCTGCTGGGCGGGATTAGGGAGAGGGGGCCCCTTGGAGTTGGGGGGGGTTTGGGGAGCCCCCCAATAAACAAAAAACGCCACAAATTAGAGGGAGCTGTCCAGTGCTGAAACACATTATAGATTTCAGCACTGGACAAGGGTTAATTTTTGAAAATAGAGGTTGGTTGGGGGATTAGGAAGAGGAAACCCCTGGGAGTTGGGGGGGGTTTGGCAAGAGATCCCCCCCTATAAACAATAAACATCACAAGTTAGAGGAAGTTGCCCAGTGCTAAAATAATTAATAGATTTCGCACTGGACAGCTCCCTGTAATGTTATAACGTTATGCATGTAGCAAAACAGAAAGTTGATGGCTGGAAGGTTTTGAATTCATCATAACCACGGGCAAAGCTCTGGGCAACCCTCCAGACCATCGTTTTTCAGCCTGCCAAGCCATTACAGAAGGGGAAAAACCATATGCAAATCAGGCTTGGTCCTACCCCAAAAGGGGCAGTCCAGCCCGAACTGCTAGGTCACATCCCTTCTGCACGAGACCACAAGCATCCCCAGACATGTTTCAGCCTTGTTGGGCGTCATCAGTGAGGAGTAGCTTGGGTCTCTAGGCCCGGCAGACTCGGGGCCCACGTCTGGGCATACCCGTCCCACTCGGGGTGACTTTAGCAAAACAGAAAGTTGATGGCTGGAAGGTTTTGAATTCATCATAACCACGGGCAAAGCTCTGGGCAACCCTCCAGACCATCGTTTTTCAGCCTGCCAAGCCATTACAGAAGGGGAAAAACCATATGCAAATCAGGCTTGGTCCTACCCCAAAAGGGGCAGTCCAGCCCGAACTGCTAGGTCACATCCCTTCTGCACGAGACCACAAGCATCCCCAGACATGTTTCAGCCTTGTTGGGCGTCATCAGTGAGGAGTAGCTTGGGTCTCTAGGCCCGGCAGACTCGGGGCCCACGTCTGGGCATACCCGTCCCACTCGGGGTGACTTTAGCAAAACAGAAAGTTGATGGCTGGAAGGTTTTGAATTCATCATAACCACGGGCAAAGCTCTGGGCAACCCTCCAGACCATCGTTTTTCAGCCTGCCAAGCCATTACAGAAGGGGAAAAACCATATGCAAATCAGGCTTGGTCCTACCCCAAAAGGGGCAGTCCAGCCCGAACTGCTAGGTCACATCCCTTCTGCACGAGACCACAAGCATCCCCAGACATGTTTCAGCCTTGTTGGGCGTCATCAGTGAGGAGTAGCTTGGGTCTCTAGGCCCGGCAGACTCGGGGCCCACGTCTGGGCATACCCGTCCCACTCGGGGTGACTTTAGCAAAACAGAAAGTTGATGGCTGGAAGGTTTTGAATTCATCATAACCACGGGCAAAGCTCTGGGCAACCCTCCAGACCATCGTTTTTCAGCCTGCCAAGCCATTACAGAAGGGGAAAAACCATATGCAAATCAGGCTTGGTCCTACCCCAAAAGGGGCAGTCCAGCCCGAACTGCTAGGTCACATCCCTTCTGCACGGGACCACAAGCATCCCCAGACATGTTTCAGCCTTGTTGGGCGTCATCAGTGAGGAGTAGCTTGGGTCTCTAGGCCCGGCAGACTCGGGGCCCACGTCTGGGCATACCCGTCCCACTCGGGGTGACTTTAGCAAAACAGAAAGTTGATGGCTGGAAGGTTTTGAATTCATCATAACCACGGGCAAAGCTCTGGGCAACCCTCCAGACCATCGTTTTTCAGCCTGCCAAGCCATTACAGAAGGGGAAAAACCATATGCAAATCAGGCTTGGTCCTACCCCAAAAGGGGCAGTCCAGCCCGAACTGCTAGGTCACATCCCTTCTGCACGAGACCACAAGCATCCCCAGACATGTTTCAGCCTTGTTGGGCGTCATCAGTGAGGAGTAGCTTGGGTCTCTAGGCCCGGCAGACTCGGGGCCCACGTCTGGGCATACCCGTCCCACTCGGGGTGACTTTAGCAAAACAGAAAGTTGATGGCTGGAAGGTTTTGAATTCATCATAACCACGGGCAAAGCTCTGGGCAACCCTCCAGGCCATCGTTTTTCAGCCTGCCAAGCCATTACAGAAGGGGAAAAACCATATGCAAATCAGGCTTGGTCCTACCCCAAAAGGGGCAGTCCGCAGTCCAGCCCGAACTGCTAGGTCACATCCCTTCTGCACGAGACCACAAGCATCCCCAGACATGTTTCAGCCTTGTTGGGCGTCATCAGTGAGGAGTAGCTTGGGTCTCTAGGCCCGGCAGACTCGGGGCCCACGTCTGGGCATACCCGTCCCACTCGGGGTGACTTTAGCAAAACAGAAAGTTGATGGCTGGAAGGTTTTGAATTCATCATAACCACGGGCAAAGCTCTGGGCAACCCTCCAGACCATCGTTTTTCAGCCTGCCAAGCCATTACAGAAGGGGAAAAAACCATATGCAAATCAGGCTTGGTCCTACCCCAAAAGGGGCAGTCCAGCCCGAACTGCTAGGTCACATCCCTTCTGCACGAGACCACAAGCATCCCCAGACATGTTTCAGCCTTGTTGGGCGTCATCAGTGAGGAGTAGCTTGGGTCTCTAGGCCCGGCAGACTCGGGGCCCACGTCTGGGCATACCCGTCCCACTCGGGGTGACTTTAGCAAAACAGAAAGTTGATGGCTGGAAGGTTTTGAATTCATCATAACCACGGGCAAAGCTCTGGGCAACCCTCCAGACCATCGTTTTTCAGCCTGCCAAGCCATTACAGAAGGGGAAAAACCATATGCAAATCAGGCTTGGTCCTACCCCAAAAGGGGCAGTCCAGCCCGAACTGCTAGGTCACATC
Source organism: Ambystoma mexicanum (assembly GCF_040938575.1). NCBI lineage: Eukaryota > Metazoa > Chordata > Amphibia > Caudata > Ambystomatidae > Ambystoma > Ambystoma mexicanum. The sequence goes on along the minus strand of NC_090936.1, from coordinate 239,915,759 downwards.
CCTTCTGCACGAGACCACAAGCATCCCCAGACATGTTTCAGCCTTGTTGGGCGTCATCAGTGAGGAGTAGCTTGGGTCTCTAGGCCCGGCAGACTCGGGGCCCACGTCTGGGCATACCCGTCCCACTCGGGGTGACTTTAGCAAAACAGAAAGTTGATGGCTGGAAGGTTTTGAATTCATCATAACCACGGGCAAAGCTCTGGGCAACCCTCCAGACCATCGTTTTTCAGCCTGCCAAGCCATTACAGAAGGGGAAAAACCATATGCAAATCAGGCTTGGTCCTACCCCAAAAGGGGCAGTCCAGCCCGAACTGCTAGGTCACATCCCTTCTGCACGAGACCACAAGCATCCCCAGACATGTTTCAGCCTTGTTGGGCGTCATCAGTGAGGAGTAGCTTGGGTCTCTAGGCCCGGCAGACTCGGGGCCCACGTCTGGGCATACCCGTCCCACTCGGGGTGACTTTAGCAAAACAGAAAGTTGATGGCTGGAAGGTTTTGAATTCATCATAACCACGGGCAAAGCTCTGGGCAACCCTCCAGACCATCGTTTTTTCAGCCTGCCAAGCCATTACAGAAGGGGAAAAACCATATGCAAATCAGGCTTGGTCCTACCCCAAAAGGGGCAGTCCAGCCCGAACTGCTAGGTCACATCCCTTCTGCACGAGACCACAAGCATCCCCAGACATGTTTCAGCCTTGTTGGGCGTCATCAGTGAGGAGTAGCTTGGGTCTCTAGGCCCGGCAGACTCGGGGCCCACGTCTGGGCATACCCGTCCCACTCGGGGTGACTTTAGCAAAACAGAAAGTTGATGGCGGGAAGGTTTTGAATTCATCATAACCACGGGCAAAGCTCTGGGCAACCCTCCAGACCATCGTTTTCAGCCTGCCAAGCCATTACAGAAGGGGAAAAACCATATGCAAATCAGGCTTGGTCCTACCCCAAAAGGGGCAGTCCAGCCCGAACTGCTAGGTCACATCCCTTCTGCACGAGACCACAAGCATCCCCAGACATGTTTCAGCCTTGTTGGGCGTCATCAGTGAGGAGTAGCTTGGGTCTCTAGGCCCGGCAGACTCGGGGCCCACGTCTGGGCATACCCGTCCCACTCGGGGTGACTTTAGCAAAACAGAAAGTTGATGGCTGGAAGGTTTTGAATTCATCATAACCACGGGCAAAGCTCTGGGCAACCCTCCAGACCATCGTTTTTCAGCCTGCCAAGCCATTACAGAAGGGGAAAAACCATATGCAAATCAGGCTTGGTCCTACCCCAAAAGGGGCAGTCCAGCCCGAACTGCTAGGTCACATCCCTTCTGCACGAGACCACAAGCATCCCCAGACATGTTTCAGCCTTGTTGGGCGTCATCAGTGAGGAGTAGCTTGGGTCTCTAGGCCCGGCAGACTCGGGGCCCACGTCTGGGCATACCCGTCCCACTCGGGGTGACTTTAGCAAAACAGAAAGTTGATGGCTGGAAGGTTTTGAATTCATCATAACCACGGGCAAAGCTCTGGGCAACCCTCCAGACCATCGTTTTTCAGCCTGCCAAGCCATTACAGAAGGGGAAAAACCATATGCAAATCAGGCTTGGTCCTACCCCAAAAGGGGCAGTCCAGCCCGAACTGCTAGGTCACATCCCTTCTGCACGAGACCACAAGCATCCTCAGACATGTTTCAGCCTTGTTGGGCGTCATCAGTGAGGAGTAGCTTGGGTCTCTAGGCCCGGCAGACTCGGGGCCCACGTCTGGGCATACCCGTCCCACTCGGGGTGACTTTAGCAAAACAGAAAGTTGATGGCTGGAAGGTTTTGAATTCATCATAACCACGGGCAAAGCTCTGGGCAACCCTCCAGACCATCGTTTTTCAGCCTGCCAAGCCATTACAGAAGGGGAAAAACCATATGCAAATCAGGCTTGGTCCTACCCCAAAAGGGGCAGTCCAGCCCGAACTGCTAGGTCACATCCCTTCTGCACGAGACCACAAGCATCCCCAGACATGTTTCAGCCTTGTTGGGCGTCATCAGTGAGGAGTAGCTTGGGTCTCTAGGCCCGGCAGACTCGGGGCCCACGTCTGGGCATACCCGTCCCACTCGGGGTGACTTTAGCAAAACAGAAAGTTGATGGCTGGAAGGTTTTGAATTCATCATAACCACGGGCAAAGCTCTGGGCAACCCTCCAGACCATCGTTTTTCAGCCTGCCAAGCCATTACAGAAGGGGAAAAACCATATGCAAATCAGGCTTGGTCCTACCCCAAAAGGAGCAGTCCAGCCCGAACTGCTAGGTCACATCCCTTCTGCACGAGACCACAAGCATCCCCAGACATGTTTCAGCCTTGTTGGGCGTCATCAGTGAGGAGTAGCTTGGGTCTCTAGGCCCGGCAGACTCGGGGCCCACGTCTGGGCATACCCGTCCCACTCATGTTTCATAGACTTTTCATAGACTTTCCATGCAAAAAATGTAAAGTGTTTATATAACGAAACCCTATTCGATGAAACGGTTTTGATGCATAAACACTTTTGCACTTTTTGTATGGGAATTCAATGAAACATCTTTCAATGGAAATGATTTGATGGAACAAACCATCGATAGAAACATTTAGACGAAAAGACACGTAACCTGCGAAAGTATTGCAAGTCTGGGATCCACTGCCACATGAGAGGTTAGGGATAAGAGGATCAACAACCCCAGGACTGTTTAAAGAAAGGAATCCTATGCTTCGTAGCGGAACATACCAAGCTGGTAGGATACAGGAACTGTGAAGTCAAGCAACAGTTCCACGTGAGATGTCCAGTATCTCAAGAGAAGAATATGTCTAGGGGAAAGGGCACAACCCTAGCCTTTGGAGTTGCATATTTTGGAACATTATTTGGCATCACTTTATCACCAGTGAGACTGGTTAACGATTCTGTTGTTTCAAAGCACAAAGAACACTTTATACTTTAAGAAAAGACCATCCCTGCAGTGGCAGTCTTTCAACTTTCAGACTTCTTGACAATTTCATTAGTTTCCTTTGAGGGAGGGAATCCCCTCTTAGCTTTAGGGATAGAGAGGCATTTGTCCAACCCTCTTATTAATAAACGTCTTTATCCAAAAACATGCCACCATTGTGTCTGAGCCTTATATCTGCACCCTTACACCAGGGACGTAACACCTTCACCCCATTACTCTCTCTACTGTGCTGACCTCTGGTTTCTTGTTTCTAGATATTTCCGTGATACATTGTCTTTCTCACTTTTTTCTTTAAAGATGGTCCGCTTTTGTTCTTGTATGCTATTGATAGCTTTTTCTCACCTTCCCAAGGGGGACTTTCTGGCTTTCTCCAAGCTTCAGTCTTTAAATTCTGATTAACCTTTGTAGGTATTTTATATTTTACACCAAACACCCTTTGGCTTTTTCAGTGTTCCAAACTCAGCATAATAGTCTTCCCAAATGTTGTCACTTTTCTTAACTTCGCCCGGCGGCCTCCCCCCATCTAAACATCTTCCTGGTACCTTTATTCGGTGTGATTGACTTTCTGGGGCAAGGCACTCACTAGCGTTTTCTTATTTGATTTCTTTTCTCTTCGCATCAGACTTCAGCTCTGTCCTGTTCTCAGCGTCTCCGTGCAGGGTGTGGTTCAGCAAGCTCTCCCTAATGGGATGATTCAGAACTCCCGCTTGTGCCGGTGTCCTTCTGCGGGAGCCCAGCCCACCACGGTGCTTCCGTGGTCACGCCACCAGCTTGGACGGTCCTCCGTTCAAGCAACGGTTTACCTATTGCTGGTTTAGCTGGATCTCTGGCTTCTTCTCTTGGCATTCCTCGCTTCTGCAATTGCCATGGGCTCCGTTTCTTGATGCTGCTCCACCCCTCCATCAAGCTCAGAGGGATTCCCCTGCATATGGATCTCCCCTCCTCCTCCTGATCCACTCGTCTTCCTTATATACAGGTTTTCAGTTAAAGGCACTGCTTTGCTTCAGGATGTGTAACAAACAAGCATTCGCTGGGGCCAAAGTAATAAAGGGTATTGTATTTCTTTGTGTACATAGTCCCATATATGCAGATAAGGTAGGTTGCAAAGGGAGTTCCTGTTGGGAATGAGAGTCCTTGTCCCCCCTCCTAGGGGAGAGTCACTCCCAGTGAGTTCCCACTTGCCCAGACCCCTAGGGAGGGTCTTGCAGAGCAGACTCACCTCTATAGCTTCAAAGGGGGAGGCTCCCCCTTGGGGAGAAGGGGCAAATTCTCTTGATTCGTCACACAGTCAATAACACATTAATAATAATACCTTAAGGAATACATTAGGTTTTCACCATCATGTTAATACATACTAACAAGCAGTGCTCTAAAACATTATTTTGCAATTGGTCTTTAAGACATTATATATCGCTGTTCAATGCTAGAGCATTATTGAACCACCTTCTGTAGTAAATTATCCATGGTAATTGGGGGATAGTTTAAGGTAGACTGATGATTCCTTATTTGATGGTGTGATGATCAGAACAACCATGGGGGGTTTCTGTTCATCACTGCGGATCAGGAAAATATTATTCATATCAGACCTTATAACACTACATACATTCTGAGTTGTACACTTTAGTGGGAGAAACCATTAAATGCAACGTAGATGAAGTAGACGATGCAGCACATGACTTCCAAGGAAAGTTTATTAAGTATAATATGTTTTGTTAATATAATCTTAATATAATCTTTTATGTCTGAGTGACAGGATTTATCCTATCACTTATTTTTTATTTTATTATAATGTGGTTTTCCAAACCTTACACAATGAATATCAACAATACGACCGTTACCACACAAAAATAACATCAATTATGTCAAGAAATCACAAAAAAGTAAGAAAAATAAAATAGGACATTATAAAAGGATAACATCAGCATAATAACAAATTAATTTAAAAAGTGAGCTATACATTCTATTTAATTTGGTATCACATAACAAGATTTGACAACTCTCAAAAGGGCTAAAAGTAGCGATTTTTAATTACCCACCAACAGACGCTTGCATAACGATTCCTTATTAAATCTGTCAAAATCCAAGACAAACTTCTAGCCAGCGACATCTAAGCAAATCGGTGGCCTCCCATTCTAAAATAAGATGTTTCCATGTTTCAGTGATGTCAAGAGATTTACAAGTTCTGTCGGATCTGGAATGCCTATGCAGGGTCACATATCATCAAGCATACATAAGACATTAAAACAAAAACACAAACACCATACTTCAATAAGAGAATAATGTATTGTGCTTGCTTATTATAGATTTGCAATGGTTGCATACCTTAAAATGTCATACTGGCTGGTCCAATCCCACAAAGATGTTTTTAGTTTTACATTATTAGGATTGGACATGATTTCCTCAAAATCTGAATGAGATTCAGCTAAACGATTAGAATTGAAGTTCAATTTATCATACGATGGTGCAGACCAACATATTTGATTTCTTTAATGTTTTAGCAGTGGATCCTTGGGCAATTCCTGCATCCACATACTGAGAATAAGCACTAAACATGCGTGATCCCTGGAATCATTTCTTAATATATGCAAGGTAAATGCTTATTAAACCGAACGAGGGAAAGATACATGTAGTCAATTGTGCCACTACTCTTCCCACTGTGCCCAGTAGTTTGCCCTCCAGAATCTCTGGCTAAATTGCTATTGGTTTTGTGAAGGTCTCAGGCTGCCATTAGGTTAGAACTTTCCATACCTCTTTGTAGAGTCGGAGAAATGTGAGAACATCTAATGGTCTAATTCAAAGGTTCATTATCATCCCTACAAGTACAGTTCAGGTCCCTCGGTATAACAGCCCAATAAGAACCAGTAAAATCTAAAGTGCATTATAATTTATCACGGATTACTGGATACCAAACACCAACAAAAAGATGCAATTCTTCAATCAGCCCATGTTTGCAAACAATGGAAAACGTTACCATCACCACGTGTTCATTCCACATACCGTCTAAATATGAGCCCGAGAAAACCGCCCCCATGTGTCTTATCTCAGATAAAAGTTAGGTACCATTTTGCGCCTTTTACTGGTTGCTGAATTAGTTATCCTCAAGGTAACCTGAATGTTAGCGTGCAGACTTACAAGCCTAGTCTAGTGGGCATTGAATATATAAACACAGTTTTCCATTGTGGCCCACTGGTCTATGCTAATAGTATATTTGGAACCAGTTGTGTTTGATATGTGTTGGTTTTATTGCCTAGACTTTACACTAATGAAAGATGTTCATATCCTTAATTTCCCTAATCATTTAAAAATGTAGTGAATTGTTTTTGAATATATAAGAGAAAAATTATTACTCAAATGAAGTCTCCCTGTGCAGGTCACCCATTGCATAGGAATATGTGCCAACTTTCGCCTTCGACCACTTGTATTTACATATTGACAGAAAAACGTTCAAGCTGACCTGTGCAATCTTTGCTATGTTTTACACTGCCTAGTGCCTAGAGTCCTATTTTACCCTAGCGTAGGCACTATCCCCAACAAAGCTTTAAATGATTCCCTTGTTTCCTGACGCGGTCATGTGTTCCTCTATTGGAGTTATCTAAACAAGGGTCACACAGCCATTAGACATGTGCAAATGTTTTTAGCTAACCTATACATTCTGCAGGTGAAGTGTGATTGCAAAAAGTAGACACTTTTCAACTAACGGCTCCTGCTTCTCACCCGCAGTACTTTCTAGAGGGGTGCACGTTGTCGACCATGTGACAAAACCTGATGCTTCTGCAAACTTAGCAGGTTTTGTAATTCAGTTTGTAATATTACCCATTCTATTTGCATATATCTCTTCGGATGAGAAGCTGAATGTCTTTTGTGCTGCCTGAACTACCTTGAAGATGTCATTAATGCGGGAAAGATAATAGAACCTCTTTGGCGTGGGTGGAAGCACAGTTTTTATTGTTGAACACAATACACAATAAAAATAAAGTGAAGGCCTTAAACAAAAAGAAACGCAATCATACACAGGGTGACCACATTGCAAGTCGAAATTGTCAAGAAACAGGCTGCACAATTACTAACGAACAAAGTATCCTATTTGACATTTCTCTTGTTTTCTTTAGCCCTTTCTCTACGTTTTGAGTGATTTCTCTTGTATGGGAGTACAATGGCCTGGGTGAGAATTGGACATCATACAGTGTCCAGACCAGTGCGGGGCTGCAATAATTCAATTGTCACAGGCTCCTTAGAGCACCTTAGGCTGAGGCACGCCCCTACAGACTATATACATGAAATCTCAACCCCAGTATTAAGGATACGGGTGCACAAGTCACACTTTGCCTGTGTTTGCATGCATTCTTTCACCAGCACTTTTGAAGTATATATAACTAGATCAACAGGATCCTGCAAACCTAATACCTATAACAAATTGCAATTTCCTGCTGAAAATACTGGATAAGGTAGCCACCGAACAGCTCCAGAGCTATGTGGATGAGAACAACCTCCTGCACCCTCAACAGTCGGGTTTCAGGACAGGCCACAGCACCAAATCGGCTCTATTAGATCTGCAGACCGAGATGCTAGGCATTCTAGACTCTGCTGATCCTATTAGACCTCTCGGCAGCCTTTGATCTGCTTGATCACATGAGGCTCCGAGAGGCCTTGGAACTCTCAGGAAGAGAGGCAACTGAGTGGATATCCTCCTTTCTACAAGACAGACAATCCAGGATTGTCTGGGGAAACCAGGCCTCCAACACCAAACTAGTGGACTGTGGAGTCCCGCAGGGAGCTAGTTTCTCTCCCCTGCTATTCAATCTGTATATGCGCTGTCTATGTACCATGCTGGCTCAACTAGGCATATTCTTCACCAATTTCGCCGACGACACACAACTGGTCTTTGAGCTTAGTGGAGACTATAAACAAGACAGCGATAAATTAACAGCTATATACAACATCGTCGAAGGGTGGATGAAGGATAACTGGATGTGCCTTAATGGTACTAAAACGGAACTAATGATCTTTGGGTCCTCACATGCCAGAAAAAAACTAAATCCATCATACTCCTCATTCAGTATCAGAAATGCTCAAATCCCAATATCAGGAAAAGTGAAGACGCTTGGAGTCTACTTACAAGCCTCACTAGGAGGCGAGGCTCATACAGCATATTTACAAAGAAACTGCCAATACTAGCAAAAACTTCTTTGAAATAAATCAGACCCCTGCTCGATCAGAAAAACAGCATTACCATAGCCAGAGCCACAATACTCTCTAGACTCGACTATGGCAACTCTTTGCTCCTTGGAGCAAATAGTAAATGCCTGAAGAAATGCCAGGTAATTCGGAACAATGCTATTAGGACAATCATGGGCAAGTCAAGAAGGGAACACATCACAGGCGACAGAAGAGATCTGCACTGGCTGGCCGTGGAAGACAGAATAATATTCAAGTCCCTCACTGTGGTCCATCAATGCCTATATGGTAAAGCCCCAGCATATTTAAAAAAACAGTTCAAATGGCACGAACCAAGCAGAAACCTAAGATCTTCTAACAAAGGTCTTCTCCAAACTATTCCATCTAAAAAGCTGAACGGTCTTGGCAAGGTCTTCCCGAGCAGGAGCATCATTAAATGGAACAAACTACCCGTGTCCTTGAAGTTGGAAACCAACTATACACACTTCAGAAAGAAGCTTAAAATGTTACTATTCAGATAAACTCCTAAACGCCCCAACCCGACCAACCCAGACACAATGAGGAAGCATAAACCTAAACGAATGGCCAAGAAACCGGAACAACCAATTAGACCACCAAACCAGACATTAGATGAAAGCAAACCATCCAACAATGTTCCTTTAAACACAAGCCAAAACAACAGGACCCGACCCACGAGAACAAAAACAACAAACCAGAACTCCACCAGTTCTGAGCTGCCCTTCAGAACTCAGGCCTGCCACACCCGACTACACCACATACTACACCACTAACTCACGAAAGCCCTCAGCACACACACCATCCACCCCGAGCTGCCCCTCGGGGCCTTGGATCTGCCACACCCAAACTCCAACCAGCTCACAGAGCAACCGACCCACAACAAACATGGGCCCTGAACACCAACAGCAAACACACCCCCATGGAGCCAGGGAGCAAACCTAACAACATTAATGTCACGCACCAACCCAAACAAATCAAAGGGGCCAAAGGCCACTTGCCAATTACACCTCAACTCACAAATTACACCTCAACTACGCCCCAATGTAGCCCCAGGCTACTGCCACCGGCGAAACCAGAAGCGCAACACACCAACACCCTCCATATGCGGCCCCAGGCCACCGCCGAAATACACCTCAACTACGCCCCAATGTAGCACCAGGCTACTGCCACTGGCGACACCAGAAGGTCAACACACCAACACCCCCCATATGCGGCCCCAGGCCACCGCCGAAATACACCTCAACTACGCCCCAATGTAACCCCAGGCTACTGCCACTGGCGACAACCGAACGCCTACAGAAAAACATGTAAATGCCAAAGGCACAGATACAACACCCCAACTTATGGGCCCACTCGGACACCCATGATGTATCTGCCATTTCAACAGCATTTACCCAACCAACACACACGTAGGGGGCGTCCCGGCCACTCACACACCTGAAACCACTGCACACCAGGAGACAATCAAAAATAAAGCCTCCTAACTCCAAGGCGCATAAACGCAAGTAGCACCACCCGGCGACTACATCCAATTAAGAGAGAGCATGCAAGAGTGATCACCTGGTTCTGAGCACCCAAGACTACCAATCATAACCTGCCCACCTATTGAACTCCCCAACATCACATCGACATATATGAGCAACATGTACGCACACTCCGCATTCTCCCTCAGAAAACATAAAGGAGATGCAAAAGAACTTGAGAAATCCCACATGAACATTGTGCCATACACTAATATGTGCAGTTGCGTGCAGGAACAGAAATGGAACAAATATTAAAACATGTAAAAAGTTCATCAAGTCGTGTTAAAGCAACGGTTTCCCACCTGCAAAGGAAAACAGAAACCCAAAATATCACTGGCAATTAAGCAAAATGGACACATGACAGGGCCACAACAAAGACAATCAATCACACACTGCATACGGCCCCCCACAAAAACACGTAGAATGGAGGCCACACAAACCAAGTAACTCACTCACACCGGCCTCACACAACATGTGATAAAGCATTAACCTTTGATTAATGTGAGATCATTAAGACCCATATAAAAGTCATATAGATCACGATCAAAACCCTCCAAAATAGAAAGGAGAGAAACACATCTATCGCAATGAACGTCACCATCACACCCTTCTTCTCCACATAAGGGACACTCATGGTGGCATTTCCTTTTCCTCTTTAGATAGTACTTGCCACCACCGGCCTTGCCACTGCCGGATGTAGTTGAAGACCTCTTCCTTGAAGAAGCGCGACCCGCTCCAGAAGTCTCACCAAACAGTTGAACAGCACACCCACCGAGCTGAACGGGCGGCACCGACAGGGGATCCCCCGCCCCCATACTGCAGTCAGTGCACACTTCTTCAGAGTTCTCCATACAGCCATCCTCGAATATGTGTGACACACCCGACAACAGTTCCTCGACACCATGCGCCTTGCCGCAGACACCAACTGCCAGACCGGGTGGCTGGTCCACTACCGTCGCAGACGCAGTGAATTCTGCCCCACAAAGACACTCCTCCTGCTGGCGCCCTGAGGCAACACCCGCCATGCTTAGCACGTCCCAAACTGCACGCAACTAGAAACCCGCAGCCCGGAGAAGCTTCCCAAGGAACAGGAAATGAGCGTACACTTCCGTTGTTACCACGGACTCTCCCAACGCCTCTCCTGATCGCCACGCGACCTGCTGGACAACCACAGCAATGAAGATAGACAGCAGACTCGCCGCAACGCCTCCAAGGAGTTACCCAAAAGTTCCACAATGTCCGGTGAACCCAGCTTCAGCCAGCGACTGGACCCCGGCCACACCAGTACTGGGATGTGGGCGCCGGCTACAGCACAGAACTGGCCCCCAGCTCAGACACCCAGGTGCGGACCCCGGCTACAGCAACGGCTGGACCCCGGCTACACACAACGAGCACAACGGCCACCCAACGTTCTCCTCGGTACACCACTCGGGCCAACAACATCCAAGGCCACTGTACTGGATGCCAAGACTGACCGTGGCCTGCCGGGTGGGATGAGACACGGAGGGCAGTGTTCCTCAACACTCGTCCCCTCCACGACGAACCATCCTTGTCCCCATGTGAAGTGATCTGCATGGGTAAGTACCAACGAAGCCAAACGTGTTGTTAACGTAAGTTTACTTGGTAAGTTACACAGTTCATATAAAATACGCAGATGTTATGATGGAGAAACACTGGACATCCCACTCAGCAATCCTCAGCACCATCAACGGTCTCCTCTGGAATCTTAACCTCGCACACGTCACACAGCCACCAGCTCACGCACTCACACACACGTGCTAGAGTTCAACACAAGCCAGAACTTGATTACAACACTGACCTATATATGTGGTTACCCACTGTCCTGTTTCTGTCACTACATGTCCTGTCTTTTTGGAATGCGCTCTGATGCCCATGGGCTTTAGCGCTATACAAATAAATAAATACAAAATGTGGCTGTTTCACGTAAAATCGAACATGACTGCTTGTAGATGAGGCGCCTAGTTCATTGACAGGAGACTGCCGGCAAGCCAGTTGTGACGTCTGGGTTGCTTTATGACTGTTGGGCAAGAAGTGTTTCTAAACACTTAAGTTTGTTTATATGGCTATTTGGTTTTGGTGCCTTTTGGTGGTATAAGCCAACTTTTGCCAAAAACATTGGCACTGTATTAGAGAGAGGAGAAAGGGGAGTTTGGGAGCAGTGTATTGCGTTAGCATGGCAATGTGCCGACGTTTGACGATGAAATGGCCAAGCACCAGGTGGACCTTATTTTTTTTTCAATTTGCTTGGCCTTGGTTTTTATTCATCTGCAGTTCTTCCGCCAATCGATTTTTAATAAGTTCCTCAAGAAGGGAGAGCATGCACTCATTCAGGCAGCAGCGAAAAGGCATTCTTCCATTCTGACAAGTGTTTTTTTTATGCTTCCACTCTTGCAGATTTCGTCCCACTGTGACATTTGCTTTAGATTTCTCTTTATTTTTTGGCTGCTGTCTCTTTAAGTCACATGAATGTAGCCACAGGGAAATGGCGGAGTCTGGCGGTGGGGGCTTTGGTTTGGAGCAGACAGCAGGTAAGAGCCACCTGAGGGGGAGGCTGCAAGATTGGGGAACTGTAGCATCCCCTGGGAGTGGCGGCCAGGGATGCATCATGGATCCTGAGAACCGGATCCCCCAATCCTGCGTCTGCTCTTCATAGGCTAAACACAGCATTGAAACACACATTATCTGTTTGCGCCGGGCAGAAGATTAGTGCGGGCTGCTAATCAAGAAGCAACCGAGGCTTTAAGGGTGGAGCAAGCCTCCGATGCGAAGCAGTACAAATGGTTAGTGGCAGAGCAGACTGCTGCAAGGCCTATTCAGCCTGGAATTAGCACGTTCATTTGGTGCTCTTTACTTAATGGAAGAAAACAAGTGATACTTCTGAGTAATCTCCTTTTGCTGTTTTAGTCTCTTCCTCCCTCAATGTGTAGTTAGTAAGTGTTGCAATCGGGGCTAAATGCCTGCTATCATCTACCATTAAACAAGTACCAGTTGATGTATAAAATGTGCATTGTATTCTTACTGTGCCTTATGGTTACATTTTGGGAGGGCGCTCGTTATAATGCAATTTGGACACTGGTGGTGGGCCGCTTATACAGCCGTCCTGTTTATCACCTGACTGCTGTCGCTCAACATTTGAGTAAATAAGGCTCATTCCAACGCTGTTTAAGCCTTTGTCAACTCTATGGAAGTGGGTGGGCTACATTGACCCATTCAGCAGAATGCCCATCCATAACTAAGCTGCGCTTCTGCAGTCAACAGCAAAATGGCTGCTCTGGCTCCTTGGAGCACCATTGCTCCGCATCAAAACTGCGTTTTGCAGCTGCAAAATGATGGCTGCACCATCTGGCCAAACACCTATTGGGGCGAGCTGGAAGAGAGAGCACACCGAGAAAGGTGCCAGTGTGTGCTCTTGTGTGCACCAAAAGACGCAAATCAAAGCAGCGCTGCTCTGCTGCTTTCTATAAAGTTCCCATTGAAAAGGGAATATTTAAAATGAAAAAGGATGCTGCACTGACGCTATGTTCATCTGTTCATCATCACACTACTTTTATCAGTGAGACCCTGCCATGCCCATCCATGCTCCAGCAGAAGAGAGGAGTATCCCTGAAGGACAGGCTGTTGTTCAGAACTGGGAAATCAAAAGAAGCTTTACTTTCAGCCGTGCAGGAAAACGCTTGACTTTTGGGCTACAAAAGGACAAAAATCAATGCTTCAAAGAAGCCCTGGCTCTCTGGACCTATGTCAGTTTCAGTGGATTTGTGTTTTAAACAAATTGCTGTATAAAAGAAACTGACTATGGCTGCAGAATAACATGGGAAATTCAGATGGAACCTTTTGAAAGGAACATGCCAGCAGGCCTCACACCGGGTTTAAATTTACTTTTGCAAATAAGAAAAATACCTGTTTTAAAAGTGTATGTTGGATAAGGCCCTGCCCTTCTCTAACAATGTAAAGGGGTTTGTGCTAGGAACCATATATGGGATGTTTTATTTTAACAGGTTTGCTTCTTATTCAGAACAAAATAAAATAAAATCAAGAATTAAATGCATTAGCTGGCTGCATTGGGAGCTCAAGAACAGATTTTTCACCTGGCTAAACTGAGGCCTTCCCCCAAAAGGAGCCACTATAAACTGCTGGGACATATGCCTGTTAGTTGCCACCTTTGAAAACTTTGAAGGGACCAAAAGCACTAAAAAGCCCTGGCTCATCAGACTTTTGTCTGGGCTGAGGCCTCTTACAATAGAGATTCTGGGACACAGACATGTGAAATAAGAAATCACACGTCCCTGAGCTTCAAAGCCAACTCAAGAGCAGCCTTGTAAGCTATGTCCGTATATGATGAAGAATGCTGACCATTTGCCTCAAAAGACTATTTTATGAATACATTTTTAAGACTTTTATCTCTGCAACAGGACTTTGCAGAAATGTAAAAAGTTAACAGTGTAAATGTCATTTTTGTGGCTGTTAAATAAGACGAGGTAGCCGTCACTGCCATATCGGGAACAGAAAGGGCAGAGAATTGGATATTCAGAGGGAAAGTGTACATGATGCCACTCTGAAATTCAATACTTAGATGCCTTATGATAATCTATATGCATGTATAAAGTTATAGAATTTTAGGTCGAATATCTATCACTGAAAATCGGGAAAAATGATTAGACGGGCGAAATAAAGTCCTGCAACTGTGAGAAGTAGACTGCCATGCTCTGCGTAAAATATGTAATCTGCCTATGTAATTTGTTAAAATCCCACAACTGTACAAATGTGTAAATTATGTCCAGATTGATGTTTGGCAAAAAGGACTGTGGGAAGGCTTTGTACATCATAAAGTACAACCCCATAAACTGAGTCACCTCCTAGAGGAGGAAACCAACATTGGCTGACCTATCCGGGTCTTGGGGGTAGGCCTAGCTCAGTTCTGCCCAACAATAAACCGGGGATGTCACCCACTTTTATATAAAGGGTGGGAGCTGACAGGGAAAGGACACACACTCTCCTGAATTTCCAGCACCTGCGTATCCTGATATTCTACATTCATCATGCCAGATTCTACTGCAAGGCCAAAGCATAGCTGACCCTATTCCAGCAAGGCACAGATCCAGAAATCCCATTAAAAAACAATCAAGAACCAGTGGGAAAAAATGTGTTTCCCTTTTGGGTAGCATCCTGTAACGAGACCGGCTTTTTGTGTTCACTACCTGCATGCCCGCTGTGCCTTTGCTATCCAGCGACCAGACTTGCACAGTTGTTTGCTGCAAGGGGCGCCCGCCGTGAGGTGACCAGAACCCGGTTGACTGTCCCAAAATCCCAAATTCAAGTGTGGACTGCGAGTATTTCCCCATCCCATAGAAACACATAGCCTACCCCAAATTGACCCTTTGTCTTTGTCCCACTCTCTAAGCCACCCTATCCACGCCTTGGCAATTCGTCCAACTGTCGGAATTCTCTGTGCATCTTGTCTGTGATTTCCTAGTGTTAGCGCCATTCTTTCATTCACCCCATCTTGTAACTCCTTAGCAATATTTTGAATAATTTTATTAATTTACACATAAAGAGACACACGGCGTGGAGCGGGTTAATGTGGCCGACTTAACTTGTTTCATGGGCAGCGCTATCTTCTTGATAAACTTGTATAAGTAAACTTTGTCTTTTTCTTTCCAAACCGATTTTCTTTTCTCTTTCACAGCTTCATTTTACCAAAACCGAACCTCCTTTTATCTTGCAAATCTCATCCAGTTCCTCAGCTATAGCCATCCTTTCACTTCTATATTGTCCCTGTGATGTGAAGCTATCCCCCAGCCCAAAAACCGCATTCCGATTTCGAGTATTTCTCCGGTTTTTCTTAAAAACCGTTTGTGCCATTTAAAACTGCATCCGTGTAAAATGCAACTTTCCAACGTGTGATTCCGGCTGCATCGTGTTCTTTCTTTCAACTTGCTTTTGAACTGTATGCCTTTGTTGAAACCTTGCCTTGTGATTGCCAGTGTTCATACCTTCCTGTTATTGTGAGAAATCATATTTACCTCTTAGATCTAACTGCAAATTAATTATTTGTCAATTTCCAAATGTCATTTTATGCCATTGCAAAGGGCTTTAAAATCCGTTTTGCCTCTTATTTTGTGAGGGAAGGTCAGATTTCGATTCTGTTCGCTATCTCATATCCCTGACTCCAGGCTGCTTCTTCCAGTCCATTCCAAATTCGATTCAATGGGGTTTGGGAGAGCATTGCAGGGTGAAATCTTAACTCGGGTGCTATCTACTCATATTTCAAAATTGTTCCTATTCATTTGTGCTTTGGATATGTTCTTGTAGAAGGTTAACCAAGTTTGTTTCAGTGCTTTTCATTGTAATTATCACTCCACTGGTGATTGGTGCCCAATATTAAGACGTGTGTGATTTCTGGGAAATTTAAAATAAATAAATATTGCATTCCCACCAACCGGCCTGGTTCATGGTCCATTGTGACCCGGGGTATTTGTAAAAGGGGGTGTGAGATAGGTTGTGTGCCATCTCAAATTGAATTCGTAGAAAATAAAGAGAAGGGCATTTCAATTGAATGCTACATCTAAGGCTAAGAGCAAGGGTTCTGGTCCAGTCTGTGTCGCCCATTTGAAATCCTTAACATGGGTAAATTAGGCTGGAAACACAGCGCTGTAGCACCATGCATTTTTACACTGACTGGATGATTCGCTAAGGGTAGGGTGACCAGACGACCCGGTTTTATTGGGACAGTCTGGGGAAATCACCCTCCGTCCCGGGAGTTTTTTGATTTTATAAATGCCGTCCCGGGTTTCCAAGGGTGGGTGGCTACGGTCCCGGATTTTGCCAGGACCCAATTTCAAAATCCCGAAATCGGGTCCCGGCGCAACTCTTCCTGCGTGAATGGAGGCGTGAAATGCTAATCATCCCCCTTCCCAGGCGCTCTCCTCCAGTGAGAGTTGTGTGCCTGTGAGCACACCCCCTCCCTGCACTAGGCCAGCGACATAGAAGTAGGACTAAAGCTGTATTTGTATTTATGTTAGTCCTACTTCTATTTCTACGACCTGTCCCGTTTTTTTTTTTTATCTGGTCACCCTAGCTAAGGATAGTTCAATACAACTAGAAGTTCACTACCGTCGACCAGAAATCCACAGACAGCAATTCACTTTTGGAATTTAACAGTTTTCATCAAAGATCCCTAAACGAGAACTTACCCTTTGGGCAATTTCTCCGCTTTAGGAGGAATTGTTCCACTAGGAATTAATATGATATCCAAGCTGACAAATTGACCACCAAACTCAGGGAAAGTAATTATCCCGAAAGGATTATTAGGCAGACCAAGAAACAGGTGAGGAACATCCCCAGAGAAGTGATGTTACAACAACACCCTAAAAAATCGAGAGATGAGAACCAGATTACAGCAGTGCTCAGTCACTCTCCTGTGGTTAACCACATCCAGAAAGAGGTAAAAAAATTGTGGCCCATCCACAATGTAGGAGATAACACACTAAGTGTCCCCCTGTTTGCAATCAAGAGAAGAAGAAACATTCTAGACAGCCTCTGAATGTCTAGCCGCCCAAAACAAGCTCTTCCCTTTCAATCTATTTTGTATTGTTTTATCAGCAGAATTGTGTTGCATTCTCCGATGCGTGGCAGCTCCTTCCCCAACCCTGACAGCCTCTTAGGGGTGCCATACTTTTTAAAAATATATCCTGGTATGTTCTATGAGTGGAGCTCATGTTTGCCAATGCTAATGCATTCTGGGAGTTGAGGTTTTGGCAGACTTTCGTGAGACTTACACACCTGAAACCAATGACTTGTACAAGGAAAGGGTGTTGCTGTGACACAGGGTCATCTGGCCACACTACCCTGACGCCTCAGAGCAAAAAAAGGGTGTTCAATTTAGGATGTAATGCATAGTGCCACCGGGTGGTGCTCACTTTCAGAAGTCACTTGTGATAGTAGTGTGCTTTAGAGAACGCAACATAACACAAATGGGCACAGAATACATATTATGGGCATAACATAATATCTTTTGACACATCATAACAAACATCACATAAGAAAGGATAAATAAGAATAGCAAAATATATCATTACGTAGCCTGAGACAGCATACCATAACACAGCATAGTGTAACATAACAAAACACAGCATGACTGCACGACACAAAGCATATCAAGGTATCGCACCACAGCATATCATGTGTAACAGCATTATATAGCTTCACAGAAACAGCATATTATGGCATAGCACCATTGCATGACCTTGCATAGCCCAGAAGAATATAGCATGACAACTCGCCATAACGCTCCTGCTGTTCTTATCGGCACAGCCACTGAAAAGTTAGCAGTGCAACAGCAAGTCAGATTTCTCAGAATATAGCTAATACATGCTGGCATTGCACTGTGTGGCATCGCTTCCATAACAGACCAATCGTGGAAAGCACTGACAGAGGAGAGGCTGCTACAAGGAGGAGATGTAGATTGGCAAGGGACAGCATTGGCCCATCCATGTACCCGAAAGCATTAATGACCTTGGACGCAGTCGATAACGCTTCTTCATTTTACAAGACTGTAAACAAATGCGTGCAGAATAGTATTTTGGTGGGTCTACCACACATCTTTGTTGCAGGTCTTCCCACATGCACATTCACACATTATCAGACATGTTAAGACATTACTTTCCTGACCTCATATTAAAGGCACCTTGCTTACAGCAGCACAGCTCAATTCTTTTATTTATTTTTCATTTTTTAATATATTTTATTGGTATTTCTTATATAACAAACAGTAATTTACCCCCCAGCCATCCCCCCGGAAAATCAACCCAAGCACTCCCCCTCCCAATGTCTTGCATAGTACATAATTAAAAAATAATAGTCACAGCTTAACAAATGTCAATAAATGACCCGGATTCGAAGATGCTGAGGACAGCACCGAATGTTAGTACTTCCGCCCAGTCATATCAGAATTTGATTGATCCCCTTGAATACTGTACATAATCCATTCAAGTGCAACAAAGTTCCAAACTCTGGAGAGCCATTCGGCAGAGAGTCTTTAGATTGCCATTTCTGAGCTATCCCTAATAGAGCAGCCAGTTGCATTATTACAAACGTCTTACATTTGTGTTTTGAACTTTTTTCATTTTTGCTTCGAGAATCAACAAAAGATTAGTATTTATGGGAACTTGGCTTCAATACACCAAATATTTTCACCATCTTATCATCGATCTCTGCCCAATAACCCCTCAATTTCAGACAGTGCCACCAAATATGCCCTCATTCTCCATGTAGCCCACACTGCCTGCAGCACTGCAACAACATAGTTGGTTATCATTTTGTGCAAGCGAGCCGGCGTGTAGTGCCATTGAATTAGGAGCTTGTACCAAAATTCCCTTACTTGAAGTGAACGAGTACGTTTGGGAATGTCTGGCCATAGCCCCTCCCATTCTGCTTGCGTTATTTGTTCTCCCAGAGTCAGCTGCCACCGTGTCATATAGCACGGAGGAGTAGCGGCGGCTACCTCTGCCATCATTTTATATATATATTTGAAATTAGAGCCTTATTCCCTGGATTGGAGCTGGCAACATTTTCAAAATGAGTGAGCTCTCTAGTTGCAGCCTGTTTTTTTAGAGGGGCCAGTATCCAATGGCGGACCTGATAGTACTGAAAGCGAGCTAATTCATTTAATCCAAAGTATATTTTCCATTAATTAAAAGACTTAGGATGTGTGCCTTGAAACATGTCTTGAACTTCATGCGTCCCTCTGCCATCATTTTATATATATATTTGAAATTAGAGCCTTATTCCCTGGATTGGAGCTGGCAACATTTTCAAAATGAGGGAGCTCTCTAGTTGCAGCCTGTTTTTTTAGAGGGGCCAGTATCCAATGGCGGACCTGATAGTACTGAAAGCGAGCTAATTCATTTAATCCAAAGTCTATTTTCCATTAATTAAAAGACTTAGGATGTGTGCCTTGAAACATGTCTTGAACTTCATGCGTCCCTCTGTCTCCATTTGCTAAATGCCCGAAGTTCTTGGCCCGGAGTGATTTGAGGGTTGTAAAACAGCATTATGCAAGGTGATGGGAATGTTGTAACTTGGTATTTCTTTGCCGCTATATCCCATACCTCTTTGACTAGGCTTGTGATCTTGCACTTATGTATGTTAAGGGGACAATCCTTTTTGGGGAGCCATACATTGTCACCAAATTGCGATCCACCAATCGCCCGGTCCATTTCCACCCACCACTTCTCCGACTCCTTCACACACCAATACTTTACTATTCAAAGTTGTGTGGCTTGGTAGAGTTTTTGCATATTCGGGAGACCTACTCCTCCCTTGCTCATAGGTGTAGTTAAAACATTGTATGCTACACGTAGGGATTGATTGTTCCAGACAAATGTTGATTTCAGTCTCTGTAGCTTTTTATAAAAGGGTGTAGGAATACGAATTGGAAGAGCTTGAATAAAGCAATTTAGGAAGGGTTACAATTTTGATCGTAATCATGCAACCTAGCCATGAGATCGTCAGCGGGTCCCATTTACTCAGTTAAGTTGCTATGTCTTTCAGAAAAGGAGGGTAGTTAGCTTCATACATCCCAGTTATTTCTGGGGTTACTATTATGCCTAAAAGTTTAATGCCATCCTGTGCCCAACCAAAATGTGTTTGCATACGAACTGCCTGTACTTCTGCCTTGGAAAGAGAGATTTAAAATGTCGGACTTAGTACGGCTGATTTTTAAGCCTGGCACTGAGACATAATCCTTTAGTTCACGTTCTATTGAGATCAACGTTCTTCCCGGATCTGTTAAAAACATCAACATATTGTCCGCATATGCCATAACTTTATGCAGTATCCCCCAAACATTATCCTGGATATCTCTTCAGCTTGACGTATCTTAGCTAAGAGCGGCTCGAGACAAATGGCATAGAGCAACTGTGACATCGAGAATCCCTGTTCGGTCCCTCTTTGAAGTATAATCGGGTGGAAAGTTGTCCATTTATTTAAAGGCGGACCATCCTTTTTTTATAGTTCACTTTTATTTTCTCTATGAATTTCGGTCCAAAGCCCTTCTTTATTAGCGTTAGAAATAGAAACCTCCACTCCACCCAGTCAAAAGCCTTTTCCACATCAAGCCAGAGGAAGACCGCAGGTGTGCCCTTTTCCCCTACTTTTTCCAAGATGTGATAAGTTCTTCTGATGTTATCATGGGCCTACTTGTGTTTTATAAAACCAGATTGATCTGGGTGTATGATCATCGGAAACAAGTTCTGGAGCCTATTAGCCAATATCTTGCAATAGATTTTTGCATCAATATTTATTAGGGCTATAGGACGATAGGATCCACTTATGCCGGGGCCTTTCTGTCTTTCCCGGGTTTTGGGAAAATAACTATTTTTGCCTCTTCCATTGTTGAGAAGATCAATACCTTCCGGTAAGTCTTATAGTAGTTGGCAGTATAGCCATCTGAGCCTGGGGATTTATTCGGTGGAAGGGAGTTTATCAGGAACAAGTTACTTACCTGTAACTGTTGTTCTCCAGCATGGGTCTGGCATGGATTCACATGCTCATGAATATTCCCCGTCGTCAGGCCGGGAATCCTCGGTATAGAAAAAATCAGTATCAGTTTCATTTCTGATCTGTCTTTCTCAGTAGTAACCAATCACTGGTCTCTGGGTCATACTGCCCCCAGCCAATGACTGCCCTCTCCCTAAGCCCCACCCCTGGCAGCCATCCTCAGATTTGGTAGCACGTGAAGTGGCAGTATGACCAAGTGAAGAGCCGCAGAGGGGTAGGCGGGAGGGTTCGCATGTGAATCCATGCCAGACCCATGCTGGAGAACAACAGTTACAGGTAAGTAACTTGTTCCTTCTCCAGCATGGGGTCTGGCATGGATTCACATGCTCATGAATATAAGAATACATAGCAGTATACACATGCACAACCACGGCAGGTGGCAAAAGGCTCAATATCAAGCAATACAACAACTCAACATTAAGCAACTCTTACCTCCTCACCAGGCTCACCTTAGGCGAACAGGTTGCGCAGCACTGCCTGGCCGACTCTGGACTCCTCCCTGGAATCCCGGTCGACGCAGTAGATGCTCGTGAAGGTGTGCGTCGACCTCCACATAGCAGCCCTGCAGATGTCGAGCAGGGGCACACCAGACAGGAAAGCCGTAGTAGCAGCGATCGCTCTGGTCGAATGGACTCTCGGACGGCCGGGCAGCGGTCGGTTAGCCAACCGGTGACAGTGCATGATGCAGCCGGAGAGCCATCTGGAAATGGAAGTCTTCGAGAGAGCCTTCCCTTGATTCACAGGTCCAAAGTTCACAAACGGCTGTGATGTCTTCCGGAAACTCTTCGTGCGGTCCACGTAGAACTTCAGCGCTCTAGCTACATCTAGCGAGTGCAGAGTCCTCTCAGCCGTCGACGAAGGCGACGGGAAGAAAACGGGCAACACCAAGGGTTCTTTGAGGTGGACGTCCGACGGCACCTTGGGCATGAAGGAGGGGTGTGTCCTCAGCACCACCCTCGTGTCGTAAAAAGTCAAGTATGGAGGCTTGCAAGACAGGGCCTGGATCTCTCCCTCTCGTCGTGCAAAGGTGATGGCCACGAGGAATGCTGTCTTCCACGACAGAAACCTCAATGGCACTGAATGCATAGGCTCGAATGGGGCCCCCATGAGCCGAGTTAGTACCACGTTGAGCTCCCACGCCGGGGCAGGGGCCTTCACCGGCGGGAATGATCGGAACAGTCCTTTCATAAATTCCTTCACCAGACGATGAGACCACAAGGACGCCCTTCCTGTAGTTCTGGTGTAACGCGAGACGGCAGCCAGATGTACCTTGATGGAAGCGTGAGATAGGCCAGCCTTGGTCAAAGACAGTAGGTACGGCTATACTTGAGGGGCCGTAATCCGCAGAGGGTTAATCTTCTGTGCCCGGCACCAGACAGAGAACCTCTTCCATTTGTGTCCGTAGCACTTGAGAGTTGAGGATGCCCTGGCCTTTGCAAGAACCTCTCTGCAGTCGGCCGGGATGTTGTATCCTCCAAACTCTAGTGCTGCAGGAGCCAGGCTTGCAAGTTCAGCGACTCTGGTTCGTGATGAAGAATGGCGCCCCCTTATCTGGAGAGAAGATCTGCGTCCGTTGGCAGCTTGACTGGTGTGGACGCTGACAAGTCCAGAAGGTCCGGGAAACAGATCTGCCTCGGCCACGCCGGTGCGACGAGGATCATCCTGCACCAGGACCTCTTGCGCTGGTTGACGAGCCGGGTTAGCAACGGCAACGGCGGGAATGCATAAAGGAATAGGCCGTCCCAGGGGAACGAGAAAGCATCGCCCATGCTCCTCGGTTGGGGAAACCTGCTGGCGAACCTCTGGCACTTGGAGTTCGCCGCCGTCGCGAAGAGATCGATCTGGGGTTCGCCCCATCATCGGAAGAGTCGGTCCACTTGATCCTGGCGCAGTTCCCACTCGTGGCACAAGCTCAGCTCCCTGATGAGTGAGTCGGCGATGGTGTTTTTTATCCCTGCCAGATGAAAGTGTACCAGAAACATCCCTTGGCCGATGGCCCAATGCCACAGATCCTGGGCTTCCTTGGACAGGGCAGGGGATCTGGTTCCGCCCTGCTTCCGAATGTAAAACATCGTGGTGGTGTTGTCGGTGAAGATCCTCACCACCTTGCCCTTGAGGGACGGAAGGAAGGACCTGAGGGCCCAGAACACTGCGCGGAGCTCCAAGATGTTGATGTGGAGAGTCTTCTCCTCTGAGCACCAAAGGCCTATCGCGTGGAGGCCCCCGGTGTGCGCTCCCCAACCTTCCAGGGAGGCATCCGTCGTCACCATCACCTGGTGGGCCAGGGCTAGGAAGCCTGTTCCCGCTGTCAGATGAGCGCGGACACCCCACCATCGTATCGCCTCACGGAACGTTTCGTCGAGCGAGATCCTGTCCTCGAAGCTGCCCGTCGTCTGGATCCAGTGGGCGTCGAGGAATTCTTGCAAGGGCCGCATCCGAAGTCTGCAATGGGGCACCAGGTAAATGCAGGAGGACATCATTCTGAGGAGGGACTTGATAGACGTCACTCTGGCCACGTCCGTGGCCAGTAGACGTTGCACCTTTCCTAGGATGGTCCTTATCCTTTCCTCCGAGGGAGAGGCCCACCGCGCCACTGTGTCGAGCTGTGCTCCCAGAAACAGGGCGACTTGCGACGGGACCAGGTGGGATTTTGGAAAGTTGATGGAGAACCCCAGGTCCTTGAGCAGCTGGACGGACTTCGCAGTGTGTTCCACGGCAAGCTCCCTTGTTCTTGCCCATATGATCCAGTCGTCCAGGTAGGGGTAGACGTGGATCCCCTGCAGGCGCAGCCACGCCGCCACCGGTGCTAGGCACTTGGTGAACACCCTGGGCGCTGATTTTAATCCGAACAGGAGGGCCTTGAACTGGTAGTGCCGCCCTTTGACCACAAACCTGAGGAACTTTCGGTGCCTCTTTAGAATAGGGATTTGGAAGTAAGCATCCTCCAAGTCCAACGACAACAGGAAATCGCCCTCCTCCAGCTGTCCCAGCACGTGCTGGAGGGTGACCATCCGGAACTTCTGTGCCTTGATGTATTTGTTTAGTCGTCGCAGGTCCAGGATGGGACGCCATCCTCCTGTCTTCTTCCTCACGAGGAAGTATCTTGAGTAAACTCCGAAGCCCCAAAGCCTCTTCGGGACGAGCTCGATGGCACCTTTCCTGAGCATCGCCCGTACTTCCAACAGCAGTTGAGGGACGTGATTTTCCTTCCTGGCCACGGGAGGAATGCAGGGGCACATCTTCTGGAACTCGAGGGCGTGCCCCAGGGCCAGGGCGTCCAGCACCCAACGGTCAGTGGAAATGGACTCCCACACGCCGACGAACTTCGTCAGCTGGCCTCCCACCGGGGTGCTTCGGCGGGGGCCCGACCCGACGGACGGTTCAATCTTGCTTGGAGGCCGCTTTGCCTCCTTGACCACCTTGGCGACGACGGCGGGATCCACCTATCTTGCCGCGTCCCCTGTAGGCCTCCTGTGACAAAGACCTTGCCGCTTGATGGTAAGTAGAGGAGCTGCTGCCGGCTCCCTTGGAGGCACCCTGTCTGCCTCCGGAGCTCCGAAAGGACGGCCGTCGCTGTTGGAGCACACCCAGTGCACGGGCCGTCTCCGTGTCCGTCTTGAGCGCCTGAAGGGATTCATCAACCGCCTTGCCAAAAAGGTTGTTCCCATCGAAGGGCATGTCCAAAACCTTGGTCTGAATGTCCTGGCGGAAATCCGTCGCCCTGAGCCATCCTCGTCGTCTCAGGCAAACGCCGTTGCCCAACTGACGGAAACCGGTGTCGGCGATGTCCGTAGCCACCGTAATGGCGTGGTCCGAGGCAATCTCACCTTCCTGCAAGATTTCCAGGGCCTCAGCCCTCTTGGCATCCGGAAGGAAGTCCAACAGAGGGGCGATCTTGAACCACAACTCCCTGTCGTAGCGGGCTGCGATGGCCAGGGCGTTGGCCGCCTTGATGGTCGTCGCTGCAGATGAGATGACCCGTCGTCCCATCGCATCCAGTTTCCTACCCTCGCCGTCTGGAGGGGAGGTTGAAGTCGAGGCCGATGCACCCCCGCTTTCTTCTTGGCCGCCGCCGAAACGACCGAGTCCGGGGTAGGTTGCGCCCTAAGGCACAAGGGGGCAGCATCGGGGACGCGGTACTTCTTCTCGTACCGGTCCCTCTTCGCAGGAGCCGTGGCAGGGTTCTTGAGGAGGGCCAGCCCCTCATCCCAGATGTCATCAAGAAGCGGTACGGTGAGGACCGTCTTCCTTTTAGCCTTGCGCCGCTGGTAAAGGAACCCCTCCTTCTTCTTTTCCTCGGGGCAGAGCTGGAAGAGCTTGGATGCCCTGGAGATCATTGCATGGAAGGATCCAATCTCGTCGGGTGGGGACGCCCGGGCAGGGGGCGACGGGGGACACGTCCCGTCGTCGCCTCCATCGTCATCCGTACCCGTTGTAGTCGTGTCCATGCCTGTATCATCCCGTGGGCAGTGGACCGGGGGGAAGGCAAAGAAGGCCGCAGAGGCGGGAGAGGAGGCCTAGGATGCGTCCTCCTCCTCTTAAGTGGGCCCCCCAAAGGTCCAGGCTCTGGATCCTGCATCGGATCTGGATCAGGCTCCTCCGTCGGGGGAAGGGGCAACCTAGTCCTTATCCTTATCTCCGAGCATAAGGACTGGATGGCTGACAAAATGGCCACCGAGGTGTCCTGCGGCGCCGGAAACGATGGGAGCGAGGGCTCTTGAGGAGCCTCGTCTGCGTCACCGTCGCCCTCGTCGGGATCCCTCCCGATAGGCTGGGTCTTCTCCATGACTTGGATGAGCTCCTCTTCAGAGGTCGTGTCTGTATCCACGACGGCCACCACCCCCCCCCTTTCCAACGAGGACTTTGTGGGGGTCTTCTTGATGGGCCTGAAAGACGACTCCCTCCGTGGTGGCAGGGAGACTCTGGTACCTGAGGGCGCCTCCACTGGTGTAGCCTCCACAGGCTGAGCCAGGGCCGCGGCGACATCCTCAATCGAGGTCCTAGCAGGGTGAATCACGGCCAACGTCACCTTCTGTACGCCTGGGGCCTTCACCTTCGGGGGAGGGTCCGAGCCTCGCTCCCCTTCTGCCAGAGTCTTCGAGATCGACCGGGGCCTCTCCAGAAGCTTCGCCGGGTTCTCAGACTTCCTCTTACCCGAGCCAGAGCGTTGGCTCGTGGTCGATGGCGCCGGGGAGGGTGCGCCCTGCCTGGCAGCCAAGGAGCCCGACCGTTCGGCGCTCCCGGTGCCCGCGGACTCACGGTGCTTAGCCTTTTGTTGGGCCCCTGTCGCCGGGGCACCCTCACAGGACTTAGAAGACCGCTCGGACTTCTTCTTCTTCTTCTCGCCTGGCGGGCTCTTACCTTCCAGCCAGTTGGCGAGACGGAGGTGGCGATCCTTCATGGTCCGCTCCGACATGTTTCCACAAAACGCGCAGTCCTTTTCCTTGTGCGTCTTGTCCTCATGGAGACAGTAGAGGCATAACGAATGCTCGTCCTCCTTGAAAACGTTCTGAAGCTGGCATCCAGGGCAGGTCCTGAATAACTTCCTGGGCATCGAGCTCCCTTTCTCCTGGGCCATGTCCGGGGTAGGCCTCGGAACTTCTGGAATCCTCCAAAAGCGTAACTCGATGGAATCTTCACCCTTGAGGGGTGTAGAAAACTCCGAAACTGATCCCTGTTGATCGGAAGTAGCAACGGTGGAGCTTGAGGCTCTTTTAACCAAAAAAATGAGAAAATCTCCTGAAAAAAGCGCGAAAACGCAGCAAAAGCTTGAGAGCTAAGCACGAGGACTCCCAACGCTTGAACGTGTGGTAAAAATCTGAGGATGGCTGCCAGGGGTGGGGCTTAGGGAGAGGGCAGTCATTGGCTGGGGGCAGTATGACCCAGAGACCAGTGATTGGTTACTACTGAGAAAGACAGATCAGAAACGAAACTGATACTGATTTTTTCTATACCGAGGATTCCCGGCCTGACGACAGGGAATATTCATGAGCATGTGAATCCATGCCAGACCCCATGCTGGAGAACCTTGAATACTTCTTTTGAAGTGATATCCCCATCTTGGCTCTCCCGATCCTCTGGTGTTATGTGAGTATGTCTACTACTTGTAAAATGCCCCTTGATTTTCTTGGTCTGGGCATTGTGACAGATATAAATCATAGTAAAAAACGTTAAACTGCAAGATAATTTGTGGTGTCTCCCCTGAGGGGATTTGAATGGATTGAATTGTCTGAGAAGCTATTCTCTGTCGTAATTGTCTGGCTAGTAAAGGATCAGCCCTGTTAGCTTTCACTTAGTATACTTGTCTACGGTGTAGTAGGGACTTTTCAGCTTTTCTTGCTCAGAGTAGATTTAATTTACCAGCCACCATTCTATAAGCTTTTTTTGGATCGTAGGACCTGTATTTGTTTCCATTTTCCCCATTATTTTTTATTAACTCCTCCTCCAGTTATGTCTCTAAAGCTATTTTTTGTTTTGCGTCTGTAAGCCGCTTCTGCTATAAGAACTCTGTGAAGCGTTGCTTTAAACGTGTCCCACGTTACATTCGCGGAGGTATCTTGTAGCAAAATATGGTCAAATAATTCTATAATCTTAACTTCAATTTTATTTTCCACTACAACATCCACCAACCGCCATGCCCACACCCTCTGAGTTGCCCCAGCCAGCTGTAGGTCAGTGATAAGAGGCGCATGGTCCGAGAGTGAGATCACTAAGCAAGGGACTTGTGTAACCATTTCCAGAAGAGGTTTTGAGACCCAAATATAGTCTATTCAGGAAATGGTCAGATGGACATGTGAATACAAAATGTATCCTCTGTCCTGCCTATTCATTGATGGCCAAAGATCTACCAAAGTTAAGCTTGCAAATTTTTATTTTAAGGACTTTGAAGGCACCATTTGTGAGGAGTAAGTGGTCGCATTGCGGTCTCGGGTCGGGTCCCAGGCTAAGTTTAAGTCCCCCATGAGAATTATTTCCCCCTCCCCAAAGCCTTCCAATAATGTGATGGCTGATTTTAAAAACCCTTCCTGGCCAATGTTAGGAGCCTAAATTGAAGCCAATGTTACCTTCCTAGTGCCTATAACCATTACCATAAATACAAAACGACCCTCCTTGTGTACCTTAGTGCGCAGCACCTTAATAATCAGAGCTGTTCTTATCACAATCAACACCCCAGCCACCTTGCCCTCTGCATTTGCCTGAATCACCACCGGGTATCTTCGTAGGCAGAGCTTAGTTCTGTCGGCCCGATGATATGTGTCTCTTGGAGCGCCACCAAACCCGGTTGGTAATGCCCCAAGAGTGCCTCTAATTGTCTACGTTTAGCCGGGGCATTCTGGCCCCGAATGTTAAGCGTTAATAGAGATCAAAAAGAAAATAAATTTGAGCTGTCAGCTGTCACCTGACCCAGCGCCCACAGTTTTTGCAGCAGGTTCAGTTTGGTCTGCAATCCTGTAGAATGTCCCACATGGATAGGCTTCTTTTTCCCCCCTTGGCATGTGATGTTAACGGAGTGTTGCCTTCTGACCCTTCAATTTGTTAGGTTTCTGCTCCCCCATAAAATCAGCACAATCCTATCTTGTGTCACAAGAAACCATTTCAGGCTAACTGGGGCTACGTTTCTTGCAGCAAGATTTTAGTAGAGAACCTTACACTTTGCCCCGGACGCCAGAATACAGTGTCGTACTATGCCGTTTATTGCATTTGATAGTGTGTTTTCCATATTTTGCACAGATTTGTGGCCAGCTGCCAGCTATTGAGTACATCTATTGTAAAGGCCCCCAACAATTTTGCTGAGACCACCCAATGAGTTTAAGAAATGCTTGCATCCAAAGACCCACTCTCACGTAGGGCAGGTACAGCCACGATCAAGAGTCTTTGGAGCTGAGCCTCTTTTCTTCATTCTAAGGCTCCAATTGCAGATCTGCTGACTTTAACTGGAGCTGCGGGGGGGGCTGTTTTAATGGTACCACCTTATATAGTGCTGCGCTTCAGATCTGCAGGCTGCACCCCTCCTGAAGCGCGACCACCTCTTCTCCTGCACTGGACTGCTGCTGACTCCCAGCCCCTTGCGGGGGTGTGCCCTGCCAATGTAGCGGTCCTCACCGGGGAGCAAATCCGGGCTTATTGATCAAGTGCCAGCTGCTGGGTCCACGAGCCACGCCCAGCCCGGAGCGTAATTCTGGCTTTGTTCTTGCCGCCTGCTAAGGTCTGCTGATGACGCTCCATTGCATTGCCGCAAGCCAGGGAGGGGGCCCTGGGTGGATGTCACCTTGATCGGTCCTGTATTATTCTGGATGGATGCTTTAAAAGATCAGGAACTCTCAGAGCGTTCCGCCACACGTCTATAAATTGCGGTGGCCATCTTGGAATCCTAGCACAGCTCAATTTTAACCAGCATTTTCAACGGGGCTAACTTTTCACCAGTGCAATGGATTCCCCTTCTCATTCTGTTGCACACCTGCACCCCATATCACATCCTCCTTTCAAGCTATGCCCTCTCCTTGTTGCACCTAGGTGCCTATAAATACAAAATGCAACGAACATCAGTAAACAGCAAAACTATTGGCATTGCCAATGCTCGTTTCAGATTGCACAGGAGATGCGGTTAAAGGAGGTAGAGCAAGCTAAGGCAAGGTAACGTAAGGTACAGATAGGCCATTTTACCTCTAAAGTGGGCTCTTCACACTATAAAGCGGGGCATGCTACCTGCGGCTCCCCTCATGTTTTGGCCCATAACTTCCATTAGCCCTAGCGGGCATAGTCGATTATCTGCATTTTATTTATGTCTTATCTGAAGCATACTGTAACATGAAGGTAATAGGGCATTGTACGATATAAAATAACAATTCATAAAACCAACAAGAACAGGTAGTAACAATTCAAAGTAAGCCCGAATAGTAAACAATATATAAAATAAGAATTAATATGCCTAAAATAACAAGATTAAGGGCCTCATTACAAGTTTGCTGGTATCCTGGCAGTAAATCCGCCAGGATACCGGCAAACGGAAATACTGAGTGCCGGCGACGGTTGTTAATCCCCATTGCACGACTCCATGGGGGGATTTGCCAGTAAGTACTTATCTGGAGGTAAATCAGGTACCCCACCAGCAAACTTGTACTTTGCCGGTGCGGAAACGTGCCGGTATACGGTAATACTGGAACCCTAATCGTGCACTGACAAAGTTATGATGAACCAGACAATAAGAACAGAGAGAAGAATTAAGGATAAGCCAGAGTACCAACATGAGATTTTAAGACTTTTTATAATTTCAGCAAAGAAGGAAAAATGCAGATAGAAATAGCATAGATAACAAATTACAATACTGGGGAGGCTATTCCAAAAACAGCTTGTGTCTGGTGAATGCAGGGAAGGCTAAACCTTACGATATCAGCGCTTCTGATGTGTCGAAGTGTTGCCAGATCGATGAAGCTTAGCCGCCAGGTAAGCAGGTTGGCGAAGGACTAAAGCCTTCAAAGGAATACAGCAGATGGCAAGTAAGGGAAAAAGTGAATGGGGTCTCAATGGAGAGGGATTAGTAAAAGTGTTCTGTAGTCACATGTCTGCAGGATAGAGATCAAGCAGCTGCAGACTGGAGCCCAGTCTTCGACAGGGGCCAATGACAATGCAAGCCCATCAAAACAAAAGTGCCCCCCATCAAGGCAGGAAAGCGCTTGCGCTTGAACGGCACTCCGGAAAGCCAATGAAAGAAAGGATCTGCTAACTTCCTTAAAAAAGCGGTATGTGGAAAAAACAAGATCGATAGAGAGAAGAAATATGAGATTTGAAATTAAGAGTAGAATCCTAAATAACCCCAGGATTTAACAAATGGCACCAGGCCCTGAGTGACGTCTAAAATGAAACAGTGGGACATCATGGGAAATAAAAGCCAAAACATCTTGAGTGGACAGGTTTACCCCCCCTGCTTTACGATTGGATCCTAGCGTGTACATGTTCAGAGTGAATGGTGGATAGCACAGAGGCAACACGCTGGTCTTGGAAGCAAAACCACACAAAGCGACAGAGGTTCGAATCCTAGATCATAAAAAAACAATTAAAATACCACGGTTCCCTGCATTATTTCCTTTCACCCCGCCTTTAAGGCTTCTATGCGCTTAGGCGACAGAAATCTAATGGCATTGACAGACAATTGGCAGGAGTGTCCTTCCTACAGGACCACCAAGCATTACATGGCAGCTCATTTTTTTAAAGGGTTTTTTACCAAATTATTTTTCTTGAAAAAACTCATAGAAAAATATATGGGGAAGTGGAAAGGGTATATAAGGGGCAGGGAATCATGTCAAATTAATAGGGGAGGGAGGGTTGGAGCGGGACCCCCCAAAATAAAAAATGTTTGATGAGTTTTTTCAAAAAAATGTGCTGGTAAAAAACCCATTGGGGAAAAAAAAAAGACTGTTTTAATAACAGCCACATTACCATGAGCAATGATCTGATGAGCTCCTGCAACAACGAATGGGTCTTTTTTATTCTTGGATTCCAGCTCTGGTACACACCGAATCAGCCCAACTAGGTCAGGGTGGTCCCTGACCTAGTTGGGCTGATTCGGTTTCCAAGTATAATCGCTGCTGCTGCAAAGGGCCACACAACAGCAGGCGGGCAGGCTTGCTCCACCCCAGCCTAAGGCAGAATCAGGTGATCTCACCCGGCCCTTTCAGGCGGAGGCGTTGCTAGGGAGTTGCTGAGGGGGCTGTAGCCCTGGATAGCAGCTCAGGAGCTACAACCAAAAGGCTAGCTAGCCCCCAGTCCCGACAGGCCCGGCATTAGCCTAGCCCCGGACCTTTTCCAGACCTGGCAACACCGCTGCTTTCAGGACACTGCTTGCTGCCTTGAGGGACCTGCCGCAGTGCAAGCCACGCCAGCTTCAGAGCCCCCATTAGCACCAGCAGGGGGCTTACTTACAGGGCAGGATATTTGTGTACCGATTTTTGCATCGATTGACAGGCAGGTCTGCAGCAAAGTGTGGTATGTCGAGTCCAATCAGCTTCAGTTCCTGTCGAAAAGAAAAGAACAAACCAGGTCAATGCTTTGCACATAACAACCCACTTAAATCACAGATGTGTTAACCAACACAGAAAGGAACACGGTGTGCGGGGCTGTGGCACATTTCAGGCCGGGGCATCGCAAGGGGCTGCACGTAAACGTGTCTTTAGTGCGCGCCAGTGTGCGCATGAACAGTGACCCTGACATTAGTCGAAAAGGAGCATGTGCCGAGGTTGCTTTACATGCGTGTTTTCTTTTGCACGACCATGGGTCATGGCTCGTTGCTGGCTGCATGTCCAGGGCTTAATTTGTGCCCTGGCACTTATTTTTTTTACCCCTGGCACATATGGTCTCAAACTGACTTTAATTATCAAGTGGTGAAAGCCAGTGCATGGGGTCAAGTCCTAAAAAATAAAGTGGGGGGACTAATTAACATACCAATTGAATGTGGTGGCACCAGAAATTAGCACATTAAGGTACCCTCTGAAAAAAGTGGGAGGACTTCTGAAAAAAGTGGGGGTCTCCGTCCACCCGCGTGTATGATATGATAGGTTATTTATAACGCGCTTAATACCCAGAGGTTTCAAAGCGCGGACCCGGGGACCGAACCTGTGCTGCTCCGTGTCGTCTTGCTTCCAAGACGAGCATGTTGCCCCTGAGCTATCCTCCCGAAACAACCCTCGACTTGAGAATCCATCAACTACAAAGAGCAGGCGCGAGCTGTAGTGTAACCCCACATATCTCGACACTGTGGGGAGCAGCTATTGGTAGTGGCAGCCGTGGCGGGAAACTGCACCCGCCCCGCTCCCCTCTCAGTGTCACAGGAGTGCTAGAAAGTATTTGGGCCCTGGCACTTATTTTTTTTTTTTACAAATCAAGCACTGTGCTTGTCCCTTGAAAACATGCACCTATGAACCCCCTCGCTGCATTCCTTTGTCTCTATTATGATGTAAGCGCCTCAGAGGAGCCCCGGACTGTTTTTCCCAGCGGTAGGAAAGGAGGCCTCCTTTCATCATGCTGAAATGGGTCGCCACGGGCCCTGATGCATCTTCTGCCGACCCTGACTTTAATCGCACCCTAGATCTACAAGAGCTAAAACCAATGCAGACAAATAAATGTCCTCCTCCAGGTTGAAATTGCAGGTAAGGGTATCCACTCAAGAAAATACATATAAAGGTGTTTTCAAAGCAATGCTCGATTCAAAGTAATGCTGTACTGAGTAGTACATTTAGCATTCGGTCAAATACCGGATAGTTTGGCATGTATTAGTGCAGATCTATAGAGAATAAATGTCCACATTTGACAAACACATTTAAAAAGATTAGAAGAAACATTTTAAACATACATTCCAATACGTCTATTTTCACCAGTGCAATCTGTTTGCTTTAAGCATCAAACACACAGAAAATACAAACAAAAACATGATCAGAAAGAGTTGAATGAATTCACTAGGATATTACAATGTAGTTACAGCGGTAATCTGGGATTAGAGGCCAGGTCATCTAGCGCCTCATGTGACAAATTACCACTAGACCCGACTCCAACCCACCCCAGCACACAGCGAACTCTGCTCCACAGACACACCCTTCTCATGTCTTACTCCTCCCATACCCTTCTGTCTCCAACACCAGCAAGTGCAGGATATCGCCGCGTGCAGACATGATCTGCTCCCCTCTGACTACTCAACCAATGCGCTTCTTACTCTGCGTCACCCCTGCATACTGCACAACTCTATGGCTCTCAGTCCTAAGCGGGCAGGCACTCTCAACCGCAGTCCTCCTCTCCCTCTGTCCAGTGTATTTATCTATATAGATCGTAAAAACTAAATTTGATGCGTTCCTAGGTGCCCCCAATTTCCTTCGCGGGAATGACACCGCCATCTGCAAATGTGCTATTGTAAGTATTTTCTGAATGAAATTGACATCCTCTGTTCTTCTAATAATAGCAAAATACAAATACCTAGTGCAGTTTACATAGTGTGCGCCATCCAGGATTCTTGGACACATCAGTGTCCATGTGTGTGTCACTTGTTGGAAGTCCTGCTTCCAACAAGGTACTGATCCAAGATGGTGGCCGCCTTAATAATGGGCTGGTCCAGGTTCTGCAGGTCTATGGGGGGCAATGGGAGCAGCAATGAGCCTTAAACTAAAACAAAATAATCCGGTGTACAATACAATTATCAAAAAGACCTAAGCCCAGCTAGGCATGGGCGATCCCTGAGGTATGGAGAACTACCTATGTAACCTGGGAGACAGTGTGTGCGTGATTTCCGAAGGAGACAGTGTTCAAGAGTGTTGGCCAACCAGGAAAGTGGAGATGGAGCTGGAAGGCAAAGATTGGAAGGAGGTGGCCAGAAGGAGGGAGGAGGGGAATGAGGTGAACAAGGATGGCATGGTCAACAGGAGCGAAAGAAAGAAAGAAAGAAAGAAAGAAAGAAAGAAAGAAAGAAAGAAAGAAAGAAAGAAAGAAAGAAAGAAAGAAAGAAAGAAAGAAAGAAAGAAAGAAAGAAAGAAGGAAAGAAGGAACGAAAGAACGAAAGAACGAAAGAAAGTTGTAGGAGTATAGCAGAGACATTGCTAGAAGAGATAACAAGAGGGGAGTCAAATATACTAAGGAGGTGGTGGGAGAGATCATGATATGGAAGGAGCTTGGCAGAATGGTTACAGAAGACACCCAGTATGGCTCTAAATATAACACAGTGAAGAAGAGGGGGAAGAAACAAGAGAGGAGACATACTAATGGCAAGGTTTTAGGGGTGGAAGAGAAGGATCAGGCCATTATAAGTCTGAAAGAAGAGTGGAGGAATGGGCATTTGGCATAGGATTGTGGAGGAGGAAGAGAGTAGGGAGGCGAGAACAGGCGAGCATCTGGGTTGGCTGAGATTCCCCTCACATTACCTCACCAGCATGACCAATGGACCTACCCACTAGACATCTGTTATTCATGTCATCTCGCTTGTCTGAGCAGGTCCGCACACAAGTGTGGTTCCAAGAGCCACTTTGCTAGAAGACTTCTGTTGGCTGGCTGCTTTGCCACCTTGAGGCAGCTGCCCTTGCCCACCTCTGCCGGGTTGCTTGGATCCTGCAACCCATCATGTTGCAGTCAAATGGCAACATCCTCGGCGTCCGTTTAAGGGCGGAGGTGAAAGGGCATAGTTAGATTCCTGATTGCCATAGGAAGCTCATGGATTACATGGCATTACCTCTCACTGCTAGTCGCCGTTAGGGGCTTGGCATTTTCCATCTTGCAAGTTTCTCAACTTATACAGCACTTTCTGCCTGTTTACTTCTAGCCCGCAGATATTTGGCTGGTCTTATCCAGTCACCCTGCATACTTTGGAACCAATAACTTTCCAGTTAATGTTCTTTTTTATTATTTGCTAAAATAACTGGTCCTATTGCAGTTTTTTATACCTATCAATACGTGTATCCTTCTATACTCATATCTGCATTCTGTCTAAGGTGATAGGGTCAGTAGCATGACCCTGTCAAAAGATGAGGGGCACCCCTCCCAGCCTCGGGTGGGAGGTCTCTCATGGTGGAAGCCAAAGCCAGTCCCATCCCAGAGGGGAAGGTGGCAGTTGAGGGGGCCCAGTCCCTGTCCCTTCTTATTGTGCAAATATGCTTGCTCAGAGGAGCACTGTCAATTACACCATATCGGACTCGGCTTGTGCTGGCTAGTTCTTTTTGTCTCTTCAAGAAAACTACATGTTCTAGCACACACTGCAGATCTCGGACTAGAGAATAGTCAGCGAGAGTATTCAAAGAGCTGCATAGGAACCACTCACCCAAACTGGTAACAGAATGAAGTGAAGCTGCTATGCGATATAACACCGACAAACCGAGCGGATATCAGCATGAACGCGGCGAGCTCCCACCCTCTTCATGATTAAGGATGATGGGCTATTTTGCAGCCACAGAACGGCTCCCCAGCTAGACCAAAGGCAAACGAGCCTGGGAGATGCTCACACAAGCTGGGACATGAACTCTCTGGCTCACCGCAGCAGGCCGCCTTTAACAAGTCCAGAAGGTACCGCGCATGAAAAAGGGGCAGTGCTTAGATCCCCTCTTATGTCTTTTGCCAATTGGCTTCAAGGGGTGGGGGGGAGTGAAGGGGATTGGTTCAGGGAATAAGCAGGGAATGACAGCCAATGGAGGGAAAGGCAGAGGATAAAAGAAGTTTTAAGAAGCAGAAAGTTCTGGGTTGTCATACAGAGGTCAGAAGAGGTGGCAGCAAACCAAAGAGACCAGGGGCATAAAGGACAGTGTAGAGGAGCTTGGGGGCAGATTATTCAGGGAGTGTGCAAGGTGTGGCATTGGTTGGTGAGAGGAAATGGTACTTGAAGTTGAATGAGCATGTGTAGGAGTGGAGTGTCTGGTAAGTCAGAATCAGGAGACCGACACAGAGGTATGATTCTCACTGTTTCTTTTTATTTTCTCTTTAAAGAAACAAGACATAGTCTTTCCCTAGGCTGGTGTTACTTATCCCTGCTGGATATAAAGAATCTCCCAGCGTGCAGTTCTTTCCTGTGGAATTGTCGGCTCCAGCCAGGTCTATCTGTCTCTCTCTCTCTCCCCCAAATCAGTCACATTCAGCCCAGTCCGGGGATCCGCTCCTTTGACACCCCGACCAGGGGTTCCTTCCTACTTTCCCCACTCTGGGTTGCTTAGTGGTCTCCCCTTTCAGGGGCTTGTCTCATGCCCTCTCGTCATTTAGGTCAGCTCTGGTTTCTCCCGGCTTAGGCACCTTTCTCACTTCCTCGTCCCACTCTGGAATTTCTCGGTACTCTACCTTCTCTAGGGCTTTTCCCTCTCTCTTTCTCCCCTCCCACTCTGGGGCTTCCCTGTATTGTCACCTCTCTAGGGCTTTGCTGGATGTTTAGGACTTTTCCCACCCTGGGGCTTCTTTTTCCCGCCCTTTCTCTTGTTCTCAACTCCTATTCTTCTGGAGCAACACCGTAGCAGATGTTCCTCTTGACAATGGTGTATAAAACCAGGTGGCATGGGATCTTCCAATCACGCTCCTAGATTGCGTTTCAAAATGGTTCTAATATAATGGACAGGTCCAGTCAATTGCTCTCCTGCTCTGAAATGGTGTGGAGATCAACCCCCCTCCCCCGCCGCCCCGAGAGCTTTGATTGTCCCACTTCCACCGGGTCTTTACATTATAAAGACCCTGGTAGAAACTTCTAAGCGCCCCCAGCTAGGCCTGCTCCCTGCATCTCAGCTGATCCCCTTGCCATTTAATAAATGGAAACACCAACATATCACTTGAATGCCAATAGACTGTCCAGATTACCACTCATCTCGGAGTATGTTCTTTTAAGGGTTTGTGTTACATTGAACTGGTTCAACGTATCTGGCACTCAAATAAAGTGTTGTCACTGAATATATAATATAAACATAAACTAAGTTCAATGACCCAAAGAACACATTCCAGAATAGTACATGGCACAAGCTGACATTGTCACATGAGAGGGTGAGCCCTTGCTTTATGTAGCTTCTGCCGTCTCGTGCCTTTCTCATGAAGGCAGCATGCCCTGCTATAGCTTATATATTCATATGTTGAAATTGTTCCTTACTAGATCCAAGTGCTCGCATTTGTTTTTCTGTGCATCTCATGAATCAGAATGAAGAAACTTCCAATGGCCCTTCTCTCCCTCCCTGTGCACTGCACCATCCTACCTCTCCCTGCCCTTACATCTACAGCCCGTGCCCTGCAAATACCACCCTTTCCCGCCCTCCTTGATCTCAGCATCCCCTCATCCCCCAGCTGCCACCTGCTGCTGCCTTGGGGAAGGTACATAGCACTATATGCACATTATAACCATACAGAATGATAACACCATGCTAGCGAAATCATTAAACATACACAAGCAATCATGTTTTTCAGGTGCTTATGCGATCAGGATATGTGTTTCTTCCTCTGGCTTACTGGAGTAAAATATATTGATTATAGCCGATTTAAAAAGTGAATTTTTTCACATGTTGTTGTGACCAAACTGTCAGGCGAAGAGACAAAAGAATCTATTATGAGAAAAAAGTGCTTGGGTGAGCCATAACTCACTTAGAGAGTCCTTGCAAGATGACACATGTCTTAGGGAGTTCAATAAACCAAAAGACCAGAGCTAACAAAAGCGACACAGGAAGTGGCAGGACATGGCCATTTCACACCAATGATATCACAGGAAGGGATCTCGAGGAAACTTTGCCTCAATGACTTATTCACTTAGTTGCTACAAGGGACTCCAAGGACCCCCCCCCCGCCTCCCTCTTGTTTTTTGCATAATTTAAGTAACTTTGGGTTCACCCTAAATTACTAGGGGAATCCAGACGTGGACCCCTTGCTCACTATTCTTAGAGAGGCACAGCTACATCCTACTGATGAAGTTCAACCAGATTGAAACACATGTCTGGGGGGTGCTGTTGGTACTCTTGTTCAGAGGAGAATTGCCTAGCATTTCGGTGCTGGACTGCCCCAGGGCAGGACAAAGACTGATATGTTTGGGATATTTCTCCTCTGTGAAAGATAGTGAGCTAAAGTATCAGGGTAAGGTTCTCATAACCAGGACTAATGTCTGGCAGAGCGACTCCCAGGACCCCCTTTGTCAATTTGCATATTTAAGTAACTTTGGGCCTTACCCTAATTTACTAGGGGAATCCAGACGTGGACCCCTTTCTCACTATTCTTAGAGAGGCACAGCTCCTCCCTACTGATGAGGTCCAACCAGACTGAAACACGTGTCTGGGGTTGCTGTTGGTACTCTTGTTCAGAGGAGAATTGCCTTGCATTTCGGTGCTGGACTGCCCCAGTGCAGGACGAAGACTGATATTTTCTGGATATTTCTCCTCTGTGAAAGATAGTGAGCTAAAGAATCAGGCTAAGGTTCTCGTAACCAGAACTAATGTCTGGCAGGGGGACTTCCAGGACCCCTATTGTTTTTTGCATAATATATCAAGGTACATCCACCAGAACCACTCTAGGCCATGGTCCCCGCCATGCACCTGTACAGCCGCATGGCATGTTACTTTCGTTTTATGGTAGTTGTGGCCTCACGTGCCAGGCGTATTCTCCCATATGAAATGTCTGGTCCGATCAGTTAAATCCTCACATGATATCTATAGGTGTCATGAGCAAAATGCTGCCTCACAGGCCCACCTGATGCTATCAGAAGTCATCGGTCGACACATATTTGTGTGTCCACGGCAGGCATGTCGTCTGCAGGCTTCCTATGAAAAATAGTGTCCTGCAGACCCACTCCCGCCATGAAATGTCAAGTGCATTCACAAATAGAGAAATGCTGCCAGCTAAAAGCTCATGTGCAAGCAAAGTCTCAAATGCCAGGTACAGTCACCATATGTGAGGAACACAAAGAATGGGGCAGCTTGAGCAGGGACAGTGTCACATCCACAGTCAGGGTCGGACTGAGGCACAAAATTGTGTCGGGCAGCAATGAAAAAGTAGCCCACAGTTGTAAATGTCAATGCGTTCGTTTTGTGGCACTGTTGGAATCTTACCCAAGGGGGAGTTTTTCTGATAAAATGTGATGCAAATTGTGCATTTTAAAGAATATGTATTCAGCAACACTGGGTTTAGCCGCATAGTGAAGAAACTCATCAAACTGGCCCACATTGGCCAAAACAGTGGTCCCTGTTTACCAAAAAAACTGGGCCACACCAGCATTTTGCGTTTTTGCTTCTGCCACGGCCTATAGGCCAGGCCATGGTACAGTCAAATCACGCGCCACCGTGGTGCCAGCCCCTGCCCCTTGCCCTCACACAGAAAAGTAACTACCCAAGCTGTGCAGTCTTGCATCGCAAAGAAAAGCCAGCGTGACCTGCAGCAGCGCTAACTTCCATCATAGGTCGCTGCGTGGCAAGCTTCTGACACAGCATAGGCGCAGCAGTGACCCAGCAGGGCACGTCCCATTCACTCGATAGGTGCAACGTGGACCAGAGCTGTGCAACATTGAATCACCTTCAGACAGTTCACAGCGGCCCGATGCCCCCCAAACTAGACCAGATAGAGAAGGGGCCTGAGCAGAATGTGCAAGCTTCGCACAAAAAGAGGGCAAGCTTCACTCCCATAGGGAAGGCACTGCACTGGCCACGCCGGTGCAAGCTTGCACCCTACTCCGGACACATGCTGCAGCAGACCTTAGCTGCACTCTTCCACTGACCCCAGGATACCTGCTAGTCCGTCCATCATTTTAGCTTCCTGGTGTGGGCGATTGCCTGTGTCCATCTGCAGGTGAAGGGGGAAAAGGCTGCAGGGAGAGCGGTGTTTCGAAATCTTGGGCCGGACACAGACACATTGACACTTTATGACGGATAATGCACACATTCTGAACACAAATCCTGTTTTAGTTATCATCATCATCGCGAGAGGCCACGTGACCTCTAAATGATATACTCTACCCACCCCCAGCAGGAAGGGGCAGTTGTAGCTCCCTGCACTGTGGTGCTGCAAGTGCTCGAGACCGGAGGACACCCATTTGTCAATCTCTCCTTACCGCTAAAATGAAAGTGTGCAGCACTGGTGTTTTCTTTGCATTCTGGGACTTGTGGTTTCCTGATCCTGCCCGGTAGGCTTTAGTCACAGAGTTATATGTATATACAAGAAGTTGAGACTCTTTTGCACTGCTTGCACACACTGAGCTGGAGATGATATGTGGCTGCACAAACCCAACGGTCGCGTGCACTTAGGCTTGGTTGCAGGGGACCCACACCCCTCATTGCACAGTGTCTTGGTCAATGTGCATTACGAGTGCGGGACCTATTTTGTACAAACAAATGGTCTTATTTTTTTTTTCAAGCTTGTCATACATTCTGTTTCCACTGTTGCTGTAGTGCATTTCCAATGTACTGATAATAATGAGGCGACCAGACGTTTCATCACATTATTAACGTTCACAATTAAACATGTTTTTTTTAAAAACAAAATCTATTTGGGACCCCACAAAAGAAAGCGGACGTTCGCCTTAGCAATCGCTCACTTCTCTTACTTTGCTTGTCTCTTAAGTACTAATAAACTGTCCACCAAGCATCAGTCATGAAGCAGATTTCAGTCGGTGCAGTTTGAACAACAGCGCCTCACCGTGGGCAGATTCAGACGTTACATTTGGAAGTTTCATTTACTGGATTATTGGATAACATTGGACAGCACACGTCTTATGATGACAGCAGCTGACGATATGGGTTGGACCTTACAGGAGGGTGAGTCTGTCAGACACAATATTGAATTATTAGGGCATTGGAGGCTGCATAGGACAGCCAAAACCTAACGGCTTTGCCAATGCGAGATTTCAAAAAATGACCAGTTGACGAGTTTCGACGCTTTCCCTCTTTCCCATGCACCGCCCCCACTCCTCAGCCAGCCTTATCTCTGTTAACAGCTGTTTACTACGAGCACATTTGTTTGTATTCAGACAAAGGCTTTCCACAGGCCTGCTGTCTCCATGTTGCAACGGCGCTTGAACGTCGCATTTGTTACGGAGAGCAAACCTTTAAAGGGAGGATTATAATAAAAGTGGGCATGGTGATGGCCGCCCGCGAAAGCTGTCCACAGTCAACCGGGTTCACCTCCAAGGAAGGCAGTATGGCAAAGAAGAGTCACCTTCTGTGCCCTCTACAGTGAAACATTCTGATCGGTGGTCGGTCAAAAGACCGAAAAAAAAATCTCGAAATACAATAATCTCGAATCCAAAATCCCGAAAAAAAAAAAGTCGCATTTTTTATTTATTTAATTATATGCTTTTTTGGGGTCAGGTAAGTAAAAAAAATGGGTTAAAATAAAAAAAAAATAGAAAAAAGGGGGGTTGGGGGGGGGGGAACCCCCCCATTTCGAACAAAAAACGTCATTAAAAAAAAATTCGACTTTTTTTTTTTCGAGATTTTGGATTCGAGATTATTGTATTCGGGATTTTTGTTTTCGGTTTTATGACTATAAACCGATCAGAATTCACCGTTGTTATTTGCAG
The DNA here is from genome assembly GCF_040938575.1 of Ambystoma mexicanum. Classification (NCBI taxonomy): domain Eukaryota; kingdom Metazoa; phylum Chordata; class Amphibia; order Caudata; family Ambystomatidae; genus Ambystoma; species Ambystoma mexicanum. The sequence continues at coordinate 239,873,541 of NC_090936.1, read as the reverse complement.
GTATTAAATGCCGCTATATAAATGTCGACATGCTCCCCACCAGTTTATGTTACACCCCCAGTATGCTTTAGATAACAGAGACTATTGTTTTTCACTAGCCAGTGCCCATTCAGACAATGCGGGAGTACGAGAGCGCCATCTGTTAAACAAGCTAGGAGATGCAGTGATTGACTGCACTGAAGAAGCACGCAAATCCCAATGCAGGCAGAAACATGCAGACACGGTGAAGAAACAATAGGCAGGGAATTAAGAGAAAGGAGCCAAGAGGGTGGAGATAGGCAGGGAAGAGAAAGGGGCGGAGAGAAGGAAGCATGGCTGAAGACAGATGGTCCTCTGTGTCACCGACTTACCTCAAACTGGAGAGAGAATTTGTAGTCCGAATCTTTGCCCATGTCCTTGAGGTAGGCTTCAAAGTCATCCAACTGGACGGGGCTTTCATTCACAAAGAAAAATAAAACGATTTTAAAAAAAAAAAAAACAGTTCCTGGAACAAAGCATTACATGATAAAAGTTATCTGTTTAATGAAATGCGTAATTAGGGGGAAACACTAAAAATAAGAATGTGCAGATATGCACAGTGACACCATTGGTCATTTTCTTATGTTACTCTCTATCTCAATTGTTTTATTTTTGATACTCATATCTTCTGATCATTATATGACGCTTTTGAAAAATGAGACAGGAAAGCAAAGTTGTGTGATTCATGATAATATACATCATTAAGCATTGGTGTTCTTCATTAATAAGGCTGGATGCCAACAGAGTGAGGTTGACAGCTGTTTATAAATCAGAAATTCATGTTTCCATCAGACTGAGTTTCTGAAAAAGTAATTCCTGGATTTTTCATATTTTTAAGTCAACACATTCTCTGTAATGTTGAGGGAAGAATAACCAATACGGTTGCTCAAATTTGAGGTCTGATTATTTTGACTGTTTATCGACACTGATGCCAGAACTGGTGATTGGGTGAAAAGTAAGACGCGCCCCATTACGTGCAAATCCCTTCACTGACACTGGAGCTGGTGATAACACTAGCAGTTGGCCCTTCTCGACTTTATCCGCCCTTGTCACAGCCACGGGCCCGTTAAGTCAGGTGAGGGCTGATAGTAAGCATTATTGACTGTTTTGCTGGTCAATCATGATGCAATGAATAAGGGGGGGGACGGCCCCCAGCTATCTCACGGATAAACTACATAGAAGAACTTCCACCAGAACTATGAGATCTAGGAACGCCAATTGCCTCACTGTACCCAGATTCAGACTCACAAAGGTGGGCGGTAACAGCTTTCCTGTGAAATCAGCCAAAATATGGAACTCTTTGCCACACCCTCTTAGAGAAGACCAACCCTACCTGAACTTTAGACGTAATTACCTTAACTTGCTTAAATCCACGGATCTCTAGGATTGATTGCTGTACCTCTCACACTTAGGATGTATGGCTTCTCCATCAAAGTATTGCTTGATACCTTTTGTACTTATGTATACTTCCTGTTTCTAACGTGCATATATGTTTTACCTTGCCCACATATCCTGTAACTCTGTAAGCCTTGCATTATCTTGTAGCTGCGCCCTGATACCTCCGGGTCTGGTGCCCATTAGAAATAAATAAACAAGTATGAAATAACTATGGAATGTTTTCTCATGCGTGTCTACCACAGTGAATGTTAGCATAGCTCTCAACCTTTTGTGTACCCAGGGTGGATGGAAACAGCCGATGTTGTTCTTTGTGGTTGACAGCCCATGTAAGTACACAGGCGTGTACATGGAGTGGTGGTTGAGTGAACTGATTATATGGCAGGTGACGCCCGCCAAAAGCATGTGAATTGATAAGTATGTGATATGCCTCTGTGTCTAGCATGATCAGGGAATACATTAAAACAAATTCTTTCGCCCACTACTCGATATGCTTGGTGTTTGTCCCGCCCAACTATTTCTAGGTGGTGCTGGGAAAATTTACATTTCCAAAAGTGAATAGGGTCCATTTTGGCTCAAATTGTTACAAAAAAATGGAATTTGAGACATTAAAAAAAATGTAAATTGTAAAAAAGAAAAAGAAAGAAAAATGTGTGATAAGGCAAAAGATACTTGAAATAAAATCACAGTTTTTGTCAGATTAAAACTCAATTTGTGAAAAATAAATCAATGTGTCCTAAACAATGCCCAATACCAAATCCCAAATTATGACCCACAAAAAAACAGTAATTAAAACACACAGGTTTTGGTTACAAATAAAAGAGTCAGGGCAATTTAGGCCATCTTGAACAAGTGCCATGTATTCCTTTCTCTTTGATAAATTTCCAAAAAGTAATACGCTGATCAGCCATCAGTGGTGCGGTAACCAAGAAAAGAATACTGATATGGTGCGACATCCTTGCATCTACAGACTTTTTCCTGATGGGTTTTTTTAACGAACATTTCTCAACGAAAAAACGAATCGAAAAATATAGGGGGAAAGTGCATATAAGGGGTCGGGGGTCGGGAAGAGAGAAAAAAAACAATAGGGGATGAGTTTTTTTGTAGAAAAATATTTGTAAAAAAGTCCATCAAAAGAAATCTGTCGATGAAAGACATAGAAGTGCTAGTCCATTGGAGATGTGTGGGTCGCAGTATTCATGCGAATATGGGCTCACAGGAAAAACCATGACAGAACAATTTAATTTTTTTACGTGGTGTCAATTAATCCTCCAACAAAATTCCCAGAGGTTTAGCAAATAGAGCAAGAAATCAGCAGAGTTCTAGTAGGAAAACCAGTGCTAATCCATTACATCCTTTATAATGAAATATGGGGAAAGGCTCATGGCCATAGTTTTCTGATTCGTAAGTGCCACAAAGAGACTAAAACACATCCACAGAAAAAAAGAGAATATACATAATGTGAGTTTTTAAAGCAGAATAATACTCTGAGAATTTAATATGAGATTAAAGGGAAAACTAACAAAGAGATTTTACAAAATGTGGGTGGTAGTGGTGTACGGCCTGGATAATGATTTCAGATGGACTTCGGCTATTCTAGGAAACGAGAGCATGTCAGCTGTGCCAAATTAAACAGAACACTGTTGAACTTCCTCCACTTTCTTTTTCAGTGGCTCTGTATCTGGTTTTCGATTTGCCAAAACCATTAGGCATCACTCCATGGATCCCATGGCGACAATATATAGAGGTAAAAGCCACACCGGCTGGGGTGTATGGGAGTGAAATATGGGGTTACGTGAATTTAGACTGAGAACCCATTTCTTAGAAGACTATTATATGTCCCACACTGTACTTCGGCCTATACGCACCATTTGGAGACCGCTTCGACATGCCTAACGGATCCAGTCATTTCAAGACCAATCCTATTCTGGCATAGTCTTTGGTCAGCTAGCGGGGAGAATCTAACCAAACTTCTGGTCACAAACCTACTGACACTTACTAGCTCGAGCAAGGTTGGTTGGCTTAGCTAGGTTACGTCACTTGTACAGCTGGGCCATCTACAGCCCATAAACTACTAGTTAAGCGACTAACTCTACGATTGCACAATGTTTTGTAGATATACAGGAAAATGAAATGGCTGCTAGATCCCAAGTCAGATCATACCTCCCTTTTGCACCCATGACGGGATTGCCAGACTATCTAATTGTTGTGACTAAGACACAACACAGGAACTTGCTCAGCAGACTTCGGCTTAATGTATATGTTGGGTATCAGGTAATATTTTCGCCAGCAAAAATATCACCGAACATACGGTCGTCGGGAACGGCCATAGGCGATATTTATAGTGGCGAAAATATTAGGTGCGGAGGTTGCAGGGGTGTCCCCCGCACATAAAAAATGATGCGGGTGTGTCCCCCGCAGGGTCCATGTGTTATTTTAGCCGCAAAAATATGCCGATATTTTTGCGGCGAAAATATCACATGGAACCATATGTTGGCAGTACGGACGCACAGATGGAAGGCAGGAGCTAGCCCCTGCTGGGTCTGTGGTGCCATGGAGAGTTTTGCCCACTTCATTATTTTCTGCCCCCCTGAGCCGATAGGAGGAAGAGGCGGCTGATGAGCATCTGAAGAGACCGTGGCATAAGACATTGTGAGAGTTGCTTTTTTTACCCTGGCCAATTACTTAAGTGGAGCATGGAAAAGAAGAACCCTACTAATGCCACTCTAGCTCAAATGCTGTTAGATAATCCACAGGTTGGTCCACGTCGAGTTCTTGCAAGTACTAATAAGCTAATATATCTGCTGGATCAGGTGTTAACCCAGTTTTGAACTTCTGAGGCTAGCTGCGGGCACTTAAACACTTTCTGCATCTTTGAATCTTGCACTTTTGCACTTTTGCACTTTGTCTCAGGCTGCTAGTCGCACTCTGCGCATTTTACTTAACTACTAACAAGACGAGGTAAACTATACACTGAACGGTTTTGATCCTGGTTACTTCTACTTGCAGACGCAATTTACTTATAAGAACGTTTATTGTTGGCTACTAATTATATCTCAATTTTATATCTCATAAGTGATGAACAGATGAGCTAATTTGTCATTACGGCGCCTGTCAATGTTTCTATACGCAATCTTAATTATCCATATGGATTCTAATCAGCCAAGTGCTATGAACATTATCCTACTGTATTTTTCTTTTTGACTATGTGTATGAGAATTGTTTTCCTGTGAACATTTCTGGCGGAAAATGCCGGAATAACGATAATAGCTTGATTGTGTAATTAGGAGAGCATTTTAGTATGTTTGATGGGTCCCAGATTAAAATATTGTGGGTAAAATAACCTTGGCTGAAAATGGAGTGGTGCAAATGGATAACTTTACATTGAAAACAATGCAAACAGTAAATATGAAGACACTTTACATGAAGAAATGTAAAAATAACTAATTGTAACTTTTGGCTTCTCAATCTAAAAAAGTAACTTCTGTCCAAATATATGTATTTGTTTAAAACAAAATATTCATGATCTGTTTTAGCATTAACAGTGGATCCCCACTATTCCCCCTCCAGCTGAGAAAAATCTTTTTCTTTCACACCTCCTGATTGTTCCTTCCCCCACCCCCACACATGGCTCTTCTGGAAACTTGGCCAGCCTATCCCAGACATTTACTGTCCCAGAAGCCGATGTTGTTGCGGCCCGCCTTGTGGACGAGCAAATATGGGAAACTAACCAAAATGGTAGTAAGGCTCCTGCGCTCTCTGGGGAGGTGCCACAAAATAGGGTGGATGACATTCATCAAATGATCACTGCAAAGAGTGGGTTTGGGACCCTGTTTTGAAAATCCCAAAGTATTGTCAGAATTCTGAAACAAATGCTCAAGCAGAGGTTTTTGCCTCTCTTGGGCAATAGTAGAGAGGATGGAAATCTGCATAAATCCTCTGTTGAGGAGTATCTTCCTCTTTCCACTGTTACGGCAACACCCAGGAATTGGAGGCTCGGCTAGACGCTTGCTCTGTAAAAGCCACTACATATAAATGTTTGTGTGTTGATAATGCAGAGGATGGCAGTTGTCAGTGTGGCGAGAGAGACCCTCTGACCTACTTTATATTGTTTTGCCACCTGTATACAGTGTACGCAAACAATATTTTTGGCATGGCGATGGAGACCTGCTATTGCCTCTTCCAGGTGGGGGGGGGAGGGGGCTGAACGTTAAATGTTGTGCTACCAAAACCTTTGAGTTTGAAATTTGGTAATTGGAGGCTTGCCTGGTCGGAGGACCTGAGTGAGCGGCAAGGTTGGTAGACCTTGGTGCACTCAATGAGATAGGAGCGGGCCTGGCGATTAAGAAATTTGTGACTCAGCGTTAAGGCCTTATGAGTGACACAGTCACCAGGAGCCAGTGGAGCTCTCTTCTCGTATTGTTATGTGAACACGTCTGGCAAAACCTTGAGTTGCCTGGACTGCCCGATTTTGGATCACGTGGAATGCTGTTAAGTTCACCTCGTGGGTGCCCAGGAACAGGTTGTTACAATAATCCAGGCGCGAGTTCACCAACGCTGAAGCAAGAAGGGACATGTTCCCAGGTGACAAAAAAAGGACGAATGTAGCCGAGGAGTTTATTGATGTCGCCACAGGATGCACGGAGGAGGGCAACCTGAGGTTTCATAATAAGCTCTGCATCAAACATGATCCCAAGGGTCTTTACACTTTTTTTCCAATGGGATGATGGAGCCAGCAATGTTAAAACTTTGGAAGTCTGCAGGTAGCTTTTTCAACCGAGGCCCAGAGGAAACAATCAGGGGCTCAGTTTTATCATTGTTCATTGCCAATCCATTGGCTGCTATCCATGCCTGGATGGCGCCATAGACCACATTGATGGTTGTCGTGTCTTGTGAGTAAATACCCAAAAGCTTCAGGACAATCTGGGTGTCGTCAGCATATTTCGCATATTGAACACCCATACCGTAGAGCAGCATCATCAACAGCAAAATATAAATGTTAAAAAGAGTCGGTGAGATATAAGAACCCTGCGGTACTGCACAGGAGATGGCATCTGGAGTGGATCCTGCACCAGCCACCGCAACTCTGGTGTTGCGGGGTCCCAGGAAGGATGCAACCTATCAAATGGCCACCTCAGAGCAGCCTACTACCCCTCTCAGCCCAGTGACCAAGATGGAATGATCTACAAGGTTAAAGGCCATCAAGAGGTCCAGTAGCATCAAGAGGGTTGGATGACCACTATCCACGATAAGGGCGAGATTAGATTTTAAATCATGAAGGGCAGTCTCAGTGCCATGTCTGGCTCTGAAGCCAGACTGACGTGCACTAAGAACATTTTTTCTCTCAATGTAGCTCTGAAATTGTAGAAAAGCAACGCAATCCAGAAATTTAAGCAAGAACAGGACGTTCGTGATAGGATGATAATTCCAAGCCTGCCAGGGGTCAAGGATACTATTTTTTAGAAGGGTAGAAGGGGTGTGATCCATGCATCCTTCAAAATCTGGGGCACCAGACCCTTGACAAAGGAGAGGTTCACTAACTTAGTGACCGATGAAACCAAGGTGTCTCAACAATTTTTGAAGACACTTGAGGGGCACATGTCACAGTGACAGACAGTGGGTTTCATAGAGCTTATTAAACAAGCCATCCTCAGAACAGGGGGAGAAAGTAACCTTATTCTCTTTCAGGGCTGGAACGGCCGGGGGTTGGACCCAGGGACGGAAGAGTCCGCCCCTAAAAAGGGATGAGCTTTCATATGGGAACAAATAACCTCCAAATGTTTGATGATTTTACGTTTGAATTCATCGTGGATTCCCTGACACCATTTTTAATCCATGGTGGGAGTTTGTCCCATGACTGATTTATCTCTAAATTCCTTCAGGATCATAAAGAGCTCTTTGGAGTTAGACTTGGCCTGGGAGATCCTGTTGTTAAAAGTGGCAGTCTTAGCAGCCATGATACCTGACTTTAAGTACTTTGCAACTTGTTTGTAGAGTGTGAGCGGCATTGGCGAGGGGGATTTGCGCCAGTTTCTTTCTGCTGCCCTTTTAAAATGCCTCTGGTCAAGAATTAATCGCTTCATTCAAGGTTCCCATGAGAAAAGTAGGCAAGTCAGTAGCATTGTCAAATTCTTCAAGCCTAATGAGTTTGGCTTTAAGAATGGGAGATAGGTTTTCGGGAACAACTTTATTTTTAGGTTTCTTCATTCAATATTATGACTGGCAATGACGCTGGTCCTCCGGGGGTGGGAGGTGGGAAAGGGGGGTGAATGAGACAATAGGCCTCAGACAAAGATAGTGGCATACCCTGGCTACCTTAAAAGACCCACAGAAGAAAACAGTCAGCAAGGTCAACTACAAAGAAGAAGCCTTGGCTTGTGGCCTAACTGATGAGATATGGTAGGCTAACTGACCAAAGTGGGCAGTGGTCTGACGTTGCAGTCTGCACCTGGGTTTCATTTTGTTCACATGCTGCTAGCGAGCCGAATGTCCAAGGTTGGCAGGTTATGCCAACCAATCACAAGGGGCTATGAAGCAGCATGCTATGCAATGTTGCAAAAGCCAATCTGCTGTTAGTATTTTGCTATAATCAGTATTATACGTATTTTAGAGGTAGCTCGAAGGTGTGCCTACTAGATAAAGGGCAGCCAAATATATAAAAATGTACACATACTGTAAGTATATATGTTCTCCTAACCAATCCCTCTCCTCGATTGGTTTTTGTTGTTTGCCACGTAGAATGGATTCAAGGGGCTATAGCCCTGGGTCTTTTGGTTGTAGCCCCGGATAGAATCTCAGGGGTTACAACCAAAAAGTCTAGCAAGCCCAGAGTCCCGACAGTCCCAAAATCAGCATAGACCCGGATCCAGCCCTAGCAACATCCCTTCGTACATTGGAGTATAAAGTCTTTGTGCAACCAAAAATGAGACGCGAGTGAGTGAGCTGCCTTTTGTATGATCACCAGATTTCCCTACTTTATCTTCGCTGACAATATTGTAGTACTTTGCCATATTCTCGGAGTCTGCCCGGTTATTTGGGTCCAAGATCCTTTATTGTGGTAATTCCATTCTGCGCATAAGATACGCTCCAGGTGCCAGTGCACGCAAGTGCTGCCGGCACCCTCCATCAACAAGGGCAACCCCATTGCCTCATGAAATACCAGGCTCCCCCCGAAAAGTCATGTTCACATAACCTGTGCTGAAGGAAAGCATGGTGCTTATGTTCTGACTCAGCAGTCAAAAAAGCCAGTGCTAGCTGCTTGATCTCACACCGAAAGGAGCGATTTTAAGAGGTTGTGTGCAAAGTCCATTAACAATGATTTCCTCTGTCATGGCAACAAGACAGAACTCTGGCAGGAACACCACGTCGACTTCATTTTTGGCTACTAATACTAAGAAAAGAACAAAAAGGAGCACAACCATAATTTTTACTACTTCATAAAATGACTTCCAGCGCACATTACTTCGGCTGGCATTGAATTCATGTACTCAGTTTATTTTGAAAGGAACGTGCGGTTGCATAGTTACCGCGATGGTAATTTCAACTAGCAACATATTAACAATGCTGTGAGAAAATCAAAGTGGAGATAATGAGGGCTTGAAGCAGAGCCAGTACCAGTTAGCTTGTATTATTACAGGCCACCGAGATAAAGCCCACATCCACATTTTATGACAATTAATCACAACTTTAGCTTCATAACAATGCATTCTGCGTTTCTCTTTTGCACATCAGGCAAAATAAAAAAAGTACTAGCAGTACACTGTGTACCCTAGGCCCATCTAACACTCATTCTGCCCCCCCCTCTCTCTCTCTCTCTCTCTCTCCCTCTTTCTCCTCTGTCTCTATATGAGTGAGAGTCATGTAATCAAGTGCGGGGTTGTTTGCGCCACCCAAGTCTTTGAGTATTGCATTGTATTTGGTTATTTATATAGCGCTTTTCCCCATTTGTATGGCCTCAATGCGCTTTGTGGTTGGAATGCCTTTGGTGACCGTAGTCAATGCTGTGGAGGTTCTAAGAGTTTTAGATTAAGAAATGCCTGTGTCCATTTTCGCCAGCTTAGGGTTTAGGTGGCTGGCTAGGCTCCACTAAGCAACCCAAGGTCAGGCACGTGGGTGGGCGCTGTTGGTGGTATACGATAGACTGCTATTTTTGAAGATTCGATCTGTGACCAGCTATGCCAAATTTTCTTTTCGTTGCTAGTCGCTGTGTGCTAGTGGCAGAGGTTTTGAGATACGTCAGGTGTTTCAGTGTGGACGTCTATGTGCGCCGTTAGACCGGATGGGCATAGCCATAGCTGCATTCTACGGTGTATGGATGTTTGGTTGTGCCTGCGGCCTGTGTCGACGTACCATACGCTTTGATATAATTCGGCTGCAGCGTCCTTTGTCCAGTGTGGACGGCACGGTCTCATTATTTGTGGTCTATCTGGTGCGAAAGTCTGAGCGGCGAGGGCGGGTGTGATTATTGCAGTGGGCCACAGCGAGTGCTGCTGGCTTCACTGGTGTATTTGACCGCTAGAGGTGTTGTTGCGCATGGGGCGATAGTGTGTCAGGTGACCCGCGGCTAATGCTGTTGTTGTTCATGTTGTAGTTGGAAGAGGTGCAAGGTTTATTGCGAAGTGCCTCAGCGAATGTTGCTGGCTTTAATGCAGTATTTATCGGGTGGGAGTGTTGTGCATGGTGCAACAGTTTTTCTAGGTGAGCTGCTGCGAATGCTGCCTGCATCAATTCTGTGACTGGTGTATAGGCATGTTGGGTTCAGGAGTGTAGTTTGGAGATGGAAGGAGTTCAGGTGGGAGTTGGGAAGAGCCAGGTTTTTATGACCTTTCTGAATTTCAGGTGATTTTCAGTGTTGCGGATGTGTAGGGGGTAAGGATTTCCTGACAATTGGCGCTTGGACGGAGAACGAGGACCCGTCCAGCCTGGAGGAGTTGTGGGGTGGGACCACTAGGTGATATGCTGTGCAAGATCTGAGATTCCTTGAGGGCTGATAGGGTTGTATTTCGGCGTGAAGGAATTCAGGGCCGGTGTTGTGGATGGCGCGGTGGGAGATGCACATGGCCTTAAAAGGTAGTGCGTCGGACAATCGGGAGCCAATGGAGGACTTTTAGTGTGGGGCTGATGTGTTCTTCTCTAGGGGTAGGTTAATGAGCAGGCATGCTGCCACGTTTTGGGTTCTTTGGCGTTTCCTAAGTTGGAACGCTGGAGCACCTATGTAGAGGCAATTTGCGTAGTCCAGGCGAGACAGGATAATGGCGTTGATGGCAGAAAACCGCTGGGGATTGTTGAGGCAGGGGAAAATATGCCTGATTATCCGTAGATGGTAGAAGCAGGTTTTGAATACAGAGGTGGTGTGTTGGATGAGGGATAGGTCCTTGTTCAATGTGCATACAAGTTATTTTTACCACTTTTGAAGTTGCTGTGCTTGTCCTAGGGATTGAGCCCACGTAATCGTTTGGGTAAGGAGCGCTGTTTTCCTGCATACCAAGATTTCAGTTTTCCCAGCGTTGAGGATGAGGTGGTTGGTCGTCATCCAGTGGTCAATATCAGAGAGGAATGACGACAGGTACGGAGTGCCGGAACCTTGAGATTTTGGAATTTTAAGGATGACCTGTGTGTCATCTGCATAGTTGTAGCAGGTAAGATTGTATGAGCAGATGATTGAGGTCAGGGGTTTGAGGTAGAAGTTGAAGAATAGGGGAGATAGGGATGCTCCTTGTGGTACACCTTTCCATACTGGTCATCAGGTGGATGTGAACTGGTGGAGGTGAGTGATTTGAGATGAAGGAGGTGATCCAAGAGAGGGCTGTGTGTCTGATGCCTAGTGTTTGTAGCCTGTCTAGTAGGATAGTGTGATCAATGGTATCAAAGGCTGCAGAGAGGTCCAGTAGGATGAGTACAGCGCAGCCTTCTGCATCAGCTGTTCTTCTTAGGTCGTTCCAGATGGCTACTAGGGAGGATCTTGTAGATACTGTCTGGGGCTGTTTGGGCAGTTGCAGGTGGGGTGAGTGGGGGGAAGTCACCCGGTTTGTTGGTCGGTGGTTGCCAGCTTCCCCTGACACCTGCAGCCACCTCCTGGGCTGCCTCTTTGGGGCTGCCCTTTGTGTTGGGCCCTTAGCTGCAGGGGCTGCTGGCAAGGATGGCTGCCCCAATCGTGTGTTGGTTAAGGGAGAGATGGACCAATCTGGGCCTGGGGGTGGGGGAGGGTGCAGGAGGCGGGAGCTCGGAGCATAGAGAGGGTGTCGGGAGACCAGAGGGTCGCGCTGGTCCCAAAAAGTACCTGGGAAGTTGGTCAAAGGCACAGGGGCGCCGGGGCAAGAACGCTTACCTGCTGCCTGGTGGTAAATGGCACAGGAAGCGTTTGGTGGAGGGTTGTACCCTTAGTATGCACACTAAGCACATTTGGACCTGTTCGGACCAGGAGGACCCAGGGCCCGACCCCCTGCTCAGACAGCAGGTAAGCATGCACCAACATGGGTTACCCCCTCTGTCCCCACAGGCCATCCCCACCCCCTCTGGTCAACCCTGTGATGTTCCCATGTGCCCCCCCTTATCGCACACAGGTGTTGCCTGTTTTGCTTGATTCTTCTACCCTGCTCCCCCTCAACCTCCTTCAGCCTACTTCTGCAGTAGTCTGTCCTGATACATTCTGGTTTCACCATCACCGTCTTGTGGCCAATGATGGATTTGACTTTTATCGACTTCATTCACAGTGCGTCACCCTTTCTCAACTCTCATGCTGGACTTCCTTTGCATCTTGTACTCATGGTGGCCCTGAATCATGCTGTTCCCATCTTCATCTTGTATCCTGGCTTGCAACATTATGTGTTACTACTGACGTCTGCAATTGTATTCGCTCTCCACTCTTGCTTCTCCACTCTTTTTGACTGCTTACTCTCTGTTCTCTCCTCCTTTCCTTCTCCATTTTCCTATCTCCTCCCATTACTTTCTTCTATGCACTTACTCTATCAGAATTGTCCCTGGACCTAATATGATAGCAAGCTCGTCTGTTTCCTCCACCCTCCCATTGCTGTTTTTAACTCCCCACACCCCCAGCACTATCTGAAATGTCGTTGGTCCTAGTATGATAGTCGCTTGTTTTGTTCCTCCCCTCCCTTTCTGCACCCCTCTCCCTCACCTTTTGTTTTTCTCCGGCTCTACCAGAAATGTTGTCAGGCCTAGTACGGCAATCGCCTGTCTGTTTCCATTTCCTTCCCACTCTCCCCCTCTCTTCCTTATCTATGTCTTAGCTCTTGCACTATCTGAAATGTCGTCAGGCCGAGTACGATAGTTAATTTCACATCCTTACTGTTCATGGCCTGTAAGAATGTCATTGTATTTTCCCTTGTTCCCTCCCTTGCCTTGAAGCGCTTTGAAACACATTGTGTATAGGCGCTATATAAATAAACTATCATATCATATCATACCATTCCGCCTACGTGATTCCCGGAATTACCGGGGCATTACGACCCCGGTGACCCAGGAATTCTGAAGGCGGAATTGTGTAAATCCCCATTCCCAAAGAGCCCCATAGGACTCGATGGGGACCAAGGAAACACCGGTTCTGTCTATGACAGAGCTGGTGTTTCCATGTCCGCCTGCAGGGGGGTGGTGTTAAACCCGCCAGCTCAGACCTGGCGGGAGTGACACCTCCCGCCTGCAGGACTCAATCAGCCGGTCTTCTTACCACCGTTCTTTCCGGACCGGCCGGGTCGTAATGAGGCTCATTTTATTATATACAACAATTACCCCAACATTCAAATATTTGTAACATTGAAGCATGCATACTGATTCAGACTCCAGAAGATTAGGATTTCACTATAAAATGGCTGCAACGTCAATTACTTGATGGCGGAACTAAGAGAATAACGTGACTAGGAATGTACTCTTGGTCTTATCTTTTCAAAAGAAGTAGCTGTATGTTATAATCTCTCACTTTTTCTCTCTGTGGGTGAGAGTCATGTCACCAGAAACACCTTTGCAAGTACCAACCAGCCATTGCTGACAGAAGCGTGATCTGAGAAAGAAACACATACCCTGACGCACGCAGAGTGCTGTTTTCTATGGATAAAAGTAGAATGAGAGCATCGGATACAGAGGCAGCCCCCGAGGTGGGGTCCAGCCTGGTGTTTGGAGACTTACATTGCCATCGAGTGTGTCCTGCAGGAATGTCGCCACCATTTTGAATTGCATTGTCGGCCACCGAGGAGGGAAAGTGGCATGAGGATAGGCTCTGCGTGAGATGCTGGGGATTCTGACAGACCTTGTAATTGACGGGAGGATCAGGCTGCAGGTTCTACTACTGTGTTTTTTGTTTTCTATTTTTTGTTAATTATATTAGTGTTCATGGAATCAGTGACCGGCCCGCTAATATAAACATTGTCGAAGTGCTAACAAAAGAAGCAGAATATTGTTTGTTATATGAGCCAGACCTCTTAAGAAAGAAGAGAAGAACATTTCGAGAGTCAAAATGGTGGGTATTCCTGGCGAAACAAGCTATTGAAAAAGGACATTTTTTAATTGTAATAACATTGTAAATGGGCTGTTTTTAAAATGTTACAATGTTAATTTCAAATGATCACTTCCAGTACACACTGTAGTCCTAATAATAATGTTGCACTTGCCTTACTGAGCAAAGCACATTTTGATGAAGGCTGCAGGGGTTATGGGCGCATGTGTTTGCGCCTGCTAGGGCCACGGAGTCTGATTGTCCTCCGATTGTCCCCTGATAGCCGCCGTACTCCTGGAGTCCGCCTCCCTCCCGAAAGCCTGAAAACTGCAAGAAACCTCTGCGAGGGCAAAGCCCACTTGGTTTCAGGGCACGGGTATTTGCACCTGCTGAGGGCAGCTGAGCAGGATGTGTTCACTCACTATGATGAATAGGCCGTTATCCAGTATTCACCAAACCAAGAGGAAAGGACAAGAACCCCGATTTTTCAGCTCAGGTGTTCTTTGATGCAGAATGCCGGTCCTGCAAGAAGAACATCTTGGATTGCCTGAAAAAGCGACCAGTTGTTGATGCAACTATGTTAAGATCCTTGAGGGCAAAATACATAATTATGGTTGCCTCCAAAAAAAGGTTGTTTTACAGAGTGAGCTGGGAAGCTCTGATGTTGGCTAGTAATGCAAACGACACACAGGCTTTTTGGAGGCTGATAATGGGTATGCACGTAGATGAACATTGTATAATGCCTAATAGTGTAGCCCCGGAAACTTGGAAGGGCCACTTTTCCAATCTGTATAAAGACCCGGATTCTTCTAGTGATATGACCAGCCTGGGCATAGAGGATGGGGCACAGCCTGGGCAAGTCCCAGAGGTGAGTGTGGGGCAGGCAGCAGAGGCTATTAGAGCTTTGAAGGGTGGAAAGGTGCCTGGCCTTGACTGCATACCCATGGACCTTTTTCAAAATTAATTGGAAATATGGGCCACGGTGATGGCAAGAGTTTGTAATGCTGTGATAACAACAGGTTCAGCCCCCAATACTTGCCATGATGCCATAATAGTGGCAATTTTCAAAAAGGGAGCAAAGATCAACCAGAAAATGACCGACCAATCTCCCTCCTAGACAGGGCGGGGAAATTGTTTGCTAAAATAATTCTGGGTCACTTCCAAGAATGGGTGGACTAGTCGGGAATAATCAATCCACTGCAGGTGGGCTTCCAACAGGGAATAGGCACTATTGAACAGTGTTTGAGGCTTAATTTACTTGTGGAAAAATATACACGGATAAAGAAATGTAAGGTCTATGTGGTTTTTGCTGACTTGAAAACAGCCTTTGATTCTGTCCCCCGTGGTAAACTATGGCAGGTCTTACAAGGCTGTAACATCCCTCCGGGATTACTGTTAATTATTCAGTCCCTGTACTCCAAGAATACTTGCTCAGTGTGATGGGGATCAAGTGGCGAGAACACTGAGAAATGTGATGTCCAGCGAGGGGTTAGACAGGGCTGTGTGCTCTCTCTCTGCCTAGAGATAAAAAAGAATAAGAGATAGGTACTAGTCTTTAGAGGCAAAAGGGCAAGGCACGCAAAGGTGTGTGTGGAAATAGAAGGAGTAGCATTAGAGTAGGTCACAGTATATCATTATTTGGGCCTGTGTTTTGCAGAGAATGGTTCCTGGCGAAATCAAGTCACCAAATCTTACATGAACCTGACAAAACACAGTGGGAGCATTAGGAGATCAATCATGCCACCCTGATCAATCGTCTACATGAGAACGTACTCAGGTTTGAGCCAGAGCGCGTTCGAGCGGTCGCTGGTAGCCCCGTGTGGCCTGCTGCTGAGGCTGGAATCAAACAATAGGGCTCCTGGTGTGGAACCTATTCTACCCAGGAGGGTTAACTAGGAAAACAAAAGATACAAATGAATAGGTCCAAGGATGCTAGGCTCAGAACAACACCTCCACATGTATTATCAAACTCTGCATTGCTAAGGAAGGAATCACTCTTCAATAGTATGTTGTAGAGATAAATCTCATTTTTTTATATTAAAGTTGTGTGCAAAAAGACATAAATCCAACATTTAGAGAAATTAAGACATCAAAATGGTTTGCTAAAACAGAACAATCAGACAAAAAAATATATTTACAACACACAGTGCCAAAAAAACATTTTTTGGGACAATCTCCAAATTGTGTGTGTGTGTAACAAACCCGACTCCTATTAGGATTTGCCAAGAAATTCACATATTGCAGTGTACATATTCAAGTCAACATTTGTGGAAAACACATAGAACAATGGTAGGTACACAAAATTATTTTTCTTGCGTAAACAGCATTAATGTGCTGTAGTTTTGGGGGGAGTAGTGCGTCTACAGCAGGTGTTTCAGCCGTTTCTAGGTGGGCTAGGTGTGCCTCATCTTTAACACGGCCTTCATCAGGACGGAGTTCTGTGTAGATTGACGTCTGTGCTGCAGGGGAAGGAGACTACAGTCAGGGGGGTGTCTGAGCCAAAATTATTTAGTTTGAGTGAATCACGTGTGGTTGATGTAAAATCAAAAAGCACATAGCTTACCTATGGGTTAATAGATTTCACAGGCTCTAAATTTGAGATCTGCTAGCCGCATGGGCTGGTCTCTGTATGGTCCTGTTGCAAATAACAGAGAACGAGAGAAGCAAAGGGAGGTTGAAGCTAAACATGTCCCCGTTTAAAAAGGCATGAAAAAAAGTTTTTTATTATATGCAGGGAAAAAAATCTTACCTCTCGCTGGAGGTCGAAAAATGCTGATCCAGGGTGGTATCAGTGGGAAACAGACACGGCTTGCACAGCTAAAAAATATATATGGCTCAAGGCGAGTGTGGTTACCTAGTAACAACTGTCTCATATATATAGCAGTAAGTGCAGGGTTTATTTTAAAGTACCTGTGAGGGTTGCAGCATGGGCAGCCTGTCTGCCAAAAAAGTACGAGCTGGAGCTCCTCAGGCTGCTGTGTCACAGTTGAGACTGCAGGGGCCTGACTGCAAAGCGTTGGTAACGCTGTTGCTAGGTCCCTGTAGGTATTTATATGTCAGCCATCTTGGAATGGCCCTAGGATCGAGTGAGAAACAAAATGATGGATTCTGCTCCATCCGGGGGGCACAAAAAAAGCTCAATCAATTATGGGTGTGATTAGTGTCAACACGTGTCTAAAAAGTTAATTTAGACAATATTGTTGACAAACGGTTGTCATGGCAACCGTAAGCATTGCGGGGTGGCATTGGTTTTTTATACTCTGAGACAACATAGCTAATGGCCCCATGAGGTTGTGATTACCGAAAATACTTCATTTCAATATGTTGTGGCATGGATCACAAAATGTTTATGTGTCTCAGGAATCTCAGCAGAGAAAAACCATAATTAAGTAGGTGGACAGTTTGTATTGTATTACTAACAGCCCGAGAGGGTGAGAATTAGGGCGTGTTTATAAGGGTTTATCCTTCGTCCCTGCCCAAAAGGCACGACCTTTTGAGATTGAATTAGAACTGCGGAAATTCTTCAGAAATGTACGTTTGAAACATTTTTTTGAAGTTTACTTACCTTCGTGCAGAGACACTGGACAACAACAACCACAGAATAAGTCAGACAACACTACAGGTTTAAAAGAACAATCCAAGTTCTATCCTCCACCTGGCTCGACTCCCGTCGAGATCATAACTTTTGAGAAGATAGTCACCAAGACCATACTAGCTGGTTTTAAAAAAGACAACTTCTACATCGATAACCTTGACAAAGAAGAAAGGATTGCTATGAGAAATTTGGAAACCGACATATCAATCACAATCAAGCCCGCAGACAAAGGGGGCGGCATAGTCGTTTGGGATATCTCTGATTACAACATTGAGTGCCTACGACTACTGGGCGATCGAGAAGCTTACCTACCTTTGGAATACAACCCTACCAAGGTCCTCCAAGACGAAATTGCAAGCCTCACTCAACACGCTCTCATGCAAGGTTGGGTATGTGAAGATAAGAAGATGTTCTTGAACAAAACCAACCCACGCATCCCAGCCTTCTATATCATCCCAAAGATGCATAAAAATTCAGAAAAACCGCCCGGTAGACCGATTGTATCGGCGTGTGAATCCCTCCTGGAACCTTTGTCCCTTTACACAGACTATTTTTTAAAACCTTTTGTAATCAAAATGCCCTCCTACCTAAAGGATACCACACACACTATTAACTTACTTGACGACATCATCCTCACCACCGATAGCCTCCTTGTCACAATGGATGTCGAGGCTCTATATACATCGATACCACAACAAGAAGGTCTAGAAGCCATTCGTGACATCCTGAACACCAGAGAAGACTTAGATTCTACTCCCACAAATTTCATCCTTGAGTGCACTAGATTGGCAATGTCTGAAAATGTCTTCCTGTTCCAGAACCAAATCTACAAACAAACTAAAGGTGTGAGTATGGGCGCTACTTTCGCCCCGGACATTGCCAATCTATATATGGCCCGCTACGAAAAGAACCATGTCTTCACGCCAGACAACCCCTTCCTAGGAAACATCTCATTATGGAAGAGATACATTGACGACGTGATTATTATATGGCAGGGGACACCTTTGGAACTACAACAGTTCCACAGTTGGATCAACTTAAGAAATACTCACATTAATTTTACCATGCATTGGGACCACCACCAAATAGATTTCTTGGATCTGCATATCTACAAGACCGGGGATCGACTAAAAACTGAGTTGTTTCGAAAACCCACGGACCGCAACATTTTGTTGCACTTCCAAAGTTATCATCCGATGGGATTAAAGTACAATTTACCTTACGGACAATTTTTGCGTATACGAAGAAATTGTTCAGACCTGGCAAAATTCCATCAACATGCGGAAGGACTAACCTAACGACTTGCAGAGAGAGGCTATCCAAAAAAGGCCATCAACCAAGCCAAAAAGAGAGCCAAACATACACCTAGAGAAATCTGTTCGGAAAACAAACCGAAAAAAGATTTGGGAAGACTGGTATGTGTCACCACATTTGGACCCTTGAGCCTATTGATCCAGAAAACCATCAAGAAGAACTGGCATTTGGTGAAACACCCCGGCACTCTGCACAATGTGCCATGTTTTGCTTTGAAGAAAAACAGAAATCTAAGAGATGCTCTAGTACACACCTTCATAGAGCCACCCCCACAAACACAGAACACACTATGGGATTTACCTCCGATAGTTGGACATCACAAATGTGGTCAATGTGTGGCATGCCCTTTGACCCTACAAAAGAAATCTTTCGAACATGCACAAGTTAAATGGACAATGAAAGATTTTACAAACTGCAACACGAAGGGTGTCATATATGTAATACAATGCCCTTGCAAACTCCTCTACATAGGAAAAACCACACGTGCCATCAAAATGCGCATCTCTGAACATCGTTCCTGTATCAGGAACAAGGTAGCAGACAAGCATTTTATCAGTAAGAACCATAGTGATACTGATCTAAGATGGTTTGTCCTCCAAAAAGTGAAACCAGCAAAGCGTGGGGGGGATCTGAACAAAACGCTGACCCAATTAGAACAACGGTGGGTCCACAGACTTAACTCCGTTCAGGCTGGTCTAAATGTGTCAGTTGAATGGAAGTCTTTCCTGTAATGACATGTGCCCAATGATTGAGTATGAGCTATGAACTTCTTAACACTATGATCATTTTTCATTTCATGAAATGCAGAAGTCAGTAGACATTATGACACTGTGTTTTTTTTTTTTTTTGGTCAATGTATGAAATCACCTACATGAAAAACTATACTTTCTTTGTTAATTCCAAATGTTTTCTGTCATTATGAAACTATGTATTAAGTTTCCAGGCGACACGCCTTAATTCTCACCCTCTCGGGCTGTTAGTAATACAATACAAACTGTCCACCTACTTAATTATGGTTTTTCTCTGCTGAGATTCCTGATCCTGAGACACAAATATTTTGTGATCCATGCCACAACATATTGAAATGAAGTATTTTCGGTAATCACAACCTCATGGGGCCATTAGCTATGTTGTCTCAGAGTATAAAAAACCAATGCCACCCCGCAATGCTTACGGTTGCCATGACAACCGTGTGTCAACAATATTGTCTAAATTAACTTTTTAGACACGCGTTGACACTAATCACACCCATAATTGATTGAGCTTTTTTTGTGCCCCCGGATGGAGCAGAATCCATCATTTTGTTTCTCACTCGATCCTAGGGCCGTTCCAAGATGCCTGACATATAAATACCTACAGGGACCTAGCAACAGCGTTACCAACGCTTTGCAGTCAGGCCCCTGCAGTCTCAACTGTGACACAGCAGCCTGAGGAGCTCCAGCTCGTACTTTTTTGGCAGACAGGCTGCCCATGCTGCAACCCTCACAGGTACTTTAAAATAAACCCTGCACTTACTGCTATATATATGAGACAGTTGTTACTAGGTAACCACACTCACCTTGAGCCATATATATTTTTTAGCTGTGCAAGCCGTGTCTGTTTCCCACTGATACCACCCTGGATCAGCATTTTTCGACCTCCAGCGAGAGGTAAGATTTTTTTCCCTGCATATAATAAAAAACTTTTTTTCATGCCTTTTTAAACGGGACATGTTTAGCTTCAACCTCCCTTTGCTTCTCTCGTTCTCTGTTATTTGCAACAGGACCATACAGAGACCAGCCCATGCGGCTAGCAGATCTCAAATTTAGCGCCTGTGAAATCTATTAACCCATAGGTAAGCTATGTGCTTTTTGATTTTACATCAACCACACGTGATTCACTCAAACTAAATAATTTTGGCTCAGACACCCCCCTGACTGTAGTCTCCTTCACCTGCAGCACAGACGTCAATCTACACAGAACTCCGTCCTGATGAAGGCCGTGTTAAAGATGAGGCACACCTAGCCCACCTAGAAACGGCTGAAACACCTGGTGTAGACGCTCTACTCCCCCCAAAACTACAGCACATTAATGCTGTTTACGCAAGAAAAATAATTTTGTGTACCTACCACTGTTCTATGTGTTTTCCACAAATGTTGACTTGAATATGTACACTGCAATATGTGAATTTCTTGGCAAATCCTAATAGGAGTCGGGTTTGTTACACACACACAATTTGGAGATTGTCCCACAAAATGTTTTTTTGGCACTGTGTGTTGTAAATATATTTTTTTGTCTGATTGTTCTGTTTTAGCAAACCATTTTGATGTCTTAATTTCTCTAAATGTTGGATTTATGTCTTTTTGCACACAACTTTAATATAAAAAAATGAGATTTATCTCTACAACATACTATTGAAGAGTGATTCCTTCCTTAGCAATGCAGAGTTTGATAATACATGTGGAGGTGTTGTTCTGAGCCTAGCATCCTTGGACCTATTCATTTGTATCTTTTGTTTTCCTGCTGCTGAGGCTGCCTTCCTAGCCCCGTTGGGCTCCAGTAAGCCTCCTTCTTTTTCATTGTTTGGCCTTTGCCTGCGCTCCGTGCGCGTTTGTGCTGCCCCCTGCCCCCTCCCTCTTCCTCACTTCCTGGTCCTCCTTCCCCTCTCCCATCCCGCCTCCCTGCCCGCCCACCCCCCCCTCTGATTGGTTGTCCTCGCAGCCGCTCTGGGACTACGGAACGACCGCTCACCACACTCGCTTCTTTGTTGAGCCACAGTGGGTTCGAGCGATCGCCCGTAGCCCCGTGTGGCCTGCTGCTGAGGCTGCCTTCCTAGCCCCGTTGGGCTCCAGTAAGCCTCCTTCTTTTTCATTGTTTGGCCTTTGCCTGCGCTCCGTGCGCGTTTTTGCTCCCCCCTGCCCCTCCCTCCTCCTCACTTCCTGGTCCTCCTTCCCCTCTCCCTTCCCGCCTCCCTGCCCGCCCACACCCCCCTCCCCTTCCTCTCCTCCTGCCTTTATCCCACCCCCTCCTCCCCGGGCAGCCCCCCTGCCCGGCAGCCCCCTCGGCTAAGGGCCCCTTAGGCAAAGGGCGGCTCCTACGGCTGCGGCTCCCTGTGTGTCTGCAGGTGTCCGCAGGGGACGCCAGGCGCCAGTGTCCCCTTCTATCTCCAGCTTCTGCCGGCCCACCCCCACCTACTCCTGTTCACCTCATGCGCATGGTGCCTTCACCTCACTGTCTTCCACAACTGTGGCTACTTGGGTTTTTTTTTTTTCTCCCCTTGCAGGTTTCTCAAACTTAGGTGGCCTCTCCACTGGGTGTACCTAATACGCATTTACTGTTGTTCTCTAAAATGTGGTAAAACTAGGGTTTTTCTCCCCTCGCAGGTTTCTCAAACTTAGGTGGCCTCTCCACTGGGTGTACCTAATACGCATTTACTGTAGTTCTCTAAAATGTGGTAAAACTAGGGTTTTTCTCCCCTCGCAGGTTTCTCAAACTTACGTGGCCTCTCCACTGGGTGTACCTAATACGCATTTACTGTTGTTGTTCTGAAAAGTGGTAAACTTGGCCTTGCCGCTCACTTCCTGTCTTCGTGCTTTCGTATCGTCTGTCTTCCCCTCCCACTTCGTCCTACTCCATGGTGCTCTCTATCTCGCCTATCTTCCCTAACTGCTTCTCTATTAACTATCCTGCTCTCCTCACTAAATCTGGTAGGAAAAAGTTTAAAAAGGACATCCTGGTCTCCAACCCAGGCCTCCCTATCGCTGACACCTACACTAGTGCGTGCTCCAAGGAAACTCTTACTGACATCCTCTTTTTTGTGCCTTCGCCTGACCTATGGACCCTTCATATGGTCTCTGTGCTCTCTCCTTTCTCCTCTTCTCCCATTAATGGTGGCACCCGTTGGGATGTCCTCTTGGCCCCCTTCCGCTCCTCTAAGGCCATCATTAATGTCTACGCTAATGGGACCGTCTTGGTCCAAGGCCCTCAGGCCAACCTTCACCTCTTTGATAGACGCTTCCCACGCCTCATCAACTTCCTTTCCTCTCCTGCTGTCCCCCCTCCTCTGTCCTCGTCTACCTTGCCTCTACCCTCCCTCCCTGCCCCCTCTCTTGCTCCTTCTTCACCTCCTTCTTCTACACCTCCGCAGGGCGTACCTCTGATCTGTACCCCTCCCCGGAAGTCCTTCAAGGATGGCAACCTTCTCCACATTGCCACTCTTAACTCTCGCTCTGCCATCAAACATTCTTCTGATATCTGTCACCTTCTTGAGGACTGGACCTGGATGTCCTCGGTCTCACTGAGACATGGTTCACGGCCAGCTCTGTCACCTGCTTTGACACTCTCCTACCTGATGGATACAAGATCCTCTCCGTGCCCAGGCGCAACCGTGCAGGGGGGGGGTGGCCCTTATCTTCCCTGAGTGGATTCCTGCCACTTTCACTCCTACGCAGACCTACTCCTCTTTTGAGTGTCTTGTCTGCCGACTCTCTCTCTCTCCTAGCCATTCCCTTACAGTGGCTACTATCTATCGGCCACCTGGCCAAATTTCCTCCTTCCTCTCTGAGTGGGCTGACCTCTCCTCCTCACTCCTGGCCTCAACCACTCAACTCCTCTTCCTTGGTGACTTCAACATCCACCTGGATGCCTCCTGTCCCCCCTCTGGACTCTTTCGAGACCTATGCGACTCTCTCTCACTCTCTATTCTCCCATCTGGGCCTACCCATTCTGCAGGGCACACACTTGATGCTCTGATCTTTTCTGACATTCCCCTCTCCGTCCCTCTCTCCACTCCTCTCTCCTGGAGTGATTACTTTCTCCTATCCTCCCACCTCACCCTCCCTACCCCACAGGCAAAGCCACTCTCATCACTGCCACCTACCTTCTCGGTCATCCGACCCATGAAGCGCGTGTCAATTGAGGCTTTCGCTGCCACCTTCTCGCCCCCCCTCCCCCTTCGGCTGACTCCCACCCTGACACAGCCCTCTCCACGCTCCACTCTGCTATATCTGATAGTCTTGATATCCTTGACCCTGTCATGAGAATCCGCCTGAAGCCCAAAGCCAAATGCAACTCCTGGTATGACTCGGATCTCGTCACCCTAAAACGCAAGTGCAGGGTGGCAGAGAGGAAATGGCGTGCTTCATGTACATCCTCTGACAAACTGGCCTGCCGCCTGCTCCAAAGGCAATACCGTCTCTCCGTTCTCACCAAGAAGAGAGCCCTTATCCAAGCCCGCATCTCTGCTTCATCTAACAACTCGGCCAAACTCTTTAAAATCTGCAAGGAGCTTGCCAACCCTGCTGCAGTCTCTACCTCCCCTGTCCCCTCACAGGCCCTCTGCACTGCACTGGCCTCTCACTTCATCTCCAAAACTCAGGACATCCTGTCCACACTCTCCTCCTATCACCTCCCTCCATCTCTTCCTGGCTCTTCCTCTGGCTCTTCTGCAGCCACACCTCCTCCCTCCTTCTCTGCCTTTCCCCTTTTTTCTGCTGATGAGGTTTCCAGACAAGTCCGATCTATGAAAGTCTCGTCTAAACAGGTTCACCCCTGCTCCTCCAAAACTATCAAGGACCACAACGACTCCCTGGCTCCTGCCCTGACGGACTTTTGTAACCACTCCTTCGCGTCTGCAGTCTTCCCATCCACCCCTTAAGCACTCCCGTGTGCACCCTCTTCTTAAGAAACCCTCTTCCGACCCCGCCTGCCCGGCTAACTATCGCCCAATCTCCATCACTCCCTTCCTGGGCAAGCTCCTGGAGAAACTGGCCATCTCCCAGATCAACCTCCATGCTGAATCTGTTGGTAGTCTTCATGACCATCAATCTGGCTTCAGAGCTGCCAGAAGCACGCAAACTGCTCTACTGAACATCCGTGAGGACCTGCTCTCGAACCTCGACTCCAAAACTCTGTGTGTTCTCATTCTGCTCGATCTCTCTTCTGCCTTTGACACTGTCAACCATGCCATCCTGCTCAACCGTCTCCGTGATAACCTGGGTATCACTGGTCAGGCTCTGGCGTGGCTGACCTCTTTCCTTTCCAATCGACTCTCCCAGATCCAACTGGGGCCCTTCCTCTCTGACATCTTCTTCTCTACCTGTGGTGTCCCCCAGGGATCTAATCTCTCTCCCTGGCTTTTCAACCAGTATCTGGCACTCCTTGCCCACCGCATCGCCACTCTCTGCCCCAACTTTCAGTGCTATGCGGACGATACCCAGCTCATTTTCAGGCTACCCTCGGCCTCCTCCTCTCCTTCCCTCATCTCCGACTGTCTGTCTGCTATCCAGGAATGGTGTGCCGCCAATGACCTCTGCCTTAATGCCAGTAAGACTGAGATTCTACTCATCGGCACACCCACTCCCTCCTTCCCTGCAGCGCTCTGGCCAGCCTCTCTTGGCCCGCTTCCTGCTCCTACTTGCAAGGCAAAAAACCTCGGGGTCATCTTCGACTCCACACTCTCCTTTTCTCCTCATATATCTGACGTCTCTAAGAAGTCACACTACCAGCTGCACCTCCTCAGAGGTATTCTTCCCTTCCTCTCCTTCCCCCAGAAGCTCACCTTCTCCAGAGCCCTCGTTCTCTCGAAGCTAGACTACTGTAACAGCCCCTATCTTAATCTGCCTGCCTCCACTCTCCGCCCTCTGCAACTCATCCAGAACAGGACTGCGAGACTTGTCCTTGGCCTCAAGCCCAGGGACCGTATCTCTCCAGGACTGAAATCTCTACACTGGCTCCCTGTGGCCGCGAGGATTAAGTTCAAAACCCTCTGCATTGTCCACAAAGCCTTCTGGGGCCTGGGGCCTAAATACCTTCAACTCTCTCTTCCTAAATATCTTCCTTCCCGAGCCCTTCGCTCATCTGTCTCCAACTCCCTCAGGGTCAGCCGCTTCTCGAAGCAACGAGCTGGGGGTAGATCTCTCTCTGCGGCAGGGGCCTCCCTCTGGAACAGCCTTCCTGCCTCCCTGAAACTTGAGGAGAACCATCTTCGGTTCCGGAAGCACCTCAAAACCTTCCTCTTTGCTTCTGCTTTCTCTCTCCCTCTCCCCAGCTAAATTCTTCACTGAATCTGCACTGAACCTGCACCTGGGCCACTCTCACCGACCTCGGTCCTTGGCCCAGCCACTCTCCACTTGCACTGCCTCCCTGGCAACCCCTGCACTGCGGGACTGTCTCTGCATCCCTACATCCCCCCCTCCCAGCACTTGTCTGCACTTACCTTGCACTTGCCACCAGCTGGCCCTACTTATTTATTTATTTATTTTTTATTCTACCTACCCTGTTCAGCACTTCCCCCTCTCCCCTTCCCCTTTTTCCTTTCCCCCTACCCCTGCACTTGCGCGATCTGAATGACACCTGGCCTAGTAGGATCGTTGTCTGTCTTCCCCCCTGCTCCCCCCTCCCTGCCTTGTCACGCCTTGAAACACTTGTGTATAGGCGCGTTACAAATGCCATATCATATCATATCATACTGCGGATCAGGCCATGACTTGGTTGACCTCCTTCCTCCTGGACTGACCCTTGCATGTCCAAGTAGGGTCCTTTCTCTCCACCACCTCTCTCTCCACATGTGGTGTTCCCCAGGGCTCTAATCTCTCACCCTGGCTCTTCTTTCTTTACTTGGCCCCTTTGGCTTACCTTATCTCTGCATCCTCCTCTAACTTTATGCGGAAGACACTCAGCTCTCCTTGAGGCTACGCTCGTTCCTGTCTATCTGTGATTCAGGAGAGGTGCACCTCCAATGATCTCTGCCTTAATGCCAGTAAGACTGAGATCCTTCTCATTGGGGACCCTGCTCCCTCGCTCACTCTTGCCCTCTCCTTGGGCCGTCTTCCTTCGCCTTCCTGTGTTAGGCAGAAACCTGTGCAGTTCCCTTAGGGACCACTGCAAAAGGCTTAAGACTACAGGTGTTGGCAGTAAACCCAATTGGTAGCAGTCTGTACCACCCAGATTTACCTGGTAGCTGTGGCTGAGCAGCCAGACTTCTCTCAAGAAGAGTTAGACAGTATATAGAGTATACAAGGTAGGTACCAAAATACAGTAGCACAAGCAAACACTGACCAGAGCTTTAGTGTCAAAGTATAGAATTATTTATTTAAAGACATACTTAGAAACACTCCAGCACTATTATTGTAAGCAAGTTCAAAAACACAGTCACTATTAATACATCCCTTATTCCTTATTAGATAAGTCTTAGTTAACACCACTTATTTTCATACAGAGGTGAGCGCTTAACTAAAGATGGCACTCCAATAAGTTATCAAAAAAGGGAGGGAAAAGGCAGAAATTAGAAAAGCACACAACACAATACTTTAGAAGCACTCAGCAAGGCAGGAAAGTCAAAGTCTACTTGTGAGCAAAAAGTTCAGAGGCCCAGCTCCCTCTTAGAGAGAGTAGAACACCAATGCGCCCAAGATCACACAGTTTAAAAGGCTTGAAAAGTCTTGCAGAGAGTTTAAAAAGGAATTAGTTCAGCTCAGAAAAGTTCAGTTAGCCAGCCTAGGGCCAACCCGAGTGGTAAGTTGAGGTTTTACGAGACACCCCACACAGACCGTTGCGAGGGAGGCCAGGCGGACACAGTACCTTGAAAGTGGGGAGAATCCTCCAGCGGGGCAGTTGTTCCTGGCAGTGAATGCAAGTCACGGCAGCGTCCAGAGGAAGAGAAAATCTCAACGTGGAGGAAAGCTGAAGGTCGTTGCTCTGCCAGGGAAGAAACCAGCCACGGAGTTCTGCGGTTAAAAGGTACTACACTTTTATTTGCGGCAGTGGTGAAACGTGGTATCCCGGTTGCCGGGGTGCTTGGTACAGGCAAGGCGGCCATGAGATGCTCCAGGGAGGCGAAAAGGCGGGCAAACTGGTTATCCCCACCAGTCAAAGGAAGAAGACTCTTTGGGATGAAGATCTCCTTTGTCGTTGGAAGAAGTGGTGAGTCGGTTCAGCAGGGCTCCACCGGTGGTGTCGTCGTTGCAGGTCGGCTAAGCTTCCCCCTCTTCGGATTCTTTGGTCCTGTGGCGACGTCTCAAGTCCCAGTCCCCAAAGCCCTGCTTTTATGCAGAAAACCCCCATTGATCAGTCCTAGCTGTTACTCAAACATGCTAAGTGGTGAGCCAGGCAGCTCACCACTGGGCCAATCACACAAGAGTGTGACTTGAGTTGCCGAGGCAACTCAGTCCAGGGTGCCTAAACCCCCCTCCCACACATCCTGTAGACCCAGACAGAGTGGCACCACTTTTGGAGGCTTCTGTGTAGAAGCCCGCCAAAAAGTGGAACAAAGGGCTCGATTTGGGTTGGAGTTACAGAGGCGAACACAAACGCCATTTTAAAACTGAGTCCTGGCGAAAAGACTGGACCGGGGAATAAATATTAAATAAATAACCCGGCGGTATCTTTAACATTGAACCAAAAAGTGGTGCGTATAAAATGAATGGGAAAATCCCATAGTAAATATTCTTAAGGAATATTTCGCGTGGTAACCACTGCCACCAGCCAGAAACTCGATGAGGGGGGACTGCACAGTGCCCTCTCGAAAACAGACCCAGGGTTAATCTAATTAACCCCTTCCAGTACTTCCACAATATGATGGTTTGTACTGGTTCTGTTCACAAATTTGGACTAATAAAGCCAATGGTGATTTTACATGCCCTGGGAGACAGTAGTCAGTCCCAGGGTATGGAGTCTATGTTTGGGGGTCATCATGACACCCCTGTGTTACTGCACTGAGGGTGCTGTGTAACACACTTACCAAAAACCACATGAAACCCTATGGAGTAAAAGACCCCATAGCCCCTAAAACACATTACAAAGTCAAAGGATATCTCAAATCATGTCTAAGAGTGGGAGAAAAAAAGAGTCTCACTCTTAGCAGGAGAAAAAATAAACTCCAAAAATCCAGCAAAGCTGCTGGGGACTCACTAGGTTTGGGAAATTAGCCTTAACAGAGAATTCTCCCTAACACTAGAGAACCATGAGAGGTACTCCCATGGAGATGATGAAAAAGGATATCACTCCTACTCCACTGGAGTTACAACTTGCTATCTCTGAACAACAAGAAGTAAAGGGGAAACCCAAGACTTCTACGAAACAGCCAGCAGCAAGCACTCCAGTGCTTCCAACAAGGACTTCCCCTAGGTTGTCCAAAGTTACACCTGTAACTCCACCTCCAGCTGAGGCTGAGAGGGAGGTACAACCCTGTGTGGTTGAGCTAGACTCTGAAGAGGAGCTAGTGGAAGGCCAAGAACTAATTGGAGATCTGGATCCTGTTGACCATCCTGAGTTGCAGTCTTTACTGGCAGAAGGTGGACCCCACAGGGCAGACTTCAGTTAGGGACAGAGAGAATGTCCAACTCTGGAAGGTCTTCGCCAACAGGCAGCTTCTCAGGCTGATGGGCAAGAGCCTGGGAAGTATAGATTGCACTGGGAAGATGGCCTCTTCTACAGTGAACCGACTGAGTCTGCACCTGGAGACTACAAGCGGCTTGTAGTACCTCAAGAAAACAGACAACAGTTCTTGCAACTGGCCCATGAGATTCCTTTGGCTGGTCACGAGTTTCGAGAAGACCAAGGAAAGGCTCTCACTCTACTTTTATTGGCCAAAGATAGGGGCTGAGGTAGATAAGTTTTGCAAGAGCTGCCACACCTGCCAAACTTCTGGTAAGGTTGGTTCCAAGAATGTGGCACCTTTAGTGCCTCTCCCAGTTGTGGGAGTCCCATTTGGGACGGTAGGGATTGACATTGTTGGTCCCCTTGATCCCCCAACCTCCTCAGGCAACAGGTTTATCCTTGTTGTAGTAGACCATGCTACTAGGTACCCTGAGGCAATTCCTATGAGGAGTGTTACAGCTCAGGCTGTGGCTAAGGCCCTCCTTGGTATTTTTACCAGGGTTGGGTTTCCTAAGGAAGTAATCTCTGACAGGGGGTCAAATTTTATGTCCCACTACATGAAAGCCATGTGGAAAACCTGTGGAGTTACTTACAAGTTCTCTACCGCCTACCACCCTCAGACAAATGGGTTGGTAGAAAGGTTAAACAGAACCATGAAGAGCATGATAGGTGCTTTAGAAGATCCCCTTAAAGGAAAGTGGGACCTCCTATTGCCATGCTTTCTCTTTGCTTATAGAGAAGTCCCTCAGGAGGGAGTAGGTTATTCTCCCTTTGAACATCTTTATGGCCATCCAATCAGAGGTCCATTGGCCCTGAATAAGGAGGGGTTGGAGAGTGCTCCTTCCCCCACGCCTGTCAGAGTGACTGACTATGTGATAGGTCTCCGGAGGAGAATGTCAAACATGATGGCAGAAGCTAGTCATAACCTGAAAGCTGGGCAAGCTTTGGTCAAACATTGGCATGACCAAAAGGCTAACATGGTTGAGTTCACTCAAGACCAGCTAGTTCTAGTTATGATCCACACAAGGCAGAGGGCCTTGCAAGATAAATGGATGGGACCCTTCAAGGTTGTGGGTAAACTTGGAGAGGTGAACTATCTGGTGGACTTGGGCAATCCCAAGGAGGCTCCAAGAGTCTTCCACACCAACATACTAAAGGCGTATGTCTCCAATCCTGAAGTAGGAGCCTTGCTTCTAGCTACAACCGAAGAGGAAGAAGAGAGTGAAGCTCTCCCTGATCTCCTCAGAGGCTTACCCTTGGTTGAAAAGATTGAAGGAGTAAATCTCTCTTCAAATCTGACACCTGAGCAACAAGAAGAGTGCAAATCTATGTTAAATCAGTTTGCCTCTCTGTTCTCACTTCCACCAGGCTTGACCCCTTGGGGACAGCATGATATACTCACTGGTGACTGTCTGCCAGTCAAAGGCAGAGGATATAGAATGTCAGAAAATGTAAGAACCCACATCAAAGGGGAGGTCAAGAAGATGCTTGATCTCGGGGTAATAGAGCCCCCTACTAGTCCATGGTCTAGCCCAGTTGTGTTAGTACCAAAGGCAGGATCCAAAGAATTGAGATTCTGTGTGGATTATAGAGCTCTGAATGCAGTCACCAAGACTGATGCCCACCCTTTGCCAAGGACAGATGAGTTGGTGGATAGACTTGGTTCAGCCAAGTTCCTCAGAACATTTGACCTTACGTCAGGCTATTGGCAAATAGCCCTGACAGACCATGCCAAGGAGAAAACTGCATTTTCTACCCCAGATGGCTTATACCAATTTAAGGTTATGCCTTTTGGACTGAAAAATGCACCTGCAACATTCCAAAGGATGGTAAATCAAGCTCTGGCTGGGATGGAGGACTTCTGCATGGCATACTTGGATGACATTGCAGTATTCAGCCAATCCTGGGGAGAGCATGTTAACCACCTAGGACATGTTTTTCAGGCTCTTGGACAGGCCAATCTGACCATAAAGGCAAGTAAATGCCAGATTGGTCAGAGTAAGGTGGTCTACATTGGGCATGAGGTCGGAGGTGGAGAAATAAGGCCTTTACTCAGCCAGATTGAAACTGTGCAAAATTGGACAACACCTACTACTCAAACCCAGGTGAGAGCCTTCGTAGGCCTCACTGGGTATTACAGGAATTTCATAGAGAACTATGGGACCATAGCTTCTCCACTGAATGTAATCTCCTCTCCAAAATTCCATAAGAAGGTCAAATGGAATGAGGAGTGCAATCAGGCCTTTGAAAACCTGAAGAAAGCTCTGTGCCAAGCACCAGTATTGAGAGCTCCTGACTACCACCAAACGTTCCTTGTGCAGACAGATGCTTCTAATGTAGGTATAGGTGCAGTCCTTAGCCAACTGGATGAGAAAGGTAGGGAGCACCCCATTTGCTTCATCAGCAGAAAGCTGAAGGATCCTGAAACAAGGTGGGCAACAATTGAAAGATAATGCTTTGCTATTGTGTGGGCACTGAAGAAGTTTAGGCCATACTTGCATGGTTCTACTTTTGCCATTCAGACTGACCACCAACCCTTGAGATGGTTGATGCAAATGAAGGGGGAAACCCCAAAACTACTGAGATGGTCAATCTGCCTGCAAGGGTTTGATTTCACCATTGAGCACAGGTCAGGGTGTCACCACCAAAATGCTGATGGTCTCTCTAGGATGTACGTCATCGGCTAGAGTTATGAGATTCACCCAGGAGTGGATTAAATCATCTTGTCCCTTAGTCTGGGGGTGGAGGGGCGAGTGTTAGGGAGAATTCTCTGTTAATGCTAATTTCCCAAACCTAGTGAGTCCCCCAGCAGCTTTGCTGGATTTTTGGGGTTTATGTTTTCTCCTGCTAAGAGTGAGACTCTTTTTTTCATGATTTGAGATATCCTTTGACTTTGTAATGTGTTTTATGGGCTATGGGGTCTTTTACTCCATAGGGTTTCATGGGGTTTTTGGTAAGTGTGTTACACAGCATCCTCAGTGCAGTAACACAGGGGTGTCATAGTGACCCCCAAACATAGACTCCATACCCTGGGACTGACTACTGTCTCTCAGGGCATGTAAAGTCACCATTGGCTTTAATAGTCCAAATTTGTGAACAGAACCAGTACAAACCATCATATTGTGGAAGTACTAGAAGGGGTTAATTAGATTAACCCTGTGTCTGTTTTCGAGGGGGAACTGTGCAGTCCCCCCTCGTCGAGTTTCTGGCTGGTGGCAGTGGTTACCACGCGAAATATTCCTTAAGAATATTTACTATGGGATTTTCCCATTCATTTTAAACGCACCACTTTTTGGTGCAATGTTAAAGATACCGCTGGGTTATTTATTTAATATTTATTCCCCGGTTGGGTCTTTTTGCCAGGACTCGATTTTAAAATGGCGTTTTTGTTCGCCTCTGTAACTCCAACCCAAGTCGAGCCCTTTATTCCACTTTTTGGCGGGCTTCTACACAGAAGCCTCCAAAAGTGGTGCCACTCTGTCTGGGTCTACAGGATGTGTGGGAGTGGGGTTTAGGCACCCTGGACTGAGTTGCCTCGGCAACTCAAGTCGCACTCTTGTGTTATTGGCCCAGTGGTGAGCCGCCCAGCTCACCACTTAGCATGTTTGAGTGACAGCTAGGACTGATGAATGGGGGTTTTCTGCATAAAAGCAGGGCTTTGGGGACTGGGACTTGAGACGTCGCCACAGGACCAAAGAATCCGAAGAGGGAGAAGCTGAGCTGACCTGCAATGATGACACCACTGGTGGAGCCCTGCTGAACCGACTCACCACTTCTTCCAACGACAAAGGAGATCTTCATCCCAAAGAGTCTTCTTCCTTTGACTCGTGGGGATAACCAGTTTGCCTGCCTTTTCGCCTCCCCGGACCATCTCGTAGCTGCCTTGCCTGTGTCAAGCACCCCGGCAACTGGGATACCACGTTTTACCACTACCGCGAATAAAAGGGTAGTACCTTTTAACCGGAAAACTCCGCAGCTGGTTTCTTCCCTGGCAGTGCAACGATCTTCAGCTTTCCTCCACGTCGAGATCTTATCTTCCTCTGGACGACGCTGTGACTTGCATTCACTGCCAGGAACAACTGCCCCCGCTGGAGGATTCTCCCCACTTTCAAGGTACTGTGTCTGCCTGGCCTCCCTCACAACCGTCTTTGTGGGGTGTCTCGTAAATCCTCAATTTACCACTTGGGTTGGCCCTAGGCTGGCTAACTGAACTTTTCTGAGCTGAACTAATTCCTTTTCAAACTCTCTGCAAGACTTTTCAAGCCTTTTAAACTGTGTGATCTTGGGCACATTGGTGTTCTACTCTCTCTAAGAGGGAGTCGGGCCTCTGAACTTTTTGCTCACAAGTAGACTGACTTTCCTGCCTTGCTGAGTGCTTCTAAAGTATTGTGTTGTGTGCTTTTCTAATTTCTGCCTTTTCCCTGCCTTTTTTGATAACTTATTGGAGTGCAATCTTTAGTTAAGCGCTCACCTCTGTCTGAAAATAAGTGGTGTTAACTAAGACTTGTCTTATAAGGAATAAGGGATGTATATATATTATTAGTGACTCTGTTTTTGAACTTGCTTACAATAATATTGCTGGAGTGTTTCTAAGTGTGTCTTTAAATAAATAATTCTATACTTTGATACCAAAGCTCTGGTCAGTGTTTGCTTGTGCTAATGTATTTTGGTACCTACCTTGTATACTCTATATACTGTCTAACTCTTCTTGAGAGAAGTCTGGCTGCTCAGCCACAGCTACCAGGTAAATCTGGGTGTTACAGACTGCTACCAATTGGGTTTACTGCCAACACCTGTAGTCTTAAGCCTTTTGCAGTGGTCCCTAAGGGAACTGCACAGGTTTCTGCCTAACATCCTGTGAGGCTAAAAAGCTTGGGGGTCATCTTCAACTGCACTCTCTCCTTCGCTCCTCACATCACAGACATTGCCAAGAAGGCCCACTACCAGCTGCACCAGAGCCCTCGTTCTTTCTAGGCTGGACTACTCAGACCCTCCAGTTTATTGCGATTTTGCGATCCTGCAAAATGCTGCGAAAACGGCCATTTTGCACGAAATGCCGCAAAAATTGGGATTTTGTGCAAAAACAGCATCTTTAAAAAAAAAAAATTGTAACTTTTTTTTAAAAGTTATCTGCAAAAATTACTGTTTTGAAAAAAAGAATCCTCAGGGTGCCAGGTTCTCAACTTTTTTTTTTTATTTACACAAGAAATGAAATCACTTGCACCCCAAAAAGTGCAGCCCAATCCACAAGGGACACATGAATGGGCACATTTTATATGCGCGCCCATTCAGATGGCCTTTTTCACCTCCTTGATCAAATAAAGTGGCGTTTCTGTCAATTTAAAAGCACATCCCTCATTTCCAAGCAAGATGCACTTTTAAATGTGCAGAAATTGTAGGCAACCCTATGCGCACGGGATGTGGGGCTGCCACTGCATGACAGGGTCTTTCCTGACCCTGTCATGCATTTCTTTTAAGGTATGAACCGCTGCTGAGTCGCTTGCATTTCTGTTCCTCAAACAGGATAAAAATGCATTTTTTGGGTCGCATTTTACAGCGGCAGGCACCTAGAGTGCCTGTCCCTGTGAAAGGCGCTGGGAGCTTGCAGAACACTGTCGGGAGAGCGATTCTATTCAAAGTACTGCCCATTTTGATGACAAAAATCTATCGAATGTTACAATTTGACCAATTTCGTCCAGTACTATTCGATCGATTTTTATAAATACTGAACATGTGTTGCGGGGGTGTCACCCGCTCCCCATGCTCAGTATTTTTGGTCTAGGGTGGTTGCAGAAGTGTTTTCCACTTTTTCCTCAAAGTTGGAGGCGGGGACAGAAAAAAAGAAAATAACGAAAAAGGGACCCTGCGGAATCGGATCCGACCTGCGTTAGAGGGACGGATCTGGCACCGCAGGGTTGCAGGGGAAGCGGCAGCGACCAAGCAGATAAGTAGAAGGAAGGGGGTCGGGTGGTGGTGAAAGGTACATTTTGGGTTGTTTGGCTGAAGTGAAAATCAATTCGCAGAAAAATTGACTACGGTCAATTCCGCCGCAAATAATTACACTTTGGTCAAACAACCCAGAACACCATTCAAGGCAGCTGCCAGCGCACAATTTGCGCTACACCTCAAGCCTGTGGAAATGTGCCGGTCACCTTTGAGAATAAGGTGACCTGCTCATTTCCAAAAATGGGTTGTCTAAAAATAGCAAATCCTCCGTTAAAATGCCCCATCATTTGAGGAACTGGGTCAAAAGCTACATTTAAAAAAAAATGGTTACACTATTATGGGTGAGATTTATGGGTGAGATGTGAAGTGATGGGCAAGAAAGCAGAGGTAGAGCAGTGGGTCAGAGGAGGAAGTGCTGCACAAGAGAGCAGAGGAAGCAGTGATGCGGTGGGCCAGAAATCTGAGAGCGAGTGGAGGAACAGGAAGTAGAGGTAGCATGTGGTCAGTGAGCCAGAAAGCAGAGAGGAAGCGGTTGGCCAGAAAGAGGCAGTGAGCTGCAGATTGGGAAAAAGGATGAGGGAAGAATGTGATAGAATGGGAGAAAAGATGCAAGATGCAGAAGCAGCACAAAAGAATGAAGGACTATATATTGAGGGAGGAATTGTAGAGTGTAAGGTGTGAGTTGGGAGTATGATTTGGAGTGTGGCAGGGGCTGGGCAGTGCAAATTGTGACTTGACAGTGTGACATAGCACGTGAGTATTTGTATGACAGAGCGAGAGGTTAAGGAATGTAAGTTGTGATGGAGAGTTGGTGAGATGTGTGTTGGTGAGAGAGGTGTGTGGGTGTTTGGGGGATTGGAGAACATAGAAGGGGAATATTTTCAGCATTAAAATTGATAATGATCAATTTAGTTAATACTATTAAATAGGCATGAACATTAAACCAGAAATGTAGCCAAATCAAACACTGTTCTGCCAATCCAGAGACATCTGGGACTCTTCCTATTAAATTAATACAAAATATACATAATAATGATACCCTGGCTCTCTTCTAGCCTTGCACTCTGCCTATTTCCTGCAATGTGGCAATTTTATACCCTCCAGTTAATACAAAATGTCCCGCAAAAATGCCGCAATAAATAAAGGTTTCTGCTGCAAAATTTTCCATTTCATGCCACGAAATCCTGGAAGGTCTGAGTCTACTGCAACAGCTTCTTTCCCAATCTGCCTTCCTCTACTCTCCGCCCTCTGCAACTAATCCGGGACAGGACTGCGAAACTTGTCCTTGGCCTCAAGTCCAAGGGCCGTATTTCTCCAGCCCTGAAATCTCTCCCCTGGCTCCTAGTGGCTGCAAGGATCAAGTTCAAGGCCGTCTGCATCATCCAAAAGGTTTTCTGGGACCGGTGTCCGCACTACATCCAACTCTCTCGTCATAAAAACCTTTGTTCTCAAGGCCTTCGCTTGGCCAACTACACTCTCTCAGGGACAGAAGCTTTGCCAGGCAGAAAGTAAGGGTAGATCTCTCTCTCCTCTGCAGGTGCCTCACTCTGGAATGGCCTCCCTGCCCCTCTGAAACTTGAGCTGGACCACCTGAAGTTCTAGAAGCAGCGCAAGACCTTCCTCTTTGCTTCTGCTTTCTCTCTCTCCCCTGCTGACCAACCTGTATGCTGCACTGACTGCCTGCCTGACTACCCTCAGAGTCTCACAGGTACCAGGCCCCCTTGACCAGTAGCCCCTGCACTGTCTCCAGGCCTACCACACACTTAGGGGCTGTATCTGGAACACTACAGTCCCCTTCCTCCTTGCACTTACCCAGAGCTGCGTTGCCCGGGCTGCACTTACTCAGAGCATTGCTGCCCTGATTGCACTACCCCCTTGACACCCCCTTGACTCCCCCTGGAACTTCACCTCTAACTCCCCCTGCACCTTGCGTCTCACACTTGCACAATCTAAATGACACAAGGCCTATCGAGATCATTTGTTTTGTCCTCCCTCTGTCTTCCTTCCCTTGCCTTGTCCTGCATAGAAACACTTGTTTACAGGCACGTTATAAATTATCTATCATATCATATCATTGTACGCATGAGAAAAAAGGTGCATTGTCACCAGTCCTGGAATTGTATCAGTCTAAAGCTGTATCTGCAGCAGTATATGTCATGTGCCCACTCAAGTGGTGCTTTTGGTCACAGTGGCGGTTGCCCCACAATTGATTGCTCCACCACGTTTCACAAGTACTGGAAGCAGTGCTCTAGCTTTCCCTGATCATGGCCGCCGCTGGGAGATACTAATTCCAGGTACTCCCAGTGGCTGTTGCGTTGCAACCGTTTGGCTTGGTTTCCCCTTTGCGGTCAATATGCTCTTCAGTTTTCCCCTTTCGTTCCATACCGGAACGCTTCCTCTATTATCTTTTGCTTTCCCTTTTGGCTCTCGGCCGTACTTCTTTAGCGGGTCCTCACCCCGCCCTTTCCAGCCTCTCTCTTTCTCCTGGTCTGTGTGTATCTCCTTATCGGGTTATTTTCCTTTCTTTCCTCTTTTCCGCTGGCCTTCTCTGTCCTGCCTCCTCCGCCGGTCTTCCGGTGCCTTACCTTGCCCCTGCTTACTGTTACCTCTGCTCCTCCTTTCCGGCGGCATCTTTGGCTTCTGGTCTTGCTCCCGTTGTTCTTGTTAGGAGTTTTCCATGCACTTCATCACACTTAGCTCCTCCTTACCCTCTAAAGTAATGTTGTGGAATTTGGAGATTACTACCCACCGATGACCATCTCAGTATCGGAACTCAGCTACTCTTCGTCCGCTCCAAGTTAGACCAAGGAGACCTCTTCTTCAATCAGCACTCCATCTGCAGATACAGGTTTTTTTTAGCCTTCAGGTTTCTTCCCCGCTTTTGGCCTTTTTTCACGGGATAGTAGTCCCAGGGGCTGAAGCGTACAGGCGGCCACTGTGGCTTCTACCCGAGGCAGGCACACACCTTGCAAAAAGGAAAAGGATTACCTCTCCCCGAGGCACCTGCTGCAGGACAGCTCAGAGTCCAACACTTCAGGTGAGGGGGGAGCCGGGCGCAGTGGAACAGGTGGAATGGGACAGTATACGGTGCAGAGCTCTAGGGCTGTGAAAATTCGGCAAGCCTGGGTGTAATAGAAAATGCATTTATTTTTAAAGTCAGCGTGCACGTGTTTAAAGAGTTACTGGAAAATGTCCTGGCTTTAAAACGCAGTAGTACAGTTCCTTGGCTGAGGTACATTAAGAGCTGGGCCTTGATTGATCCTGGTAGTGGCCAGCTTGCATTGTCCCGAAGAACTTGGAAGTGATCATGGAAGCCTGTAGAGAGCACTATAGAGAGGCTTTAGTTACAACGTGTGCAGGCCTTTCTAGCAGCCAGCTTTACCTGCAGGTAAAGGGTGTATTTGGTTAAGAGTGTTATTTAGATGTGATTACCCCCTCTCTGGTTCGCTCATTCTTATTTGATGTAAGAGCAGGAACGTCGCGTGTAGCCTCGTTCATGAAAAGATGGAACAAAGCAAATTGCTCAGACACTGTCAGAGCTGTGGAGCACTGAATGAATCTGTCATCAACTTTAAATTGCTATGCTCTAGACATAGTGATATTAGGCAAATGTACTTACTAACAATTTGCAGACAAAAAGGTATCGGGGGCGGGGGGGGGTGTCTGAAGCACTGGAAATTTGTAAAAAATGTGAAGATCTTAGTACTTTA
Source organism: Ambystoma mexicanum (assembly GCF_040938575.1). Classification (NCBI taxonomy): domain Eukaryota; kingdom Metazoa; phylum Chordata; class Amphibia; order Caudata; family Ambystomatidae; genus Ambystoma; species Ambystoma mexicanum. The sequence continues at coordinate 239,834,759 of NC_090936.1, read as the reverse complement.
TTGCCAAATATATCCATAGGGCATGGCTTAGAAGGAAGAATGTGCTGTGTAGTAATGGGGGATTTACATAGTAAGACAAGAGTTTTTTAACTGGTTATTACTATCATGATGTTGATGCATAATGAACGCTTGGGTTCTGTGCTGCTGAAACTACTGTTGGAGTTCATCCATGCATGCCCACAGGGGGAGTTACTGACCAGGTTCATGACCATGACTGCGATATTAGGACCCCCACCCTGATTGTCACCTTGTTAGCCACTATTATGACCACTGCAGCCTCTGATACTCTACTCTTTGGTCACCACCAGCCGGCTCCCACTGAAAATGTTGCATCAAGGGGTGGGTGGGGACTTCAACGTAACACAAGATGGCCACAGTTGACAAACCCTTACAGCCTATCAAGTCCTTTTTGTTCCCAGAGGCCACATACAGGGTCACAACAGGGTCACCGCAGGGTGAAGCAAATTCCCAGAATGAAAATAAGGGAAATGTGCCTGAGTGCAGGCGGCCCAGTTCAAAAGGGGAATCCATTAACATTACGTGGGCCAGCGGAAACTACCAGTTTAATATCAATTCACGAGCATGGGGCCAAGCTCAATTCAAACTAGTTCAACGAGGGGTGCCCTTTGACTAAAGAATACCATTGTAGTACTGTGCTAGCCATAGTTCTGACACTAAAAAACCTTGATGTATCCATGGTTGAAGTGGTAGGCAAAGGAACGAACAAAGGGGGATGCACAATCAAGAGGGAGTAAAAATTGACTGAGACAAATCGGCAGAAGTTGGATTGTCCATGCCTGAAATCTACCCTGCTATCATCAACATCAGTGCTACCCGGGTGGGGAGGGGACCTCCCAAAGAGCCCACAGTAAGAATTAACTCTACAATTGCTCCAGCAGATGACCAGGCTTTGTCCAAAACATTCTCAAACGGTTGTGACCCCGATTGAGAACTTGAATTTTTGCCCGCCCCCCGTACTTACCCAGAACATTGGTTTGAAGAAGGACATAGTATCATGGGTGAACAAAGTAATTGATAAGCCAAGTCTCTTTTGCCCAAACAGCGAAGATTAATTGGCCAATCGCATCCCAGGCCAGAGCGTCAATGTATTTCCATAGGGTACCCAAGCTGTCTCCAAGTTACCATGAACTTAGGGATGCCCTCCTGAATAAAAGTATCCATTGTATTCGGGCAGTGAGGGGTTGCCTGTTTGTAATATGGGTGTAGACGAGCAGGTGGATGCAGTAACCCTAACTCCTGCCCCTCACCGCCGTCATACTGGAACAGCAGGAGAAGGGCACTATATGGAACACCAAGTGTTATGCCTATACCGCATCGAGTGTACGAGAGATGAAATGCAATCAGACAACCGTATCAAATGTATCCTCGCACTGAGGGAGTGGAACCACTGGATATCATGCATTGCTGAGTAAAAACTGACGTGGTCCGAGTGATGTCAAAAAGAAGTTATACGAGGACATTCTGAAACAATATGAAAATACAGAAGAGTAACGATTTAACTGAAGTGATAAGAGAAATGTGTACGAAACAATAAAGTAATCATATATAAAAAGAAGAATGTAGTAACTTGTTGATCAATACGCAGCAACACAAGGTAGATGAGACACATTCTATAGAAGAAAATATAACGTGGCAAGGATGGCCATGATAGGAAAATGGACGCCGGCTCGTGCAAAGATTCAATTCAGCAAACTCAGAAATAAAACAGGGCTGCAGAGGCAGGAGATGCTGGAAAACAGCTTTGTGTGCAAACAAAGAGGAGTCTATGTTGGCCTGGTATTAATGATGCTTTTTCAAGAAATAGCTGCAAAGCACAAAGGGATAAGTCATGGAAGTTAGACATATTTCTCTTACATTAAAGAAGAAGAAAACATTTGCAAGAGCCAAAGTGTTGGGCAATTAACAATGGATAAGGCTCCTACAAGATAGAGTGAGCAAGTCTCTAGAGGCCAAGAGGAGCAATGACGCCCAGCATAATTAAATAAAATAGTAGTAAATAGGAGGTCTAAATTGACAAATCTGCGGTCTCCTCACATGTGATCCAGAATTAAAAAAACAAGGGCTATTCATTAAGCTATGGATGAAGATAGTGATGTGCTTACACTCCCTTGAATGTCCCAGAACAGATAGCAGGCTACAAGGTCAACTACAAACAGTAAACTCTGGCTCATGGCCGGACTGATGAGAGATGATGGACTAATTGGGAAAGTGGGGAGTAATCGGATGCGACTCAAGCACCTGGGTTTCCTTTTGCGTGCTGCTAGCTGAGCCGAAAGTCCAAGGTTGGGTGGGAATGCCAACCAATAAGTGGGTCTATGTTGCATAGACCAATCTGCTGCCATTTAGTCTGCTATAATCAGCATTATACATATTTAGAGTTAGTTTGAGGCATTGCTCAAAGATAAGAGCCAGCCAATGCAGTACTAACCCATATGCATTCTATAAGTCGATGTGTTTCCCTAACCAATCCCTTCTGTCGATAGGTTTTACAGTTTACCAGGTAGGATGTCCTAGATGACGCATATTTGTGTATAAAACCTCTGTGTAATCAGGTTTTTGTGTGTGTGTGCATGCATGCATCAGTCCGATGTCTGCCAGCAGACCCTATTTTATTAAAATGAGAATAAAGCAGTATTTTGCCATATATTTTCTTACTCTGTCCGGTTATTTGGTCTGAGATTTTATTGGTAATCCCATCTAGCACAAGAGACGCTTCAGGAACAAATCACAAGCTGCATCAGGATTAGCCAACAGGGGGAAATGCCCTCGACTCCCACAAAAATCGATCTTAGGGACCCCTGCACGGCTGAGCGCATACTGAAGGAGGTGTTATTCCTTGCTAAGCAGTAGAATAGTGCTCAGTGCCCTACCACCAGAAAATATGTTACAGTTGCCCATGCTCTCGAGATCCAATGCTCTTCCTCTGGGGAGCGGGCCCCGAGGTGTTTTCCTCACACTTAGACCTTTTTTGACAGATGACACATTAACACCATAGTGAGTTTTCCCAGTCCATTGCTGAATGGTCTTTGCCATGCACTTAGTCACCCATGTGACATCACTGGTATCCCGTGACTCTGTGTCCAATTAAATGTAACCTTTAACTGGAACAAAATACTTTTGTTAAACCCAGTTGTGATGTATTGTATTTGCTGTGATATACTTTTATGGCTTTATGCCGAAATTAAGTAATGATGATGATGATTTCCTAGAATAAGCAATTACATTATTTTCTGATAGGAGGTTATCCTTCCAAGATGGACAGTCTGGTACACGCATATTTAACTCTTGAAATAACCCTATGGAAAAAGGGAAGGGGGAAAATAACCTCATTTATGGTTCCTGTCTGCTTTACATAAAATCAAAGTGCATTTTGGGAACATAAGAGTCACCACAGATCTTTATATTTGACACATACATCTGATATAAAAAGGTTGCATGCTAGAGCCACCAAGTACAAAGTGTCCTCATTTAACCTTTCACAAAGCTCACCCTAACATTAAACGGTTCGTAACGATGAACCACATTCCTTAATTCGGACAACCTTAGGAATTGTCGGTGAAGCAACCTTGGGAATATTTGCCACAAATCTGTTACTCGGTTGGGGGACAGAGTACCCAATTATGCTACAATTTAAGAAGCAGAGGGACCAAGAGGGGAAACCAGGCTGTGCCTTGTCCTGTCCCCAATGCACATACATGTACATAGAAAACGTAACATAGAGGCTAGGACAATGTATTCCCGGATTACAGACCTATTTATTGTTTGTTTGCTTCAACTTCTAATATCAACATTCTGAGGGTAGATCGTTCAAACAACAGCACAAGAGTTAACACACGCAAGCTCAGTTACAATCCACAATAGACAGAGGACTATTTCACTTTAAAGTCCTCCTATTTGGGCTCCATGGCGCTCCTGCTACTTTCCAGTGACTAATGGACCAGATTTTGCATCCATATTCCAATTTTTGTGGCATATATCTGGATGATATGGTGATTCATAGTAAATCCTGGAAAGAGCATATGTTTCATCTCTACGAGAACACTAGAGCCTAAAGTTGCGCCGGCCTAACCGCCAACCCCAACAAATGCCACTTAGCCCAATCAGCGGTGGAATACTTGGGATTGTTTGGTTAACGGTGATTTCCCGTCTCGTTTTTCTCTAGGAGGAGATGGGGGAAGCCATCGGAATTAGGGGGAAAGGTATGCACAAATTCCATAGATGCCATCATTTCTCAAGGGGGAGCCCTTTACCATGAGGCCAAGGAGGTGAGGCCACTACCCAATAGTCCCCCTTGGGGTGGTACACAGCAGGAGGATCTCAGGCGGAGGGACTCCCACTCTGGGGACAAGGCCAACATCTAGGCTACAGCCCTGATAAAGTCACAACTTTAAGTTGTTAAGATTTTAGTTTGAAGTGTAAGGGACAGAGATAAGATTTGACACATGACGGTGCACTCTTTAAGTTAGACATTCTGACAGATCCATTAGTATTTTAGTTGAGGCAGGGAAACCCCACTTAGAGTTAGGGAGGGTTAGGATTTATCTTGCTTTTCATGTGGCTAATAAAAATCTATAGCCCTAAATAGGCCACCTATGTGTCAGTCCCCTCCTTCTGCACCCTTAAAATACCCTATTTCCCTTGGTTTATCCCCTAATGTCCTCATTCCTTTTAATTCCCTTTAATAACACCCTTCCCCTTTCTTAATATGTTCCTTTATTTCTGTATTCAGGATGTGTGGACTTTTTTCAGTAGTTGATTGGCTCCTGGTCATCCTTATAGTCATTTGAGGAGGAGACTGATGTGTGGGGGCATTGCTGATGAAGCGGTGATGCTCATTGACATTGCGCATGGAAGCAGACTGTCGTAAGGGCAATACAAAGATGGGCAGATAAAGAATAATTATGCAATGAAGGTTCAAGTGGAACAGGGGAGCATGATGCTTCTGGTGTGGGAAAAGTAGAGGTTTTAGTTGGACTGAAAAAGGTGGGGCTGCCAAAGAGTTGTTGGAGGAGGTTGCAACTCCTGGGGGAGAATCATTTGCTGATTAACATGGTCAATACATTTATAAGAATGTGGGAGGAGGAGTAGGTGGATGCAGTAGGACATTGCAGGGTAAAGGAGAAGGAGATTATGGAAACATTGAAGCAAGAGTCAGCCATGGGATGGATTCAAAAGAGGAAGAGCTGTTGCTAAGAAAAAGGATGAGATGATAGTTGCTTGATTGAATAGGATGTGTAGGATTGATTGATTGATTTATTTATTTATAAAGCGCTGAGGAGGAGGTTGCAGTTGCGAGGAATAAGCACATTCTTATTCTCAATCTGAGAGGTCCACCTGTGTTTATCACCCTTGTGGTAGCAACTGAGATTTCCTCCTTCTTTCCAAAATGTCTGTGGTGTGTAACGCGCGTATTCTGGCCTTGATGATTTTCTCTTCTCATAAAAAGTCACAAATATATGACACATTAAAATTAGTCACTGTGATTTCTCTTCTTTCACATATAGTCTTCTGTGTGTATCACACTCAAGGTTGTCACTGGGTTTCATCTTCCTTCCATAGAAAAAAGTTACACTTGTCCAAGTATCACATTCAAGCTCTTTGCTGCGATTGTTCTCTTCTTTCAGAAAATGTCATGTGTTTGTATGAAACTAAAGCTAGTGTTTGGAATGTTTGTATACCTCGTAAAAAGTAATGTATGCATCATAAAACTATTTGCATCCTCCTGCACCCCATTTAAAATGTTTGCTCCATAAGGAGGCCATTAGAGGCAGGCGTGTGTGTGTGTGTGTGTGTATGTGTGTGTGTGTAACTAGTGCCTAGCAACTATCTGCATTCTCCCGCACCCTATTTAAGAATGTTTCTCCCAAGCAGTTCTGGCTGGACTGCCCCTTTCTGGGAAGGACCAAGCCTGATTTTCATATGGTTGTTCCCCTTTTGTAATGGTGTGGCAGGCTGAAGAACAATGGTCTGGAGGGTTGTCCAGAGAAATGCTAGGGTTAAGATTAGTTCTAAACCTTCCAGCCATCACCTCTTTTGTTTTGCTATGGCTCCCAAGGTGGCCATTAGAGGCACACAGGACTTTAGAATTCACCAATGACTACATATATTGAATTAATAAAAAAAAAGAATGGAACCATACTTTGCTGTTGCTCCTAAGCATAATGTAATCAGGACACATGATGCTAACTGGGCATAACGAAGTAGGTTTGTGTATGTGCGCACATGTGTGTGTTTGTGTACCCCCTGCCCTCTCCAATGGGAGAAAATGAAGCTCCTTTTAAGCAGACCCAGGGATCTTGTAAACACTTAGTATCAGCCCTAGGCAGTTTCATTTATGTAACATTTGTTCTGACACAGTTCCATTCCACTGGCAGTGTCATGAAAGTCATGGAAAATGGCTGAAAATTTGCTTGGCGACCTCTGGTGACTCATTGCGGAAACAATGTTGCTGGTTTGCAGTTCTGAGGAACGCAAACCTTGTACAATGTTACTAGTTGGTGGTTACCAGACCTTGGAGTTAACCATGGATGATAGCAAAGGCTTAAACCCAGAGTGGTGAGGCTATATGCTCCCAGCAGCAGCACCCAATCCCAAATGTGCCCCAATTTCAAAACAGAAGTGCATGCACTCAAAAGATACCCTCCTAAGCACTATGAAACCCACAGACCCTGTCAGCCAATGCTGGTTGAAAAGGGTGTAGAGGAGGAGGTACCTGTATTTTCCCTAGTCCCTGCACCCTTGCCACCATCATATTGGGATGACGGACGAAGAGCCATGATGGGAAACCCATGCCTGAATCCTTGTGATGATTCTACACCTCGTTGAGTATATGAGAGATGATATGCACTCAGACAACCCTTCAGAGTGTACCCACAAGATGACATAGTGGAGGAAATTTATCAAGAAGGATGCACTTTGCAGAGCTGTCGAAATGCAGCCATGAACAGAATGGATGTGCGTTAAAATAAAGTCTGATGACAGCAAAAGAATGTCATAAAGAAGACATAAGAACCTATGTTAAAACAATATGAATATACTTAAATATGATGATGTAAAATACTTAAAAATGACGATGTAACTGAAGCACTAGAGAAACATTTACTCCATGATGCAGTACTACGAACACAAAGAAGAATTAAGTGTCTCACTGGTCAATAACTGTAAATACGCTGAAACGCAAGGTAGAAAGAATACAAAGAAGCTTGCTTATGAGTGGTATATATTCAACGTTTAGGATGACCATTAGAAGAAGATGGACGACTGCTTATGTAAATTTACCCAGCTACCCCAAAATACAAGCCTAGGATCTTAACATGGAAAGAATATGAAGAAGTTGTTTTCCCTTGCAAAATAGAGGAGTACATTGGCTTGGAACCGAGGATGCTATTTCGAGAGATGAAGGAGAAGCACAAAGGGAGTCTAAGGAGCAGACCATGTGCAAGGACATATTTCCCAAAGACTAGAAGGAACAAGAACATTTACCAATGCCAAATATTGGACAATTAAAAGGGCATGAAGTTAATATGGGATAGAGTGAGCAAGTCTTTAAAGGCCAGATGGAGCCACTGCACCCAGCATAATTGAATCACATGGTGTGAAATGTACCATCGACATGGACAATTTCATGGTCTCGCAACACGTGACAAAGAGCTTGCAAAACAAGAGATAGTCATTAACTCTAAAGCTAAGATAATAAGATCTCTTAAATCTCAGGCAGACTGGAGGCTGCTCGCCATGTATAGATTAATAATGGATCCCCAAGTTAATACTCTATATGAAGATCTACTGATGCATCTCAAACTGGACCGGTCATCAGTTTTGAGGAACTTAGAGAAAAGTTCTTGCTAAGTGTGACAGTGATTTCGACACCCGAATTTCCAACCCCATGAAGACAAAGAAGGCTCTGATAACCATGGACTGGATTAATACAATATATCAAATGCGGGGGTCGAGTGTAGCAGCTTCATTCTCTCCTTGTGACAAGAAGCTGGGTTCTCTTCCGAAATATATATTAAAGTTTCCAGGTGACATGGTGAGGAGTAATTTCTTGAGAGTTCGACTTAATATAGTACAGATTGGAGTAGTTCTTGGATGATGGGGCCTAAAAGAGAAAGCAAAACCCCTGTGTTTTGAAACTGAGGACCCCTAAAAAACAGACTATCCAACACCTACTGAGAGCTTGCCAAGGAACGTGGGAGGCCAGAGAGAAACATCTTGGTAGATTTGTTGACTCTGTCGACCGGCTTCCGCCAAAAATATTTTGGTAAAGACTGATAGACACAAGACAGCTCTGACAATAAACGTGGTCCATGTTCTGCAGCAGATGGGGATAATCCTTAAAGATTACTGCTAAGGAATTCAAGTAAATTTAAGGAGGAGTGATTTATTTAGAGATGTTTGTATTTTAAATCTGATTTTTTTCTGTTTTATTGCTCCTCTTGTTTTCTTTTTAGGAAATATTAAGGGAAATGTGTTTTTATGTTTCAGAAAAATAATGAAATGTTTATGTAATTCTTTTAATGTTTTTTTGTATTTGTGAAAAACCAAAATGTGGTTGTATCACAATATAAAAAAAAATAAGAAAAAGAAAGCTAAGATAATAATGTGCCTACACTCCCACAAATGTCCCGAGACAGTACAGACTTTGAACAGAAGACACTGGCATGAGGCCTACCCATGAGAGAGGGTGGACTAATTGGGAAAACAATATCTCCAAGCACCTGGGTTTCGATTCCATGTATGTGCTGCTAGCAAGTCGAAAGTCCAAGGTTGGATTTGGGTTGCTGACCAATTAGAACAGCCTGCCATGCACTTTTACATACACTGTTGCAAGGTATTATTTTGCTGTCATATTTTCTGCTATGATGAGTATCTTGACCAGGTTTATAGAGGTAGCTCAGGGTGTGTCTCACAGACAAGAGACTGCCAATGAGGGACTCACACACATTTTCTATACTTAGACATGTTCTCCTAATCGAATCCCACCCCTCAATAGGTTTTGCGGTGTGCCACGTGGGATGATGTCATAGAGGACGCATCTAGCGTTATATAAACTGAGTATAATCGAAAAGACATTGTGATTGTGCATGAATCGATTTGATGAGTGTTTATTCACCCTGCTTTACTTCTTTGAGATTAAAGCAGTATTTTACCACCTCCTTTGAGTCTGTCTGTTTATTTGGTCTGAGATATCTTATTGGTAATTCCATCTAGCACACAGATGCTCCAAGGTGCTAGAGCACAAGGGTAGCACAGAAGAGAGGCCGAAATGAGACAGAGGAGATTGGAGAACTGGCAACAGTGGAGAGCAGGAGGATATAGAAAAAAGATAATAGATTGGAGGAGGGAAGTGGTAAGATGAAAGGTGAAGGAGGTGGTTGTAAAAAGAAAGGCAAAGGAGGAGCTGATAACTTGATGAGAGGGTAACTGTGAGTGGGTGGTGGCAAGATCAAGGGGGCAGGAGGAGGTGACGGACAACTGGAAAAGGAAGAGGGAATAATATCACATACAAGAAGTGACACATAGTAGGTTGTAACGTCAGGTAGCAAAAGTTTTACAGGGTAGGTGCTAGTGGAAACACTAATGGGCAAAGGTGACTGCTTACTGCAATTCTTTACTGACAAGAGAAAAGAGCCGAGACACACACTGTAATCAATAAACACTATTTAGAACAACGGGCTAGTTGTGCCGCATGGATCTCCATGCCAACCGGAGAGACAGAATTATGTCCTGACTGATGGGAGGTGTGATGACAGTGTGACAAGTGAAAGAGTCTAGGCTTCAGTGTAGAGTGACTGTAAATGATTCACATTGCCTTCTCTATTTTAAGAACCCACTTTTCCAGGAGCTCTCGCTCTTTTTTTCCTTCTTCCAAATATTGACGATTATCCTGAAATGTCTCATAGGATTTGCCTGATGAGTGCTGACTATTAGGAACACCCTAACACACCCTAGAGGAGATGCCTGTAAACTCTAAACTATCCAATCAGAGGCCGTCCTGGGATTTTCCCACTCTGAGTGTTGTAGGCATGGAGCCATAAAATAACTTTATAATCTGGGACCTTGACTTCCAAAAAAAGAAGTGGCAAAAGTGTGACTCATTATGAAAGGGTAAAGCAGAGATACAAAGAAAGATTAAGGAGACCAGGACATTCTCATTTCTTTTAAATTATTTGGTTTTCTCACAAGGGGCACTGTTACAGAAGCTTTGGTCTTTGGACCTGCACCATCACAAAATAATCCTTTGCAACCATGTGCATGCACCAAACAACGTCTTGGTTCAAAGACTTCATGCCACGTGCCTTTATTGGTGAGTACATGCATTTCATAGTTTTAATTGTAGACTCTATAAGAGGGTGATGCTTTTTTAGATTGACTGAACCATATTATCTGATGCTGGTTATGATCAGAGCAGTGCTCTAGAAATGTCCTCCTCAGATACCGTTTCATTTACAAACATATTCCATGTGCATAAAAGTGCAACTTGCAATGAAAGAAAGATGCAGGTGAGGCTAGACAAGCATTCAGGACATTGTGGCCCCACACATATACCTTTGAGACATCCTACGGAATCTAAATGGCAGAACACGGTTGCACTTTCCTTCAAGCTCATACAAAGTATTTTAAACTCTATTATTGATATTTGTTATCATGAGTTTAGAGTTAGTCCTATGCCGCATCTCTGCAGAGCCATGATCCAACCATATCTTCTTCATAATCTTCACAAAGACCTTAACCAACCTGATAAGTATCGGAATGCAGCTGGTTGCTTAACAAATGAAAACAAACTAACATGCACAATTTATTACATCTGGAAATCACATCCGTGGGGCCGACCTATGAGGACTCTATGACAATGAGGCAGCTACAATCCATAAGCAGTGTAAGAGTAACACAGGCAGCAGTTCACTATTTAGAGGATTTTCACAAAGAGAATTTTCCCGATATTGAGTTGGCTCGAATTCCACATTAACATTGTTGGAATGATGGAATCCAATGAAATAATCACATATTTACACAGCACCTAAACCATATTCACATTTTGTTGCTAAGCTAGTTGAGCTGTGTGAAAAAACAGGTCTACATTTTTCTTATCGTCTACATATCATCTCCCATCTCATCCCATACCTATTTGCCTAGAATTGCCATGCAGGACTAATGCAAGGATTTTAGCTGCCTGGTGTAAAGTGCATTTTGGTGCATGCATGGTAATTGGGGTAACTGCCCATCTATCCTTCTCGGGGCCACCATGCTGGCGGCACCCTGGATGATCAGCCTTTCTTGCCTCATTGTATTACCGTTCCTGCTTTCCATGTTTACAAACACATCTGTAGGTTGTAAAATAGGAGCGTTCAATAAAAAATGCTAACTTCCTTACAAATAATGTATTGCATTGTGTTATTCTATTGGTGCAGAGAGACACCAAAAGTGCCTGAATATGGTCTGCACACTTCCTATAAAGTAAAGCAGAAGCATGGATCATCCTTCTGCAGTTTGCCAACAAATCCTCACCAACCCAATTGAATTTAAGCATGGACTGATCAATTGAGTGCATCAAAAGGTTGTTTTTGGACTCATAGTAGGACGAGTTATGGGAAGAGGTGCCCAGTAAAAGAAGTGGAACTATGTGGGGGGGAGGGGTGACATGTAAAAGTAAGGCTGCACAACAGATATCTCTTAGGCGGCTGATAGGCCCCACATTGGAGGGAAGAGGTCCTCTCGCTCAGACCCTCCTCACCAGATATCTGAGAGGAGTTGGAGGCAGAAACCCTCAGCTAAATGGATGGCTGAGGATTTGGGCTAAGCAGACTGCCTGTTGTAAAAGAGGACTCCGGGAGTCAGCACCAAGTATCTCCCTATTTGGACAGTGAATATATTGTGACTCCCTGCTGTGGCGTAAAAGGTCTGTTGGGAGGCAGATGAATATGTCATCCATAGCTTCTGCCAATACTGCAAGGGTAAGAGCTGTTACTCACTGACACAACTGTTCCACCCTTATCCCCTGCAGGGACAGTAGGACTTGGGGACAATGTGAGCTGGAGATAGCAAAAACATTCAAACTAACATTGTAGCAGTAACAGCACATGTATTAGACACAAAGTAAACATGTACTCCAACCGAACAAAACCTACAATGGGTAATACATGCATTTAGACATCAAGAACACTAACATGACCAATGCATAAGGTGAATGAAACATGAACAAAAGGCGAATATAGCTTGCTAACACAAAAACAAGAGGGTAATTGGGTAGCCATCTTAAAAATGGAAGCCACAGCATGTGTTTGAATGAGCAATGGCCTCATGACCACGAGAAAACAACTGAATCCACAGAAATACATATCCATACAGAGCTCAAATAGGAGCTGGCAACTAGTGCCAAGTTTAAAGTGAAATAAGGGAAGATTGGAATGGCAGAGAGAAGGCACGAGATAGCAATTCCCAAGACGCAAGTACTACACTCCAGGATTAATTAAAGTTTTAGGAGTACAACCAGTCTTCGTTAGCCAGGTGCAGTAAAACAGTAAGCCAAAAGACTTCTGGTGGCAACAGAAAACAATGACACACACTAATATTAGCTAAAACATCAATAAATAGGAGGTAATTAAATTTCATACACAGTCTTTTACTATGTCACCCATAATTGGAGAACACTGACTATTCATTAGAAGCAAACATAGATAAGCCAACTGCAGTACTCTCTAAAACGCACACATAGACAAGAGGTCAAACACAATGCCAAGTACAAAGGGATTGCTCGGTCTCATGTCCTTGGAATGACGGATGGTAACTTTTTTAATTGAAGAAAGAACAGTGCATGGGCCTCTCTGCCCCTACACTACGTCTGGCTCATAGCTTGATGACCTGTCAAGTGTCCAAGGTTCGTTAGCGGAGAGTCATCCTATCAAAATCCCTAGTGTCATGCTGCCCATTAAGTAGTATACCAACCAAGCACTTGTCATAGCGATGATGTATTTTTTACCTTTATCAATATAGTGGTGGTTCCAGGTGGAGCCATTAGATACTTGTAACCCAATACAATATTTAACCCCTATGAAATCTATATGTAGCCAACCCCACTAATCTATCCCCACTGCCCAGAGGTTTTGTAAACTGAGATTATGTTATGAGGTCATTGATGACACGTTTGTAGTATTTAAGCAATTGTTTTTTATTAACACGTGGAGAGTCACAAGATTTGAATGCTTGTATGCTGTACCGGCTTTGTTTTGATAATAAAGCTGGATTTATATGTGCACTTTATCTACGCCGTCATTGAGTTTGGCTTAGACTGACTCCAATTCCTCTGTGTCTATTTGGGATTTTGAGTACACCTTAACAGGTCTAATTTATCTACTCTGGAGAAGTTAAAAATTGGATATTTACACTTCTAAAGACAATAATTACATGCATTATTCATATAATATGTGGATTCCATGACGCATATATTGTCAGATGTAGAGTGGCTGGTGTAGGACTTCCTCTGCAATTCGATCCAATGCTTGCAGCCATACACCTCTGCACCTACTGTTACAATAGTGTGCATTGATTGCAGAACTACTGCATATTGTCTCTGATTAACCAGAACCAGGTAGATTAACAATCATATAGGTGTGATACCAAGCTCTTTGTCTATGTTACGGGGGCATCTAACCACTCATAAAATGTAGATCAGGATTGCCATCGAGAAAGTATCCGCTGTCCTCACCTCGTCAACATCTGGTCCAGACTCATCTTTCAATCAATTGATATGCTTGTGACACAAAATAATACCATTTTACCTTTAAAAGACATTTCACTTGTAACATAGCATATGGAACAGTGAACAGTTCATTACCACGTATTGGCTCAAAGTGAAACGGTCAAGATTGATGGATTCAGTGAGGGTGCAAAAGTAGGAGACTGACCCACAGGTGGCATATTTTTAGCTATAGACCTATTATGTAAACTAAAAGAGAAAACCCTATCTGATCCTATTGCTAGGAGTGGTTTCCCTGCATCAAACTAATACTAAGGACTCTGTCAGGATGTCCGCCAAAACAAGTAGTCCACCATTGTGCATCAAAAACCTATTTCCTTCCCTTATTTTCTAAATCAAATTAAGTAAAGGGGTGATCTTTTTGTTGGTGAAGAATGGCTCCCTCCTAATGGATGATAAACCAAAGTTCACTTTTAGGTGATGAAAAAGGAAAAGCTCTTCAAATAGCTCAAAACCAAACTTCTCAAAAGCTATCTTGGCATGGCACTCCACCACCGCACATGGAAAAAGAAAGTCTCATATCTTCACAGCGCTAGGGGGAGATGGCACATGCTCCTCCTTAACTTTTTCAGGTTTGGCAATACTTTTCCCAATGCCAGGATGAACAACGTCCTTCTCCTGGTCTTTACTGTGCAATTCATAATGTCGGGGGGCTGGGGGAATGACTCCCTTTCCCTGCTCTTTCTTGGGCATCTCACAATGCCAAAGAAATGACTCCCTTCCCTTGTCTTTTCACGCAATGATCACATAGGATGTAGGCGATTTGACAGAATTCATTTTTTTCAAAAGAGTGAACTGACCAAATTTGTTTTTATTGTGAGGGGAGACCCCCACAGACCCCCTCTTCCCCTACCTTTATTAATATCCCTTACCGCATCCCCACATATATTTTTATTCAAAAAAACAATTTGGTCACTTCTATGGTATCACAATGTACATCACACACCAGGGGGTATGGCTCCCTTCCCTTGGTCTTTCTTAGGCTCTGCCAATGCCAAGAGAATGACTCCATTCTCTTGGCTTCTTTCACAGTGTCCATCAAACCCCAGTGTGTATGGCTCCCTACCCCTGGCTTTTCTCAGGCTTTGTTTGTATGTTAAGCCTGACCTACCGACTTGTGTTCGGCAGACCTGGTATACTCCCCTGCCAGTTACTTCCTCGAGAAGATGCACCTTGGAGGAAGTCTCTTTCCCTTTTCCTATACCTGGTCCACCATCCTGCCAGGTATAGGCTTTTCCCCCACATCTTCCTCTTTCCTCTATTTGGGTCCCAGACCCTCTCAGTAGCTTCTTGATTTTCACTATTCTTATTCAGGTCTCAGGCCCTGGGTTCTCTTCTGCAGAGACTTGGTTCACTCTTCTGCCAAGTATTGTATTTAGCTTCTCGATTTGTACTATTTCTGTTTGGGTCCCAGACCCTAGTTTCTCTTCTCAATGGAGTTGGGATGTTCTTCTGCCAAGTACTGTGATGAAGGAGAGGTATTTTGGACTCCTTTCACCCATACTACATCGTTGCCTCCCAGGTTAGCTTACCTCTACCGGCAGGGATCAAGTCCTAAACATTAAAGTGGGGGGACTCATCAACAAATGCAATGGGACACGATGACAGGACAAATGGTATTTGCCTTTCATAAAATCAACACACACACAAAACCAAGAGAGGATATTTTCTTCTAATAGTGTTTTTGAAAACGTTAAACAGTGTGATTGTTTTAAATTCAAAGAACCAATACAAATGTTTTCCATGGAACTTGCAGTACCAAAATGAGACTTTTTACCTTTAGTTTTTTATTTTTCATTGGGTTATATAGTGCAGTGGTGAAGTGTCCGGCCTGCAAACCTGACGACTGTAGTTCGATCCCTGAGGTCGACTTCAGTTCATAAACTCAAGGGGGACATTCTATGGTTTTCATTTTGGCTGGGGGGACTGAGTCCACCCTCTGAAATAAGTGGATGGAGTACGTCCACCCACATGTACCCTAGACTTGAGCCCTGCCTACTGGCCCTTGAGCATTCCTCGTTACCTTTAGTATATGTCGGGGGCTCGACCGGTTGTTGCTGGGTCCTCTTCTGCTCTTACTTCGTCACACAGCTTCTCTGTCTCATGTTGCCTGTTGTTGCCGGTTCTCAGGCTCTGTTTCCTTCTGAATGGTGTCAGCATTACTCTCACTCGACAGACCGTTGTCCCACAGCTTCCTTTTCTCTGCCGGCCTGTGGCAGTGCCCTTGGGCAAAGGAGTCCTGATATTCCTGTAATACCAGGAGCGGACTGCTCTAAGCTTGGCTTAGTCAGCTTCTTCTTTGCACTTCCTGGGTTTTCAGCATCGGCACCGATTGGCTGCTGCTTCTTCCCTCTCTCTCTCCTTCTGTTGTCCTTTCATTAGATTATAATGGGCATATAGACTGGGATGCTCCTATTGGTTCTCCAGAGCGCTCTTCATAACTCTGCACTAGTGTAGTGTGTCCAGGGAATGAGGGTGAGGGAGGTTCAGCTGTATTATGAATATACCAAGACACACTTCCATTAAATCTTCCACTGCAGCCTTGCCTAAATCTTTCAATAAGGGCTGCATCAAAAATTGCTGATGGTATACCCAGCAGATAGGACCCTGCTTGTTCTGAGCCCCACCGATCAAATCAGGCGATGCTCCTGATCATCCAGGTGCCTGCTTCATCAAAAGCACCTTCTGCAAATAGGGACCAAATCACCTTCATTCAAAATTAACATGACCTTTAATTGCTCCCTGCACTCTAGCAGTAATCTAATCTGGGCACTCCCCAAAAGTAAGCATGTGTGAACCCCCTGGAAAGTGACCTGCAAACTTCCGCGATGCCATGATGCAAAGTTCAATTTCCGTCAAATTTATGTGCGACACATTTGGGGTTGCAAATCAGTGAACTGAACCTCCTAAAACCATCCCCACATCACCCTAAGAATAATTTGATTCTTTTTCCAGAGCAAGAGCGCTGGAAATAGAAAAAAAGGTTTAACATGTCCAAATGCCATGTGGCAACCAGCCAGTGTCAGGTGGGAAAGTAATGCACATTTTTTGGCGCAGTGGGAGATGGTGGAAATCTGTCCTTCATTGCATTTTCCATCCCTGGCTGACCTCAAACTTTTTTGAGATGAGTCTAACTTCAAAAGGTTCATAGCACTAAAATCACCTGAATTACTGGTGATTCTGGTTTTGCCAGATCTCATTGGCCATCCCTTGCCTATAATTACCTGTGACGATAAATCTTTTGCTATCCAAGATTCTGCAAAGGTGTCAAAACATAACCTTTTACACATGCTTTCGAGTTCCTGTAATTCCTCCCCTGATTATTTTTTTGGTGCACACATCAATCCTGAAAAAAGCGGATGTCACTTGTTACTGTTGCAAACCTTGGTCCACACATCTTGATCACGTAGAAAGCCTATATTTTTCTCTGTCCATCATGGCACCCTGTTTACGACTTGGGACCTTGCATACTCCCTCTCTGCAGTTTAACGTCTTATGTTGTCACTTGTTTATGATAACCACCATCGCCTTGTTTGGTGAAATAGTCGATCTTTCACCTCAGGTGGAGTTGCTGGCTGTCCCAATGCCATCATCCTAACCCTTACACAGTCCTGACTGACTTTTAGCAGGCATGCAAAGTCCTGGCATACAAAAGACGGTTGGCTTAAATGCCTGTATTGGTTGAAGGTGATCCTGAAGACAAATTGCCAGTGGCCAACTTTCCTGAGGTAGACATGCAGCTTATGATGTTTGGCTCTAAAACTATTTTTTTTCTGCTCTTAAAATCAATACATCCTTCCAATTTCAGGAGTTCCCTGTAGGCACAGCCGTTAACATAATGTTCGGCAATCGCTCTAATCATGGCCTACTGGGAGCTAGAAGTGATTACAATTTAAATGCTATAATTAAGCCTTATACGTCGAGGGAGGGGTCATTATCGCAGGATAATGATCACCCCCAAGTTGAGGGAAGGATCATTATCCGAAGCGAGGCATGCTATTAGCACATGGAGCTGTGTCACTAAAAAGAAAATAGCTTTTATTGTAAGTAAACGTTTCTGCACGCATGCAACTTGTCATGTTAATTTAACGAAAATGAAGGCAGCAACAATGAACTTTACAGATTTTGTGTTTCATTGCGGTTTAAGTTGGGGTATTGCACTGCATATGCTCCACTCTACCTTTACACACCTGAAGCCAATTGTTTCTGTGCTACTTGCCAGGCTGCTGCTGAAGTCAGACTGTTTGGAATGAGGTGTATACCAGAGTTGATAGAATACATATTGAGTATTCTGCTTGGCTGAATAGAGGTGTGTAATGAAATCCATGTGTGGATGATGAACAAATGATGTGCTGGCTGCTATGAATGGAGTTGGCTAAAGTAATAGGTGCTGTTATAAAACAACTCAATGTTACTCATTTAATCGACCTCTGAAGGGTGGCAGTCAGTCCTGCTGGGATTTAAACTGATGTGCAGGGCTTTTGGCGGGGCACCAGATGACTCCTGGCATTTAAAGACTTACGAATACCCTGCCATGCATTTAACCACTAGTGATCTAATACTTATGAAAATGTTCTAATGACATTTTTCCAAATTCTGCCTCTTGTTTTGTGGTTTGGGATTTATAATCGGCATCATGTGTCCTTATCTTAAAAATATCTTTGTACCATCAGAGGTAAAAGCTCATATTTATATATTTTAATTTGTAGACACACTATATAAGTGCTTTTGCTTTTACAGGAAGTGTCCTTCATCTTCACTGGGCCAGCACACACAAGGGCGTCCTTAAACATATCTTTCATTTGAATGGACTATTACAAGAATCTCTTATGGTAAAATGAAGGTAATGGCTGTGTATGGCTAGAAAGTTTACTATGCAATGGCCCGTGTACAAAACTGAGAACAAAATATCAGACAACACCACGACAACATTTTACATACAAATAGCGCTGGAAGCATCCTTTTCCAAATATGTAAATTCAAATCAAAAACGTGTTGGTTTCATTTCAAATCAAATGTAGAACAGCAAAAATATTTATAGGAAACGGAGCAAAGTTGGCAGCTTTGGGAAAGAAAATGTGAGTTGGATTTTCAGAAAGTATAAAACTATGAAGGCAATACATAGAACTGCAAATCCAAGTAGAAAGAAAGTGCTACATTAAAATGAAAAGGTTTTATAATCAGGTTTAGAAAAACAGCAGATATTACAAATTAGATGAAGTGCAACAGATGACCTTGTCACAAGTTACATCAATTTCTCAAGGTGATCTGACATTTTCTGAAATGAAACAACATGCAACTAAATTTGTTGTAACGTGATTGACCTGTAGAGAATTTTTGAAATGTCAAGAGACACATACTTGGTCAGCTTCCTCTTCTTCAAGCCATTTTTATTCCTGAAAGAAAGAAAAAGTATTTACGTTATAAATATCATGTTTTTTTAAAAGGACACCCATGCAAAGGTCAAAGTTTGTGTAGCAGGCCCGCAGGCACATCCAAAGCAGAAGCAAAAAGCAAACCAGTACATTTTGAACATGAACTGTACTTTTACAAACATAGTGCATCACAGAATCGGTATGCCGTGATAATAGCGATATGCAGGGATGAGCCCATAGCCGCCTTTACTGAAGCTTTCAAAGGGCACTAATACTTCGCTAGGAAGTTCCCCAACAGAGGTAAATGTGAGGTTAAAAGATGAGGAAGGAAAATACAATAACACAGGAGTTGTAAAGAAATGCAATTAAAGATTATCAACAGCTATGTTCATATCCTCTCACAACCAAGCCCTGATCACTTGCACCTGTGAGGTCAGGAAGTACACCCTAAAGTCCGGTTCCCCCATTCCCCCGTCTATTTTTAGGCATCCTCATCACCTGTCTGACCAGTCGTGTTTTTTTTTATTCCAGAGAAAGCTCCCAGTATATTTCTGAAGATTTTTTTTTTTAAACATAGGCGGGAACTGAATCGGGAGGGCAGTGAAATAATATAGTAGTTGTGGAGGGGTCACCATTTTTAAAACATTAATTCTACCCATCCATGTGATAGTCAACAGGCCAAATCCACCAGTTTGGACTTTATGCTCTCTAGAAGGGGTGGGTAATTGGTGGCATATAACAAGTCTATTGTTTTTGTGATATATAACTCCAAATATCTGATGGCCCCCTGAACCCATCTATACAGAAGTTCCTCTTTGAGTGCACTTACCGTGGCCATGGGCGTCGTCAGATTTATGAATGTTTTATTTTAAGACCAGCGACTGCACCAAATCTCTGCAATTCCCTTCCCATTGCCTTCATGGATATCTCCGGGGATTGTACTGTTAACAACATATCATCCGCGTCGGCGGCAATCTAATGGCTCCTCCTCCAAACGAGATCTCTTCTATTGTCGTGTTTGCTCTGAAAGCCACCAGTAAAGGCTCCAAATGGATTACATACAACAATGGCAAGAGGGAGCAACCCTGCTTCATGCCCCTCTGAATAATAATAGGCCATTTACTTCATCATTTATTGCTAAGCGTAATAAAGGGGAGTGATAATTAGTTTTCATCTTAGAGATAACATTCTCCCCGAAGCCCATTTTCTGCATGGTGACAAACAAGAAGTCCTATTCCACCCTGTCAAAAGCCTTTTCGGCATCCGGGGCAACAAGGAGGGAGGGAATATTTGTGTATGCACTTTTTCAATAAGATGAGTTATCTTTCTGATATTGCCACCTGTTTGCCTAACTTTGATGAAAACTGACTGGTCTGTGCTCACTAAACGGGGGAGTATCTGATCCAGACGGTTTGCTAACATTTTTGTATAGATCTTAGCATCCACATTAATTAACGCAATTGGTCTGTATGACCTGCAAGCGGAAGGATCCTTACCTTTGCTTCTTCCATAGACGGGGTAATTTTTCCCACTCTCCAAAAGACGTTAAAAAGGGGAGTCAAATATGGTATTAAGGTTTCCCTAAAGGTTCTGTAGAATTCCGAAGTAAACCCATGGGGCCCCTGGGACTTTTTAAGAAGAAGGGAATAGATAGCTTGTTGTATTTCCTCACTAGTTATGTCTTGTTCCAGTACTCCTCTCTCCGCTTCTGAAATACTGGTTAATTTCACACTATCTAAGTACTTCATCTGTTCCTTCTGAACTATAGAAACAAGAGTAAAATCTGCAAAATTCCCGGGAGATGTCCTCCGTTTCCGTATATATGCCCCCCTAGCTATTTTCAAGAGGGTTTTTAGCTTTTTCCTCCTGTCTCAGCATTCTCGCTAATAGCCTGTCAGACTTATTTGACTTAGTATAATACTTATGTTTAAGTATCAGTAGGGAATATTCCACCGCTCTTGCCTGTATCATTTCCAACTGACCCCTTAATGACCTAAATTCTCTTCTAGTTTCCCTACTGAGGCTCAAATTCGAGTCATTACCTGTTTCAACCTCGCCTCAAGATCCTCCTCCACCTTCTGTACTTCCCTTTCCATTTGTACTTTAATGGAAATTATCCTTCCCCTTATAATTGCCTTAAAGGCATCCCACTGTGTCTGTAGTGAGGTGTCTTCTTCCTTATTATCCAGAAAGTAGGTCCCAATCCCTTCCCTATTCTCCTCTCTCAGAGTCTCATCTTTAAACACTCCAGCTGGGTACCTTCATTTACACATTCCCGGGGGACCCACCTTCCTTCTTATCCTCAGCATTATTGGGGAATGGTCCGACAACACCATAGTTCCCAACGTCATATCCATCACCCAGCCCACCAAAACATAGGATGCCCAGACATAGTGTATCCTAGATGAAAAGATGAACGTGGGGGAAAACATGTGCAACCCTCTGTCCCCTTCTCTCACCCTCCATACATCTACTACCCCTAGGCCCTCCAGCTTCCCAACCAGTTCCTTGCAAGACTTTCCCTGTATTCTTAAACTTTTCCCACTTCTGTCCTTTCCTGGCTTCGACACCATGTTAAAGTCGCCTGTAAGTACCACCGGGCACTTTGCGAACCTCTCTAACTTAGACAGTGATCTCTGGAAAAAGTGGTCTTGACCAGTATTAGGCGCATATACCGTAGCTAGTTTGTACCCTTCCCCTCTCTCTATCATTTAAAGCTAAATACCTCCCGGTGGCATCCCCCTCCATCATTTCTACCGTATGATCGGTGTTGTCCCTGAAAGCTACCATTACACTCCCCATTTTTGGTCTTATTGTTGTCTGATATATTTGTCGGAAACCCCACAGTTTTTTTCTGTCTCTATCCCAGAGTTGCACATGAATCTCTTATAGAGTGATTATATCAGGCCCCTCCCTCCGGAGGAATCCCTCCAATTTTTTCCTCTTCAACATGGAATTTAAACCGTTAATATTCATAGAGATAATCACCAACCCTGTAGAATTTCCCTTTGTCATCTAATTGGGTTCTACTCCTGCACCTCTTTCCCTAGTCATATTCAGACTCCTTCCTGCCTCCCCCCTTTGCCCCACCAAATCCCCACTGTCCCCCTCTGTGTCAGGAATGCCCAACCAGCCTCTAGCCCCCCTCATATCGCTCCTTTGAGAATTGAGCATGTTCCCAACCCCAGTGTACGTCAAAGCGGGCATACCCCTACCCATTCCAAGAGTCCCCTCCACCCGTCCCCCGTGGCTTGCAAAATGTTCCCAGATTACACTGTCCCCAGGCTTGATCTTCAGTCAGTCCACCCCTTTTAACCACTGAGTAATTCCCCCCCCGCATCAGTCTCCCAAAAGGATGCTTCCTTTCCTGCGATCGTCACCCTTCAGGACCCTTCAGCTGGGTTTGGTACACCCCCTTTTTTTACCACCTTTTGATCTTTTGATAGACCATTCCCAGCTTCAAGGCCTGGTCTGGGCCCCCTTTGACAGCTTTCCTGTGCCCTGGTCCCCCTCCTCAATACGCAATATTCTTGCTCCTTCACTTGAGCCAATCCTTCCCTGCTTGCCTTGCCACTCAAAGATTACCCCAAACGGAAATGTCCATCTGTATCTTATATCTTATTATCGAAGAACCTTGAGGACTGGGGCCATTTGCCTTCTCTTAATGAGCATAATATTAGTCAAATCCTGAAACAGTGAGATGTCTGCTCCATTATAGATGATTTGAGTTGCTTTCCTCGCCACTAGTAAAATCCGCTGCTTTGTGAAATAGTCATGAACTGCCAGCAGAACATCCCTTGGTCTGGTCCCCGATTCTGTCCTCCGGGGGCCAACCCTGTGCACTCTGTCCAAACAAATGTTTTCTAGGTTTTCTGGATCCAAAAGGTCTGCAAAAATGTTACCAACCACAGCCCTGATATCTTTATGCAGTACTTCCTCAGGCAATGCCTTTATATGAATGTTTGATCTTCTGCACCTATTTTCTAGGTCCTCTGCCTGGATTTCCAAGTTGTGGGGTGCAGTTTCCAGCTGCTCCAGGAGCATTTCCGATTTCCTAGAGTCATATGCTAGGTCTTTGATGGCCCTCTCATTTGAGTTGACCCTCTCCTCCATTTTATTAACATTCCTTTTTATGTCCTGCAAAGCTTCTGCCAAATCCTCCTTCATCTTGTCCATCTGCCGCTGAACTGTATCCGCAATTTTGTCCTCAAAATCATTAAAATATTGTTTCAGAATCGCCGTGGTTAAAATCTGGTCCAGGCCCTCCTGCTGTCGAATGTCTCCCTTCTCAGCTTATCCCGAGCCACCATCTGCAGCTTGAGGTGGAGCCCAGATCCAGACCCCACGTCTTCTGCAGATTGCTGTCCTGAGTTTTCTTGGGACCTTTTGCAGGTGGGATTGAGTCTTTACTCCTCGTTTTGGATTTTGCAAATTTTCTACTGTCCTCTACGACCCACTCCCCCAATGATCAACCTACAATGTGTAGCAATGCCTTGATCCCCAAAGAAGAATTGGCAGCAGTTTTCTCCAATCTCTCTTGAGGACGATTTATTGAGGATCTCTACAGCTTTGCGGGGCAGAAGAGGTATTGAAATGTTGCTAATCATCGTTCTCGTAGTCTCCAAACCCTTCCCTGACTCTCTGTTCAATTTGCGTGACAAGCATTTACTGGGGTCTTAGCGCGAGATTAGTGCTACTTCCCCTAATATCCTGCGCTCATATATGCTTTAAGGTGCAGGGTCTAAATGAGTGTGTATTGCCTTAGGATTCAATGAATAGCCACCAGTTAACTCTGGTGTTTATGAATTATAACATTCTGATATACAGATAAGAGCCTTTGTTCCCGAAGTCCATATGAGGATGCACCGCCTGCTCTCATCTCCTTCACCTCTTGGGTCCCGCTTTTCAAACAATTCCAGGCCAAAGCCCCTCCGTATCCAGTACTCACCGGGTGTGTCCATTCTCTCCTCCCTCCGTCCCCCGACAGGTTGTCAGGCATCCACCACCTCAGCAAACTCCCTTCTCCTCTTACAGCTGAGCAGTCCACCTGCCGGTGGGATCGTCTCTGCGATGCTCCTTTCCCTGCGCTCCACACCGATGGATCAACCTCCTCTCCTCGGTGCAACCTCAGTAAATCTCATGTGCCGGTGGCATCCAGTTCGCTCCGGTGCTTGCCCTTTTATCCACCTACCGATCTCTCTGGGGCGGGACCATCTGGGCGTTGCCGTCCGATTTGAGCAAAAACCGCTTTAATTTCTCTCGCTGTTTGCGATTGGGGGGAGCTGAGTGAACCACCAACTGCACCAGCAGTTCCTCTGCCCGTAGCTTTGCTTGGGGAGGGTGAAACTGCCTTTGAAGATCATTTAATTGGACTCGGGTGTTGGGAGAGCATCGCTCACGGTGCTCTCCTGATGGTGGCCATCTTGGAATCCCTTCATGTCTTTTTAAACAGTGCTCATGGGCCTTCCTCCTTCTGGTTCACGCTTGCCGTCACACTATTTACTTGTGCTTTCTCTTTTGGCTCTTGATTTACGGTGACAGTGGCTCACGCCTGGGTCCCACTCTTCTGGGCGCTGACCCCTCCTTACTTTCCCAATTTTCTCATACACAGTTCAATACTTATGGGATTTGCTTCCCTTGCTTTTCAACAATTTGTAGACCAAAGACTTTCGATCGTACAGGGATTTTGTTTGACCACCTTTTTGACCACTTTCACCTATTTCAGTGGCTCTCTCACGACCTTCTGGTATCTGTAGTTTCACTCACACAGGGATTGACCAGAGTCTCTAGAGTTAGCATCCACGTGGTGCTGGTTCCTCCTGCAGCTGGTCTCCCCTCTTTAACACTTTTTACAATTAATTGAACTTAGTTCAAACTTGCCACTTTGCGTCTCTCGCTCACCACAGCCCGGTTCTCCCCTCGACTCACCGGCTGTGATGAACCGCTTGGCTTTCCTTCTTTCAGAGTCAAGGCCGGTACCACGGATGCAGGAATCTCCCTCGCTCCTGCTTATTGGCGTAGGTTCGCCCCATGTACCATTGACATCTGCTGTAAGACACTTGTGCTATTGTTCGCGGACTTATGTCCTTTTCCACAAAGGTTCCGCAGGCCTGGGACGAAAAGGGCAAGGTCACTTCTCTCTTTGCCACCCTTTCGATCCCCACCACCTTTCTCCTTCTCTTGAACTGCTGTGCCTGGTTAGCTGTGCCATTGTGCTGTCTGCCATGCTCGTACTGTGCTCTCTCGCGCCACCTTTTATCCCTGTGGGCATCAGCCGTCATGTCCCATTGTATTGGGACATGTCAGGTAAACGGCTCTGGTGTTATTGTGTTCTCTGGTGTGCCGTGTGAAAATGTTTGTATCGGAAAAAGGGGGGGGCAGTGGTTTTGAATGTCCGACATGGTAAGATGGGGAAAAGGTGTTGAAAGAAGGGGGATACCGCATCTCACCCATCAGTGGTCCAATCCTACTCCCCAAGGACCCCCATCCAGGTGCTCCTCCCTCACTGGCCACCCCCAACAACTGGATCCAATAACGATGGCCGTGTCCTGGCCAACTGGATGACAGATCCCCGGGGACTAGCTACGGCGACACCTTCAGGTTTCTCACATTAGGCAGAAGGACGGTATTTACCAGGCACAGCCATAATGGTCACACCTGGCCATAAAATGGCACATATTGAAAATGGTGTGGTTAACTGGGCATATGACGTCAGTCCCTGACAAATTAATTAATTGTTTATAATACACTTAATTCCAGAGACCAGTCTCTATGTGCAGGACTGGGATTGGAACCTGTTGCTTTGTGTGGTCTTGCTTCCCAAACAAACACTTAGCCCAAGAGCTATCCTCATGGCCCAAATGCCTAATTAATCATACACAATACAAAACATTTAGTTCTGTCAATAGTGGTTTTACTGGGTCTTAAGTGAAAGGGACCGATGTGAGTAAAATGCATTTCCACTTAATCATGTGGCAGAAAGCACATTCGGTAAGTAAATGTGTATTTCACCAGCAGTACCTTTACAGGTGCAGTTATGCATTAACTTCCAGAAGATTGCTTACAAAAAACACTAGCAGGCCCTACACAACACAAAGTTGGAAGCTGCTGCATAACAGAGTTAACTCAAAGTGGTGCCGGGAGGATTTGTTTTGTGGAGGGAGTGGCAGGTAGTGGGCGGGAATGGTCACTGGCATTAGTATAGCTATGGGTGTTCATTGGGGGGGCGGGGGTAAAGAGCCAAACACCAACAAGCTGCATATCAGTGCTCACATTTCTTCTCCCTTTTACATGCAATGGTTTTGACTGCTATATGGTACTTTACTGCCACATAATAGCCTAAGCTAAAAAGTAAATAGGATGATAGGTGCTGGGAAGGTTCTCCTAGGTAGACAGACACAGTTGTGGGACATTTGTTTATTCTAGATGAAGATAAATGATGGCTGTGCAGTAACAAATGAGTGGACAGCAGGGAGGTGATGGTGAGTGAGTTGGTGATACCAGAAGCAAACAGTCAAGAGGTTAGGTTTTAGAGGCGATTCTTCACTGGGAAGGATTGTGTATCTTGTTGTACATGCTGCTTTCTTTGCTAATTCAACCATAGATTATAATCAACATCCCTAGGGCCTGATAAATAATAAAGCTCTCTTATATAGCCATATGCTTCAAATATGTTGATGATGTGGCTTTAAATACTATTCCTCAGCTGGGTGTAATCAACTCGACAGCCTTCACCCCCTCTGAGGCGTTGTCTAGTCTGTACTAGCTGACATCGGACAAGGGTTGGGTGGTACAAAATCAGGCAATATGTCCCATTTTTCTAAAAGTTAAATATTTGGTGGGGAGGAGGATCCCCATTAGGATAGTTCCAAGAGGTTTTCAGTGCCAAGATAGACAGGCGTTCTTGAGACCTGTTCCTGCCTAGGATAGTAAGTTATTTGTGTAGCAACATTTGTATTTCCAGCCTTCCTTTTTGACTGGAGAGTTGTTGGTAAATTTCAGCTGGGATATTTTTTGGATTGAACGGTTTCGATTGCTGCACTCTTTGAATGCCAGATAACCAGCTCTCAGGTGGTTGGTGCAGGTGTTCAACACATCTTTGCAGAGTTTGGCACAGCCATATGCTAAGTTGTTACATTACCCGCAACTCTTTGACTTCGTCCATTGTTTAGCGGCAAAGCATGCTTCCACAATGAATCTTATCTGATACGACATCTGATACAACATCTGCAAGGAGTCTCTTGTGGCAGAAGTCCATCGGTTGCGGTCATCTGCTGTTGGCACTGATCTGGTTGCCATCTATGATGATCCTCTGGCATCAAATGACATGGCCTCCTCACCTTCTCATGGTTCGAGGGAATTTCTTGTCACTTAATTTTCATGTGAATATATATTTATTTCCTTTGGTGGTGAATACTAAAAGCCTTACTGGAAAGGATCATTAGAAATCAATGGACAGTTCCCTATCAATTTTCTAGGCCATTTCTCTCCAGTCTTGCAGAACGTTTACAAATCATGTGTTTACTTTATAATTAAAAGGGCATATTTTTCGTTCCAATATATTTATTAATTCTAATTCCAAATCAAAGTTAATTTCATACTTTTACTTTTAAATGAGCCGCCCAGATGTGTTTTTTTTTAATTTGTATTATTGTATTGTTAGTTTACATAAAACCTTATAAAACATTTCACACATAAATCAAATATACAATTCATTTTTATAAAACACAATTATGAATATAGAATGAAGAAGAATGATAAAATACCATACAAAAGGAGCTAAAAATTTCATCAAAGTCATAAAATCTTAATAAAATAAATTGTCTCTCCCAGCCATTAGTTAAAATTATTATTGTTTTCCTTTCCTTTACCTTTTTCTTTCCATTACTGTAATCCACTGTAGAGACATTACACATTAAATTCCCCTTTTTTGTTTCTCATTCCTCCATTATATTTTGGAGCAATAGATTCAATACAAGAATTAAGGAAATATTTACGCCCCACATACAACGGCTCCAAATCAAATGGATAGACATTTCAAGATCCCTGTTAAATCTAACTTTAAGATAGAGTGCTTGTTTAGACTTAAAATGGGTACATAATAATAATAATAATAATTAGCACTTATATAGCGCTACGAACCCTCAGGCATCTGAGCGCTGCTTATTATTACCCACGGTGTGCGGTGCTCATTTATCGACCTCTGAAGGATGAAAGGCTGAGTTTGGCCTTGCCAGTATTCGAAACTGCGTTAGCAGGCACTGCACGGACATCAAAGTGATTGCTCTTGTTAAGACAAGGTGCTTAAGAGTTTCTAACGTGTCCGTTTCTCGACAGAAAGGCCATGTGGAGCTGATTTGATCTTGATTAAGCACCTCTTCTTTATGTCCCCAGTATTGAATTCTTTCTAAAGTCGGCATCTGATTGAGTCGAAAATGCATAAATATCGCTCTCGCCCTATAACAGGGGAATCTTTGTAGATAAAGGGGAATGCATTCCCTTGCGTGCCCACAGTTAGCGTATTCCTTAAAAGTTGTATAGGACTCTACTCCATTCACTGTGTCCACCGAATCTGCCTTAAATAAAAGTCTCTTAACTAGTCCGGGTCGTTGTACCAGGACTTCTAAACAAAGACCTAGAGCATC
This sequence comes from Ambystoma mexicanum, assembly GCF_040938575.1. Classification (NCBI taxonomy): domain Eukaryota; kingdom Metazoa; phylum Chordata; class Amphibia; order Caudata; family Ambystomatidae; genus Ambystoma; species Ambystoma mexicanum. The sequence continues at coordinate 239,805,960 of NC_090936.1, read as the reverse complement.
TAATATGTGTTTTTCAAATTGTTTATTTGTATTTCTTCCACCATTTGCCTTAATTTTTTCAATCCATTTTTACAAGCATTCTATTTCATATTGACTGTATATTTTCCAATCCAAATTAGGATCACTTTAGTTTGTTTGATTATTACATCCTGTTATAGTTTCTTACCATATTGCTTTGTTTTACTGTAAAAAGTCTAATCTTTGGTCAACTGTATTTACTTGGAACATCCCTTTTGTCAAGTTTGTCACTCAGTCATATAACTGTTTTGTTTATGCATTAGTATGATGTAAACTCTTTGGCAAAGAGACCAATTGGCTTTAAAATTCACATTATACTCTATTTTTATGACTGCTCTGACAGCCTGCCATTGGTTTGCCATATAATAAACATATGGCAGTGTAGCTCCGTTCAGGAAAATTCGCTTGTCTCCTTTTTCCTGAACACCAGGCGAGCAACACCCACCTCGAGACCCCTTGGGCCTGTTAATTTCGTAATTTACCTACCCCTGGGCCCTCTGTGCTCCGCATCGCGCTTTCCCTTCTTCCTAGCACCCATTTCCTGTTCTCGACCTCCCTCCCGCCTCCCAGCCTGCCCACCATCCTTCACTGGCTATCCCTCTCCAACCAGCCCAGTGTAGCTCTGTGCAGGCAAATTCACTTGTCTCCTTTTTCCTGAACACCAGGCGAGCAACACCCACCTCGAGACCCCTTGGGGCTGTTAATTTCATAACTTACCTAGCGCTGGACCCTCTGTGCTCCGCATCCAGAAAGCCCTGCCACTCTACATTAACCTATCTTTGTACTGTGAATGCTTGCGTGTGCCACACTTAGACATAACTATAATTGTTGCATGCACCACACCTGGATGTAGTCAGGAACAGTAGTCTGCATCGAAACCGCAATTAGATTTGTGAAGTTTGGCCTGCATCGGACCCGGGCACAATTGTCAATAATAGCAACTGCCTCTCAAGACTGTCTCACATCTAGATATAGCGCTGAAAATTTACTGAGTTTTACTCTGCACATCTAGATAATGCGCTCAATGATTACTGTGTTGTACTCTGCCTCATGAGACTGTGTCACATCTAGATAGAGCGCTGAAAGTAGATGGAGCTGTACTATGCACATCTCGAAGGTGCGCTCAAAGATTACTAGAAACCTTAATGCGGGTTGTGGACGGGATGGGGTTGCTGGGGCGGCTGGGCCTGCCTGCTTCTGTGATGAAAAGTGGCTTGTTAACACTTAGTTAGATTGTGAACATTAGCCTGCATGGCATCTGGACAGGATTGTGATTGTTAGCAATGCAACACCTACCTAGAATTGGAAAAACTAGCCTGCGTCGCATCTAGACAGGATTGTGATTGTTAGCAATGCTGCACTTAGTAGACTTGTGAACATTGGCGTGCGCCAGACCAGACGGGATTCTGTATGTTAGCAATGCCACTTCCGCACTTAGTTAGAATTGTGAACATTACCATATCCCAGACCCAGACAGGATTGTGAAGGTTGGCAATGCCACACTCAGTTAAGGTTTGTAAACAGTATCCTACGTCACTTCTAGATAGGATTGTGAATGTTAGCAATGCTGCAGTTAGTAGACCTGTGAACATTGGCCTGCCCCAGACCCATACTAGATTGTGAATGTTAGCAGTACCACCCTTAGCTAGAATTGTGAACATTAACCTGCACCAGACCCTGACAGGATTGTGAACGTTAGCCTGTGTCGATTCTAGATAGAAATGCAAATGTTGGCATGTCAACCCACTTAGGTGGAGCTGTGAACATTAGCCTGAATCGCACATGGATAGAAATACGAATGTAAATGTCAACATGCCCCGTACGTGTAGCACTGTGTACCCTGCTTTCCTGCTCCTCATGCTGTCGCTATATATCAGTATCCCCCCTCCTCTCTCTGTAAGCCCCGCCCCATGTCTCTATCTGTCCGTGTGTCTCCCTGTTCGCAGCCATCCTGTTCACGTGCCTGGTCTCGGGCGCTTTAAACATAACCATCATATCACAACACTATGCTTACTCTCTACTATACACCATCATTCAACTAGAACACAGCTATACCCCTGATTAATTCGGCCTAGCTGTTCACATACGAATACGACCCCACAAACACCTCATCACCCTAAGAAAACGCAGCTAGCCGAGCACATTCCGTCCTAGTTGCTCACATATGCGTCCCTCAGGCCTAACGCAGCCAGAGCCTAGTCTGGGTGTCCACCCACCAGCCTGCACACATCCAACTGATATCTTCAGCACCACACCTAACACTAGGATGCAGCTACCATCTGGCAATGACATCAGCTGCACACATCTGGTGCACCCAAGCACCCGACGACGCTGTCTCTCTGTACTGACCAGAACTACGGTTCCCAAGGGTGTTCAACCTACCAGCGCTTTGAGGTCATAACAATGATATATAGTGCGCTATATAAATGCCAAGCAACATAACATAATAGTGGTAGCACTGTGACTCAGTTAACTCTGGAGTGCTCTTTAAGAGTAATTTTGAAACTCTGGGGGTCAGACTATGCCACCAGCTGCATGAAGCAACTCATTCCTATGTGGGATTTCCAGAGCTCCACCATTCTCCCCTCGGGGGCCTCATAACATACCTTGACCCTCACCCACAAGGAAAGATCCATAGTTGCTCCCAATCAAAAATATTTTTGATGCAGAATGAGGGGGGAGTACACATTCGTGTTATCATGAAAAAGATAACAGGTGGAAGAAGACCCATGAAAATCCCCCCCATGGAACGGTGTACTAGGGCAACAACATATATGCAGGACATGTGCAGAAACGTCGGAGCCGTGATCTCAGAGCTAACAGTGCAAAGGACTTGGAGGCAAGCGCACCTTGGGTGTACAAACCCAGCTGTGGACCATGGAGCAGAGTTAATTGAGATTGTTAAAGCAGAAGGGAAAAGGACACACAGAGCAAACCCACGCCATGTCCATATACACCGATCATGAGAAGATAAACTCACTTGCAGACTTGACTGCGTGATTGCTGCATGATGCAGCTACCATGACACTTCTGACCAATTCCAAGAGGGTACATAGGCTGCAGGTGCCGGTGTAATGGACTGCATTCATATATCAGAAGCAGCACAGCATCTGGACCTACATGGATTGGAATTAGGGAAATACACCTACAGAGGTGGGGAACCATTAGCCATGCACTGTTCAGGAAAACACTAATGGAGAATCGGATTCACATTGAATCAATCCGTGCCAAATCTATACCAACAGGCAAACGTCGACTGACCATGAGGGTGTTAGGACATCATTCCACAGCATGGGTGTGGTAGCAGCGAGTGGCAGCCAGGCCAAATAAGCCCCACAGGGGGAGACGTAAGAGCAGAAGATAGCTAAAAGAAGTGATCTGAAAGGGGAAGGTGAATGAGAAAGTCTAGAGCAAGGAGCCTGCTGGAATCCATGATGTAAAGGCTGGCTGCAGTCGGGGCATGAGGAGGACAAGTTTGATAGTGTTCTGATGGTGACTCTGGTCGAGCTACTGATTGTTATTGCAAGACCGAAAGAAGCAACTAAAGAATTGTGCACGCTTGGAGAATACCCTGGGCTGAGGGATTTAAAATCACTTAAGCACACAAATGGCTAAGTAGTGGCAGGAAATAATCCTACCAATTCCTACCCAGAAGCCCCATGTCAAGAGAGAGAAATTACAAGGGCTTGCGTCCTGGTAAAGTAGAAAGCAACCTTCGGGGCAAGAAGAGGATAGCTTAACGGGTTTGCCTTGGTAAGGTATTTCAAGATATGTCAAGGGCAACAGGGGCAACCCCACACCCTTAGAAGGGAATCTCAGAAGACTACTCAACATTGGGATCATCTGACAAGGCCAAATCGAAAAGTGTGCTGGGGAAGTTAAAACTTCGCTGAATTGTGTTGTTTGAAATATGCTAGTCTGGGTGTGACACTCCGGCACATGCGGATTAGAAAATTGACTGGACTTTGGAGTCAGGACACTTAAGACCTCTTTGCACAGGCCTTTCCCTGGATTTGATTTCTCTCTCCTTCCTGCCTATGCTGTCCTTTTTAAGTTGGTTCCTATTCTACTATGTATTCACTGATCCCTTTCCCAGCAAGAACAAATACATGGGTTGAAACACTTCTGCATGTTGTGGGTTTTGTTGTACCCACACTGTGTCATTACCCAATAGAGTTTAAAACTGTATGTGGGGAATTCAATCTAGGACCACTACATATTGGAGAAGCTACCTGTCCACTTTCAGAGAAAAGAAGGATCCCAATATAATGTTGTGGGCTGGTGGTCTACACTGTAGGGCTAAAGGATACCTGTGTGGCTGAGAATTCATTTGATTTAGATGAGCCATTACATAAGACACCCCACTTCTGAAGGATAGTTATTGCAGCTGGAGCAAAGATTGTTAAAACTTTATTGCTGAGGTCTCCCCCTGGTCAAAAAGTCCGTCTCTGGATATATAGCGACTCTGGTGTGAATCCGGGCATGCAGCTTGCAAGTCCTTCAACAGTGTTTTGCTTTAGCTGCTTCAATTGGGGTGCAGCCACATTCCTTTTTAAATGGAGTAAAAAGGTGTGTGCATGTACATATTCACAATGCATTCTGGGAATTTCAGCGGTGCCTGCATACCAGCAAAGGCCAGATGCACACCACGAATCCCGGAATAATCGGCTTGTACTGGGATTAAAAGGAATATGTCCATGAGGGGACACTGTACAGTCTCTGGATGTGCAGTGGCACTGAAAGACACCACTGCACAAAGTACCATTGGTGTCAATTATATTGGTGGAAGGCAGCAGGGAGCATTGGCACAGCTACCCGATTTCAGGGGTGAACATTCAGTCAGAGATTGCAGTCCGTGTAATTCCCCCTAACCTCTCTGGAATGTGCTTCTTATTCAGAGGTATTTCAATCGGGTTTACCTCTGCAAATCTCCTAGTTTGCATGCTCACCAATTGTGAAGGGGTAACCACTCCCTTCATGGAGTATCCCCTTTGACTCTTATGCTAGCCAATCCCAAGGGTGGACTGGAAACCACAAACAGCCCTGCAAATCATTTTCAAAAGTGTCCCCATATTATACATTCTCAGAGGCAAGCCCAACCCTTTTACCTATGGGAGCATTTGGAATAAAATGGGTCACCACACAAAAGAGGCCTACCGGGAAATCTCCAGAGTTCTCTATAGCACTGTCCACCCCTGCCCATTCCTCTTTTCCCGCATTGTGACTTGTATTGGTTGTAAGGACTCTATTCTCATCTCCTTCCATCTTAATCTTCCAATGATCTATGCTTCCTGCCCATATTTCCCCTAACTATTTTGCTGACTCTCTGACTCTGATGATTCTCTTTTCTAATGGTTTGTTTTGTTGTGGTGCATTCATTCGCTGGTACCCATAGCCTCTCACTTCCATTTCCCCATTTCTGTAGCTGAAAGGTCCCACGCATGCTTACACTGCTGTCAAGGCATGTAGGTAGGAAAACATAACTGACATGTAGGGTGGAACTGCAATTGTTTAGGGGAGGGCGTGGGAGTTATAAAAAGAAAAACAAGCAAACAAACAGGCCCACTTGTCAATAAATTACCTATGTATCATTAATTCAGGATCCCTCCCTTGTTTAGGACCATTGAGATCTGAGGGATGAGCACCACCTTTGGTCAGGATAGCAGAAATACCTTGTATACGCCTCACATTTCTCAAGGATTTCGTTCCTCAGCAAACGTATAAGAAAATAACCAATGGAAAAGATTTTTAAAAACTGGCCAAGCTCAGGCCATCTCCCAGGCAGGTTCAACAGAACTATCCTTACCAAGTCTTCTGAGAACTTCATGGTGCTTCTCTAGTCACGCACATTCCAACGGTTAAACTCTTTGGCAGACCTCTGGTTCCTTGGTGGTGCCTTCAATGATTAAGTGTGAAGTGGAATAACTGCTTCTCTCCCTTTAATCAAGTTTAAAGGAAAGTGGATCTAGGTTGCTTTGAAGGTTCTTGCCAGCAAGCCCCAGAGCTTCCACTAGACAATATTTCCTTTTGGGTTTTATGAGATGCCTATGGGTTGAAGCCTCAGAACAAGCTTGTCCCTAATAGCCTTCATACTATAACCTTGTCTCTCTTTTTCCTTTCCGCTACTCTCTTTGTTTACCTCCTTAACACCCTTTTTAGACACAGCCTGTCCTTTCTACCTTGCTGAGGTCTTGACATAAGCCCTTCTCTAAGGTTATTCACTCTTAGTGTCTTGTGGTCTTGTGTAGTCTGACACTTTCCTGTTCAATACTGATTTTCATTTTATCCTCTGCTTTAAAGTTACCCACATCCTCCTTGATATTCCATCAGTCCTTCTCCACAACCCTGTCTAATGCCTCACCCCCCACTCCTTTGATGTTCCTCCAAACCCCTTCTCCACTTCTCCTTAATATATTTTCCTTCACCACATTAATATTCCCCCAATCCTTCCCTCTAACTCTCTTTACCATGACTGTAAGGGTGCAGAAGTACACGTCTGACACAGTGGTGGTATGTTTGTTGCCAAATACTTTTATCCAAAGAAATAAAAGAAAGGAAAAAACAATCTGTCCTTATTTCTGTGAGGGGTTGTCACAACAAAAAGACTAAGGATTCGGTCAGGATGTCTAATCAAATAATATCTCCACCGTCCTGTGTCAAAACCTATTTCCGTCGCGTACACTTTAGATTACGTAAGGAAAAATGTGTGTCTCATATATCTAGATGGAGGTTCATTTTGATCTGGATATTAGGTCAAATGTTCGGGTCTAGGAAAAAAGGCACAATGAATGTTCCTTTGACTTAAACATTCTCAAGGTTGGATGCTCCTCCAAAAGTAAGTAAAATCACAACAGGATTACTAGGGAATCGTCTTCCCTCCTATCAAAAAGGGGTTCTCTTCCTCTCTTCTTTCTCTAATTCACCAATATAACCTCAAGTCTGGTATACTCTCCTGAGTGTAAAAGTTCTTCTTCCCAAACACAGTTTTAAAGTTTCAGCTGAGTCTATTCTCTCGTTCTTTCTTCGAGGTCACAAATGTAAGGTCAAGTCTGGTTCACTGGCCTGCCAGACTGGACTGCAGATGTTATGATTCCAGAAATAATGTGTCTGTCTGTCTGTCTGTCTGTCTGTCTGTCTCTCTCTCTCTCTCTCTCCCTCTCTTTCTCTTTCTCTCTCTCGCTCTCCAACTAGTCTTAGGGTCTCCCTGACATGCTCTGTACTTTCTTTCTCCTTTTCTTGGGTCGCAGACCTGTTTATGCTGTCTCTGGACATTCTCGACTAGTTGTGGCTTTAGCTCCTTTGTTGCATGCTTCCCTGTGTTCTTGTGGGTGCCAAACCCCTTAATTTTGCTTTTGCATGGCTCCCCCAACTTGGTATGTGTCCCAGACCCTGCTCTCTAGTTTCTTGTGTGTCGCACCCAGGCCCGGTCCACTAACCTGCCAGGCTTTGGTGTTCATATATATTCTTCTTACTTTCTCACAGGTACTGACACAAGGAGGATGGGGATCCTTAGCCTTCCTCATCCGCCAAGGTACCTTTTGTGGAGTTTTTGCAACTGCTTCTTCCCGCTGCAGGATCCTGCATGCCTGTCAGTTGTCTCCACATCTCCTTGCAGAGTTTCCAGGTCTGGTCATTCTCGGATTCAGCTCCTAGGTCTGACCATGTGGTCCGACTCCCGGTCTCTCCTAGGCTTCCAATTCTCCAGCCGGTACAGCTAATAACACAGCATGTGTTCGGCGTGGCTCTGACAGCCCTTTCTGTTCTCTGTGGCTCTTGGTTCCCCCAGGGAGGATCTTTCCAAAAGCATAGTCCTTCTTCCCTTTTTATGTTTGGTCTAGGCCTTGGATGACTTTACAGCGTATGTTGGTTCCATTGTGGGCTTTTGCCTCCTGGCCAGCTCTTCTTAGTCGCAGTATTTTTGTCAACTCCATCTGGGTAGGTCTAACTCTTCCTCATCCCAGCATGGTCTACATGGACTGGGCCCTCCACACCACAGAGGTACACAGATGTGTGGGGAACCTAAGAGGACTGAACAGAGTGATAGGATAGAGGGCACAGAGACGGGAGCTTTATATACTGCGTTCTCCAAGGATAGTCATCCCTGGCCCCATATAGAGTTTCCCTCCCATGAGATCCATCCATTGAGTACCACCCGAGAGGGGCTAGCGGTCTCACCTCCCTGGCCTCATGGGAAAGGTGTTCCCCCATGGGAGCAGTGACAATACCTTGGGATTCGGCACATACACTTCCCCCTCGTGTATCTGGCTTCTCCATCTAGTTTTCTGTTGGGTTTCTAGGTTGGTATCCCAATTCCAGACAGCCTTGATAGGTGAGAACTCTTCCTTTTCCCATGTCTAGAGAGGAGAATAAATTGTTACTGGTTTATTAATCCCTTCCATAATCTTCCCAAGCCATGGAAAGTCCATACAAATAATTGTTTCTTCTGGCAGTCCATAAATAACTGCAGAATCTATTACAGTTTCTTGACTCATAATCTTAATAATGGTGGGAGTTTTATGATATACCTCCTGTTCTCCATGGGTGCAGGAGATTTTAATTGTTTTATTTTTCCTCAAATTGCCTATGCTGACTAGATTTGCTCTAACACATGTCTGCTGAACGGTTTGTGGCTTTTAAAAGGGGTGGATTGGCAGAAATAATTGCTTGTGGTCTCGATGTCGTGTTGGCTTGATATTCTGAGTCATCCCATTCTTCTCCTGTCATACACCCTATTTCCATAGGTTCTTCTTTCCTACTGGAGAGGCATTGCCTAGCTAGATGTTCTTTTTCTCCACAGGAAAAGCAGGTAATTAGGGGAGTTCTGGGGACTCTAGTCTCCTCAGATTTTAAGTTTCCCCTATCTTTCATGACAGGTTGTCTTCTAACATCCCACTCAGATTCTCAGATTGGCATTTTGTTGCTTTTTGGTAAAACCTCATAAATCTTTACTCTGATTTGGGTCTTGGTTTCGGAATGGTCTCATGATCCGTCTCCAAACTCCCACACTTCAGCACTTTTGTGCCTCATTTAGATATGTGTTTGTTCCCTCCCCATTGCTGGGCCCCTGGTAAAGGTTGTACTTGTGAGCATTCTGAGTTATTTGTACAGTATTGGTCAAATTGAAATATACATTTGGTTTCAGGCAAGGTAGGTCGAGACGTGTGTCTGTCTGAGGTTTTGGGCCCAAGTCTACATCGAACCGATCCACCATCTCGGATCCGAGCAAAGTCTCTGTCCACGGTTTGCCTCTGTGGATGTTAATGGGATTCAACTTCAGTACAGGGTACAGTCATGTTACTCATTGTAATTCCCGACTGTTGGACTTCACAAAGGGTCTGTGGGACTCAAAGTGTTGCTTTTTTATAGAAGTACATCTGTTCTGAAGCATTGTTTAAAGGGTCAGACCCTGTTAGGTTGTTCATATGGTGATCCCATGTCTTATGCATGTGTAGTGATGAGGGTAACCAGGAGATATTCTCCATACCACCTCACCACCTAACATCACTCTGTGGGTGGCAGCACCTGTCCCCCTTACGAGCCCCATCACCCACAATAAAGGTCACAATGGGTACTTGTTAGGGAGAATTTTCAGTTTCTGTGCTAATTCCCTTTAACCTTAGAGATCCGCAGCCCTTGGCTGGAATCTGGGACCTTTTAGATCTTAACCTCCTGAGTGAGTGGGCCTTTTTGCCAGCCACTCACGTCTTTTTCCTCTGACTAAGATTTTGTTTTCCTTACGTCTTTATGGAGTCTGGTAAACTCCATAGGCGTCTGCTTTTTATACAGTGACACACAGCCCCCTTTGTGCAGTGCCACTAAGGAGTCCCTTGGACACCTCTAAATGTTTAAATACATTACAAGAACAGTAGGACAACTTTTGTCTTACTTACCTTTTTCCTTTGTGGGTACAGCACACACCACCTTATGTGGAGTGCTGTGGTGTTAGATAGTAACTCGTTATCCCACTTCTCATGTAACATTTTGTTACACTAACTAACATGAATGGCTGGTGGCACTGGCTTCTTTTTACTACCCTTTGTGCAATGTAACTGCAGGCTGATTTCTCTGCTGCTGTACTGCATCCAACTTTGACCGTTTTACCAAAATGGCCCCCGTCTTCTTTTTTCACCATTTCTTGTTTGTTAGCTCCTTCTGGTCTTTTACTCTGTTTAGATCAAGTTTGAGTCCATTGTGTGGTTTGCCTTTGGCGGGCTTCAACCCCTGAAACCCGCCCAGGCTGCAGTGTGTCTGGGAAGGCATTAAGTGAGGGAGGAACTCGAAACTTCACTGGCCTTTGTTTATAGGCATGCCTGGCCAAAACCAATTCCAACTGGGTGGGTGGCTGTCGTAGAGGACGACACCCCCACAGTGTGATTGACAGTTAAGTGCTGTGAATGAATGGGATTTTGCATACAAGGCAAGGGTTTTGGGACTACCGGCAGAGTCGACCACTGGAACATCAAATCCTAAGAAGATGCAAAGAGATGCCAGCGGCACCTCCCAGGACTGCAAAAGCACTGGTGAAGCCTTGCAGCTGTGTGGACACTGTTTTCCCATTGAAAAGGAAGCTCTGGCAATGATGACTTCCTCCCTCAGGCTGGTGGAACCAACTAGTCTCAAGACCGGCTTCGTTCTGGGCCAATCCTTGTGTCACTGCGACCTTCCTGGGCTGTAATTTCCCAATACCCGGGGTACCTGGACCATCAACAAGTGCAATGTCATCTGAAGGATGAATCTGGCTGAAACTTCACAGACATCTGTGTGATTCTACAGAACTAGGAAATCAGGAAATCTTTGTCCAGAGTCACCTCACCAGAGTTCAGGACCAAGGGTCTGAGGAAATTCCAACCGGGGATGTTAGTTCCACTTTGGCACTGAGAAAAAGGTGCCAAAACCACAAAGAGCCACTGAAACGAGTGGACTCCATTGCTGCAGTGTCCCCCTCGTGAATGCTGCCACAGAAACCCACCAAACATCCTTCCTTTCTTCACCACGACCAAGGTCCAGGAACAAGAGTCTGCATCGCTGCATCAAGAAGGAAGTCAGCTGGAACATATGCTTCAATTCTAAGGTACTATGGGGCTTTGGATTTAACCACCGTCAGCCAAATCTAGTGCTACTCTATCCTTTTGAATTAATGCAGTTCACTGGTTCAGGCCCAACAGCTTGTGCATCTCAGGTAGGCTCTCTTGAGTTCCTGGATTTTTCTTTAATGAGCTACCGACTGTTCAACTTTTTCTAAGAAGATTGCATCAGAACTAGAACTGTTCTATTGACTTTGGCTGTCCTAGTACTGGCTTTGGAAGTGCTTGATCCCTATAAAGGTTTTAATTGTTTTATACTAGTAGTGCTGGGGAAAAGACTTCCCACATCCCTCTGGTAGAAAAAAATATTGTTACAGTGCTACATTGTTCTATTCTAACACTTTTTCCTCCCTCCAAACTCCATGTTGTATGGTGAACCATAAGTGCTACTACTAACCTTAACTGATGTCACTCCCTGTGCTGGAAATTGTTTAGTACAATAAGAATGTACTCACCTGCATTATTGCTATTTGAATAACTTGATTCGGAAATTATACTTGATGTTGCTATTAGTTACTGCATCTATAGGTCAACTCTTTCTCAATATTGGAGGAGCCTTCATTGGCTCCCAGTACTGCAGAGGATACTATTTAAAGTGCTGTGTTTGGTCTTTAAGTGCATTTATGGATTAGCACCAGCCTACCTGACCTCAAAAATGTTAATTCATCACCCTACTCGATCGCCTCGATCTATGGGACAGATCCTTTGGGCGGTCCCTTTTGTCAAGACATTGACATGGGGTGATAGATGTTTCTGCTCTTTTGGTCCTCGCTCTTGGAGGTGTCTGGTAATGGACCCACGACAGATTGATTCTCTTCCCATGTTCAGAAAAAATGATCTTTTTATGTAACTCTTCTATCATTTCTGCACATACTGAGCTACAGCCTAGTGAAGTCTATGACCGACCACTAAAGTTACCAAGATGCAGTTCTGCTGAGACCCTGCGGGGTATGCACGTTAGAAATTTCCAAATCAAATCATATATTGTGAGTCTTTTGCTTTGTGTATCTATACATAAATAATTGTAATATCACTTTTAAGGGTGTGTTTACTTGAATACTTGTGATTAAGGAGTTCACTGTACTGCTCTACAGCTCACAGTACCCCTTCTAAGATAAGCCTGGCTGCTCAGCCACTCTACTGACTTGTGTAGTACAGTCCGATGTTAAGAGTCGGGTCACTAATACCAAGCAGATAAGTGTTATAAAGTCACATACCAGTTGGACTCTACAACATCTTACCTAACAGTACTTGATTGAAGTATCCTGTTCTGTAGGGGTCCCAGTACAGACACATTCACATATTAAGGGTCTGTCAGCTCACATTTCATGTTGCCCTATTGTTTTCATCATAGTCCTTTGCATGTTTCACTTTTTAGGTGGCTACAGATTAGAAATAGTGTGCCTTTCAAGTCCAGTACATTAATGTTCTATTAGGTAATGACATTAAGATATTAATTATATTGGGTCGAATCGAGCGATACATAAAAACTTACTGGGTGGAAAGAGCAAAATGTACACATCCCCTTAGAGGCTATTTTTCCGAGTGTGTTTCAAAATGTGAATTTGAGGCAGCACAAAGGACTTTTCTTCATTAGTATTGGGGCTGTCCTCCGTGCAATGATGGGGTGGCTTTAGGAAACGTTCAGGTTCTTAAACAGTTGCTTTAATTTGCAAATAAAAAATAAACAAAACAGGCCAGTTTGCCTCTTCCACAATACCAAATAGCACGACTCATGGAAAAAAATAGGATGTTTGACAAACAAGAAGCAATTCCATCATTGCTCTGGTCCATCACCATTGAATTCCAATGATGTGGATACATTTTCACAAACTTTAGCAAAGCAAGTAGTTTCAACCCTCTGCAAAGGAAATTGTTGTCCCAAGGACTGGCAAAGTGTCACATATTTGAAAGTAGATACGAAAAGAGCCAATGCTATGAGTTTTAGCAGTTTTAGGGATTGCATGCAATCCCACAGCTCAGAATACTCCGCTCTACAGAATGCAAATGCCTGCAGCACACTTGTCTGTCCTCTCTTTTAATAAGTATGGTGCAATGTTGCTGGTATGAGTGGAGCAGTATTGTGGACCAGTGCAGGTGGCAGAGGCATATTGTGCAGCGAGGGGCGGGGGTACATACGGGGAGGGGAGATGGCAGTCACTATCATTTTTCATGGGTTGTGGGCTTGGGACAGTGTGACTTGTAGTGATATAACCCAATGTGGCAGGCAGGGGAGGTAGCAAGAGACAGGGCACACCGTGGTTACACACCCCACCCCATTGTGCACAGGGTGGATTTGTTTGCACAGGGCCGAAACTGCCACCAAAGGGTCAAAACTAGAACAGTGGGGATTGGACAAGAGAGCAGTCACATCATAACGGCTACTTTTGGTACATCAGTACTGGACAGCGAGAGTCTCACCGCGGAAAGATCAGGGAGGCAGATTGCAGTGAAGCACATAGGATTGTTTTAGGGGCCTTTAACAGAGAGAATAGAAATAACTGCTGGACCCATATGCAGGCAGAAAATATACCTTTGTTGTGTTGGGATGTCTGTGTTTTGTCCTGCAGACCCCCATCCCCCTGTCCCAAGTATCACGCCACACGTTAGCTCAAGTGTTGGCAATAAAAGCCTTTGTGTTTTTATTGTTACAGATATGGGCATAAATATAAACAATAATCGCATATCATAATGTATTGTACTTTGGGCACCGGGTCCTGAGGTTTCCCCCTCTGGCCCGTGCCACCTTCCTTGTCCCACGACTTGTTTGTGGCCACCGTACGGTGTCCTGTCTTCCCTTCCGTTGTTTCTCTCCCTTTTCTAGGGTGGGAGGGTTTGTGGAAAAAAAAAAGGCGAGACGCCAAGTACACATCAAACTCGTTTGCGTCCTTGTGCAGGGTCCCAAACTCATTTGTGTCTAACTGGCTGCAAGCAGCTCCTTATATAGGACCCAGGGGTAGCCCTGGGTCCTTGTTGTGCATGTGTGGGGGTTGTGAGGCCAGCCCCCAGGCCGTCATGTCCCTGACTGTCTGCGCACCCCGGGGTGCAAACCTTTGTTGTTCCCTGCCTCCCTGCACCACCAAACATCCTGGGTGCTTAGAGCCTAGATGGTGATGAAGGGCGAGGTGTTCTTTCACACCTCGCCCTTCCTCATGCCCTGCGGCGCTGCGGCTGCATGTCATCTGTTCTTGCTGAGGGAGAGAGGAGCTAGCCCTTGGTTGAGGGCTGCTGCCCCTCTCTCGTGCCTGCTTCCATGGGGCAGCATTTACCAGGCGTCGGTTGGTACCTGGCAGCGTTGCCCATAACTGCTGGACCCATATGCAGGGAGAAAATATACATTTGTTATGTTGGGATGTCTGTGTTTTGTCCTGCAGACCCCTATCCCCCTCCTGTCCCAAGTATCACGCCACACGTTAGCTCAAGTGTTGGCAATAAAAGGCCGTGGGTTTTTATTGTTACAGATATGGGCATAAACATAAACAATAATCGCATTTCATAATGTATTGTACTTTTGGGCACTAGGTCCTGAGGTTATCCTCTCTGGCCTGTGCTGCCACACACAGGCAGGTTTATCGGCTGGCCGTGTTCCCCCAAAAGTTTGGTTAGTGGCAGCCTCTGCTAGCTAGGGTGTCGGTTATTTCTCTGAAAAAATGTTCCATGCCTAGGCCTGATACGTGTCCCGTCTTTGTGGAAAAATCGGGGTTGCTCAAAGTTATTGCTGTGTGTTTTATAAACCCCAGGCCCCTGGCTATACAGAATTTTTCGATCCCTCTGTTTAGCTTTCTCCTGGCTGTGTCCACTGATTTGTAGCATATGGCCCCTTGCCATGTTTTCCTAGGCAAGATTGCTGAGTGGTACATTTCCGTGTCCCTCCAGTTGTGTGGGATGCCGGCCAGCGAGTTGCATGTCTCCTCATATTGCCTTTTCCTCACCATGTTTACTAGATCATTTCCCCCCAAATGGATAGTCAAAAATTCTGGCTGGTCCTTGTAGGCGACGAGGTCGGCTAATTTCTCGTGAATGTCAAGCCAGTGGAGGCCTCTGTAGCCCCACCATGATGCAATTGTGTTCCTAAAAGCTGACCCTTCCTTCGCTTCTTCGGCCTATCGCCCGGTCCTAAATACAAAGGAGTGCCCGACTATCCAGGCTGATCTTAGCGGTGCATCCTGATCTGTTTTTTAGCAGGGGGGGAGGAAAACTGTATTAGTTCGGGCCTGATATATCTTTTAAAACAGTCTGATTTCCACCCCCCCAGGGTCGTATTTGCCCCTCAGCCTTTTGGTCCATGGCCGGGCCCAAATCGTCCCTGGGGAGTGGGGGCCAGTTTCTGGCCATACCAGGGCCGGTTTGGAGAAAAAAGTGAAGAAAATATGAAAAAAAAAATTCACATTTTTTTTTTTTCAAAAAGCCTTTCATCCTTCTAAGGTCGATAAATAAGTACCAACACAGGTTGGGTGATATTGTATGCATAGTTGTTCTATAAAAAAGAGCTTAAGCCTAAGTGCTATACAATAACATATTATCATTTGGCCCTGGACGTCTGCTTGGATTCGCAGTAATTTGACAATATGGATCTATACACACAGATATTAATGATATATACAGTGATCCATTCTTGTATAAAATGTATATCACATTAGTGAAATCATAACCATATTTTTCATAGTGTACTTAGGAACAATGCCATTTGATGCCACTTTCTCTTTTGTCAATGGGTTAAAGGTTGTGTTTCATCTCTTCACAGGATGTCACTTTGGGGTGGGGTCAAATTACATCACTTCCGGTGATGTCATCAGATGTCAAGGGTCGTGAAGCGAGGGGTGGGCCACTTTTTTGAGGCGAGGGGTGGGCCACTTTTTTTTGGGTGACCAGGCCTATTTCTTGTCCCAGTCCGACCCTCCACCCCCCTATCATCTTTACCTGTTGATTATGCACATCATAACAGGTACATTTGGTTCATCACTACTGGACGGCAAGAGTGTCACCGCGGAAAGATCAGAGACAGATTGCGGTGAAGCGCATAGGATTGTTTTAGGGGCCTTTAACAGAGAGAGTAGAAAAAAACAGGCTTCTGAATGCAAATGGATGCTGCCAACCCCAATTGATCACCATATCACTTTGTGTGGCACTAACAAAACTGAATAAATACTATACTATATTGAATAAAATAAATAAATAAATATTCCCCAAAAAATTAAATATGAACTACACAGTTTTTATGCTCAGTGTATGGGTTATCAAGGTGTCTCCTTGCTCACCATGGAGAATCTCAGTTCCTCCATGGCATAACCCATTTTTTTTGGTCTCGCTGTCCCCGGCCATTAACTCCTAGCGTCCTCCGCTAAGCTCGGTTTTGCTCCCCATTCCATTTTCATTGCATGCAATAGGCTTCAAGGACATTCATGCGAAGGTGTTAACCACGAGCATGGAAAAGAAACATATGCCATCAGTTAATACATGAATACACTTTAAATAAAAAGACCGTTTAGTAAAAGAAAGAAACCAACTTACCAAGGGTTAATATAAAAAGCCAAAAGATAGTCAGTCCAAAGACAGGACGGTAGCAGAGTTAGAAAAGCAAAGATACTCCTGCGCCTGCGAGCATCGGTGTGTCCAGACACAAGGGACGGAAAAGTAGCAAGAGTTAGTAGTGCAGACACGGACAGTTCAGTAAATAAGGCAGACAGCTATTTAAAAAAAAGACAATGCATTCCTTTACCCCCTCTCAGTTCTCGAATTACAGAATCTATAAAGCATAGTAACCTGGCGTACACTGTGCAATAAATAAGCACTCATACAGGCTCTGCAATCGCTCAAGTTATTATTTTCAATAGCTCTTTGGTATACACAGCATTAAATATGTAATCCAAAGCAATTACGGGAAAACAAGTCTATCCTCGTTGTCCCCCCGGTCAATATTTATAAAGACTGGTGCGTAACCCTCCACATGTAATGACATAATGCTGCCATTTTAGATGAGAGACGACCTTTGTACTCTTGCCTTACGACTGGTCATGGTTTTCTTTGTGCTACCGGTCGTTATTACCCAATTGCAGTGCTAGGGTTCACGGCTATGATGACCTCACACAAATCAGACAAGAACGTCACTTCCAGGAAATGATTCCATTGAATGGAAATCCAGGGAAACTAGTTGAAGCAGGAGGAAGGGTGGGGCGAGGAACACAACTTATGGAAGGGAGGCAGTGAGAATGACATGGCATATGTCAGGGGGGCCGGGAGGATAGCTCAGGGTACCGCGCTCGCCTTGGAAATCGAGTCGACGTGGAGCAACACAGGTTCGATCCCTGGGTAGTAAATGCGTTATAAATACCCAATTATAATATGGAGGCAAGGGTAGTTAGATGATGTGTTAAAGGACACTAACACATTATTTTTTATGTTTGTGGATATTATACAGAATAAATTACCCTCAAATGTACATAACAAAAGCTATCACACAACTCATGACCCAGGGATCTTTTACACTCCGCTTGCTGAGGTTAAGGCACGTTATGTTGCGCTAATTTATTATAATCCATACTCATTATTATGAATCTGTTATTGGCTTTCTCTACGATAATAGGGGACACTCGAAATGCCCGTTGTTGCTAACTTGAGCTCCTAGTGCAGTTGGGTCTTTGTGAAAGCTGATTTGATTGTGTACAATTTACATCCCATCATTTGCACAACATATTTGGACAATCTTCAAACCTTTCCATCATAATACACGTCAAATGTGCAAAGATAACAGATGTTGCTTGAGTGTCCATGTAAAACGCTGTGCCGTGTCGCCTTTTCTTTCCCTGCCCTTGCTGTTCAAGGTTAAACATTGAAGGCAATCACCTGCTCCGTGTTGCCAGAAGAGGACGAATCACTCTGCACGCACTCAATAGAACATTCGAGAGCAGGCCCTGACCGACGTTGCCTCGTACTTAGGATCACAGAAAACATCTCCTCCAATTCCAATTAAGGACAGGCTGAAAGCAAACATTTTAACGAGCGGTCATAAGAAAGTATGCAGTGATATATGGCCGAGAATACCGGAATAGCAAACTAAAATAAATGCTTGTCTGCCCGGCAGGCTGAAACGATTAGTCAACATGTAGACGTGGACTCAACATTCCTTCGTGGAAATGTTGCAATGGCGAGTGTTAGAGGGCGAGTTATTCTGACTATGCCAACCTCTGTAACCTTTTGCCTGGCATTCGAGCTAAACAGATTGCTTTCATTCTCTCCACTGCAGATGCCACACTTATTATAAAACCATTTGGAACAGAATCATGGGGAAGGGACCGTGCTGCCTGTTAAGCCATATTATGCACTACTGCAAGTAACAGTACCGCACTCTGGTCCAGTCCTGGTTTTACCTTAGTATTCTGGGACTTCTAGTTCTGGATTTAGCCATTATAAAACCAGGGCTACAAGTGCCAGAATGCAAAGGTAAAAGCAGGTCTGGAGCCGTATCTCCAAATGGAATGGATAATGTTGACATGCATGTACCTTTTCACAACTACAGATACCTGGACACGTATGTGTTGGTCTACTATTGCCATGCCCGGTCGGTCAAGGTGATTTGTCTCCCGTTATCGTCATGGTAAAGAGTCTCTTTGGTTGGTGCTGCCACTTAAAACAACACTGAGGGACATTATTCAGTATTGGCCATACAGTAGACAATGGGTTTGTGCGTGTTATCCATGTTTATCGCTGCAGGAGCTATCCACAGCCCATTAAACTATGTACCCAAATTGAGATTGGATAAGCAGGAGCTAAAACACGCTCCTGGGTATCCTGCATTAACCAGTCACCAGGAGCTACCACTGGAGAACCAGGAGCTAGTGCTTACCATTCTGCAAAACTAACTTCCACATACGATGCAAACGTATGATTTTGTTTCTCATTTATGAACGAAAGTGCTTTCAATGTCGTATAAATGTTTCCTAATGTTAATTTATAGTTTGTCCGAAATAAACAGTTACATTCATACAGCTGTGCTTGTTTGGCATCATTTGGCCCGGGGTTGCCAAAAGTCACTCCTGGTAGTTGTTGGTGTCAAGTTAGTCAGCCTCTACTAGGCAACAAGTAGGAGCTAAACAGCTCCCAGCTGCCCTCAATTTCAAACCCTGATTAAACTGTGATATTGCAGAAACTTTGTAGTGGTGCAATTGCCATTCATACGAGGTCAAACATTGCCCTACTTAAAAAAAAAACAACATTATTTCAATGCGTTTTTGCACCAGGCAACGGTTTAGGAATAGGACACACATTGCCCGCGTGGAAATAAGCATTGATAGGCTGTTTTTTTTTGGCCAATTGCACTTTCACTGTGCAACATTTTCTGTAACACCGCCCCTGCAGAGCCGCTAACGAGCAACGCATGGTAAATGGTAAAATGGGCAACACTGTTACTTGACTTCTCCTCTCTGCGGCGTCTGCTGTGTGTTTCCCGATATGTAGTGTGTTTTGCGGTACTTTGGCGGACTTTACAGGTCTACTTTATACTGCTTGCTAACGATGCTATGTAACAAGTGGCACCGTTCACCAGTAGAGCCCACTCCACCGTTCTTCTGCTCATGAACATGCCCCTCAAGAGGATGTTCATAGTGACCCGATATTATGCTGCGTTAGTGAATGTCTTGAGGAAGACCAATATCTTTAAGCAGTGTTTGGGAGTTGATCCTCCAAATGAATTATAATTATAACTGTTCTTTTATAACGCGCTTAATACCGCAGATTGGTTTCTAAGCGTGGGATCGGGATTAGAACCTATGTTGCGCAGTTTTGTCTTGCTTCCAAGACAAACACGTTGCCCCTGAGCTATCCCCTTCACCAATGGGCTTAAATGCCACAGTCTATGGACCAGAATACCACAAGGAAACATTGACACATAACATGTCATTGGTAACAGTGAGGAAAAACATACTGGAAGCTTCACAGCAAATTCTCTAGAACTCTTAAGAAGCACCAATGGCTAGTCTGCATATCATATTGTTATAGTAACATACTGGACCTCATGTTGATTAGCAGTTGGTACATCCACCTGAATTAGAAAGTGACCATTTAAGGTAAATTGGGCTGCAGTAAAGCAATGTGTGCCCACTGTGCCAGTGGATGATTGCACCTTTCACACCGAGTGGCACACATTCAAGCCAACCACGGGATAGAGTACAATCAACCCCTCACACAAGTTTTACTCTCGTTTGAGCTCCTTACACTCATATGGCTTAGTCCAGACATTAAGTAGGGCAACTAGTATCGATGAACAGGTAGCAGAATGCATACATTATGCAAAACAGATGAAAAAAGGATTCCTGGCAAGCTCTCAGTTTAGATGGAGAGTCACAGGAACTATGTTTGATATTTTGCTCGCTCAAATGTCTGGCAGTCTTTAATCAGCTTTGTATTGGTATGGAACCCTTCTCTGTAACCAGTTACCAATGCAGAACCCTACTTCATCCTTCACTCTCCTGAACACCTGTGAAGACTTGCTCTCCAATCTTGACTCTAATCTCCCTTCTGTCCTCATTCTCCTCAATCTATCCTCTGCTTTTGATACAGTAAACCATGCCATCCTGCTCAATCGCCTCCGCAACAACCATGGTATTACTGATCAGGCCCTGGCTCTGTTGACCTCCTTTCTCACCGACCAACCCTCTCAGGTCCAACTGGGCTCTTGCCTCTCTTCTATCTCTCTCTCTACTTGTGGTGTTCCCCAGGGGTCTAACCTCTCTCCCTGGCTCTTCAACCACTACCTGGCACCTCTTACCCACTGCATTGCTACTTCTGCTCCAATTTTCAATGTTATGCGGATGCCACTCAGCTCTCTTTCAGGCTCCCTTCTGCCACCTTTGCTTCTTCCACCATACCAGACTGTCTCGCCGCAATTCAGGAATGGTATGCCCCCAATGATCTCTGCCTTAATGCCAGTAAGACTGATATCCTCCTCATTGGGACACCAGCTCCCTCATTTCCTCTCTCTCTCTGGCCGCCCACTATGGGCCCTCTTCCTGCTCCTTCCTGTGAGGCTAAGAACCTTGGTGTCATCTTTGACCCCACCCTCTCATTTTCTCCTCACATCTCTGATGTCTCTAAGATGTCAAACTATCAGCTGCACCTCTTCAGAGGTATTCTTCCTTTTCTCACTATCCCCCAGAGGCTCACTGTCTCCAGAGCTTTGGTCCTCTCTAGGCTGGACTATTGCAACAGCCTCTTTGTAAATCTTCCTGCCTCTACTCTTCGACCTTTACAACTTATCAAGAACAGGACTGCAAGACTTGTCCTTGGCCTCAAGCCCAGGGATCGTATCTCTCCAGCTCTCAAATCTCTTTACTGGCTCCCTGTGGCTGCAAGGTTCAAGTTCAAGACCCTCTGCATCATCCACAAGGCTTTCTGGGGCCTGGCACCACTCTTCCTCCAACTTTCTCTTCCAAAGTATCTTCCGTCTCGAGCTCTCCGCTCATCCACCTCCAACTCTCTGAGAGTCAGACCCTCCTCCAAGCAGAGATTTGGGGGCAGATCTCTCTCCTCGGCTGGGGCCTCCCTCTGGAACAGCCTCCCTGCCTATCTCAAACTTGAGCAGAACCACCTTTGGTTCTGGAAGCAACTCAAGTCCTTCCTTTTCGCTTCCACTTTCTCCCTTCCTCTCCTCTTCCCTTCTGATGCACCTGACTGCTCCACTCACTGGTCACCTGGTCTCCCTCTGTACTCGGGCCCAGGCTCCTGCATGTCCAGTTTCCATTGCACTGTCTCCAGGCTCCCCAGCATTTAAGGGTCTGTATCTGCAACCCTACAGTCCCTGCTCTCTGTACTTATGAGCCACCTGCTGGCTGCACTTATGAGTTAGCTGCACTTTCCCCTTCCCTCCCCCTGGCACTTATCTCCTTCCCTCTTGCCTGCACTTGCGTGATCTGAATGACACAAGGCCTAGTAAGATCGTTATTTTTTTCCTCCCTTTGTTTCCCTCTCCTTTTCTTGTTGCGTCTAGAAACCGTTGTGTACAGGTGCGTTATAAATGCCACATCATATCATATCCAGGCAGGACCTGAAGACCCTACTCTTCAAAGACCATCATGTCAATCGCTGATTACGCCACTAACGCCTTCTTTTCCTCCTCTGGGTCTCCTGTCCTCCCAGGCTCCATTTGTCTATCACCCATCCCAGGTTTACTTTACTTTGCTTAGTTACTTAGAATGCTCCCACACAACTGCAGGCCTCAGGGTGCACGCTACCCCAGCACCCTTAATTAGAACCCTCTTGGCGGGTCCCCGATGAACAGTACTGCCTTGCTTCCCTGCTAGGCTAGCGTTTCTATAAATCCTATAGAGTGGACTTGTGGCACTTCACCAAGGCTGAACCATAACAGGAGACATATCTATTGGACATTTATATGGCAATTAAACACATGTGTTTCCAGGCACAACAAGACAAGAAAGGACCTGGGGGACATGGGAATCATAAGGAAAACAACAAGAACAAAGAGACGGTTGTATTGGTCTTGTGACAGTCCTACTGGAATTTTTAAATTAGTTTTGGTGAAATAAAAACCCAATTCTAACCCGCAACTGAATGATTAGACAGTTCATCCATACAGCCTGTGAAGAAGGTGCATCAAGAATTAGCACATTATATATTTTCAAAGAAAAATCAACTTCTTTCTGAATGAATGAAACGCACTCACCAGTTATACGGAAGCTTTCCATCCCTTTCTAATGTGGCAAAATTCACAAATGTTCCAGCCCCGCATTCCCTATTAAAAGGAACAAATACAAATGAGGTCTCCTAAATTAAAAATCATTCTTTCACTGCCAAAAAAAGATCAATACAACAGTTGATAGATTGGTGAGGTATCCAGGTGCTGTAATTAGGAGCTGCCTTCAATATGAACAGGCAGAGCCTCATTGGAAGAGATACTTGGAAAGCTTAATGGGTGACAAACAAACAGGCCCGCACAAAGTTGCCGCCATTGGACGGTTCCCTAAAAACTGTGAAAGACAGAATGCATGGAGTGTTCTGAATATCCATCCCCTGGATGGGCCGCAGGCAATGGTGCTCATCACACACCACTCAGATAGCAGGACTGAATAAACAGGAGGTGCCGGGTGGGAGCAGGATCGGTAAGATGTGCAAGAAGTGGGTTGCCTTATGGTGAGAAAGGAATGTTAAACATACCCCCTTTCAGGAGGTGCCAGGTGGGAGCAAGACAGTTATAATGTGCAAGAAGAAAAACCCATCCCTCTCTGGGTTGCCTTGTGGTAAGAAAGGAATGTTAAACATACCCCCTTTCACGAGGTGTTGGGTGGGAGCGGGTTAGGTATGATGTTTAAGAAGAAAAACCCATCCCTCTCTGGGTTGCCTTGTGGTAAGAAAGGAATGTTAAACATACCCCCTTTCACGAGGTGTTGGGTGGGAGCGGGTTAGGTATGATGTTTAAGAAGACAACCCATCCCTCTCTGGGTTGCCTTGTGCTAAGAAAGGAATGTTAAACATACCCCCTTTCACGAGGTGTTGTGTGGGAGCGGGTTAGGTAAGATGTGCAAGAAGTGGGTTGCCTTATGGTGAGAAAGGAATGTTAAACATACCCCCTTTCAGGAGGTGTTGGGTGGGAGCGGGATAGGTACGATGTGCAAGAAGAAAAACCCATCCCTCTCTGGGTTGCCTTGTGGTAAGAAAGGAATGTTAAACATACCCCCTTTCAGGAGGTGTTGGGTGGGAGCGGGTTAGGTAAGATGTGCAAGAAGTGGGTTGCCTTATGGTGAGAAAGGAATGTTAAACATACCCCCTTTCAGGAGGTGTTGGGTGGGAGCGGGATAGGTACGATGTGCAAGAAGAAAAACCCATCCCTCTCTGGGTTGCCTTGTGGTAAGAAAGGAATGTTAAACATACCCCCTTTCAGGAGGTGTTGGGTGGGAGCGGGTTAGGTAAGATGTGCAAGAAGTGGGTTGCCTTATGGTGAGAAAGGAATGTTAAACATACCCCCGTTCACGAGGTGTTGGGTGGGAGCGGGTTAGGTATGATGTTTAAGAAGACAACCCATCCCTCTCTGGGTTGCCTTGTGCTAAGAAAGGAATGTTAAACATACCCCCTTTCACGAGGTGTTGGGTGGGAGCGGGTTAGGTATGATGTTTAAGAAGACAACCCATCCCTCTCTGGGTTGCCTTGTGCTAAGAAAGGAATGTTAAACATACCCCCTTTCAGGAGGTGTTGGGTGCGAGCGGGATAGGTACGATGTGCAAGAAGAAAAACCCATCCCTCTCTGGGTTGCCTTGTGGTAAGAAAGGAATGTTAAACATACCCCCTTTCAGGAGGTGTTGGGTGGGAGCGGGTTAGGTAAGATGTGCAAGAAGTGGGTTGCCTTATGGTGAGAAAGGAATGTTAAACATACCCCCTTTCAGGAGGTGTTGGGTGGGAGCGGGATAGGTACGATGTGCAAGAAGAAAAACCCATCCCTCTCTGGGTTGCCTTGTGGTAAGAAAGGAATGTTAAACATACCCCCTTTCAGGAGGTGTTGGGTGGGAGCGGGTTAGGTAAGATGTGCAAGAAGTGGGTTGCCTTATGGTGAGAAAGGAATGTTAAACATACCCCCGTTCACGAGGTGTTGGGTGGGAGCGGGTTAGGTATGATGTTTAAGAAGACAACCCATCCCTCTCTGGGTTGCCTTGTGCTAAGAAAGGAATGTTAAACATACCCCCTTTCACGAGGTGTTGGGTGGGAGCGGGTTAGGTATGATGTTTAAGAAGACAACCCATCCCTCTCTGGGTTGCCTTGTGCTAAGAAAGGAATGTTAAACATACCCCCTTTCAGGAGGTGTTGGGTGCGAGCGGGATAGGTACGATGTGCAAGAAGAAAAACCCATCCCTCTCTGGGTTGCCTTGTGGTAAGAAAGGAATGTTAAACATACCCCCTTTCAGGAGGTGTTGGGTGGGAGCGGGTTAGGTAAGATGTGCAAGAAGTGGGTTGCCTTATGGTGAGAAAGGAATGTTAAACATACCCCCTTTCAGGAGGTGTTGGGTGGGAGCGGGATAGGTACGATGTGCAAGAAGAAAAACCCATCCCTCTCTGGGTTGCCTTGTGGTAAGAAAGGAATGTTAAACATACCCCCTTTCAGGAGGTGTTGGGTGGGAGCGGGTTAGGTAAGATGTGCAAGAAGTGGGTTGCCTTATGGTGAGAAAGGAATGTTAAACATACCCCCGTTCACGAGGTGTTGGGTGGGAGCAGGATAGGTACCACATGCAAGAAGAAAAACACATCCCTCTCTGGGTTGCCTTGTGGTAAGAAAGGAATGTTAAACATACCCCCTTTCAGGAGGTGTTGGGTGGGAGCAGGATAGGTACCACATGCAAGAAGAAAAACACATCCCTCTCTGGGTTGCCTTGTGGTAAGAAAGGAATGTTAGACATACCCCCTTTCAGGAGGTGTTGGGTGGGAGCAGGATAGGTACCACATGCAAGAAGAAAAACCCATCCCTCTCTGGGTTGCCTTGTGGTGAGAAAGCTATCTTAAATGTACCCCCTTTCAGAAGGTGTTGAGCTAGCGAAGAATTTGGGGCAACAGCATCCTTCGATACATTTGCTATAGTCACTCACCACATGTCTTGAACTGTTACCAGTTTGAGCACAATTACAAGAGGAAGACCATCATTTGATAATAACGCTGACCTGCGTGCTGACAAATTCTCATTTGAGTAGGAGTAAGATTATGAATGACAACAATGATGCCCTTTAGATATGAGAGAGAGAGAGATCACCCTAAATTTAGACCAACAGAGTTGAACATGTGTCTTAGTTCTGTAGTGGATGAAGTTATTTTATTATGTTCATAGGTAAAGGGTGGGATAACTGGGACTTAATATATAACAAAGCAAGGACGCCCTTCCCTGTTCTGCTATAGATAAAGTGGTCTATATGAATAGGTGTCGGGTGGAATAAATAATACATTATTAATGTTTTCCCTGTCATGGATATACTAGCCTCCAAGTTCCTTAAAGCCAAACAGACTCAGGGATACAGCACCCAGCTGCCTCTTTGCCCACCTCACAGTCTCAGTGACACATAACCCAGATTCGTTGTTGCCCACCTCACAGTCTCAGTGACACAGGACCTAGCTGCCCCTTTTCCCACCTCACAGTCTCAGTGATACAGCACCCAGCTGCCTCTTTTCCCACCTCACAGTCTCAGTGATAAATCACCAAGCTGCCTCTTTGCCCTCCTCACAGTCTCAGTGACACAGCACCCAGCTGCCTCGTTGCCCACCTCGCAGTCTCAGTGATACAGCACCCAGCTGCCTCTTTGCCCACCTCACAGTCTCAGTGACACATCACCCAGCTGCCTCTTTGCCCACCTCACAGTCTCAGTGATACAGCACCACGCTGCCTCTTTGCCCACCTCACAGTCTCAGTGACACAGCACCCAGCTGCCTCGTTGCCCACCTCACAGTCTCAGTGATACAGCACCAAGCTGCCTCTTTACCCACCTCACAGTCTTAGTGATACAGCACCCAGCTGCCTCTTTGCCCACCTCACAGTCTCAGTGATACCGCACCAAGCTGCCTCTTTGCCCACCTCACAGTCTCAGTGATACAGCACCAAGCTGCCTCTTTGCCCACCTCACAGTCTCATGACACAGCACCCACCTGCCTTGTTGTCCACCTCACAGTCTCAGTGATACAGTACCAAACTGCCTATTTGCCCACCTCACAGTCTCAGTGATACAGCACCCAGCTGCCTCTTTGCCCACCTCACAGTCTGTGATGCAGCACCAAGCTGCCTCTATGCCCACCTCACAGTCTCAGTGACACAGCACCCAGCTGCCTCGTTGCCCACCTCACAGTCAGTGATACAGCACTGTTAAGATGGAATTCTGAACTCTGTCCTGGAGGCGCAGAGGTTCAGAAGGCCAGCCTAGTTTCTTGGAACAGGGTAACCTCTGGACAAGCCAGACCAATCAAGGTAGCGATCGCGGCGGTCAAGACTAGGTCTCAAGAGGGGGAGGGTGACTGAAAGCCCGCAATGAGCACACAAAGCAAGGACGCTTACAAATTACTCCAAGCAGGTGTTACATTAAAAATATAGACACATTTATTACAAGGCCTTTGTAATATTGACCATAGCAAAGAATCACGATAAAACTCAAGTAAACCAACACATCACAATCAAATACAATATATATACAATTACCGAAGGGTCTAAAGAGTTCGAAGCACGAAATATGCAGACCACCTAGATGGGGAGGAAAACAGGCAGTGCAAGTAATCGTTAGACCCAGTTCGCCTTCAGAGACCACCTAACTAGAAGGAAGTCTGAGCCCTACGAAGAGTGGAGCCTTGAGCTCAAAAGTACCTGCACACGCTGGTGCCAATGGGCCAAGGGGAGTCTCTTCAAGGAAGTCTGGCAGTTCAGAGTGGTGAGCAAAGGAGGGCGAACAGATCTCCACTACTCAAGCGCAGCCTCCACTTGCGGGCAGAAGCAGAGCGCAAGTGTGAAAAAGGTGTGCTGTTTAACACAGCGAGGAAAAGCTAAGGGCTACTGCAAGAGGGCGACCAGTTCCTAGCGTTGTTACTCACCGGTCCCCGATGCAGGCAGACCCAGGCTTCTCCGCGTCAGTTTCAGTGCTGGCAGGTTCAGATACGAGCAGGGGACGTCTCGGCATCGTGTAGATTCCGCGGCAGCAGAAGTTAGAGTTGAGGATGTCCCAAACGCAGTGAACCCGCACAGATTGTTACCACAGCAGGGCAACAAAGCGGCTGTGTGTATGTCAGCCCAATGTACACTTCTCACTTCAGACCTGGGAATGCCAAGTGTACGAATCGTGTGAGAGTGTCAAGGACTCTGAATACAGCAGCAACCTGACGGCGGTTACAGAGCAAGAATCCTGGGTAAGCTGGTCAGTCCACTGGATGGCCCAGAGATGCTTCCAAAGACTTACGTGCAGGAGATGATGAAGATGCCGAGAATAGTTGTTCCCACTATTCCAAAGGGTCGAAGTACCAGTACAGCCCTTATCGTTCGATCAGAGGCAGAATGGTTTCACAGAGCGATAGCAGTGCAGAGGAGCAGTCCTTCAGCGGGTCACTAGCGATTCCTCGGTTCAGCCTCTTAGTTGCAGGATACTTGGCTCCTGTATCCGTCGTTCGTGAGAACTCAGGAGATCGACATGGTAGTGGCGTTTCCAGCCTCCTCTTATCCAGAGTTCCCTTGGCGCCAAAACGGAGGGGACCCAATGGGAGATCTGTTCACAAAACACTCACACCATACATGGACCTATAACGGACCACGGTGGTCCCACACCCTAGACTCTCTGGCACCCAGGATGTGTATTGGGAACAGACATCCCAGCCCACATCCTGGAGGCACACACAAGGCCTGTAGAAGCCTGCGAAAGCATCTGTGTTTCGCGGGAAAGTACATGCCCAAATAAGGAAGGCCCCGGGTCGGCTCGACCTGGGGAAGGTAAAGGGGGCAAGACGGTCAGCGGGCAGGACAAAGAACCTCGTGGTCTGGCCATTTTGGGAGCCAGGCCACCATTTTGGGCTAAGCGCGAGAAACGCGCTTAAACAGCCAAAAGGAGCTCAAAACACAAAGAAACAATCGCTGCCACCACTCCCGTCTGTGATTCACTTGCACCGTTCGTTAACAATCCAAAGAGAGTGTCTAGGGCCTGTAGAGTGACTAGAGACCCAAGAGAGCAGAAACTTAGCTTACAGTGCCCTCTTGTGTCATGTTGCGCAAAAGCTGCAACATGATAAAAGAACTACGGAAAACAACGTTTCCCGGTACTGACTGTCTTAAGGGCATGTCAGTTTCCCCGTAAGAATGGAGTGAAAGCCCAGAGGAGTGCGGCGGAATGCTGCGCTTCTCTGGCAAAGTCTAGATCAGGGTGAAAACAACAGCAAAAAGTTTAAGGGTTGCCACATGGAAGGAAAATTACCTACAATTAAGAAATCTTTCCTAACAAGCACTCACTGCCTCTTTGCCCACCTCACAGTCTCAGTGATACATTGCCCAGCTTCGTTGTTGCCCACCTCACAGTCTCAGTGACACAGCACCCAGCTGCCTCTTTGCCCACCTCACAGACTCATTGATACAGCACTCAGCTGCCCCTTTGCCCACCTCACAGTCTGTGACACAGCACCCAGCTGCCCCTTTGCCCACCTCACAGTCTGTGACACAACACCCAGCTGCCTCTTTGCCCACCTCACAGTCTGTGACACAGCACCCAGCTGCCTCTTTTCCCACCTCACAGTCTCAGTGACACAGCACCCAGCTGCCCCTTTGCCCACCTCACAATCTGTGACACAGCACCCAGCTGCCCCTTTGCCCACCTCACAGTCTGTGACACAACACCCAGCTGCCCCTTTGCCCACATCACAGTCTCATGACACAACACCCAGCTGCCTCTTTGCCCACCTCACAGTCTGTGACACAGCACCCACATTCTTCTTTGTCCACCTCACAGTCTCAGTGATACATTGCCCAGCTTCGTTGTTGCCACCCTCACAGTCTCAGTGATACAGCACCAAGCTGCCTCTTTGCCCACCTCACAGACTCAGTGACACAGCACCCAGCTGCCTCTTTGCCCACCACGCAGTCTCAGTGACACAGCACCCAGCTGCCTCTTTTCCCACCTCACAGTCTCAGTGACAGCACCCAGCTGCCTTTTTGCCCACCTCGCACTCTCAGTGACACAGCACCCAGCTGCCTCTTTGCCCACATCACAGTCTCCGTGATACAGCACCCAGCTGCCTCTTTGCCCAGTCTTCTTTACAGTGCAATAGTGGCCTGTTCACTTTTTCTAACCCACATCAGAAGGATAGTTATCTGGCAAACTGATACATGATCCAGGGATATATTGCACCATTTGAGACTACTATGAGCAACCTCTTCACTTTTTTTTTTTTACAAAAGACATCGCTTACACCACTCCCTCTTCCTTTTTAATCTCTCTCTCTGTGTCAGGGAAATTGTTCCCTTACCACTGCAAAGGCTACCTTACCCATTGTTTACTCTAGGAACCTATGTAGACTCGAGCTATCAAAACGGCCGGTGGCTGTTTTTATCTCAGGCACAATTCCCATGGCTCCATGCTGGCTGCACAATGGCTTTGGTCCTATTTCCCCATGGCTGGCTGGAGTTTGTGACATCTCATTAAGTGTCATGCGGGTAAAATAGCTCAGCCTGTTGAGCGCTCGATGCTGTGGTCTGCAGGTCACAGGTTCAGATCTCAGCATGGTTGATTTAGCCTTTAATCCTTCTGAGGTCGATACATTGAGTACCAGTTTCGATTGGGTAATACCATGCATGGGGCCTTCGACCTCGAATAGAAAGCTGGTCAGTGTTGGTGTTGACATTGTAACATAGATATACTTGTTCTTGTCACATATATTTTTGATAACCACAATGATCTGGGAAAGAGTACAGGGATGCATAAAAGAAAAGACTAAGCTAGACGAGAAATTATGTCAATCATTTTTTCAGATACACTATTATTCGATTGCTTATGGGCAGAACAACGGACAACTACTAGACAAGGTAACTGTACTGAAACTCCAAACTACCAAATCAAACTAAATGTTGAGTTGCTATTGACCTTTGTTCGAGGTGCAATATGAGACGTATGATGACAAATATGTTAATGTAAATGTTAAAGGGCACTTGTCCCGTGCACTATCACCACTGGAGGGGTCCCCTGGCGCTCTTGTCAAACACTGAGGGCGTCATTTTGTAAAACTCAGAAATTGCACTTGCTCTTCACTTTTCCTCTCCATTTTGGAAAAAATGTAAATGCCTCCCACAATTCAAGATTTGGGAAGGCATTTACAACGGATTCCTATGGAATCCACCTGCTTTTACTAGGTGATAATTGCAGGTGCATAACATGGGCTCAGGCACCAATAAAAAATTGGCCCGCTGTAGCAAATAAAAAATCATTCCTTTTGTGATAGACCATTTCAGTAGTACCCAAAGGGGAGTTTAAAAAAAAATGTGTTGAAAATTGAGCATTTTACTAATATTTGCTCTGTAACACTGAACACTGGTAAAAAAAATTACAGTGAAGTAGTTCATCAAACTGTGATGAAGCTAGTCTATTCGTCCCTTCTTCCCATGGGAGAGCCACCCCCTTTGAGGCTAGGGAGGTGAGCCCACTAAGCAAGACCCTCCATAGGGTCTGGGAAAGTGGGACCTCACTGGTGACTCCCCTCTAGGGGACAAGAACTCCCATTCCTGTAAGGAACTCCCTATCAAGAATGCACTGTCAGCATATATAGGAATAGAAAACACTGAAGCTACTTCTGTTTTGAATCCAACAAATAGCGACATTGCTTCAACCCCTTTGGCTTTAGGTAATGCTGGATTCCCCCTGAACTCAACAGTCAAAGCGGAATGACACGCCCCTTTCAAATTTGTTGATGGAAATAAAGGAACAAGGAATCTTGAATGGAGGAGAAAGAATCCTGCGCAGAGGCGAGCCTCTGATGTGAGAACGTCCTGTAGGGGTGGAGCCACGTTGCAACATGGAGCCAGAGGTAGCGTGGAGGAAGAGAGGAAACAAGGAAGGACGGTACCAAGAGTGGCAAATGAGCCACAACCAAGACAGGGATGGAAGTAACTTCTCTCCTTGTGGTGTGACTATGCAGCAACTGTGCTGGGTCTGGGGCCCGCAGAACGATGCCGAAACCAGGGTCACACAGAGGAATGAATCATCCGCGCCGAATACGAGGAAAGAGACAGCCGAGATCCGCAGAGTCCAAAGAGTATGCGCTGATATACTGGAGAAGCTGCAGAGGATAACTAGCGAAAATCACCATGCTGAGACACTATCCCGTTGGACCAGACCCGGCAGTAACAGAGGTAGAGGGAGGCGAGCTGAAGGAAGAGATCAGGAAGCCAGAATGGATTATGGGAGCCATAGAAACCAGAGTGTTGAACATTGGCCATGGCCACAGAGATCACCGAAGCTAGTGAATCAGAGGGGTCAGGAGAACCCTATTGAAACAAGTAATATTATAAAGTATCTGAGTAGAAGCAAACCAGGAGAGTTCAAACAAGAGGCCAGAATGGGTTACAGGGGCCCTAGAAACCAGAGTCCTGAACATTGGCCACAGCTACAGAGATCACCCACGTTGTTTTATTTTTATTTATTATTTATCATTATTATTATTGTGCATTTAATCTCACAAAAGGACTTTTTACAAATTGTACAACAGACAAATTAAGAACAAGAGAAGACAATTATTACAATATTAAAAAAAGGTTGAAAAAAATACTTCCAAATCACATAAGTAACTCATCTAAATCATACATCATATATAAAATGAAAATAATAATTGTCACATTTAGAAATTATATTTGGCTATATCACACAGAATTCACTATTAATATATGAAATAATACAGACTGACAAATATGTTTGTAAAGGTGGAGTCATAAAATTTCACTGACAGTTTTACTGAGATGTTTTTGTTTTTTATGAAAGATTGAGGAGGTGAAGTTATGAAATGCAATTCATGTAGTAATAACAATAAAGCAATTGTTAGAGATATGTTTTTACAGGCTAAAAGTCTAAGCCAAAAATCCTGTGTTGAAAACCATGAAGGATGGTATACAAAATGTGTGAAGTATTTATCACGGAGGGACAAAGTGGCTGAACAACCAATTAGCAAGTCGCACATATCTTGAATAAGACCCTCTCCACATAGATTACATTCTCCCCTGGAGGCATCTCATTTATTCCAGATACGATCAGTCTCGTTGGTCTTTATCAGACCTAATCGGAAACCCAATAATACTTGGCGCTACCTGAGGTCAGGAAACCTTCTAATATAGGGCAACAGAAATGAGCTCGGCTTTTCACATATGGGAACATTTTTGAGATTTTTTTAAGATGCTGATTGAGGCTCTTGTTTTTATCCAGTCTGTGCGCATTAGTGCTTTTTGGACTTTTTCAGGATTTTCAAGGTCTGACTGGAGCAATTGCACTATATTAGAATCTTTACAGCATCATGCTTGATGTCATTAAGAAAATTATTTTGACGATAATTAGTATATTCACTAATATCTTTGTAAAATGTATGTTCAAGGGGATCCAATATCAGCCTAAACAAGGTTAACACTTTCTAATGATCGTGAGCTTGGATAGAGTGTAAACCGAGCTCATATCTCAATCTTCCCTCTGGGAAGTACGTATGGATCTCTTTGACTCCTCCAGAGTCTTTATTAACATCTATCTGAATGGTAATGTCATAGTGCAAGGCCCTCAGGCCAACCACATCCTCTTTGATAGGCAGTTCCCTCGCCTCATCAACTTCCTCTCATCTCCAGCTGTCCCCTACTCTCTTCCTCTGGCTACCCTGCCCTGCTCCCCCTCCTCTTTTGCCCCATCTCAAGCTCCTTCCACTGCTCCGCAGGGCGTACCTACGATCTGTACCCCTCCCCGGAAGGTCTTTAAGTCTGGCAACCTTCTCCATCTCCCCACTCTAAATTCTCGCTCGGCCGTTAAACACGCGTCTAACATCTGGCACCTCCTAGAAGAACTCGACCTTGATGTACTCGGTCTCACCGAGACATGGTTCACAGCCAGCTCTATCACAAGTTTTGACACTCTCCTCCCCCACGGCTACAAGATCCTCTCAGCTCCCAGATCCAATCGGCCTGGTGGGGGTGTAGCCCTTATGTTCCCTGAGTGGATCCCTGCCTCTCTTATTCCCACTCAAGCTTACTCCTCGTTTGAATGCCTAGTCTGCAGGCTCTCTCTCTCTCCTAGCCACTCTCTTACTGTTGCTACTCTCTACCTGCCCCCTGGTCAAATCACCTCTTTTCTCTCTGAGTGGGCTGACCTCTCCTCTTCCCTCTTGGCCTCCACCACTCAACTTCTCCTCCTTGGTGACCTCAACATTCATCTTGATTCTACCTGTCCCTCATCTTCACTCTTTCGCGACCTCTGCGATTCACTCTCCTTCTCCATCCTTCCTTCCGGCCTGACTCACTTGGCTGGCCACACACTTGATGTCTTGATCTCATCCGGCCTCCCCCTCTCTACCCCCCTTACCACTCCTCTCTCCTGGAGTGATCACTGCCTCCTCTCCTCTCATCTCTCCATTCCCTCCCCCCAAGCCAAGTCCACTCCTAGATTGCCACCCACCTTCTCAGATATCCGGCCCATGAAGCGTGTGTCAGTCGAGGCCTTTGCTGCAACCTTCTCCCCCCTCTTCTACCCTAGGCTGACTCACACCCTGACACAGCCCTCGCTCTTCTCTACTCCTCTATTTCTGCTACTTTTGATACTCTTGCCCCAGTCATGAGGATCCGTTTGAAGTCCAAAGCCAAGTGCAATTCTTGGTATGACTCTGATCTAGCTACACTTAAACGGAAGTGTAGGGCGGCGGAAAGGAAATGGAGGGCTTCTTGCTCATCCACAAACTGGCCTGCCGCCTGCTCCAAAGGCCATACCGACTTGCTGTCCACACTAAGAAGAGAGCCCACAAACAAGGCTGCATCTCTGCGGCATCTAAAAACTCAGCCGAACTTTTCAAAATCTGCAAGGAGCTGGCCAACCCTGCTGCAGTCTCCACCCCTCCTCTCTCCTCACAGGATCTTTGCAATGCCCTTGCCTCCCGCTTTATCTCTAAAACCCAGGACATCATGTCCACCGTCTCCTCCGCTCCCCCTCCTCCTCCCTCTCCTTATCAGCCAGCTGACCCTCCCTCAGCTACCCCTCATCCCCCTTTCTCCTCATTTCCTCTTTTCTCCCCTGATGAGATATCTAGACAAGTCCGATCTATGAAAACCTCATCAAAACAGGTCGATCCCTGTTCCTCTAAAACCATTAAGGACCACATTGACACACTTGCGCCGGCCCTTGCGGATTTCTGCAACCTCTCCTTTGCCTCTGGCTCTTTCCCCACCCCTCTTAAACACTCCCTTGTGCATCCTCTCCTCAAGAAATCCACTGCTGATCCGTCATGTCCGGCAAACTACCGCCCAATTTCCATTACTCCCTTTTTGGGCAAGCTCATAGAAAAGCTGGCCATCTCTCAGCTTAATCTCCATTCTGACTCTGTTGGCTCCCTCCATGACCACCAGTCTGGCTTCAGAGCTGCCAGAAGTACGGAAACTGCTCTCCTGAACATCCGTGAAAACCTGCTCTCCAACCTCGATTCTAACATTCCCTCTGTCCTCATCCTACTTGACCTCTCCTCTGCGTTTGACACTGTCAACCATACCACCCTACTCAAACGTCTTCGTGACAACCTCGGCATCACTGATCAGGCTCTGGCCAAGGTATAACTTGGGTCCTTCCTATCTTCTATCTCCCTCTCCACATGTGGTGTTCCCCAGGGGTCTATCCTCTCGCCCTGGCTTTTCAACCAATACCTGGCAACTCTCGCTTACTGCATCTCAATGTTCTGCTCAACTTTCCAGTGTAATACTGATGACATCCAACTCATTTTCAGGCTTCCTTCAGACTCCTCCTCTCCTTGCCTCATCTCCGATTGTCTAATCGCCATTCAAAATTGGTGTGCCGCCAATGATCTATGTCTAAATGCCAACAAGACTGAGATCCTCCTTACTGGTACACCATCTCCATCCTTTCCTCTCACTCTCTGGCTGGCCTCCCTTGGCCCTCCTCCCACCCCCACTTGCGCGGCTAAGAACCTTGGGGTTATCTTTGACTCTAATACTTTCCTTCTCCGCACACATCTCTGATGTTTCCAAAAAATCTAACTTTTTACTCCACCTCCTTAGAGGTACTTTACCTTTCCTCTCCTTCCCTCAAAAGCTCACTGTCTCCCAAGCTCGGGTTCTTTCCAGACTGGATTACTGTAAAAGCCACTTCCTAAATCAACCTACCTCCACTCTCCGCCCTCTATAACTAATCCAGAACAGGACTGCGAGACTTGTCCTTGGCCTCAAGCCCTGGGATCATATCTCTCCAGCCTTGAAATCCCTTAATTGGCTCCCAGTGGATGCAAGGATTAAATTTAAAACCCTCTGCATTGTCCACAAGGCTTTCTGGGGCCTGGGTCCAAAATACCTTCAACTATCCCTCCGTAAATACCTCCCCTCTCGAGCCCTTTGCTCCTCTACTTCAAACTCCCCCAGGGTTAGTCGTTTTGCAAAAAAACGAGCTGGGGGTAGATCTCTGTCTTCGGCTGGTGCCTCCCTTTGGAACAGCCTCCCGGCCACCTTGAAACGTGAGGAAAAACATCTTCGGTTCCGGAAACTTCTCAAGACCTTCCTCTTTGCCTCTGCCTTTGCCCCCCTTCTCCCCTGTTGATCTGTTTCTTCTCATGGCATTGTGCACCTGGCCACCCGTTGTTCTTTCGGGCCCAGGTATCTGCTCACCCTGCCACCCTCCTGCACTGCCTCCAGGCCACCATCAGCACTAGAGTTCTGTATCTGTACCCATACAGTCCCCCTCCCACGTTTCTTCTGCACTTATCAGATATACCTTTCTGACTAACTTTCACCTGCCACTTGCTGGCTGCACTACCATGGTTTAAAGCCCTTATTTATTATTTTTTCTATTTAATATTTATTTATATTTCCTCTCCTCTGCTTCGCACTTTCCACTCCCTCCGCCACCCCCTGCACTTCTTCCCCATTTTCCTTTCCCTTCCACTTGCGCTTTCTTAAATGTCACTGGGCCTAGTAAGATCGCTGTTTTCTGTTTTTTCTCATTCCCCCCACCCCTTTCGGCCTGGTCTCTCTGTGAAAAACTTGTGTACGAGCGCGATAATTAAAATATCATTTCATTTCAATCTAGCGATTGGTAACGATTAAGGCAGAGAAAGTGTTTTCTTCCATATGCGACCCTCTAATCTGTTCCAATTAATCGTGAATAAGGGGTACATTCCATACCTTATAGTAAAGCTGGAATTATTTTCCCTTTATATAATTTAATCAAGGGGACCAACGAAAACGGGCAATATGTGGCAAGAAGTTTTTTTAGCTGGCCCATGTATTGAAATGCTTTTCTTTCGAGTTGTATAGTAAGATCTTTAAGTGTTGGACGGACTCTAAGATGAAGTCCCAAGTACTTAACTTCCATGACCATAGGAATGGCCTGATGTGCCAAATGCCAATGGGATTGATGAGACTTCGTGCTGGGCTTTCCAAAAATAATGATGTTTGATTTTGTTGGATTTATCTTTAGATCGTTTTCCAATGCATACGTTTCCAAAGTAGCTAGAAGATGTTTTAAACCCAAAGGAGTTTTGTCTATTATGGCTATATCGTCGGCGTAGGCAAGTAGATGAATATTGCACTTTCCCAACAATGGCAAGGGAAAGGTGAAATGTTGCAAAAAGGGCCTAAATCAGCAAGGTATAAATTAAATAATAAAGCTGCAAGGAGACACCATTGTCTCACTCCATTATCTATCGCAATACTTGAAGATAGTTCACCTTGTAAGTTAAGTCTGACTCTATAGGTGGTCTGGTTATGCATGGCGATAATTATTTGCAATAGCCTTTTGGGTATATTCCAGACCTTCAGTTTATGCCAAGGTTTTGACCTATTTATCAAGTCAAAAGTTTTTGAAAAGTCTATAAAGGCTATATAAATTGGAAGAGATTGAGCTTTCTGACTTTGTGCTTGTAAGGTGTTAAGAGAGAGACTGTTCAGAATAGTTGAGAGCCCTTTACTAAAACCTGTTTGGCATTTTGAAAGAATATGATGGTTAGAAGTCCCTTTATGCAATTCCAGGAGAATAATGCGAGAAAAGATTTTACTATCACAACCCATGAGAGCGATCGCTCTACAATTATTAGGATCTTGTATATCGCCTTTTTTATGGATGCAGATTATAATAGCCGTTTTCCAACAGTTCAGAATAATTTTGGTTGTTATGATTTTCTTAAACAATTTTGTCAGGATTATTGACCAAGTATGAGGATCTGATTTGAGTATCTTATTAGTTAGACCATTTGGTCCAGCCGCTTGAGATTTTGAGACCGTCAAAATGAGGTTTGTGATTTTGTCTTTGTCGATTGGTAAGGACCATTCAATACAGTTGTCAATGTAAGATTGAATTGGAAGCGACGTGGCTAGATGGCCACGGAGTAAGACAGTGGGTCCAATGCGCTCCTGCTGATCCTTCTATGATCCTGTAGTTTACAGACACTCTGAGTCAGCTGAGAAATATAAAATTGCAACCACAGAGGCATGAAGGCAAGCGGCACAACACGGATGGAATTATGAGGGGCGCGGCAATGCCGGTGTCGCAACGAGTGCTGAAGAAAATTGCAGGGTCTGAAATGCAGAGATAAACAAGATGGCAGCTGGCGTGAAACAAAGGACCGGACCGCGAGGCAGACACTCTGAAAGGAGAAGAGCCAGACAACAGCCCGACAGGAACGATCTCTGCACAGCGTGTACTTGGGGATCGGACTAATTGAAAATCGGAAGGCTGCACAGTGTCTAGCGGCCCAGTACAGGAGCGGAATAGGAGGCTAATCACTGCTTTTGGGATTGAAGCTGGTCCGAAAGGCAGGAAGTTAAAGACGACACACAAGGTTTCGGGCGCGGTGTGTACTTCAGAGGAACCAAGATGGAGTGCCACGGAAGGGATGCGAAGCTGCGCAGATTCACTTTGGGGAAAGGCTGGACAGCAATAATGTGGACACGGCTCCAACATAATAACGGAGCTTGCAGGGTCACAGACCGGTAGGCGGGCACAACATAAACACACCCGACTATGACCCGACTATGACCCGACTATGACCGCTGAGGTCTTGCGATGGTGTGCAGCCCCTCGGAAAATACATCAGGCAACATTGCAATAGAAGGCAATACTGTAACAAGTATTGGAAGGCAGCGATCGGGCTGCAGACAGTGAAACTGACATGGCTCGCACTGAGCGAAAGGACGGGAACCTCACAATAAAGGACTGTATTCACCGGTGCTGGGCGAGCTGGGGAGAAGCCTCAAGTTGTCTGAGAGGAATGGACACGAAGCGCTGCAATAACACACAGGGAAGTCGCTGACAGCAGGGGAATCAGTGGTGTACGCAAGACTTGCACGAATGCAGCGGGCCGGTACATGGCTATAACACTGTAATGCAATGGACATTACGCACTACAGTCTTGTATTATAGAAACAGTAGACAATGCAACAGTGTGCGGCATTCAAGCACAGGTGCAGGCGATTAGAATGGAGCTAGAAGAGGATTGAGCAGACAGGGATGGCCCCATTAAGGACAGAGTGGTTGAGGTACAGTCGTTGCACAGCTGCCATCACGGTGTACCCGGATTATACCTTCTTGGTACAGAGACGGTGATGGTGACTGAACTACGGGGCGATCAAGAGGAGGCTGCGCAAAGCAGGCTACACATACATGTTTTAATTTACCCAGCCAAGCTTAAGGTGTTTCACTAGAATAAGGCCTTCTTTTTTGAGACTCCGGAGGATGCGGCAGAGTGGTTGGACGCACAGAACTGTACAGCGGGAGCAGATGATCGGACAGAGAGCGGAACAGATAAGTGATTCTGTACTTCCCCAAGGTGTTATGTTGTATAAGAAATTGACTTTGGGAATTGACTGTAGTATAAGTTTATAACAGATCTGGGAGAGAAGTTAAGAATAGTGATGTAAGTGGACTGGCAGACTGTTAGCTCAATGCAGGAGATGCACGTGTGGAGTAATATAAACAGCACCAGGGACACGTTATTACCCCCCCCCCCCAGGTAGTTTAGTTGAGATACTGGTAGAACAGTATCCTCCTGCTAAGCTCAGAGTAGCGGTTATACCAGGAAAGGGCTAGATGCGGGATAGCATGAGATCCAGGGATGGAGCTGGGCAACAGTTTGGGGGGACAAGGGGAAGGGTTCTGGGGTTGTTCGAGTTGAGGGGAGAGGGTTTAAGGGAATTGAAGGGAGAGGGGGGAGGGAGTGTTGGGAACAGCTGGAGGGTGAGCCTACGACTATAAATCACTGCGTGCGCAGTGGAAGATAAAGGAGGACAGGAGTAGAATGGGATATGGATGAGATGGCTGACATCAAGAAAGTGACCTGGAATGTCAGGGGACTTAATAATTATTTGAAGAGGAATAAGGTCATGATGTAGCTGAAGAGATAGAGAATCGATATTGCTCTGCTACAAGAAACTCACCTGACCAAAGAAAAACAGGAGGTGGTGTGGAGGAAATGGAGAGGGACCACCATAGGAGCAACATATTCGGCATATGCCAGAGGGGTAGTCACGTGGCTAGCACCACATGTCCCTTTTAAGCTACTACAGTCTACCATAGAGCCGGATGGGAGGATATTGCTAATAAGGGGGCTAGTAGAAAACAGGGAGCTGAGCATCATCAACACATATGCCCCGTACCAAGATGCTACCAGCTATTCAGAACTCTATACAATAAGATCAGCACCTATATCGGAGGGGCAGTTCTATGGGGAGGGCACTTTCATTGCACACTGGATCCTAAGGTCGACAGATCAGATGAGAAGATGGAGAGGCCCACCCCAGTAGCTAAAGCTCTGAAGACCCTATTAAGTGATTTTTGATTAGTGGATGTATGGAGGATGCACCACCCGCAGGACAGGGACTATTCCCACTACTCTGCCCCACAACACCTGCACACTAGGTTAGACTACATATTTGCTGCACCAGAGTTGATGGGAGAGCTAGAGAAGTCGGAAAACAAAGCGAGGGTCCTCTCGGACCACTCGCCACTGATTATAACATGGCAATACTCGCCTCCTAGAGCGCGTATTCCTACATGGAGACTCAGGGCCGAGGCCTTAAAAGACACAGTGTTCAGGGAGGACCTGAGGAAGGAAATAAAGGAATATTTTGAACAGAACACTGGGAGCGTAGAATCAGCTGGCACCCTATGGGAGGCATTTAAGGTGGTGGTGAGGGGGCAGCAATATCCAAATCTAAAGGCCTACAGGGTGGAATAACACAAGAGTTGCACGAAGCAGAAAGGAAATTAGAGACAATAATGCGTAAGGGTGGGCATGCTCCTGAGGAGACTGGGACCGTACGGCAATTACAACAAGATTGCAGGGAGTACTGGGAGAGATTATGCAACCTGAAATATAAAAAAAGATATTGAAAGGCAGCACGCGGACGGAGATAAACCGGGCAGATTGTTAGCTTGGTTATACAAGAATGAGACCCCCAGACAAACAATTATAGCAGTGCTGGGGGAGAGATGGGCAGACACTAGATACCCAGGAAGGGGTGAATAAAGGCTTTATAGAGTATTACCAGTGACTGTACATGGATGTTACCGAGGGAGAGGAGATTGGGGTGATGGAAACACTGATGTATATTGCCCTTCCTAAACTGGAGGCAGGGGAGAGGGAGAATTTAGAGGTCCCAATTACGCTAGAAGAATTAGAAGCAGTGATCAAGCTCCTACCTGCTAGTAAAGCCCCAGGGGCGGATGGACTCCCCAGCGAGTTCTATAAAACGTATAGGGCGGAGTAGCTCCCCCCATTACTAGCAATGTTAAGTGAAGCGCTGGACAAAGGAACGCGGCCAGAGTCACAGAGTCAAAATATATTGAAAGGCAGCACGCGGACGGAGATAAACCAGGCAGATTGTTAGCCTGGTTATAAAAGAATGAGACCCCCAGACAAACAATTATAGCAGTGCTGGGGGAGAGATGGGCAGACACTAGATACCCAGGAAGGGGTGAATAAAGGCTTTTTAGAGTATTACCAGTGACTGTACATGGATGTTACAGAGGGAGAGGAGATTGGGGTGATGGAAACACGGATGGACATTGGCCTTCCTAAACTGGAGGCAGGGGAGAGGGAGAATTTAGAGGTCCCAATTACGCTAGAAGAATTAGAAGCAGTGATCAAGCTCCTACCTACTAGTAAAGCCCCAGGGGCGGATGGACTCCCCAGCGAGTTCTATAAAACGTATAGGGCGGAGTTGCTCCCCCCATTACTAGCAATGTTAAGTGAAGCGCTGGACAAAGGGACGCGGCCAGAGTCACTAAGGGAGGCAATCATTATCCCGCTCCTTAAACCAAATAAACCAAGTATGGACTGCGGGTCATACAGGCCATTATCCATGCTCAATCAAGACAGTAAGATACTTACGGCAGTGCTAGCAAATAGGTTGAGACCGGTTATCAATAAACTCATACACCCTGACCAGACCGGTTATGTCCCACATAGAAGCATATCCGACAATCTTAGAAGGCTCCTTCATGTTCTAGAACAGATGGAAAGGGACTCCCAGGAGGTTGCAATAGTCTCATTGGATGCAGTGAAAGCCTTCAACACAGTTAAATGGCCTTGGTTGATGGCGGTCTTGAAGGAGTATGGGGTTGGGCCCACATACTTGAAGTGGGTCCAGCTGCTATAAGGTAAACCACTGGCTCGAGTCAGGACGGAAGCGACCATCTCAGAATGATAGCAACTTAGTAGAGGTATTAGACAAGGATGGCCATGGTCCCTGATGCTGTTTATCTTAGCACTGGAACCCCTGGCGATATACTTGAGGGCAGCATCTGATATCGATTTATGCGGATGATATGCTGCTATATTTGAGATATCCCGAAGAGAACCTACAGTATATTTTGGAGGTGATGGAGCGATATGCAGTGCTGTCTGGTATAACAGTGAACCCCAAGAAATTGTGCTTATTCCCTATGGGTAGATATAAAGGGATACCACAGGAGAAACTGCCGGTACTACAAATACAATGGGAAACCGAGACTTTCAGATACTAGGGGATAGATGTACACCACAAGGTCGAGGTCGAACACAGACAAAACGGAAATAACATGAGGTTCTGGGCCAAGCCTCCTCTGAACATGATGTGGGGGGTGGCGCTGTTGAAGATGGTGGTGCTGCCTAGAATATTGCAGTATTTTGTGAATATACCAAACATGATCCCCAAGTGGTTCTTTGTTAAAATCCAGAGTTTGGGCAGGGGGTTCATATGGCACAATTCCAGGAATAGAATAGCATTATGGAAACTACAGAATGCGTACAAACAGGGGGGCATTATATTGCCCAACTTTGAGATTTACTATTTGGCCAGTCAACTACAGTATGTGGCAAGGTGGTTATTGGAAGACTCCACACCGGAGTCCAGATTGTTGAAGGCTGAATGCGCCCCGTTGTTTCTGAATGAATGCTGCCAACATTGCAATGAGACAAAGGGACAAGAATGTTAGACCTGGGATGGAAAATCTGGCGGAGGGCCTGCCGGGTCATGGAGAACCCATTCCAGTGTTCACCACAGATGCCGCTAGTGGCACTGGAAGGGGTGGACGAACAAATGAGGAAGATAGTTAGAAGGCATTGGGAACCGATATGCACAGCAGCTCTGGGGGTTGTGTGTGGCAAGGCAGTGGAGTTTGACACATTGGTGGAAGACACCGGTTTGCATCGGGGACAATATATTACTTATACTAGGCTGGTGCGGATGATAAAGGATACATGGTCGGGGACAGTGTTGGGTAAACAGCCTGATACGGCCATAGAAACATTTTATGATGTGTTGGACGCAGGCCATGAG
The DNA here is from genome assembly GCF_040938575.1 of Ambystoma mexicanum. Taxonomy (NCBI): domain Eukaryota; kingdom Metazoa; phylum Chordata; class Amphibia; order Caudata; family Ambystomatidae; genus Ambystoma; species Ambystoma mexicanum. The sequence continues at coordinate 239,762,376 of NC_090936.1, read as the reverse complement.
GTCTCCCGAATATATGAACTGTTGATGTCAAAGGTGGGGCAGAAGGTTATTCAGGTGAGGCGGGACTGGGAGGAGGATGCTGGAGAAACAATGGGTGACAGGTTGTGGGTCAGGGTTCAGGGATATCACAAAAAGTGTCTAGGAATGTGAGATTGCAACGAATCCAGTTATATGTTACACATAGAGCGTATATGACCCCTACGAAGATAGCAACGTTTAAAAACGCTGGGCTGCAAACATGTTCTAAATGTGGTGACGTGAATGCAGGACTGGTACATATGTTGCATGTGTATGCCTGGAAATAAGGAGATTCTGGGGAGAGATAGCCCACCTCTTAGCGAAGAGAGAGATAAATCTGGATGTGGAATCTATGTGGGCGTGCATGGTAGGGGGGTTCCCCAGGCCACGCAAATTGAAGCATATAAGTAAACTTAAGGATTCGGCTTACATTGTAGCGAAGCGTACAATAGCTATGAGCTGGAAGGCAAGCAAGAGGCCGAAAGCAGAAGCTTGGTGGCATGATCTCCGGAAATGGGCGGATGTGAAACGGTGGTGTGGAGCGAAGCAGTAGGGAGAGGTGGGGAGGAGGAAGCAGAGACGTTGACAGCCTGGAGCCACTTAGTAGCTACCCTGTCTGGGTCTGGCCAGGCAAGCCTGGAAGACAATGGTTCTTCTAAGGGATCGGAGTGAGGGGCACCTTCCGAGATGATGGTGAGAGGCAGTGATGTGGAGTAGGCTCGGGAAAGGGGAGGGAAGGGTGAGGTGGTGAAAATGAAACGAAACTGTATATGAAAATTGGAATGTACACCTGTTGTGTATAGTAAGGTTTTAACATTGGAATTAATAAAAATTGTTTAAAAAAAAAAAGAAAAAAGATTGTAAAGCTAGTGGTTGTCGGTTTGTTAAAATAAGACTCCCAATTCACAGTAGAGAGAGTATGGGTTTGTTGTATGGTTTGTGTTTTACTTTGATGATTTATTAACGCACAGAAATATTTCGTTTCTGAAGGTAGAAGCGTTTTTAACATATTCTGCCCATCGTTGATCCTTCGGTTCAAGCGATGGCCACGAGAACAATATTTATAGATGTTATTAAGTTTAGTTAATTCGACTGACATTAATATTGAGTAGAGATTATTTTTTAAGGCTTTTTTTGCCTCTGTTCAATTGTTTTTTTATTGTATGTTAATTGGTCAAAGGTGTAAGTGTTTATTTTTCTTTAAATAATCTTTTTGGTTTGTGCTGAGTTAAGATCCCACAGGAATTCAACATAGGTTCCAGGGGAACTCACTATTTCAAACTCTTCTAATGCGCCTGTAGAAGTGTTTTTTCTAACTTATTGTTGAGATTTTCCCTTTATTTACAAACCCGACAATACGATTACCCCTAGAGTTAAATTGTAGATTGCAATAAAAAGTCTCATTAGTTATGTAGTTTTCCATATGAAAAGCAATTTAAAGGATATTGTGATCACTTTGTCTCCAGGGGCCAATCTTTAGCCATTTGCAACGAAGGAACAACTCCTGAGAGACAACAAAGTAATCTATTGCGGACAAACTTTTGCCATTAGACCAGGTAGCAGCATGTGGGTTATCAGAACTGACATTCCCATTTGCTATATGCAGATTCCAAAGCATAAATGTAGTTGGAGTGATGCCAGATCTGACTGCAGAGCCCAGTGGATCTGCTTCACTATTTTGGCGAGCCTGAGGAAGAATTCGGACCAGAGGACATGTCATCAAAGGGTCTTGTTTTAATTTAAGAGAACACGCCTTTCTAACCCTATTGCTAAAAGGGGAGCTCCTGCCCTAAAAAACGCAACTACGGTGCTCATCAATAGTCGCAATAACAGAAATGGTGATCTCTCCAAACCTATCCTCTAAACTGGCCCTACCGCTTAGGGTTCTGCCTTCAGTGTTGTTTGCCCCGTTCTCCTTTTGGGCTTCCCGGAATTCCTCCTGGTTTCTTATCCAATGCTTATCTGTAGTAACAAATGCTCCCTCGTATAACAGTTCTTGTCAAAGTTCGAAAAAAAGTTTCTCAAGTTTACAAAAGAAAGTCTCAAGTTCCTGAAAATGTCCAAGTTTTCGTAGATGGAGGGATATGTCCTGAATCCCTCTCCACCACTTGCGTGGGGTTCTCTCCACTAGGTTGACCGCTTGGTTGTCTCTGTGTTCCCCTTGAATTTGTTCTTCACTTGTCTTATTGGGCCCCTGTGACTTCCTTGAGTTTCTCTGTCCCAATGTCTCACCTAACTCCCTAGGGTATGGATAACCCCTTTTCATGTGTGGGTTGCTCAACTCTTGAGGGGGTTTCTGTGAGCCTTCTGGAGGTTTACAACAATCAGGTTCCTCACACTCCCTTGGGTTTCTCAGTTTCAATGTTTCGCTCATTTCTCTGGGATAAAGGTGATCCCTCTTACCACGTGTTGGGGTTGTTTTATTGCGATTAAAAAGGTCGCAACAGAAATGACCAAATGAGAAATGTACGTAATGCAAAATTGGTCGTACATTTCCCATTTGGTTATTCAAGGTAAAACAACCCCAAATCTATAAAAACCCTCTCTGTGAAAAGTGGAGGCAGGCAGACGTCTTCAACCAGAAAACATTTAAAAAAATGTCTTGCTTGGTGAACAAGGCAGATAATCTGAAGGCGTTAAACATACTAAAAGCAAAGCAAGCACCAAGAGTTGGCCTTGTATAGATGAGCACTGGGAATACAAATGAAAAGTGTGAAAGGGAAGAATGGATAATACAATACCAACTTGGCCACTTGATCAAGGATGGGATTGAGTGATCCATAATGGGTCATGTGAGCAACATCTTGTGCAGTAATTTGGAGCAGGCTGCCATATCCTATTGCTATGTATCCAGTTACAATATTGATATAGACTCTGAACTCACTGTACATATGGAGTTCAGTGGGAGAAAGACTACGCCATGCAATCATATGGGATGCAGTCAGGTTGCTTTCATGCTAACTCAGGTGATGTAGTATTGCCTGTCCCTTTTAATTACACTGCTAGAATTATACTCCCAGGGCCATACCGAGAAATTCAAATGTGAGAACAAGTAATTTGGAGGTAAAGTTGTAAAGTAATAAATACAGGCAAGCTAAGTCAATGGCAATATTCCTTTTAGGATAACACTCTGGAAGGGGGGCTGTCCATTGTGAGGCCTCTATGCAGCCAGATATTTGAACCGTTTTGTGTATAACGTTACAATAACGCGAGTATGCTTTTGAAGCCGGGGCGGTCATGCTTTGAGGCCGGCCTCCACAGTCTTGGTCAACCAACTTTGGTCAAAAAATTCACAAGGGAACAGGAGAGCGCACAATCTTCTACTTATTTCATATGCTCTGAAAGGCCATTTTCTATAGAGAGAAAAGCTTTGGGGAAATATTGGTGCTCTTAAATGAGGATGGGTTTTAAACTGTGGATCTTCCAGGAACAATACTCAGGACCAGGCTGACTGGATGTTCAAGAAGCCTGATAGACAGTCACATTACTGCCATTGCTATGAGAGTAGTTGTGTTCACAGGAGCCTACGTCCAATAGGTTGCTTCCAATGTACATTTAACCAGTAGTTAGAAGAAAATAGTGGAGCAATTTACTGTAATGTGGTACACCATTATCTGTTCAGTGGAAAAGGAAAGTATGTTCACTGGCTGTAGACTGTTCTCCTTAAAAGTAAAACAAAATAAACTGCTCTTACCTGGCCGTTTGCAGATGCTTCCGCCGTAGCACTATCAGAGTAATGAGGAGCAATCCAATGAGTAGAATGCTCAGGATAGCTAGCACGGATATAACAACCACATTGGGATTCATCTCTGCAACTAAAGAAATCAGAAAGGGCATGTTTACATGAGTTACAGAATATGTTTAAGACATTTCAAAAAAATGCTATCAATAAATATTAAAGAATGGTTGTATATTTTTCATGTTTTGAGCAGTATGCTTTACTCTTCAGTGGTAGATCATCCAATTATTTCATTACTGTAGTTTTGAGATAATTCATAACCTACATGCTTTCCTCAAAATTGACCAAAAAAAAGATTCACCCTCAAATCAGAAATGTTGCTTCATAATTTACCTGGTAAACAATGTTCACCAAGTAATGTGGTTACATACGTATGTAATTCCCCAAACAGCATTGCATAATTTTGTAACAGCTCTGAAGTGCTATAGTTGGAGTTATGGCACATCGTAAGAAGAAGACGGCATGCAGAAGACATAATTCAATGTATTTAATTAAACTTATAATTAGAAGGCCTAACTTTACCTATTACTAGAGGGAATACCCTACCTATCTAAAAAAAACTAAAAGGTGCTCATCGGTAGTCAGGAAGTCCAAAGTAAATATGTCCTCCATCCAAACTAACTCTATCTGACTCTACCACTATATTTATGTAACTTATATGCTATTACCCAAATTGACCTTTTCAAATTGATCTTTTGTCCTAATTAACCTAATAATAGTGGTCTTAATTGACCTTCTGCACAATTGACCTTTACCTGTATCTTAGTTCTTTTATATATGTGTGGGGTGGGTTTAGGATAATAAATAATATAAGGGGATTGGGTAGTGTTTTTTTTTGGATTGGGTCAGGGGTTTTCCCCCAGCATATATGTCCTAATTGACCTAGTAAATTAGATCAGTTTTCTCACGAGCAATTATCTCACAATGAATTGTGATTAGAGCGTATACATCCACTTAAATAGATCAAGGGAACGTCTTGTCTTCGCCCGGTCTCTTAAGTTCTTTTGATAGTCTCTGTGTTCATAGGTTTTCTCTGTGATACAGATATTTCTTGATATAATATTCTTGGATAGTCTTTGCTATTAATTCTTGTAGCTCTTCAACATTACTCCTATCTTTCATACTTTCTGTGGCCCTATGTTCAGGATATGTTCCTCTCAGACATTGCCTCACACTGTGGTCATCACTTATATATTCTTCCAAATCTTTCCCTCCGCGATTCCCTAAGGTGGGTTTCTCTTGCCCCCTCTTTAAGCTTCCCTTGTGATAACCTTTCTGCCTTACAGTGTCTCTTTGGTTAGCTTGGTCATTCAGGCATTTTATATCCTGTTCCTCATTATATGATTTTGTGCTAAACTTCCTCCAGTCTTGAACTTAAAAGGAAGTAGTTTTTTGTCTGATAGCTGGTCCTGTGGACTGGTACAAGTGTATGCCCTCATAGATTAACCCTCCTCCTTTGTCAGGTTATTTGTTATTCTTTTACAACTTCAATTACACAATTTTAGTTCTGTTTTCTCTTCCTTAAGAATGGGATGAATTTCTTCTGATCTATAATGGTATCACAGTGACCTCCCACGTCCCCTGGTTCCCCAGGTACCTCTTTCTGTGCTGGGGACATGGGTGGGATCGGCTCTCGGCCGAGATTGCTTTCTCGCTCTTCTCGGGTTCCCGTTCTCGGGACCTCGTCATTCTCCTTCTCTGCATGGCTGGTGTTGGTTGGAAGGGTCACCCGCTTCCCCCACGGTGATCTCTGCGTCATTCTTTGGACATTCTGCCCAACACACTCCTCTTGTGGTCACACACTAGCGGGTAGTTCATTCCTCCTTCGTTCCTCATATTGCTCTCCTTGCATCTACATATGCTGGGCCTCTGGCGTCTTCTATTGGCATTCTCTGACTTGTTGAAAGTTGCAGCCTCCTCTGCTTGATTCTGCTCCACTTCCACAAAGTGGAATGATGTTAGGGGGCGTCCCCTGTGCATCAGGCTCTCCTCTTCCTCTCCTACTCATCACAGTTAAATATGCATATCTTGTTAAATAGACATCTTCCTTTTCTTGCACAGTTGGATTTCTTTTGGCATTGTCTTCACCCAAAAATAAAGAAACCATTTTATTTAATTTCACAGGCAGTCCCATGTATGCAGATATGTTAGTTGGCCTAGTGAGTTTCTCATAGGAACAGGAGTACTTGTCCCCAAAGGGGGAGTCTCTCCCTCTAAGGTCCCACTGGCCTCAAACACTGGGGGGGGGGGATTTTCAGAGCGGGCTCACCTCCCTATCCTCAGAGAGGGGGGCTCCCCCTTGGGGAGAAGGGTTAAAATCCCTGCGATTCATCACAGAGTCCATAACACGCAAATATTTCCAACTGTGTAGTAAACATACCAATTCAGCCCAAAATGCCCACTAGCACATGCCAGCACACATGACGTCTGTAACCTCATAATCTGTACCCATCACAATACTCTGTTATCTCCCCCATTTCTCCTCTCACCCTCCAGGATCTCTTTTGCATCTTTGAGACTGTTGGCTATGACCAAGCATGCCAAGATTATGAATGACTTGCTGCAAACTCTCTCCTGGCTTTCCTCAGCTATAGACTTACATAGATATGTGCCCTAAATGTACCCAAGATGCAGCATCCCTCACTATCAATGGCAATCCGTAAAAAAGCTACAGCTGGCTCATATCTATTTCCTTATTGTGAAGGCATCATTAGTGTCATGACCACAGGGCAAGAACCACAACTGACATCACTTAAAGGGTCCAGTTGGATCCAGTCCTTGTGCCTTTGGCACCAGGCTCATGAGAAAGTGTGCTCTGCACACTTTTTTTCTAGTGCCCTTGCTATTTCATCTCTTGTTGAGCCCCCACGTGCACCCAGGCCGGGCATGGCCATAGGAATGCATTGGGCTACACGTGCAGCCTCTTCTGGGAGTGGCAGGGTGGAGCCATCAAGCAGAGCTAAGGGGCGTGGTTGGGACCAGCCTATTTAAGCCTGCCCCGCCAGCATGCCAGCGCTTCGCGTTAGTCTGCTCATGCAGCGTAATGCTCACCGCCGCATGAAGCGCCTCTTACCTGTTTCCTGCAAGCCATCGCTGAAGCGCATCTTACCTGTTTCACAGCAAAACCATTGCTGAAGCGTATCTTACCTGTTTCCAGCAACACCATCAACCATCGCCTAGAGCACACCTTCCTGACTCAGCAATACTACAGCCTGCAGCGCTGCTTACCTTTTCCGGAGTTCGAACACTTACAGGGGAGTTCTCCTCGGCCAGCATTCTTGTGGCTACAGTCATCCATCACCCACCGACAGGTCTTCGGACAGCTGCTCCTCGTTAGGCGTCCCTAGGCCATCCCTGCAGAAGAAAAGGATAATTAAGGTCAGAAGCTGCATACAGACAATTCGCTAAAGTTGTGTGCTACATAACTCTTGCGCTGACCTTAGGGCTCAAACTTAACATCTATTTGGGACATTGTAAACTCCTCAGTGCTCCATCCGGGCCTCTTCCAGCAGCGCAACTCCGCTGGGCCTTCATCACCTAATAGGGAGAAAGAAAGAAATTACTAGGGATATGAACACTAATCATGTGGAAAAACATTGCTAACGAATATGGACAATAATCATTGTTGAAGAACACTTACCATAGAAGTGGATCAGTCACAGGCGGTCTGGACTGCCACGCACAAGGGCCAGTGAAGGAACTAGGCCCAATTGAAACACCTCTTCATTTGAGAAGCAGGACGGAGAGCTCATCATTATAGTTTAACAGGAGAGACTATATGGGCAAACGCATGCTCACCGCCTTCTGGGAGAAGGGTTGGAGAACTACACCCATCTCACAGCATCCTCACAACCTTTCGTATCCTTACAGAGGCAGTTCCAACCATCAGAGCAGTTCCCAACACGAGAGCAGAGGAAGAAGCCTGATCCAGGAGAGTCAGATCCTGGGAGGGCTGCAACCTTGCCCCAACCTCCCCGGAGAGACCAGGTGAGCGTAACAATTAGTCAGACACAGACAACAGGTTCATGTTTTCTTAACAAACTTTATTTTAACTTACATGTCAAGATGGAATAAGACCTAACTTGCCCTATGCCTCTTGGGGGTTCCCTAACCTAAAGAAAACTAAGGCTAGTCTGCATCAGTAAGTCCACATCAAAAGTCAGTCTGTGTCCAAAACCTATACTTGCCTTCACAATTAAATTAAAACAATGTGTAAGGATGTCAGCCTCAAAATGAATAGTGTTCAAAACAAAGTTCTGAGCTTCTTCCAGCTTCTGGCTTGTAATGAGCTTCCCTTCCCCAAGTTCAACACAGTTCACAAAGTATCAGGGTTCCTTTCCCCAAGAGTTCAAGACTTCCAGCTTTTCAAAAATAACAATTCCTTGGGACACTTGCTAACTCTCTTGTCATCAGTACTCTTTACTGGTTCACCACAATAGTTATGTCTCTTGATTTAAAAAATCACTTGGGCAACTGTGGCAAAACACAAGCTTCCCTATAGTTACTTTCATTGGCTTTTAAAGGGCCACTTGGTCTAAGCGCAGTTGTCGGACCACACGGTCCACCTATCACAGGTCACGTAACCGATACCATTGCCATTCTGCTTGGAAGAGAGATATACTCTTCCAACACTTTTCAGTGGCTAGTTTAGCCACCATTCACTTGGTTACACTTTCTGTACTTTTGGCTCTTGCCCATACAGGTTTCTTCTTAACCTGCAGTTCCTTTAACACTTTTCTTGTATCAATACTTGTTTCTCTTCTCGTCCCCTTGTTGGGATTCTATTTTCTTTGCCAACACTTGTATTTCAACCAGTTCATTCAGTGGCATTTGTAGGATTATACAATTACTGCGCTGCATTTACTGCAACCCCCGAAAATGTGGACATTTTTGTTATTTCGACCCCCTTTCCACCCCATACATATATGTGTGGGGATGGGTATATTATATAATAAATGAAGGGGGGCTGCAAGGGTTTCACCCCTCATATATAAGGGGTGAAAAAGGGGGTTGAAATAAAAAAAGTTGACTATTTCAGAGGTTGCATTTAACACGGTGCAGTAATCACATAGATCAGTATTTGCCACTTGTACCACCTTTCTTTCATTCCATTCAATCATGCTCATTACTTGATTTAGCTCTTGTGTGGTATTCAGAAATGCTTCATTACATTTAGAAAGATTCATAACTTGATTTGGTTTGGGAGAGCATTCATAAATGCTTAGAATGTCTTCCATTTCGTTTGGTATTCAAGAATCATCTGTTTCAGTCGTGAAACTACTTTCAGTTCATTTGAAATTTGAAGGTACTTGTTTCAGCATTCAAAAGTGCTTAAAGAAATGTCCAGTTTGTTCGATATTCAAGAAATGCTTGCTTCGGTTTCCCAGAGCGGTCAGGTATGAGTGTTCCCTGTTTACACTCATTGGCTTCATGCAGCAACTCCCGTCGGCTTTGTTGCCTTATTCGCTCTGCATTCAGCTTCCACTAACTCCGCTGTTCCTCTCTCTTGTTCAACTCTCTCCAGCTGACTCCACACTCCAGCCTGCTGTTTCTCTCTTCTTCTCGTGGACATCCCACATTTTTATATCTGTTAGGCTTGCTAAGTGACCACAGGTGGAGGTCATTTAGTCCAATTGACTGACCATAGTTAAGAGCACATGTCTGGCTGTTCCATCCGAACTCCTCCAGAGTCATCTTCTTCTTCTCAGTACCAGAGTGGTGTTTGGGGAGGTTTACATCAAAAAAAATTTGGATGTGTCCTCTCAGTTGGTCTCTTCCTCGTCCCAGTGTAAAAATTGTATTTCTGGGGGACATGTTTTAGGGGAGAAAAGGGGACAGGCTGACAATAACCTACAAACGCTGTTGGGACAGAAGGTTCATTTTGAAAAGGGAATGGGGGATACCATGTCTCACCTAAGGATGTCTTCTCTCAACTCCCCAAGTTCCCTACACCCAGGTGATCCTCCCTTGCATATCCGGCACCACGGTCAGGATCCAAGAGCGATGGCCTTTCCATGGCCACCTGATTGTGGACGCCCTCAGGTTCCTCACATAATAAACAACCATTCTTGTTAATATCGCCTTATTGTTTATGGTTTCACCCATCAGGTTTTTGCTGGTGATGCTCACAACTTCTACTGTGCCACCTTTACACACTCAGTTGCAGGTGATGACTATATCTCTTCCATATCATTATGGATAGATACACTCTTCTTTAATGCTCATTGAAAAACAAACTAGAGCATCTAGGTTTTATAAATCAACTGCTCTCAAATCCACACCATCTTCCATCTACCTCCGGCTCACCAGGTTTCCGGTACCATGTTTGCATTCAAACACTGAGATAATTCTGACAGTGAAATAAGAGTCTCAGCCTTTTTCACCTCTATTGAGACCCCGGTCCAAAATTTAGGAGGAGAACCAACAGGGGTGAAATGCCCCATACTCCCTACAATCCATGCAACCATTTCTACCTGTTGTGCAGTGAAATAACAGACTGCACCAGCATTACCACCAGAAACAGCAACAACAAAATGTGCACAAGTACAACACCTGAAAAAGGTTCCGCTTGCAATCCACCCAGATCAACCTTTCTTTTCTAACTCCATAGCATCACAGTCATGGCACCAAGTCTGAGTCAAGAAGCAAAGGCCATCTCCTATAAAAACACACAACAAAGCACCTCCTTGTATATTGTGAATACCATCATCAAAATGTGCAGTATAGTTCTGTGGGTTTTCCCTGTGCCAAGACCCAGAGAAATGCACACATCTTCAAGATTACTTATTTAAAGATCTTCCCACACAGCAGCCAGTTACTACACCAAACCCCTGACAAAGTCTAAAGAGCTTGTAACCTAGTGACTTTCCCAAATGCAGCCAGCCCTACATACATCAAGCAGGAACGTTTAATGTGTACCACAGTCAATTCTACAATGTACTCCTCCAAGCATTCAAATCTGTCCACAGCCGAGTTAACCATTGCAAGATACAGTCCTGCCTTCAATCACAAAGTCATCATCACCTCAGATATCACACTATCAACCCAACAACTTTTCAAAACATTTCCTTTTCATGTTTCCATTATGGTGTCTTTCCTCTGCTCTGTAGGTAAATACATATACAAATGTGTATAACATCAGAGAAACATTCAATAATTGTTTAACTTATCTAAACCTGAGAGTGGTAGGACAGCCCTATTCAAATCAGTACAGCCCTTCCACAAAATTAGCAGTTCAGCCAAAATGCTACACTCCATCCTCTTTACAAGATAATAAGCACTGATATGTTTTATCTCGTTAGGCTCCAGGTCGTAGGTAGGTAGTCAAAGTGAAAACTATTTCCAGTGTACTCCATCATTCAAGCATTTCAAGTTTCACAAGAATCAGGAGCTTGGTGTTGAGGACACATTACAAGGTTCTATATTTGAGGCTAATGAATCTGACTCGGCTGACCGTCTGCGTCGGGGACTAACACTGGCTCCTTGGTCCAGGCACCAGAGGGGCTACACAGAGGGGCCCCAGGCTCCCCAATCGATCCACAGCTTGGTTTGTATTTAATACCAGGCTTTCCCCAACCATCCTAGGGAGCGTTAAGATAACTACAATGTGTGCAACTTAACAAAAGCCCTCTGTTTGTCTGATCCTTCTACTCTGTAATGTTTTCAATCTGCAAGCATGCTCTTTAAGACACATGTAACTAAGTCTCTACCTCCTGTAACAGCGCCTCGATGCCCCCATGCTGCATGTGCGCTTTATGAATTTAAATTTAAAAATAAAATAAATAACAAAAGGGCAGACAAAGAATATGACATTTGTGGAACCATCACCAAGGGCAATTATGGGCTATCAAAGAGCGGATGTAGTTTGCAAAACTATAGAACCATGCAAGCACTTCTCATCTCCAGCCCAGGGCCCATTTGGGTGCTCGCTCGAAAAGATTGGGAGCCATTAGGTTTTTTAAATGGCTCTGCTCTTTTATTAATAATTTCAGTAGTAGGGAATTTTTTGAAGTCATTATGGCTGATTTTGGGATAAGAAGCCCATAAAACACTCAACGATAGATTATTAACACAAATACATATACAAATATAGCATTACAATTTTTCAAGCAACCACAAAATAAATACAAACTAATGTTTATAAGGTAAAATGAACAAAGATGCTTCAACAGCGGAGAAGGGCAGAGTAAGAGCTCCCACATTTTTCTAGATCAACCTTTACTCTTGATCCTACTGTCAATAGGTCGAGTCCAGTCAGGCAATACTGATACGATCTCCACTCCAAGTGCTGGCCAAAAGGCCTTAGGGGCGAAGGTGGGATAACATTGACAAACATCATTGCTAATTATCAAGAAAAGAGGGTTAATATGATCTATTAAAGGGACGGTACATCGGACTTGCACAAAAACGACAGAAGCCTCCTTGAGGTCCCCTTAATGTGGCATTCGCCTCAAACCTAAACAATACTCAAAGCGTACATTTCGGGAGAACAGCCTTCTCCTGCATAGTGGCAAAACTTTGGAATTAACTCCTTAAGGAAATACGACCAACGGAAGGTCACCTAAAGTTCAGAAAATTGTTAAAAACATGGATCTTGAACTCATCGAGCTAAATAGGAAACCTCATCGAAGGGAAACCGCCAGCGCATCACAACGGAAGCACAGAAAACAATTGACACCTAATGGTTCAAAACAGGGCCACCCAAAGAAATAAAGAATTCTACTGCAAATCAACACAGAATAATATGAACTCGACAGATCAACATAACCTTGCACAAAAGGACTCAGACAACTACCCACTAACCCTACTAAAAGCTTTCTAATACTCTGCGTACACATCGTCAAGCACTGAACAAATCACACACACAGCTCCGCCGTAGAGAAAAAAAATAAACACTGTAAACTGCAGGTACTCGCAACAATCAACAGGAAACTAAACCAATCGCACACAAATCACACCATACACACTAATGAACGCCACATAGCATATACCAAGTAAAAACAAACCAGCACACAGCGAAAAGCTTTTCCAAACTGAAGCTACCAACAGCACTTCAAAGCTCTCTTGCATTTTCCCCTCTCAATCCCACTAAGCCCTCCCACCCCCCCTTTTTTTCAGATCCATTACAGCACCTGCGAACTATGAAAATGGCAGTGGTGCATGGTCTAAATGGCAAAAACATAACATACTCTGTAAGGCTCCTTACTTCAAAGATTAAATGCTTATGGTAGATTGTTCACAGTAATCAAGGGAACTCTGTACATCATCCTTTATTACAGTACTAAAGGGCAGCAACCTGATCTTCTTGGCGACAATTTACTAGTACCACCGTGGACCGCTAATGGCAATATGTCGTGATGACATGCATGATACTTTAGTTTCTTTTGCAATGGTTCAATCTTGTTTAACTATTGTTTGCCATGCCAAGAGTTCTTTGTAGCTAGGTAGCACATAAAATATGTAGATTTACAATTCTTACAATTTTTCTGGATAAAACCTTTGTGGTAAATCAGACTTAAGAGACAGATGTGAAGATACGTTCTCAATTGGCTCTGTTTTTTTTTAAAGTAAAGAAACGTTTGCCTATTCCTACCTCTGTGATGATGTTTCCCTACTCTACAAAATAACAAACTGGGGGTCATTAAGATGTCTGGCAAAATAGCATTCGCCCTCTCTCCCAAACCTGTTCTCTCCTATTGTCTGCGCCTGTACTAATAACATAGAATCCTAAATGAGTCTATTGAATGATTCTACTCTCCTCTAGGTTTGGGCTCACTGGTGTGTGACCCCCACCCACTTATAACTAGAGTTGTTTCCTTCTGGTGCAGGCCTGAGCCTGCTGACACAGTTCAAAACAAGTTATGTGTCTTTCTGGTGCAGTTCAGGGCACATTCTGTGTCTTTCCTGATTCTCTATAGAAGGGCACTCGGACCCCCTTACCAATGCCCCATTTAACTCAAAAATGTCAAACTTCAACTGTAATACTTGTTGTATGACACAAGTGATTGGACTACACTACAGAATCAAGACGTAAACCTCGTTTTACCTAGTCTTCCTTTGTCACCACTCCAGGATATCTCAGTTTTTCTTATATGGTTCAATTTCTTGGTCCAGCTGGATTTTCTGATTCTACCGCCCATTGCAAATTATTGTGGTTCTCAACCCTCAGTGGGCTGCTCAGTTTCTCAGCCCTAACTGGGATCTCTGGTCCTTCAGACTGTCTGACTCTCTTGGCACTCTTACCCTCTTGTGGGATCTTGGCATCAGGTTCACCCCTCCATAGTGTGTGTATCTTTCTTATCTCTCTGATAGTCTGGCATGGACTATACACCCTCACTGACTGTAGGCGTAGTACAATGTCTTCACCCCCTTCAGGGGCCTGTGCCTCTTAACCTGATGCGGGCTATCCGCCTCACTGGCAGAATGTGTCTTACAATGTCTTCACCCTCTCTTGGAGGGCTTTGTAGTTCCACCGTCCTCCTCCCTCTCCTTCTGGTCGGCTGCAGACCTGGGTTAAGGCAGAGTTGCTCTTCGGAGGAGGCAATGGCTATGTTGGCTCTAGAGCCGTACTTCTGCAGCCGTTGGAGCCACTGCCACCTCAGACGAGCAACGCTGCATGAACTCCTGGTCTTCATCTCTCTCACACCAGTTCCTTGGCTTTGCTTTGTGTATCATCGCATCTTCAGGCTTTTTGCCCTCCTGGTTTCGGCTGCTTTCTGGGGGTTCTATGATTCCCCTACCCACCCACACATCTGACATGGTCCTGCTTCCATGACTGGTCCACCTAGTTGTACAGCGCAGGCTTCCACTGTATGCAGGCTAGCTCAGGCTGGCTTGTCCCTCACAGGTACGCTCTTTGGTATTTTTACATTACTCTCTGGAAGAAGAGAAGAAACAGGATTGGTTCAGCTTCTCCAGAGGAGAGGTCAACATACTGGGATAAGCAGCCAAGCTATCTACAATGTCAGGGCTCTACATATCATAACATGATACCATCTCCATAGAACCAACAAACAGTGGGGGTTCTGTCTCATAGAAAGGTGTAGTGATAGCCTTACTTGGGGTTTCCTTGTCCCCTAGGGGCGGGTCACCCCAGGGGGATCCCACGTGCCCTGTCCCCTAGTGAGTATATTGCATAGTGAGCTAACCTCCCTATTCCTAAAAGGGGTGGCTTTCATTGTGGAAATGGGACACATTCCCTGAATTCAGCACACCTTTGGTTGCCCATTCAAAGTATTTCTTCTTTCCCTACTGATGACTTATTCATTTTTCTTAGTTATTTTCACAGCCTCATTAGACTCAACTCTGCGGGGACTTTGATGGTAGAATCCAGCTCCAAGAATAATAAGCTAAAGGCGGGGCATTGTCCAGCAGAGAACCTCTGTATGTCCTCTGCTCAACATGCCAACTTCCATAGTGGAAGCTCCATTTTGCGTACTTGATGGCAGAGATAGCAGGTGATTTTGTGTGTTGCAAATATTGCAAATGTGAGTGTACGATTTAAAAAAAAAAGTATACTACTTTTGTCCAGCATCAATGTCTGCTCATAAAACAGAATTGAATGTGTGCATTGGGGACACTGATATCCAGAGATGCTAGTAGAAATCATTTTATGTGAAGCATCTATTTTCAGTCTTCAATCCATCTCAGGTCCAGCTCTGTTCTATGTGGCAGTGTACTGCAGATGAAGGCAGGAGAAGTAGTAATAATCCTCCTAGGAAACAACCCCACGCCAAGGGCCTCATTACAACTTTGCTGGCAGTGCCAATACATGTGGCCATTGTTAATGCTGCATGTTTTAATGATTCTCCCAACTACCAGTTTAATTACCAAAACTCTTCATGTATGCTTACATGCAAAAGCAGTACCACATGTGATAATAACCGCATGCCTAGTACCTGCATGGAATAAAATGGCATCTTTCTATGGAGTCCTGTGGGAATGCAAAAGTTGGAATAAGGGAAGGGTTCACATTACTGGGTATCGTGTGAACGCTACAAGTATACACATGCCATAAGCGTAATTCCATTTGGCAGGGATTATCAAAGGTTATGCCGCCATGTAATCAGGCTCTAAATGTAATTAGGATGTGTTAATTGATCTTCTCCTTGTGCTACTACACATTTCAGATTCAATTGATTCTCTTTTTCAACTAAACTATAATTAATTGAATCTACAATAAAGATTCAAAAGACACAGACACACAAACACACCTAACCCTCAAAATAACATCGTTTTGTCATTAATGATTCAAGTCGTGTAGAATGAGCAGAGTAAAGGGGTTCCCCCCACTACACTGAGCATCCAGGGTTCATTAAGCAACACTCCAGTGTCCTGGGCAACTCAGCATCTCAACACCAATGTATAGCCTGTTTAGAATACTCTAACTGAAAGGGACAGCATGTCAACAGCGCACCTTCAATCTGCTTTAGCCAGCTTAAATAAATGTAATAAGGTCACTTTTGCATGGAGAGTAGATAATACAGTTTGTGGGATTCCAACTGGGGACATTTAAGGGCCTCAGAATCAGCCTCTCTGTGGACAGCACCCCTTAACCTGGATTTTCTGACTGGTGGACAAAATATTCCAATTATCGACGCCGCGCAGAAGATCAAAGATGTTCATTGTATGGATATGAAAATATGGTGCAGCAGACAGTGGGTGTAAAATTCAAAAAGAGGAAATATTTTTATAAAAAAAAGAGTATTATGGGTAGTGTGTTAAATATTTTGCAGAGTGAAACAGATTGCTTATGAAACATTTAGAAGTAAACCAGTTACTCTCACCTAGAGTGTTGACTACTATGAATGTGGGAAGGCTAGGAGCCTGATGACTTATGCTGGTCACACTGCAGTTGTAGGTTGTGGCCGGCTGAAGACTGGATATCGTCACGACATGAGAAAAAACAGTGACTGGCTCCTATGAAGTAAAGAAAGGCGTTGTTGTTTAATTACAAACAATGTCACTACAATGGTCCTCTTTAAGTAGACAATAAACCAAGGCGGGTCCTGGAGTCCCTCTGCCGGACATTAGTCCTGGTTACAAAGGCCTTACCCAGATTGTTTAGCTCACTATCTTTCACAGAGAAGAAATATCCAAATCATATCAGTCTTGGACATTAGTCCTGGTTAGGAGCGACTTACCCCGATTCTTTAGCTCACTATTCTTAGAGAGACACAGCTCCACCCTACTGATGAGGTCCAACCAGAGCGAAACACGTGTCTGGGGTTGCTGTTGGTACTCTTGTTCAGAGGAGAATTGCCTAGAATGTCGGTGCTGGACTGCCCCAGGGCAGGACGAAGACTGATATTTTCTGGATATTTCTCCTCTGTGAAAGATGGTGAACTAAAGAATATGGGTAAGTCTCTCGTAAATAGGACTAATGTCTGGCAGAGGGACTCCCAGGACCCCCCTTGTTAATTTGCCTCTTTAGGTAGATACTGTCAGATACTTGCTATATTTCGCTACTTGAAGGACATGAAATAAAATAGCAATATGTTTAGCTTTCTCCATTTAAGAAGTCACCTGATTAGTGTTTTTCTCACATTGTTATTGAATTAGCATCACAGGGAAGGGCCAGTGCTGTTTTTGTAAATAACATGTCTCGATCATGCAAATCTGATAAAAATGCTTTCAGAATCCCTATACATCAATCAATCAACACAGAATTCGTTATTTTGAATTCGTTATGAATTAATTCGTTATTTTGGATTCATTTAAATCACTGTATACCTAAATCAACCATATAAGGAATACATTTGCATGTCCATCTTTCTAGAGATCCTCGCAACACCATAGATCATGCAGAATTACGAGTCCATGTTTGTTTAGCCCTACAATTCACACACATTATGAACAAAATACAGCAAAAATATGGAAAGGAATACAATTACATAAGAGTACGGGTAGTTCTCGAGGATGAAAAGATTAATTCTTTAAAATAGTTTAAAAAGCAAAACTTCTAGATGCTCTCAAAAACTATACTAACACAACTGTAGATGTGATAGAAGTACAATTTTTCTCATAAGACTTTCTTTTACTGAGCTTGGTGGAGATTCAGAGCAATTACGCATAATAAATAACGAGTCTAGAAAATACAGCAGAATACGTTTTTCACAACTAGCAACAATGAAGGAAAGCAAAGAAAGAAAGAACTGCAAACAATATAGAAGTCTATACATCTGGGAAATGTGTTGGGAAAATAAAATGTTGGCTTTAGTCCCCTCCGTAGCACGTGGATTCATGGTTATGAGATATAAATGTCCTTCGCCATTTTCACAAGTGCGTATTGAAGCCCTATGACCGACTCTGGACCGGTGCAAAGTGACCAATATTTGACAAACATGTGTAGCAGTCCCATGGTTTCCAGACACAAGCAGAGGTAGGAAGGAGTTTACACTACACTAGTGAGCTGGAAGGGGGATGGTCGCAATATATCATATTATTCTAACCAATAGAAGGACCGTCATTCTGGAACAGTGAGAATAGCAATAGTGCAAATAAGTGTGACTCGCCAGGTACCTCAAGCACCTTTCTTAATCATAGCATCAACATGCTGGCTGGAAATGACTCATGTGTCCCTAGGAATGGAAAAGATCACAAGGGATGGTTTTTTTCCTGGTCATGGAGCATACAAGCAGCATCCCCGTTAACAGGTATCAACAGTATTTGGCGAGAGCTGTGAATGTATAATACTATCCTCAGTGCATAGAACACATGCTTCACAGGAACAGATTACACTATGTACTGATGAAAGAACCACAGGTAAACTGTGGGATGCTTGGCAAGGAGCCCACGGCGAAAGGATGCACATTGTCAGATCCCAGATGGAATGGGGCAGCAGTGGCTCAAGAGGCCTCTAGGCATATGTATTGGTTTGCACATGCATGCAAGTGCCACTATGAGCAAAATGCCAGATCACTTATGTCTAGGTGATGCCCATGATCAGAAGGCTGATCATGATCCAAAATAGGTGGACGTTTCAGATGCCTTGGTGGACATTGTAAAACAGAACCTCTGATGCCCAGAAACCAGATGATTTGGGGGGTGGGCTGTGGATCAGTCTGCCTCCGGGCATATATCGCGGCTTGTTCCTAATTGCAGACTGCATGCATAAAAGAGTCACTAGTGGTCAGCAAGGCCAGAGTTTTATTATTTCAGAGATGTCCATGATCTCAAGACGGATCATGATCCAGAAGCGGTGGAGGTTGCATATGCCGTGGGGAGGAAGGCAAACAGTGGGAATTGGGCTGAGATTACCTCAACAAATGGGTCAGGGATGCCTGGGACATGGAAGGTAGAAATCCAAAAAGCTGCACTCTATAGTCAGAAGAGTGCCAGAAATATGGTTTGGCAAATGAACCTGGGGGTTAAGAGGATCAGAGGTCACAGGAGATTTTGTAGGTGGGTCCCCATGACACCTACCATTTGCCAGTGACCTTACTGCCCTTGATGGAGACATTAGAACAAACTAAGAAACACTAAAGTGTCAGACATAGCAAGAAACACATGTTATCCCTCAATTGTTGACTTCTTACTGTTCCTGGTGTCCCATTTTGAAGGTACCATTACCTTCGAAGTGGAGTCTCCCACCCAAATGCTGTCGCCATTCACTGGATATGTCACTCCTCTGGCTTAAACAACCCCCACTAGAGTTGTCAGCCTTGCTGACGCCGTTGTCCTCTC
This sequence comes from Ambystoma mexicanum, assembly GCF_040938575.1. Classification (NCBI taxonomy): domain Eukaryota; kingdom Metazoa; phylum Chordata; class Amphibia; order Caudata; family Ambystomatidae; genus Ambystoma; species Ambystoma mexicanum. The sequence continues at coordinate 239,742,935 of NC_090936.1, read as the reverse complement.
CTAGAACCATCACTCCCTGCCATCCTGGGAACTGTAAGCCCTTTTCCCTTTTCACAAGCCTGAATGTTCCACTCTTCAAGAATGTGTACAAAGCTTGTGTTACTCAGCCATGTGATGTCCCCCTTTCACAAACCCATTTTGGAGACCATCGGTGCAGTGTTTCGTGTCATGTTCTGTTCTTATTAAGTGCATTAGTCCAACCATTCATCTTATGTGCTGCTTCCTATTATTTGTCCCCATGTGTTCACCATGTTCCATTTCTAAGCCTCTGATATCTGATGCTCTGACTGTGTGTACGCTGTCCCCCCACTCTGACCCTGTGTGCTGCCCCATCCTGCTGAATATGGATTTTGCCCAGCCTACAAGGAGCCTGTGTGCTGCCCACTACTCCCACCTTGATTATGACTCCCACTCTGAGATGTGTGCCCCCTTGCAATGGGTTGGGTTGCAGCAATGATTGTTCATCATCATCACTGTCTGAATGTGGCTAATTGAACATCAGGTTGTTCAGTGATTTTCCTTCCTTGCCTACTCAAAACCATGATCTGCTTAGACATTGATCTGGATGTATTCAACCTATTACTAGCATCTAATATTATTCTATAAAGGGTCACATCATCTTTACTCAATCTTATGTTGGCTCTACCTGGCAGTGGACAGATATTACATGAGGAATTTGGAACAGGACCCTGGTGTCATCCTGTATCACCCTTTCTCTGAACCAGACGTTCTTACCTTCCATAGCCCTTGGCACGTATGGTAATGAGTGGACTCTACAGACTGCCCCTTGCCCCATCTGTCAATTTCCCCCAGATCCTTCTTGTACACATGGTACAATGTGTGAGGCACACAGAGAAAGAGTATTAATGTGAGTATGTGACCAGTTTGCAAGATGCCAGAGGTGGGAGCGTGTGGAGAACACAATGAGTTTGTCTTGGAAGGTACTTTTCATGAGTTGCTATTACTTCTTAAGCTTTGTGATGACTGTCATGCCACGTACATGCCTTGCTATGTCATGTTATGATTTGCTGTATGTAGTTTCAGGATGGTCTGCACCTATTCAGGATCATTTTTCCCAGATGGTACCTATTACCTCACTACATTGTGGAATCCAACACTTCTTTCTCCCCCACATGTATCCCTCATTTGACTACTACCATCTTTGCTCCAACTAACCTACTCACAGCTAAAATGTCCTACGACCCTACCTTACATGCACACAAAGACCCGCATAAGGCTACTGAATTACCACATGAATGTTAATCAAGAGCTGACTAAGCTCTCCTCTCCTGCTCTATCGCATCAATCTCCCCCACCACCCGCATCAGTGGCTAACTAGACCCAAACAATGTGGTCTACCAGATGTTGGGCTCTTCCCTTTGGAGAACATTCCTAAGTATCTCTACTTATCCCATAGAAGCAGAATGGCACTGAAGTCTCTGGTATTTCTGACCTGCACCATTAAACATCAAAGGTTCTCATTTGGTTCTTCTGCTATCCTGCTAACCACTTCCTCTTCCTCTTTTTTACAGAGCCACGTTCCGCCAAGCCAACACATGGAGCAGAAAGGTGATAAATAAGGCCGCTTTACATTATATCACCTGTTATTCCACTTTTATATTCTTAGACAGAGCCAAGCTGCATACGTAATGGATATTAAGGGATTTTGAGTTGCATGGACATTATAAATACATCTTAGTCCTTGTGATATGCTATGTTAGTGGGCTTTATACAGTTCAACACTGTCATTTGCATGGTTTCCAAGTGCTCCGACAGATCAGAAAATAAGAGAGGAGTTGGTTTGTTAGTGGGAGGGAGAGGAAGAGAGATTTTGATATAGTACTGGAAGTTTCAGTATGGAAAAAATAGTAATTGTGTGTGGGTTTGCTTCTAGGTGGTCTGGGTTGATGGGTGTGCAAGGCATGTGCATTCGTATGGGAGGTCTTGTGTGCCCTTGATAAGGATGCACTGTCCATGCTGAGATTGTAAGATACTAGAGGAAGTGTGGGGTTCTGCTGCTTGCGTTTGAGATTGTGAGATAATAGAGGAACTGTGGACTTCTGCCGTTTTGCTGTCATAGGTGGCATGTGTGCACTCCATAGGTGGGTTGCATGTGGTATGTTTGCAGGAGTATGGAGTGTTCTAGTATGGTTTGGTCTGGGAAAAACATGTGATCCTCATGGCATTAAGTTAAGTTGCAGTCACGCAAGTAGCTTGTTGGGTAACTGAAACACAGAGTGCCATGATCGGCTATGTTTGGTCTCTGTTTGACAAAGGCCTATGGCTTTGTTATTACCTTGGAATATTATACAGTCATGTTTATACTGCTTTGCTGAAGGTCAGGTGTTCCACTATTGTGTGTGTTCTCTTGGGAAGGGGGTTCGAGAGTTAACTTGTGATGTTTTGAAAGTGCTGATTCACCATAGTTCATTCAGGAATAATGTCTGGGTTCAAGGCGTATGTCATTGCTGGACCTTAGGTGTCGGTTTGCAAGAATTCTGCTCCTTGGTGCTGGCATGATGTGCTCTCTGTTAGAGAGAGTCTTAGAAGGAGTCTTGCTGCTGTGTTCTGGATTTATTATAGTTTCTGGTGAGGTAGTCCGTCAAGCTAGATGCTGTTGGCATAGTCTATTCTTGACATGACAGTTGCGATAATAGCTAGTGTTCTGTGTGAAAAATTGATTCTAGATTGTAGGTGTAAGAACCATTCCTTTACAAATGCGTTAACTTGAGGTTCCAGTTTCAGCTCTTTGTGTTTCAGGAGTCTGATTTTTAGCTGCTTTGGCATGGTTTCCATTCCCATAGGACATGGTGTGGGCAGGTGGATAGAAGGGTTGATGGATGTGATCATAATGTCAGCTTTATCCATTTTGATTTTAAGGTTGTTCTTGCTCATCCATGCATTGATTTGTGAGAGGCAATCAACGAGGGTTTATTCTATGTCGGCCCTGGTTGCGATTTTAAAGATGACTAGCAAAAAGTACCCATGGGTTCTGTGGACAGACCTGCCAACACTCATCAATTGTTGAAAATCAATGATTGTGTAGGTGGCTGCTCCAATTTGCAAATTGCTTGATGTGCTCTGCACTCTGAAGTAAACTGTACTGAGAATGGGCATCTGTGGCTGGCCGCCACACCTGGAACAGACGCAGGGGGGAGGCGAGAGATGGTGTAATGCTGCATACTGGGACCAACTGTGCTCTCTCCCCACTTTTTGCCTCACCCTGGTGTGGTGCAGTTTATTGCAGTGCATTGTGGTGCAAATGTCCCAGAAACCATGCATTCTAGGGTTGAGGACCGGTCCTTCTGCGACCACATTGATGTTTCGCTGATTTCAGGCAACTGTCTCATGTGTGAAGGTACGGAAATCTGGGGAAATGGGTTGGGTATCCAAATGTTATGTAGCCAGTAATGTCCAGAGGGTCCTAACAGGTAACCATGTGAAGATTGGTGAAACGGTGTGGAATGGTACTAGGAACAATACCTCGCCAAACCACAAACACACAAACAAATTTAGTTTTTTGCTGGAATCCGTGGAAAGGGTGGGGTGTCTAAATGTCATGTAGTCAGTAATGTACGGAGGGTCCTAACAGGTAACTATGCAAAATGTGGTACAGACTGGTGAAATGGTGTGGAATTGAATGAGGAACAATGCTTCACCAAGCTACAAACCCACAAACACATTTTAACTTGTGCTGAAACCAGGGAAAGGGGTGGTGTCTCCACATGTCATGTAGCTAGTAATGTCCGGCCGGAGTATCCTAACAGGTAACTATGCAAAATGTGGTGCACATTATTGAAACAGTGTGGAATTGTATAAGGAACAATGCTTCACCAAGCCACAAACCCACAAACACATTTTGACTTGTGCTGAAATCCATGGAAAGGGGTGGGGTGCCCTCATGTCATACAGCCAGTAATGTCCAGAGGGTCCTAACAGGTAACTATGCAAATCTTGATTCAAATTGGTAAAACAGTGTGGAATTGTATAAGGAACAATGCTTTGTCAAAACAAGCCACAAACAAACGTTAACTTTTGCTGAAATCCAGGGAATGGGGTGGGTTGTCCAAATTTCATACTAGCCAGTATTGTCTAGAGGGTCCAAACAGGTAACAATGCTAAATTTGGTGCACATTGGTTAAACGTTGGGAAATGCACAGCCCTGTAAATGTAATAATATATGTCCATTGCTTGTTGTGGCGGGTCAGAAGGAGACAGATTAGAGTTTTCCATCTTAACTTTTATTTAATAATATGAAAACTGCCTCACTTTCCTTAAGCTATAGATTTCCCTACCAAACAAAACTAACTAGGGTGCTCATCAGTCAGTTGTGAAGTCCAAAAGTAACAGTCTGTCTGCCATCAAAACAAATCTACTCTCACCTTACCACCAGCACAAAACAACTAATGTTTTGAAGTATGACTCCCTTCTCCTGGGGCTGCTTCCTCAGCATGTCTTATATATAATCTTTAAGTAGTTCTTGGTTATCAATTCTAACATTTTATTCAATTCACATAGGGGACTTCCCCCTTCCGTTGAACTCACTTATCTTGGTCTTTCAAGCTCTTCTTCAAAGGGGTTCGTTTTCCTTGAAGATCTTTCACTCTGGATTCACTACATAAACTTGAAAGGTTCTCTTTAGCTGACCTCCAACTTGTATCCTGATTAACATAAGCAATCTTGTTCCCATCAGAGTTCTCACTCCTCTTATCAATTTGTCTTACACTAGGATAGGTATGAGGGACCCAGTGATGATTCTCTCCTTCTTTATTGCTTTGGTTTCCACTGGGATGAGTAGGATGGACTCGGTGAGGATTCTCACTCTTATTACTTTGCATTGCATGCCACTGGGACTAATCTGGTAGACCATATGAGGACTCTCGCTCTTCTTATTACTTTGCATGTCACTCGGACGAGTATGAGTGTCACAATAATGGTTCTCACTTTCCATAGTAATACTGTGACCAGTATGAGTATGGTTATTCTTGTTACCCTAACCGGGTCTCCCGCTCTCCCCATTACCTTCGTGGTGTTGGGATCACATCACTGGGTCGGTAGTTTGCCTCTTGGACTCTTCTCCAGAGCTCAGGACGGCAACTCCAGGTGTCTCTTCCTCTCTCTCCGACACTCTCTGTGGTGCCGCCTTGTATGTATTCTCTCCTCGCTCGCCAGGTCTGGGTAGGTTTTTTGGGAGACCTGTACTTGCTTGCTTGGCTAGTCCAGAGCTTTGCTTTTTCTTGGTCTGTCTCTAGCACCACTGACGACAAGCTTCCTCGCCATCGTAGGAAGCCATGCCTTCTTCTCCTCTCTCGCCACAGCAGCTTTTAACTTCCCTGCTCTCTCCTCCTCCAACACTTATGACACTGTGCTGAGGCTTCCACTGCATAACGCTATATTCAGTCTTTTGTATTGGACTGGTACTCATTATTGTTCCTCTGGTTTTCTCTGTCACAGTACCAGACAGGTACTTTCTTTCAGGTAGAATATCACAGTAGCAAATGTGTAGTGAATAGTTTTGTTTTCTTTCAGAAGATTTCACTAACTTTGGTTGTTGAGTGAATTGGGCAGGAATTTCCTCATCGAAATGGGAGTCCTTGTCCCCAAGGGGAAGTCTTTCCCAGTGAGGTCAGGCTTGCCTCACCCCCTACATAGAGGATAGCGGGCTCACCTCCCTAGCCTCACAGGGAAAGTCTCCCCCTTGGGAGAAGTGATGAAATCCCTTGATTCGTCACATTGTCTACCCACTGCCAATGCTGATTTTGGGATAGGTGCATATGTGCAGATTAGATTCATTGTTCTTTGAGTGGGGCTGATGGTCAGAGCAAGTTTCAGCAAGTAGAACAGTCAATATCTCATTTCAATGAGTTAAATGGTCAATGAATGCAATAAAAAGAACTTCTGTTCAGTTGGATGTACATTAGGTTAATGGGTAAGTCTAGCATAACCCCCAAAAGCTGCAAGTTAAATTAGCTAATTTCATGAAGTGCACTGCCTGATTCTTCGGGAAAGGAGTGGGGTTGATACAGGGGATTGGGATGGTAACCTACATGGTGCTGGGCAGTGTTGGAAGGTTACCCTTGCCTATCCCACCATGCCGTACCCTTTTGGCAGGGGCTCAATACAGGCGTTGAACATGTGCCTTTGTCTATTTAATGTAGGCTCTCAGTGGAAATATAACATCTACAACAGTAGCACCATTGCAATGTATCTATATCCAGGGGATAAGCTATTTAGGAATAGCGTGACAACCATCTCCCATAGGAAGTACTGGTAGGCCGGTCCTAACTCTTTTCATGGGGATACTAAGGCAGATGGAAATTGGAGTGCCAAGTTCTACCGACAACAAATAGAATGGTGCCCGAAGCACTAGCTTTTATGAAATATGTGCCTGATGCAAAAATAATAAGCCCTGAAGTCAGACATGTGTGAGCATCCTTACACCAAGAAACCTTAATATTTGTATTTGTGGTGGAGCAATACTTAAGCAATCATGGATTGTGGCACTCAGCTGCAGCAGCCCTGTTCCTGTGTACACAAAAATAAATTCCTAGATGACAGCTGGCTTCAATCAAGGATCAGAATGTGTCTCCACTCAAGCAAGGCTCGGGCCATAGATGTGGCCGAAATGTTGTAACTGAGTATCACTTAACCAATCCAGTTTCAAGCTGGAAAACCACCTGAATGAGGCTAAGCAAAAGCATTCCATGAGGGACATGGGCCATTACTCAGGCCGCTGTCTTCTTTCATAATGGTGTATATGGTTGGAGGTGGAGAGGGATGCACTTTGGAGAGTGTGGGAGGTGAAAGCAGTAGGACTTGAATTGGGGAAGCAGGAAGGCCTGTGGGAAGAAGTAGCCAGAATGCAGAAAGGTAGAGTAAGGAGGTAGTGAGGGTGAACATCAGAAGGAGGGGATTACAGGCAGAGCTAATGCGGGGATGCACGGATGAAAGGCATAAAGAGGAGGTTGGAAGCAACATCAAGCAATAAGAAGACAAATGTACTTATGAAGAGGTGACGAGGAGACATCAGGAGAGGAGAGGTGGAGAGCAGTAAGTAAGCGTTTGGGATAAACATCTGAAGGAAGGAGTTTAGGTTTTTGGAGAAGGCAGATAGAAGTGACACCAGAAGGAAGAACTGGTGTAATCAGGAGGATGGAGAATAGGTAGCCAGAGAGGAGAGGAAACAGGAGAGAAGAATTAGCAGAGAGGATGCTGAATGAGGGAGTTGAGGCACAAGAACATGGCAGAGCAGTGAGGAGCTCCAGAGGTAGGTGGTGCCCTTTACCCCTCAGCAGCAGGGCTATGAATTAACAACAAAGGTGAGATTTGTTTCTGAAGGGATACATTAAAATGGCATTTGGGGAGCTAAGGATTTATGGTTTTGTTTCCATGGATTTTGTATTGTATTATCAAGATGTTTACGTAATGTCCCCATGATTAAATATTTCATAAGAGATTCTTCAGTTACGTGTGGTCTATATCTATTAGTACCCGGATAGTCTATTGGCATCCTTAGCTCTTTACATTTCATTTTAATGTATCCCTTCATACACAAATCTCACCTATTGTCAAGGCATTGAGAAGTAACAAGAGGAGTTGAAGGTTAGTACAGTGAAGATTAGACGACAGGTGGAGTAGAAGAGGTGCATTTAGGCACCAGGAGATTGCAACTCAAAGAGGAGGTAGACGAGAACAGGTGTGAGGGAATAAGGCCATGAACCTGAGACAGGGGGTGTTGAGAATATTTATATCCTGCCAGTAAAGAGACTAAGGATTATTCCCTCTTGGTGGTGGCTTTCTTTGCCCAGTCTAAAATGCATACGCACGTAGAGTCGCATGACCCAGGTGAGGGCTGTCCCAAGAGTCAAGCATGAAAAAGTGAGGACCTGAATACACTGAATAAAGAGCCAAGAAGGGCATTTGGGGCTATGACGAATCCCAGGATGTCGGGGAGCCCCTTTTCATGAGGCCAGGGAGGTGAGGCCTCTACCCAATAGTCCCCCTGGCAGTGGTACCGAGTAGATGCATCTCATGGGGATGGATCCGCCCTGTGGGAATGGGGACGATTGTCCAGGAAGAATGTGGTATAGCCTGAATATGCTACACCCTCCTCATCCTCCTACCCTATACAGGGTAATATGATTCCACACTCTTCCATGTACTTATGTAAGGTAGAGCATCCTAACCCCTTCAAAAGTACTGAGACGAGCAAGAGAAAGGACAAAGGACTGAAGAGTTTGTTCAGCCCACCCTCTAGGAGCCGCAAGCAGGTCAGCGTAGCGGAGAAGGAGACCAGAGGAACTGAGACATGAGGCGGGAAGCAGAAGCCTCCAAAAAGGGTGGAAGTAAGAAGGACCGTTCATCCTGCTGGAAGCAGACCACAAAGGCCTGCCTGACAGAAGGCACCATGCCACGCATGCCGGAAAAGGGGAGTAGCATCAAGCAGCAGCTACGGATATGCTGTGGCTGGGGAAGTCAACTCGGAGCACGAGGATGGAAGAGATCGACTCCTGAAGCTGGTCGGAGCCTGTACAGAAGATTCCTGAAGATAGGGGCTTGCCAGGGCTATCTGGTGGGAATGAAGGACAGATCTCAGAACCCCTTAAGAAGGGTAAACGTACTCTGAATTCAAGTCTGGGAGGGAAGCCTCTGAGAGAGACTTTAAAGGAACAACTGCATGTGAAGTAGGTAGGGTTCTGGAACCCTAAGTACAAGAAAGAGTATGAAGAAATAATTACAGAGGGAACAAGGGTTTGGGAAACCCAAATACAGAGAGGCTATTACAACCACTATATAAACAATAGCAGTGCCTGGCAGGCTAGTGAATCATGTCTGCTATACTAACTGAAGAAGCCATAATATGAACAATGATAGTACCTGGCAGGATAGTGAACCAGGTTTACCATGCGAAAGCAGAGAAGCTAAAACCAACAGGGAGAAGAGAGTCATTCCCCCTATGGGATACGAGAAGCTTCAAGGAAACCAGAGGTAAAGGAGTCATTTTCACTGGCATACTAAAAAGGTATGAGAAAGACCAGGAGAAGGGAGAGATTCCCCCACCATTTGTTGAACTGCCTGAAAGGACTGGGAAAGACCAGGGGAACAGAGATATTACCCCACCGCTTGTTGATCTATCCAAAGTTCTAAGATAAGACCCGGTGAAGGGTGATATTCCCCCAACACTTGTTGAGTTGTAACAGTTAGTGCAAGAAGTGCCAGCGGGGAGGGAGCCATCCCCCTGGTATTGTAAAAACAATAAGTCATTGGAAGATACTTTATTTTCTGAGCCTGCCATTGATGGAGAAATCCTCCAAGATAACTGCTAGACCTTTTTGTTTTTGAAATCTGGAGAACACATGTCATCACCAGAAGGTGAGCATAAAGCCCCGGCACAGAAGAAGGGAGTGACTCTTCTGGACTAAGAAGATCATCGCTTTTCCTTACTTATTTAAGAGTGTAAGGGACAGATATAGGTTTTGACACAGGACAGTGAACTATTTTCTTTAGACGGACATCCTGACCGTATCCTTAGTATTTAGTTGAGGCATGGAAACCTATCTTAGTGTTAGGGACAGTTAGGGTTGTCCTCTAGTATTTTGACCCAAATAAAAGTCTATAACCACAACAATGGCACCTGTGTGTCGATCTCCTCCTTCCACACCCTTACAGGCAATCAAAGCCCCAGAGCTGTGAGTGTCTGAGTTCAGAGGACACATCCATAAAAGGGAACACGCAGGTTGTGCATCATAAAACCCAGACACTCTTGTTTGAAAGCAAGACTGTGATAACTTGTTGTTGAGTTATATTTTCTTTAGTTGACAAACTTTTGTAACAGATCATATTAAATATGCTTAATTTAAAACCTAAACCTCTGTGTCCACCTTATATTGATTCTGCATGTGGTTGTGACACCACCGAACCTTAACATGGAGACTTCAGGAAACTTGCTGTGCAGCATGTTTCTCACGAGGATTTGTGGTTTCTGACAATGATGGAATATCATAGGATAGTGGGCTGACATCCAGCCATTCCAATGCTTTACTCAGATCTTTGTATGCAGACATCTTGTCTTACCCGGACAAGATATACAGTCATCTCTATGTAAAGATATTTAATGGGCAGTGTGAGGGGTCAGAAATTAAAGCTGGAAAGCTGGACACACAAAGTTGTCATGTTTTTGGTTTAAGACTTTAATGAACTTAAACGGGTTGGGAAAATGCATCTCACGAATTTAACAACGCTCCTGATGTTGCTGGCAATAATTGCCTATCTTTTTTGGGTGCTTGCACCAGTTGCAGCTTTATTTTTAGCCTAATTTTTCCTCTTATATCCTGACTCTGTTGTGCGTGCAGTCCGTGGGGGCTGGTGTTGCTGGTGGAGTCATGGGCGTCTCCATGATGGCGGACTCCATTTTCTAGTGGGGTGTCCCACTACAGGCCGCCTGGCCTCTGCTGTGATTGGTCATATGAACAACCTTTAGGCCAATGAGATAGCCGAGTGACTAGGCCAGCCCCATCACCAAGGCATACCTCTAGGCCCTGTTGCCTTTGCTCTACCTCAGTTCTCATCAGCAGGTACAAACACAGCCTGGTTCAGCTGAGCCTCCCTGCCACCATGAGGCGCCTTCCATCTTGGACCTGCATCGGGCGCTGCTGGTAAGACCAGCAGGGCTCTACACAAATGTAACAATGCTCCTGATGTTGCTGGCAATAATTGCCTATCTTTGCTGGGTTCCTGCGCTGAGTCGCAGCTTTATTTTTTGCCGCATTTTTCCTGCTACATCCTGACTTAGTTGTGTGTGCAGCCCTTGGGGGCCGGTGTGGCTGGTGGAGTCCAGCGCATCTCCATGATGACTGCATTTCCTAGTGGGGTGTCCCACCACAGACCGCCTGGCCTCTGCTGTGATTGGTCACACGAACAGCCTCTAGGCCAATGAGATAGCTGGCAGGCTAAGCCGTCCCCCTCCCCAAGGCCCACCTCCAAGGCCCTGTATGTGCCTGTCCGGACCGAGGAGGGCCTGGAGAACCACAGATTCACATCACTTTGATCCGTCGCCCGGACTAATTACTATACTGCTTCACTGCTACCTGGCTCAAAGGCCAACCATGATCCCTGCAATCATGAAAGTGGCTTAGGCTGACCTCCAAATCTAACTCTCCTGAGGTGTCTTGAGCGTTTTCACCTCCGCCATCCTCGCCTTCACTAACTTCATTCCTTTTACTGCTTTGTTATTCTCATTTGTGTTTAACATTACCTGTGCATCATCTGCATTGCATTGTTTGCTGCCTTCATTTTTAAAATCGAATTTGGGTGTTTTTAGCATTACCTGTGCACCATCTGCATTGCATTGTTTGCTTCCTTCATTTTTTAATATCGAATTTGGGTGTTTTTAGCATTACCTGTGCACCATCTGAGTTGCATTGTTTGCTGCCCCCATTTAAAAAAGTCAGATTTGGGGTGTACTTTTAAATCGAATGTGGGTGTTTTTAGCATTACCTGTGCATCATCTGCATTGCATTGTTTGCTGCCTCCATTTTAAAATCAAATTTGGGTGTTTTGGCATTACCTGTGCAACATCTGCATTGCATTGTTTGCTGCCTTCATTTTAAAATTGAATGGGGGTGTGTATTGTTTTTACATCTCAGTGCCACTTATCCTATGTAATTGTATCCCTTCTGGGTTTCACTTATTCTCTTTGACTCAATCTACTAAGCCTCCTATTGAGCTTTGCCAGAATTGTGCAGTGCTACCACTCCTCCCTCATTCCTTGGTTAAAACCTCTGCCCTCCTATGGCTCTCTCCATCTCTCCTATATTCTGTAACTGCTACACTATCACCTATTCCCCATCTCTCTGCAAGTCCGGCAGGAAAAAAGCACAAAAGAGACATCCTGAGTGCAAACCCTGGACTTCCTATTGCAGACACCTATGTCAGTTCTTCCTCTAGAGACGTTTTCACTGATATCCTTTTCTCTGTCCCCTCTTCTAATCTTTAGACCCCCATCTCATTTCCACTCTCTTGCCTTCCACACACTCCTCTATTAACGGTGGCACCAAGTGGGAAGTTGTGCTGGCCGGTTTTACATCCTCATGATGCTTCCTTAATGTCTATCACACTGGCATCATTCTTCAGGGTCCACAACACGCCTCCTCCTCCTCTTTGACCACATCCTGCCTTCTCTAATTAACTTCCTTCCATCGCTTGCATCTCCCCCTACTACTCTCTCTCTCCCTCCTCTGAATGTCCCTGTACCCCACCTCAGAAAACCTTCAAAAGTGCTGACAACCTCCAACTGGCGATGCTGAACGCCCACTCAGCCAACAAACACTTGTCTTGGAGACATTGACCTCAACATTCTCGCTCTTACCAAGACTTGGTTCAGTGCCAGCTCAGTCACTGCCTTTGACTCCCTCCTTCCTGACAGCTTCAATATCATCTCCAAGCCTCGACCTCATTGCATTGGCAGGGGGGGTAGCCTTAATCTTCTGCGAGTGGGTTCCTGGTTCCATCCTACCGACCCAGCTCTAATTCCTCTTTTGAAAGCCTGTTTTGCAAGTTGGTCACCTCTCCCACCTCCACTCTGACCATTGCTATCATCTACCGGTCTCCAGGTCCCACCTCCCTATTCCTCTCTGAATGGGCGGACTTCTGCTCTTCTTTACTTTCATTCACCTCTAACCTTTTCCTCCTGGGTGATTTCAACATTCAACTGGACTCCCCTAGCTATGCATCCACTCTTTTACTGACCTCTGCTCCTCGCTTTCCTTCTCTATTCTCCCTTCTGGGCCAACCCACACAGCTCGACACACTCGGATGCCCTCATACACTCTGAACTCTTGCTCTCTCTCCCCATCAGTCACCCCTCTCTCCTGGTAAGACCACCCTTCTCCTCTCCTCCCATCTGGGTCCCATTGGCCCTGACCCTGACTGCCCCCCCAAAAGTCCCACCAACCTCATTCATCAACATCCACCCGATGAAATGAGTGACTGCAGGCTGCCTTTGCCTCCAACTTCACCCCCGCCTTCACACCCCTCACCCTCCCACCTCTGACTCTATCTCTAACTCTGCCCTCAGCAACCTCCATCTTTCCATCACTAACACTCTTGACATTCTTGCCCCAGTCATGAGGATCTGTCTGAAATCTGCCTCAAAGCGTAACACTTGGCACGGCACCGAACTTGCAGCCCTGAAACGAAAGTACAGGGCAGCAGAACGGACGTGGCTAACCTCAGGCTCATCCTCTGACAAACTTGCCTGCTGCCTGCTCCAAAGGCAATACAGACTCGCCATCTGTGCAAAGAAAAGAGCCCACATTCAGGCATGGGTCTCCGGCACATCCAATAACTCGGCTGAAATTTTAAAAAAATCTGCAGGGAACTAGCCAACCCCTTTGCAGTCTCATCCACCCCCTCTCCTTTGCAGGCCCTCTGCAATGCACTGACCTCATACCTTGCCGTCAAAACTCAGGACATTCGGACCACCCTTTCTACACTCCCTCACGACCCATCCCACACACCACACCCCCTCTAACACTCCCTCCCTTCCTGTCACACCAGAAGACAGGCAGACCTGTACAAGTGAATTTACACTTTTGTATAAACAAATTGAATTGAATGTTTTTTATTCTTTATACATATTTTTTGTCTTTATTTGAGGCAGACCTGTACAAGTGAATTTACACGTTTGTATAAACAAATTGAATTGAATATTTTTTATTCTTCATACATATTTTTTGTCTTTATTTGAATGTTAAACCATGGCAAATGTGTTTATATATACTCAGATTTATTTGTTTGGAATGTTTATTTCTTACTGTAAATTTCATGTCACTTTCAAGATGACAATTTCTCTTTTCCAATTTTTGTAAAATAAAAAAAACATTTTTTTTGATAGAAAATGTTCATTTGATTATCTCAGTTTGCTACAAGGTAAAATAATTAGGATATCCCTGTTTGGATACCATGCAAATTAGGACTACAGTCTATTAATTTATTTTTCACAGCTTTTGAATTTCTTTGTGTGACTATTTGAGACCCCCTCAATAACTGTACCACTTTTGGGGCAATCCCCTATATTGTAATTAAACACCAGAAGAAGTTACCAGAGTTGTCCGCTGCATGAAGGTCTCTTCTAAATTAGTCTCCCCTTGCTCATCCAGTACCATCAAGGATAACATTGGCTCTCTTGTCCCTGCTCTTGCTGAGTTCTGCAATCACTCTTTTGTAATTGGATCTTTCCCAGCACTCTCTTGTGTGGCCCACTCCTGGAAAAACCATCCTCTGACCCTACCTGCCTTGCCAGCTATTGCCCTATTCCCATCACCCCTTCCTGGGGAAGCTGCTTGAGAAGCTGGCCTTGCCCTAACTCAACTCTCACACTGAACTTGTTGGTGGCCTCCACGACCATCAATCTGGATTCCGAACATCCATAAGCATGGAAACTGCTCTTCTGAACACCTGTGAAGAACTGCTCGCATATCTGGACTCCAATTCTCTAGCTGTCCTTATCCTTCTCGATCTCTCCTCTGCATTTGAAACAGTTAACCATTCCATCCTCATAAAAAGGTTCCACAATACACTTGGTATCTCGGAACGGGCATTGCATTGGCTCTCCTTTTTCCTCACTAACCGCTCTTCTCAAGTCATCCTGGCCCCCTTCCCCTCTCCTACTTTCATCTCCACCTGTGGTGTCTATTCTCTCCCCCAGTTTCTTCAACATCTACCTTGCTCTCCTTGCATGCCTCATCTCCTCTTGCTCCTCCAACTTCCAGTGTTACGCAGATGACACACAGCTCTTCTTTAGACTCCCTGCTGACCATCTTGCACCCCCCATCATCCCTGACTGCCTATCGCTCATCTAGTCCTGGTGCGCCTCCAATGATCTCTGCCTCAACACCTGTAAAACTGAGATCCTCCCCATTGGGACTCCTGCTCCCTTTTCTTCCCCTCTCTCTGGCCTTCCTCTTGGGCTCTCTCCCTGCATCTTCAACTAAAGCCAGAAACCTTGGAGTCATCTTCGACTTTTCTCTCTCTTTCCTCCCTCACACTCAGGACATTGCCAAGAAGTCCAACTATCAGCTCTTCCTTCTCAAAGGAATTTTACCTTTTCTCACTTTCCCTGAGACTCATTGTGACTCAAGCCCTGGTTCTCTCTAGACTTGACTACTGTAACAGCCTCCTCTTGAATCTTCCTTCTTCCACTCTGAGTCCTCCAGCTTATCCAGAATAGGGCAGCAGGATTTATCCTTGGCCTTAAACCCAGGGAACGGATCTCTCCCACACTAAAATGTCCTCACTGGCTCCCTGTTGCTGCACAGATTAAATTCAAATCTCTCTGCATCATCCACAAGGCTATCCGGGCCAGGGGACCACATGATCTTCAACAGTTTCTCACTAAATACTCTCCCTCTAGACCACTTTGCTCCTCTGGCAGCAACTCTGTGTGTAAAGCATTTTGCTAAACAGAGGGCGTGGGGCGGTCACTCACTTTCTTCTGCAGGCACCCTCCTTTGGAATAATCTCCCACTAACCCCGCACCTTGAGCAGGATCTTCTCAAATTCTGGAAGCTCCTTAAGACTTTCCTCTTTTCCCCTTCCTTCCCTCACTCTATCCTCTGCTAATCCCACAGTTGCTGCATCAGTATCCTGGCCCTTATGCATACTCAGGCCTTGTCCTTCCACACCAATTCTTCCCAGCTCCTGTCTATCCACAGCACTTTGCATTTGCACACCCTGCGCTCTGGAGGCTCGCACTCACAACTCCCGCGGCCCAGGCCGTGTAGCACTCAACATTCATAGCACTTCTTCTATGGCTTCACCCACAAGCTTGGACTCCCCAACACTTACCCCCTCTTCCCTCTCCTTTCTGCACTTGTACGTTCTGAATACTCACAAGACATAGTAGGTTCGTCTCTCTCCCTCTTCCCTCTTAAATATTGTGTTCTCCCACCCTTGCTCCTTACCTGCCCTGGAATTTTGAAGCAGTATTTTCCTATTGTATAAGAGCCTAAGCGGAGTCGGACGGAGAGTATTTGTGTGGAGAGAGACTCTGTGACTCGTGTGTATCCTGTGCAGCAGTAGCAGTCTTTCCTTGATTGCCACCTTTTTAAAACCCTATCCGGGCCGTGGAGTGGATGCGGAGTCGGACAGAGAGTCTTTGTGTCTCTGTGACTGCGCGGGTGTTGGAAAGGAACTTTTATTCATCAAGGTAGCCCTTCCAAGCAATTGTGACACTCCTGTGATACCCCCATACTGCGTAGCTGCTGAAAAACTAAAATAAAGAATGCAGGAACTGCGACCGCTGACCCGCAAGAAGTTGCTCCTTCAGCAGCGGCAGGGTGATTTAACAAACGCTATTATCAACAATGTAATTGACATCGCTGCATGTGACCAAGATAAGCCCGATCAAAGCTAGGGCGAGTGTGATGTTGTACACATTGGACAAAGTCATTGCGAGTGTCTTTCTTCCACCCTCACGCTCCTTTCCACCCCCGCTATTTTCGCTAGCAACTCCCTGTCACTTGACGATTCTCGCACCCCAAACAATGCAGCTTTAGTGGAGTCCTTGAACAAAAGTAGACCCCTAAAAGTTGAAAAAAATGCTATTCTCGCTTTAAATGCAGATGCTGAAGTGCTACATGTAACTACCTTGTCTCCTCGTGCACTTCACCGGTCGACTAATTTTACTGCTGTGCTGATCACGGGCTGTTTAAAAGAACGTTCTGTCATCAGCAATGCTGTTTCAGATTTAGAGTTGCTTGAAGCAAGCAACTGTATTGGATATACCTGAATGCAACACAAAGACTGCAAAGGAAGGTATCAGGCCGCCGCAATGTCCCATGGTGACAGCTACAACTCCAGACCATGAAAGTCAACGAGAATGATCAATCGTCAAAGGACAAAGCCATGACAATAATGATGAGATTTGCCATATATCACAGGAGGCTTGTCAAAGCGATAACAACGCAGCCGCCTTCAAGTCAAATGTAATAGCTGAAATTGCTGCAGCCAAGCTAAATCCAAATGCGACTCATTGCCCACCTACAACGAAAGCAGCAAAAGACGTGAATTATCGGACCAAGAACTGTAGTTTGAGTACTGGTCCCTCTTGCAATGTTGACTTATTATCTATCAATATGGCTCCATCTAGCAGCGATGAAAAGAAGTTGCGCTTTCATTTTGCTGATGCAGCAGCAAGAGAGGCACGTCTGGCAGAACGCCTGAAAGCAGAATTTTTGCAAATTAAGCAGACTTTGCTGAGCTCCAGTGGCTCTATTCCTCATAAAAATGGGCAGGAAAATCTGGAAATGGTGGGGGTCAATTCCTTTATGAAAATTCCGGCATTAGGTAAGATAAGGAACTACAACTCACCTCTGACTAATGATGGACCAAACTGCCTTGAATTGACTAGATCCCCATGACTGCTAAAATGGCCGTCGCACCAAAAATAACTGAAAAACGACCGTGACATTCCTTTCGCCCTAAGGACACAAAGTCAAATAATTGTTTGCCAGATCTGAATAAACCTGAGGCAGACAACATACCTGTTCGATCAAATATTTCACAATCAGAGGTCCATGAATTAGATCAAGCGTACAAACACCATCTCTCAGTTGCGGCAGGACTGCAAATCAACAATGATATTATGGCCGCAACTTCAACAGCGTTGATCCCCTTCATGAAATTATATGAAGCTCTTCATGATGACTTGAATAATCAGAATGCCCTTTTAGCAGTAGTAAATGCGAAACTAACTGGACTTGAGTCACTTGCAGATCACACATCGAGACGATTGGATGTAGAAGCGGAGTCTCATCTAAATGGCAAAATAGGCTGAGTGACCTTGCTAAGAATGAACTTTGCCAAAAAACCGAGCTCATAAATGCTGTCCTAGAGTCTGGGAAATGGATGCGACCAAATATTCAACAAATATCCACAAATGAAGCAGCATGCGGTTGTGTTTGTAAACAGAATTTCATGCCGATAAATCCCTTGGGGGAAATCTCAGTGCGTGGCTCAAAAGGAGGCATTATCTAGCGACAAAGACTCTAATGGCCTTCCGCTGGGGATCAATCAACAGCGAGAGAGATGTCCAAACATGCGGAGCCCGCTTCCTCGGATGAGGTATGATCGAGTGCTCGGGCTGTGGTCCGAGACGAGCAAGTCCCGACATTGAGCGCTCTCCCCCCTTGTGCCTTAAAGCAGGTACCTGATTTGTCTACTCAAACAGGGGAAGAGACGACTCTTACAGTTCTGAAAAAGGGAAACTCGCTGACGAGCAAATCTTGTTTATAAGTTCCTCTACTAGCTGCTCCTATAGCTAGCACGAAAGTGGTGTCCTTTGGTATCTTTGAAGGTGCAAATAAAACTATCTCAGTTAACCTGGCCAATAGTAAGTTAAATACTAAATCAAGAGACAAAAAAGTTGACAAAACCAGGAAAGCTTGCGGTTATTTGAAATCAAATTCTTTGAAGAAGTTCATCAGAAATGTATCAACTCTGCCACCGATTCCAATGTTTAAACGCTCTGAGAAACACAAATCTATGGCAAACAAGTCCATCAATGAAAATCAAATCAAGGAGAAAGCTGTTGCGATCCAGCGACCGGCTTGTAAACGCCCTCGCCTTGAGTCAGAGAGCACAAACGACTTGGTGTCATTTACATCAGAAGACCTTGCAAACCTCTCTACCTACTCAATAAGTGAGAACTCCACATATGACATCGATTTAGTTTCCTCAGGAGATGACTCTGGAAAAAATGAGTGGGGCGAGGACACTGAAACTAATATCCAAAGATGCTCATCAAAGTCTATGGTTCAAACCATAGGAAAAGATAAAAGGATGAAAGACGCACACAAACACCATCTAAACTGTGGCACACCGGTATTCAAGATTTCCAGAACAAAAGTGTTTGTTGAGAAACGTTCACCACTTGGATTGAAGCTAAATCCAAAATGCACGTTGTCCCAAGCAGAAAGTTGGTAAGAGCGAAGCGGCCTCACGCCAACTGGCAGGAGAACAAACATACAGACCCTAAAAAAATAGAAATTGAATATATTTTAAAAGACATAAATTCTGTCAACCTGAACCGACGAAACATCAAGAAATTACTGAACTGTATACCAGCCATAAGCCGAATAGGGTCTGACGACATCCAAATAGTTGAATACAAATTCGAACATCGTTCAGACTGGGTTATATTTCATGTGCAGTCCCGGTTGGTAGCCAATGCCTAGAGAGCTGCCAAGGATGAGTTTTTAGCATTTGGCTCTGCAATAAGTAACTCTGTAGGACTTGGGAATTATCTAAACCTTCTTCTAATTCATCACAGCCATCACAGAACGACAATAGAAAGCAACAATTACAGAAGTACTTTGGAAGAGAAAGACCGGAAAAAGAGCAAAGGTCTTCACAAACAGATCAAAATATGTATTCATATGCTGCAAGTGGCTCTGCCTCAAACTATCATTAGCTCCCTGGCTCTAGCGCACCACAGACCTGTTCTTTAGTCTCATGGAATACTTGGGGCTTCTTACATTTATTCCAGGACAATGAATTGAAAAGTGGGATACATAACTTGATATGTCTGCAGGAAACGTGGATCCGTAGTATTGAACCCAGCCGAGAAAAACACCATGGGCCGCCCCTTCTCAGGTCTCTTAACTTTGGTGAAAGATCGACCAGGGTGGCTAGTTTATAGAACAATACACTAGCCGGATGATGGATGCAGGAGCGTGTGATGGATGGTAGGTGAAGTGCGAAGTGCGGCGCGGTAATGTCTTCTTTTGCTAACCTGTGTTCTTTATTTCTTTTCAAGTCGCGATGGTCTTTCTGGGTGTGTGAAGATTTCCGGAGCGGAGCCGGCCAAGAAATGCCCAGCCAGGTGAGGTTCTCGTGATTACTGTCGTAAATGACGTGAGTAACCTGTTTTAACGTTGTCCTTCTTTCTCCCTCCAGATGCTTTGTTCTGGTGCCTGCGTGCTGTCCTGGTGATGCTGCCGATTGGATGAAAGACCGCGAGCTGCAGGAAGAAAGATACTCTACGGATTGGAAGCTGCAGGTAAGCAGAGACTGCTAAGGATGTTCTTTTGTCTCCTCTGCAGGTCCACTGTTCAAGGATTGCCGGATTCTGGTCTCTGGACACGATAAGTGTCACGCTGCTGGCTGAAGAATAATGCGAAGCACGTTCTGTAACTTGGGTGTGGTTTATATAGCCCTCTAGTAAAGTAGTCCAGGTAAAGTAGTCCGGGCTACCACTCCCAAAACACTGCACAGTCTGGTTCTAGGAACTAGGCTGTGTGGGTGCCTCCATGTTGGCTGCAGGCCTCCAATGAAAAGTAGTCCCTTCAAGACTGTGTCCCAATCTGAACATGAGCCGGGCACCAAAGGCACCATGACTGACTCCAGGAGAGTCCATGAGGATAGTGCAAGGCCCTCGGGGTGCTAAATGAACCCCAAGTCTTAACTCTACCTGACATGTGACCATGCTAGTAGGGTTTTGGGTCACGGGTCGTGACAGCACTCCCCTCCCCCCCAAGGCTCCTCCTAAGTTGATTGTCCTGCCTGGTCCTGGTTTTGCTGGAAAGTTTCGATGAAATAGTCTAATCAAACGTGGTGCATGAATGTTCACACTAGGTTCCCAAGATCTGTCCTGATATTTGGAATCCAGGATTTCTTTCACTTCGAATTCGGGTTCTCCATCGACCAAAATGGGTTCAGGTGGTGGCTTAACTCGTGTACTGGGTTGTACTGGTTTTAGAAGTGAAACATGGAATACTGAGTGAATAAGCATGTTGGCTGGTAATGCTAGTTTAACAGCTGCTGGATTTATGATGGCTTGAACAGAATAAGGTCCCAAATAGCGAGGACGAAAAGTCTGGGTTCCTTTTAGAGGTATATATTTTGCGGCTAACCAAACCTTGTCTCCTACCAGATAGTCAGGGGCCCTTTTCTGATGTTGGTCAGCAAACCTTTTTTGCTTGTTTTTGGCTTGGATTAACTGTTCTGTTGCCTTTTTAAAGGCCTGAGTGATGTTTGCATGAAGAGTCTTTTCTGCCGCATTTCTAGACTGGGAGGGTTGTTTAGTTCGGAAGTACGTGGATGTCTGCCGTAGAGGGTGTAGAAAGGTGTTTGACCAGTACTGGAATGCAATGAATTGTTGTTCCATATTCGGCTATCCATAATAGATCTTTCCAGGTTCCTTCGACTTGGTACAGCATGCACCGTAGGTATTGTTCGAGAGTCTGGTTGGTCCTCTCTGTTTGACCATCCGTTTGGGGTTGATGGCTGCTGGATAGTCGGATGTCGATTTGAGTCATAGAGCAGCACTTTTTCCAGAAGGTAGATACAAATTGGCTGCCTCGATCAGAGACCAGGACTGAAGGGAATCCATGCAGTTTGATAATGTTTTCCAGGAACACTTTTGCTAGATGGGATGCATACGGGAGTCCTTTGAAAGGGATAAAGTGTGCCATTTTCTAAAATAAGTCTACTACTGCTAAGATGGTATTGAACCCTTGGCTGGGAGGCACATTGGTAATAAAGTCGAGAGAAAGTGTGTACTATGGTGCAGGAGGAATTTCTAATGGTTGCAGGAGGCCAGCTGGTTTTGGTTTTAGTGATTTGTTTTGTGCACACACTCCACAAGATTGAACATATTAGATGACGTCTCACCGCCAAGTAGGCCACCAATAATTGCACTTCACTTTGGCTAGGGTTTTAGCAATTCCAGGATGACCTTGTATCAGACAATCGTGATAGTCCGAAATGATTAGTTGCTGTAGCTCTGTTTTAGGCACATACAGGCGTTCATCAAAATATAGCAGTTGATCTCTAACGGTGTATTGTTTTCCTTTGGTATGCCATTCCAGTAGTTCGTTAGGTGTTATTTCACGTTGGATCACGTTTTTAAGCTCAGTTTGTGTTAAAGCTGTGGTGAGGCCTAAGAGCTTGTCCTCAGGAATAATGGCTACTGGATCTGGGGTTGCATATACTTCATCGTCGATGCCCATGCAAGATAGTGCATCTGCTTTTCCGTTTCTTACGCCTGGTCGATAATTGATCGTGTAGTCATACTCAGCGGAAAAAAAGGGCCCATCGTAATTGGTGTGAGGATTGTGCTTTTGCTGTTTTCAAATTTTGTAGGTTCCGATGATCTGTGATTACCGTGACTGTATACCTGTCTCCAAGAGGTAATGTCGCCATGCCTTGAAGGCAGATTTTATAGCAAGCAGTTCCTTATTGGTGATGGCATAATTGAGTTCAGGGGGTGTGAATCTTCGTGACCAGAAGGCCACGGGGTGCAATTGGCCAGTTTCAGGGTCCTTCTAAGAAAGAAGGACCACCCCCATAGCCATGCTGGAGGTATCCGTTTCTACGATGTAAGGAAGATTTCGCAAAATCTAGGATGTCGCAAAATCGGGGCTGAGGTGAACTTTTCCTTAAGTTCTTGGAAGGCCTTTTCGGCGTCTTCTGTCCACATTAATTTTTTATTGTTTTTTCGTAGAAGTAACGTGATCGGAGGCACAATCTGAGAGAAGTCTGGAATGAACAGACAGTAGAAGTTTGCAAAGCCCAGCATGCTCGCTTTTAACGAGGTCGGAGAAGGCCATTTAAGAATGGCATCCACCTTGCGTACATCCATTTGGATGCCTTTCGGAGTAAGAATGAAACCCAGAAATTCTACTTTGGTTATGTGGAAAAAACATTTTTCAAGTTTTGCATATAGTTGATGTTGGCGCAGTTTGGCAAGGACAGCACGGACATGCTTGACATGGTCTTGTTTCGAGGTTGAATACACTAGAATGTCGTCTATGTAGACCAGGGCGCAAACATCGATCAAATCCCTTAGGACGTTGTTCATAAAGTATTGGAACGCCGCTGGGGCATTACAAAGTCTGAAAGGCATTACCTGGTGCTCAAACAACCCATATTTGGTATGGAAGGCCATTTTCCATTCATCTCCTTTTTTAACTCGGACCAAGTGGTACGCTCCTCTGAGGTCTAACTTAGTATAAATCTGGGCATCTTTGACTTGATCCAGCATCTCGGGAATAAGTGGTAGGGGGTAACGGTTCTTCACGGTGATCTGGTTCAATGCGCGATAGTCAATACAGGTTCTCAAGTCCTTCTTTGGTACGAAGAATAGGGGACTGGCTGCCGGTGATTTAGATGGGTGAATGAACCCATTTGCCAAGTACTGGTCCAGATAGGATTTTAGATGCTGGTTTTCTGGTTCTGTGAGCACATAGATTCTGCCACAAGGGATCTATGCACCAGGTATTAGGTCAATCTGACAGTCATAAGACCTGTGCGGCCGTAGTGTATTAGCTTGTTCCTTCTGGAACACATCCTGGAAATCCTGGTATTCTTCAGGGAGAGTGCTAGTTCCGCCAGGTGTCGATATGCTGATTCTAGGACTTGTAGGAACATTGAAACTGGATTTGTTTTCTTGGAAATAATAGGTGGAAGAGCAATCATGAGGAAAAGTCAATCTTCTTGCACAACAATCTATCCGAGGGTTATGATCAACTAACCATGGCATCCCTAATATAAGCTGAAACTGAGGTGCCTTGATGAGATCAATGGAAATCGTCTCCCGGTGTCCATCCTGGCACAGTAGGGTTATTCCTGCTGTACATTGGGTTACTGGTCCGGAAGCAATTTCTGTCCCATCCACCGTGGTTACCTTTTCTTTGTTCGTCTTAAAACATAAGGTAAGCCGCATCCGTGCGGCCATATCTCGATCAATATAATTCCCAACTGCTCTGCTGTCTATATAAGCTTCAACGGTATGCATCCTTGATGGCTGTTGGTGATTGATTAGGATCACTGTTATTGCAAAATGTGAGGTCGATTGCTCATTCTTCTCATTCGACAAACTGACCTCTACTTTTGTCGAGCTAGGCAGTTTTCCATCTCCTTACTCTCATCCTTTTCTGTAGCTCCCACAATTCGCTTGGGGGGTTTTATCGGACAGTCTTTTAGGAAGTGTCCTGATTGTCCACAGTACAAACATAACTGCTGTTGCCTTCTCTTCTCTCTTTCAGCTTTTGTTAATGGTGGTCGTATGTCTCCGATTTTCATTGGCTCTGTGGTATTCTCTGACGTGCGTGGAGTTTCACCCTTGGTTCGAAGTTACACAGCCCGTGTATCTGATCTGGACCGATCTGCTTTCCGATCCTGTAGTCGATGATCTAGTTGCACCACCAGGTTGATAAATTCACAACAGTCCCTAGGTGGATCAACCACCTAAACCAAGACGTCCTTTAATTCCCCTCTAAGGCCTCGGTGAAACAATGTGGTTCTCTTGTCTTCAGGCCACCTGGTTTCAGCTACTAATCTATTAAATGTTGCTATGTATGTTAATAAGTCTTGATTCCCTTGCCGGAGTGACAAGAGTTCATTGTCTACAGCTTGTTCATGGGTGTGTCGAGCAAAGAGTTTTTCCATTTCCCTCTGAAAACCCCCAAAGTCACGTAGTAATGGATCATCATAGCTTACAAGCGGCACTGACCAGTCTGCTGCACTACCGCTCAGATAAGACAAAATAAATGCTACTCGTGCCTGATCGTTAGGGAATGTGCCCGGTCTGCAGAGGAAATGAAGAAGACATTGATTCATAAACGCAGCATACTTTCTTGGGTCACCTGAAAACCATTCTGGTGGTGCTAACGGTATTGACCCGGGTAAGGTGATTTGTACTGGACTGGCAGATGACGTGGTGGCCTGCGCCGGTGGATCATTCCCGGGTAATGGAGCTTGTCCGGCCTGTGATTGCAATAATTGCCTGCTGATTTCCTCGGTGCGATCCTTGGTGACGACAAGATCCCTTCGCAGGGTATTAGTCTCTTGCCTAGCCGAATGCACTTCGGCACGTAATTGTCCTAATAACTGGGCCAGTTGGTCCATTTCAGAAGTCTCCAGGGCGCCCAGGTGGATAATGTTATAGAGGCTTAGCGTTCTGTGACGCTCACCTGGTATGTACGGGGACACCCTTATGTCCTGGTTGCCGGATTCACCCTGGACCCTTCCCGATTCTGGATGGTGCCTTCAATGGAGGTCGGGCCTTGTTGTGATGTCTGGCGTGCCCTCCATCTTGCCTTCTGAGCAGGGGCACATAGTTGTTTGGGGGTTTGAGCGACCAAGTTAACTTCACTGGTGCTAACCCATTCAGGTGTCTTTAAGGAGGTAAGTCTGGTTAAAGCAATCTTAACATGTCCTTGCTTTCCTTTCTTGCTATTAATGTCTTTTCCTTATTTATTCCCCCTTAGGTGCGCAGAGGTTTGGTGGATGCACAGCTTGGATCGGGCTCCTACCCGGATGATGGACACAGGAGTGTGTGATGGATGGTAGCTTAAGCGCGAAGTGCGGTGCGGAAATGTCTTGTTTTGCTAACCTGTGTTCTTTATTCCTTTTCAGGTTGCAATGGTCTTTCTGGGCGTGTGAAGATTTCCGGAGCGGAGCCGGCCAAGTAATGCCCAGCCAGGTGAGGTTCTCGTGATTACAGCCGTAAATGCCGAGAGTAGCCTGTTTTAACATTTCCCTTCTTTCTCTCTCCCTCGAGGTGCTTCGTTCTGGTGCGTGCGTGCTGTCCTGGTGATGCTGCCGACTGGATGAAAGACCGCGAGCTGCAGGAAGACGGATACTCGACGGATTGGAAGCTGCAGGTAAGCAGAGACTGCCAATTATGTTCTTTTGTCTCCTCTGTAGGTCCGCTGTTCAAGGATCGCCGGATTCTGGTCTCTGAACACGATGAGCGTCATGCTGCAGTCTGCAGAATAACTCGAAGAACGTTCTGTAACTTGGGTGTGGTTTATATAGCCCTCTAGTAAAGTAGTCCAGGTAATGTAGTCCGGGCTACCACACCTAAAACATTGCACCGCACAGTCTGGTTCTAGGAACTAGGCTGTGTGGGTGCCTCCATGTTGGCTGCAGGCCTCCAATGAAAAGTAGTCCCTTCAAGACTGTGTCCCAATCTGAACATGAGCCGGGCACCAAAGGCGCCATGACTGACTCCAGGAGAGTCCATGAGGATAGAGCAAGGCCCTTGGGGCCCTAAATGAACCCTGAGTCTTAACCCTACCTGGCATTTGACCATGCCAGTGGGGTTTGGGTCACGGGTCGTGACAAATACCCCCGTTGTATAAAACCAGAGTCTCTTTATTCTTTTGATCCACATGCCATAATTCCACCCAATGGAGTGTCTGTGTGGCTGGAGCGGGAGTAAAGGTTTGGAAGCTGAAAGGGGCACAAAGATCAGAAAGCAAGAGGAAAGTAAAGAAATGAGGTGCGCCAGTGGCACAAGGAATGAGAAGGACAGAAAGAGGGGGGTAAGCAACCCGAAATGGAAGGAAGGGTGTGAGCAACCCAAAGGACAGGAAAAGGATGCGAGCGACCCAAAAGACTGACAAAGTGTGATGCAAATCAACAAAAAGCCAAGAGAGGGTACGAGCCACCGGAAAATAGGAAAAGAGTTGCTAGGGTGCACGGGCAAAGTGATAAGAGTGTTCCAAGGGCATGAGAGAGCAAGGGGAGTGTGTGGGGAGCACAGAAGAAACAAAATAAGGTGCAGCAGTGCATAGTAAAGTGGAAATAAAGAAATAAAGAAGAAAGTGAAACAAGAATAAAGTGGAAAGACGCCAGAGGGACAAGGTGTAAGAAGGAAAGTAAAGGCGAGGGGTCAGAAGTCAGAGTGGTCATGCAGGGGTGGAGAAAAACACCCAGCGTTTTCCAAAGTCTCTGACACTGGCCCTGGAGGAGTTTTTGAACTTTTGCAGGTGAGGCCTAGAGTCAGGGAAGGGAACCCTGAGAGGCCTGACAAGAATTGGGAAAGGTGCATCCTGACAACGTGAACTTTTATTTGAAACCAGAGGGGCCGAAGCTTGGGAAAGGAAAAACTTTGCAGAAGAGGCATAAGCTTGGGTAAGGGAACCCTGAGAGGCCCACCAGGAACTGTGATGTTTTTTTGAAATGGCAGGATTGAAGCTTGGGGAAGGGACCCCCAAGAGATCCAGAGGCATTGTGAACTTTATTAACTCGCTGCAAGAGCCCCACGTGGAAGGTTCTGAGGGCAACCCTTTTGAGTTGGAATATTGAAACTTGCAGAACCACAACTGATGGTAAGGCTACCAGAAACCAGTCTTGGTTTGCATTTCCTTTTGAGTCACCATTTTTCTTTAAGAAGACCCAATTACATATTTGATTTAAAAGTGAGGGCAAGCATAGGTTTAGACATAGACAGACTATTATTTTGGACTTACGGACATTGACGGACCTTAGAAGCATCAGCTGAGGGAACAACCCCCTTAGAGTTAGGGCCATTTAGGCATTACACCAACCCAAAAAAAATCTATACTAAAGGTTTTCGAACAGTTCCTTTTGAGTCTGTGTCTCTCTTGATACCATGACTGTCTCACTGTACACAATTTAACAAATGAATGGCTGTGGGAAGGGTCTCCTTCTGATAGGATTTTAATTAATTACATACTTTGAGGAAAAGGCTGAGACCATTAGAGATATTGGCCAATACAGAGTCTTCAGACAAGGAAATCAAGGAAACTACTAAATACCCAAGAAACAGGTTTTCCAGGTTAGGGTAGGCAAATCATGAACCAAAAGAAAGTTGCGAGATGCAGGTCATTGCTTGCATCTCTCGTTTAAAGTTGGAGCAGGACACATAGCACAGGAAGTGCATCAGGAGGATAGCTTCTAGCTGTGTTCATGTGTGGTAGCCATCTTTAATTGGGTATGCAGTACGTTCTGGGTGGTCCTCTTGGGATGGGGGTCTTTCCCCCTTTGGAACTGTGAAATGAAAGCCGATAGGTATCCCGTTGCCAGCACATATCTCTGTGTCCAGCTGGGCTGCCACAGACAATCTGGCAGGAGCAGAGCATGCCTCTGAGATGAGGATTCGTCAAGGGATTGCTAACAATCCATCGGCCCATCCATCCACACCCATCAAGCCTTTCATCCGCCCATCCTCTCCATCTGCCCATGCATTCACCCTTCCATCCACCGCATGCTGAAACTTGAAGGCAATTTCCGTAGAGCCAACTGAGCACACGATTGGAAGGAGAACAAATGCATGCTGTAACTTGAAGAACCACTTCCTGGAGCCATCAAGGAAGAGAATTAAAGGATAGATTGTTCATCCTGCATCTAAAAGACAAAGCTGCTAGAGTTCTTAAGGAAGTGACTGACCAAAACTGTGGCTAATCCAGAGACACATTTTAGAGTTCCTTATTTTAAGCCATATCGCCAATTTAAAAAAAAATATCCACAGTCTGTCACAATTTGATGAAATGGCTACACCTCTTGAATAGTTTCACCACCTTTGAAGGAAGTTGTAATAATTCACATGTGCAAAGCCAACTCACACCAACTATTTTCAGCTGACTGCAAGCAAGGACCCTTTCATCTTCTTTCTGCAAAGCTCTTTGGTTAGTCAATGATTCTATTTTTTTATTTGCAAGAGTCCAAAGGCTGCTGGAAAACGTACTTCAGCTCTGGTATTTGCACATAAAGGGACACTGGGTCTGTTTTAGAGAATGTTATTATGGCTGTGGTTGAGAGTGCTGCTGAATAGGTTTGCTGTCCTCTGTATCAACTTCCAACACCCTCATTGCATGTGTCCATGTCCATCATCGACAATCTTTACTTTGATTGGACCAGATCCATCTCATTCATCAGAGAGCAGGATGTAGTATTTTTAAATGTGCATCAGTCTTCTCTGACATTGGCGATTGAATGCTTCACCTACTATTTCTGCTTCTATGCTGAATACACTCCAATTGTGTTGCTCTTTGGGGAGGGGATGTGGGTCCCTGGGCTTAGAGGCATGCTTTTCCAAGTAAATACGCTTTTCCAAGAGTATAGGACTGCTAGTTACCAAACTTACATTGACCTCAGAAATGGAATGCTCCTAGTCATAGTAATGAAATTACAGCATATCATTGATTTTTCTGACCAGTTTTAATGGGCCTTTATTGTTAGTCAGGCCTCTTGTCAAAGATGCATAGGCCCACATATTGCCCCTGCCTTTACGCTTGCTAGGCATCTATGCAATATTGTAGATGTGCTTCTTATCATGTTGACCATCATTTAGTTGTTCCAACCTTCCACTATGGACTACTGTACTGAGCATTGACATTGGACATATCCATATTTCCTTGCCCACAATGGCTGTTTCTTTGACAAACATCACCTTATTGTGGCTCCAAAATCTCCTTGAGATTTAGCTGACACACCCATGAAAGACACTGTATAGCTTCACCACTAAGTGTCTCCTTGGCATTTAACAAGGGTCATTATGTCTCATTATATCTTGTGGTGAACCAAAAGAAGGAGTTGCACGAGGCATTATTTTAAATTAAGATAAAATGCCTACCTGTCCCTATTGCTATGAGAGATTTTCCCTGCCTAACAAATTAAACTAAGGGTGCTCATCAATTGTCCAAATCAAAATCAGTCCTCAGTCTGAAGCCTAACTCCTATCTGGCCTTACCAATGTGTAAAAATAAAAAACAAATAAACAAAAAACATAACCTAAAAATAAGGAAGAACAGTAGACGGGCTTCTTCTGGTCAACATTACTTGGGTTACTCCCCACCATTGTTAATCAGTCTAAGGTGAAGTCCAAGAGTTTGTCAAAACCTAGGTTTTAATCCTTTCTTCACGTTCTTTCTACCAAGTTTTAAGTCTTTCCAAAAATCCAATACTTCGAGTTCCTTAAAAGGAGAAATGATTCTCGTATTGCGTTCCGATCCCCTTGGATGTTGTCGTTAAATTCGTCTGTGTTCCATGAGTGAGCATTTAACCCTCCAGGTTCCTTTGTTTTCCAAATATTGAAAAATGTTGCTCATTTTCCTAGATCCCCCCACCCCCCAAATCCTTCTGGTCCTCTGATTGGCTCAACTCAGCAGAGTTTCTCTTGCACATCAGCCCGTGTCCAGCAATCCGTTTTCTCAGGCTCCCATAACTCTTTTGACTCTGCAAGCTTAATTTAGGATTGTGCAATTGAACCCTTCAGGTTCCCGGCTTTCCATGTGTTGAAAAACTCTTATTAGGTTCTCCCCAAAGCCTTCTGGCACGCTGATTTACTGAACACAGCAGGGTCTCTTTTAAGTGGCTGCCCATACTCCGCAATCAGGTTTCTCTGGCTCCTGTAACCCTTTTGGTGTCTCCTGCTTCAGGGACATAACCGCCTGCCCTCTCCCGGGCTTTACCTTCTCGGGAGCGCTCGCTTCCCTTTTGGCGTCTGGCTCGGCAGCCGTTTTACCGAGGCCTGGGATTTGGCTTCCCTCATTCGACCTAGTCTTGGCAGCAGTTAATGGGCCCTCGGCCCACCACACATGCTCTGTGGCTGCGCCTGCAGGCGAGACAGTCTCACGACCATCTCCATCTATGCTTGCTTGCTTTCGCCCTTCGATTCATCGACCTTCTGGTGTCACTCTCTCGTTCTGCTCTCTCTCCACGCTACCGCTGGCTCTGCAGAGTAGCATTGCTCTGCCCCTCCAGGTGTTTTGCACTACAATTCCCATGATCCCTGTGCAGCATAGTCAGTGGTGAGGAATCATGGGAGTAGTAGTCCAAAACATCTGAGAACTGCAGGGATTGGTGAATCTATTTGGATGACTCAGAAACCCGTGAACTTTTGTGAGACTCATTGTCCTGCTTGATTTGAAAATGTATTTCATTTGGAGAAGCTTGGTTTCATGCATTGAAAACAAGTCACTTAGAGGCCGACGATCTTTCCTTACCATAGTTGTTTAAAGAAAAATGTGCATTCCTAAGCATGCAATATACGTCTAATATACATCACAGCCTCTTCAATCATCAAAAATGCTCTCACTCAGGGGAGTTGCTAGGTCTGGAAAAGACCCGGGGCTAAACTGATGTTGGAACTGTTGGGACTGGGGGCTAGCTAGTCTTTTGGCTGTAGCTCCTGAGATTCTACCCGGGGCTACAACCAAAAGATCAGGGGCTATAGCCCCCTTAGCCCCCCCTAGCAACGCCCCTGCTCTCACTACATATGAACAAATTGTTTAAAACCTACACATGAATCATGAAGGAGAACCGAATGGGTTGCCTGTCTTTTTCAGTGATCAATGGTTTAAGTGAAGGTAACAGACGTGAAGCACTTCGTAAGTTTTCTGGTAAGTATTTGAATCTGACAACCCGGACGGACGCACGCACGCACACTTCTGACATAGGCAGTTTCTATTAGCGAATTGTGTTGAGGCAGGGATTCCCTTCTTAGAGATCGGGTCAGTTAGGCTTTCCTAAAATTCCCCCCCATTTCTGGTTGAAAATAAACATCTTGGTCAATCATTATGCCACCCTTGTGTCTGTCTCTCTGTCTCTTACTCCTACACCCCAGCAAGTTACTTTAAAATAGGCGTTAATATTGCCCAACTCAATGGTAGTCATTTTATTGGCTTGAGTGTGATGAAAGGCTGCATTGTTCCTGTCCAGATTCAAAATTATGACCTGCAGGTCACATCCAGTTCTCTGCAACAGCAGCTTCAAAGCAGTGAGCTATATTATCCAATGACAGCCACAGCACCAAGGGGCCTGCCATATTTGATGGTAAATGCACACCACATACTGCATGGTCTCCTAGTGCTTTACACAATATAAAAGATTTTACTATTGTCCATACAATAATACGGATTTTCTTTAATTCGGAAGGAAGACAAGCTGACATTTTCACACTATGATGGAAGCCTATGATGTAAGCCTTTAGCAGGCAGGTTACACATATACATCAGTAGTTGGCACATTATGCCACCCAAGATATTTTTCTGCAGAGCATATCCGGCTAACACTCACCAATGGAGGAAAATCCTTTCCCTCTATTGCCAGCTGCACCCACCACCAACTGTATCCAAGTGGGCACCCTTGCCTCCCTTTGAATTTGCTCTTGGGATTTTCTTTCTTGCGGATCTTAAAGTTTTTGAAACCTTTCCTAACATGACTGAATCTCACAGGGAAATGTGAGCAAATGTGTGTTCAGCAAACACCCATGAACGAGGCAGGATTCCATAGAGGGGATTGCAAAGACATTCTCCATTCTGACTTCATCATTCATTTAATTATGACCCTTGGATAAAGAGTTCTGTGGTGAGATTTCCTCTTCATCTAGTTGTTCACAAACATGGCAAAGACATTAAACCTGATAGTTGATTGGTGAGAGCATAAAGTAAACAACCCAAACTACACTACTGAACATGTGTATTGTAAGGGTGCAGGAGTAAGGCTCGGACACAATGGTGGCATGTTTTTCGGTATAACACTTTATTTAATAATAAAAGGTTGGAAAATTGCCTCTCTGTCCCCAAAACTAAGAGGGGTGTACCTACCTAAAAGAAATGAAGTGAAATTGTCAGCAAGTCCAAAACTAAAAATGTCTGTCACTGTTGTGTCTCAAACCTACCTCTGTCTCTAACACTAACAATAAAAAGGTAATGGTGCAAGGATTATCACTTCTCAAGGTAAAAAGGGTTCTTTGTGTTTTCAACCAGCTGAAAAGGCCCGAGTCGTTTTGGTAATAGAAAGTGATACAAAACAAAGTTCCCAAAATACCAGATTCCAATGGTAGGGTTGTGTTCACTAGCCCCTAGACTTCTTCTTGTCTTGTGCTTATTCCTTTAAGGCTCATGAGCCCCCTGTAGAGAAGCAGGTGGACATGTTATCCCTGGCTCCCGCACCCTCACCTCCGTCATGTTGGAACAGTCGGAGAAGAGCCCAATGTGGTACACCAGGTATCATCCCAATACTGCATCAAGTGTATGAGAGGCGATATGCACTCAGACAACCGTATCAAATGTACACTCACACCGAGAGGGTCGAAGGATGTCTGCACACCCCATTGGACATCATAGAGCTATATGTGAAATCTGACAAGTGCAGAGTGATGTCATAGAGGAACGATACTGAGAGTTACTGAAACGACAAGTAAATACTCAAAAAATAAGTATTTAACTGAAGTAACAAGAGAAACATGTAATCAAATACAAGAAATCGTATATGCAAAAAAGATAAAGTAACCTGCTGATCAATAAATATATACAATGCAAATATATGTATATACACCAAAAAACAAGGTAGATAAGAAATATAGAACTTTGTTGCAGAGGAAAACATAACATGGCTAGAGCGGCCATGATGGAAAGATGGACGTCGGACTCATATTACAACCATTCAAGTTACCTCAGAGACAGACCAGGGCTACAGAATCAGGAGACGCTGGAAAAACAGCTTTTTGGAGGAATAAAGAGGAGCCTATTGGCATGGGGTCAAGGAAGCTACTTCAAGGAATAATTGCACAAGGGGTGTCAAAAGGATAAGCTATGTACATAAGGCATATTTCTCTTAGATTAAGTGAAGGCGAAAACATCTGCAAGAGCCAAGTATTAGACAAATAAAGATGCAGAAAACCCACGTAAGTGGAGTGAGCAAGTCTCTAGAGGCCAGGAAGGGTAACGACACCCAATTCAATTGAACCAAATAGTAGTAAATGCAAGGTTG
Source organism: Ambystoma mexicanum (assembly GCF_040938575.1). Lineage (NCBI taxonomy): Eukaryota > Metazoa > Chordata > Amphibia > Caudata > Ambystomatidae > Ambystoma > Ambystoma mexicanum. The sequence goes on along the minus strand of NC_090936.1, from coordinate 239,709,407 downwards.
AGATGGACAAATTTGTGGTCCCTCACTCATGATTCAGAAGTTGAAAACAAGGGCTATTCATTAAGCCCAGATGAAGATAACAGTGTGCCTACACTCCCTTGAATGTCCCAGAGTAGAGAGCAGGTTTTGAGGTCAACTACAAAGGAGAAGCCTTGGCTTGGGGCCAAACCGATAAGAGACGATGGACTAATTGGGAAAGTGGGGAGTAGTCTGTATTTAGAGGTAGTTTGAGGTGTGCCCACCAGATAAGGGCAGTCAATGAAGTTATTAACACTTATATATGCTATAGATACATATGTTCCCATAACCAATCCCTCCCTTCAATAGGTTTTAGTTTGCCACGCAGGATGATATCATAGATGATGCATATCGGGCTATAAAACCTTTGTTATAATCACATTTGACTGTGAGTGCATGAATTACTGCCCGTTATTCACCAGATTGCCCTACTTTATTTCTATGCTGATAATAAAGTAGTACTTTGCCATATTCTTTGAGTCTGTCTTGTTATTTGGGTCCGAGATCATTATTAATAATTCCATTTAGCACATAGATGCTTCAAGGTGCTAGAGCACACCCCTTTTCTCTTATATAAAATGTCACAGTAAGGTGTCTTGTGCTCATCTTACTTTATTTTAGCAATTTGGCTCAGTTCGCTATCAAGCGTAGCATTCCTTTCGACAGTTTGAAGGTTCTTTACCTACTTGCAAGTCCCCGACTCATAATACTTTACACAGCTTGGTTCACTCTCCTGCCAAGCCAGTGTTTTCTCAAGTACTGTCTCTCTTCTTGTAGGGTCCCAGGCCTTTTTCTCTCATATAGGTGTGCGGGTCCCAGACTCACACTGTGGGGTTGCATCCACTTGGTTCTCTCTCCTGCCAAGTACACAACTCTTTCGGGGTCCCAGAACCTCTTATTCTCTTATTTAGGAAAGGGAACCAGGATCACACTGCTTTATTTTATAGACTTGGTTCATTTTCCTGCCAAGTATACACCTCACTCAGGGTGGGTCCCAGACACTCTTCTACCAGTTTTGTAGGGTTCCTGTTGCTTCCCTGGACCTCCTGTACCTACTGGACACCCTGTATACCTGTTGGGTTCCTTCCTTCTTATAGGTATCAGTGATTTCCCGGGCAGCTGCATCCCTCTGTGAGGCTCCAAAAGTGTTTGGGCTTCCAGCAGGGTCTGCAGTGGCTCAGCAATCTTCAGACATTCCTCAGCTGCATGTTCTCCTTCTCACACACTTTGCAGAGGTCTGGCACGCCTAGAGGATTTACTAGGAGGCAACCCGAGTTGTCCCCGTCTGGCTGCCCACCTTGGTTTAGGTTTATTCGGTCTAATACATTTCCTTGTAGGAGAATTCATCAAATGTTTTTTTTGTCCGGTTCATTTAGCCGCATATATATGCTGGGGTCCCTCCCTTTAAACCCCATACATATTAGTCTCCTAAACCCACCCACCACACATCTATGCAGTGATATTCTTGCTAAATGTGTGACAAATTCTTCTGTGAGGCACTGTATTGCACAGAAATCTACCAATCCTCCTTTGGGTTATCCATTTGCTCTCTGTTCAGCTTTCCTAGCAGCTCATGACGGTTGCCTTCCTGCACTGCTCCTTCTGTTCCTCCTCAGGGCACTGCTCTCTCTCTCATCAGTATACCACCTCATCTGCTTTTACACACCTGTGTGGTATAGTTCGATTTATTTGGACCAATCTCTTGTTATAAGAAGCTAGACCGTTCACTCTGCTACTCGGCAGTGATCCTCGGAGTCCCGGACATCTTCTTCACAATACCAGTTTCCAACTTATATTTAAAACACTTTGTACTTTTTGGTTTCTCAGTCTTGTCATGTGTGTTGGTGTGGCTGACTTGACAACAAGATACATTAACTCTTCTCAGACAGGGGGCAGGATTTAGGGTTGAAGAAGGTCATCATACCATGTTCTCTAATGATGGTCGTCTCCAATCCCATAGAGAAATTCCTTCCCCATGTGATCCTCCTTCAGTGCACCACCCCCAGTGGGACTATTGTACTCCTGGCCCCATGAGAAAGGTCGCCCTCTAGAGTAGACGGGAACACATCCTCTGATTCGTCACAGTATTTAAAATGCTTTATAAAGAAAGGTGTTGAGAAGAAATTTGTTTGACAGTAAGGTGATTCTAGACAGTTTCCTAGGGTGACATTAGCAGCGGTAGGACCAGCGAAGGAGGAGCATTTTAGTCCTAAGAAAAACATCAAATTTCACCACAAAATAAGGGAGACCTGGAACTAAAATGGCACTTTACCATGGAGCAACATAAATGCTTGCCCGGGATCTGGATCAAATTGAACTGCAGTTAAAATGACAAAGATCCTATTAACAGTAGTTAGGCCAAGCAAGCACTGACACAGACAAGCTTGTTTTGATTAAAAATGCCAACACTTTAGTAAAGGAACCATCAATCAATCCTCCGACAGATTAGCAGGGCATCAAAGTGATATATTACTGAGATGGATACACTGTCTCCAGAATTGTATACTAGATCCTCATAGGACAAGGCAGTCCACACGGAAGCCCAGATCTGATTCTTTCTCCAAGTAAGCAGGGCGAGCTGCAGTGTGTATATGCAAATGTGCCACACAGTGCAATCATCAGAGAGAGCGGGGTCCATATGCTTTTTACGCAAAGTTCTGATGTACAAGTGCTTGATATCATCATATGCTAGATCCGCGGGAGTGCATGCACACCATGTGTTCGAGCAATTGAACGCATTGCAAGTGTTACACAATCTACACAGAGATCAAATTAACATAAACATAAATATAAGCAGCCTACCTGCTCTTGTAGCTCCGGATTTGAGGCTATTTGCCAACAGGAGACTTCAAAGAAATCTGAAACGCCTTCCTCTACCCACAACAGGGTTACAGAGTTCTGGGTTGTGTTGACAGCAAACAATGATTTTGGTGGCGCCGGCTCTAGAGACAAGATATATTTTGTATTAACAGTAGCCTTTCACATCTCACTTGGGAACAAAACAAATAATTAAGGCTTATGGGAGCAAATATGCAGTTGGACGCTGTTTTAACTATTTTGTAAAAACAAAGTTTCCTATTCATCATTTCAGAAACAAGGAGGGTGATTGTGCCCTGGGAGATGCAATTCAAAACATTATTCTCGAATGACTTAGCAAAAGTGAAAAGACAGGGCATGGGTGGTTTAGCATGGCTTAAGAAATAGGGCAGCATTTTCTGATTGTGTTGCATCCTTTCAAATATACTTTTACTTGCAAGCTGAAAATGAGGTCCTAAACAGAAAGGAGGGTTATCCTTCAGCAGACTGGAGGGAGGTCTGCTTGAAAGGACACATGCAAACACATGCATTGATAAGATCATAAGAGGTTACCCAATTTAAATATTGCTTCATAGTTGGAATGGATGGGACTCCTATTTTTAGTTTGGGCAGATAGGGAGAAATGGCATATGAGGGACACAAAGCTAGAAGGTGTCGTTTGGTTATCTGCCCTACTTTGACTGCCCATGGCCATGCTAATCCCTATGGGCATTCCCACAAAGTTCCTGCCCCTCTCTGCCCAAAACACCTCCTCATGGTTGCTCTTTCAGCTGGCTTTAATCAAGCCTTACCAATAAACTTTGCACTCAAAGCGCCTGTCAGTGTTTTTTCAAAGCAGTCTTCTGAGAGTTAATAACTTAATTGGAGCTGTAAACATGCTACTGGTGTAATAAAAATGTATTTCCAAGTCTGCCTTCAGCTACTCGATGTATAAGCACACTTTGTGTTCTTCACTGGAGTCCTGTTAAAAACAAGCATTGACAAAGCCAACAGTTTTGGCTTGTGTATAAGTATTAGCCATTTGCCAGGCACTGCTAGTAGATGCCCAAGTGCTTACACCAGTTTCCACCTGCAACCATTAATGACCAGTTAATACCATTACGGCAGTGCCTGGCAAGTGCCTTTATCGTGCCTACATAATAGCCCAAACTGTTGGCATTGCCAATGCTTGTTTGAACTGTATTCAGAAAACATATCATCAAAATCACAAACCGAGTCCTCGCTCAGGAAATAACATTTCTGGTGGGAAAGACGCTTCCGATTTTGGAGACGTAGGGGAGCCTGGAGAGGTTAATGATTTATAAGTGGGGAGTATGAATAGAGACTTGATGTGCTTTCCTCAATACTCAAGAAGTGGGAAAGTACAAACACACAGGTAACAGTGTCCTAATGTGGCTAGGGCTTCTTGCAATAGTTTTTTCGCAGTTCAAGGTTTGATTTTTGAACAACAAGCACAATGCAAATCAATGAGATATCCAGAATGTAAAGTCCACATGATATGTGAAAACCTATGAACTTAAATCATTTGTACCCAACGCGGGGGCGGTCAACCGATCAACTCCATCCCATGAGGAGCATAACGGGCAGCTAAATGGCACGTTCGGTGGGAGCGGATAGCTCCTCCTCTGTGCTGCAGATATCGTTATGCCCCGCTGCCTGCTCGTCACCCCACGCCTAGCAAGCCCCCCTCTCCTCATCCACAGCCCTCCCTACACACATCCGTGCTGCCTACACTTATCCAATTGCTTGATTGCCAACACGTGACCTCAATCTTCACTTCCGACCCACAGTCAAGGCCCAAGCTGGCCATCTTTGGGCCGTACAACCTTCTCCTTGAGTAAGCCACGCCCACCTCTCCGTCAAAGGGGACATTTTCTTTTGTTTATTAGACATGAACTCTTAGCACCCTGTACTACAGCCCTCGCAGAGGCCATTGCTTCACTCTGGCATAAATAGGCTTAGGCTGGTGGGCCATTAGCAGCCAAGCCAACCTACTGGCATGGGTATTAACGACACTCTAAAGGGCTGACAGTGAAAATGGGAGCAGAAATTGAATTAATGTATATTTATGAGTACTGGCAGTATTATAGGTCACAAAATGAACTCTCCTGATTTTTTTTTTTATATATTTATAGTTTTAACATTTTTACAACACAGTGTTGGGTTTAACTGAAAGATAGACACAATACATAAATAAATTGATACATAATGGCAGCTTTCATAATAAAAAAGCCCAAGGTGATGATATTCTATCTTCTCATGCTGTCACCATGAATAACTTGGGGAGTTTTTTTTCACTAAGCCAAGGAGAGTACTTAATGCCCATCTATTGGCAAAACCCTGTGGTTTGACAGGGATTGCCGACATGCTAAGAGCATATTAATAAGACAAGCTAAGCATGTAGCGAGCAATGGAACTATGGCCTTGCACACTGCAAGGAGTAATTACTGTGCTATCATCAAGGTCACAAATTCAGAGTTTCTAGAAGACCTATGGGCATCTTTACTACAAGCAATTGATGATAACAATCTTACAAGGTTCCTGGAAAGTTTGAATAAGGGCCGGCCCTCAGAGACTAATCATTGACGGGGGGCTGTACCACAAGCTGCATGGGTCAGGAATCTGTATAAAGAAACAAGATCAATTGCCTTTGGGGACACCAGTTGGGCCTGAGTGGAGATAATTGTCTTCGCCCTTGATTTTACATGAGGGGGAGAGTTAGACTGGCACCTTTGAGTCAGAAGAAGGGAAAAGCTCCAGGACCAGATGCGATTCTAGTTGATTTTTGTGTTCCGTGTCCGTGTGTCGCCCTGTTCCCTGCCATCCTGTTCACGTGCCTGGTCTTGGGAGCTTTAAAGATAACCATCATATCACATCACTACGCTTACCCTCTACTTTACACCATCATTCAACTAGAACACAGCTATACCCCTGACTAATTCGGCCTAGCTGTTCACATACGAATACGACCCCACAAACACCTCATCACCCTAATAAAATGCTGCTAGTCAAGCACATTCTGGCCTAGTTGCTCACATATGCGTCCTTTAGGCCTAACGCAGCCAGAGCCCAGTCTGGGTGTCCACCCACCAGACTGCACACATCCAACTTATATCTTCAGCACCACACCTAACACTAGGATGCAGCTACCATCCGGCAATTACATCAGCTGCACACATCTGGTGCACCAACGCACCCTACGACACTATCTCTCTGTACTGACCAGAACTACGGTTCCCAAGGGAGTTCAACCTACCATCGCTTTGAGGTTATACCAATGATATATAGAACACTATATAAATGCCAAGTAACATAACATTCATTCACAGACTGTATGAATAGTACCCAAGGGGGTGCTTTGTGTTAAAATGTAAGTACATTGTAATATTTATAGAATATTTATTCAGCAACAATGGTCAAAATTACTAACTGCGTAGTGAAGTAACTCATCAAACTGGCCCTCATTGGCCAAAAAAGGTGGCCCATTTTGACTGACCCACACTAGCATTTTGTATTTTTGGTACAGGCATTGCCCTATAGCCCAATCCGAGACTGGCAGCTCATCCATAATGTCAAGGGGGCACCCACCCAGTGGCCCCCTCACCCATTATGGAGGAGCTAAGGAGCCAGCCCAGTGAAACAATGAGCACTCCCTCAGCTGCTTTTTCCAGCTGAGGGAGTGTGCCTGGGCTGGCTGAACTGTCAAAGGGGAAACCCTATTTCCCTTTGACAGTTCAGTTCATTCCCCAGCCGCACATGCTCATTGAGCATGCAAGACTGGGGCGTTTTGCTTCCCCAGCATTGCAATCAATAGCTCATTGGAAATGCTGGCTGGGGAACTTCATGTCTGTATCTGCAAGGGGGAGCTCCTGCGCCTCCTCGCAGATACGGACAGAGCAGCCTGGAACAGGGTGTTTCAGAACCCACATGCAGGCCAATGCAGAAGGTATGTTTAAGTTCATTTATTTTATTGAAACATGTGTTTTCCACTTAAAAATTCACCAGCCGCCACTGGCTCTCGGATTGTGTTGTGAACGGGATGGGGGAGCCCAGGGACTGTGGTGGGAGCAGGATAGGTGGGAACCATGGAATAGTGGTGGGAGCAGGGTGGGGAGTGCCCAGGGTGTGTGATGCTGTGGAGAGAGCCCAGGGACTGGGTAGGAGTGGGATGAGGGAGCCCAGCCACTGTGATCGGAGCAGGTAGGGGAGCACAGGGACTATACTGGGAGTAGGGTGCAGTGACGGTGCGCAATACATACTTTCCATTTGGCATATTTTTGGGGGCCCGCCTGCCCAAATTTTGCTTAGGGGGGCCCAGGCCAAAAAATTCTGAAGACCACTGGCCTAGTGGACTTACAATGGGATGCAACTTCTTTGATTGGCATGCTCGTCAGAGTTTCATATACAAAACAATCCAGTGTGCTTGTGTATGGACATTACACATTTAGTAGCTATCTCTATAAAAAAAATAACACCAACACGGCGGAGCAGGGGGGTCCCGAACAATTTATTGTTTGCTCAGGGGGGCCTTGGCACAAAAAGTTTGAAGACCACTGGGCTATGGTATTGTGTTTTGCTGTCAAGGATCCTTTAGCCACACACACTATGGGTAATTACCTACTTAGGGCACAGAGGCAGAGATTACAAAATATCCCCTAGTGTGTGTTGGCTTTTGATGGCTAGTGGTGCCTCCAGGTGTGGTAGATATATATTACAGCTCGCAAATCAATCTAATAGGAAAAAGAAAAGCAACAAAAATCGGCTCATGTATAACAGGAGTTATATTAAATGTTCTATATATATTTAGATATGTCTTATTCTTGTGAGTCAGTCACTGTTATCTGTATAATCCTATACAATGTGGTTCTGTAGAAAGATTGTGTTATGATTGTTTTCACTGTATGAGCATGGTTTATTTTTAGATGTCCCTTAAGCCGGAAGGATAGCTCAGGGGCAATGTGTGTGTCTTGGAAGCAAGACAATGAATAGCAACACAGGTTCGACTCCCAGGATCCCGCTTAGAAACTGGACCCCAGTATTAAACGCGTTATTAAAAAACAATTCTAATTATCTATTATCTAAGTGAAAATTTGTTTTAATTGTCATTCTTTGATTCCATTGTCATTTTTATGGTTACATTTATTTGTGTGTTGCTTATATATTCTATCTGCTTACTTTATGGCCTTTTCTGCCAAAATAAATTATGAACGAACTAATGAATACAAAATCATGCTAACAAATTTACATGATTTGGCAGTTGTGCCAAACAATAAGAATAAACACAATAAAGAATACTAGAGGCAGGAACATGCAAACTAAATATTCTAAGTGTCTTTATCAGGCCTCTTCATGGAACTGTGACCAAATGCCAGGTAGGATCAAGAGGAGCATTTTCTAGAATTAGAATGGAGTTGGGCCTGTAGACTAACCTCTCTTAACTTCTTAGCTCCCTCTACATCTACGTATTGCATGTGGGTACATGATTCTTCTGAAGAAGCTAACAATGCAGGAATCTCAAAAGATAACTTCATTTTAAGTAAGAAGAGTATATAATCATTTAGACAGTTTTCTTTTTTTTATTTAGTGTTTGGTTTGAAAATCAAACCTTTCACACAGTCATAAGATATACAACTTCAATAAAAAAAAAATATTTTCAAGTTACACAAATCACCAAATGCAAATTTCAATTAAAACAAATCTTTTCCAAAGTTCAAAATACAAAAAATTACGTATCTAAAAAGGCACAATTATTGTTCTTAACATGGGTAACAGGTCTTAATCTTATACCACATGATATGCATTGCTCAATCATCAAATATTATTACTCTTCATAAAATATCCATATTGAGACAAAAATGTATTTACATGGAGCAGTCTTAATTCAATTAGGCCCATACAGCTTACCATTACATGTTCTAGTGTTTCAATGGTATCAACCGAAATACAAAATCTACAATTTCTGAGACATCTGTCTATCTTCAATCAGGCACCAATGATCTCCCTCGTAGGAAATAGATTCAAATGGAACCTTAAAAAAAGTCTTTCCCAATAAGCATTAGGTAATTTTAGGAGATACTCTGGTATTAAAATGTAAGGTTTTTCTACTTTGAAGTGATGGTTAAATACCATATTTATTACACTCAGTGTGAGATTCTATACAATCATATAGACATAATTTCTGGTTTGATTTCAACTGGATTATAAATTAAAGTATCCACTGAGGTCTCCAGTTGTTCAAGAATTGCTAAACATGAGTTTTTCCAAGTTACTAGAAGTGATTCTTCCTTATTCATTACAGTCTTGTATAATTTAGAGTATCATGTATGTTCTTTGCAGCCAAGCATTTCCGAAAAAGAGTTGTAATTTTCCAATTCACCCTATCCTTCAAAGTCAAGAGACCTAATTCAAATCTAATAATCTGAATTGGAATTCCATTTGGTAAACAAAGGAGTTTGCACTAGAAGAGACCCTACAACCTACTCCAAACTACCAATGTTACATTGAATAAAATCTCTGCACTATACATTATCATAAGTACAACTTTCATCTTGTAAACATTTATAATAGGGACTATCTAAAAGTGACCACATTTTATGTTTACTGCACAAGCCCGAGATGCGAGGCAAGTAACTTTTTGTTTTAAAGAGTTGATCATGTTGTTCATGCTTGCTTTCCATGAGATACAACATCCTAAGTATGTGAAGGTTTCAACTTTCTCTACCAAGTCATTATTTAATGACCTTCTTCATTGATAATCTTCAGGAGTTTAAAATCATAATCTTAGTCTTTGCCACATTAACTGATAAGTCATTTTCTTCAGTGTTAAGACGGATTTCTGAACTCTGTCCTGGTGGCGCAGAAGTTCAGAAGGCCAACCTAATTACTTGGAACAGGTTAACCTCTGGACGAGCCAGACCAATCAAGGTAGCGATCGCGGCGGTCAAGACTAGGTCTCAAGAGGGGTGAGGGTGACTGAAAGCCCGCAATGAGCACACAAAGCAAGATCACTTACAAACTACTCCAAACAGTTGTTATATTAAAAATATATACACATTTATTCCAAGGCCTTTAAAACAATGACCGTAGCGAGAAAATCACAATATAACGATAGTAAACCAACACATACCATATCAACACAATATATATACAAATACGACAGTCTCAAGCGTTAGATGCACGAAATGGGTAGTCCACCTAAAAGGGAAGGAAGACAGGCAGTGCAAAATAATGCTTAGACCCAGTTCGCCTTCAGAGGCACCTAACTAGATGGAAGTCCGAGCCCTGCGAAGAGTGGAGCCTTGTGCTCAAAAGTACCTGCACGCGCTGGTGCCAACGGGCAAAAGGAGAAGCTCTTCGAGGGAAATCAGGCAGTTCAGTTTAGTGCACAAAAGAAGAAGAACACGTTCCGCGACTCAAGCGCAGCCTCCACAGTGGGCAGAAGCAGAGCGCGAGTACGGAAAAGGGTGCTGTTTGACACAGCGGGGAAAAGCAATGGGCTCCTGCAGGAGGGCGACCAGATCCTAGCTATGCTACTCACCAGTCCCCGATGCAAGCAGACCCAGGCTTCTCCGCGTCCGTTTCAGTAGCTGGCATGTTCAGAAGAGCAGGGAACGCCTCGTCGTCGTGTTGAGTAAAAAGACGTCCCAATCGTAGAAACCCGCACAGTTTGTTACCACAGCAGGGCAACGGAGCGGCCGTGTGTATCTGAGCCAAATGTACACTACTCACTTCAGACCTGGGAACGCCAAGTGTACGAAGCGTGTGAGAGTGACAAGGACTCAAAATACTACACAACCTGGCGGCGGTTACAGAGCAAGACTCCCGTGTAAGCTGGTCAGTCAGCTGGATGGCCCAGAGACGCTTCCGAAGGCTTACTGGCAGGAGATGGTGAAGATGCCGAGAATAGCTGTTCCCGCTATTCCAAGGGTCGAAGTACCAGTACAGGCCTTCTGGTTCGATCAAAGGTGAAAAGGGTTTCACAAGGCGACAGCAGTGCAGAGGAGAAGTCCTTCAGCGGGTCACCAGCGATTCCTCGGTCCAGCCTCTTGGTTGCAGGATACTTGGCTCCTGTATTCCTTCGTTCGTGAGAACTCAGGAGATCGACCTGGTAGTGGTGTTTCCAGCCCCCTCTTATCCACGGTTCCCTTCGCGCCAAAACGGAGGGGACCCAATGGGAGATCCGCTCATCAACACTCACACCATTCGTGGACCAATCACGGACCACGGTGGTCCCAGGCATTCACACCACCCTAGACTCTCTGGCACCCAGGATGTGTATTGGGACCAGACATCCCAGCCCACATCCTGGAGGCACACACAAGACATGTAGAAGCCCGCGAAAGCATCTGTGTTTCGCGGGAAAGTACATGCCCAAATAAGGAAGGCCCGGGTCGGCTCGACCTGGGGAAGGTGAAGGGAGCAAGACGGTCAGCGGACAGGACAAAGGAGCCTCGTGGTCTGGCCATTTTGGGAGCCAGGCCACCATTTTGGGTTAAGGGCGAGAAACGTGCTTAGAACGCCAAAAGGAGCTCAAAACACAAGAAACGATCGCTGCCACCATTCCCGTCCCTGAATCTCTTGCACCGATCAGATACAACCCTAAACGAGTATCTAGGGCCTGTAGAAGGCTAGAGTCCCAAGAGAGCTGTAACTTAGCTTACAGTGCCCTCTTGTGTCATGTTGCACGAAAGCCGCAACATGATAAAAGAAACTAGGGGAAACAGCGTTCCCCGGTACTGACAGTCTTAAGGGCATGTCAGTTTCCCCGTAAGAAAGGAGCGAAAGCCCAGAGGAGTGCGGCAGAAGGCTGCACTTCTCTGGCAAAGTCAAGAACAAGGTGAAAAACAACAGAAAAAAGTTTAGGGGTTGCCACATGGAAGGAAAATTACCTACAATTACAAAATCTTTCCTAACACTCTCCCCTCCCAAACTATGGACAGGGGGAACTAATCCACCCCTGGATGAGTCTCTTGTTCAGGTCGGTTAAACATTCTGGACAACCCATCAGCATTGCTATGTTGGACACCTGGCCTATGCTCAATAGTGAAGTCGAAGCCTTGTAGACTTATGGACCACCTAAGCAACTTATGATTTTCCCCCTTCATGTTCATTAGCCACTTTAAGGGCTTATGGTCAGTTTGCACAGTGAAGTGGGTCCCATAGAGGTAGGGCCTCAGCTTCCTTAGGGCCCACTCAACAGAGAAACATTCGTTCTCTACCGTGGACCATCTGAGCTCTCTGTCCTTAAGCTGGCGGCTAATAAAACCAATAGGGTGTTCCTTACCCTTCTCATCTACTTGTGATAGTACAGCTCCTATCCCAGTGTCAGAGGCGTCCGTCTGCACGATAAAAGGTCTTTGATAATCAGGGGCCCTGAGGACAGGGGCCTGGCACAAGGAGTCTTTTAAGCCATTGAAGGCCTTCTCACACTCGTCGGTCCAAGTTACCTTCTTGGGTTTCTTTGGAGTTGTGAGGGCAGTCAGAGGGGCAGCTATGGTGCCATAGTCTGCCACAAAATTGCGGTAATACCCCGTGAGTCCTAAGAAGGCTCTCACTTGGGTTTGCGTAGTGGGGGTAGGCCAGTCTTGTACTGCTTGTACTTTACTGGGAAGAGGCTGTATCCTCCCTCCACCTACTTCATGTCCAAGGTAAACCACTGAGCCTTGTCGAATCTGGCATTTACTAGCCTTTATGGTCAGGTGTGCTTTCTGAAGAGCCTGGAGCATAATCCCGAGGTGTTTCACATGGTCTTCCCAGGGGGCACTGAAAACTGCTATATCGTTCAGATATGCAAGACAGAATTCGTCCAACCCATTCAACACATGATTCACAAGCCTCTGGAAAGTGGCAGGTGCATTCTTCAACCCGAACGGCATTACCCGGAATTGGTAAAGGCCGTCTGGAGTAGAAAATGCTGTCTTCTCCTTGGCATGTTCTGCTAAAGCTATTTGCTAATAGCCAGCAGTGAGGTCAAACGTGCTGAGGTACTTGGAGGCACCCAAAGTATCCACCAGCTCATCTGTTCGAGGCAAGGGGTGTGCATCTGTCTTGGTGACAGCATTCAGAGCCCTGTAATCCACGCAGAACCTCAATTCAGAAGTGCCTGCCTTTGGAACCAAAACCACAGGGCTGGACCAAGGACTACTAGAGGGTTCAATCACCCCAAGGTCTAGCATCTTGTTGACCTCGGTCTTAATATAAGACCGTACTTTGTCTGACATCCTGTATCCCCTACATTTGGTAGGTACACTGTCTCCTGTGTCAATGTTATGTTTGCACCAAGGTGTCAAACCAGGCGACTGTGAAAACAGGGGGGAAAACTGCCTAAGCAAACTTTTCACCTCAGCCTGCTGATCAGAAGTCAGGTGAGGGGCCACTCGGACACCCTCAAAGGAGCTATCTGAAGGACCCCTTTGGAACAGGTCGGGGAGAGGTCCAGACTCCTCTTCCTCAACATCTCAACATCTGAAGCCAGTAGCAGTGCTGCGATTTCGACTCTTGGGACGAAAGCCTTCAGCCTATTCACGTGAAACACTTTTGGAGCCTGTGTAAGGGCCTGACCATTTGTCCTGTAAAGCTCGAGGCCTTATGGGATTCATGATCAGGACTTGCTGACCAGGTGTAAAGTTGATGAGGGAAGCTTTCTGGTCGTACCAATGTTTCACCAGCGCTTGTCCTGCCTTCAATTTATCACTAGCCAAGCCCATCAGAAGTACCATCCGTTTTCTGAGCCCTAGCACATAATCAACTACGTTGGTAGTAACAGGGGGAGTGGGCATCTCCCATCCCTCTTTGACGATGGCTAAGGGTCCCCGTACGGGATGACCGAACAGAAGTTCGAAGGGGCTGAAGCCAACACCCTCCTGTGGTACCTCTCGGTAGGCAAACAGTAAGCATGGTAAAAGAAGATCCCATTTTCTTCTCTGAGGTTCCTCCAGAGCCCCAATCATGCTCTTTAACGTTCTGTTGAAACGTTCAACCAGACCATTGTTCTGGGGGTGGTATGCAGAAGAGAACTTGTAGGTGACCCCACATTCTTTCCACATAGCCTGCATATACTTCGACATAAAGTTGCTGCCTCGATCCGACACAACTTCTTTAGGGAAGCCAACCCTAGTAAATATGCCAAGTAAAGCTTTTGCAACTGACTTGGCAGTTACAGTTTTCAATGGGATGGCCTCAGGATATCTGGTTGCATGGTCGACCAGCACCAGGATAAACCTATTGCCCGAGGATGTTTGCGGGTCAAGGGGACCAACGATGTCGATCCCTACCCTTTCAAATGGTACCCCCACAACTGGGAGCGGTACCAACGGAGCTTGGATTGTCGCGCCAACCTTACCGGACAACTGGCAGGAGGCACAAATCCTGCAGTGACCTTCTACTTGCACCCCCATCTTGGGCCAGTAGAAGTGCATGGATAACCTTTGCTTGGTCCTCTTCATACCAAGGTGACCAGCAAGGGGAACTTCATGCGCCAACTGCAGGAGGAAGGGCCTAACAGCAAGGGGAACCACCAACCTCCTATGGTCTCCTTCTGTAGACTCTGTGGGCTCACTATACAGGAGTCCACCTTCCCAATAAATCCTATGCGTCCCAGGAGGTTCACCCTCAAGCTGGGAGCAGGCCTGTCTCCTTAGGCCTTCCAGAGATGGGCACTCACGTTGGCCTTTACTGAATTTGTCCCTATCAGGACCTCCTTCAACTAACAAGTCTTTAAGTTCAGGATGATCGTTGGGGTCAAATACTTCAGGCATCGCCACCTCCTCGTCAGGCCCGGGCGATTGAACAACTTCCTCCACCGCAGTGGTAGGCGAGCTCGGGGGAATATTCTCTTTCCCTCGTCTTGACTTGTCGACTCCTTTCGCCTAGGGTTTCCCCTTCGGCTGGGGCAGCGTATTGGTCTTGGCCAATGCTGCCCGTGCTTGAGACCGTGTGTAGGGTCTTTCGGCAGTGTCTCCTACGAGCCCTAAAGCTCTGAGATCATTACCTAACAAGACCTTTCCTGGGACGTTTCTCTGAATGCTCACTGGAATCCTGACTGCTGTACCATTTAAAGTAAGATTTACAGGTATTACTGGGAACATACGGAGTGGGCCGTCAGCCAACTTAGTGGGCATCAGAGTAGCTCTGGCAACTTCCTCTGAGTCTACCAAGGTAGAATCCACTACAGTGCGACTGCACCCACTATCCCTAAGAGCTGGAGTATCTACTCCATTGATCAGCACACTGTGTTTAAAGTAGTGCTTGGTATTATCCGGAATCCTAGCATAAGCCTCTGCGACTTTAGGCTCCCAGGAACCCAGGGACACTAAAACTACCTCAGCCTCTATCCCGCTGGGAAATGAGTCTGAGCAGAAGGATGCTCCTGTAATCTCTTCTTCCTCGTAGGAGGAGAAGGCCAGATTAGCGGAGTGGACCCCCAAAGGTCTAACCTTACACCGGGGATCCCCCTTCACGTGGTCAGTTGCTCCACAAGCAAAACAAGATCCATTGGGTCTGTTTACATAGGGAGGCTTATTGTAACCAGAGTTCTGTTTCGGAGGCTGACCTCCACTACCCTGTGAGTTCTCTTGTGTCTTACCCTTATTCTTCTTTTTGTGGCCCTTATGAGAAGAAGATTTATCAGATTCTCCACCCTCCATATCTTTGGACTTTTTCCCTTCCTCCTGCTTACCAGGATGAGTTTTGTCCTTATGGGACACTCGATGTGACACCCATAAGTCTGCTGCAATGGCCAGCTTCTTAGGATCTATCTCCTTCGAATCGGCCAAATGCTGCTTAAGCTCCGGGGAAGAAGATGCATGCAAAAATGTGTTCCAGCATGACAAGATTTATCATGCCTTCGAAGGTAGAAACCTTATAACCTTCGACCCAGCCAGTTAAGTTTTTCAAGGATTCAGTGACATAAGATACCCAAGTACCACCTTCCTTTTTCTTATACTCTCTGAAACGTTTCAAATATTGGGCCGGAGTCTTCCCAAACTTTAAAATGAGAGTTTGCTTTAACATTGCGAAATCAGCTCGCTCAGCCTTCGACATTTCCATAATGGCACTAGAGCCAGAATGGGGCAGTCTGCTGAGTAACCAGGCAATCTTATCAGTATTGCCAACTTGTTGAACTTCGCATGCATACTGAAATGCATTCAGCCAGTCCATAATGTCATTCCTTTCTTCAGACACACTGAGCAGATCTTTCGGAAACCTTGGATGAGAGGAAGCCCCAGACCCATGTCCAGGACCCTTGGACCCATTTGCAACCTGAAGCTTGGCCAGTTCCAACTGGTGATCCCTGTCTTTTTGTTTTTCTGCCAGTTCGATTTTTAGTTTGGCTATGCTGAATTCAAGCTCCTGCTGCCTAAACCGCAGCTCTTGCTTCTTGAATTCAAGCATAGCCTCCCCATCAGCACTGGCAGAGGAAACATTAGACATCTCATCCTCCCTGTCCTCGTGGTCGCGATGGATCAGTGCAGCGGCAGAACCGTCGGTTCTACCAGTGAGAGCAGCCCCACCTCCTTCCGCACTGTCCTCAGAAGTTATAGCGTCAAGCTGCGCTTCTTGCCATGCCACGATTCTTTGGATCATATCCAATTTCATGCCTTGAGAGGAAACACCTCTCTCCGCACACATCTTTTTCAATGTTTCTGATTTGGAAGCATTTAAAGTTAACAAGGTATTTGTTTCCATACTGTTAGATAGGACTATGGCCTTTTTAAAGTTATACTACAACAATTCACTACGTGTCCTGGTTGGAATAACCTGAAATGCCTTAGTTCGTGCACAACACTGGATACCTTCAGTCGTATCCCACTGCGTACACCAATTTGTTAAGACGGATTTCTGAACTCTGTCCTGGTGGCGCAGAAGTTCAGAAGGCCAACCTAATTACTTGGAACAGGGTAACCTCTGGACGAGCCAGACCAATCAAGGTAGCGATCGCGGCGGTCAAGACTAGGTCTCAAGAGGGGTGAGGGTGACTGAAAGCCCGCAATGAGCACACAAAGCAAGATCACTTACAAACTACTCCAAACAGTTGTTATATTAAAAATATATACACATTTATTCCAAGGCCTTTAAAACAATGACCGTAGCGAGAAAATCACAATATAACGATAGTAAACCAACACATACCATATCAACACAATATATATACAAATACGACAGTCTCAAGCGTTAGATGCACGAAATGGGTAGTCCACCTAAAAGGGAAGGAAGACAGGCAGTGCAAAATAATGCTTAGACCCAGTTCGCCTTCAGAGGCACCTAACTAGATGGAAGTCCGAGCCCTGCGAAGAGTGGAGCCTTGTGCTCAAAAGTACCTGCACGCGCTGGTGCCAACGGGCAAAAGGAGAAGCTCTTCGAGGGAAATCAGGCAGTTCAGTTTAGTGCACAAAAGAAGAACAACACGTTCCGCGACTCAAGCGCAGCCTCCACAGTGGGCAGAAGCAGAGCGCGAGTACGGAAAAGGGTGCTGTTTGACACAGCGGGGAAAAGCAATGGGCTCCTGCAGGAGGGCGACCAGATCCTAGCTATGCTACTCACCAGTCCCCGATGCAAGCAGACCCAGGCTTCTCCGCGTCCGTTTCAGTAGCTGGCATGTTCAGAAGAGCAGGGAACGCCTCATCGTCGTGTTGAGTAAAAAGACGTCCCAATCGTAGAAACCCGCACAGTTTGTTACCACAGCAGGGCAACGGAGCGGCCGTGTGTATCTGAGCCAAATGTACACTACTCACTTCAGACCTGGGAACGCCAAGTGTACGAAGCGTGTGAGAGTGACAAGGACTCGAAATACTACACAACCTGGCGGCGGTTACAGAGCAAGACTCCCGTGTAAGCTGGTCAGTCAGCTTGATGGCCCAGAGACGCTTCCGAAGGCTTACTGGCAGGAGATGGTGAAGATGCCGAGAATAGCTGTTCCCGCTATTCCAAGGGTCGAAGTACCAGTACAGGCCTTCTGGTTCGATCAAAGGTGAAAAGGGTTTCACAAGGCGACAGCAGTGCAGAGGAGAAGTCCTTCAGCGGGTCACCAGCGATTCCTCGGTCCAGCCTCTTGGTTGCAGGATACTTGGCTCCTGTATTCCTTCGTTCGTGAGAACTCAGGAGATCGACCTGGTAGTGGTGTTTCCAGCCCCCTCTTATCCACGGTTCCCTTCGCGCCAAAACGGAGGGGACCCAATGGGAGATCCGCTCATCAACACTCACACCATTCGTGGACCAATCACGGACCACGGTGGTCCCAGGCATTCACACCACCCTAGACTCTCTGGCACCCAGGATGTGTATTGGGACGAGACATCCCAGCCCACATCCTGGAGGCACACACAAGACATGTAGAAGCCTGCGAAAGCATCCGTGTTTCGCGGGAAAGTACATGCCCAAATAAGGAAGGCCCCGGGTCGGCTCGACCTGGGGAAGGTGAAGGGAGCAAGACGGTCAGCGGACAGGACAAAGGAGCCTCGTGGTCTGGCCATTTTGGGAGCCAGGCCACCATTTTGGGTTAAGGGCGAGAAACGCGCTTAGAACGCCAAAAGGAGCTCAAAACACAAGAAACGATCGCTGCCACCATTCCCGTCCCTGAATCTCTTGCACCAATCAGATACGATCCTAAACGAGTATCTAGGGCCTGTAGAAGGCTAGAGACCCAAGAGAGCTGTAACTTAGCTTACAGTGCCCTCTTGTGTCATGTTGCACGAAAGCCGCAACATGATAAAAGAAACTACGGGAAACAGCGTTCCCCGATACTGACAGTCTTAAGGGCATGTCAGTTTCCCCATAAGAAAGGAGCGAAAGCCCAGAGGAGTGCGGCAGAAGGCTGCACTTCTCTGGCAAAGTCTAGATCATGGTGAAAACAACAGCAAAAAGTTTAGGTGTTGCCACATGGAAGGAAAATTACCTACAATTACGAAATCTTTCCTAACACTCAGCGTACTTTCACAATTCATTTAACTGGCGATGTAAGCCAAGAGGAGTTTGATCAGTCAGAATCAAGTCATCTGCACAAAGGAACCACTCACTATATAGTGTACCTTTACGAGGCGGAAATAAATACTTAGCTGTACTTAAATATTCCCTGGTGGCCAAAATGAAAAGATTAAATAAAGAGGGAGTTAGCATGCATCCCTGGTATCAAACCTGTATGTGTGAGAATTCCATTTGATAACAGGTCTTCTTGATTCAATCGAACTCAGCTGAATGTGTCAGCATGTAAATCGTTTATCTCCAGCACATACAAAGTACACCCCCGTTTCTGAAGCTTGTTTCATAATCGAGATCTATCAATGCAGTAAAATGGCTCCGAGTTTAATTCCAAATAAATCCATTCAATGAAGTATCTTATCTGAGCCTTTTACAAAGCCAGCCTGGATGGTATACATACCTTTGTATGCTGAGGCCCAATCATTTAACTCAGTACACAAAGCTTGCAAACATTTTCCCCAGGATGTCCATAAAGGTGATAGGATGATCATTTTTTGGGTTAAGCCAATCAACATTTTTGAAGTATAATTGTTGACGGCTTCCATGACAGAGGAACACTTTTATCGTTCAAAACCTTTTTTTAAACTAAGGTTAGAATCTCCACCAATACGTCTGGGTAATCTTTTAAAGTAATGTGTGAAAGCCCACCAAGGGAAATCTCAATTTTTATAATTAGTTGATAAATATTGTCTTTATTGAATGGCAAAGACCAGACTGTCACTCTTTTCACTTGAAAATGAGACCCTGCAAGCAAGCCCTTAGCATATAAACAGGAAAAATGGGCCACCCAGTCAGATTCCAAGATTGGATTTAACAGCACCAAAATGTGGGTATTAGTTGAGCCCATTTATGCTTTCATAATTCTGCCGCATTTTATTGAGGAAAGAGATATACTAACATGTCTTCTGCATCTTTCTGCAGTTGATGTCTGCGGGTCAAGGGGACCAACAATGTTGATTCCTACCCTCTCAAAGGGCACTCCCGCAACAGGGAGTGGCACCAATGGAGCCTGGATTGTTTTGCCACTCTTCCCAAAGATCTGGTAGGTGGCACAACTCCAGCAATGGCCTTCTACTAGCACCCTCATCTTGGGCCAGTAGAAATGCATGGATAACATTTGCTTGGTTCTCTTGATTCCAAGGCCACCTGCACAGGGGACTTCATGTGCCAGTTGAAGGAGGAAGGGTCTGACTTGAAGGGGGACCACCAACCTCCTATGGTCCCCTTTAGTATACTCTGTGGGCTCACTGTACAGGCGCCCACCTTCCCAATAAATCCTATGCTTCCCAGGAGGTTCACCCTCAAGCTGGGAGCAGGCCTGTCTCCTTAGGCCTTCCAAAGATGGGCACTCACTTTGGGCCTTACTGAACTCTTCCCTCTCAGGACCACCTTCAACCAATACACCTTGGAGTTCAGGATGGTCATGGGGGTTGAGTATTTCAGGCAGCACCTCTTCCTCCTCAGGTTCAGGTGCTTGGCCAACTACCTCAGTGGTAGGGGAGTTTGGGGAATATTTTCTTTCCCTCTTTTTGACTTTGGCTCAGCCTTGGACTTGGCCAGGGCAGCTCTTGTATGTGACCTTGTGCAGGGTCTCTTTGCTGTATCCCCCACAAGACCTATGTCTCTGAGGTTATTTCCCAGCAGGATCTTTCCAGGGACTTAACTATGTGTGCTCACAGGACTCCTCACTACTGTACCATTGATAGTTAGATTTATAGGCATTACTGGGAACTAGAGAGTCGGCCATCAGCTAACTTGGTGGGTATCAGGGGAGCTCCGGCAAGCTCCTCCTGGTTGACCGGTGTGGCATACACCACCGTTCCGCTGGCTCCACTATACCTAAGGGTCGGAGTGTCTAGTTTATTGATCAGCACACTGTCTTTAAAATAGTGCTTGGTGTTGTATCCTAGCATAAACTTCTGAAATTCTTCACTCCCAGAAACCCTGGGAAACTAACATTACCACAGATTCTATCGCATAGGGGAAGGAATCTGAGAAAAAGGATGCCCTTGTGTTAATGTCTTCCTCCACAAAGGAGGGGAAGGCTAGACTCACAGAGTGGACCCCCAAGGGTTTGACCTTAAATCTGGGGTCCCCCTTCACATGGTCACTTGCCCCACAAGGCACACAATATCCCCTGTGTGTGTGTACATAGGGAGGCTTACTGTAACCTGAACTATGCTTGGGAGGGTTACTCCCACTACTCTGACTGTTCTCAGGTGACTTACCATTTTTAACATTTTTGTGGCCTTTCTGAGAGGAAGATTTTTTAGATCCCCCACCCTCTTTATCTTCGTGCTTTTTCCCCTCCTCCTGCTTACCAGGAGCAGGCTTGTCTTTATGGGACACTCTATGTGGCACCCATACATTTGCTACAATGGCTACCTTCTTAGGGTCTAGCTCCTTAGAGTCAGCCAAGTGCTGCTTAAACTCAGGGGAACAAGAAGCAAGACACATTTTTAAGAGAATCAGCAACATAAGAAACCTAAGGATTACCTTCTTTCTTTTTGTATTCTCTGAATCTTTTCAAATATTGGGCCGGAGTCTTCCCAACTTTAAGACCAGAGTTTGCTTCATTTTCGAAAAGTCTTTTCTGTCAGCCTTTGACATATCCATAATAGCACTGCAGCCAGAATGGGGTAGTCGACTGAGCAACCATGCATTCTTATCAGCATCCACTACCTCTTGTACCTCACATGCATACTCAAATTCAGTCAACCAGTCCATGATGTCATTCGTGTCATCATACACACTAAGCAGATCTTTCGGAAATCGTGGATGAGAGGAGTGGCCAGACCTATGACCAGTTCCTCTAGTGGAACCATTGGTGCTTTGCAATATAGAAAGCTCCGGCAGTAGCAGTCAAAAACACAGCTAGATTCAAAATTGCTGTAGCAGTCAAAAACACAGCTAGATTATAAATTGCAGTAGCAGTCAAAAACACAGCTAAATTCAAAATTGCAGTAGCAGTCAGAAACACAGCTAGATTCAAAATTGCATTAGCAGTCACAAAAATAGCTAGATTCAAAATCGCAGCAGCAGTCAGAATCACAGCTAGATTCAAAATTGCAGTAGCAGTCAGTCAGAAACACAGCTATATTCAAAATTGCAGTAGCAGTCAAAAACACAGCTAGATTCTAATTGGCGGAAATAGGTGTAAGTCACAGGCTGTAAGAGTGGGATGGGGAGAGGGAGGGAATGGAGGAGGGTTAGGAGAGTGAAGGGTTGGAGGAGACTAACCCATTGATGTGGTGGAGAAAAGTCACGGTAGTTCAGGCTCCACAGACATGTGTGGGTAGGCATCCTAAGTGACTCTTTGAGGGCTGCAGAAAGTCCTCTAAAGGCGAACCGGCAGCGGGAAGGGAGCAGACAGAGCCTTTAGAAAGTGGGCCTTAAAAAGTGGGTCTTAGAAAATGGGCCTTGAAAGAAGGGGCCGGCTAAAGCCTGCCGGTCCATGGTTGGCCAATTAGTTGGGCATGCTGGCCAATCAGCAAGCAGAGGCAGGTAGGGAGGCCCAGAGAGGCAGCCTCTACATTGAAGAATGATATGGTGGTGGTCATGTTTGAAGTATCCGCACAGTCGGCAAACAAATGCAAACAGGGCACCAAGTTTGCAAATTAGCCCACACACGTTGCCCAAACAAGGCACTTATTTCACAAACGTTGTGCAATCAGCACGTGGGACTCATGCTGTGAAAGAGAGGAAAAATGCTGAATACAAAGATCTTCATTTCTTTTTCTTTCAAAAATGCAAATTGGGTATCAATGGTTGAAGACATCAATCCCTGTTGTGCCCTCGTACCTTAAGGCAGCATGAAGGTCGAGCAGGTCCAATCCACACGTGAAGCCAGCAGCCAGGCTCCTATGGAAGGGAGAACAGCTGATTGCACCACTGCAGAGGGAGAAGAGGGATGACAGCGAGGGATGGAGTGTAGAAGGGCCTTGAAGAAGGGGGCCGGCTAAAGCCTGCTAGTCCCTGGTTGGCCAATTAGTTGGGCCTGCTGGCCAATAGGCAAGCAGAGGCAGGCAGAAAGGCCCAGGGAGGCAGCCTCTATATTAAAGATTGGCAAACAAAAGCAAACGGGGCACTAAGGTTGTAAATTAGCCCACACACATTAAGAGGGCTTCTCACTTAAGGAGTTCATTAAATTCTATAGAATACCATACAATCTCAAGATCTGTGGTCAGGTGTTTCTTAGCATGAGCCAATGCAAGAGCACTTACAACATACTCTTAAACCATGGGCAAACGAAAGGAGAAAGACCAGTCCAAGGTCTTTCTCCTCTCTTATGACCATCGATTAGTCACATTGTTATCTGGAGCACAACCACTAATTGGTTCATTGCTAGTGACTGCAATCAGTTACAGTTAGACTTACATGCTCTTTGTTCTAACTACATGGTTTTTAGCTCTATGCATTGTTTTCATGATACGTTTCATGAATGTAATGACTGACTGTATTGAAATGTTCAATTCAGATCTGATTGCAACAGGATTTTTGTGTATTCTTGGTACCTGTATTTATTGTTTCACTATGTATTCACCAATGTAAATATGTTGGGATGTTCGTAATACAGTCATTTTGCTTCAATATATTTGAAAATGATTAATTCTTCAGAAATTGATTAAAAAAAGGTCAAAATAAATAGCAGCCACAAAATTAAACCGCTCATTGAAAAGAATCGCATGTGCAATTGTATATATATATATGTGTTTGAATGGGATATTTCAAATACGTTTGCCATTCCCCTGCTATCAGCCTGGCTTGTCCTTGGCTTGGCCAGGGTTAAAAAAAAATATTTTTGAATTGAACCAATTGTAAGCCATTTGTTCAAGAGAATAACACATACCAAGATTAAGAGTATGTTGTAAGTGTTTTCTTGGAAAACCCACACTCTACTGTTTTCTAACTTGATGTTGCCCTTTCTGATTTTTCCACAGTTCAAGGGCCTCCACTCGGGTTGACTACCAATGAAAGAGCAATCATGCTTATGCCTTTGGCCAGAGTGCTTCAATAATGACTTGTTATTAGTAAATATGTTCAGGTCATCTTTTTGGGTCCTGAAAGAATAAAGTGTGGATCATTGAACTGGTATTAAATATTGAACTGGTATTGAACTGATATTAAATAGAAACAGTATTTCTATGTGAGATTTGGTGTACTAAATCAAATGCTTGGGATAATGTTAGGGAGCATTTGCTCCAATAGAACTTAGAGGTTTACCTTTAGTTATTCTTGAGACCTTCAAAACTTGTTATAAAGGTATGGGTTATTAAGTCATGAATTGATTAGTGGATATGTTTCTGATTATATGGTTCCCAGATGGGCAAATTACACATTTGCACTACATTTTCTGTTAGGGATGAACAAAGATTGATCTTGCATCATTTTGGATGGCATAATGATTTAATCGTCAAACTCTTAATTCATAGAGGTGTTCACTCAAATGGTAAAGCTTTGTTAATCTCAACAGGGTTGGAATGATTTGCAAGATTTCTCAATTTTGACATTAAGATCCATTGGTTACTATCATGTTGTCTTTCAGTTTGCGTTGAACACACCCAAGGTTTAATTTTCTTATATGGTGAACACTATCTGAGGCACAGTTTGGCTTGGACAGATTCATGCTTCACGACAACAATGTCTTCTCAGGAGATTAGGACTAGATTTGAATCCCTTGGCTACATTCTATTTGCGTATTGTTTAGGAGAAAATGCAAATTGGGCTACTAGGCTACTAAAGCATAGTCGCAAATCTTCATTGTTGGTATTTTCCAGCCAATTGGGCTAATATAGTACACTTGAAAAGCGTTTTGTTGATATTTCACTGCCACATTGTTGGTATTTTTCAGCTAACTGCGCTACTTACGTACACTCAAATAGCTTTGTTGTTTGCATTTTTCATCTGATTGGGCTACTAAAGTATAGTTGGATATCTTAATTGTTGGTATTTTTTCAATCTTACCTCTATACAAATACAAAGCCATAATGTCTGAACCTGCAAGACCTACTATATATTAACCTACTTCATAATCGATCAACTTTACAAACAGGTCTTCATCGTGATTAAAGGAAATTCTTTTAACAATCATGTGACTTTCCCTAACATATTGGACTATTATTTTCCTTATTTGTTTGAAGATTCAGAATACAATAAGGTTTTTTTCCTTCTTCTTGAGATATAATTAAGAAATATTATCCATTTAAATGTTTGTAGCACCGGTGCCGAAGTACCTTGCCTTACTTTGGGGACATTTAGTATGGGTGGCCCAGGAGCAAGATGCCCTGTGATTAAGCGTCAGATAAGCAAAGACCACTCTGCTACTGAGAACCAAACAAAGTCCCAAGTGGAGACACTTAAACAAAGACCAAAGTCGATAGAAGGTGTAGTGGGATATAAAAACCTACAAGAGAAAGGGCAGTTTGTAGGTGTTTGGAAGAAGTCCAGAGCCAAGTGTGGAGAAGTTTGCAATTTAGCAGTGATTTGCGAGAAAGAGGTTAATAGGGAAAGAGGAAGGTGCATTGCAGGGTGGAGGAGAGGGGGAGAAGGAAGAAGATGAAGTGGCAGGTTTATAGCCAAGGATGGTGGCAGAAGAAATGAAGGAGGCAGCAGGAGGAGCGCATGAAGAGTCGGCAGGAGATGAACATCAGGTTGCATGAGAACACACGGTGGTAGGAGGAAAGCATAAGGTGGTTTCAGGAGAACAGGGAGAGGTAACAGGAGAGGAACATCGGGTCTAATACATGAACATTAGGTGGTAGGAGGAGGACATCATCTTGTGGCAGAAGAACGGGATGAGGTGGCAGGAAAGAACAAGCAGGAGGAGGCATGGGAGTGAGAGTAAATCCACAGGACTAGGGAGTCAAGTAATGGTCAGAACAGGGAGGAATGAGAGAATGTGCCTTGCAAAAGGCAGGGGTAGGGCAGAGGCCCTGACCTGTAGAGTTTGTGCCATAGCGGGGGGAGCCTGTGGCATGGTGTGAAGGAAGGCTAGGACCAGAAGACAGTTAGTGAAGGACCTAGGGAAGGGGAGGAGAGGGTACCAGTACCTCAAAAGCACCTGTTTGGAAGCTGGGGCTGGAATGGCGTGGTTGGCTTTATCTCTCCCTTGACGTTAAAGTCCAGCTGTCTTCTAAATTGGTTGTGTGGACACAGTGATTCCCACAGCTACAGTAAGAGAGACACAGAGTACACTCCCCCAGACATGAGACCAACCAAGGGATGATACTTCTACGACCCATCCCAGAGCGGCTTTGCTTTAGTAATGAATGGTGCAAGAATGTTTTTAGATTTGCAAATATTTTTTGTATATCAGCTATTTTGGAGCATTATTGATATGTGTAGTCTATTTATATATACAACCAAACTTAGAAAGGGAAATAAAAGTATTGTTTGCTTAATAATACTTTTTAATGCAAAGATACACAATTTAAAAGAGAGTTCTGTGTATCAATCCTACCAGGGATCAGATATGTTTAGGTTTGCCTTGCCAGTTTCTCTGTGTTGGTCAAGGCCCCATTTTCCAATGATTTCAGGTAGGTCAGTGGCAAGACAGAACTAGGGGAATGCAAAGAATGCTATATCGCAATTGGATGACCATAGCATAGTTTTTGAGTTTAATGTTTATGTTTATTATTTATATTGCGCTCCAGGTACCCGTAAGCTTAAGGGCGCAGACAAACAGAAAAAACAAACAATACAGACAATTCTTACATGAAACAAAAATGAGCGAAAAAAGTATCCACAGCAATATGCACGTCCAGGGAAACCTTCTTAGGCAAAATGAATGGTCAAATAATCAGGTTACATCTGGTGGATCCCCTCGGGATGTATCTGCATAGTCTTAAGAAGGCCGGTAGGGAACTAGTTCCACATCCCACTAGGACGCAGTCCTTTTCGTCAAGTGAGGTCCAGTCTCTCAAATCCAACCTGCAGAGAATTTTAAGATCTGATAATCTGACCACCCCCGGCCCAGTTCTCTGTCTGAGCCAGGCTAGGACTTTAAATCGCAGGGCTTCTTTAGGTTCATGGCCAATTACCTTACTGATGTTGGTGATAATGAAATTTCTCTGGTCTGAAACAAAATCCTGAGTACTTGTGTCTTCTATTTTGGGCATCCGACACTTTATAATACACAGGTTATGGAAGGAGCTCAA
Organism: Ambystoma mexicanum; assembly: GCF_040938575.1. Taxonomy (NCBI): domain Eukaryota; kingdom Metazoa; phylum Chordata; class Amphibia; order Caudata; family Ambystomatidae; genus Ambystoma; species Ambystoma mexicanum. Next base: position 239,682,441 of record NC_090936.1, on the reverse strand, counting down.
CTTGGAGAGAACATTCGTCTGTACGGGGGGTTTGTAGACCTCTTGATCCGGTTTCGATACGACTGTTGCAATAGCAGCAGAAGGTTCCAAGGTGGAATTAACGATGTTGGGCCTTGTAATTATGCTACTTTTATTTCTATGGGGAGTGTATGGTGCCAGAACTACCTTGCTACGGTAGCCCGATTGTGAGGCTTTATCTAGTAGCTCTTTTTGAGGGTTGAATTGACAAGCCTTATCCAGGTTGCTTGTCTGGGTTCCAGCATTAGGACAGGAGGATTCATTAGTTTGTGAGGACATATTCTTGCTGGGTGGGCTAGAATTTGCCACAGGTTTACTTAGTGTGTCCACTAAGAGTCCCAGATCAAAGGGGCTTGTGCATAGCAGCAGCTCCTTGGCAATATTGGCCGTAAAGTCCGGCCAGTGATCGAGAACAGCTTGATCTAGGGAGGCTGGAAGAGATCATTCTCCTCTTGCAGGGCTCCCATAGATACCTTCGGATACACCAAATTATTTCCTAAAATATTCTCACCCCCCTCAGGGGCAGGCGGGACAGCGGGATTGCTAGTATGCTCCAAGGTGAAATAATTCTCCTGTTTTAGCACACTCTCTGGTATTGCGGGGACTATAGGCAGTTTAGATTCAGAACGCATGTTCTTCAATCTTCGTCTTCTCTGGGTACTGAGGGTTAAAACCTCTTTCACCCGATCTCTTATAGGTGAGGAAAAAGAGGTTGCGAGGCCAGCTTGTCCCATTTCCATTTCGGTCTGAAATGTGGGAACTTTATCAATCCACGACTGGGAGTGAAGAGATCTGCTCCTGGATCCTTGGGCGTCGATTATAAAAACACCCTTTTTTACTGGTGGCCAAAAAAGAAGTATTCCTTACATGAATTTGATCAATGCGCCAGCAGAGTAAGAAGCTAAGCGTGTGTGCAGCCCCTTTCACCATGGAAAACCAAATCCATATGAGCGACCGCACACCTCCTCTCTATCTGTCTCGTACTTCCCACACTGAGCAGCCAGAAGGGGGGATAAGCAAAAACAAAATGCAACAAAAGATGCCAGAATAGCGTTTTGAATCTTTCTCCCCTGAGTATCGTGCCTTACATGCCGTATCAATACTCACTGAAATACGGCTCCCGAATTGGATCTGTTAGAGCAGTTAGAACAGTAATTGCGCAGCACACGTGCAGTTCTCCGTACTGGACGCCGTTCCTCAGTGCCGACGGCTCTGGAGACTCTCGGCTCTGGAGTCCCCCGCCCACGGCCGTGGCCTCCGCAAGGAAACTAGAAGCTGCACAGAGTTGCAGCCAGCACGCCAGCCAGAACGCGTTGATTAGAGGAAGGGACCTAGCATCAACAGTGAACGTCAAGCCGCACGGCCGTAACCGCCGCTTCCGACGCCGAAGAATAACCTTCGTGCTATGTCCCATTAAACCACCTGTAGCACAAACACTTTGAACTGTACAACACATTTAAACTCATCCCAGATCCACGAGAGGCGGAGATGTAGGAGGACATGACACTTCATCATCAAGCTGCTGCCCACGAGTCCTCTGCAAGGGTCAACGACAAAGCAGCCTCACACAGAAGGGCACTGTCAATAACATGCAGTCTCCCAACCACTGCGGGTTGTGGGATTTTTGGTGTGTGTCTGTCATGGCAAGGAAAGAAAAGCTCTGACTGCTAGACTTGGGCAGACTGCCCTGTGGATTGAGATTGAGCATCTACGGTAAATTGCACTGAAGGTCAGTACATACCAGCATGTATTCAATCTACACCCACATTTCCCAAAGAATAGTTTAGGGGACTAGCCTCAAGAAACCAAGTAGACTGCACAGACGATGCAGCGCATGGATTCCATTCAGAAGGGTTTATTTGGGACTATTTACAATGTTGACCAATATCAAGGGGTCAAAATGGCAATTAACATAATCTTACTACGAATAGTTTCTCCTAAAAGTCTTTCTGTGTCTCTCTCTGGTGTCACTCGCAGTCTTACGTACAAAGGCTGCTATATAAGTGAGTTCCTGGTCACTGGTTGGCCTCTCCCACAGGTCAGAGGTAGGTGTTCATGTTGACGCTCCAGGTTCTTTTGCATCAAGTTCCACAGCATCTCCAAGAGGTGAGGTACATCTGGAGGGTCTACATTTGGCGTGGCCGTATCCTGTATTGCTTCTCTGTCTGAGGGGTCTGGAGCTGGACCTTGCTCCTACCCCTTGGACTGGCTGTCGTCTAACCTCCTTGATGTTCAGCTGTGTGTTCCTTTTTCTTCCTTCCATTTCTCCCGGACAGCAGATAGGTTTGTGTTCTTAATAACTGGCTATCACTGTCCCTGTACCATCATGAGAAGTCCCACCTTATTCCTCTCCTACTTCCTGCCTCTTTTACTTTGTCTTTATCTCACTTTCCCCACACCTTTACCTCCTCTACCCCACCATGCTCTCTTCCTTCCTCGATTTTGGCATCTTCCAACCTCTTCAACTCCTTCTGCACTTCCCAACTGCACCTTAAACTCTTTCCATGCCTTCACTTCCTGCTGCACTTTCAAATTCTTCACTGTGATTTCCTCATGCGCCCTCAACTCCTTCTGCACCTTCAGCTCCTCCTCGTCATCGCTCACTGATCCACTTACCCAAACACTGACACAATCGTCTTATCAGGGTCGGACTGGGCCATGAAATTGTCCCGGGCACCAATGAAAAAGTGACCCACAGTTGCAAAAGGCTATTCGTTCCATTTGTGACACTGTTTGAATAATAACCAGTCTTTTTTGTTGATAAAGTGTGATGCAAATTGTGCATTTTAAGTAATATTTATTCAGCAACACTGGTCAGAACTACCAGCCGCAGAGTGATTTACCTCATCAAACTGGCCCACTTTGACAAAAAAAATGGCCGACACCACCATTTGTGTTTTTGGTTCGGCCCTGGCCTATTGCCATACAGGCCAGTTCGAGCCTGCATTTTATCTGCCCAGGCGTTCATAGCCCCTCCTCTTTGTCCACCTATGTTTGATGCGGGGCTCCTGCTACGTGGACGGAACTTTGAAAAGGAGAGTCCACCATCTTGGAATCTTTACTTCTGTGCATGCCTGTAGGAATGCATATCTGGAGTTCAGAAAGTGGTGTCCGCGGGATCTGCATCTCCTACATACCTCCAAAAGACGTCAGGTGCTCCACAGGCTTCACTTGTAGGCACAGAGATGAGTGGAGAATCAAAGAGAACACACACACAATCTCATCTGCCATATTAATTTGTATGTGTCAGTAAACACAACCATTACATTACAAAATCATGTGTTTATTTGTGCTAGAATAAAATAAAATGTGTCCAAAAACCTACGAACTTGACAGAGATGACTGAAATGACCACCAACACAAAAATGCAATGCTTTGAATGTTCATAACATCATAACAAAATCCATATTCTTTCATTCACATGCATACCTTAAACCAGTCCCACAGCTGGTCCAAACACATCACCCAAAGGCAGAGAACCGTGGTGTCACAGAGAGAAAGCACTCACGGTTTCAAACACAATCCATAATTATTGTACACACCCAGTAGAAATGCATAGATAGGCAGACAATCATGAAACAAACTGGAATTGTGTTTACTGACATGCAAATGAGTATTGATACGGCAGATGAGATGATATGTTGGTGTTCTCTTGCATACCTCAGCTGGTGACTTGCTGCACCTTTGGTGGAGATATTTAGCTGGCGTGGTACGGTCAGGAAGCACGCTCTCCCCTTTATTAGTATGTTAAACTCATGGGTGCGCAGCGACACGCACCATGGTTTTCAACTCTGCATAATGATTTGGATTTCATAAAGGGTGACTGGTGGCTCAAATGTGGTGGACTCCTGCCTCAGGCGCCAATGATTTAGGGCGGTGTCAAATGGGATCCTACCCCTACCATCAGGGCCCCACATCATGTAGCATGTCCCTTTCATTGGCGGAATGGAGGACCGACAGACGAGGTAAGTAGCTGGATTTTAACTTGTTTTGTGAAAAAGCAAAATGACAGAGAAAATCTAAAAAAAAACTATAAAAAAGCAATCAAATAAATTCTTTAAGAACGTATGTGGTTGCCCACAATGTGTGTTGTGTATTGTCATGCCACAACTATTTCCATCGGAGCTTCACCAACTTCATGAAAAACTCCACGAATTCCACTGATATGTCCAGTTTATACGAACAATCCCCGCAAAACAAAGTTTTGCTATTTTTCCACATGAAAGACGTACATGCGATTGTCATGTCTAAACATGCATTGGCAAAGCCAACAGTTTGGGGTTTTGTATAAGCTCGGGAAAGGCACTTGCCATGCACTCCCAGAGTGGTTTTAAGTGGCCATTGATGGCAGCAGGTGCAACACTGACCGAATATCTAGCCATCTAATACCAGTGCCTGGCAAATGAGCAATACTTGTTCTCAACCCAAAACTGTTTGTTTTTAACAGGACTTGAGAGAAGGACACACAGAACGCTTATAAAGCTAGTCACTCAAGGCAGAATTAGTGAGACATTTTCATTACACCAGTAGCAGGATTACTGCTCCAATTAATTCCTTACCTGTCAGAAGAGTGCTTTGAAAAAATGCTGGCAGGCACTTCCGGTACACACTTTGATGGTAAGGCTTGTTTAAAGGGAAATCAAAGAGTTCCCATAAGTAGGTGTTTTGGGCGCAGAGGGGCAGGAACTGGTTGGAAATGGCAATAGGGACTGCATGGGCAGTCAATGGGTGGCCAAGTAGCCAAACAGCACCTATAAGCTTTGTGTCCCTCCTCATGTGCCATTTCTCTGCATCTGTATTCCAATACAATAGTTTTGGCTTATAGGTGGCACAAGCGCCACCAAATAGCCCAAATTAAAAATCAATACTATATTGGGACAGCTCCTGTAAAACAACTGTAAATCAATCTTTTTGAGGAAAGTGCCAGCAGAAAGGATAGAAAAAGTGCTGTTTCTATGGGGCTTTATGTGCTCATAGTGCTGCCGCCATTTCCTTTGCGAAAATGTCAGCGTTCACCAACACAAGCCACAAAACAGTTCATGCTCCTGCAGTTTGACAAACTATGAAATCATTCTGTTGCCTTTTCTGTAGACCTTTTAAAAGAGTTTTCAGAATTTAAGTGCAAGACATTATTTTCGGTTTCCCTGAACATATCTATAACATAAAAACCTGCCATTACCATCTTTGATCCCTGTAGGCCTGCTGAAAGCCATTCTATTCTTCTACCAATCACATGGCATCCAGGTAAGAGAACCAGCAGCATTCAGGTCACATCAGATTTCAATCCTTGTACTTCTTTTGTGAAAGCTAAGCCTTTAACATAGCGTGTAAGCGGTAAACACATCTTTGCTTACCATTCTGCACCCAAAACACAAGAGCAGCATGGAGACAGTCTCTATATAAATTGTGTTGGACACACACTATGGCATCCATACATACACACGTTGAACCTCCTCCCTCTGAACTTTGGAAAGCACTCTGGCCCAAGCCTGAGAGTGAGGGGGTGTCAATGCTGTATGAAAGTATACATAATAAAAGAGAGTGAGAGTTATCTCATTCTAGATGTACAATGAACAGTTGTGCTCACCCAGTTTGAAGAGATGGGGCATCGACGTGTTGCTGCTCTTCTCAGTGCACGCGGTTACAGTGAAGTTGTAAATATCTCCTGGTGGCAGATTAAACACAGCAGTCATGACCTTCCGTGTCACCTATGGTAGGAATGAAACATTCTAAGTCACACACAGGGCTCAATTTGAGGGTACATGCGGGTGGACGGAGTCCCCCACTTTTTTTTAAGAGTCCCCCCACTTTTTTCATAGGGCACCGTGATATGCTAATTTCCGGTAACACCACATGCAATTGGTATGTTAATGAGACCCCCCACTTTTTTTTAGGACTTGGCCCCTGGCTACACACCCACACATAATGCCTGCATCATTTTTCTTTGGATTTTCGTCACTTTGGCATACAACCATGAAGAATAGGAAACCTACAATAATTAGCATTAACACTGACTGCCATACTTGTACAAGTGCTTCAAATACCCAACCCAAGAATTCCTGTCCAATCAGAAGGTGCTTTGCTATAGACATTGTAACAAGACTGTTTAGTTAGGGAGTGCTAGGGAAGATGGCCATGTGGTCAGTTTTTTCGTCTTCCAAATTCCAGGTTTTTCAACTTTTAATTTCAACTGTACTGGATTCCTGTTTTCTTATTTTTTCAGAAGGTCTTCAAATAAGATTATTGTTCATCTCCTGTAAGAGACATGAAGTAGGGAGATCACCACAGACAATAGGCATGCTGGCTCTTTTTGGGTTGGATCTCGCCCTGTAACTGGAATTTTGCACATCCCCTCTTTCATTCAGCCCAACAACCCTCTCTAGGAAAAGCTCAGACCATTGGCCTGGATTTTCACCTGTAAGATATCTTTAACTTCAATGTCTATGTTGATCCGGGCCTATTCCCAATAGTCTTTCTTTATGAAAACTATGAGATTTCATAGTAGGGGCTCCATCACCTTACCTTATGCTTTCAAACATGCACTAGATCTAAAGTATAGCTCCGTTTTTTCACCTGTAACCAGGAGTCCATCCCAAATAGCCACAGATTCGAACGTAATACTGGCAGGAGAGCCCCACCTAAAATGTTACCTGTCCATATATTAAACACAGATTATTGGCCGATCACCCTTGGATTTCATAGTGCTTGGATACAAGTTTGCTACGCCAAATCCATAAGCTTCTGTATCACAGAAAATATCCCTTTTGATTTTGTCATATCACTAGTACACAGCTATACCATGAGCTCATGCACTGGCTGATTGACACACACATTTACATGCAAATAGATACAGGGGTGATAATGCTAGGTCCAAGTAATTTAATACCGCTGCAAAGCCCTCTAGATTGTTTGGGTCGGGCACATTTTATAGAGCCAAGGTTAAAAACTATGGAATTTAAATCTCAACTAAACACTGCGACAAGGCTACCTTCAGCAAAGTCTCCTGAAGGATAGCCATCAGTCACTGGTCAGAGGTCTGGTTAATTCCATTCCACCACTTTGTTAAATTTTATTTTCCCCAAAAGGCGGCCTTAACTGAACGGCAGCCTGTCAGGAATAGGTGCATGTGCTTACCGCGCATACGGAAGGAGCGGCTAGAAGTGGCCGCCATTAGGGTCCCAGGTAAGGTGGTGGTGAGGTACGGGTTTGGGGTGGAAAGGTTAAGAATGTGAAAGGGGTGTGAGAGGGCTGAGGGGAAAACGGACACATGGGAAGGGAAGCAGGCAAGTTGGGAGACTGGGTGTTGCAGGCGTGTCCCCTGCAGCACACAGGGAAATCAGTGGGGGATGTGGACGGGGTCAGAGAATGGGGGTTGCGTGGGTGTCCCCCATATTGGATGAAGGCCAAGAGCGTGCCCGTACACAAATATAGTTTTCCTGTAGTGCTAAATTCAGGTAACCGGAAACCAGGCCTTGGCAAAAGTGGCCAGCGGGAAAACATCCTAGACCTGTTAATTCTAAAATGGACTACACTAACGCTTTTTCTGTGGGAATTCTGGCCTAGCAGATTAAACATTTGCAAGGTGCTCAAAATGTGTTGGTGCAACTAATATTTGCCCTTCGCTATAGAGGCCATGTTTCAGATCTGCGATGATGTTCCTTGCACTGGCGGTAGGTGGAGGACCATGTCCTCTGATCTTGTTCCTGGCCTTTAAAGGTGTTGCTGGATTCGCTCCAGGATATTTGATGAACACGGTCACTCCCTATGTACCTAATCTCAGTTCATTTTATCAGGATCTGTTAGCTGTCCCAACGTTTAAGTGCTCCTCCCATGGAGGGAGAGGTTTCTCGGTTCAAGCCCCTCATTTATTAAATGCTTCACCTACTAACATTAAAAGCATGTTGGATTTTCTGACATTTCCCTGCTTTGTAGCTAGTATTTTGTCAGCTTTTGGACTCCCTTTTAGTCTTATGCGAGTTGTATTAGCCTTGTGCGATAAGAACAACATAAATACAAAAAGTAGAAATAGAATACGTTGAGATTCAAGAACTGGCAAACCCTTTTTTTAATTTGACAAACTTCCCAAGTCAGAGGAAGGGCAATGTTTCACTTCTAATCAGCACTACCCTACAAATGCAAAATATTCTCATTTACTGGCCCGGTTTCGTTCTCAAAAACTCTGATTATGCAGGGAACAATGTGGGAGCCACTTTTGAAAGTGAAGGTCTCTTGCAGCTGTGCACTCCCAAAAGGCATATTGCACTACTGTTGTGGAAAACTGATACTTGGTTTTCCAAGTACTACGTGCTGGCCTTCCTTTCTCATGCCAAGTGACACAGCAACATTGATAATTCAAGGCATAAATCAGTTTTCAAAAATTGATTAGCAGAGATTGCTAATTAAAATGTTCTTGATTAGCAAAAACACCCATTTGATAAGCAATGTTGTACTCATTTTTAATGTCACCAGAAGGTATTTGCATCCAAAAAATTAAAATGAGCATCAATACAGCATTTTTGTGTACCGCTGAAGTAAGATATTAGTGGGACGAAGCGAGCCTTGCAAATTCTTTAAAATTCCACTAGAGGTTAAATAATTTTGTTTACCTACTAGACCTTAAAGAAATGCACACGACCCATAGCAACGGGTGACAGAAAATGTAAATGCACTTTCTGTAAAGTGGTGCACAACACTAGAAACCCACTTTAGGTTTGGAATACTGCTGCCAGCTATGCGCAGTGAAACTTATTTGATCAAATGTCCCCTGCAAATGGTACATGCCCGTCATAAAATCTACTTGACTGTACAAGTGGATGATTGGAAAAGTGGACTTTGCGAGCTCTGGATTAGTGTCTGTAAAATGTAAAGTTTTAGCTGCATGAATGGACACAAATAAATAGATATGATAAAAAAAGCTCTGAAACAGTTTGGCCAGCTTTCTCCCACAGGTGCCAATATATAATGCAATCATAATCATAAGCAAAGCGAGCTCTGCAGGCTAACTACAGTATGTGATATTGCAGTAGATGTGTCAATGTACAGTTTGAATGGAACTATTGATCATTCTTTTCCAGAAACATCTAGTTAGCCTTGTATATTCATGATATAAGACAAAAGAAGTTAAGAGACATAGCAGAGTAGATGGCATCGCAGGCAGAGAACTAGTTACACTTGGTGGATTATTGTAGTTTGCTGCCATCTCACTTTCAGGGTAACTGGTTTAAAACCGCTCATGCGTTGAGCACCAACTGCACAGATAAATGCAACCAAAAAAAAAATTAAAAAAAAAATAAAAAATGCAACCAGCAGGTCCCAGAACTAGATTTGTAATTAAAAGCAGCTGGCCATTTGATCATGTATATTTTATACAAAAACGTCCACTCATTAATGTGATCCATCTTCCCAACAAAAAAGAAATCTAGTTGACACTATGAGATTTAGATACATTAACCTAAGCTTTACTGTAACCCATGGAGACAATGCAGTGTTTTACAGAAAGCAATAGTGTAGTTATGAATTATGCAACAACTTACATTTTTAGGAATGCAATTGCATGACTGTTTTTAATAAAGTTACACATACTGGTCTTTGCCAAAGGGGATATAGTTAGCTTAATAAAAGTATCATCCCAATTACTTCTGGTTTTCAATTGTTTGAAAAAGAAGAAAATTCATGGCTAGCACTGCCACACAGGCCTTTGACACTTTAGAGTGAAGGAGATGGTCACTGTTGTACACTCTCTCCATTAACCCATTTGAACTTGCAGTGACAAGAGGGTGGCAAGAGCCTTGAGAGCCAGAGAGGAATTCAGTGTGAGTAGTGCTTTCATTGAATATGGTGACTTAAATAGCTAACTTTGCTACACAAGTGTCAATGTAATTTGCACATCTACAGAATCGCATAGCAAATTGCTATGCAACACTGCTTATTGTATGCCTTGATACTTACTTTCTAATTTGCGTTTTCCTTTTTATTACCCCCATTAGGCAGCATTAAGCTCGGGTCATGAAAGACAGCAACCCCTCCTTGGGCAGGGCACCTTTACAGTGGTTGAAGTGAGTGGGAACAGCGGCGTTTCACTACTTTTATATATTTTACTGTTAACAGCTCCACTACTTTTCACAACCATTTGCACCATTACGGAACTGTTCCTAATGAAGTTAAAGCACACTTCTCCACTTTACCACCAGATATCAGTTACAGCTAAACTGACATCTATTTAAACTCATTTCAGCCAGCATGGCTGCAACCCTTGAAACACGTGTTGGATGTTGTTCCTTTGCTTCCTACTCTGTCCCCCGCTGGAGTCACAGTACGACTACTTTTTTGGTACACTGACTTTGTACTGATCCCGTAGATACCAGAGTTGTCCATATCTCTCTCTCTCTCCATACATCTTGCAAATCTAGATTGGTAGCCCCCTGTCCCAGATCCCTCTCAGGGGGCAATACATGCAACCGCCGGTGGGACTATGCGGAATTAAACACATTCCGGTTTAAACAAAGTGCTGTGGACTATTCCATCTTCTCTGAAACTTGAAATCACATGCATCTTCACTCTGCATGCGTTTTCTTACCAAGCTATGTCCCCATTTAGATTGTGAGACTTGTCAGTCACTCTGTATGGCGCTTTTGTTAGTGAAGGTAGCAGCATTCGAACAGTGTGTTCATTTCCACGCCCTGGTCCCCTTAAGTGCTGTGGTCGCTTTGGTGTAGCAAAGCTTTCCAATGCACTATAGACCTCCACCTAATGCATGTTCTACTAGACGATGCCCACTTCTGCATTGTGGCCAGTGCTGGGACCGATGACTAGGGTTCATGCGCTTGCAGCTCCCACACACCAACACCCTTCACCCTCTCGCTCATAATTCTCAAAGCCTGCTTTTCCATCAATTATAGTAGTTTAGTGTCTGATGGGGGATTATTAAAGATTTTCAGTGAAGGGACAAACAACAGAGAACTTAAAGATGTGCGAAGATGTACCTATGCATGAATGTCCCTTCCTTTTGGCTACCCACACTTTGAGCCTTGCAGAAGACTTGGCTAGTCAAAACACTTTATGAATGTAGGTATTGTTATGGGGACGCATCTCTTGTCTCTTTTTAGGACATTTTTTGTATGGATATTTTATTCTGTTTTGTAAAGGCTGATTTATTAACCATATACACATTAAACATAAAAAATAAAGCGTTTTCCTATTTTGATTGGCAGTTCAAGCTTATTTTGTATCACTTCACATAATTACTATTGCTTGTTGAGGATCAATTTGTGTCATTTAAAAAAATGCTTAGGTTTTTTCATCCTGCAGATGACATCATTTTCGTAGGTGCTGCACTACCCAAACATGCACACACACGCGTAACTGAAAGTAATGATATATTGTTAGACCACTAGCGGCATGGACACAGTTGAATGGAGTAAATCCTCAGAGAAGACTGTGAGTTTATTGTGATGATAAAGTTCTTAGGCCTTGTCTAGCAGTAACTAAATGAACAAGGTACTTGTATAGCGCAGCACCACAATCCAAATCGCTTCAAAGCGAACCTTGGCTGACGTAAACAGTCCACACAGATTTGTTCAAAACCAAACTAAAAGCCTACCTCCTCTCCTCTGAGTTACTCTCTTCACCTACCTTATCTGCCTGTTATCTAACATGTTTCCCCTGCCCTCTAACCTGCCCCTGTGCTTCACTGCCTCCACTCTAGCACTTCACTCATCATGGTCACATCCCGTGCAGAGCTGGCCGTACCGCCTAACTGCACTTAAAAATGTCCAATGGTGGTTGTCCTTAATTTGTGTATGCCTACTTTTGTATTGTCCCTGGTGACTGTTCCGTTTACTCCCCTCTACAACTTGGCCAGAATGTCCCTCAAACTCACCCTATTGTAAGAAGCTCACTTCTTACCATCAAATCGGATTTCTTATATATTGTATGTTCTATTGTGATCAAAAGAGCATTGTTCCTTCTGTATATAAGTAACTTAAACAATGAAACATAAATTAACTGGACGCGCTTTGTTCCAGGTGTTGGTGTCTTTTAAGCTGAATTGCTTTGTTGCATGTGTTGTACTTGCCGATCGCTGCTAAGGTGCATTGCCTTGTTCCAAGTGTGGATGACTAGTACGTTCAACATATGTGACTTTGCAAGCATGGAAAAAGTTTACTTTGGATGTGCAAAGTTTCATGGGAAAATGTATTCAATTCTGATTGAGAGTGGATCAGGTGTATAATGTTATCTTATTTTAGAAGTAATGGAGCAATTTCCAACTGATCTGCATTGTGGTCCATGCATGAGGTTTTGAATCAGAACTAGGAATAAATGGGGAGCCAGGAGGCATTGAAGTTGTTGGTGATATGTATCGTTAAAGCTTTTTTTGTTATTAGTTTTACTGTAGACTTGTCGCCGAACAGAACATGGTAGATGGGCATTTTAGAAGCCTAGTCTTAAGTACGTTCTGTATGAATGGTGCTAAACTCCATTTCCTTTATTTGGAAATGGGCAACACATCCTGTAGTGCAGCTTATTTTGGTGGCTTGGGTAAAAAATGTGTCTTGATTGAAAGACTTGTGTATAGGCGCCCTATAAATCAAATATCATATCTGAATCATACTAAAATATTTTGTTACGGAGATATCAGTGGGATGTTCTGGGGAGCCTTTTTGGGAAAGTACAGATCACTGAAAGGTTCATGAGAAATCAGTGACACACCTTCTTGATATGGCCTAATCAGGGTTTCTATAAGGTGGGGTTTAGATTGGTTGAGCAGGCAATTATTTGAAAAATTGAATTGTGATGTATGTTCTAGATGGTACCATGATCCCAGTGCACCCATTGAGGAGTGTGATAGTTATGTCATTCTATAAATTGCTGTGATAATGTTGCAGTATAAGAATATTAATCTCAATAATAAAAACATGATGAACCGCATGCTATGATATATAGTACGATAACTCTGCAAGTGATTTATGATGTGTTAGAGCCCGACCAGTGGGATTTATGGTGTGGTAGTGGACACAAACCCATGTTGGTGGTGCAGAGCCAAGGGTAAAGGTCGTGTTTAGTTTAGTTAATAGCACCAAAAACAGCCAAAACGGGCGGTAAGGGGTCATTTTTACCACCAGCAAACAGCTGGTGGTAAAACTCCCACTTAACTGCCTGACTCATGATTGGCCCAACCCTTAAATGCAGCAGTAATAGGGTTACTGCTGCATTTAAGTGCTAAAGCCCAACTCATGATGAGGCCAGGGTAAAAAGTACGATGATACATAACAGCATGGCTATGTTTGCAAAAGGGAAAAAAGGAGATTACCAGAAAGATGCACGCATCAGATATTACAGGGGCGAGAAAGATACCATTGTCTAACTGAATTCACCGGAAATGGGGGAGATTACTTTGACCTCATCCAACGACAGTGCCGTCTCTGCTATACTATAAGACCACCATTCCTCAATATGTAGCCTAGGGAAGATCAAGTCGTACCATTTTATGAGTCCATTACCCAGTTTCTGACGCAACCAGGACAGACCTTTATTCCTCAAAGCTTCTCTAGGGTAATTTCTCGATGGCTTTTCCACATTAGAGATATTTAAGTTCCTCTTATCCAGTAGCAGATCACGTATTTTACTGTTTGCGATTGCTGGCATTTTTGCTTTTCTTAAGCGGAGATTGTTTTGAATTGGGGTTCTTTGCCTCTGTCCAGTAGTTTCAGTTCTGGATAAACTTGTAAAAATGATATGGGGCTAGGCAGGTTCACAGGATTGTCCTGCCACGTTGGGCGATGATCTTGGCAGGCGAAGGTGGAGATAGAAAGGAAGCATCCTCGCCCTGCCATTTCTCTCCGATCTCACCTCAAGCCACATTACCACCTCTGGCTGTTGGTGAAATAGATAATCCACCATTGTCTGGGGAACCTGGGCCTCACCATGGTTAACAGTCACAAGGCACTTGCCGAAACGCCTCTAGATTGGTAGAGAGGATGAGTTTTAATATAATATTCTCCCTCATGGAGTGCAAATCAGATAAATTCTTTGGCTCAAAGACTGTCTTTTCCTGGCTCGAAATGGCGTGCAGACAGATAGTCTTTAATAGGTCTTTTCTGTCCAAAGTCTGCTTCTGCGATCCAGTTGTAGATATACTTTGATCATGGACAGGAGTAGGAAGTAGATTTTGTACACTGCCACTAGAACCCAAGCCATTCGCCTCAATCCTGCTGTAACTTCTAGGACTGGAATCTTGAACAGCCTTTTCAGCTTTCTCGATATCCCCCTGCTTACTACTTTCTGCTCTCTCGGACGTTATCTTCTTCTTGCACCCCTCTCCAAGTTATTTGAGATTGGTACATGTAGACCACAATAGAGCCGGATGGTCAGTGCTCTCATGCTATTAGAGCTGGTGCCGGGGGAGAAAATGGCAGCCTCACCGGGACTTCCTGTGACAGAGTTTGCCACGTCTCCGATTGTGTACACATCACAAAGGGAAGCTTTGAAGGAATGATTTTACAGGAGATAAGAGCCTCCATTTCAAGCTAGCTTATTTGGTTAGAGAGTAGGAAACAGTGAGGATGAAAAAGGTGTCATATGCAATGCAGGCTTCTATTGAAGTGTTGGACCCTGCACTGTAGGACACTATGATATGGCAGATGACTGCCATCCAGGTTAGCTGTCCCTTACCCATGGCTAGGGCTTTCTAACAAGTTCAAAGATCACCAAGTGCAAATTAGAGCCTGAGGACAAGGGCTTTAATGCTATTAGAGCTTGAAATGGAAGCCTCCCTTGGGATTCCCATGATGCAGCTTGTCAATGTCTCCTTGTCCAGTGTCCATTGTGCAAAGGGACGCTTGGAAAGTAGGTTTTTACAGTTGGGTATATCCTGCATTCTGCAATCACTGATTCACTATAGAGTTACCCATAGTGAAAACAAGATGAAGTCATGGCATAGCGGCTTCTACTGATGGTGAGCGCATGCACTCTGCACTTTCTGATCATTCACAACATGCTATAGGGATCAACAATGGGCACTGTGACGAGTCAGCCCTTCCCAGAGCAGAACAACCCTTTCAAGTTGCAGCCAAGAGGCTCGCGCGAACTGAAAGCACCCTCTGTTCAGAACCAGTCTACTGAGGTTAGCAAAAGACAAGTTCACTTTAGGTGAGCAAAGGGAAAACATTGCAGAAAACCAGACAATGGGTTGTTACACTGTTTTCCCCAGAAGCTGGGGCAAAGAGAATCCATACGAAAGGCTGCTTGCCACACAGTATTACACTGTATCCGTTTCCCCTATACGCAGAGAAAGAAAACAAAAAAATGCAAAGATGAAATATGCACCCGCTCTGGCAAGTGTGGCAGGAGAGAACATGTTGCGATTCCTACGTTATAAACATTCAGCAGGTATCAAAAAGTAGCAATCATGCGCCCCGGCCTACCAGAGGATTCCTTTAGAAGGGAAACACACATTGGAAACAGGATTCGCAAAGAGGATCAGGTATGAGAGATCCCAGGGTAAAGGGGATGAAATCGCTCATGTAGCCCAAGCAGAATTGAAATCCAAGTTTCCTGCTGACTCTTTTATAGCTTTAAACCAGCCCCCTGAAAACCACCACCTGACCAGAAGGGTATTACCCAAATTGACCTTTTACAATTGACTTTTTGTCCTAATTGACCTAATAATAGTGGTCCTAATTGACCTTCTGCACAATTGACCTTCACCTTTATTTTACTTATATATATATATATATATATATATGTGTGTGTGGGGTAGATTTGGGGTAATACATAATATAAAGTGATTGAGTAGGGGATTGCGGGGGGTTTTGGATTGAGCGGGAGATTGCAGGGGGTCTGCCCCCACATATATGTTTTAATTTAACTCCATTCCAGAATCAATTGTGCAGAAGGTCAATTCTCCCGCGATCAATTGTGAAAAGGTCAATAGGTATACATCCAACCAGAAGCAGATGGCCCAATCGGGGAATGGCACAACCCCCATAACACAGGTGGAGGCTATTGCTCTAAGGTCCACACAAGGCGACGGGCAGCACAGCCAACTTAAAAAAGCCCAGTGACAATCTGCTAGTCCCAGTGAAAGGAGCAACTGGGAGGCACCAAGCAAGGAGGCTTGGTTTGCAGAGGTCAGTCCCTGGAAGCACAACCAAAAGGCGGGTCGGTTTGCCACAGAGACTCCAAACAGGGAGGCTTGGACAGACGAGGAAGATAGAGTTGAGGGGACCTGCCTAGAGGAAGGCATAATACACTACATGACCTGGACCAGAGAGGTTCCCCAAGAGAAACAGAGCATAATGGCAACGTGCTGCAGGGAGGAAAGTCTAGTTAGTGGTCAGTTGAGAGAAGCATGGCATCGTATAGAAAGAGGGGCATTGCAGAGTAGGAAGGGTACCCGTTTGGGAAAGGACAGCAGGAGTACCATGAGGGATCTGGAAAGGAACATGCAACATCAGCAAGGTTGGAAGACATAGAGAATTATTGCTTTTGAAAAATGTGAGAAGGGTATTGGGTCATATAGAGACTCTAGCAGTTCTGGGAATAGGAAATGTTTGGTGAACTAAATTTGAGCCTGTGCCTTATAGGGTAAGTGAAAGAGATTGCTTGGGTAGAAAGAATGGAAGACACGGTTGGTAGAGGGAGAAAGAGAATAATGCTGCCTAGGGACAGAAGCTAGGAATATCATCTGGCAAACAGGAGAAAGAGATTGTGAAGGTAGTATGGTTATATCTGATAGAGATCGCTGGAAAGGTGACATAGGAGGATAACATAAGGTTCAAAAAAAGGACATGAAGAGACAAAGACCAATGGGAAGACTTGAAATGAGAGAAACCATAGAGAGGAACAAGTGGTTGGAACAAGAAGACAGAAGGAGACTATGAAGGGAAAGAAAGTAAGTGGGCCAAAGCAGAAGACAGATATTGGCAGAGGACTGAGGAGGAAACCAAAAATCAGGAGAGGGGAATGGACTGGTTGGGGCCACGAGATTAAGAATAGGGGAATGCAAAAAATAAAAAAAATGATAGTGACACTCCCGGGGACTTAGTTGGTCAGAGGCAGATAGAAGAAGTGGGAGCAAACTCAAAAGCATGACTTTATGCCAGAGAGCAGGAAAGTGAGAGTAGGAAGAGCTGGGAGTAAGAAGGTATGCTTAAGGGGAATTGTCAAGAGATGCATTGAGCAGTTAGAAGCAGGGACACATTTTACCATCAAGCCCCTCTAAGATGAGCAAGATGTGATGGAAAGCAAGAACCTGAACATACAGCTGGGAGAGCATCAAGGGTGCAAAGATCTCATAGACCACTGAAATACCTGTGCACTAGCACCTCGAGCATTCCAAGTGCCGAATGGGATTACCAAATAAATGATCTCAGGCCCTAATAACCAGGCAGATCCAAAGAATATGGCAAAATACCATATGAATTCAGTAGCAAAACCTGGTGAACAAACAGATTGTAGCTAACACACTCTCAGCACATTTCCATTACGCAAAAGGGTTTATACCTCGATGTACGTACCTGCTTAATTAATGACACCACCACACATCTGCCTCTATACAGTTGCTCAACCCTTGTGCCCTTGAGGGCCTGAGTCTAGATATGAAGGTATCATCTGCAACTATGTAGAACACTGTATATAACTGTATATCACTCATGTCAAGTGAAAATGTGCAACTTGATCTGTAACACAAGTCAGCTGCCCTATATGTTTTGCACTACACTTTTTATGTCAATTTTTGTCTTCACCTGTCCTGGTAATATTATTACCAGTCCTTTTTGTAACAAAATGTTGTATATTCAAGCAAAAGCACCCAGATACCTTCGGGTTCGGTGCGCTATACAAGCAAATAAACTAAACTAAACTATGTCTGCTATGACATCATCCTATGTGGCAAACAGTAAAAACCTATCAGGTGGAGGGATTGGTTAAGGTAACATATATATCTATAGTTCATATTTGGGTTAGTATCATCATTGGCTGCCCCTTATCAGCAGGAATGCCTTAAACACCCTCTAACTATGTAAAATACCGATAATAGCATATTACCAGCAGCGGATAGGCTTCTGCAACAATGTATGGTTCACCATTAATTGGGCCCTCATGATTGGATGGCACTCTCCTCCAACCTTGGACATTCGGCTCATTAGCAGCACGTATGCTACAAACCCCAGGTGCAGGGGAACAACGTCAGACAACTGCCTTTCTTAGCCAATTAGCCTACCATCTGTCGTCGCTTAGGCCAGAAGCCCAGGCTTCCTCTTTGTATTTGACCTTGCTGGCGGTTCTCTTCCTCAGAACATTAAAGGGAGCTAAGGTACATTGCTATCTCCGTTTGGAGATTCATGAATAAGCCTTGTCTTCTGGTCTTACACCACAAGTGAAGAGACTGTGATTTTGTCCATTTGGCCCTTCCATTCAGTGCTATTTGATTCAATTATTTATATTAGGTGCCATTACTCCTCTTGGCCTCTGGAGACTTGGTTGCTCCTTGCTGCATTCACTTTCTGCATCCTTTATTGTTCAATACTTGGCACTCATAATTATTCACTCCTTTACTTAATCTGAGAAAAATATGTCTTAAGCGCATGGCTTATCCTATCCAACTCCTTTCGTTCCTTGCAGTTGTTTCTTGCTGTGGCATCCTTGCTACCGAGACAAGAAAATACGATTTGTTCTCACACAAAGCTCTATTCCAGCAACCGTCAGCTCTGCAGCCTTGGTCTTTCTCCTCAAGATTTCTTACTTACTATTGTACAAAGCTGACGTCCATTTTCTCAACATGGCTGCTTTATTTGCGTTATATTTCCTACTTTAGCAAGCTAGTAGGTTGTCTTATCTACCATGCGTTTCTGTATATATACATCTACTACATCTCTTGTCACTTATCTTCTAAGTGTTTATGATTTTCTTCACATTTGCATGTATATTTACTTCGTTGCTCCAATTACATCTTCATTCTTTGGACATCCATACATCAGGTTTAGTGTGTCTATATATCTTCTCTCTTCAAGACGTCACTTCGCACCTGTCAGATTTTACTTATAGCTCTTCTATGTCCAATGGTGTCTGCAGACTCACGTTTACCCCATCAGTTGGAGGGTACATTCGGTACGGTTGTCTGAGCGCATAACGTCTTTCATACCTTCGATGTGGTATGAGGATACAAGGTGTCATGCACAGCACTCTTTTGCTGTTCTTTCAATATGACACAGGTAAGGGGGTGGGCTCTACAGAGGACGTGTACATCTGCCCCTCTACACACCAGTCTGTCCCCAGGGAGTGTGACCGTGGCAGAGGATGATCCCTGAGTAAAGATGAGAGCAGGAGGGTCAAACCACTCGCATTACAGCTACAAGAGGAGAGGAGGCAGCCACCTTAAAAGACTTTTCTAAAATGCTTTTGGTTGGACACTGAACAAATCTTTATTGCAATTTGGGGATTGGTTTATGAACTTTGAGGGCTTTGTGTTGGCCCATGTGAACACTGAACATGATTAAAAAGGATAACCTTTGGCCCAAGAGAAGAGATTAGTAGTCTGTTGAGTTCTCCATTGCAAATCTGTTAAGAAAGACACTTTGGGAACATTAGACAGTATCTCAAGTTATGATTATCATCCTGACACTTTTAGTCATGTTTAAATCCCATCCTGACAGGTTAGGTGTACATTAACCCTTTGAAAGTCTTCTGCTTTGTCAGTCTCGGTTTCCGAGAACAAAAGCGACGAGGCAGGGAGATCTTACAGTTGCCCACCTCAGCACATTATTAATGATTGCTATGAAATATCTTACCGGAAACTGTGTGGGCTTCACAATAAATTAAACTATTTGACACAGGAGTAATATAGTTCATTAGTACCCGTGAGGGTCAATCAGAATGTAACAAACAATCTGATTGCCCCTCGCCGGGGCTTTACCCGACCAGGAATCCCTCACCCAGGACTCCTTTCCTTTGTTCCCAGCTGGGGGCGTGGCAGCCCCTCAGCCAAGGAGGAGGCTTGAAACGGGGCAATCCCGCCTCCGAGCCCCCACACAGCTGGAGGCTGCCATCCTCCCTCTCTGGGATTCAGATAAGTGTTTTGTCCCTCTCCCCCACCCCACCCTCCAAAAAAAAACCTCCCTACCCTCCCAACCCCGCTTACCTTCTTTTTCATCCTTTTTGGGAGCAAACACACTGGCAACACTTCTGTCCCCAGCGCTTTCACTCCCAATGGCTGCCATGGAAAGGGAAAACTGACTGTTTTTCCTTCCTGGCGGCCATTTTTTTTTACTTTTATTTTTTCTGTTCCGAAACGCTGCTGTGTTTCGGAACACCAAAACAATACTATTAGTACCCTGGTCTTGCGGGCCGGGCTACTAATAGCAATAAGTCCCTCGGTGCAGGGGCATTACTGAGTCAGATAATGCCCCGGGGCCTTCGTTAGGGCCCTCGCTTTGCCCAGGCCTGTAACTATGGGCTCCGGGGCATTACCTGATTCGGTAATGCCCCTGCCGCAAGGGGCTTATTGCTTCATTCAAGCCTGAAGCAAAAAGAGCTTTACAAATCACACACATTCCCATTGACATCAAATAATGGTGCCAGGGGTCGCAGTTGCACCCCTAACTCCCCCAGCAACATCTGTGCTTATGAGATACTCGGCTTTCAGGTGAGACACCTACTGAGTCTCTCAGACCCGCAGGAGCAGAGATAGGAGCTTTTCTGAAAATTGAAGCACTAGGGGCAACAAGCAAGGGTTTCCCGTTTGGATTGGTTGTCCAAACGTGGGAGGACTCCAGAATGTATCAAATAAGTCAATGGAATGTTTCAACCACTACTGAAAACCATTCCATCATAGGCTTTAGTTTTGAGCAGTAGGAGAAGACACCACTTAAACGATAAGAATATATTTGTCACTTCAGTGTATATGGCGCTTTGAGAAACTAACATGGATTATTCACATCAGACATGAGCATTGGGATCTTAGTCACATGGCTTTAAACATTGGAGAAGGTGTTGAATGAATGCCGAATGTTTAAAAAAGTGTTGGACTAGGGGTCCCTTCTACATTCGCCCCAAAAATGTTCTTGGTCTTCTTAAATCGTAGCAGGAGTTTGTGATGTCGCCTGAATGAAGAGGGCATACATTTGAAGGTTGCAGTTATGAATGCAGAAATGCATAGTTGCCAACATGATCCGTTTCGTCTTTGAATTCTGGGAGTTGTAGTCTGAGTTTTATAATGGAAACAGCAGAACTACAAGTCCCAGAATGCAACAAAAGTACTACACTGGATAAGCACCTACAGATTGGAATGGATCATGTTGCCAACTATGGATATGTTATGCATAGCACAATAGTCAAGATGATGTTCAAGTATACTTTAAAAATATAAACAGAAATACCATTAACATCAGATAAATGGAATGTGGACCTGCAGCACTACTGCAGCAGCTGCCCCCACAAAAAAAGCAAACCAAATAACTCTCCCTTGGGTACTACTCAAACAGTCTGTCAAAAAAGAAAGTCATTTCTATTTGCAACTGTGGGACACTTTTATATTGGTGCCCAACACATTTTATGCCGCAGTCCGTCCGACTCTGCAAAAAAAGTTCCCAGGCAGGAAGGAGGGGTGGCACACATAATAAATTATACCCAGTCTGGTAGCCGGGAAACATACATACTTAAATTACCCCAGCCTGTGTGGCTCCTGCTTTAGAAAAAGTCTATAGGGGCATTCTCCATTACATTCGACACCTTTAAGGTTTGCATTTAACTAAGTGCATTCTGCAGTGAAATGAGTTGCAGCCATTGTGCCAGTGTGTCCTTGCACTGGATCATTCTTTAAGTCATGTCTTTGTGACAAAGGATTACCATCTGGCCATTCTACTCCCATTGCAGTCACCTGAGGTGGATTATTTAATAATATCTTCCACTAATAGCCAATCAGCCAGCTGATCCTCTGGGGATTTATGCATCCCATGCCTCTACCATTTCCAAACCAAGCCAGACTTTGAGTCTGTGGAGGGAAAACAATAACGGCTAATTAGCATGCGTTCAGCTATCAGCAATACAATTAGATTTCCGGCAGGACTCCCTTCCACACGCTCCTTGTGAACACATGCCTCTTCACCTGTATTTAATAAAGCTCAATGACTTTAGTGCTTATTGCTGAAGTCTATGGCAGGGTGGCAACATTTTTATAATAAAAAAATTCGGGACAGGCCATTGACATAGAAGTAGGACTACAGTTTCAGCAGTGAATCACACAAATGGACTAAAATACAAAGAAGACGCTGATTGAACTGTATTCTGTCTTCTATGTTGGTGGCCCGTATCATCCCGTATCATGTGTCCCGTATCATGTTGGAGGACGGCACAGAATGCTGATATGAGGACAGAGGACCTGGAGAAAGGTGGGAGGTATATGGAAGGGGGTGAAAAGGGAGTGGAGAGAGCGGTAGCTGGCCAGATATCATGATTTTTCAATTGGTGTGGCCAAAAACCGGGATGGTATCCACCCCATCCCCAAATCCCAGGACAGGGTCTTTAAAGTTAAACAAGTATTGAGACCCCGGGGCGGTGGTGCAAATACGCAAAGTCACCCTAGTCTATAGCCACTCTCCAGAAGACGGGTTAAAATCCTGCAAGGCGAGAAGCTAGAAAAGAACTAACATTTTGTAAAGTTAGTAGGTTCTGGTTGGCATATGTGAAGTGCAGCCCGAAATGCCTTTGAATGTGCCGGGACTATAGGGCAGCAGGAAATTTCACACCATATTCAAGCAAATAAATAGAGTAACATCAATACTGTTCTCGGACGCTGTTCACGGCATCTGGTCTCATTCCATTTACCTTACAGCAGAACAACCAACTGCAATTAAGTCGGTCACAAAATGACCATTCACTTCAATAAGGCGGATGCCTATTCATACGTATCTACCACCTACCACTATGACAATGGAATATTTGAGAAAGCCCTGGATTGGATCACCTCTTTTATTTATTCAGAGGGAACACAGAAGTTATTGGTTCCACCTTCCATCTCAGCAGCACAGGAGCTGAACTGCGGTGTTCCGTAATGCTCATTGTAACCCCTTTTGTTCACGTTTATTTAGCACCAAAAATGTAAGAAATTCACACAATGTATGCTGATGCTACTCAGCTCATATTCAAGATCACCCAGAATGCATCAAACCCAATTGCCAATTTCTCAAGCTGCCTTTTATTCATTCGATTGATGGGTGGTGGCAAATCATCTCAAAATGGACACATCCAAGACAGAGATGCTGCTAGTTGGAGCACCTCAATGCACAAGGTCAGGTCAGGCCTGGCTGGCTCTGCTCATACAGGGGTGGTCCCCCAAACCTCAGGAGAAATAAATAAGGACTGATAGATACAGAACTATCCTTATCCACCGAGGTAACAGCAGTCTGACAGCTGCTGGAACACAAAGTTCCTGCAGGCAGAGATAGATTTTTTAACCGTCTGTACCTCTTATCTAAATTGCAATAACTGTGTCATCTAGTCAGCCTGGTGGCACCTACATGTGTAAATGTAAGCCATGCCTGGGTTGGCATGGTGGCTGCTAGAGTCACAAATTGATAAAGCCACAGCAATTTCATATCACACCAGTATCAGCTGTGAGCAAGGCCCGGCTGAGCAAGAACTGATGTGTACTAGTGCCTGGTTTGCCCATCTCCACCACAGCTATGTGGGCCAATGGCTAGGATGTGGTCCTTCGATTCCTTTGCACAAAGAGCAAAGCCTTCCCTGGAGGGCAGCGGCACACCCCCATGAGGTCTCCGGGATACTGGTGCTTCAAAGGCAACACTGACATAACACATTCCTATTTCACTCTAGAGTGCTGACTACTGAGCCCCTTTCAAGTCGGATGGCATGGGAAGAGGGTGGAGATACATTAGCCAACAGGGAGAGGTAGGCTGATAGAGGGGTTCCACCATCTTAGTCTGTTAGGTCTCTCTTCTCCTTCCTGTGCCCTGTGATAAGGCAAAGAGCACTTTTGTTATGAACACCCAGGTGGTACCCCTTATAGCAGGCTTGCTTTGGACCACTCCCCTGTGACATTTTACCTTTATGCAGAAGAGGGCACCTCTTCTTATGCGATTCATTTTCTGACCATCAAGAGAAAAAGAATTTACGTTTGGACCTCTGGGTGCAGTCCATTCCAAAATCCTCCAACAGTGAGGTGAAAGCGGAAGGCATCCGAGGCAGAGCTGAGCTCTGTCCCATCCCCATCCCCAGGGAACAGTGGCAAGGTCCTCTGTCGGCTCCACTGGATCCAGGGACGTGTACACTGGAAGTGAAGGATTCCCTGAAGGTGGCAGCTAATCTCCCTCGAGTGGAACTGCAGAACAGAATGACCCACCTGGACCTATACGCTCAGGGTTGGGACTCCCGTCAACATAGAAGTCCAGAAGCAGCATGGGATCTTGTTTCAACTCCTCGAGACATCTTCAAGTGGAATCAATCAATTTGCTGTGATGCTGTTGGCACTCTATGAACCTTCAAACTACTTGCCGCATTTCGAGCCAACCGGACACTGGCTACACCCATTGAATTGGACTGACTCCTCCCAACCCGCTTGCAGGCTCGACATCACGGGAGCAACTGAACGCTGACTTGACTTCTCTAAGCCTTTAATTATCCCATCTCGAGTGCCAACTCGACCCTGCAGAGGCATTGCCTTGCCGCCGACTCAACCGCTGCCACAATTCACTTGAAGCCATTGTCTTGCGGTCTTAAAATGTCGTCATGACCCATTGGGAGCCTGAACCTTTGAACTGACTTGACACCAACTTCCTGTGGGATTACACTGACCTGAATGTCGGCTTGACCGCAGCTAAACGCATAGAAGCCCAGTTTAAGAATATCAAGCGATTAAGATAAGAATAAAAATACCGTGAAGGGGCCCTCTCCCCATGGTCCTATTTCTGGGACCATTGTGACTTTTAAGACCTTCCTCGCTACCTTTTTCTTCAAAGACATATTCTTGAACAGTGATATTAATGCCAAATTTTTGCCTGAACACCCCTGCTAATCTACCTAGAGTGACCTCTCACAAAGGTCCTGCCTTCTCTGTGTGTCTAGTGTTTTCTGATTAGTTGTTTGCCTTCTATTGTTTGATTAAAAGTCTATATTGTTGTAGAGCATTGACTGGACATTCTTTGATTTTGGAATCATTGCACTTAAGTTGTTTGGGTTGGCACTGTTATCAGCTCACATTCCTCCTGAAAATAAAGCCTGGCCTGGTGCCAAAAGCAATGGAGGCAATATATCTACCTTCCGGGCTGCGGCTGATTCACATTTGTGGCTGGGATCACTTGTGGTTTAGTTGTAGTGTGGGCCTCAGTGGGAGGCTTGGCCACTCATCTTCCCTGCACTCCTTCATAGCAGTAATCATTTGGTCAGAGTCATAGTGTCCCATACCTCACTCAAGTCATTGGTGATGTGGCACATTGATAATGTGAAGAGCAGATCCCGGGCCTTCCCAGATAACCTTGTGCCGGGGCTTCAGAATGAGATCTCCCGCCTGCTGTGGAGACTCAAGAGAAGATAAATGCCCGGCACTGGCATCGGTGCATTGGTTGGGAGTACAGGCTCGTGTGGCATTCAAGGCATTGTGGCCAGACCCACCAATGACAGCGGACCCAACAGCAACCATCACGCTGTGGCGTTCTGAGCTCTGTGTTCTTCCACGTCTTCCTCCAAATGTTGGCCGGGCTTTCTCTGATGAAGGTGCGATAATATGGAATTCCAACCCGGCGGGAACAGAACCACTACGTGTCGCTTGCTCTCCCGAAAGCTTTTCAACTCTATTCCGTCCATCTTTCATAGTAGCCTGCAATCACCCTCTCCAGCCACACACACGTCTAGACCATCCCCCCTTATAGCGCCATGATGTCACCCCAAAGACACCAGAGAGTGCTACAAAAATCTGGAACATAACCTAACCGCTATCCATGGCAATAGGTCCAGCACCACTAGCCACTGCTGAAAAGGCAGGGCTGACCCAAAACTTGAAACTTTTTCCTATTTCGAATGAGCCGGGAGCAGAAGTTATTTTTCACTACCAAGAACAGAGGCGGATGTGTAGAGGAATAGTTGCGAGTTTGGCATCTGGACTGCAGTGTCGTCCTGCCCCGGCAGGTGGTGGCACCCCGCTCCACCCTTGCCAGTCACCCACATTCACCTCACAATAAACTGAAATCTGACCCGAGTGACTCCCTGGAACAACGCGCGACACAGCACCGTCCTAACCGGAAATGCAAGCTGTAGTTCACGGTTTGCCTGCTCTCTACCTGCGCAATATTCTAATGCCTCGCTCACAATTCACAAAGAGAAGGAAGGATAAGGATGAGAACAGATAAAGTGTAACTATAAAACGCGTCTGCCTTTTCCAACCGGCCAATGCGATTGGCAATATATTCCATGTAGCATGACTGCCCTCCTGTGGCCAATTCGCTCATGTTGCACTCCTCCGCTAGACATTGGTACAAAGTGTATTGAACTTCATGTTAACTCCACCGGGTTCCACCAGAGCGTTTGCCGCTCGTTTCACAGTACTCCACGTTCATGTAAAGCACAAACCTCGCACAGTTCATCATAGATACCTTTAATAGGAGGGCAACCGGGGCACGGGCCCTGAGCCCCCACTATTGGGGGGCAACTATCACCAAATTGGGGATCGACGGAAGGGGGTCCAAATACTTGCCATACTCCATTGCAAAATGTAGTTGTCTCATTTGTGGGCCCAGTACCTTTTATGAAATAGCAGAGTTCCTCTTGCATTATGGGGAAGCAGGCAGCGCTGGAGGAACTTCTGCAAGCATTAGCTGGGCTTGCACTGCAGTGTGTAAGAAAGCACAGACCATAGATATCAATGAGTAGCTTGTTTTTCTTTCTTTTCAGTCATTTGGGGCATGGGGCCTGTGCTCGGATTGGGGGCTTGCCTTGAAAAGAGCAGGACATGTTAGAACCATACCTTGCACAATCATGTTTAGAGATGACGTTTTGCAGCACGGTAAAAATAAAAGTTATGAAATCAAATACGATGATGTGTAATTAGACCACTAAGGATATCTAGATGCTCTTGGAAACAGTCAACAATCCATGACAATATCTGCCAGCGCCATATCTTAACTCCGAAACCTATTTGTCGATAAGATAGCTTAGCGGGTTGAGCAATTGCTGCTGCAATCTGAGATTAAGATCTGGATGTCGCAGGTTCAAATCCTGGCAAGGCCTACTCAGTCCTTATCCATCTGAGCTCGATAAGGGAGTACCAGCTTCAGTTGGGTAATATTGTATGTAAATATGTTTTATGTAAAGCGTTTTGGCAAAGCTCTATATAAATAACACTTAATTATCCTTTGTTTTTGGTGCAAAGTTATCTATTCTCAGTGATAGCCCATGCAGATTAAAGCTCTCAAGAGTGATATGTGTGTGTACTGTGCAAGGAGGACAGTTTGATTCCGGGGTAGTCAGACTAAGCCCTTCATCTGTATTGGGCTGTTACACTCGGCTGAACTCGGCTGAACTCTGCAGTGTACCCTGGGTTTCCATTGCACATGGGTCACATGCACCCCCTAAACTGGAAGGAGTGTCCGATCGACCCTGTCATGCAATTGCAGAACAGAACACTGAACGCTTATACATATTACAGTGAGGCTTGAATGTTCCTTTATGCTTCTCCCCAAGAATGTGCATTCTTGGGTTTCCATCACTGACACAACAAAAGTGGAGATAATGAGAAATAACTTTCCTAGCAAAGCTATGTCGTTCACAAACCCAATTGCACATTCACCTTCATTTCTCACCCTATTAACTCTCACCAACATCTCTCAAACCTCTCTCGCAAATGTACCCACTGTCTCGCCTCTTTCACACTCCTTTCACACCTCTCAGATCTCTTAGCCCTCTGCCTCTGAGTTACTCTCCTACTGTGTAATTTCTCTTTTAGAAGCCTGACATCTATTTATTCTCACCTTCCCTCTCCCCGGTCACCTTTCCTGCCCAGTGTACCTCTTTACTTGTCCTTTAGACTGTCACTCCTACATATTCCTCATTGTGCTAAACTTTTGCTACTATCTCTCTACTCACCGTCTCACAAGGTCTATCCTCTCCCTCCTACCCCTCACCTTCCTTGTCCCTCCCTCATTCCATCTCACTTGTCTATCCCTTCACAGTATTGTTTTCCCCTCCCTTGTTTCTCCCTTCATTGCCTTGCCATGACTGCTCTCTCTCATGCTCGTTCATCCCCCTTCTCATTCTGTTACTCCCCTCACTCACCTTCCTTACCTCTCCATTATTGACTCATCATCATTGAGTTCGCTTCCCTCCCTTGCCCTTCCCATATGTTTTGCCTCTCCTCTCTTCACATTGGGATTTGGGCAATTTTATTCATAATAGTTTCTTTCAAGAAACAAAAAGTTTTTAAGAAAACTACTGTTGCTTTGTCATAAAAGGCTGTCCTCAAAATGAAGCAACATTAACTTTATTCTGTTTCATTTGAGGTCAGGTTTTTTTACTTAAAAAGACCCCCACTCATTCCTAAAGGGTATATTTTCTAGGGGGTTGCTGTATTTGGTGTATCTTGGACCTATAGTCCTCACGCCTACTTCTTTTTTTGGTTTTGTTTTTCTCTCTTTTTCTTGATTATTTTGTTTTTCTTGATGTTAGTGATATAGTGAAATTTCTCTATATGTCTGTGTGTTCGATACACAGTGATGATCCTAGATCAGTCCTTGTCTTTCTTTAGGTTTGATCACACTGTATTCTGGCATATTGCATTCAAGTATGCAGGTACAGTGTTGTGATGCGCCGACCGGTTTCAGTGGTAAGGGACCACATTCATCAGGGCTGAGACAGCTTAACTAATTGTATTGCTGCTGGTGTTTTGAGGCTAGATGCAGCTTCGTTACATACAAGTGGACCAATCCTCCAATTTTCTGGTCTTCTCTTCCTAGGAAGGTCCTAGATGTGTAGGTGTAGGCTACAGTCCTACTGCAGATGCCACCGTGATTCAGATTTCTGCAAGGGATACCTGTTGACCTCTTGATAGGGATTGCGGGTCATACAGGCGAGTTATTGCGGCTGAGTCTGGCGAGGAAATTCGGCCAAATGCAGCACACTGATAATTCTGTGCTGCGCGGGATGGAAAACTTGTCTTTAGTGCATCTCGCGGCACCGCTACACTAGCCACGGTAAAACGTTGTCTTGTGTCTATGGGAAAAAACACACATTTTGGGTCCACCTTATAACTTACCCCCCTTTGACGAAACCTCACCAAACTTCTCAGGGTCAATCCGACGGTGCCATATACTTTTTCTGCAAAGTTTCCTGAGGATTGGTCCAGTGGTGAGCGAAGTTATAAGGTGCCCAAAAAGTGTTCTTCCTATGGGTTGAGCAACTTAACCATAGCTACATGGCTGCTAGGCAGGCCCTGTAATATATATACATAGGTGCGGTGGGCGCCACACTATAGTTAAGGTGTGTCCTGAGTTCCATAGGAAACCCAAAAATGTAATTGGTAATAACGTTTGACTTGCATGATGGATTTGGCTGCTATTTTGCAAACAAAATGTTTGTCAGAGGCCCCTTCCAGACTCGAAACATTGGGTAAAATGTGTAAAAAAATGAAAAAGTTATCAAGAAAGCAAATAAAAGCTGTTTTTGGTCTACTCGCATTCATATTCATAGAGGAACCACTGGACTGAATTGTACCAAATAAGAAACAACTTGGTCATGAAGCGTTAGCAAATGAAAACGTTTTTAGGGAAACAAAACACCACAGTTTTCAGCCCGTTCATTTTCCCATATAGAAAAAGTGCAGTTTTTAAACAGTCGTAGCGTAAAAATTGCTGGGTAGATTGGACTAAATAAGAAACCATTTGGGCGCAAAGTGTGGCCGTACTTTTCTTGACTGGTTTGGTGTAAATCCACCCAGTAGTTTTCAAAATATTTTATGTTGATTTATACTGCGCACCACTACCACCCAAGGGCAGTTTCCGTGCTTTGACAGAGAAGGAGGTCCCCCCCTGCTCCTTAACACCTTGATATCAGCCTTGGTGCTTTACAGCACAGTGGCTGAGCGAGGCTAATAACGTTTGACTTGCTCAATGGATTTTGATGAAACATTCCAAAAAAAAAGGATGCCAAGGGCCCCCCAAAACTGGACATTTTGGGAACAATTTGTTAAAAAAATGAAAAGTTATTAAGAAAACATAAAAATGCAGTTTTCAGCCTACTCCCATTTGTTTTTCCCATAGAGAAAAGTGCAGTTTTTGAACAGCCATACTGAGAAAACAACTGGGCAGATTTTGACCAAACTTTGGAATGAACTCCCCCATGATCCTACAGAATCTAATGAGGTTATTGACATCCGAAAGAGACTCAAAACTCTGTTTATGCAGTAACTCCAGGGGAAAACTGATTGTTTTGAATGACCGTGCTTAGATGGCTTGGCCGTAGGAGCTATATAACTATTAATAGCAATAGCAATCACATCAGGCTAGAGGTTAAGAGTGGGAAAGAAGACACCATGTGAAGTTCGGGATTTGGGGGTGAGTTGGGGAGCCAGTTAGGAGAAGAAATGTTGCGGTTTATCAGGGGAAGACTGTGCAAATCTCACAAGATTAGAGCAGCAACACTGCTATAGGAGCTCAGAAAGCAATGTGCATCACACAAAGCGTTGAGTAATAGGGGGTAATGGGAAAGGGTTAGGAAGGGGAAAAAACAATTGAGTGGAGACATGGAAGATGTTTTAATTCTGAGCAATTTTTCCTGTTGTCGCGGGAATCAGCAAATCACCACTCTCCCCCAGGAATTTCTGTTATTGGAAATGATTACTGTGAAATTATTGCGGGAATAAGGAGTTAGAAAAAAAAGGTTTACCATCTGCAGTGGCTACATCTACTGTGCAGGGGGCAATGGGTGTTGGCTAACAAATGAATGGTGTGACATGACGAGTGGCCATGGCTACTAGGCCCAAAAGAAAGATATTGGTGCAACAAGTACAGAGGCCACAGCTAGTGAGACCTCAAGAAATTATGCGACATGTTCAGCCATGGCTAGTGGGCCCAAAAGAAAGATATTGGTGCAACAAGTACAGAGGCTGCATCAGAAGGCCGTGGCTCGAGGACTCTGAGGAAACAAACTAAGGTAAAGCAAAACCCTTGAAATTCAGTGAAAAACCCTTTGTTAAGAGAGTTAAGATGATCGGATTTAACACAACAAAACCCCAGAAATTGAGCACTTGCATGTCAATAAAGTCCACCTCGGAGAGGAAAATGCGCCACACGAACCAAACCGTGATAGGGAGTAATGGCCAGGAGAGGGCAGAGAGGAAAAAAAGCTATTTAGGGGAGTGGGCTGACCATGGAAAGAGGAGGGTGTAAGGATATTTGGCGTGTTACAGTACAGAGTACAGTAATACTGCACAAGTAGCACATTTTTTTGCAGCACCACCACCACAAGGGTGCGGTGCATTGCTATATGGGTTAGCAGATTAACAAGGAAAGACAGGCTATTCAGTCAAAAACGATTTTAACATATAAGATGCAAATCTATTTTTACAGTTAAAAGCACACGTGCTCATTTAAAAATGCACACTATTTTTCACCTGAAATGCCTATGGTGCGAGAGACACATTTGAAAATTAACAGCTAACCTATTAACCATTAACCTGACTAATAAAACCTTATTTAATATAACCCACTAATAAAATGTGTTCTCCACTGCAGAATTAGGCATACTCTGAAAACCATTTAAATGTGTGTGCAGATTTTTTTTCTCTTCTCTTCTCTGCCTGATTCACAGTAACTGCAGGAAGAAGGAAGTCAGATTTGCAACAATTGCAAATGTATAAGGAGGATGAGAGATGATGGATTTCATTGGGACACGTCATACAGAGGGCTGAGAGGAAAGTTTTAGTGGGCAGTATCAGGGAAAAAGACAGGCAGACATCTTTCTGCACTACTGGGGAGAAGACCTGGCTGTGGGGTCCTGACTGAATGCAGATTCCTGTGTCCTGCTGCAGTCGAGATTGGGGAGAGCTGAAAGAAAAACCTTTCCACTGGCTGAGGCATTCCTATCTGAAAAAGCTGAGAATTCCAGGCAATGACCCCGGCTTGAGAAGGCAAGCGTTCCTTTTTGCTGGAGTTAATCCAAGAGAGCCACATTCACAAAGAGAACAACTAAAAAGATAAGGTAATGAGAAGTGTGGGAGCTGAGTGTGTACGGTAATATGCAGTCAGTGTAGGATTCCTGTGCGTGTCTTAATCAAATACCAATGTTGCAATTTGAGTTCTGTTCTCCGCCACGCTCTTTGCAGTGTGTCATAGACAATGCTTTGACTGTACCATTTTATTTATTTCTGTAAAGAATGAGATCATGTCTAAATGCAGCTTTTATAATACAGAAAATATTTGAAAACAGACGGGTGTTTTATTTTCTATTTACCATTACAATGCCGATGATGTGGGGAGATTTTTAAACAGTGCAATGGTCATTTTAAGACAGATGTGTGCATGTCAGAATCAGTATGAATAATTGTGAGTGACTGTAGCATAGCTTGTTGGAGGTACATGAGCCAACGGGAAGAGAGACTCTCTGAACATAGCTCCCTACCGTATATAAGGTAGTGGAAATTACCACAAGACTACCACATATAGCTCTCTGTCGTAAATAAGTCAGTGAGTTCGCCCATGGTGGCACACCAACACTATCACTGGAAATGTGGTATTCCTAGAATGCAGGTCTGAGGTCTCTCTAGTGATCACACGAAAAATCTAAGCAAAGATAAGGGATTCTGGACATTGGGGCCACAAATAAAACAAGGGAATTATGCTCACCAAAATACCACCAACCACGCATACCAAATATGCAGGTCTGGGTGCTGAAATAATGCATGTCCATTGTATTATTGTTGCACATGGCCAAATCTGAATACAAAGAGTGATTATTGCTAAGTTATTTTTCGGCGGTAATAAAATACCGTCAGGCCCCAAATCTCCACAAAATACCCTACATATTTATGGTGCGTTGCAGGCCGGGAAAGTGATCATAGAGTACCTACTGGGCGTGGCAAGCGTGTCTCACACTGCCATTTGCACATTAAAGGGAACCCATTTTATAATAGCAGTGTGCCACTAAAAACGAATTTCAGAATGTCACAAAGGGAAACCACATTCTCAGATCTAGTGCAATATTTAGAGGCAAAGTTATTTGCACATGGGAATTGGTCTTCGAATAGCACGTTAGAATGGAGTAACCGCATTCAGGGTGAGGTGCAGAAAGAAAAACTAGACAATATTTTTGCAGAAGGCAGCATAATTCAGGTCTGCCTTACAAGATTATTGAATGCAGCCGATAAAAGTGCAGAGAAAGACTGTTTAATACGGCTATGCGGCAAAATATGGTTTATTTTAAACAAGTCCCTGCGAATGCAAGAGAATGATACTCAGCTAATTAACAGGTTAAAGACTGAATTAGATGGGGCAAGTAAAAATCAGGAAATGTTGAGAGCAGAATTGGATGTATGCCAAAAAGACATGCAATTAAAATGCAGAGACTTTGATACTCAGTTATCCAAAAGCAAGAAACAATTTGAAGATAGTGAGCAAGAATTGACACACTTAAAAGCCTTAGTGGATCACATTAGGCAGGATAAAGATGAGGTTGTTTCAGAAATGCAGATTTTACAAAAAGAACATTGTGAAAAAGAAGGTGATCTCCAGAGTGCAGAACAAGAAATGATTAAAATGATTCAAGAAAGAGACAAAAGAAATAAAGAGTTCAATGAATGCCAAATGCAAATGTGCGACATGCAGGAGGCGATTAATAAAATGAGCGATGAAAATAATTATTTGCAGAATGAAGCAACTAGACTCCTTAAAAAGTGTAAGGACTTAGAACAGCAAATGTGCATTCCCAGGTCCCAGGAGAGGCGGCAGGGTACCACATTCAATGGAGTGGAGGTGAATTCTAGCTCTGCCCAAAGAGCTAGTGCCCCAGTGACTGGGCCGGTGACTGAACTTGGTTGCAGCGCCCTTGGGGGATTTGATACTCCCATTGGGGGCAGCCACCAATCTCATACACCTGAAAACAGGATTGAATCACAAAATAGTGCAATTCCATGCATTGCAACAAGTAGCCCCATAAAAATAATGAAATCCATTAAAGCCCTGATCAAACCATTTAAAAAGGGAGGTGAATGCTGCATTGAGGATCACTTAGAAGCGGTACATGACATTTTTAAAGCACTCCAGATACCTAAGGAACAGTACAGACAATATTTTCATTTAACTTTAGATGCCCCGACGGCCAGCATCATAAGGGGATTAAATGAACAGCAGAATATGACATGGCTGGAGTTTGAAAAAGAAATTAGGCGTCATTTTTCTCCTTTTCAGTCATTGCAGGAGGCAAAGAAAGTCGCGTACACTATTACTGCTGGACCTAATACATCCCCTCGCCAATTTTTACAAGACTTAAAAAGAGCATTCTCTCGCTTTGATGTATCTTTTGACTCAAATTCCAATGAGTTTAAAACCGCATACTTCTATGGGCTACAGAAAGACATCATATCCCAATTGGTCCGTGAATTTGACCGTGACAAGTCCCCTGAATGGATTGTACATCAAAGCACCAAGCTATATGAGGTACTCTATTGTCAGGGTAGAGAAAGTGATAAAATGAAAGATACTAGGCCTAAATCTAAAGAACCCTCAGCCACAGTAATGGAAATCAGGTCAGCCAAAATGTCCCTTGAGTCTGATCAAAGCCAAGGTAAAAATAATGTGACACCTGAACAAAGGGGTAATCAACAAAGATCGCCATTTCCTGTACCAATGTTCCAAACACATGATCCTAGTAATAGAGAGAGCTACATCAGCCCTAGGTATTTAGGGGACAGACCCCGGGTACGATATCGGCCTGATATGGCAGGTATGAACAATAACAAGAGACAAAATCAAGATCAAAGAAATGATGGTCCCTACCAGTCATTGGGGACACAGAGTAGGTTTGATCCCAACACCATAATATATGGTAATCAGGATAGGCCCCGATATGTGGATCGATTTACTGATAATGGAAATCAACATAGGGGCCAGTACCCACAATCTGAGAGACAGGACATGAGGCAAAACGTGAACTACAGTCCACGCCAGTACAATGATTCCCCACCAGGGGACTATAATCAAAGGATGGGTGCAACCCGCTCCCCTCCACAAATGAATCAAGAGTTCAGAAACCATCCCAACCGGTATCAATCACCTGAGAGGTATCAGAATAGATCCAATCAGGGGGAAAACAACCAATATCGACCTAGGCCACAGAAAGAGGATCCTAGAGAGATGGAAAGGTTCCAGTGCCTTGAGGCCCAAGTGAAAATGTTAGCTGAGCAAATAGGAAAGCTCTATACAGCGCAAAAACAACCTTCCAAAGAGGGGGCTGATGGCCATA
Source organism: Ambystoma mexicanum (assembly GCF_040938575.1). Classification (NCBI taxonomy): domain Eukaryota; kingdom Metazoa; phylum Chordata; class Amphibia; order Caudata; family Ambystomatidae; genus Ambystoma; species Ambystoma mexicanum. The sequence continues at coordinate 239,646,969 of NC_090936.1, read as the reverse complement.
GCAATGACCGGGGGGCTTCCGAAAAGTGACTAAGTACTCATGATAATCGCAGTGCCAAAATGACAGATTGCTCTGATATAATTTTGCATGACAACTCTGAGGTGACTAATGGATTAAAAATGAAAGTACCAGTAAATGAAATTGTGATAGAAAGTGCAAATACTTCTAAAAAAGAGGTACGGTTTAACTTAGAGCTAAATAAAACAGTAAAGATTTGCACAAATGAAAAAGAAACATTAGGAATTCCAAAAGAACAAAAGGACAGATTTAAGAAAAATGACTCATGCATGGGGAATACCAGTGAACAGGGAGTAAGTGGGGATGCCATAGCTCCTTCCCTGGGCAAGCAAAACAATGACCAAACACAGACAGAAAAAGGAAATACTCACAAGGAGGGTACAAGTCAATCACCTGAAGAATTCCTTGAGCCACATATTCTTGAAGAGGCTGCAAGGGCTGGTATTACACTAAATGATCACAAATGCACAGAATTAAAAAATGACAAATTGCTGAATGATGTTGTTACACATGTTCAGTTGGAAGGTTGTAATGTGGTCTCTGATGTTACCCAGATGGATGGGCGAACAGTGGCCACACTCCAAAAAACTTCTGATCATGGAGAAATGAATAAAATATCTCGCACAGAAATGGGTAAAAAGGAGGGAAAAATGTCTTTTCATTTACCAATGTGCTTAGCCAAAAGTGAAAAAGACCTGAGAAAGGTGAGCCCTGAAATCAGTAAGAATTCACATTTCTTATGTGTATTAGAGGAAGTTGAGGACAGATATTATGCACCCATCACTGTAGAAGAAAAATGCCACACCTTCGCTATGATTGACACTGGCGCACAGGCCACAATTATGTCCAAGGAGCTGGTAAAGAGTATCAATGAAGGGAGGCCTCCACAGAGTCAGATCACAGTGAAGGCAAATCAAGGCCCAGTGCATAACTTTAATGGGGAGGAGGTGCCCATCATAGGTGTAACTGAGGTTGACATAAAAATAGGAAAGCACAGAATGAAACAAGAGGTATTGATCACATCTATTTGTGAAATTCCATTTCTGATGGGGACAGATTGCCTGAAAAGATTGTCTCCTCTCATAGATGGGGTGAATGGAGTGCTGTGGTCCTTAACCAAAAAACCATTGAGGCCTAAGAAACTAAAATCACAAAACAGCAATATAAAAGAATGTCACACCGTTGCCAAAACAAATGATGCTGTGGAGGTATATCTCCAGAATAGCTGCATACCTAGTGTCACTGTTATATTAATGTGTCAAGACAAAGATCAGAGCGACAATGAAAAACTACCTGTACAAATATACTTGGACCCAAGGAAAGATTGGCAGACTGCTATAGATGAGCACACATTACGTTTTTACTTAAAAGAGAATACATGCAAACAGAATATTGTTCCTAAAACAGATTCAGAAAAACACATTACCACTCTGGCAGAAATACACATGGAAGATGAGCAACCATGGGTTCACGTTGGTATAAATGATTATCTTAAAACAATAAAAGCCACTTTAGCGCTTGAACATGAAAGGAGTTTCATTAATGAGAAATTGTTGCAAAAAATTATGGAGAGGGAAGAAATCCCGAAATTTAGGATTAAAAACCAATATGTTTCTGGGTTGGACAGTCCAGACTTTGAAAACCGAATTGCAGGCAGATGCATGCTTAAAATTAGCATTGGGCAGAAAATAATTTACCATAATGTATGGATAGTGAGTGGAGCACAAAATGAATTTTACATGGGCAATGACATCATGCACAGAATGTGTATGGTGTTAGATTTCCTTAATCAAAAAATATGGTCACGCCTAGGTGGTCCGGCACCTGAATTTGAAGACAAAAGAAGGGCTTATCATTGTGCACAACTGGTTCCTTATGCAGTCGAATTACAAATGAGGAAAAATACTATTATTCCTGCATTTACAAAACAGTTTGCAATAACACTGAAATGCAAAAATGGACAGCAGATGAAAGGCTCTGATGCATTTGTATGCCTGAATGAATCCATAAAACAGCAAGGCCTGGATTATGAATACATTCCATTGGTAGACATTGGTGAGGGATCTGTAAAAATCATGGTAAATAATAAAGGTTGTCAGGATATTCATTTAGAGGAAAACTCCCCATTAGGAATGGCCATACAAAAATCACATTATACGGCAGATTTAAATAACATGGTGATTGGGAATATTCCTGAAAAATATGTAGATGCCAAGGGCGAGTTGCCAGAACACCTGGACTCTCAGCCCAAAGGAATATTTAAAATTCATTCTGTGTATCCTTATGATTCAAATGAGACAGTGTGCTGCCATCAAGAGGATTGCATAATATTTAATTTAAATGAAAATGAGACAGGAAATCAGCCCATTGAAGTGGAAGCTGATATGCCAAAATATTTAAAAGTGGCAGCTCTACAAAAAGACACAGCCACACAGTTAGAGGAAAGCGCTGAGATTCCTTTACCAGAAGAGTTTCCAGAATTTTCCAGAATGGTAGAAGAGCAGATCTCCTTAGCGGATGCATGTGACAGCGATGGGGATCGAAACGACCTGAGGAAAATATTTATGGAGTTTAAGGATGTATTTGCAAAAGATGCTTATGATTGTGGTTTAACTGATTTACATGTGGCCACACTACCAGAAGGTTGTAGCAGAAATCCAGTGTTTGTACGCCAGTATAGACTACCGCTGGCATGTTTAGAATCATTGGCAGAGATTATTAAAAATGTGGAATCACGGGGAATAATTAGGCCCATTCATAGCACATCCAATACGCCTATTTTAGGTGTGTTAAAGCCAAATGGTCAATGGCGGCTGTGTGCAGACTTAAGAGAGTTAAATAAAAGAGTACCAGTATCAAGATGGCCACTACCATTCATTGATCAGGGCCTAGCTCAGATACATGGTTCAAATGTATTTACCACGTTAGATCTCACATCTGGATATTGGTGTGTGCCATTGGCAGAGGAGATACAACACCTATTTTCCTTTACATTTGACAGGACTCAATATGCCTGGCTTAGAGCTCCGTTCGGGTACATCAATAGTGGGAGTGAATTTGGCATATTTTTGAGAAAGGCCATGCCGGATGCAGCGGAAAGAGGAACAATAGTTTATGTGGATGATGTCCTGATAAAAAATGAAAACCTTAAAAGCCATTTTGATGAAATAAGACATGTGCTTGGCCAATTGCAGAAAGCAGGCGCCAAAGTATCTTTACAAAAAGCACAATGGTGCAAGAAAAAAGTGAACTTTCTAGGGCATGAAGTGACTGAACATGGGCTAAATCCACAAAGGAAGAAAATAGAGGCCATACAAAGATTAAAAGATCCTAAAAATGTGAAAGGAGTAAAAAGTTTATTAGGGATGACAGGCTATAACAGAAAGTTCATTGAGAATTATGCAGAAATCACTCAATCATTGACTAAACTGCTTAAACTAAATACTCCCTGGAGATGGGAAAGAGAGCAGTCTGATGCAGTGGCTAGATTGAAGGAATGTCTTGTAAAGGCACCATGTTTAGCATACCCCATAAAGGACAGGGATTTCTTTATAGAAATAGGCTTTTCTGAACATTGTATGTCAGCAGTGTTATCACAAAAACACGATTTGAATCACAAAACCATTGCATATGCAAGTAAGGCATTTTCCCAAGTTGAAATGAAATTTAATGAATGTGAGAAGGCCCTATTAACCACTGTGTGGGCGCTACAACATTTCCACCCCATTGTTCAGGGAGAAAAGGTGATTATTGAAACAAATCATCAACCGTTGCAATTTTTAGAGAGTAAAAGAATTAGATCAGGCAATCTAGCGCAATCCAGAATCACTTCATGGACGCTGGCATTACAAGGTTTTCCCGTAGAAGTGAGATATGGACAAAATAAAAAGAGCCCAATTGCTCAAGGGTTAGCTGACTTACATGACTGTGCAGCTGAACAAATAACAAATGAAATGGATGTGGAAGCTAGTTTACAGGAATTTGAACAATCACCACACAAAGCTTTTGATGAAAAAACATGCAAGGATTTGCCAACTGTATATGTGGACGGTTGTGCTTTTCACATTGAAAATGACAATAATAAACAATTAGTGGCAGGAATAGGAAATGTCTGGTTGAAATGTGAAGGCGTTCCTAGTATAGGGATGAGGATTGGAGATAGGAGCAGTCAGGTGGCGGAATTGGCAGCCATCTATGAAGCAATTGCTACTGCAGTTGATAAAAAGTTCAGTGAAATTGTCCTGGTGACTGATTCTGACTATGCACGGAATAGCTTTGTGGAGTATTTGCCTGGTTGGAAAGCAAGAGGCATGGTTACATACAACAAAAAGCCACTTAAACATGGAAAAATGATACAAGCCATAGACAAATTGGTGTCAGAAAATAATTTAACAATATACTGGAGAAAAATTCGTGGGCATTTAAAAACACCAGGAGAGGATAAGGAGGGAAATGATAAGGCAGACCATCTGGCTAAGATTGGGGCTGTGATGGGAGAATTGCTACCTATTGATTATTTAATGGGTGAAATACAAATTGATGCAGTCACACGTTCTAAAGCACCAAAGGAGGTAGATCAACCGGTGGTGCAGTGGAGTCATGACACGCCAGACCAAGATTTGATTGAGGCACAAAAGAATGATCAAATTTTGGGAATCTATTATAATCATTTGATAGATCCTGAACAAAATCCTGTAACAGAAAAAGATTGTATGGGAAAAGAAGAGTTGAGGGTGTTATTAAAGAACAAAACACGAATTAGATTACAGGATGGGCTCATGATTAGAGAGTCCATAACAGGGCAAATACAGTGGGTAGTACCCCTTTCATTCAGAGGACTAATGCTACACCATGCACATGATGCCATAACTGCAGGCCATAGAGGTTCACAAAAAACATTAGAAATACTAAAAGATTATGCTTACTGGCCTCATATGTCCCAAGATGTGGAATTATATACTAGAGGATGTCTAGTATGCGCCCAATTTAAACCTGCTTCACCAATGCATAGAGCACCATTGATGAAAAGAGGCCTAACTCTCCCATGGTCAGATTTGCAAATAGACTATGTAGGTCCTTTAAAAAGGTCGAGCAGGGGACACCGTTATATTTTGAGTGTGGTATGTTTGATGTCAAAGTGGATTGCGTGCATTCCTGCACCAGATTGTAGTGCGCAAACAGCAGCCACATTGCTGGTGAACCATGTGTTCTCAAGGTTTGGGTTGCCGCAAAGAATTGAGTCAGACAGAGGAAGTCATTTCACAAGTACTCTAATGAGCAAGGTATGGCAAATACTAGGTGTGAAAAGGAAACTACATATCGCATATCGGGCGGCGTCTTCAGGTACAGTTGAAAGAAGCAATAGGTCTGTTGTGGATATTTTAAAGAAATTTGTGGCAGAAGCAGGTTCCAGCTGGGATTTACGTTTACCGTTGGTTCTGATGGCAATCAGGTCGACTCCTGCCAAAGCAACAGGTGTTAGCCCCCATGAGGTCTTGACAGGTAGGAAAATGGTGTTACCACAACACCTACTATACAGAACACATGAGCAAACTCTAGTGAGTGCATCCACGGTTCATGAATATATTGATGAACTGAGGAGGCATTTGCAACATGCATTTGCTTTTGTGCAGAGAAATCTGGAAAGGGCTGCTGACAGTGCTAAGTCATATTATGACAAAAAGACATCAGTAAAGGAATACAATGTAGGGGATCAGGAGTACAAGTTTCATTTTGGAAAAAGTAAACAGAAAAATTCTAAATTTCTAGCAGCCTGGCAGGGGCCATTTCGAATTATAGATAAGGTTTCTCCTGTAGTGTATAAAATTTTGAAAAATGAAGGTGAAACAGCAATAGAGCAGTTTGTCCATGTAAATCAAATCAAACCATGCCATCCCAGGCATGAGATCAGGCAGCTTGAGCATGTAGAAACAGATAGAGTCCCTTGAGAAAATAAATGGGTGTAATCAGGAGGCAGTGACAAAGAAGTTAAAAAAAGTTGATTGTTATGATGGCACATAAACACTGTAATATATGTAAAAATATATAATATAAATAAATAAATAAATAAATGCATGCACATATAATGGAAGCTCATGGTTGGTGTGCAGAGAGAAAGTGTATTAAATATTGAATGCTGTTTTATATGTGTTTGTTTTCTTTTAACTTGTGTTTAATTTCAGAAGAAAGAAAAAAAAAACGAAATATTTTTACCAAGCATGTTTTATTTTTGGCAAAAGGATGAAGTTAGTATTGTGCTATGTACTTAATCTGTTTATTTTCTATTTTGATTTAGACAATTAACATTATTTGGTCGGAGGTTCCGGGATCAGAGGCCACGGGAGACGATGGAGTCCTGGAGTCCCCTGGACGAAGACCAAAAGATGCCTGCCTCCAGGTGGAGGTGAAGACAAAATAACCGGAATGCCAAAAGAGATGACTACTGTGGATTCAAGATTGCCAAGATGAAAGAGTACTCGAATGAACCGAATAACATCGCTGGTCGGGACATACCAAAAGAGACAAAACAAAAGTTCCGGCATATGAAGTTCCACGTATTTATTATTTAAATTATTTATTTTAACTTGTTATATTACTTATTTGTTTTAGTTAGTTGTTTTATTTCATTATTTTTAATTGACTTGGAAAATTTAAACTTAAAGTAATGCCACTTCCACTGAGAAGGCAAATGTGGAACATTTTATGAACTGATGGACTCAGATGAAATGTTGATTGCAAATTTTCATTGATGCACATGAATATTCATTTTGTTGGATTGCTATATTGTAAAAAAAATAGAACAAGTTGTTTTTAGGAATTGGCTTGGATTATAGCCAAGTTCTAAAAACAAAAGGAGGGTATATGTAAGGATATTTGGCGTGTTACAGTACAGAGTACAGTAATACTGCACAAGTAGCACATTTTTTTGCAGCACCACCACCACAAGGGTGCGGTGCATTGCTATATGGGTTAGCAGATTAACAAGGAAAGACAGGCTATTCAGTCAAAAACGATTTTAACATATAAGATGCAAATCTATTTTTACAGTTAAAAGCACACGTGCTCATTTAAAAATGCACACTATTTTTCACCTGAAATGCCTATGGTGCGAGAGACACATTTGAAAATTAACAGCTAACCTATTAACCATTAACCTGACTAATAAAACCTTATTTAATATAACCCACTAATAAAATGTGTTCTCCACTGCAGAATTAGGCATACTCTGAAAACCATTTAAATGTGTGTGCAGATTTTTTTTCTCTTCTCTTCTCTGCCTGATTCACAGTAACTGCAGGAAGAAGGAAGTCAGATTTGCAACAATTGCAAATGTATAAGCGAAGCTATTGTTGAAGAGTAGGAGGATGAGAGATGATGGATTTCATTGGGACACGTCATACAGAGGGCTGAGAGGAAAGTTTTAGTGGGCAGTATCAGGGAAAAAGACAGGCAGACATCTTTCTGCACTACTGGGGAGAAGACCTGGCTGTGGGGTCCTGACTGAATGCAGATTCCTGTGTCCTGCTGCAGTCGAGATTGGGGAGAGCTGAAAGAAAAACCTTTCCACTGGCTGAGGCATTCCTATCTGAAAAAGCTGAGAATTCCAGGCAATGACCCCGGCTTGAGAAGGCAAGCGTTCCTTTTTGCTGGAGTTAATCCAAGAGAGCCACATTCACAAAGAGAACAACTAAAAAGATAAGGTAATGAGAAGTGTGGGAGCTGAGTGTGTACGGTAATATGCAGTCAGTGTAGGATTCCTGTGCGTGTCTTAATCAAATACCAATGTTGCAATTTGAGTTCTGTTCTCCGCCACGCTCTTTGCAGTGTGTCATAGACAATGCTTTGACTGTACCATTTTATTTATTTCTGTAAAGAATGAGATCGTGTCTAAATGCAGCTTTTATAATACAGAAAATATTTGAAAACAGACGGGTGTTTTATTTTCTATTTACCATTACAATGCCGATGATGTGGGGAGATTTTTAAACAGTGCAATGGTCATTTTAAGACAGATGTGTGCATGTCAGAATCAGTATGAATAATTGTGAGTGACTGTAGCATAGCTTGTTGGAGGTACATGAGCCAACGGGAAGAGAGACTCTCTGAACATAGCTCCCTACCGTATATAAGGTAGTGGAAATTACCACAAGACTACCACATATAGCTCTCTGTCGTAAATAAGTCAGTGAGTTCGCACATGGTGGCACACCAACACTATCACTGGAAATGTGGTATTCCTAGAATGCAGGTCTGAGGTCTCTCTAGTGATCACACGAAAAATCTAAGCAAAGATAAGGGATTCTGGACATTGGGGCCACAAATAAAACAAGGGAATTATGCTCACCAAAATACCACCAACCACGTATACCAAATATGCAGGTCTGGGTGCTGAAATAATGCATGTCCATTGTATTATTGTTGCACATGGCCAAATCTGAATACAAAGAGTGATTATTGCTAAGTTATTTTTCGGCGGTAATAAAATACCGTCAGGCCCCAAATCTCCACAAAATACCCTACAAGGGGGTACTTGGAGAGTAGCTGTGAGGACAGGGAAGAGTTTGGGATTTTTGAGCGTTATCAGGGGAATACCAGGGGAATCCACTGGCCATGGGTAGTTCAGTGCCGCTGTATGTGTAGTTCATTGCCATTATCAGACATCAGGACCATTAGAATCAGGAGAGACGGGTAAGAGGTGTAGGGCAAGGGTAATATGAATGTACCAAAAAGCACATGAAGTGCATGCCCTTGCCCACCAATGCTTGCACCTGGCTCAGTGTGCTATAGACCATTCGGCCACTACACATGATGGTCCAGCTGGAAGCCAATGTGAGAGGTAAGATGATAAAGTGGGGGAAGTGGAACCAGGCAATGTGAAACCAAAGCATTATGGGAAATGTGCACCATTAAGAAACGGAAACATGTGGCGATAGCGGGCAGAGATAAAGCTGGTAGTAGGAAAACACTTTAAAGGGGGAATGTAATGCTGCATGACTCCCTATTTAGTTGAGGATATTTTTCTTTTTTGAATAAAGGAAGAACATGCTGTTTCAGAACAATTTAGAAATGGTTTGGGAACAATTAACAACAAAAATACCTTCAGACGGAAAATGCAGTTTACATCTTATCCAGTCAATGTATGCTAATGCCATTTTCATGCAGAATAAACAGAGCAGAAGCTGACCATCATTCTTCATATACATTCTGTAATGGGTTCCTATGAGAGGAGTGGAACATGTTTTTGCATTGCTGTTAATGTGCTGTCGTCTTTTCATATGGATGGGTGTCTGATAGAGGTACCAGAGAAATAAAGCTTTGAGAGAGTTGATGATGGGCGGTTTAAAAATAAGTATGGGTGGAAAGAGAGGGATCACCGGAGATTCTCCATGGCAAAAGTAAAATGGGGATGCCCCTTATGGGGCGGGCAATTACAAATATGGGGTGGTTATGGTAACTCCCCTGTGGGATGGTTTGCCCTCAAGTGCAGCGCCTGAGAGCCTGAAGGTAAAAGAAGGCAGAAGTAAAAAAAAAAAAGGAGTAATGCAGGAGGGAAGAAAGGTGTACAGGGAGGGCATTGATGCCTGACCTTAGAACACCATACATTTGACAAGGGCGCAAGACGTTCACAAATCTAGTGGGGTGAGGGCGGGCCCTATGCAAAAAAGTGCAGCAACACAACGCATCACAGTAACATGACCCCGATATCCTAAATGTGTTCTTTTCTCAATCCAACCAATAGGTAACATCATCTGTTCTACATGGAGGCCCTTCATACTCAACTGTGTTATCAGCTCATTTCTTGTTGCATGACATTGTACACACAAATCTGCAACTGTCTACATTTTAAAAAGAGTCAGATCCACTCAAGGAAGAAAAGAGTATTTCCACTATTGTGAAATTCAAACCCATTGTGGGCTTCTTTTGGTACATTACTACAACCGAGTGTAATATCAGAATTCTTCGTATAGTAGAGTTATTGAGCAATATAATGGTAGACATTTCTGTGGTCTCCTGTAGAATCAAATGATCACATATACATGTGTGGAAGCACATATCGTTGGTACCATTTAATGTCTGAACAGTTAATTAGCATGTATTTTGATATAATAGAGGCTTACACTCTTTTTGATTTGTTTCTTTCCTTCTGCCACCACCAGCCAATGCAGCAGTCTAGAATGGGACAGATCCGTTACATCATCTCCGTACGTCCAGTTGACATATAGTAGATTATTTAATTGTTCTACAGAGGTGATTTCAGGGGACACAGGAGCTGAGCAGAAAGGAAAAGACACAAGTCAAGTGCTACAGTCATCCAGAACTCATCCAATATCAGTTTATGAACTTTACAATTTACAGTACGATGGAATTGCCAAGTAAGTCTTCCAAAAACAGTAAAGTTCTAAATGTTGTATCCTGCATCTATACACACTTTCCAGCTCCACCTCCCCTGCACAGCGCAGGCAGGTGGGGTTCTTGGTGTATAGCAGGTGCAAAACCAGTCTCCTAACACTACTGTGTAAATCTGCCCACGGCTGCACTTCCCCTAACATGCACACTCTGCAATTATGCATGCCCCTTCAATTTCAGAAAAGATTCACATCTTGGTGCTTTGAAACTGGGCTGTCGACTAAGCTATCCCCTGCATCCTAAGACCATAAGGGCCTCCTACTCCAACTCAAGAGTTTTCCTCATCTCCTCTACCCACCATGACCAATATAACTAAAGCAAAGTATATAATTACTAGTAATTTAATAGTGAGTTGGCATGTTGATTCTCTGGTAATGTGAGATGGCATGTTGATTATCTGGTAATGTCTTTGATAAGGGATCACAGCATCCATTTTAATGGTTAATGGCTGCTTTGTAAAATGATGCAGAGTTTACTTGAGAAAATGAAGTGGTAGAAGTACATCAAAGAACACTATTGCCCTTGAGTGAACCTAATATGTAGCTGTTTCTTCTCAAAGTCACCCAATTCCAGCCCTCATGCACTATCAGGAATCATCATTATTCTGAAGGTGTAGTTATCAAAACACTAAACTTAAACTGCAGCAGACCTACACACAAACATGTTATAATACACTGTTTATTTTAAAGGAGAGAAACCATAAAATCAGACTGTGAACATGCTCTTGTGTTGTGTCCAAGCCTCTGAATTCCCTCGTGGAAGTGGTTTATGATGCTCAAGTGAAAAGGGATTCTGAGGGAAGTGTGGAGAATCCGATAGGATTCCACCACAGGTAACCTGGTCTGGGACCCTTTGGATGTGACCAGGGAAAGGCAGGCGGTCTAAGATCCCAGCCCCGGGGGTGATGTATTGTGGAAGGGTCACATGGGGGAAGGGAATCAAACCAGGAAGGCTGTGAGGAACCCCTTTTTTAACTTTCCATGTAACCCATCCCTTCTGATGGCCTTTGCCAACCAAGGAATATAAGAAAATCCAATTTCCTTAAAAACGACTACATGTCCCAGAATTCCTCAGGGTCTGTGATAAGGAAGAGGGCTAATTAGGCATACAGATGTAAAGGACAGGAAAGCAGACGTAATAGCCTTTATCAGGGTCAGGCAATAAATATCCAGGGCCTGCACCCGATGCCAATTAACCCACCTGGGGGCATAAAAGGCTGCAGCAGGAAGGAGCAGGAGAAATAAGATGGAGCAGGAGGCGAATGTTCAGCAGTAGCAGCAGAAGAAGAAGCCAAGCACGAAGCTGGCAGTACACTAGGAAGAGGGACGCTAGAGCTAGTCCTGTGCTCACAATCCCTGTTTGGCTGTGGCTGCATTGGAGGAGACTGGGGGAAACTGGCAGTCTTTCCAGGTGTGCCTTATTGCTGTGAATGCAGAGCTCAAGCCGTGCGTTTACCAGACGAATGTGTGCAAGCAGAGGGAATCTGGAGAAAAGAAGACTCTCCATTATCAAGGCCAGATCAGAGACACCCGCACTGTGGAAGGGTGTGGGTTCCAAGAGAGCCTTTAGCAGCAATAGCAGAAGTATGAAAGTCAGATGTGGAAGCAGCCCGCAACTGTTGTGATTTAACAGTGGTGGGTGAAGCTCTGTGCTCCAAATCACTTGAAATGCCTTGCCAGTAACTGTAACCAGCATAATTCACACTCACCTAGAAGTTAAAGTGAGTGAAATTGTTTGCAGTTGTGGGAAGTCCTGTTTAACACAGTGAATTGTAGCGCATGCTTGTTCAGCATTAAGTAAAGCGTTTGCATAAGAAGACATCTTTCCATTTCCCTTTGTTGCATAACTGTAACGCTCACCTGATTCCCGTAGAGGCGCCGGTCTTGACTGGGCGTATACCGTATCTGCAAAGGTGATGTGTAACACACGGCTGGCTCTTTGGGCTGGACCTCTGTGCACTGTATGTCTGACTTGAAGGGTAAGATGTCTGCAGATAGAAAATATGGGATTAAGGAACTGGGTTATTGAATGTCTCTCTCTTCTTCCCTTTCTCTTCTCCTGTAGAACCCCAAAGGTTAACGCTCTCACCTTAGGTAAGTGAATGCCGTGCTCTCCATCTGCCTCGGGGCAGGGTGCTGTAACCAGTTTCTTCACTGGATAAGGGGAGCAGGCCTCTTGACTTCAGAGGACTGCTGTCCGTCGTTTACTGCACGAACGGTAAGTTTCGAGTAATTCTAATGTCTTTAAAGTCTTTAGTAATGATGTTTCTTGTTTTGCAGGGTTCCGGCGATGGCGGATGACGGGCTGAAGTGAGTTGAAGATGGAGCCCGTGTGATGAATAGAAGCGCCTGGAAGCACGTAAGTAAGCGCTTGTTGCCTGCTTCACGATGCGCTCTAACTGTCTTTTTATTTTGCAGGTACAAGTTCGGAGCGGCTGCAGGGTGCCGGAATACCCACTGGGTTAGATGTGGAAAGGAGTAATGGCACGTGAGTATTAAAGTTCCCCAATGTCTTTAAACGCACCTTGTTTTGTCTTTCAGATGCGGGATGCAGCGCCGAAGGCCTCCGGAGCGTGCAAAGAGTTGGTAAGCTTTTGTCTTTCAGATGCCGGAATGCAGTGTGAAGACCTCCGGAGCGCACGAAGAGTAGGTAAGCCTTTGTCTTTCAGATGCCGGAATGCAGCGCGAGGCGTTGGTGACAGCCGATGGACCAGGTAAGTGAAGAGCTGTCACTGAAGACCGTAATGCTAACCTGTTCTTTCTTGTCTTTATAGGTGTTGCTGAAGACTGGATTCAGGATGGTAAGCCTTTTTCCTTAGGCCCAGGATCAGATGCAGAAGACACGATGAGCGTTCTGCTGCAGAGGATGCAGAATAACGCAAAGCAAGATTCATCCATCGGGTGTGGTTTAAATAGCCTCCTGTAGTGCTTAGGTGTCTCCTTCCACAGCCACGCCTAGGTAAGAAAAGAGTTCCTGCTTTCCAGAAGAGTTCCAGTGTTCTGAATCTAGGGAGTGGCTCCTGCCCCACCCAACAGGAAAAGTAGTTCCAAACAGAAGAGGATCAGAGGCTCAACTGGCAGGTACGTAAGCGGGCATGGTCTGCTGCAGGTAAGTCCACCCAAGCATTATGAGCCCGGCGCTTCCAGCGCTGGGACTGGGCATATTTATGAGCCTGGTGCCACTGGCGCCAGGACTGGGTCCAAAAGGTCCCAATTGGGACTGGTTGGCACTCGAAACCTGGGTTATGGATCTGCTTCCAAGGGAGTTGGGAAAACCCTGACCTTTTGGAAGCAGAGATCATGACAGTACCCCCCCTCAAGGCCCCTCCCAAACCGGGCTTCTCCGGGGGTTTTGGCTTGTCAGGAAATGTTCGGTGAAATCTTTTGATTAGGCGAGGAGCGTGGACATATTCAGCAGGTTCCCAGGATCTCTCTTGGGGGCCGTAGCCTTTCCAGTCAATTAGGTAAAATAGTTTAGATTTGGAGATCTTGGAGTCCAGAATGCTTTTGACTTCAAACTCGAGTTCTCCATCAACTAGGATAGGTTTTGGAGATTTAGTTAGTCGGGTTTGAGGTTGCACGGGTTTTAATAGAGAGACGTGGAAGACCGGATGTATCTTCATGTGCGAGGGCAAGTCCAACTTGACCGCTACTGGGTTTACTATGGTAGTGATGGAATAGGGACCAAGGCATCTTGGGTTAAATGTGCGTGGCCCTTTTAGAGGTAGATATTTGGTGGATAACCAGACTTGATCCCCTACTTGATATTGAGGGGCTTCCTTCCGATGTTGATCTGCTCCTTTCTTGTATTGTTCTTTAGCCCTTTGAAGGTGAGAAACAGCTTCCTTAAAGGCTTGGGTGATTGTAGAATGCAGGTAGTCTACTGCTGGTGTTTCAAGATCTTGGAGGGGATCCAACTCCGAGGTTCGAGGGTGACTGCCGTACAAAAGAAAAAACAGGGTTTTCCCAGTTCCCGAATGGACAGAGTTATTGTAGGCATATTCGGCTATCCAAAGGATGTCTTTCCAAGTTTTTTTAGTTTGTTGCAGCATGCAGCGTAAATACTGTTCCAGAGTTTGATTGGTCCTCTCGGTTTGTCCGTCGGTCTGAGGGTGGTGACTGGTCGATAGTCTCACATCAATTTGAGCCGACCGACAGCAACTTCGCCAAAAATGAGAAATAAATTGACTACCTCGATCCGAAATTAGAACCGAAGGAAAACCGTGCAGTCGGACGATGTTTTCGAGAAATTCTCGGGCCAGAGTTGCTGCTGTTGGCAAGCCTTTGAGCGGAATGAAATGCGCCATCTTGGAGAATAAGTCCACGATTACTAGAATCGTATTGTATCCGGAGCATGGAGGTAGATCGGTGATGAAGTCCATAGAAAGCGTATGCCAAGGGCGAGGTGGGATGTCAACAGGGCGTAAGAGGCCTGCTGGTCTTTCCTTTTGACTCTTGTTTTGGGCGCATACTCCACAGGACATTATAAAGTCTCTGATATCTTTTTTCCAAGACGGCCACCAGAAGTAGCGCTTGATCTTTTCTGAGGTCTTGGCCATACCGGGATGTCCTTCCATTAAAGAATCGTGATAACAAGAGATTACTTTCTTCTGCAAATCTGTGCTGGGTAGGTATAATCGTTCTTGGAAATACAATAAGTTGTCCTTTACTGCAAAGTCCTTTCCCTGCAGATGCCAATTCTGTATGTCTGCTGGAGTTACAAGTTGCCTGGCCTTATCCTTAACTTCCTCTATGGATTCTGTGGCGATTACACCCAGAATTCTTTGTTCGGGAATGATTGGTACAGGTTTAGGGTTGATCAAGTGTTCTTCCACTCCCATCCGAGAAAGGGCATCAGCTTTACCGTTCTTTGTACCAGGTCGATAGGTAATTATGAAGTCAAACTCGGCAAAGAATAATGCCCAACGGAGTTGTCTAGATGATTGGGCTTTTGCGGTTTTCAAATATTGCAGGTTTCGGTGATCCGTAATCACAGTAACGGTGTGTCGGGCCCCCAGCAGATAATGCCGCCAAGCCTTAAAGGCAGACTTGATAGCCAGAAGTTCCTTGTCAGTAATCGTGTAATTGATTTCAGGAGGCGAGAATTTGCGGGACCAAAATGCCACGGGATGCAACTGATTGGTGCAGAGATAAATTTAGTCTTCAAATCCTGGAAAGCTTGTTCCGCCTCGGTAGACCATTCAAAACGTTTGTTTTTCTTTAACAAGGCAGTGATGGGCTGGACTATTCGAGAGAATTCGGGGATAAACCTGCGGTAAAAGTTAGCGAAGCCTAACATGCTTTGCACACCTTTTACGGAGGATGGTGATGGCCATTTGAGAACTGCATCGACCTTCTTTGAATCCATACGCACTCCGCCAGGTGATAATATGAATCCCAAGAATTCAACTTCAGTTACGTTGAAAACACATTTTTCCAATTTAGCGAAAAGTTTGTGTTGACGCAATCTTTCGAGGACCATTTTCATGTGTTTCCGATGTTCAGATTCCGATGAAGAATAAACGAGGATGTCGTCAATGTAAACAACAACACACACATCTATGAGCTCTCTGAGGACATCGTTCATAAAATATTGAAAGGCGGCCGGGGCATTGCAAAGTCCGAAGGGCATGACCTGATATTCAAATAGTCCATACTTGGTGCGGAAGGCCGTCTTCCATTCATCGCCCTCTTTTACTCATACCAAGTGGTAAGCTCCTCTAAGATCCAGCTTTGTATATATGCATGCTTTTCTGACTTGGTCCAGGAGTTCAGGGATCAAAGGTAACGGATATCTATTCTTAACGGTGATCTGGTTCAGGGAGCGATAATCTATACAAGTTCTAAGGTCTCCTTCCTTTTTTGGAACGAAGAACAAAGCTGAAGAAGCAGGGGACTTGGACGGACGAATAAACCCATTTGCCAGGTATTGATCCAGGTATTGTCGAAGGTGAAGGTTCTCAGGCTCAGTGAGGGCATAAATTCTACTACAAGGAGGAGTAGATCCAGGTATCAGGTCTATCTGGCAGTCATAAGACCTATGAGGAGGTAGAGAGTTAGCCTGATCCTTCCGGAAAACATCTTGGTATTCTAGGTATTCGGGAGGTAACTGGGGAGTCTCTGAAGAAATTGCTGCCAGTGCAACACCAGGTGGAGGGTGACAAGTAGAGCCACATTCTGGAAACTGGACCGTTCTTGCTCGCCAATCGATCAGAGGATTGTGTTTCTCTAACCAAGGTATTCCTAGAATAATCTGAAACTGAGGGGCCTTGATCACATCGAACACGATCTTCTCATGGTGTCCATCTTGACTTACTAGCGTCACCTCTTGAGTGGTATGCGTTACTGGCCCGGAGGCTATCTCCGTACCATCCACCGTAGTAATGACGTCCTTTATAGCCTTGGGACAAAGAGTTAGATTCATCCTCAAAACCATTTCATGATCCACATAATTGCCGATGGCACCGCTGTCGACGTAAGCTTCAATTGCATGTAATCGATCCGGATTATCAGGGCTAATGAGGACCATAGGTATCACGAAATGCGAGGTCACGGAACTGGTTTTCACGCTCGGCAAGAGGACCTCTATTCTTGTCGGGCGAGGTCGTTTCCCTGCTCAGAGTTTGTAACTTTGGTAACTGCAGCTCCTACTGCCTTCTTGGCAGGTTTCACCGGACAGTCTCGAAGAAAGTGCCCTGAGTATCCGCAATAGAGGCATAATTGCAACTGTTTTCTCCTTCCCCGCTCCTTTTGTGTTAGAGGACCTTTCAGACCCCCTATTTGCATGGGTTCCCCGGGGTCTACTCCTTTGGAAGGAGTTGGCGGTTTGGAAAATACTCGAGCATCAAACTTGGAACGATCGGCCTTCCTGTTCTGCAGTCTGTGATCTATTTGAACGACTAAGTCTATATAGTCCGAACAATCTTGTGGGGGATTCACTACTTGGGCTAACACATCTTTGAGCTCTCCACGTAGATCTCTATCAAACAGCGTAATCCTTTTGTCCTCAGGCCATTGAGTTTCCACTATCAGTCTGTTGAAAGACGCAATATAAGCCAAAAGGTCTTGATTACCTTGTCGCAACGAAAGAAGCTCATTGTCCAAGGCCTGCCCCTGTGAATGTCTTGCGAACAGTTTTTCCATACTGAGCTGAAAAGCTTGAAAATCATGGAGGACCGGATCATCTTGATTTACTAGAGGGATCGACCAGTCTGCCGCATTGCCACTAAGGTACGAAAGCACGAAAGCTACTTTAGCTTGATCAGTTGGAAAGGCTGCTGGCCGGCATAAGAAATGCAACCGGCACTGATTGATAAATACTGCAAACCTCTTTGGGTCACCAGAAAATCGTTCGGGCGGAGCCAGAGGTACATTCCCAGGTAGGTTGATCTGCACTGGATTCATAGAGGATGTAGAAGGAAGATTTCCCCCAGATGCGGGTAACGGGGTCTGTCCGGCTTGTGACTGTAGCAATTGTCTAGCTAGATCATCTGTTCGCTCCTTGGAAATAATCAGTTCCCTTCTTAGAGCGTTCGTTTCCTGACGGGCTGCATGCACTTCTGCCCTTAGTTCCCCAAGTAACTGGGCTAGCTGGTCGGTATCCGAGGTTTCCATAGCGCCTGGACGGGAGTTTTGTGGTAGGCTTTGCGTTCTGTAACGCTCACCTGATTCCTGTAGAGGCGCCGGTCTTGACTGGGCGTATCCCGTATCTGCAAAGGTGATGTGTAACACACGGCTGGCTCTTTGGGCTGGACCTCTGTGCACTGTATGTCTGACTTGAAGGGTAAGATGTCTGCAGATAGAAAATATGGGATTAAGGAACTGGGTTATTGAATGTCTCTCTCTTCTTCCCTTTCTCTTCTCCTGTAGAACCCCAAAGGTTAACGCTCTCACCTTAGGTAAGTGAACGCCGTGCTCTCCATCTGCCTCGGGGCAGGGTGCTGTAACCAGTTTCTTCACTGGATAAGGGGAGCAGGCCTCTTGACTTCAGAGGACTGCTGTCCGTCGTTTACTGCACGAACGGTAAGTTTCGAGTAATTCTAATGTCTTTAAAGTCTTTAGTAATGATGTTTCTTGTTTTGCAGGGTTCCGGCGATGGCGGATGACGGGCTGAAGTGAGTTGAAGATGGAGCCCGTGCGATGAATAGAAGCGCCTGGAAGCACGTAAGTAAGCGCTTGTTGCCTGCTTCACGATGCGCTCTAACTGTCTTTTTATTTTGCAGGTACAAGTTCGGAGCGGCTGCAGGGTGCCGGAATACCCACTGGGTTAGATGTGGAAAGGAGTAATGGCACGTGAGTATTAAAGTTCCCCAATGTCTTTAAACGCACCTTGTTTTGTCTTTCAGATGCGGGATGCAGCGCCGAAGGCCTCCGGAGCGTGCGAAGAGTTGGTAAGCTTTTGTCTTTCAGATGCCGGAATGCAGTGTGAAGACCTCCGGAGCGCACGAAGAGTAGGTTAGCCTTTGTCTTTCAGATGCCGGAATGCAGCGCGAGGCGTTGGTGACAGCCGATGGACCAGGTAAGTGAAGAGCTGTCACTGAAGACCGTAATGCTAACCTGTTCTTTCTTGTCTTTATAGGTGTTGCTGAAGACTGGATTCAGGATGGTAAGCCTTTTTCCTTAGGCCCAGGATCAGATGCAGAAGACACGATGAGCGTTCTGCTGCAGAGGATGCAGAATAACGCAAAGCAAGATTCATCCATCGGGTGTGGTTTAAATAGCCTCCTGTAGTGCTTAGGTGTCTCCTTCCACAGCCACGCCTAGGTAAGAAAAGAGTTCCTGCTTTCCAGAAGAGTTCCAGTGTTCTGAATCTAGGGAGTGGCTCCTGCCCCACCCAACAGGACAAGTAGTTCCAAACAGAAGAGGATCAGAGGCTCAACTGGCAGGCAAGTAAGCAGCATGGTCTGCTGCAGGTAAGTCCACCCAAGCATTATGAGCCCGGCGCTTCCAGCGCTGGGACTGGGCATATTTATGAGCCTGGTGCCACTGGCGCCAGGACTGGGTCCAAAAGGTCCCAATTGGGACTGGTTGGCACTCAGAACCTGGGTTATGGATCTGCTTCCAAGGGAGTTGGGAAAACCCTGACCTTTTGGAAGCAGAGATCATGACAATAACAGTCATTAACGGAGAAGTCGTGTGTCTCCTATTAAGTTGGAGAATGTTATCGGTAATGGTTTAAGAAGCAGTAGTCAACTTTCCCAAAGCATTAAAAGAACATTTCACATCAAGAAAGCTCACGTATAAGACACTGTTTCCCAGTACAGGTTAAAGCAGAACGCTTACTGAATTAAAGGGAACGCAAGTTTATAAGTTAAAGTTCATCATCAAAGGTAGATTGTGTGTACCTCAATCTGTTTCTGAAGGGAAACCTGACTCCTGTAACACTCAGAGCAAACGTTTAACAATTGTAGACATTGTCAAAGTCACGAACACTGTTGTTTTGAAGGTGTTGAAGATGTTACAAACCCAGAGTCTTCCGATATAAGGGTGACAATGTTATCCAAGGCTGAAAGAGTGGCAATACAGCTTTATATTGGAATATTGGATTAAGACCAAAGAGGAAGTGATTATCCTTAAGTGCCATTTTCAATTATATAATGAACCTATAGAAACATTGAAACATTTACTGTTAGGTTGTCCTCATTTCAAAACTGTGAGAACCAACCTACTAATGAAATTTGCCAACATTGAATTTGAGGACTGCCTAGAAGCTCTCTGGGCTAGGATGATGAATGGAAACTATTGGCCAATGATTTTGCTTTCTTAAGTTTTTTAAAGCACATAGTAAAATAACTGGAAAATGACTCATTGTAATTACGAACTATGTGTCTCTTTTAGGTATTTTTTTTCTTTTTCTTTTATTATGACAATTGTTTTATATACATGGATACAAACATGATTAGTTTATATATTGTATATGAACTTACATTTTATGTGAATTACATAATGATACATTCTTTTTTTGTAAAGGTTCTTTTATGAGCCATTGACAAAAAAAAAGAAAAATAAAAAAAAAAAAGGAAATGCAAAGAGGTAGCTCTTTCCTATAACACAGAAAGAAGAGTGCCTTGCCAACCTGTAAAAGGTCAAAGAGTATTGTATAAAGTTGCCTAATACATTTTTAAAGCAAGTTGCAGCAGAAGGTGTTGGTTGTCTATAATTTTGTCAGAACATTTGCACTTGAAAGTAGTTGAAGCAGTAGTAGACCGTGAGGCAAAGGATGCTGCTTTCACAGCATCATTTGTAGAAAGTAGTTGTTTAGTAAAAGCAACCCACTCAGAAGCAGCATCCTGACAAATTGTATTCATGACGCTGCAGAGGTTACAAAAGAAGAATAGTTATTCATGTTCAAGCGGTACTTTGGTTTTTACTTCTATCCATTGTATCTTGGAAGTAGGCTGTCCAGGATTGCCAATGATAATGTGTTCTTTGTGGGACTTGGAAAGGGAATCTTTTCAGCAACCGAAGAAGGAACTGTTAACAGTGAATTTTTGTTTTGGTGAACTTTTGTTTCTTTGAACTTTGCATGAACTGATTTAGAATTTTATT
Source organism: Ambystoma mexicanum (assembly GCF_040938575.1). Taxonomy (NCBI): domain Eukaryota; kingdom Metazoa; phylum Chordata; class Amphibia; order Caudata; family Ambystomatidae; genus Ambystoma; species Ambystoma mexicanum. Next base: position 239,625,997 of record NC_090936.1, on the reverse strand, counting down.
TTTCATTGGAAGAAAATGACATTGGACGTTTCTGGGGTAACAAGATCTACCCAGGACAAAGAAGTCATTGTCCTGGGTAGATACAATGGACAATGGTTATTTTGTAATCTTTTATTTATGTTGTTTATGCGTTGTTTGATTGTTCTGTTGTTTAGAGCGAGGGTCAGTTTTGCATATGCTAGCATATTTTCCCTAAGATCCTAGACTAGATTGAATTGATTGTTTATTTATATAGTGCCTGTACACAGTGTATTTCAAGGTGCTTCAAGGCAGGGAGGGAACAAGGGAAAATACAGTGACATTCTTACAGGTCCTTGATACATTTAAGAATGAGACATTAACTATGATACTCGGTGTAGCAACATTTTTTGATAGTGCAAGAGCATTTGACAATAATAAGGAGAGTAGGGGACGGGAAGGAGAAAGTGGCTACCTTACTATGCTTGACGACAATTGACGTAGTGCTGGAATTTAACAAGAGGTGGGGGGAGAGCAAAGAGAAGGAGAAGAAGAAAACAAGCAACTATCATAGTAGGCCTGACGACAATTCAGATAGTGCTGGAGGGGGAGAAGGAGGAAGAACAAATGAGGGGGGGGACCAAACAAGCTGCTATCATACAGGTCAGGCAACATTTATGATAGGGTAACTGCTAAGGATGATAGGGTGAAAGGGAAGGGGTGGGGGAGACATCAGGAGGAGGGAGACATACATAAAATCAAGCGGCAGGGGGGACGAAATACAACAGGCAGGCGACCAGGCGGTGGGAGTTAGAGAAAAAAGGGTAGAAAGAGAGTTAAGGATAGGCAGAAGATGATTGCAACCAAGCTAAATGCATACAAAACACGGCCAGGATTGAGAACAAGTACAATGCATATACACAGCCAGATTTAAAATAAGTTCAGTGCATGAACACAGCCAGATTTAAAGCAAGCAACCAGTATCTGGAAATTGCAGTGTGTGCAGAAAAAAACAAAGTACAATCAGAAATGCAAAATATGGGAGACAGGCAGAGAAGGAACATGAGGGCAAAAGCGTGTCCAGAAGGAGGGAAAAAAACATGTTTGTAGAGGTGTGTTATGGAAGTCCAGACTTCAGGGTGAAGTGAGATAGCTGCAGCAGGGAAGTCTAAGTGAAAGGGTGTCAGGAAAGGACAGCAGGAGCGTTCTGGTAGCGGACAGGGAGCAGACAGGGGCCTTTGATGTGGACCTTAGGTGAATGGGCCCGGCTCCTGCCTCCCGGTTGCTGTGATTGGCTTACCAAGTCAAGTGCAGCCAATGGGAGGGGGAGCAGGGCGAGTCCAGGCATCAAGGCAAGAAGCAAAACAAATGTGGCCATGCTGGAAGGCCACAAACCATGTGGAAAAGGCTGCAGGGAATTCCCTGGTAGAGTAGGCGTAGTTGGTTTTCTTTCTGCTTTTTCTTTGAAATAAAAAGGGGATACTACTGGGAAAACTACAAGCAGTTGTCTGCCTTGCATTACTGACCCCTCATGGAAGGTTAGATTCAAAGTGTATTTATTTTGAAATGTATAAAGCTAACCAAAACCAGGGGCATCTGGGCACTGGTTTGCAAGAGTACAATGGTTATTTTTGGTTACAGCAATGTTACAGGCATTGGTTGCATCAACGTTACAGACATTGGTTACAACCAGGTTAACGACATACGTATTACATTAGTTTATATATTTATAAGCATAAGTGGTGGATATATGTTGTCTTCGTCTACGTTTCTGAAGCAGGTGGAGGTGGCGGTGCCAAGACTTTGTGAGGTTGGGCGAGTTCAGTCAGTTGTGGAGGTCTTGTGACCAGAGCCAGTTTTTAAAGGCCTTTACGGAAGGACCAGATGGAGTCATCAGATCTTTGTTGTAGTATTTGTTTTTATGGTTATCACTTTTAGATGACCGTACATTTACTAATATCGGATTACTTGAAGAGTACGGTTGTTCGCTATGAAATCATACCAATCATAGATTGCACTGACCAGGCTTTCAGCAAAGTTATTTGGCATGCATTTTTTGGTTACATTTCCTCACTCTTCAAACATACTTCTCCTCCTGTCAATTATGGTCAGATACCCTAACTGGGAAAGCAACTTTTGACCTCAGATTTTGTGCTACTAACTGCAAAGGACCACCACAATCATATTTTAACCTTAATATTGTTATAGATTATTGTTAAGGAGGGCCGAGGGATGCAATTGCTTAAAAAACAGTATTCAAAAAGGGAGCACTCAAAGTACGCAGAAAATCCCAGCTTTATTCAAAGCATTGAAACTTGGCTAGAATAGCTTACAAATAGTTCTTAGGTTTACAACGAGTGTAAGCGGCTTGTAAATCAAAAACACGTCATTAAAGGCATCATACTACAATATTGATTACAAAACTTAAGAATAACTTTTATTGGCTAACATTGTACACTACATATAGATTATTTAGGTGTTAGTTCTATGATTGGGTTAGACATATCTGATAGCTTCTCCTAGGCCCAACCTACTTCAGATAATACTTTCAATACATCATCACATAAATAGCTAATTGGTTGGCACTGTCCATTATAGGGGGTATGTGGCAAGAAGGATTTTTATTGGGTGGCCCCTCACTCACCAACCTTGGACACTTTGAAAAGACATCAAGAAACGAGGGAGACGTATGGTGGGGGGAAGAGAAGTCCATGGTTTGCAACAATCATTCCATTTAAAAATACTCCCCATCATCCTCAGGCCATTTGCCCTATATGCTCCTTTTGGGTGTGTGTGTGTTCTCTCTAGGGAGTTCTGCAGGTGTCTTATCAGTACTTGACTCCTAATGATTAACCAGTGTTCTTCTTGTCTTGTTAGGGGACCGTGTTGGAGAATGAGTTTCACCCTATTTTACCAAGGTTTTAACTAATTCTAAGGTGCATTCTGTATTCATTGTGACCACTTGTGACACCCATCGTTTATTCTCTATGAAGTCTTTTAGCATACTATTTTTGTGCACCTGGAGATCAATGGCTGTGCTCCTAATAATTCAATTAACTTGGAAGGCTGCTGCTGTTGCGTCGTGTGAACTGTTATCTCAACGTGATTCTGCACATCCACTACTCCCTTCCATGCATCTGACCTTGGCGTGTGCTACAGACTGCTGTCTGAGCAGTTTCAGGCTTTTAAAATAAATGTGTTATGTATTTGGCATCTCATGTGAGGCCTTGATAACTTCTAGGCCTGCTGCTGCCTCTGTGCTAGGAACATGGCTGTACTCCTGTACTTCTTTCCTCCATGCTCACAAACCATCTTGATGTTAGTTTATTTCACATTTACCTTGTGCATCAGCCATATGTTGGTTTCCCTGCCCGTGTATTCTGCATCTGTCCTGCCTATGATTTCATCTGTCCTATAAGTGTAATGGGTCCCTGGCTTGCTATTCCGGAATCCTCCTCCCTTCTGTGTTATATACAGCACACTGCTTGCGCTTTCTGCTATTTAATTATGATCCCCACTTTGTGTTGCACAACCCATCCAATTGTTTATGGCAGAAGCATATACATTGATTGTTTAAAACATTGTTTCTTGGAATCTTTCTTAGTTTGTCTCATCTTTCACCCATATACTCATGAGGCAGAAGGGCCGTCTGAGCTGGTATCTTCTCTCACCTGTACAGTACTGGTGATGAATAGGGGCAGGAGCTGGTACTTGCATATTTATCAGATTTGGGGTAGTCGGTGATATCTGCATATTCATCTGCCCTATTAAAGGATTACCATTAAGTGCTAGTGTCCCCAGTACAAGCCATGGGGACTGTTCTTTTTAAACATTAAGACAATGCCCCTTTTCATATGGATGCAAAAATTGCAATGTTTTTAAAAAATAAAATGCGTTTTTGGTGCTGAACGTATAATAGTTTACTTACTTTCTGAGAAAGGGAATAACAGGTACAATCTATGGAAATGCATGTACAACTTGTCAATTGTGTGACAAGGCAGGCTTCATAGTTCTTTAATTATGCAACTGTAAGTTAATATGAAATTCCTTACGGACATCTATGGAAATTAGGACCATAACTTGCATCCTGTTTGTGGAGATATGAAAGACATATTATAGTCACAGGCTTAGATTTCGACATTGCAAAATAATGTTTCCCCTGGAGCGAACCATGTGGACTTAGAGCACAATAGGTTTTGTGGGGAGAGTTGGGCCGCTTGAGTTTTGAGTAAGTATGTAGTGAGTGAGTGTGTGAATGTGTCTCTGTCTCTCTTTCTTTCTGTCTCTCTCCCTCATCCTTCCTTCGTTCTGTAGTTGATGCAGGAACTCCGTGTAACTTAATGCCAGTGGTTAGGGCATACTATCCTGAGCTTTTTGGATTATTAATACAAAATGATGCTGGAAAGGCTATCTCAAAAAGTGAGATCTGATAATCAGACTCCACTTGCATAATGATCTCCATGCTTAATAGCATAGTCAAATTAGGAATCCCTGTTGGGGCCGACTTCTGACACCTCAGCAGCTGCCTTGTAGGTTGGCAACATGGCAATTACAGCATAACAAGTGCATTCATGCAAATAGCCTGCTGTAAACAGATGTTCCCACAGCCAGGAGCTGCCTTTAACCATGGGCACCTCGGACTCAAATTGCATATAATTAGTACCGTGAGTCAAGTGGTAGGTAAATAAATGAATACAACATGTCTAGTTTGATATAGTAATCTATGGGAATGTATAGTTAGAGTGAACAGAACCTTTTTCATGTTATTTCCAACCTAATTTCCAGTGGCTCATTCAACTGTGAGAGCCTTTTGTGTACCAGCTTTCCGGGATTATATTTAACTCAAAATAAATCATTCGGGACAATGCCTAGAAGTCCCCCTTATTTCTCTCTGGAAAGGCTAATCACGTTCCCAGGTGGAAAGTAAATACCTCAGGGGGTTAGCCGTGAACCTGGGCTCCAAAACCGAGCCCTGCCAGGACAGTGAAGAGGTCACACCAGGGTGCTAGTTACTGTAACCTGTAGACTTTGATATAAGAAGGTAGGGGATAGGGAGGTGTGAAGAGTAGCCCATATACTAGTTGCAGCTATTAGAGGGGTTTCACCATCTTGGGTTTTCTTGGGCCAATCACAGCTCATGTGGAGAAAGCATTGTGGGACAGAATTCATCAGGACAATAAATACTCTGTCACGGCAGCCGGAATTGAACTCTTACAGATGGCTTCAAATAGACTGATCCATTGTGGCAAATGAGTATATTAAGGAGTGAATACCCCTCCCACTTAAGCTGAATAACCTTTGGGCAGCAGAAAACACTTTCCCATGGAATTGTGTTGGTGTGTAGTCTTCTCAAAGTCCTCTAGGAGGGAATAAAACCCTTCCCTCAGCCATCCCACAGGAACATTTGGGTGAATTGCTGCTGGAAGGAGGCCTGCCTGCTTGCTGAGGCACTGGTATCCAGGAGTATGCAAGTGCTCACTGTAAACGTTCCTGGCTAGGATGAGCAAAAGAAGGACTCACCTCATCCACTGAGACACTGGATTGTGTCTGGGTGTCAGCAATGCAGGACAAAAAGAACAGCTATGGCCTATGGTTGCCACCACAAACCTTTTGTGAGATATGGCACCCGATTGCCTGCCTATCCCACGCATCTTAGTACCAAGTGCTATTGCCACATCTTGAAAGGTAATGTGTGTTGGAACCAGTAGATCCGATCTCCAATCAGATGCCCAATTGTTGCCTCTGAAAGCTCACATATACCTGAATCAATGCTGTTGAGCCCAAAGAATAAGTCTGAAAGGCATTAACAGTGAGTCTGAAAGGCATTAACCCCTAGTTTTTAAGGGCCCCAATGACATTTAAAAACTCACTCTTCAGCTTTCTAAAAGACATATGCTTTGAACTTGAACATTGCTGCATAGATTATTACCATTCCCCACCCCCCATCTTCACAACCAAAGTGCCCCCTTTCATTACAAAGTTTGCATATTCTGTGTCTTCTTTAATAAGTAGGGCAGGGAATTAGTGTTTCTATTACAGTGTTTGCATTTTTAGTTTGATTCAAGCTTCCGATTTCTTTTAGAAAACTTTGTTTGGACATTTGGACATTTGGACATTTGCTTTATTTTTGTTTCACAGCACTATTGTTTTTTTGCTTCGTCCCTCTTGAAAAGTCTAGTCTGCATTCTGCCCATGTTACCACCTCTGGGTGTCTGTCTGCAACCACTTCTTGGGGTTTTCCTAATTCCACCTACCAATGCCCATCTCCAGCACAGACTTAAGATATATTCCTGTCTCCTGTTATCTCTTGCCTCCAGCCACCTCTGTTCTTTCCTGACTCTTGTTCTCTTGCAATGTAGTGTGACAAATCATGGGTTCTCATCAATCCTTCAGAAGGGGGGTGCCTCTTCCCATGAGGTCATGGAGGTGAGGCCACTACCAGAGATTTCCCCTGGGGGTGGTGCTGTGCGTGAGGGTCTCATGGGGAGAAGGAACCCAGTCAAGAGCAGTGGGGAACCTGGGCAAAAGCAGTATTCCCCTTTACCCACCCAACTTCCCTGAAAGCCCCTTCCATTCCCCAATACCAAATGTCCCCATGTGCTTTGGCAAGACATCTCAGATAGAAACCAGTGGGACGAGGAAGAGGCAATAAGTAATGAGGATCACCAACCTGAATGCCGGTATACACTCTAGCCTTTGCAGTAAAGCGACTGGCTAGCTGTCATTTAAAGACAGCAAGGGAACAGAACAATGACGTCTAACTTCTCTGCTCGAGCCGGAGCGAGAGTGTGGCAGGAATGTGCAGACAACTAGGGAAGAGAAGCAGATGAAATCCTGCAGTGAAGCAGACCCACGGAAGGCACAGGAAGTGGCAAGTGAACTGGAGTGGAGAAAACCTACCAGCTGGGAACTGGAGCTGCTGCGCTAGTATATGGCCCTAAGGAACGTGCATATGGAATGGATGGGATTACGCCAGAGTAATTCTGAGTCCAAATAATGGAAGCAACTCGGGAAAATGGAAAAGTACTGTTCTATTAACAACTATATAAAACAGGGAGGTTACAACGAACATCAACGGACGTACGCCCAGTCTCTCAATGAACTCGACAAAAAATACAATTCTTATAGTGGTACGTGGCAATAGTAAGAAAACCTATGAAGGGTCGGGATTGGTTAAGGGAAACATCTAGATATACAACTGTATAGGAGCTAGGGTTGTTACTGGATGTCCAATATCAGGTGGACAAGTTATGCCTACCTCTAAAACATGTCATTTCAGAAGCATTAGACACAGAGTTTCTCATTGATCCTACGAACTATAAGGTACTTCGTTAGATGGACTAATATAATTGGTTGGCACGCTTGTGCCATGTCTGGAACATTCGGTTCATTTAGCAGCACGTAAGCCCAGACCCAGGTGCAGGGAGATATGACATGATACTACCTATCCACCCAAATAGCCCTGGATTTCTCATCGCCCATGCCTTCTGCCATAAAATTGTCTTTGTACTTGGCCTTGAAGAGTATTCTCATCTTTGGGAATGCACGGAAGTGAGGGCACTCACTATTGTGTCTGGAACTCCAAGTTCAAACTCTATTTCCATCCTCGGCTCACGTGACAGGAGACCACGATCTGGTCCATTTTGTAGGTTTTAAATGCTCTTAATGATTTCAAACTTGGCATCCGTGGTGTTCTTTCTTGCACCAACATCAAGAGAGGATTCAACCTCTGCACGCTCACTCTTTTTCGGAATAGATATCTAACCTTGGTTTTTTCAGTCTTGACTTTGGGCCAGACAGCCTCAGAGCTCCATGAGCTTGCTATTCAGCTGCAACACAACTTTCCGGCTCCCTTCATGGCTTTCTAACTTACTTTTTTCATGATACCAATGTCCAGTTCTGTACAATGGCGGCTTCATCTGCATTATATGTATTACTTACATAATACATCTCTATGATGATTTAATCTACCTTGTGTTTTAGCATCTATACAATGTTGAACTTCTGTATTCTGCAACATCTTATTTACTTCGTAGTTGTCTTCTTGTCTACGTCGATAGTTCATTCTCTTGCACCTTCATTTGTCAGTTAGGGCTCATACTTTGACATATTTCTTTATTTTGAGACATCATGCACACTTCTTTATGATGTCAATTCACCCGTTTAGCTTCTTTTTATACTCCTTCAGCGTTTTCCTCCTGTAGGTTATCATCACATGGAGGGTACATTCAATAGGTTTGTCTCAACGGGTATCTTCTTTCAAACACTTGCTGCGGTATTGGTATTATGGCTGGTGTTAGGCACAGCACAATCTCATGTCTCCAATGCAGGGGAGGTATGGGGATGGGATCGCATGTAGATGTACTCCTCTACATTCCCCCTTCTGGTCGAGTTCTCGACCACCTCCTCAGATTTGTCTGCTCCTTTGTATTTTCTTCTTGAAAAAATGTCTCTTCGGCGTCCATATTTTCATCACCCACCTCACAGTGCCCGCTTTTCTGATGTTTTCATCCACACTCCAGGTCATGTAATTACACTGTTCATTCAGGGAACACTAGATTCATTGCCCCATGTACTTCGTAAGATCCTTTGGATACCAGAACTTCATTCCCTCAGGTTCTAAAATGTTGGCCTTTATGTAATCTCTGATGGCATCATCAGTCAGCCCCTTGGCTTCGGGTTCATCCTTGGCATCAATCTGATCTTCATTCCTACTGACTTTTTGGCAGTTTTCTTACATTGTCCAATTCTTCTTCTTATCATACAGAATCCAAATATTATTAGCACCAAAATAGCTCCAAGGAACTTGAATAGGTTTCCCAACCAATAAGAAATCCAAGAGACCAGGAATACAAACTAACTGTCATCTTGATTGGCTAATGTCTCGGCCACCATTTTTATGTGCAAATTTGTCAACATTGATATGGCCTCTATCAACATCCCGTTCTCTCAGTCATGGGATGGTGTGAATGTGAAACATGATGGCCTGATCTTGGCGCAAACACCTCCTTCCATGGCTGTGATCATGTCAAGGACATACCTGTTCTGGAGGGTCATCAACCTTTTGGCCCTCAACTCTTCCTTTATTGTGTTAAATCCCTTTGTAGCAGCATTATGGTTTGTAGCAGCTCCCATCTGGTGATTTGTAACCATCTGGCATTTACAGCAGTCTGGACCCCATGCATGAACATAGATGTGAACAACAGTGCAGTTTTACTGAACAATTTGTGCTCATCGGGAATTTCATCAAAAGCTGCTTTTGATTTTACTAAGAAATAATTCGATCTCGTCTTTTGCCAGAGTGCTATTGACCTTCTTCTTCTTATGTGATCATCTACTTTTGGAAAATCTTCAGGTCACTTTGTGGGATCACCAATGCTGGAACATGGATGTATACCAAAGAGCACACTCCACCCCAATTCCTGGGTAATTTCATATATGCTCTAGATCCACAGGCCCACTACAGATCCGTTAGGACAGCCGTCCCTCTCCTCATTCCTGGAATGTCCATGGTGTTACATCCCTTATGGTGTCTGACATATTTTTTTCCTTTGCTTTGAAAGCACATGGTTGCATTAATTAATGGGACTACGGATACTGGCCCAGCTTCATCCTCCACCTATTTCAGCAGTTTAGAGTCCTTAGACCATGACTTCCAGCACTCATCATTCACCTTCTGTACTCCTTGTACTGCTTCCTTTCATTAGTAGATGAACTGCACATGACATCATTCCCTCTTCCCATCCTTTACTGGTATGCACTCGTCCATAGACCAGCAGCTGTTACCGTTCCCAGCATAAAGGCATTCCAGTCTTCTGCATCATATCAGAACAATTAATTCTCTTCATTTCTTCCATGATCACCCCATCCTAGCCTGCAACGGGATACACAAGCATCCTGTCTGTCCATCCAGGTTCTTCCTCCATCCTGCTATGGAAATGACTGTCTTGATATCCATCGCAATGTTGCCCAGCTCCCTTGGAACTGTCCTCTTGTAGTACATGCTGCTAGATGACTGAGGCAGTTCGCATCTTGCGCCGACATCTCTTTTGAAATGAAGGTTTTGAAGTATTCATGGCATAGGGGATGAGAGAGCAAACATAGCAAATCTCATCAGATGCTCTCTCCCCAACTTTTTTCACATGCTGATACCACATATTATTCCCTAGGTGAGCTTCAATATCAAGGTAGGTATTTATCCCACAATTATCTTCTTCTGCATCTCTCTTATGTCGCTTACCATGCTCATAGAGATTAACAAAATTATCATCATTTGTAGCCGCACTTGGAAGAATCATAGACAATCTTTTTTCAATTCAATCAGCAGGAAAATTGATTTTCTGAAATATAAGCTAAAGAAAGATAAAAAGAATACATAGACATATAGATATATCAGGCATAGGAGTCTGGAGAAACATTTAGTGTGCCATCCTAATACTTATTGGACCCATAGTCTTTCTATAATCACATTATCCTCTTCTCAAATCATTTTTACTTCAAGCAGTCAATTTCTCATCTGTATATGCACAATCTGTTCAATTATCACTGTTAAGAGTCTCCTTATCACCGGACCATTCTTGGGATCATGCAAAAAGGTGTGAATGTTAACATCTCATCTAACAAGGGCAGGGTAGGATTGAGTATGAACACACAAATAGCAGCCACAAGACTGTTTGTGTTACTGTCAACAGGTATCATGTATTTCATCAATTAAAACAGATGTTCTCCACAAAATGAATCTGGATATTGATCTCTCTTCCAATTTCTAATCAGGAACTGACATTTAGGCACAATGCTGATGCAATATTTATTTCATCAAAGAATTTCTACAAGTTAATTTCAGCCTCTGGAATTTCTCTGCAAGTCTTTGCACTTCCTGCTAAAATATATAAGGAGTGTCCATTGAATTCCAGTCCACAAGAAATATGTGCTAACCACTTGCTGCTTTATCATCCTTACTCTTGGTCATCAATCGAATCTGCACATGTGGAAATTCTTCTTCTTGTCTTGCTTCTGGGTCAGCAACCGCTGGAGGAAGGGTCTCGCCTTTATAAACTTTCACATCACCTAGATGCAGCCAAGCACATCATCCTGATACCTTAACTGCAGAGGGAGAGACTTCCTCAACAATAAAGGGGCCATTAAACCTAGGTGTGTGCCACCTTCTAGTAAAATTCTCAACGCAAATCAAGTCACCAGCATATAACTTTGGCAATGGCAATAGTTCACTTGGGTTGGTCACTGGATTGTCCTATCACATGTTCCGTGACCCCTGCCTCCAATGTTTTATTTGATCTGAAATGACAGAAACACTGGCAGTCATACATGTCAAATAATCATGCATCTTATCACCTAGTGTCTTTGCTACACTCTGGGCATCACTCCTTACCCTAGATGGAGTGGTAAGAGGCATTTTTATGCGATGCCCTGTCACTAATTCATGAGGGGTGAGGTGGTGGTCAGAACCTGGCTGATTTCGAATGACATACAAGGCTAGGGGTAGGCAATATAGCCATCCCTTCTTTAAGCTCAATTTAATCTTGGTGACCCTCTCTTTGAGGAGGCTGTTGAGTCTCTCACATATCTCGTTTGCTTGTGGGTGATACGCAGAAGAAAACGTGTGCTTTATACTCAATAGAAGTCCTATTTGTTCAAATAACTCATTGACAAAATTTGGCCCATTATCAGACCTTAGTACTTCGCACACACCCCACCTCGGGAAGACTTTGTGCACTAGAAACTTTGCTGTGCAAGTGGCATCAAGGTGTACGCATGGACCGGCTTCGATCCACCTAGAGAAGGGACACACCACCATTAATCGATACATGTATCCAATACATGTCCGCAGTATATCAACATAGTCGATATGTAAATGCTGAAACTGACCATTGAAGTATTACTCCTCTGATTGTTTTCAGTGTATGCCCAGCAGTAAAGCTTTGACACACAATGCAATTCACCAGGAACTGTGCAACGTCTTGCAGCAGATTAGGAACAGACCAGTCTTCTGCAATAGTGGCAGCAAGAATTTCTCTGGTTATATGCACGTGGTAATGTAGTTGTTCAAGTGCGACTTTCAATAATGCCACCAGCATTACTGGTTTTCCAGTGCTTTCCTGTCACAATAATGCTTTCATGGGGGATAAAGAACACCCCCTTAGTTTCCATAGCTCTTGCTCTTCCTGTGGGGGTCTTCCCTGAATCTCTATTAGTTGCATAATTGACAGCATATTAAACCCCACTCGTACTAACATGCTTCTAGTTGAACTTTCTTTAATATCTTCAGTATCAAAACTCGAAATATCTGGAGAATATGCAACCCGTTTAGCTTCTATGTCCGTGGCTTTGTTTCCACAAGAGATAAAGGGCCTCATCACGACCTAGGCAGTAACGCCGGCGGTATTAGCACAGGGCTATTAGCGTGACCGCCATAGCCCCCGGCGATAATAGCGCGGGATCACGAGTTGGGTGGACTTGGAAGTCCCCATACCCCATTGAGCCCATTCGGGAATGCCCCATTCCACATTGGGGAAATTTCGCGCTCATACCGCCGGCGGATTTCCCGCCGGCGGTATGAGCGCGAATTCTCGGCGGATTTCACACCAGCTCAGAGCTGGGTTGAAATCCGCCGAGGCCCTGATTCGGCGGACCCTTAAATCCAGTGGTAATAGCGCTACCGCCGGATTTAAGGGTTACCGCCGAGGTCTTGATGAGGCCCAAAGTCTGTTAATTTGGTATGGGCTGCACCTTTTATGACCGCTATTACTACTGGGAGTTGTAGTGCCTTAACAAGCCTGTCCAATAAGGGTGCATGTTGTACTGGAGAGCCGTCTGCACTGAGATAGCCCCTCCTTTTCCAACGTCACAGCTCCCCCTGTACGGCTGATGTCACATAGGCAGAGTCACTGTACACAATCACTTCCTGCCCTTCATGTTTCTTGAGTGCGACAATAAGTGTTACTAATTCTGCTGCTTGCGCTGAAACATCAGACAGTAGACTTGCATTTGTCACAACTTCAAATTCACCATTTAATCAGTGTCTTACTGTCGTACAGAAAATCATATCGTGCCTCCTATACAGTTTGAATATATATATATTGGCCTAAGCCAAGCCGCTTCATGAAGAAATCCGTGTTACAAGGTCTTGACCTTAGATCAGTGTAAGCTGCCATTTTAGGTTCACCCGCCATTTTAGATTCTCTCTCTAAAGTCACCCTGTGTTCCAAAATGGTGGACAGTGTCATTCCAAATGTAACATGGCCGTCTTGACCTCTGTGTACAAACTAATATGCAACTTGCCTACAGGCCACATGTTGGGGTCATGAACTGAGACCTTGTCCTTCGTTGACCTGTGTATAGAGGATTACCTATGCCAACGAAACTAATCCGCAAGCATATGTTAAACATATTATATTCAAATACTGAGATGTGAACACTTGTTTAACTAGATTGTATAAAGATGTATGAAAAGGTTTAACGATAAATCTGAAGACATACTGTTGCCAATGTAACTTGTTGGTGAATGTATTAATGGTAAACCCTAAATGCATAGATGTATGAACTCGGCATGAACCCTAGATCTGTGATGTATTAACTTACAGGTGGGCTGAACATCATCTTTTGGACTGTATAAAAGGTGCAACTATTCTAATGTACAGTCCCACTCACTGAGTACAACGAACAGGGCTGGAGTTTGCTGTGTTGCACTGAGGGCCGATAGCTATCTGTTGCTTTGTCCTTTGAAACTGTTCAGTATAAAATAAAGATCTCTGTATCTTTCTTTGTAACCCGCGTTTGGTGTATTTCCTTTTGTGGTACTCAGCATCGATATTTTCTTTTTAATTTCACAGATGGTGCTCTAATAGGGACCCTCAAGATTGATGCCAGCTCGTTGAAGGTTGACGCAAGCTATCGGACCAGGATCGACGGTGTCGAAAAAAAGGGGCCCCTTTCGGAATGAGACGCAACACCTCAACAGCGCTGAATGGCCCGATCCCTGGACGATGAGCTCACGGTCCGAGTCGGCATCTTGACGAGGGTCCACTTATCGAGGCGGGCAGATTTGCCGAAATCACCAAACATGCAGTAATATTCGTTAGAAGAACTTTGTAATCCGATCGGACCTCCTTAGGATTGATCAGGTGAGTCGTGACCCGATAATTATCCTGATAATTTGTTTTGGCGCATTGTATCTGCAAATACAATTATTGACAAGGTCACACCAGTATTCTGATATGCCTGGGAAATTGTCTACCTGCTTCATGGCGTTATTCCGCAGCGATAGACAATCCTCGGAATTTAGCCAACCGGCACCACAGGAGGGGTCGCCAGTTTGTACTATGTACTGTAAGCATGGCATTGGTAGTATAGGGTTTAATGATATTTGGCACAGACAAACTAGACATGCTCCCGAACTTCAGTGGCCGATCAATGGTAGTTTTGAAATCCCTCGTATTGAGTATTTAGAGTCAATTTTATTAAAGAAAAAGGCTAGACCGGAAGCATTCGATGTATTACAGAATTGGAAAAAAGAAACTTTACAGCAGTTTAAGAGTAGGGAAAAACATGCGCGCCGTCATAAGACGAACGCCGAAAAAGCGTTGTTATATGACCAAGATAAACAGTCTGAGTCAGCTAGTAATATGGATAGGGCATTCTCACACTGCATTCAGAAAATCTATCCTTCTAAAAGATTTTCCTGTTTCCGACAAATTTATCGACAAATTGTTAAATGAACGAAGGCCTGGTGCCACTGCGCCACCTCCGTATGTTTCTCTTCCTACTGGTTTGCATCTTCCTGCTGTTATTCCTGCTCTTCCTGCTCCTTCTGCTGTTCCTCCCATCCCTCCTGTTGTTCCTCTTCCTCCAGTCGTTGTTCCTCCTTTTGTTGCTGCTCCTCTGCTCTTTCCTGTTGTACCTGTGATAACACCACCGTTGACATGCCTACTCTCCCTCTTCCAAGTGGTCCTGCACTGCTTGTAGTAGATCAGGGAGCGGGACCGAGGGTTGTCACTCGCAATACTGTACCTCCAGAAAAGAAACTTGAGTTAATTGCATGGGCTAAGCATTGTATGGAGGGGGGTGATCGAGCTAATGTTTTTGCCACTCTTTCTAATATGGACAATTTTCCTGAGAAAAATGTTTTCATTGAGGGATTAGGTCGCCACTTGTGTATAATGTGAGACAGATTAGACAATGCAGATCTCCCACAAGGGTTGAGGGATCTGAACACTTTAGCGCTTTCTAGAGACACTGTGGAGAGAGTACAAGAGTATGTTGAGAGGGTATTTGAGTATAGAAAGGAGTTGGAAAGGTTACAGAATGAGGATGAAGATGAGGATAGTATGTATGTACAGAAGCGGTTCCTTCCTTGTCGTAAATCGATATCTGAGGAGACACGAATTTGCATGAAAGATGCGATTAGATGGATCTCAGACATGTCGATAACTCCAGTTGAAGTATATGACACATATAGTCAGTATACACCAGAAATGCAGAGGAAAGTGATACAGGTAATGGTGGAATACCTACAGGATGGGTGTGTAAAAGGAAAGACTAGTTGTCCCACAGAGTTATTAAGTATATATAAGAGAGCTTTTTCACTTGACACTTCTTCAGCTGCTTTAGCGCTCGATTTGGCTCTGTTGCTTAGTAAGCGTTCGGAGTTGCCTACTTCTCAGTTGCCTATGAGAGAGGTTCCTCAGACATTTTTCCCAAAGGTTGAGATCCCTGCTAATGTTGCAGTGGGTACAGCTGCCGAGGAAATACCTGCACATTATGTGTCTGTTTGTTCACGTCCCGTTCTCAAGACAGGAGGTGAACACTATTAAACAATCTATTAGGAAAATTCTGACAGGGTTCTATAAAGAAATAGAGTCTGTTTTGCAATCCTCAATATTCACTTTAAGTGATATTGATTTGTTATTTCCTGTGCTTCTGCCTATGGATTTGTGGAAACAGGGCAGGACTTTAGATGATGTAGCAGGGTTAGGAGATACATGGGCTAACATAATTAGACTCAATGGAGAAAGGCCAGCTGGTGAGAGACCACCGCAGGTGATTTTAACTTTACCTGACAGAATTAGTGTGAAATTGAAAACTATGATTCCTGAAAAAAGAATTATTTGGGACAAGCTTACCGCCTGTGTCCAAGGGAAGTCTGAGGGTGCTACCGAGTTCTTTAATCGGTTCGAACAAGTGTTCTTGGATTTTAGTGGACAAGATTTGAGCACAGAGGCTGGGAAAAGACTATTTGTAAACAAATTTGTGCGTGGATTGTTGCCTGACATCCAGTCGCAAATTATGTCTTCTGAGAGTGCTTGGCAAGCGAAGTCGTAATCAGAAGTACTGCACATGGCTCAGTACTATGAGAATCGTGTCAATAATGAAAAAGAAAGAATTGAAAAGAGAAAAGGTAATTTGAAGACAAAAGTATTATTACAGAAAATTGTTAGAGGCCCTAGAGGGGGTAATTCGCAGTTTAGAGGTTAGTATGTTCCACAAGGAAATGTGCCCTTGGGTCCTGTAAATATTAATAAGTGTGCCTATTGTAGGCAAGAGGGTCATTGGTGTGCACAATGTCCGGTCCTTCGACAGAGGTCAAATAATACATTTGGAAATATGGGTAGACGACCCAGAGGTCACCCGGGTGTAGGGGGTCCTGACAGAGGTCAGTTTTCACAAGATTCACAGCAACCTTTTTCACAGGATAATCAGGCACCAAGTGTGGATACTAGAAACATATTCGATCATCCTTCTGCTGCTTACCTCTCTGAAGAACTTCCTTTCGATGATATTCTGTTTCGCTAGGATTGCCCGAAGCAGGGTTTGGAACCTACGCCTATTCCCCTTGATCAGTAAGGCCCCTATGTTGAAATGATAGTGGGAAGTAGGAAACATCTATTTTTGATAGATACAGGGGCACAAAAGTGTTCCATTGATCATTCTCGGGTTCCAAACATTCCACTGTCAGGGCAAACCAATGTTTCTGTAGGGTTTTCTGGCACACCAGTTGTCTGTCCGGTTTCTTCGCCGGTGCCTATCTCCTTGGGACCACTGTCCATTCCTTTTGACTTTGAATTGTGGAGAGAATTTGCTGGGGTTGAATCTGTTGAAGGTATTAAATGCTGTAATTCCTTGTGTTCCTCTGATGGAGTGCGTTTGACGATTTCACCACAGCAACTTTCTGTCTCTCAATTCCTGACCAGACCTTTGCCGCCAGAATTTGGTACTGTTCCAGAGTGTTTATGGGCAATTGACGACAATGATGTCAGTGTTTTGCAGATCGAGCCTGTTAAAATAGTTTTGAAACATGGAGTGAAGCTGCCACGTATTCCACAATATAAGATTTCAGTCGAGGGTGAGCAAGCTTTGAAATGCATCGTCTCTGATTTTTTGCATCGAGGGGTGATTGAGGAAATTGCAGGTAGTTTGTGCAATAGTCCGATTTTGCAATTCCTTTTTGTTTCATAATTGATTTGCGTGCCATCAATAAGATCGTCGCTCCACAATTTCCAATTGTGCCTGATGTGACGACAATATTGACTATGATCCCGGCTTCAGCTACTCACTTTAGTGTTGTGGATCTGAAGAATGCTTTCTTTGGTATTCCTATACACAAGGACAGTAGATACCTGTTCGCGTTCACCTTAGGGAGACGCTCGTTCACCTTTACCCGTGCACCGAAAGGTTACACGGAAAGTCCTAGCATTTATAGTAGGGCTTTGAAAGAACAGCTTGATACTCTTGAATTGCCCTCCACTTGTACTATGCTTCAATACGTTGATGACCTGCTTTTAGCTGCTGACTCAGAGAGCGCTTGTAAGGAGAGCACTGTGTTGTTGCTTATTCACCTGGCTAAACATGGTCACAAAGCTTCGCTTAAAAAGTTTCAATATTGTTGTCAGGAGGTCACCTATTTAGGCTATCGCCTGTCAAAGGAGGGAAGAAGATTGACACCTGAACGGATAAAACTCCGCCTATAAAACAGATGAAACAGAAGAAAGTTAGAGCCTTGATAGGAAGGACTTCTTACTGTAGGCAGTGGATCCCCAATTTCTCCTTAACGATTAAGCCGATGTTGGCTCTGACGAAGAAGGTCATTTCTTCGCCATTGCCATGGAACACGGGGCACCAGCGTGCATTTGATTTGCTCAAGACTACATTGTGCTCGGCACCGGTTTTGGGCACACCAAACTATGAAAAGGCCTTTGTGTTCTTTGTGCATGAATGTGATGGATGTGCTTTGGCTGTATTAACGCAGGAACATGGAGGGAAGAATAGGCCATCTGGTTACTTTTCTTCTGTCCTTGATCCTGTAGCATGCGCTTTGCCAAGATGTTTGCGAGCTGTCGCTGCTGCTGCTGTGTTTGTAAAACAGAGTGAGGGAATGGTCCTAGGCCATGATTTAACCCTAATGGTGCCTCACTCTGTAGATGTTCTACTGAATAGAACTCAAACGCAACACCTAACTTCCGCACAGTTGACAAGATATGAATTGATTTTGTTTGCACCACACATACAAATTAAGAGGTGCTGTGTTCTTAATCTAGCTGAACTCTTACCTTTCCCGCAAGGTACTGCTTGCAGTGACGAAAAGAGTCACATGACTATCTTTACACTACCGAACAAGAGACAAAGGGTAGAATTGATCTAAAAGCTACTCCTTTGAACAAACCACAAGGGGAGCTGTTTTGCGATGGCTCCTGCTTCAAACTTCCGGATGGTACATCCACAGCTGCTTACGCAATCACTACGTTGAGCACGGTTGTGGAGACCAAGAGAATCACACATAAATCCGCGCAGGCCGCAGAGATTATAGCATTGACCCGAGCTTTCGAACTTTCCAAAGGGCATCCCGTGAATATATACACTGATAGTCAGTATGCCTTTGGGGTGGTTCACAACTTTGGGAGACTTTGGTCCGAAAGAGGGTTCTTAACTTCACATGGTATAAAGATTCAGCATGGCTCCCTTATAGTACAACTGCTCTCAGCGCTTGCACTCCCTACTCAGTTAGCTTTTGTGAAATGTGCAGCACATCAAAAGATTGTAGATGATATAGGAAAAGGGAATGCTTTCGCTGATCAGATAGCTAAACAGACTGCCACCCGTCTCTCTGCAGATAAATACATTTCAAGGGAGACCATAAATGCTTATGCAATGGATGAGGGTGTTGACTCTGTAAGGGATATCCAAGCCGATGCCACATTAGAAGAGTCCAAGAAATGGGCTGAAGGCTTGGGGAAACTTGATGATGATGGGTGTTGAGTAGACAGAGTTGATGGAAAATGGCTACTTCCTGACGCATACATTATGATGATGGTCAACATGGCTCATGGCCCTACACATATATGTGCCCGCAAGATTACAAAAATGTTGGAGAAAGTTTGGGCAAATGACAAAATCTCTAAAATAGGTGAGCGATATGTTCAGGACTGCATGTTCTGTTTACAGCACAATGTTGGAAAGGGAACATCAACTCCTATGGGAAGTTTTGGTCCACTTTCTGTCCCCTTTGAGGTCATACCCTTTGATTTTATCGAAATGGAACGATGTAAAAACTTGAAATATGTGCTAGTTGTCATTTGTGCTTTTAGCAAATGGGTTGAGGCTTTTCCTGTTAAAGACGCTAGAGCCATGACTACTGCAAAGACAATGTTAAAAGAATACTTTCCTAGGTTCGGGCTACCAAGAGTTATCTGGTCGGACAATGGTCCACATTTTATCGCTGCTGTAATTCTGCAGATATGCGCAGGATTACAGATCGATAAACAGTTCCATTCAGCCAGACACGCTCAGAGTGCTGGATTAGTGGAAAGACACAACGACATCATCAAAAACAAGCTCGCTAAAATGTGTGCTGGCACCAAATTAAAATGGCTGGACGCCTTACCGATCATGTTGTTGTCCATGCGCACGACCCCTCAAACTAAGACTGGGCTCTCTCCCTTTGAGGTGGTAACGGCGAGACCTGCTAATATCTGAAACCTTCCAAAATGTCGTTCTTTGAGAAATGTTGAAAATGTACTTCTTTCAGATTACTGTAGCCAGTTGACTAAAAACCTGTATTTTATTTATAACCAGCTTCTAGAGGCTTTACCTGTACGATACGAGGGCTTCGGTCACAGCATTCAGCCTGGTGACTGGGTTTTGACAAAGGCATTTGAGCGATCCTCTTGCCTTGCACCTCAGTGTCGGGGACACTTCCAAGTCCTGCTGGTCACACAGACTGCGGTGCGGTTGCAGGCCGGAAAAACTGGATCCACGCGGCCCACGTCAAGAGGATTCCACAACCAGTGCCATACGATACAGAAGAAACAGAACCCCTCACCAGTACTGCAACCAACGATCCCGAAGCAGTAAACAGCATCTAGAGTGTGTCTGAGACTCTCTCTGAGCCGTGAGGCCTCGGGAAACAGCCATTTTGTCTCCACACTCTCCAAAAGTTTTGTTTCCGGAATCTGTTGTTCCGGATCTTGCATCTTCACTTGCTCTTGATACGTCGCTTCCAACGGGAAGTGATGACACGTTCTCAGATCAATCAGTACCAGGGACATCGAGGTATAATCTACGCCCAAGGAAATAGACTCACGGCACGGTTCGGCTGTGCATTCGGAGAAGAAGAAAAAATCATCAAGGGCTTGCTTTTGGCCCAAGTAATTGTTTGAAAAAGGGGATTCTGTTGGCTAGGGTTGTGGAAGGACTAAGAAGTCGCTCGGCCAGGAGGTTGCCAGCTAAAAACACTGGGGTTTTTCCATTTGAAGACTGCAATGCCTGCAACCGCTACCGCTCGTAAAGGACTGATAAATTAACATGTGACCAGCTGTCAAAATGGACAAACTGTGTGGGCCCCGAGAACATACTGCTGTCTTTTTATAATGTTAATTGGTTTTATAATAGTCAGTTTTAAGCTTTTGGTATCTAGAGGAAGTACATCCGTTAGAAAATCTGTTACCGACTGAAAATGTACCTTCTGTTTCTACTCCTTTTGTGCATCTGCACACTCTATCTCCTAGGGATTCTCAGCATAGACAGAGATACCACAATAATAGATTATTTCTCATTATGAATGCTACACATGCTATTTTTAATAAATCCAACTGTTGAGTCTGTTCACATTTACCGCAACACGGGGATGAGGTGCTAGGTTGGTATATTTATCCTTTACCTTTGACAACTGCTTGTTATGCTTCTCTTAGAGCACTGTTCTTTGGTCGCTGGAACGACAGCATCTCAGGGAACTTTGATGGGACTAATTTGAATCAGTTTGAGAAACGTGTTTTGGCTACCTTAGGATGCTCGCTTTTTGCAAATAGGAGTAAGCTCATCATTGCTTCTATTATGGCTCCTATAGGCAATACGGACGCCACGCCTCCTTCTTACACTGTTAATAGCCCCGATTCAGTTTCTTTCTGCATACAGAGGAATGGTACTCAGTCAATGGGAGATTTTAGAGGTTGCGCCAACGTTGCGAATTTGACTGGGGAAGACATACCTTTGTATGTAGGCGAACCGGTCTACTTTGTTTGCGGTAATGTAGCATTTCCATGGTTACCCAGGGACTGGGAGGGAACTTGTTATTTAGGGATCCTGTTACCCAGGGTATTCAAAGCCAGTACTATAGAGGTTTCAAAGGCTCGTCCACGGCAGGATGAGAATGGTGACACTCCAGCACAGATTGGAGATGTAGCGAAATCCTTTGTGCCATTTTGGGGACAAATAGCGAACTCCGAAGACATCAGGAAACTAGCGAGAGTGCTGGAGAGAACCATCAACCGGACCACGGACATACTCTATAATATGACATTAGAACAGAAAGCAATAAGATTAGTAGCACTTCAGAACCGGATGGCATTAGATGTCATTCTGGCCGAACGTGTTGGAGTGTGTAAATTAGTGGGGTCCGCTTGCTGTGTTTTCATGCCAGATTCCTCCCCAACTATTTTCAAGGCCATACAGAATCTGCACGTTCTCAGTTCAGAAGTGCATGTTCCTGAGGGAAACTGGGATCTTAGCGCTTGGTTCTGGGACTTCTTGCGATCTTGGGGTTGGAAGGTACTTTCGGTCTTGCTGATCATTTTGGGAATTTTGTTGTTTCTTTGTTGCTGTATACAGTGTCTTCCTAGTATATGTTCGATGTTAGGAGGATGTTGCGCACAGACGATGGGTACATTAGGACGCAAGGTACACGCCCCAGACAAGAACTCCAAGGAATATGTGTTGAAAGATATTTTGATAACTGATCTGATGGCAATAGATATTTCCGATGGTGATTCAGGGTGTATGTACGTTGAGACGTGGAGTTGTTCGTAAAGTGATCAGGAGTAGTTTTAGCGCTTGGCATAGGCCAAAAGGAGGGTTTGTCGAATGGAAAATCATATTGTGCCTCCTATACAGTGTGAATATATGTATATTGGCCTAAGCCAAGCCGCTTCACGAAGAAATCCGCGTTACAAGGTCTTGACCTTAGATCAGTGTAAGCAGCCCGTTTAGATTCACCCGCCATTTTAGATTCTCTCTCTAAAGTCACCCTGTGTTCCAAAATGGTGGACAGTGTCATTCCGAATGTAACATGGCCGTCTTGACGTCTGTGTACAAACTAATATGTAACTTGCCTACAGGCCACATGTTGGGGTCATGAACTGAGACCTTGTCCTTCGTTGACCTGTGTATAGAGGATTACCTATGCCAGCGAAACTTATCCACAAGCATATGTTAAACATAATATATTCAAATATTGAGATGTGAACACTTGTTTAACTACATTGGATAAAGATGTATGAAAAGGTTTAATGATAAATCCGAAGACATACTGTTGCCATTGTAACTTGTTGGTGAATGTATTAATGGTAAACCCTAAATGCATAGATGTATGAACTCGGCATGAACCCTAGATCCGTGATGTATTAATTTGTATTAACTTACAGGTGGGCTGAACATCATGTTTTGGACTGTAAAAAAGGTGCAACTATTCTAATGTACAGCCCCACTCACTGAGCACACCGAACAGGGCTAGAGTTCGCTGTGTTGAACTGAGGGCCGATAGCTATCTGTTGCTTTGTCCTTTGAAACTGTTCAGTATAAAATAAAGATCTCTGTATCTTTCTTTGTAACCTGCATTTGGTGTATTTCCTTTTGGGGTACTCAGCCTCGATATTTTCTTTTTGATTTAACATTACCACTGCAGAGTCTGAATACCTCTCCCCACTAGTCTGGTCAATTTTCGAAGAACCATCCATAAAAAGAATCTATTGTCGCACCAAAGCATTCTCTTTCACACAGGGTATATCATCATAGAATTTAACATAATTTGTACAGTCATGCACATCACCTTCTTCTACTGGCTCAGCTACAAACATGGCTTGGGTCACTATTTTATATTTTAAATCTTACAATTTTAATCGCTGGATTGGAAATCATTACTTCGTAAGCTCGAGCTCTTTGGGATGTTTACGTGCCCCTGGGGTTCTCTAAACTAAGGCAAACGAGGCATGCACCACGTACAGAGTCATATAACAACTCATGACAATACTTGTGGACTTCTTAACTGCAATGCGGCAGCAGCCAAAGATTGTTCGCACAGGAAATGTCCTCTCATAACTGGGTCTAAATTTCTGCTGTAGTATGCCAAAGGTTTGTACCCCAATGTTGTCCTTTGTGTGAGAACTGCTGTCATTACTGCCCCATTTTGTGTGCGAAAATATATAAAATTCCTCGCTATAGTTGGGAATCCCTAAAACTGGAACTGTACAAATTGCTCTTTTCAACTCCTCAAATCCTTCCTCCATTTCTTCAGTCCATCCTATCTTTTCCTTACCAACTTGTGCTTTCTTTAACACCTGCAAAAGTGGCTTGGTATGCGTGCTGTAATCAAACAGCCAGGCTCTGCAGTAACTGCACAAGCCCAGAAACTGCTGCATCTGTCTCACTGTGTTTGGTTTTGGCGTCTTTGTAATTGACTCAACCCTTTCAGGTGTCACTTTCATTCCTTCATGTGAAATTAACTGACCTATGTACAACACTTCTTCCTGACAATACTGTAACTTCTCCTTGTCCACCTTATAGCCTTTGTCTGCTACAATAGTCATCAATTAGACAGAGTCTTGCCTACATTCATTGTCTGTTTTACTGCAAATCAATATGTCATCTACGTACTGTATCACAGCACTATTAAGATCGATATTGCCTAGATTCATCTGTAGGACCCTGTTAAAGATAGATGGGTATTCACAATACCCTTGAGGCAAACACGTATGTTTTAGTCTTTTTTGTCTAAATGTAAAGGAGGTCACGTCTTTATGCAACAGGATCGCGAAAAATGCATTTTTCAAATCGATAACCATGAAATACTGAGCTTCAACTGGGATACTACACAATATTGTTGCCGGATTAGGAACTAAAGGAAACCTGGCCTCTACAATCTAATTGAGAGGCCTAAGGTCCTGGATAAATCTCCACACCCCCTTTAGATGTTTTAATCGGATACACTGCAGTATTGCATGATGACTCTGATGGCACTAGGATACCCTGATTCATGAGTGCTGAAATAGTCTGGAATATGCCCTGATCAGCTTCTTGGGACATAGGGTACTGTTTCGCTCGGGGTAAATAGGCTTGTGGCTTAAGCTTTATTTTAACCTCCCCTATTCCCTTTAATAGACCTATGTCATAGGGGTCCGTGGTCCACAGGACACTTGGTACCTTTTGTAGACCTTCCTGGAAAAATGCTGGTCGTTGCCACATTATCGCCATTTGCTGTGGTATTTCTCTTTTTTGATCCTTATCCGGTATGTAATGCTCATAAAGAACATCACTTTGTCATCCATACGTCCTTCTCTGAACATATCTTCATCTGTAATGTCAGTCAATCTGTACCCCTCTTCAAGAGCTATCACTGTTCTCCATGATCTACCTGCATCATATACTCCTTCAAGCATTGCTATTTCCCCTCGTACTATAGCTGCTTCCAGTTCTACACAAATAGTTTGCCGTTCTTCCACATCCACAGGTATTCGTGGTATAAATAAAAACTTATCAGGTATCCTCGCAATCTTCCCTACTAGCCAAGGGAGCCATGTAAACAAAAGGCTCACTCCATATAGGAAGACTTCTGGATCTACCGGGACACCTCGCACAGCCACTTGCCCTGTGAATGCCAGTATAAACTCTCTGATGTTTAAGTATTGCATTCCTGGAGTTGAGCACAGTATTCCCTGATCAGTGAATGAAATTGTCATGTTAAGATTTGTCAACAAATCTCTTCCCAAAATGTTAACTGGTGCCTGTTGTGAATATAACAAAGCAACGGACATGTCACATTCCCCTATAGAAGCCGGTAATTATCAGTAAAAGGAACTAAATTCATAGCTCCAGAGATCCCTTGAGAATTCATGGCAATACCTCACATTGGATAGTTCCCATCACGTATGCAATAGTGGGTTGACCCAGTGTCTACTAGAAAAAATGATTTGCCCCCATCGTCACATCGACCTTTGGTTCCTCTTGGTGGTCTGGTGTCACTGAACTCATCAAGTCACGCTGTGATCTGTCCTGTTAAGTGTATAATCTCATCCCCGTCCCTGTGAAAGGGTTTTCTCCTACCACAGCAACAACTCCAGTCCTCGGTGCGATTATGTGCCCCGTATTCATGTTATGCTATGTCTGCATAGGTGCTTGTTGCAACTGCCTTTGCGGTGGGTGCATTTGTACTTGTCCCGGCTGTTGTGCCTGCTGTACTTGCAGCACCTGTGCCTGCTAGGATGTGTATTCCTGGGCAAAGCCCTCTTTTGATTGTGTGCTGTATGGCGGTGGATAAGCTGCCCCCTCTTTAAAAAATGGGCTATTCTGTACACTCCCTCGGCTCCTGCATACGTGTGCAATATGCCCTGTTATTCCACAATTCCAACACACTGGGGGTGGCCCTGTGACAAAACCTCCTTGGTTATATCCTCCCTGAGCACTCTGACTCTCATTTGGCGTTCTGAAATCCACCCTGGTTGTTCTGAAATCCGCCTCCTCTTCTCCTAAAACCTATACCTCTGCCTCATGGCGCAAACCCATACCCCCCTTGATCCATCAGATGTGAATTATTCACCTGTGATGTACCCGTTGCCTCTTGCATTCCCACCCCTTCTCTGCTTGTCAATTTGGCCCTTTCTAAGGAACATTTTGACAACTTTTTCTGGACTAATTTGGCTTCCTCTACTTTTCTATTCTCATCCTTCTTTTTGTTCTTCTCTTGTAGTAACCGACAGTGCTGTAGAATAGTCCACTGTATCTCAGCCCATGGCTTCGCTTCCATCCCCACTTGTTTTTTCATCTGTCTCTGTACTGGTTCTGACAATTCCTGACACAAAATATGATAAAATAGTGCCACTGTCTTTTCCCACAGTTCACAAATTTCAAGCTGCCATTTCTCCTGAATATCCTTAATAGAAGCAATAGGGTCTTCATCTTTCTTCATTTTTCATGTCATAATTGCACCCATGCCCAATGTGTCAGGATACTGCACCCTGAGAGCCCTCCAAACATCTGCCCTACAATTATTAAATGGTGCTCCATCATGCACTGTGTATTGTGCTGTCACAATTGCGTACCCTCTCACCTCCATATGTCATCAGCCCTTTCCCCAAGGATAGCTGCCAGTAGACCTTTTATGTCTCCTATGGCCAGCATATTTCCTCCTGTCATTTTTTCTAATTCGCATATGCATTTCCCAGCTCCAGAAGGTAAACTAGGGAGCTTGCATTTTAAGTTATCGTTATCCATCTGTGGCCATGGAATATATTGCTGTCTCGCTCCTCCCCCCTTCCCTAACAAGGGGAACTGTGAGAACCCCATCCTGTAGTCCAATTCCATTATTAGTCTATCTAATGCAGGGGTAATCATCCCTGTCTGCCTTCTTGCTGGTAGTGACCTTAACCTGCTTACATACAGTGGAGAATCTCCCTTCTCACTATATAATCGTCTTTGACAAAGCTCAGTATATGATATGGGATCTGGCATTCTTTCTTTAGGATATTCCAGAACTGACAATCTTACTTCCTTATCCATTTGTTGGCTTCCCAGTGGGGAAGCATGCATCCTCTCCCTCTGCCTCATGACCAGACTTCTCTTTCCTCGTCTGTCATTTCTAGACCCCAACTAGTGCGACTATCAACCCCCCTCGCCTCTATCTAGATTTAATCTACTCAAAGACAGTGCTCGGCATTCATCACTAAACATGCTTTCCTCCACAGTTCGTAGTTGAGATACCAGGGATGGATTACTGTTCTATACTCAATATCCCGTCTCAGTTGCTGATATATTTTATTGATTCTTTCTCCAATGCCTTCCGCATCATATCCTTCTTCCTCTAGTGCTACTTTGTGTGTTTCTGGCGTTATCTCCTTTATCGGGAGAATCTCACTCTATCTCATCGTATTTATTTGCTCGGCCTCATTTTTTCCTTAAGGATGAGACTGGCATCCAGACCTCGCTGCCCCCTATTCTGTTTAATTTCTTCATCCATTTTCTTTGCTTTCTCGCATCCGTTCTAGCCTTTTCTTCCTCCTGCATTCATTCTTCCCTTGTTACTTCCTGTCTTTGTTCTTCTTCTTCTCTCCTTCTCTGTAACCTTCTGTTTTTCTCTTTGTTCTTCTTCCTCCTCTCTCTTTCCTTCCTGTCCCTTTCTTCTATCGCTCTTTGTCATACTTTCTTTGTTCCTCTCTGCCAGTTTTTCATTTTTTTCTTGTTCCTCCCTGTATATCTGTTCACGTCGATCCCTGCTTTTCCTTCCTTGCTCATCCTCCCTCAATCTCCTTCATCATTCCCTGTCATCCTTTTTTTGCTCATCCTTATCTTCTTTTTGTCTAACCTCCTTGATTCCTTTCCCATCTAAGTTGAGTAGTATCTATTCTCCCATCCACTGGTTCTGTATGAGCGTTACCTCATCAGCCCTGTCCTTTTCTCCCTTCCATCACTTAATTTCTGTATGTCTGTCGATATGTTCAACTTCTTGCCTCTTTCTTCCTTATCTCATGTAGACTTACAGGCATCTTCCTTTCTTTTAATCTCTTCTGGGCTGTCATCACTACTGTAAACGGGGGGTTCATATGTCGGGTTATTATGCCCTGCCGCTGCTTTCAGCACCTTTAAAGGATAAACTCCTATCTTGTCTATAGTTGCACTCTTAATCTCAGACAAAGTAAGAGGATCTGAGGGCTCAGCGCTCTTCCCCTTATGCGGATTAAGTACCCACTCTTCCGGTGCCGGGTCCTCCTTCTCCACTTGGAACATCTTCCAAAGTTATAAAAAGGCCAGGCTTTTCTCTAATTTCTTTCCCATGTATGCAGCATGCACGTATGTTGTCATG
The DNA here is from genome assembly GCF_040938575.1 of Ambystoma mexicanum. Lineage (NCBI taxonomy): Eukaryota > Metazoa > Chordata > Amphibia > Caudata > Ambystomatidae > Ambystoma > Ambystoma mexicanum. The sequence continues at coordinate 239,597,685 of NC_090936.1, read as the reverse complement.
TGTTGCAATACCACTTTTGACAATGATGCCCCTTGTGGGCATAGCATGAACATTTCATCAGCTGTGCCCTTTACCCATTCTGCACTGTACTGTTTGAGCTTGGGTGCATGTTTTGGTAGTGTCTTACAAAGATGTCTCAATTGACTGTCAACACTTACCAGATTGTTAAATGAACCTTTTTATTTGAGCTCGAATCACCACCTTTAGTTTTAAAACAACAAATATGAGCAAGCACCATCAATCGCTGCTCAATCCTCTTTAATTTCAATAGCCCATATATATTTTGATTGGCACCAATCGTTCACTACACCTTAACTTCAAACACTGTTACTTTTAACCTTTCAGTGTTCTATTACTTCTTGATACTCCACACAACAAACAATACTTAAAATAATCACACACTACACATTAATAACCCCTGTGATTGACTTCTTTTACTACTAGTCATTTATAATAGGTCTTCTCTCGTCGCTACTTATTTTACCCTATACAGGGTTTAGGAGGTCACCTTTCACAGTCCTGACCGTGCTTATTCCCTTTTTATCAATACTCGCCTTGGAGTGTGAGACGTCTTCTAATTCCGTTGAACTAGGATTACTTAGGCGTTCCTTTATTTACACAAAATGTCCCGCTACTCAAAACATCACAATCCTGCCCCTTTATATTGCCATTTCCCTTAGTCTACTTACATTCGTTAATCAACTCGAGGCCTTCGGTATTAACTCCTCCTGCAATCCAACCACTTTGCCTTCCGTCCGCAGAGCGCCCATGGAAACCGTGTAGGGATTTCTTCAAGAGAGTCGACAGTTTGACTAGCAGCAGGTAAACTCACACTGTACACGCCACAGCATGTTTTAGATATTTATTGACATAGGGCTCTTATAATCGCGGACCTGCATTCACTTTCAGAGCCTGTACATTCAATCAAGATCGGAGCATTTCTCTCATGCCTATGAGGTAACCTTTTTTTTTTTACTACGATCGTATGCCGTGATCTCTGTGCACATATACCAATGGAGCATGATTCACTTATACATTTCCCTTTGGGCTTTTTAGATTACACAGAGATTGACCATTTGGTCAAGCAATTAAGGTATTTCCTTATTTATTTATTTTTTTATTTGTATTTGTATTTGGTTAATGAAAACCTTTTACAAAAACTTCAATTTCAGTTTGACAGTTGAATAATAAAACTTTAAAAATGACAAAAGAAAAGAGCTTTTTCCAACATACAGGCTTCTTTTTCTAGTCACCAGGCATAGCTATCCAGCATGATGCCTGAGAAGCCAAATAGAATGGCAAGCACTTTATGGCTTATGTTTTGTCCAGGGATCGCTTAATGTTAAACTTATATAAAAAGAAACATTTATGAAGGATCTATTGACGGTACAAATACAAATATGATGTGATAATCCTTCAGTCTACTGTTCATGATTTCTCACGGTGTGCGGACTTTCCGAAGAATCATTTGATGCCTTCTTGGTCTTCACAATGTCAAATTTCTCAAGAACTTTCACCACTGCTGTTGTTCATGAACTCGAATGACCAGAAATAAGTCTGTTCCACAACAGGCCTGGAATGTGGGTCTCCCCACCGATTCTAAATCTTGAAAAGAATAGGAGTCTCACCGGTCAAGTCTCTTCACAGTCTATAAGTAGATGTTTCAACGACTGATTAGAGGGTATTTCACAGATGTCGCACAAGGCAGTTGCCTCTACCCCTTTTCCCCTGACAATCTCTCATGTATGGGCTATATTAAGCCTTATTCTGAGGAAGTTCATTCTGATCCTCCAGTCTGGAAATTTCAGAAGGTATTGGGCCAGGACTCCCTGTTTTTTTCTGCTTTTAAAAAACAGTTCTCTGGGTATGAGATCGCATCTTGTCAATTGTCATTACCCAATCTATTTCTTCCAGATTTTTTTCGCATTTAAAGGATAGGATATGAGCGTCTCTAAGTCAGTTCCTGCTTTTCCCAAGTTTTCCAGAGATCTTTCTTCCGGGTTTGAGAAAATTTTTGATTTGTTTCCCTTCCAGATGGGCTTTGAGATCGAAATACATATCCTTCTGAGCTGTAATTATGAATCAAAAGAGGGAGATTAGTTTCCATTCAGCTTGCACTTTACGTGACCTTAGGCCCAGTTCAAATCGAATGGGTGGACATTGAGAGGCTCGATGGAAGGCACAATACTCCCTTCCAGACTAGCTCCTCAAGCCTTTGCCTGTCTGTGTTCCAGAGACATGTTTATGTTTCTAGCCCATACAAGATCACTGGAACCACTTTGGCCATGTAACATTTTATTAGTGACATGACAGAAAATGTACAACATTTTTATGAAATCTTTTTCATTTGGGGGACAAGATGGGAGATTTTTAATTGCACATCCTGTTTGACCTTCCCCTGAGATGGAGCCGCATACACCTTGTACCCCAGATAGGTTAGATCTTCTACCCTTTGGATACTCTGTCCCCCGAGCTTCCAGTCTGGGTAATTTATTTTCTTGAGTGGATGTTTGAAAACTACAACCCATCTGTCAAGAAGTCGCTGCAGCCCTATCAGGGTCTTACTAGCAGGACCACGTCGTCACCGTAGGTGAGCCAGTGGATCTTACACCCATTAATCATGTTACTGGCAAGTGCCGATGCTTCCAATTCTTCTCCCATGTTAGCCAGGTAGAAATTAAAGAATAGGGGGGCACCCAGACAGCCCTGACGTACTCCTCTCGCGACCTTTATTAGATCGGACAGGTGACCTTCATCATCTAACAAGACTCTCATAGTCGTGTCCTTGTGCAGTTCTACCAGCATAGACTAAAGTCCTTCCGTGATACTCCATTTCTTCAGTTTTGCCCATAAGTGTGTTCTATTCACATGGCCGAAAGCTTTCGAAATGTCTACCCAAGCACCATACAACTGTTGTTCCCCTTTGACCATCATTATTTCGCTTAAGATGTTTAGTATTAGGCCATTTACTGCTGTCGAGTGTCCACCTCAGAAGCCTGATTGATGTTTTGAGAGGATTTTCACCTCCTCCAGTAAGATCTTCATGAAGAGTTTATTCTCAATATCCAATAAGGTGATAGGCCGATAGTTTGTGGGTTGCAGTCGATCTCCCCCTTAAAGAGTGGAATAATAATCGCTGACTTCCATGATGCAGGAAATAGTTGGCTTTCCAAAATCTCTCCGAACAGCCAGGATAGTATTTTGGCCCAGAGGAAAGGCTGTTTTTTTAATACTTGGTAAGTTAGGCCATTTGGCCCTGCTGCTTTAGAATTGGAGGATTTGGTGGTCAGATCTGTTATAGACTGCACCCCTAACGGAAGACACCAGCGGACAGATGTATCTGGAGTATTTTCTGTTTCCCTCGGCTTCATGAAGCTCGCTGACAAATACCCTACCCAGCTCTTTTCTGGGACCAAATTGCATAATGCAGTGTTCTGGGTTGCCTTCTAGGCGGCGCATCACTGACCAGAATTCACTGGTATCATTGTTTCCCGCTAGTTTCAACATGCGCTCTCCATCTTGCTGGAGGCGTGATATCCTCCTGTCCACCAACTACTACTTATATTTTTCTGAGACTCTTTTGGACCCCTTTCCGTAGGCTTCTATACTGAGGCCTGCTCTTTTCAACTGCCTCAGTTTCTGATTAAGTAATTTTTTCTCCTGTCTTGTTGCCTCATCATAAGTGTGCCGATGCACTTGTTTGCTTCCACTGCTACCCCCATTACTTGGTGGGCATATCTGCCAAATATATGTCATAAATTGGTCAGGTTTGCAGGATGTTATCTGGGATCTCTAACAGTGTTTTATTTAGAATATCCCTTCTTTTTTATATTTACACAGGAACGCTCTGTGGGATGTCTTAACCCACTTTTGCTCTGCCATGCGGCATCACTGTGTTCTGATGGTGCCAGAAACATCAAAATGGCCGCAAAACCTTTGTGCGCACCAAAACCTCTGAAAATTGCATTCTGCAAAGCGCAAAAAGCTGGCTTCCCAATCTGCCATGCATGTTGTCAGTGGTGGAACAGAGATCTCACTCCTGAAACATGTCATTGGGCTCCACAACAAGTGAAAATGGAGTAAAGAGGGAAAAGCAGTGCTGTGCTAAAGGAAATCCAAAAATCTTGCTTTAGATCTTTTTCTGGGTTGCTGAAACTGCAGAATACTGGCACAAAACACCCTTAAACATCCAACATTCTTACTGGGTGCTACAATTCACTTGTTTGCAACCTGAGTGGCCTGTTACTGAGACTAATCTATGTTGTAATTGTTTTAGCCCATGGTTTAAAATCTGGAATAAGTGTTCTAGCTGCTAGTTTGAAATCACAAGTTGTTTTAAGCTAAGCAAAAATGCAACAGAATTAACATTTAAATTTAAGCCTGGCTAAAAGCCACCCAAACTGGAATAACAGCTTTCCTCACAGAGGCAAGGCCTCTTCCTCCAACTCCTCTCCAGCAGGAAATCACACCTTTGTGATGGTTATAGGGTGGGGGGAAGAATTTGGTCTATACAGGGAAGAAGACAATGGACATCTTCCAGCTAAAAGGAAATGCGAGGTGTGAAGAGTCGTAAATGGCCTCTGCCCAGGAGAAACAGGGAGGAGATGCTCCTGGGTCCGCGGGAGAGACCAAAGGCGTGGAGCTAAACAACCATTTGTTGCTTAACAAGGACAAAAGAAATTTTAAAAAGACTGATAACTTACTGTGTAAAATTGTGCAAAATATATAAATAACAGCATTGTTAATGTAATTTCTGGATGCACTGGTGAAAAGGCGCCAGAACTCTGTGGCATGTTCTGGGAAGAAATGGCAGAAAAATGTGATATTACACAAAATGTATTTCTGATAGAAGTATGAAACTTTATATACATATGCCCATGTTCAACGCGCACATTTGTAGAAATTTGCTCCTAAACTGGACATTGTGTTCCGGATGAAAAGGGCAAAATTCTGTGAAAAGCCGACACAAGATCCCACAGCGATAGGGCTTGGAGGAGTACCTGCTACACAAAATATGTAATCTGTATATATGGTTGTTATAGAGGTTGCACATGTGGAAATATGTATTGTACCAAAAGTAGATTTTGTGTTCAAGAGGCTAGGGGTGGACTTTAGGCCTCATAAACCCATACGATAAAAGTGACACACTGTTTTTCTCCTCCTATCAAGGAAGAGAGGAGACCCTGACCAATCCCTGTCAAAGGGGTGAGCTTAGGCTAAACCAGCCCACACACACCCTTTATCATAAGCATAAATAGAGACAGCAGAGGGCAGAAAAGGACAGACAGATTCACCCACTATACGAATGCTGGCGGAGTACCCTGATGCAGAACTATCCATCTTACTTGCTCCAGACTGCATAAACTCGTCAAAGCAGAAAGGCCTGTTGCATAGCTTTTTCAGCTAGGCATTTAATTTCCAGAACCAGAACCAATCCCAGCAACCTAAGGGGAACCAAAAGACAGCCGGGCTGTGCTGTACTGCTTTCCTGCTGAACTAATCATCATCAGAACCAAAAGATCCAATCCAGTTCCATGCCGTGCTGTGACCAGAGCCATTCCGGATCCGATCCAGTCCTGTGCTGTGAACAGACCCAGTCCAGTCCGATGTGCCCAGCTGTCTATCCCAGAACCAGATTCCTTTCCCTGACCAGAAATCTTGACGGACCAGAATCCTGACGGTTCCATTTCCAAACATATCTAGTGAGTATCTATAGGTAGAACTGTGTCACTAGCATATGTACTGTCCATAGCCAATCCCTATCTTAAACCCATTCTCTTTTGTCTTCAGAACCTGATATTGTTAGCAGGATTTTGAATTGTCAGAACGTTTCTTGCATTGAGTTTCTCTTATTTGTATTCTAAAATCATGTCATTAGTGTTTTGAGTAACTAAAGTGAATCCCAGAAAGAAATTGGTTATCCACCACGTGAAGGGTTCCATGGCCAGGAACTATGGAGATTCATGTGTGGCATTCTGTTTTTCTATAGTCATAATCTAGTGTCAGAAATCCCGTTTGTCTTTTAAAAGTGCATTCCTGTTTCCCATTCTTGCGCCTGTCTCAGAAAAACGACCTCTGCTAAAACATCCATAACTTCCTTAATTTTTGTGCTAGAAACTTCTGCTTGTAGCTAACATCCACAGCTTTAATTTGCATTTAAACCTGCATCCCAAATCCATACGGTTCACCCGTAATCGCAATTACCACGCACTGAAAAGTTTGCCAAGGATTTTCGTTTTAGGGAAATTCTGACACGTGTAAAACAGCTTTTGATTGCTTCCAACCTTAATTTTAAGATTTCACATTGTTTCTTAGTATCAAATCATTGCTAGAGTTTGTGTATAACTATCCAAAGCGGCTCCCATAAGAATTCAAACAATTTAAATCATATTTAGTGTTTTTACCCAATCCATTCTCAAGATAACTTTAAAACCATTCTGACCGCTTGCCAATCAATTCTGTTTTTCTCTTGTGTTGCTGAGGGGGGAAATTGGGATTGATATTTTGTTTGAATTCTGCCATTCCTGAATACCTGCTTTCTCTCCTCCTATCGCTTTACATTGCCTATTGTGGGGTTGAGAGGTGTGCAGGGGGAAATAGTAACCACACTGCTATTTAATCTGCACACACACAAAAGTATTATTTCTGTGCTGAATTGCTTTGCTCACTATTACTCCTTGTGTATTAAAGAGATTGTTTAGTGTTACATCACCACATTGGTGATTATTGTGTACCCATTAAAACATAGTGGCCCTCATTACGACCCTGGCGGAAAGGGGTTTACGCCGGCGTAAACCATGGCGCCCCTTTCCGCCTGAGTACGAGTTCCCTTAGCGCCATGGTGATTTTAACGCCTGCTTTTAGCAGGCGTTAAAATCCATGGCGCTAAGGGACCTTGTTGTTAATTACGCCACCGTAATTTACGGTGGCGTAATTAACGCCTTCCCCACTCCCATTATACCCTATGGGGCAAAAATGGGAATGGGAAGGGTAAATGGGGATTGGGGACTTACCGCCCCGCCAAGGTCGGAATGGGGCGGTAAGTCCGCCAACCACCATGGCGGAGTTGGCAGCTTAGCGCCATGGACCATGGTGCAAATAGCACCATGGTTCTCCGCCAAGGTCGTAATGAGGGCCAGTGTGATTGAATTTGTAAATACATAAATAAATATTTTAACTTTGCAAACCAGCCTGATTCCTGGTTCAGTGAGACCGGGGGGGCGGTTCCAGGAGAGGGGCTGATATGAGTGGTACATTGTTCAGAATAAAAGAACTTTTAGACACAAATAAATAAGGATTTCCATTGTGCATTACACGCTAGGCGTTGACTTAGGTGTGTGCCGGATTGAAATCACTTACAAACCTGCCATTCCTCAATTTGTAGGATTCGGCCTGTTTGGCTCGTTGGTCCGATGTGATGTCAGAGAAGAGTAGTTCCAATCTAGCGTGATCACTTCTACCCTCTTGCTCTATCTTCAATGTAATATCTAATGTAAAGAGGTCCGCTGTCATGAACATATAGTCAATTATCGAGGCAGAGCTCCCTCAACACCAGGTTGGGGCTGCTGGGTTATCTCCTGGCAGACTTCCATTCACCATTTTCTGACCCCATCCTTCTAAGAATTCCACCCATGTTTTTCCAGTGGCTGAGGCTTTTCGGGACCCATATTTGCTGGCTTTTTTTCCAATGCCACACATTGGGCATTGAAATCCCCCGCTAATATTACTCTGGCACTCCCGTTGCTAGTTTTGATTCTTTCTAGCAATACGGACACACAGTGCCATGGAAAATCTGAAGGCTGCAACAGGCTGGGTTCCAGTAAATATTTACAAGGTACACCTCTAGGCAAGGTTTTGCGTCGTTCATAGTTATCTTGCTGGCTTGTATGCCGATCTTATTTTCAAAGATCACTGTCGAGTCTTTTATTGTGTCATTTTTGAATGCCACCAGCAGGCCTCCTGATGGTCTGCCTTTCGCTTTTTGGAGAGCAGGTAAACAATGAAATGTATATCCATCGATTGTAATTGGGTTTACTAGCCATGTCTCTTGGAAAAGGAGAATGTATATATTCCGAAAAAGCTGGGTTTTCATTTCTTTAGCGGAGAATGTATTAGGACCTTGCGTGTTCCAGCTTATCATAGACGACCCTTTTTGCCTAAAGAGACGGACTCCCCACTCCCAATTTCAGCAGCACCTGTGTCAGGATCTCTGGAAGCATTGAAAAAGCTTTGTCCTGAGAGTTACTCACATTGTTTCCCTCTTCCACTTGATTGCCTCCAATTTACTGCTTTCCCCAGAATTACTCTTAGCTTTAGAGAGCCATTTTGGTGCAAGTGGTGCTGTAGAGATTGATGGTAGAGGTTTTATGCATGAAACTGTGAGGCCCATGTCTCCAGATCTCCTGAAGCTCCGACTATTGCTTCCCAAGCGACTCTCCAAGTCAACCCTACTTCAGCTGTGAATGTACTACTTGGAAATTGCACAGATTCAACGTTCAGGGTGCTCAGAAGGTATAGATATGGTATTTCCTTGAAGTATGAGAGAATTACACTTCGGCATAGTGATTTGTGCTTCCTGTTTTTATCCGAGGTGCTAAGCCATGATTTTGGCATCGCAAATACGGCTGTGGCCTCTTCTTTGCTCCTATTTCCCCACACTGATTGTTCTAGTTCTTGATGGTTGGCCGGCAAATGTGTTTCATTCTCCTCCAAATTTGTTAATTTTCCCCCTCCATTAGACTTTAGATTGAGTGAGGTACATTTACCTTGTCCCAGTTTGATTTCCTCAATCAATTATGTTTTCCGCTGTAATGCAGTCACTGGTTTCAGGAAACTTGGTGCTATTTTCAAAGGCTTGGTCTGAGTCACAGGCTCCTTACAACTATCAGATGCTATATTGGCCGTGACAGTACATTTTGTCATTAGAAAAATTGGAGCAACCGGGTGGTTGAATTGCGGTGGTGTTACTGGGAGGCAGTGAGTACTCTTCTTGTTCTTCTCTGGCGCAATCACATTGACCTCATTGACCTCATCTTCTTTCACACTGAGCTGCGTATTCTTGGTTTCACACTCTTTGCATTCTGTTTGGAGGCCGACACTTATACTTTTGATCTCAATGTCATTCGAAGGATCTTCTTTGTGACATTTATTTTTGTTTTTCAGGGTGCTTTTATTTTTTGCTTTCCCCTTCTCCTTTGTACTCTTTTCTTTATGTTCCTCCTCTATCAAGAGTGTGTCTTTACTATACTCTTCTTCCTCTCTTGTTCTTTTTATTGGTGATTTTAATACGGATTTCAGAAAGATGTTAGTTTCTGATTTTATTTTCTATTTTTTTGTTTCTTAGTTTTCTTTTCTCTAGGAGGAGTGCGGCCCTGTTTCTTCTCTTTCTCCTTGTTTCTTTCTTCTTTTCTTTACTTCTTCCCTTCGCATGGTGAAGGTCCATACCCATCCTAGTTTGTTGTGCTTGATTTGGCTGCTGATGTTGCTCCTCCGGGTTTCTCTTCCAGTGCTCCATCCACTGCGTAAGCCAATCGTCTGAATTCCTCAAAGGTCGATTCTGATAAGGGGGCATCATCATATGTATGATTTAGCTCCTCCAATTTGTCTTACCCCTCTTTTCCGCTTTGAGCTTGCCATCCATTTTTCATTTCAATTAGCAGCTTGTTTAGGAGTATTTTCTTTTCTTCCTCCTCTTTTCTTCTTGTAGTCGATGCTGTTTGGATGGCTGAAATGTCTAATCCTTGTTTGGCTAATTCCAAGCGTATATCCTTCATCCACGGTACTAGACTGGCATTGATAATGCTATTATAGCCCACCAATGCTGAGTCCAAGCTTGCTGTTTCCTTGGTCAGTTCTAAAAGAATCCCTGCTTGTGCCTGCACTTTGGTTTTGAGTAATTCAAATACAGAGACCAGGGAGTTTAGGACAAACTTTAGTGCATTGATTGTGGCTTCATTTGAGCATGGCATTTCTTGTTTGAAAGAGCCGATCTGCACTTGCCTTGTGTCTGATGAAGACCCAAATCTCTGTCTTCTTCCTGAATGTCTTCTTCATCGATCTCATTATTCATTCTTTCCCTCGCCTGGCATGCTGAGGTGCCTTTTGGCATTGATCGATGATGGATTCTTGTATTATTCCCAATCAGCTGATGAGCTGTCACTTCCCCAACTGGACTACTCCGAATACCTGAGACCAAGTGGAGTGACCTTGCATCACTCTCATCTGCCCGCAATTTAATTAGGGTCTATGAGAAACCAAGGTAGGTGTAGGGAAAAGGAGGCACAAGTCTACGGGATCTGTTCAACTGCAGATGCAAGATCCCTGAGCCCGCCAGTCCCACTCTCCTTACCTTCTTGCATTGTTCCTCACTGTTCTCACTCCTCTGTCTCGCTGACGGGATAGCTTTAGTCTGCCTTTAGTTCTGGAGGTTGCTGAAAGACTTCCGCTGTCCGGTTCCTCTTAGGATCTGCTTGTGCCCCAGCTTAGTCGTAGCAGTATAGCGATTAATGCTGAGCCTCACAGGACAGGACTACGCCGCACGACCAGCACAAACAGCCAAAAACAGCCTTAGTCGTTGCCTTTTCTCTGTGACGGGCTTCTTGCCGCAAGGGCAGGCAGTTCCTGTTTTGTCTCGCACTTCCTGGTGGGCGTGTCTCAGGATTGGTAAGATGTTAAAAGGGCCGTGTATGGATGTATTTACGGTGCCAGTTCAGTTCAGATTTCAGATTTCACTTTTCAAACTTCAAATCTTCAAATCTTCCGGCACAGCGCACAATGTAACCAGAAAGATGATACATGATGAATTGTAGTATAGAGCAAAAGGCTAATGTCAGATGCTGCACGACACAGCATACAGCCAAAAACAGCGTCAGTGCTCGCCCTTTTCTCTGCGACAGGCTTCTCGCCACAAGGGCAGGCAGTTCCTGTTTTGTCTCGTACTTCCTGGTAGGGAGATTTGAAGATTTCTCAGGATTGGTAAGATGTTAAAGGGGCTGTGTATGGATGTATTTACGGCACCAGTTCAGTTTAGATTTCACTTTTCAAACTTCAAATCTTCAAATCTTCCGGCACGGCATGGCGCACAATATAAACAGAAAGATGATAGATGATGAATTGTAGTATAGAGCAAAAGGCTAATATCAGATGTTGCACGACACAGCACACAGCCCAAAACACCTCAGACCTCGCCCTTTTCTCCACCACGGGCTTACTGTCTTATTTACCATTGTGTTGCACATTTCACCAATGACACTATGTGCCATTATCCTTTTTTTTCCTTTTTTGAACATGTATGCGCATGTCTACCCACTCGGGTATGTATTTACTTCATTTCCTTATTATTTTGGAATGATGGATTCCATTGATTTGTACAACTGTATTGCTGAAATGATTTATTTATGACTACACAAAGTAGGACTCAGCCTTGACGAAGGAGGCAAACTCTGAAATGCATTGGCAAATGAGCTCTCTTAGATGAGGCAACAGCTGGCCTCACCTGTTTTGTTATTAAAACTTACATTATTATGCAAGTAGATCTTGGAATTGATTTATAGGTTTCTAATACAGAACATATTATTTGTACAAGTTCCTCAAGAGTGATTATTTTTTCTGAACTCATTCTTACCCACCAGCAGCTCCATATGGAGAGCAGAGTGAGAATGACTGGTTGACTGTGTGGTTCCCACTCAGTTTTTTTGTTATAATAGACATTTGGTCCTGGTGTCCTTGGATCTTCCTTACCAGTCTGCTCTTCTGAATACATGCTAACTAATTAGCTATGATGATACAAATTAAGATTACAAACTTGTTTTAATTCACTCTTTGGTGCCCGCCTTCTTCCTTGATCATGAAAATATTAGTATACCATCCGGGAAAAGATGATGTATGCATGAAGGATGTTGTGGAATATCTCATTTCATAAATTGTTGGAAGGTAGTTGTGGTATTGCACAGTCAAAAAGACTCCGACTGATCTCCTTAGCTCAGTCTTCAACCCTCCAAGCAACTTTATTTCTCCACACACTTGCAGACTCTCTTTTGTACTGTTTTCATGACTAACTTTACTTCATTCCCTGTGTGTGCACCTCCCAAACAATAATCTCTGTCACGTTTGACACCCCTGTGGGTGGCTTCAAGTGAATCAACTTCCGCTCTGGAGCTCTCCCCATTCACTATGTCTCCCGGCAGTCTATCCACATAATTTCCTCTTACTTGAGCTCCACTACATTCCTCCAGTTTCCTGGGTCTCTCTACTATCTTTGAGACTCCAGTCACAGCCAGCCTCCTGGGTCTCTTCTACAGTGGCCAATCTGCTGGTTCAGGATCTATTCCTGCTTCCTCTCCTTCAACCATCTAATGATGAGCTGGTTCCAAGAGCAGCAGTCTCCTTCTCAAAATCCCTTCCCGTTTAGTAGAGGCCTGACTCTTCCTCTTGGGTCATTCCATTCCTATTTGGGTTTGGCTGTAAGTGGCTGTGGAGGGTATCTGGTCTTTCCATCTAATGCCATTCCATCGAAGTTTTTCCATCTAAAAAATGTCCATCAAATGCATATTTTTTGGGGGGTAAACGGTACATTTTTGTTTAGGTGCATTATAAAGGGTAAAAACGTGGGTTGGGTGTACACCCCCAAAAAACAAACAAAAAAATGTAAAAAAAAAAAAAGCTACGTTTTAAGATGGAAGAAATTCGATGAAATGGCATTAGATGCAATGGCATTAGATGGAAATCTGAGGTGGGTTCTGTGTCTATCTGATTCAGGCTATGATTGGGAGTGGTAGTTCTTTGTTCTGGGTTTTCCCTGCCTTGGCCTCATCCCCATGGTTTGGTTTTTGCTATTTTAGGTTGAGCTCTCTACGTTAGGTACACAGATCGTATACAGTTGGGTGAATCACTTAGCGAGGACCAAGCCTCTAAAAGCCTGTTCCGCCATATTGTGTTGAAAGATCCTGCTCTATCCTTCATACACACGAGGACCAGGCAGTGGAGTCATGCTCTGGCTTGAATGGGCATAGACTACGGTGAGTTTTCACCTCGTTTCCACTTCTAATCTGCCTGGTACAGGTTCAGTATACGTTCCCCTTTCATTACTGACCCGGTAGCAGGGTATGTGCAGATGTTATTACTGAGCACTGCATCTCATCTTTGGCCAGTATGCCTTCTTCAAGGGTGCAACAGGTGACTATTCCGTGCCTTATGACAGGGACTAATTGATGGTGACCAGAGAATACTTCCATACAACGCCGAAGGCCAATTAACCTCTAGCTTGTGGTGGTACCTGGTCCACCTTCGTTCCCCTGCTATATGGCCCCAGGGTCAGACAGGGAACACTGTTAAAGTACCTATAATGGCAAAGGCTGCTGCATGAAGGGCACACATAAGACAAAAGACTTGCCTTGGTTGTCAGGGATAGCCATTTATGGAAGCCTTCTCTGTTCACGTTCGTCAGTGTTGAATTAGCTGTATCAGATAATCAAGTCCCTGCAATATTTCAAGGTTCCTAAACACAGTACTGTGTCCTGAAATCCACATATTTATGCATTTGTTCATTTTGGTGTTTCAGATCACAAATATGACGCCGACATAAAAAGCTGAAAACACCATATCTGTTTGTTGTCAGCTTAAAATATCTTTTAGTTAACCAATACTGGAAACAGGAGTCAATTGTGTGTCATTTCCTAGTCTTTTTGTCCACAAAACAATCGAGATATATTCACATCTTCTAAGAATTTTAAGTCATTTTTCCAATACGTCTAAAGAATTCCCATGTACGCAGACAGAAGAGAATGCAATTTCGTTGATGCATTCCTAAATGTTGCAGGAATTACTGTGTGTGAAGCCATCACAAAGCTAGACACAGACAACAGACTTATATTTTAAGGTGAAGCACTTCATTTAATCAAAAGTCGGGATGGTTGAAAGCCTATCCTGCCCTATGCTAATGTGGGATTTCCCTATCAGAATAAAACTAAGGAAAGACTGAGTGAAATAGTTCCACTTGTACGTCTTTCTGTGTCCACAACCTATACTTGCCCTCACCATTTAGACTAAAAATGTGTAGGGATGTTGATAATCAAAGAAACAAAGTTCAATTTAAAGTTCAGTTCTTCTTCCAGCTCTCAGCTTTCTTTCCCCAAGTATAATGTAGTCCCACAAAGCCTCAAGATCACCTCTCTCGAGCTCCAAGCAACATAGTTGAAGATAATCCTCGGGGTTCCCTCCCCCAAGTCTCATGCAACATGTATTGGACTTCACATGTAATTTGCTTAACGGTTTTAATGTGCTTTGAAGATGAATTGCTCTCAATTCAATAGCTATGTGTGTTGCTAAAGGTTTAGATTTCTTTTCATTCTGAGAAAAAACATGTGTATTCGAAATACATTCTTGTTTTTGAAGTTCAAATATACATTTGAAATGCACTCTTGTAAGTTAAATATAAGTTTACTTTCAATTTGGTAGTAAATGTAGGTTTGCTTTCAGTTCGGAATTCAAAATACATGGACCAGCACTTGCCCGTAGTCCGTTTTGGAGCTCCCCGTTGTCGGCATTTCCTCCCAACACTCACCAGCGGTCTGTTCCTTCTCCCGGTGGCTCCTACTGTTTCCACTTAGCTTCTGGAGCTGTGAAACACCGCCACCGCGAGCCCGGCTCGCCTGCCAGATACTTGTTGCTCCGTCTCTCCTTGTACTTTCCAGTGGATGCGGACAGCGTCCTCTGATTCTGGTCTGCCGGCGTCCTGGTTCAGTGTCCAGTCCCACCATGACTGCTCTCATGAAGACCGGGTCCCCTGCTGGTATCTGCCGAGTCCCCTGCCGGCCTCCCTGCTTCTTACATCTCTGGAGCTTCTCCCGGTTCTTCCATTTGTGTTCCCAGTTCCTCAATTAATGTACCTGCAGGCTTCTAATAGGCTGCAGGTGTGCCTGGTCAATTAGATCCGCAGGACCATAGTAAGGAGGACATGCCTGACCTTCCCAATGCTCAGGATGCAGCCTCCTCATCCCAGTACCTAAGTGGTGAAAAATGTGTGATGTTCATCCCTCTTAGTATCCTCTTCCTCATCAGAGTACTATCATATGTCATGTTAGGGAAAGTGAGGGAAATGGGCTTACAATAGCCCACAAAGATCAGCTTTGGGTCAGGTTGGTTGTGGGTAGGAAAGGGGAATAACATGTATCTACCATGGGCATCCCACTCCCAGTCCCCAAAGACCCTCCAGCCAGGTGGTCCTCCCTCGCTTGCCCACCCAGGATTCAAGATCGATGGACTTTCGCTGGCCACCTGTGTAGAGGATCCAGGGAGAATACGAGTGTTAGTACCCTCAGGTTTCTCACAAGTGGAAACAACACTATAAAAGTGCATGGAGTGCTATCCTGATCTTCATAGACTGAACTACTTCCTGAGACTCAGCAGAGATTTGATCTGTTCTTATGAGGTAACACATACTGTGAAAGGCAGCTTCAGGTTGTTTTGAGTCGTAACTCAAGAAAGTGCCAAACCACCATACATAAAATGGGCAGTAAAATAATCAATTGAAATGACACTGATATGCAGTTGAGTAAAGGAAAGGGAAGAAAAAATGAAACAAAGCAAGTGTTTTCAATTGCTGCTGAACAGTGTAAATGTGTTAATGATCCTTGGAGTATTAAGCAATGGCTGCTAAGATTAATGGTCTGCAATTCAAACGTATAATTGTCAGTGACAGGTCTTAAGTTATCTGGACGCTGGCGACTAGTATGGTGAGGTAAGGCCTGTCTCTCCCAGAAGACACTCCGACTAGAGTGAATGCATACACTCGGGCAGAGTGACTTCCAGGAAAGAAGGATGGTTTTGGAGGAAAAACCCTCCAAGACATATTCATTCCTAAGGTCGTGGCCTGATCCCAATTCCAGCATGTCCCAGCAAGTAAAATACAGAGACAAGGGACCAGCAGGCGAAGACAGGATATAAAAACCCAGTAAGAGACCAGAAAGTAGAACTCAGGAAGGACCCAGGAGGAAGGAAGGCCAGTGTGGATTACACATGGGAAGGAAGAGGACAGGAGCAAGAGAGAGGGAACAACAACTCATGAGCTATTGAGCTATGGAAGAAGCATCCGCTTGGAAGAAGAGAGTTAAGATGCAAGGAGCAATCTCCGGAACAGCCC
This sequence comes from Ambystoma mexicanum, assembly GCF_040938575.1. NCBI lineage: Eukaryota > Metazoa > Chordata > Amphibia > Caudata > Ambystomatidae > Ambystoma > Ambystoma mexicanum. The sequence goes on along the minus strand of NC_090936.1, from coordinate 239,581,547 downwards.
TACATTCTGGGCTGAATGTCGATGTGTGTACCCATGACATCATGGGACCCGCCCGCCATCCTGGTATGGGCTACTGGAGAAGCATGCAGTCCGCCCTCTTGGAATGGGCCGTTATCCTCCATCGAGGATACAATCTCCAGGAACAGGGACACCCATACCCAACAATAATATCAATTGAGGGACAGAGATCAATGCAGTCTCAATAGAATGTATAAAAGGAAGATATGAGCATGTACCATAAACACTCTACCTCGTTCAATGCAGACTATTGAAAACCCAGGACAGGAGGTGTTTTTTTGACATTTCTTGTGAAACATACCTGTTATAAAGCTAATAGTGGAGCTGTCACAGCAGCTAATTTCAGGTTCTCCCCAGGTTACCATGGTGACCCGGAAATTGTAGTACCATGCTGGCAACAGATTGGCAATTCTCTGCAAAGAAATTAAGTTTCTGTTAGACACATGATGCTTTTTAAAGTCAATCTATCAAGCTTGGCACAGAAACAGTTCTATCAAATGCAAATATGTCACAAAATGATCTGGTATTCTAAAAATAACAAAATGTTTTATACACAAGAAACGTTACTGAGGGCGGCAATATGCATCATAGCAGCAATTAATCAGAAGTGAATAGACAGTGCTTCTTTATTCATGGTTAAAATCTACCTCTAATTAGCAGCAAAGATTTACTTATCAGTTGGACAAATTGTGCTTATATCAATTTCTATAATACAACATGAATACATTTTTTGTCTAGCATTAAGGAACGAAGTACAATCCATCTTACAGCTTGGGGAACAATTGTCATGATTGTCATCTAATTGTCATAATATATCAATCATGCCCTTCATGGAGATCTTGCTGGATGTGTGTCAGAGAAATCCAAGTCAACAATCCGGACAGGGATCAGACTGAAGATAAACATGTGCTACAAAATAAAGCAGGGACCATGCTGTAAAATAAAGACACTTATTACAGGAACGGGGAGACCAGCCCTAACTGAATCAACCAAGTAAAGGATCAGGATTCAAAAAGGATTAAGCAATTATTTGAAGGAACTGTTTTAAAAGACTGGAGAAACAAAACGGATACAGTATACATTCCAGTCAAAAGCCTACTAGCAGCCACACCAACAATGTGCAAAAGAGATCTCTCACTTTTGCAGGTGTTTTAGCCAAACAATCCAAAAAAAGATTATGATGCGAGTGGAAAAAATGCAAAAGTGGCAAACATCGAAAATTGACATTCTATGGTGAACATAGAATAAATTAAAACCATAGATAAAAAAAGTAATTCCAAAACAACAGAAGAAAGCACTAACAAATGTACTGATCTTTGTTTTCAGTGTAAGTGCAAGACTGGGAGACATGTGTGATGGAACCTTTGAACTGGGTGATCAAGCTGAGCCCACATAGATGTGTATTGCAGACATGACAATAAGATGTAAACCATCTACACTGAACTGAATTCTAGCTCTGAAGCGATGTACAAACACGTGAATACAGGTACACAAGGCTATGTGCTAGGGAAACATTTTGACCATGCTATCTAAAAGCAGGGGCCGTTCAGACGCTAACTGCTCAGGGGCACTAAGCTCAGGTAACTCCTCAGAAACAGAACACGGGCTGCAGGAGCTGGCGTAAACAATACCAAGGTGTAAGAGCTTGTGAGCCACAGCTGAATTCATGTGTTCTTGCTAAACAAAAAGTGCTTTTCCACAAGAAAATATTCTTCAATTCCTAGAAAGGGGAGCAAAAGGCGTAGCTCAGTTGCAATGTAAAACAAATGAAGAAGGGCACCATAAATATGTTTTTTTCCTTTTGCTGGCAAAGCAGCAATGAACACTGAAGGGACAACAAAAATGATTGCTGTGTTTCAGGCCTGCTTTTTCCTCTATATATGTACATCATAAGATGCAATTAAATTCTAAGGAAAGTAGTGTAAGAATGTGAGAATAGCAATATCTATAAATGTAATACCTTTCCAAAGTTAAGTTTCTGACTGTAGGTAAATAAAACCACCTGGCCTAGATATGGCAGTGAACAACAAATAAGGGGCTAGACATGTGATGTCATCAGTGATGTCATCAATGATATTTGTGATGTCATCTTTGATGTCCTGGGTGTTAGTCTTAGCAGTGCACGGTGGTGGCGCGAGTTATGGTTGCTTAGCTTACCATAACTGGTGAATTTCAGGGTGTTTTCGATTTTACTTGTAACCATAACGTCCTTTTAACAACGTTCTTTTACTGAATTTCATAGGTTTTTATTAGTGCAACTTTACCATAACGTCCCTTTAACAAAGTTCTTTCAGTGAATTTCATAGGTTTTAATTAGTGCAACTTAACCATAACCTCCCTTTAACAAAGTTTTTCATTGAATTTCATAGGTTTTTATTAGTCCAGCTTAACCATAATGTCCCTTTAACAACGTTTTTTCAGTGAATATCATGTGTTTTTACCAGAGTATGCAATTTTCCAACAACTTACTAATATCTTACTTACCAAATATAACAATATTTGTGTCCAATTTACAAAGTGTCACCTTAGAACTCTGCCATTTCCTACCTTCTAGAATCATTTTTAACACTTCTATACACTTTTTGCAACTATTTCATCTAGTTTTGCATCCGTAGATGTCTTCAAACATCTGACTTCATTGCGGACCTTCAGGACAGCGCCACATGACCATATGCTGTCGCACGGCATGATGACGTGTCCGAGAACCCGTATGCACTTCACGATAAGATCTGTGCTTCGCAGACAGTTCGGAACAGCATTTTCTACTGATCTAGGAACTTTCAACTTCAAAATTTCCCTTGCACAGCTCCAACACCTATTCCTACTCATCCATCAACACAGTACATATTTTAAGCAAAACTGCTATTTATCTTAAAATAGAATTGGCTAATGCCATCCCTCCTCCTAAGAGACACCACCACTGCTGTAATCAAGGAGCATGAGAAACACTGCCCCCTACCTTAGAAATAACACACGCGCAACATTTTCCCCTGTCCATCTGCCCCTTCATATTAGTGTTTGGTGCCCCTTCCCTCATTTCCCTCCCCACCTTTCGTTCCAAGCTCTCCTGCCCAAAAAAATGCATCCAAAAACAAAATAAATGTTCCCTTAGGAACCACCTTTCACAGTTAAAAAATAGAACTAAAAAAAAAAAAAACGTATAGACACCATCTACTTTATATTTCTCAGTTAAGTACATAGACTCAATAAGATTTTCCAACATTTCCATTTGCATTTTGTGTTATGCTAATGGGAATATTGTGGCGTTCATCCTCCGTTCTAGGGACTGGAACGGTGGATACCGGCCCAGCAGCCCAAGTTATCAGCCCAAGTGAAGCGAGGGTGGATAACAAGGTCTCTGGACCATTATCCCCCCATTCCAGCCCCTGAAATGGGGGATGAAGGTCATTAGCAACCTAGGTTCCCAAAATGGGAACCCAAGGTGCTAAAAAAGAGGATTTTGCTTCCTACACCGGGACGCCTATGACCTTATTCCATGAACCGGACAATATGGCCACTGCCCAAGACCACAGGCTAGCCCTCAGTCACTAAAGGTATACTGGTATATTTGTGTAACTACATTATGACACTTGTCAAATAATAAAACACTGGCACATTTGCAAAACCATGCTTGTAGATTCTTGCCAATGCGCCTTACGCAAGTTTGCTGGAAATCCACCCACCTTTTATTTTTTCAAAAGTGTCAAATGAATGCACATACAATCGTCATATAACCTAGCCCCCACTTCACAAAATCCATTCAGACTTTACAAAAACATTTATATCTAGAGCTATAATCCTTTTACAAACCTTTGTGTAGATTTGTCAAATGGCACCACATTTATAAGCCTTTACATTATTTTGGCACCCCCCTCTAATTTTGCCCCCTTCTGGACAAAATCCCAACAAACTTCGCAAAAACATTTATATCTAGATCTATTATCAGTTTGCCAAATTCAGTGTAGATTCGTCAAATGGCACCTCATTTATAAGCCATTACATTATTTTGGGACCCCCCCTCTAATTTTCCCCCCAATGACAGAATCCCACCAAACTTTGTAAACTCATTCGAAATCAGATCAGAAATATCCCATCCCATCCTCATCACCCCTCACCTCCCCAGAGATTATTTGATAAATTTGACAAATGCAATGCTCAGAAAATATTATTGTACCGAGGGTTCGGGCATGTATTTTTATACATACGTAGATCCATCGCACAAACATTTCCAATGCACTTTACCTTTGTTTTCCTCTTTTGTAAACATGCAAAATCTGGCAGCATGGCACGGCCATCTTGTGCTAATCTTATTCATTGCTGCATCGGCCTAAGGTAAACTGCCCTGACATCACTAAATCATATGCCCCGCCCCTGATCCTCACATCACCAAACCTAGTGATATTCTCCACCTTTCTCAGTGACGTTCCCCGTCAGCGTAGCCAAACACACCCTTAATCACTTTTGTGACGCAGAACCCGAAAATCAACACACATCGACTCATAACACAGCACGTCACAATTCGGAATATTAAACCGTACTTTAAAAGACAACAACAACACTATACAATTTGTAAAGTACTTTTATTTCACAATAAACGCTCTGAGAACATAAGACTATTGCCATATTCAATCAAATTGCAAATTTGTTTCTTCGCTCGCGATCCAAAATATTTATTCTGAGTCACGCATTGTTCTTTTTGCATACAAAAGGTGTTTGTTTTCTGTAAAAGAAGCGCTTGGGTCGGACAGTGAATTCCAGGGCTTCTGCATCTACTTGGGGCTAGACCACCGTAAAGGATGTTATGTTGCTCCTAATCGCTAGTACAGCGTAAGGGCATATGCGCCCTTGGCGATCGTCCCAAAAAAAGAGTCACTGTGAGCCAGTTGTTCACAACTATCTGCAGCTGCCGGTTAAAAAACCTGTCAGTTGGCATCTGGAATCTATGACAATCACAGAATGGCAGGATGTACCTGTTTCGAAAACATAACAGAAATGTGTCTCACTTGCCGATCTTTATTACAATTTATCTATTGACTTATTAATTTGGCATAGAGTTTAAACTAACGATTATCACAGACATTAAACAATCTCAACAGAGAGAAAACAACATGGAAAGTGGTACACAATTCGAGATGGTCATACATGACATTTTAATGAAATATTAACGTTGAACCTGGTGGAATCGAGTGGTGGCCTAAATGCACCTCAATGCTGGACTCCCCATGTGCATGTTAGAAAGACCACTACACACAAAGGTTGTACTTGCGTTTCATTGCAATATGCCACACAGTACAAACGAGTAGAATGTAACCCAGAAATAATGGTCAGATAATAATAAGTTGATGCTTGTTTGAGTATAAAATCGTCGAAAATCAAACTTACATTATATTCACCATTTCCATTCCCTTGGCGTAACTTGGGCCGTAATGCACACTCCGTTCGCACCAACGATTCTTCATAAACTAAATTTACATGTTCCTTAGCCCAGTTTTGGAATGCATAACCTTATCATATCTTGCATTATTACAAACCTCCTTTCATTCAATTCCTTTCGGAATGGTCCCTTTCTCTCAAGGTCAAAAAGCAATTGAACCTTATAATGTGTGTCCGATGCGTGGGCTTCCTTAGCTCGCAAGCAAAAATTCAAAGCTGGTGACCTTCACTCAGAATCAACATACATTCTTAGTTTGCAACAACATGCCTCACCACATCCATGTGAACTGTTATTCTGATACACGAGCAGGGCCGGTCTTTGCATCAGGCACTGCAGGTGGCTGCATCAGGCACTGAGGTGCCAGGCTCTAGGGGGCGCCAGTCTGACTCCATTATTATTTTAATTACATTTTAACACAGACATCATTAGTCCATTATTTGCCATGCTCTGGGTGTAGCACCAGCACATCAATTTAAAAACATCAAGCGTTTTAGTTAAGAGTGTAAAATAACCTGCAATTGCTTCTATTTAATATGAATAAATATTGGGCAACTAATATAAATAATATAGAGGAACGGGCATTCGGAATGTAGTATTACTGTGTAATACCACAAGGTAAGGTTGGGGTTGCAGATGCAACAATCTACGTTTACAAGTCCACAGTTCCACGATTATACATCTCCATCCCTTGAATGCCAAAATGCAATCTCTTTGGCCTGTACTTTAGACACATATTGTGGAACACCTCCAAATCTACCGTGTGACTTTTGTGACAAAAAACACCTGTTCTTTTGCTTCTAGCAGCCATAACCCATCCCATCCTCATCACCCCTCACTTCCCCAGAGATTAGTTGATAAGTTTGACAGTTCAATGTTGTGTTTTTTAATTGTTTTTACCGCGATGTCCGCGGACACCAAACACGGATCCAACATGGTGGGCGCATCGAAACAATCCGACGCACCTCACGCTTCATCCCAGCCAATCAGCGAACACGTTGCATGTCTGCGGACATAACGTAAACCGATTACCCAATCTGTGTCCTGACCGCGGAGCGAACAGGGAAGTGTGTCCGCGGAGCGGACATAGATATCACTAATTTTTTTGGACCTACTTTTTAGTCATTTTGAAAAGAAATACTGAATGTATTTTTACCAAATTTACAAAAGCACGCTTTTGGGACCAAGCCGCTGCTCTGGCCACAAATTTAATGAAAATCTGTCCAGCGGTCTGGGCTCTAGGAGTGAGCAAAGTTTTTTCCCCATTCAGTCTATGGGAAAAAAATAAATTTTGGGACCTCTATATCTTTCTCCCCCTGGACCAAACCTCACTAATCTTTGCAAAAAGATTCAGAGTGGACCATATACTTTTTTTGCAAAGTTTGGTGTGGATTCGTCCAGGGGGAGCAAAGTTATGAGCCACCCAAAAAGTGATCTTCCCATGGGATTAGCAACTTAACCATAACTACACAGCCACTATCGTGGCTGTGTTTTATGTATATGTACACACCACACATGTAGTAGTAGTAGTAGTTTGTCATTTATATGACACCCATATCCCATTAGTATGGCCTCAATGCACTTGTGGGGTGAACACCATCATGGGACCGATGTCCAAGGTATGGGAAATATTGTCAGAAGGATTAGAATTTGTCCGAGACCTTTGTGCATTCATGATTGATGTAGAGGTGTTTTACAATGCTTCTGCTGTTTTTCTTTTTTATTTCATCAGTGTTATATAATATTATAATGGTAATGTACACGTGCATTTCTCTTTTGAAGGCATGCTTTTGTCATTCAAAGAAAGATCAATATATTGATCAGATGAAATAGTACAGGTCCCATAGGACTCCTATTTTGTTGATCTTTGGAGAACAAAACACTACACAGACAGGGAAAATTCTTATTTCTCATAAAAAGCTTCCACAAAGATCTCCAATTCATAATTTTTACATTAATTACTTACCAGTTTCCTAGTGCAATTGTACCCTAATCAATTATGCATGCCAGCTTTTAAATACCTACTATTTAGTGCATGTGTATTGATGATGACACAACTTTAAGCAGACAGAACACTGTTAATCGATCATGTAAAAAACATTGAGCAAATTGAGTAAGCCCAGTCTTTACTAAATGGCTGAAAATAGAAATTCGAAGAAGTACATCAGTGATGGATATCAAAACCAGCACTCGAGTGCTCTCCTCACCTTGGGGTATTGTTCTAGACATTAGTCCACCAATGTTGTGGCTAAAATGTGCACCAAAACAATTACGTTTCTGAAAGATTTCAAACAGAAGCTAAGCCTCTCAACACAATGTTCCAAACAAAAGCAGACTGTGGTGGATCATTGTTCTTTGTGGTTCAACATGAATGCGCAGGAACCTGGACCCATGTTGAATGACAAGGAGTCACCTGGAGGTGCGATGATACACAATGTCTCACATTACTGTATCAGCCATGTATTGGGAATAGCTTTGGGGAACAATAGTGATGGGATGTGTCAATGAAATGGCCATTTAAAAATAAAAGGAGGATAGGTGCCCATATAACACATGTAGAATATTTCTTCTAATCTAATGTATTGTCTTAAAGGTATCTAAATGTAGTTGATAAGATCTAATTTAATAATTTGTAATAAAGATACTATGATGAGTACATTTTGCCATTTTATTCCTTTTTCCTTAAAGAACATTTGCTATGTGGGTGTCAAAATCACCACCACACCTCCCAGAGTCCCAATGCTTTTAATGCTTATACCTTTATTTATAGTGGGATCAAAATAAGGTTACTACATATAAAAGGTTAGCAAACACACTTTGAGAATACCAGGTTTAAGGGTTAAAGTATTTAACACAAAATAAAACCAAAGTTGTTGAAACCTTAACACATCCTCTTGTTTTGGATTGTTCATAATTGTTTCACATATTAACAGTATTTTGTACGGTTGCTTGATTTTACTTAACATTAATCATTGATGGTAAATGTGGTATGTAAAATGTAGATGCGTTTTGACAGGTGCCATTGAGTGTTTTTATGGTTTTAATGTATACTTTAGGACATTTTTAGAATACATTATATGTGTTACATGCATATTGGTATGTTGTTGATCAAGGTTGGTAAGTTATACATAGGTGTTGATATTATGTTTCAAATTATTTGTGAGGGTTACCAAAATATTGGTTTAATTTTATGTTTAAAATGTCATAATAGGTTCAACATTAAGGGTGGCATTGCCAAATGTGTGTTATTTTATTTTTTATCATAGGTAACAAGCTCAACTTTTCAAAGAAAGAAATCCATTTTGCAGTATTTTCATATTTCTATTTTGTTCCTCTGACTTTACTGCACATGTATTCTGGCTCTATTGCTTGTCGCTGCACCCAATACAACTACAGGTCATACAATATTCTCTAAAAATAAAAACAAACAAATCAGTGGGGAGAAATGTAAACAAAAGTTCAAGTTATCAACCAGAAAACGTTAAAGTCTACAAAGCGTGGGAATGCAAACATTAAGGTTTAACTACTCATTAAATACAACACATAAATAAAACCAACATTGTTGGAACCTTAAAGGATAGTTCCGGGACTTTTTTTGTATTGTCCCTACGGTTCGGCCATGTGTTTTTAAGCATAACTCGGTAGATCGTAGAAAACTTTCCTATGGACCTTACCCGACTTTTCGTCCATTAACGCACTCGAAATCAGCCGCCATTTTCTGATAATCCTATCATTTCCCCCCATCGCCCTGGCTCACTTGCTTTTGCGGCACTAAATCAAATCCCCCGCCCCTGAAACAGACTTTATCAAAACATTCATATTCCCCGCCTCTATCCGTGACGTGACTGTGCTGCGTAGGCAAACGCGCCCAGGCGTCTTCTACGCGACTCCACACAGAACCCGGAAACCAACACAGATCAGCTCACAACACAGCGCGCCACAATTCGCAATATGAAACTGTACTTTTAAATCAAACCGCAAGATTGTAAATTTGGTAAAGTACATTTATTTGACATCAAATGTTTAGAGAATATTCAGCGATTTGCATTTTTATTTGCTCAGGTTCCAAAAAGTTTGTTTTGAGGCACGCAATGTTCCTTTGCTGTACACAGGGTCTTAGATCATCTCACAATACAGCGCCACAATTCGGAATATGAAACTGTGTTTTAAAAGCAAACTGCAAGATTGTACATTTGGCAAAGTACATTTATTGGACATCAAATGTTTAGAGAATATTCAGCGATTTTCATTTTTCTTTGCTCTCGATCCAAAATAGTTCGTCTTGAGGCAAGCGATGTTCGTGTGCAGTACACAGGGTGTTGGTTAACGATAACATAAGCTCTTCGGTCGCACTGATAATCGCATGGCTGTTCCAACAACGAGGCACTAGGCCACCACAACGGTCTGTATGTTGCATCTAGCCGTTAGTACCGCGTAAGGGCATACTTGTACTTGGCGATCGTCCCATAAAATGGTCAGGGTGGTAACGTTGTTCACGCGGAGAAGCAACTGGCGGTTATAAAAGCCATCCGCCGGTGTCTGGTACTCGTGACACAGACAATAATGGGTGAAGTACCTGTTTGAAAAACATAAAAAATGAAATTAGTCTCACCATCAGATCTTTATTAAAATTATTCATTTTATATATTCGGTCGGTAAATTATTTCATAGCTAGGACAGTGCAACTGGGTTCTAAACGTCAAGGGGGGGCTGTAGGATACTGAGACAGTCCCCCAGTGCAGGGGTTGACAGGGAGTGCAGGTGGAGAGTGGAAGGGCCCAGGACCGAGATCGCAGACAGTGGACCAGTTGTAGCAGGGGAGAGGGAGAGAGAAAGCAGAAGCAAAGAGGAAGGTTTTGAGGTGCTTCCGTGAAAGGAGACGGTTCTCCCCAAGATAGTGCGCGGTACAAAACAATATGCCACATAGAACGAACAAGTCCAACTTAACCCGTCTTTAAAGCTACTGTATAGTAATTAAATTGCGGTATAAACTCATCTAAAGAGTTACTTACATTATATTTGCATTTTCCATTGTGTCTGTGCATAGGGCAGTCCCGAAATACCACTCCTTCTATGCAGACGTTATTTCTTCTAATGAACGAACATGAAATGGCTTTCGTTTCTGAAATTATATTCATTATCGTTTCTTACGTGGTCCCGGCCTGTCAAGGTCAAATAACAATAGAACCTTATACTGAGTCGTGGGCCATTCTGGCACCCTAGAAAAAATCAAAGCAGCTGACCTTCACTTTGAACGAGCACACATTCCTAGTTAGCTACATTCAGTGTAAGGCCGTCTCACAGGACTTGAAATTTACACTCCATCTTTGCATTTTGTCTGCGTGCTTTGCAGCCCCACAGAACCATAAATACGTAGACATTCTATATTTTTTGAAAAATGATTTATATTACTGTTTGGTTTAATTTAATGCGCAAATGAACAAGGGTGGAGAGACACATTGCATGTACACTGAGCAATCACTTTTATTTACACAATACATAGCTACACATATTCAATGGGCCTGCGACATGAGGAGACTCGAGAGAACAGACAATCAAATTACAATCATTTAAACCGTGATGTGTATTTCTCAATGAGTTCTTCTTTAGGTGGACATGGAACAGAGGCAATGTTGGGTGGCAATGCAGTTGTCCCCTGCACAGGTTCGTTCACAACTCCATTTATGTGCCTATCTAGGACGTCAACAATAAGTTTCTCAATAAACTCATATTGCATATCCTCAAACACTGGTTTGATCACCCATTGTTTACTTCTTTTAGTGAAGGCCTTATTGTAGCGAAGCGTCCCTAAAGTTCCGGTCGTCCTACTTTGTTGACGGCCAACATTATGGTTATGTGCCAAGACCGCTAAAAGAGTCCGATTTATCATGCCCTCCATGCCAAAATGCAATCGTTTTGGCCTGTACTTTAGGCACATATTGTGGAACACCTCCAAATCTCCTGTGTGGCAGAATTCCGTGAGTCCCCTCAAAGCTTTTGTTATAGTTTTATCAAATACAATCTTTTCAATGGCTTTGTGAGTGGGTGATGAAGGAATCAACCACTTCTTCTTCCGTTCCTCCTCTGTGGACAAATGGCCATGTTCACAATTGTGGCAATGTTGGTTCGTGTTCCATCGGTGAACGTTCGTACAGTGTGGCATTACTGACCCCCATTTTTCCAGTAGAATTTCCAACGACCCTCCACATGTTTTTGAGCTCCACCAAAGATGGTTGCTGATTGACTTGGACCACTGTGAAATACCTTGCAATTCTTTTTTTTTACCTGCAGCCGACAATTTTTTATTGATTGATTTTGCAAGATGCGAAACGTCAAATTGGTGATTTATATTTTTGTACTGTTCTCCCATTGTCTTGGCAATTGAAACGTGTCTGTCCGTGGCTATCAGGTCGATCACCATTCCCCGCGATTGTAGTTCTTGCAATGATGCTACAAAGCCAACTTTCTCCATGGCCACTGAGGATGTACTTTGTGACACCTGCACGACCACCAAACTCACAGTTTTCTTACTTTCCATGTCCTGAAAGTGGTAGGTGCAGTACTTGGCTGAAAATCCTGGGCTGTCGCACTGTCCATCACCGGCTAGCCTGAACCGTTTGCCTGCGAATGTACTATCAATAGACATTTTTTCCATTCTCCAAGCTTCGCTAATGGCTGGAAATAGATAATCGGTTTGGTATTTGTAGAACTGAGTTTTCGCAATGAAATGGATTCCCACAAACTGAAAGAAAGACTCTAATTTTTTAAAACTTGAACCACTAAAAAGTGCAGCCGCTGCACAAAGTAGATTGCCTGCTGGCAGTTGTCCCAGCATAGGTTGTGCAGACCATGAGAAAGGATGATATTTTGTACAGGTGGCATGTATTTTAAGGTTAGTGCCTCGAATTGCACGAGTCACATTAATGAATGGCTCCCCACATACTTCCCCACCAACCGAATGCCCACATTTCATCCGAATAATAATATCAATCAAACAACTATCGAATACAATGAATTTGGCCTCTTTCCTTATACTGTCACTCTGCATCCCAGCTGGTTCGGCCTGTAACGTTGAGGACATGTCACTCACATGAAAGGTAGAATCTCTGATATCGTCTTCCGCTATGTTCAGTGATATTGATGGTGTTTCATTGTCGTCCACTTCATTCTCTTCCATTGCAACATCTGTTCCTTCTCCGGAGATGGGTGAATAAAACAATTTCTTCAACTTTCTCGCGGTCTTAGTTTTTGCGGGTGTGGATTCTGTGAATTGATCTCCGACTGCATCCGAACTACCAGGAGGACATTCACTATCAATGGCTGGTGGTGGTATAGCTCCGTTGTCAATCACTTCATATTCTTCCCATTGGCACGATGCATCTCCAGTCTCAAGTCCCTGCCAAAAGGTTTGACAAGCAACATCTCTCGTTCGCTTCACTGTCTGTGTAGATCTAGTTCGTACACCCACTCGCAACTAGAGGACAGATTGGAAAAGGGATGTTCAGTTTAAACACAATTTACAGTATTGAACTATTAACAGTGAAAAACAACATAATATAGTAACCAGGACACTAACCTTCTTTTGCTTTCTTTTCTTTGAAACTTTCTTGCCTCGAACTTCAACATCAGGACGCTGTTTCTCCGACTCGTGTGTGCATGTCTCCACTTCCTCTTGCGCTGCAACGACTATATTTTCATGATAAGCACATCCATCACGCACTGACGCTCCATCGACTCCCTGAAACATAGAACTTTCATTAGTATGTATAATAATATCGAAAACACAAAATGTACTTGGGGACCAATACCCACGTACATCTCAATAGCAAAACACGAATGAACGCCTTGTGTAGAACATTCAAACGACAATTATTCACGCATTGTTGATCTAGTTAGATGGAACTGTCAAGATCCATACCTCGGGCTCCTCATAGACTTCCATTGATGATATTATTGAAGATGATGCTTCAGTGACTCCCTGAAACACAGTAATTGCATTAGTATGGTTTTCTATTTTGATAAAAAGAACAGAAACTTTGTGCAGGCGTGAACGGCTCATCTAAATAGACCTGCACAAATGATCAGTTGTCTAAAATAAATAATGGATATGTAAATATGATTCAATTTGCTCGATCTTTGGAAGTGTCACCACCCAGAGATCTGCATCAACTACTAGGGGTGATGTTCTTGTAGAAGAAGCTCCGTCATCTCCCTGAAACATAGTACTTGCGTTAATAAAGAAGGAAGTATAGCGGATGTAATCACGTCATATGATTTCGCTTGATTGAACTGTCAGTATCCATACCTCGAAATGCATAAGAACATCAAGGGACGATGTAACTGCGGTGCACACTTCTGCAAGCTGTTGCGCCGACCCGTAACTGCACGCTCCCCCTTCTTCTTGGACTAATGCTCCATCGACTCCCTGAAACATAGGACTTTCATTAGTAATGAACACAATATTGAAAAAAGAAGACACATAGGAGGGCGACGACAGAAGGACATATCAATGGCTAAAAACGAAAGAAACATTGTGTGTAACAATCACGCTACAAGAATGCAAGATCTGATGATCTCCATCGATGGAACTGTCCTGAAACGTACCTCGAGCATCTGAGTGACATCAACGGTAGTCGTCAATACGTTGGACTCCTCAGCATCTCCCTGAAAGACAGTACTTGAATTATTTTGGATAACAATAATTATAACTGAAAACAAAGACTAGAGGACGAGTACAAGGGTGTACCATTAGGTAAAATAATTACACGATAAATTAAAACTATTGATTTACATGCCTAAAACAAGTCAGTGGCAGAATAGCCAAGTAAGATTACCCGATAGGCGCTTGAAGTGGCTGATGACTGCAATAACGACACGGATGGAGAATCTTCCGCCTTCATATTGAGTGGATACATAAATGGGGAAATTATTGTTAGCTAATGCTACACACTACCGCAAGGCCGAGAGATAAATACGTAAACTTGACTCACCAGTGGAGGGATGTGGACGAATAGAGTGGGAATAGCGGTTGAGAGCAATTTTCGCCTCGCTCGCGGTGTGTTCTTCTTTATTAGCAATGATGTGGAGTACATGTCAGAGGTAAAGTGCCTGCTGCAGATGCGGTATCAATCACCCCTCTTGTCCGCAAAGACTTCTAGGACTCTACTTTCAAGCTCAGAGGGTGGATATCCGCAATATCGGACCCATTCTCTTATCTGATCTATTGTCTTAGGGAAAACATGCATTATAGTACCTTCAGATTTATTATGGGTCTTCGAAGGGCAACCGCCAATGGAACAGGCAGGCATTGTGGAAAGTTCTGAAAAGTAAAGATCAACAATTCTCTATGAATATCAATGTGTTAAAAAATTAAATGACACATAAAAGGTTCAATGCAAGGTATGTTTTGGTTCTTGGAACTATACACGTTATTCACATGCGGATAAGTATTTGAATAACTTTAAAAAAATAGAAAAATAATTTGACTAAACTCAGAACATGTGACTAGTTCCTTGCATGTACTGTCTTGAACGAAAAGAAATTGGACGCAAAATGAGTATGGTACATGGCCTTACCTTGACGAGCAAACAGTTAGATGCAGGGATCAGAGTAGTTTCTTGTCGTAGAACAGGGAGCAGTTCACAGGTTGCAAACTGACGAGTTTCCTCGAAGTGTTCACGGAAGTTCACAGAGACGAAGAGCAGATAACCAGCACCTTCACGGGTTGACTAGCAAAGCGCAAAGAAGTTCTCATTAGAAATATGAAGTGGGTTATAAAGAATTCGAAACAGGGGTGTGTTTGTGAATGAATGACGTGTATATGCCGTGGCATTATGCGGTTTGCAGGGGGCCGTCCAGCGTGAGGGGGGATGCTTGGCAGGAGACACGGGGTCTGGAGGTATACATGGGAACAACAACCCATGCTCTATAGACCACTTTGAAGTGTACATGGTCTTTGGCACCTCTTGGCCTTTATCGCTCCCTGACAGCTCCACTTGGCAGCACAAGTACCCCAGTGCGAACTGCCTTTGATAGGGCGGGGGGTGGATTGGGGCGGTGGTCATGCAGACAAGACACAGGAAGACTCGTGAATGGAGACACACTTATGTGGATTGCAGGGGGCCGTCCAGCGTGAGGGGGGATGCTTGGCAGGAGACACGGGGTCTGGCGGTAGACATGGGAACAACAACCCATGCTCTATAGACCACTTTGAAGTGTACATGGTCTTTGGCACCTCTTGGCCTTTATCGCTCCCTGACAGCTCCACTTGGCAGCACAAGTACCCCGGTGCGAACTGCCTTTGATAGGGCGGGGGGTGGATTGGGGCGGTGGTCGTGCAGACAAGACTCGTTTGCCGCAGGGCCTCACCAAGGAGAGGCCATCTAACTGCATGCAAGAGGCAGGCTGCAGGATCTAGTACATGGAAGGCAGGGGGGTGAGTTTATAAATACCTCACCCTCCCAGGAGAATATATGGGTGCAGTTCACCCTGGAGACCCTGGATGCCTAGGCAGTTAGTCAGCAGCAGGCTGGCCTGTGGTGGCAAGGCGGCACGGGCCAGAGGGGGTCATCTCTGTACCCGGTGCCCAAAAGGATTATTTATTATGATCAACCATATTGATTATTTACCTATAACCATGTTTTGTATCAATAAAATCCAACGGCCTTCCTTTTATTGCCAACGCTTGAACAAAGTGGTGTGGTAAGTATTTTTGGGGTCGGAGGCAAGGCCGGGAGGCTCGATGCCAACCCGCAAAATAACATATGTATGTCTGCTGCATATGGGTTCAACGGTTATGTGGATTGAAGGTGGGCGGCCAGCGTGAGGGAGGATGCTGGCCGGAGACATGTGGTGTGACAAGACAAGGCACAGGAAGACTATTCAATGGAGACACACTAGATTCATTTAAAAAATCAAAACAACCATTGTTAAAATATATGTTGGGTTTTATTTTAGATCTTAATTTCAATTGAACATAAATAATAAACATTACACATTGTAAAGTTGCGGTTGCAGCACATCCAGGGAAAATCCGCGGTATTGTCCACTGTCGCTGGGGAAATGTTGTCTAATGGCAAGTACCGCACAGGCAGGTATTACTCTCCGAACGCGGTGTCCGAGCCTCCCGTGAAGCCACCAAGTGAAGCAACGATAGGCCACCAGCCTGTACCACCTGTGAAAATGAAAGATGCAAACTGTATTAAAATGACAACTTTCTTATCACTGTCGATTCAGGTAAAAAATGTCATTCTGCTTTGAAAAAAATTCTATCTAGAAAATGCACAACATGGAACCAATTTACATGCATTCGAATGATGAGACGACCATGAAATAGTAGTGGCATCACTGACATCACAACCAGAGTATACTTACTCGTTACTCGGATTACGCGGACGAACAGTGCCGCAAAGTTCGTGCATAAGCACCATCATCATCCTCAACACGGTCCGTGAGAGGCTGGCTTCCCTGAACTCTGGCAGCTCGGTGATGCATTGCGGACTTGGCTCGCCTTCCGAAATGTAGGCCAGGCATCCCGAGTTTTCTCGGCAGCAGCAGTTCTCCTCCTCAGTTGGCATTAGCTCGCACCGATTGCACGTGCACCAGGTGGAGACGCCGTCCATGCGACATGGTCCAGGCTCTTCATCCGTTGACTGGTCCTCCCAACTGCCGTCCGAATCCCCATCGTTTTCGCGTGCTTGCCTTTCCAGTAGTTCTTCCTCGGTGTACTCGGGCTCGTACATATACGGCATTATTGTAGCCATTGTGTGGTAAAGAAAGTAAAATAATTTACAGAGATGGTACAGGAGTTCACAAGGCCGAGAAGCGGCGAAGGTAGCTGACCAGAGCACAGAAACGAGTCACAGAATACTCAAAGTAACACAGAGAGAGTAATGGAATCGAAAATCTGCTGCTGTGTGTTGTGAAACGGTGTGTTTATACTTATTGAGGAAAGAGGCGTCCTGCCATTTCCATGGCGACACGTCATTAGCTGAGGCGCAGCGATTGTTGACACGAAACGTGCTTTGGCGTTGGGAAATGGGCGGTGCGCGTCTGCTGATGTCAGGCTCAGGGGCGGGGGATTTGATTTAGTGCCGCAAAAGCAGGTGAGCCAGGGCGATGGAGGGAAATGATAGGATTATCAGAAAATGGCGGCTGATTTAGAGTGCGTTAATGGACAAAAAGTCGGGTAAGGTCCATAGGAAAGTTTTCTACGATCTACCGAGTTATGCTTAAAAACACATGGCCGAACCGTAGGGACAATAAAAAAAAAGTCCCGGAACTATCCTTTAATTCAACTTCACAAATAACAGATCAAAATGTAACATCACCATATATGTAGATCATTCCAACATTTACCAACAATATACCAAGATGTATAGCTAAAATACAATGCATTCTCATAACAAAAATTACATGTCAAATAAAAGTCCTATTAAATATCTTGAATTAAATAACAAAGTCAATACACCCACACAAAGAATTTTGTAAAAAACAAACCGTATCTCATTGTACATTTCACACAAAACATTAACTAACATTGTCATACTAAGTACAAAGAAATACACGTGCAACAGTGATAAATAAACAAAACACTATTAATACATTGGCAACACACCAAACGAGTTATTTAAGATTCCAACCGAGTTGGTTTTATTTTATTTGTATTGTTTATTAATAAGTCAAACCTTAACATTGGCATTCACAACGTTTTATGGACAGGAAGCTTAACTTTTTTTTCAGGAAAAGTCCCAATGTAACTATACAGAAATTCTGTGAAAAAACGTTGCTGAAGCGATATTATGGTTAAGGTGCTCTAATAAAATCCTTTGAATTTCAGGCAAAAAACTTTGTTAAATGGATGTTATGGTTGCAGCGCTAAATTTAAAAACCAAAGAAATTTGACAATTATACTAAGCTAGCACCCATATGCACTGCTCAGACTAACAACCAGGACAAAGATGACATCACAAATGGCATCATAAATGAGATCACATCTCCTAGTTAGTTATTTTTGCTTAGTAACGGTAAGCAGTTTAAACTCTGGACTTGACCTGGACATACTGCAATGAAAGCATAATATGCATCCTATAAAAGGTGCTGTATATGTAGACCTTAACCTTGCGCAATGTTTGGCCTATGGTTATGGTGTGCATACATATACCAATATACAGCTCCCAGACAAATAATACAATGTTTATATTTGATATGCACAATGACAAGACTAATCTTAGTTTAATTATCTGGTGATAGTAATTGTTTCCCCCTTCCTAAAGTTTCCTGTCTATCCATCTGATTTGTATGTATTGATGTTTTAAGTATACTAGGTATATCCAGACAGATGTCTAGTATGTCTTGCATACTTAGTCCTTGGCACCAAGTTTAACATTAGCCAAGATTGTGATAGGCTTCGATTTATGATTCTAGTGGCAAAATCTACCAGATTAAGAACACTCAATTTCTGTGATCCATGCTGCAGTGATTACCTATGTTCATGTATTTTTAGATTGCTCTAATAGGAACAGAACTTCATTAAACTGTTTGTGTTTCAATAAGTACATGTTGTTATGCACTGCGTTGTTCATGAGGCCTATACATGTTGGTAGCAATAGTCTAAACAGAACCCTTCCTAAGGATATTCCATGAGGACTGTCAAATAGTAGTGATGTTATATGTTATGTCATCAGTGATGATGCTATTTGTGATGCCATCTTTGATGTGCTGGGGGTTAGTCTGAGCAGTGCATGGCAGAGGCACGAGTTATGGCTGCTAGGTAACCATAACGTTGCTTTAAGAATGTTTTATCACCTAATTTCATAGGTTTTTATTAGAACTAAACCATAACGTCTCTTTAACAAAGTTTTTTCACTGACTTTCAATCGTTTTTATGCTGTTTCAGCATTTGATGCAAGTCATTAATATTCCACTTTTAACATATATGAAAGAACTATAATGCTACTTTAACAAACGTCTTTTTTGCAGTGCATACTAATTTGTGTCAATTTGAGCAGCACATGTTGAGGATGGAAGTCATGGTTGACTTGCCCAGGGCATGGGGTTCAGCCATGAACCCGGACCCACCAAACCACTTTCAATTTCAACTGCCCTAGCTTGCAGCGTGGTCCAGTGTCCACTACACCTCCATAATGGCAACATAGCTACTGTACATGGATTGCAGCCATGGCCAATGGCTGCTATCCCTGGAGCATGGGACCCAGCCATATCTTAAGTCTCACCAACCAATCTAAACCAATCTACAGTAGAAATTGGGCAGGCCAGTTTGACCATAATGTAGGTTTAAAAATGTTTTTCAGTGAATTTCAATGCTTTTTATAACTAAAAATGTTCCATTCTGTTCCGACACTGTATGCAAGTTACTAAATGTTCCTCTTTAAAATATATGAAACTATAAAGTTCCTTTAACATATATTTTGCAACACACATTAACTTTGAGAAACAGATGCTATCGCTGCAAGTTATGCCTGGCGTCACTGGGGCATGAGGTTCAGCCATGCCGCAGGCTTTACCAAGCCACCCACAAAAGCCACTAGACCAGTTACAGCCTGGTGCAGTGCCCACTATAGCAGACTGGGACAGTGAGCCACTGACCACGGCTTCTGGCTATAGCCTGTGGTCACAACCCCAGGGGCATGAGATTCAAAAATGCTGCCGGCTCCTCAAAGCAACCCACAGTATAGAGAGGGCCTAGACTGCAGCCCACCCATTGGCCACTATACCCCAAATGTGGGACTCTGGGCCACAGTCCATCATTTGCAGCCATGGCCACCTGCCACACTCCCTGGGCCTTGAGATTCAGCCATGTTGCCTGCCCCACAAATCAACTCAGAGTAAACATTGGCTTTGGCATATAGACTGGGCCGGTATCCAGTCATATTTTCGAATACATATTTTCGAAACACCATTATGTCGAAAACATTTTGCTGATTTCTTTTTAGAATATATTTATTTTTTATTTTATATGTTTTTTTTTGTTTAGTAAGTAAAAAAAAGTGTTACAAAATCGGGGGTTTGGGGGAATCCCCAATCTTAAACATAACATTTTAAAAAAATAAAAACATTTAAATTATTTTCGGCAAAATTGCGTCGACATAATGGCATTCGAAAATATGCCATTCGAAAATATCACTATAAACCGACTGGCCCAATAGCCACTATCCCCCAGACTTTAATACCATAGCCGGTCCTTGGTGGCCAAGGCACAACATTCATATCCCTATTTTGTTGTTCCTACATTTTTGCACTTTTAAAAATCATAAAAAACTGGCCAGTTCAGCAGCAAGTTTTGAGATTCAGCTGCCAATCCTTGGTGGAAATCCGTCTAGAGTTTGAGTTGTAGCTGATTTCTTCCCTTTCAACTCGATCTGGATTATGAAACTTTTGGGAACCCCTTAATGAAACCACACCACAGAAATTCAGAGTTGGGTCTACATTTTGTTTGCACATTATTTGTGCAGATTCGTCAAACTGCATGAAAGTTATAAGCTGCCCAAAAAGTGCTCTTCCCATGGGAAAGCCAATATACCCATAATTCCATATCCCCGAACATTTGTCAAGTCTGCAAACATCACAGCAATGTCCCAAACAATTGAGATGATTGGGATATCCAAGATGAAAAAACACCTGATGTATGTCCTTTTCTTAGCAATGTCCACCCCATCCTCGACCCCCACCCCCCACCTCCCCGGAGGTTGTTTAATTTAATAGGAAAGTTTAATGTTGATTTTTAATATTTTTTACCCTGGAAGAAAATGCATTGCCTCTCCTCAACACACCACCTACACTCCAGGTGTCAAGAACATCGTCTTCATCATCGGGGGGTACATTGCTCTTTTTGTCTTCACCACCTGACCCATGTTCATTAAATACTAATGGTAGTAATAGGCTGGAGACGGAGAGTCCATGGGAAACACGTCTCACTCAATTGGTGATCCTCAATTTGGATGGTTCTAAAAAGTTACAGTAGACCTTCAGCACTTCTAAACATGGAGGAATATGTACCTGATGTGTGTCATATGAACGGGACGATGAGACACTAAAGACTGTCTGGCAAGCAGCAGTTTAGAGTTACTAGAGAATTCCAACGTTAGCCCTCTGCCACTACGCTGTCTGAGAATGTTGAATGCTTCTGGGGCTATTGTATCTAGCTGCAGTAGAAAACTGGTAGTGCCACATGCCGAAGAATTGACATTCATTAAAATTATCTAGCACCACATTGAGTAATATTATTGCAAGATACCTAGCCATTGTCAATACACATCTCTGATGATCAAAGCCTGTGATCAGTTTTAAGACACTAACCAACATGTGGAGTGGGATTGTTTAATGGGACCTGTAGTAGTGAAACTAATAGGTCTGGTTACTGATTGCTGGTGTGGTGAAGTGGGGCAGTCATAGCATGACGAGACACCTTTTGTGTTTCTGCTACTTCTCTTTAATTCTTTGTTTCTGCTCCTAGGTCGTGTGCCTGCTATTTAAAAACCACATATGTTTCAACAGGGTTTAGAGCTCGCAGATTTAGAATTATTTGGGTTCTCACTTCTGAGAGCTGCAAAATATGGTATACAGTGTTAATAACGACACGACAAATGTCAACATCCTCTTTAACTAATGTATTATAATGCATAAGAAATATGTAGATTATTGTAAATAACCGATTTTTAAAAAATTAATTATTTAATTGTGTTTAATAATAATATATATTAACTTTTCAAACTTTTAATAATAGAACATTTATTTTCCAAAGAGCTATATCTTTTTTGCCAAGTAGTTGTCACTTTGTCGATGGCTTTTTCTCATTTCCCTAGAGCGGATACTGAGAGACATTTTTTACTTCTTCTTTGTGCGTGCACGGTACAGAGTGCTTTCCTGGTGTTTCTGTTTTGGATAATATTTCTTTTTTTCTTGAATTTTTTTCTGGGTTTTTCACAAAAGAACATCCCTGGATTATGGATCGAGACGAGATGCATGCATTTGGAGAGCTTCTGTGGTGTTCCTGGCATTGTTGATTTCTATTTTTTCCAATTTTCACGAGTGGTCGAATTGACCAGGAGCGGTTGGGAGTGGTGCTCCTCAACTTTTTTGAATTACGTTTTACAGCTCCTATACTTTTATTTTAAAAAGAAACCGTTCCGGATTGGTTTCATTTTAAAATAAAAGTTTAGGAACACGTTGCAGCTTGCACTTTCAGTGCACTGCCCTGAACGTTCCCTTAAACAGCATGTGTTAGTGTTTGGGGGTTTGTATTGTGTGTGGGAGAGGACGTGGCAATGGGGTTTGTGGGGAGTGGGTGCAGGCCAGCAGGGAACATAGTTCCACTACTTCTTTTCGTACAGTTTGACTCCTGATTTTCATGCTTGGAGTGCTTCTTTGGTGTTCCTGGCCTTAAGGATTTCACTTTTTTCCAATTTTCATGTCTGGGGTGGTTCTTTGGTGATCCTGGCCTTGTGGATTACATTTTATTTGTAGGGTTTACATTTTTTATGGATTTGCGACAGATTGAGACTGGATTTCTCATTTTTTACTGACTGGATTATCCTGGAGATGGTTTTTCTGCTGCATATAATGCATACATGCCAACATTCTGTGACCAAAAATCTGTAGGAATCTTAATGTTTCAAAAATAGTAACTAGCATAATGATGTTATCCCATGAAATGATGTCACATGAACTTTGGCCTTCAGTCACCACAGAAAATGACCTGAAGTGCCATATGGCCTTGAAGAGATCACAGGAAAAGACTGCCTGGTGTGGCCTATCCCAAATCCTCTGACCCATCATTAGAAAGAAATGTACCAAATAAGTGAGCTGTGAGCAGTGTGAACAGCTTCTTCCTCATTAACACATATTTTCCTCTTCAAACATACCCGCCGATAATCACGAGATGACTAGCCAGCAGTGAGCTGAAACACAAAATACCCACTGAAAAGCTATAAATCCTTCTATTTGAACACGTGCCTGCTGTGGAGAATCTGACGTGAAAAGGCAACAAGGTGATAACACTTCTGTATACCTGAAGGGAAGTGACGGACGCAAGGACTCCCACAAATGCAGTGTTATAAAACTGCTGACTGGCAACATGCAGCCGTTGCTGGGGGCCTCCCTGAGGCTCATGGCCACTTTCAACGGAAAGGTTGAAAGGCCCCGATGCTGTTCATGCCCTTTACACATCAAATATTTCAAAAAATTACTAATTAAACCTTCCTCACCCCAACGGAAGTGATAAGGCAAGCCCCATCTGAACAAAAGTAATATAGAGATAAATATATTGTCAGGTTATGAGACTGTTAAATGGCAACATGTTGCAGTTGCTGGGGGGCTCCCTTAATCGCTGCTTGGCTTTTTAACTGTTGTTCTCATGTCCCCCTAGTGTATCCTGCCCTCTTTTCATCTTTCTGATCCATCTGCCTGTTTTTTCTCCTGTTCCCTCGGTAACTCCTGCCTTCCTCTCATCATTCTCATCCCCTGTTTTTTCCCATGTCCCCTCAGTGCCTCCTGCCCTCCTTTCATCTTTCTCATCCTACTGCTTGTTTTTTCTCCTGTTCCCTCGGTACTTCCTGCCTTTCTCCTGTTCCCTCGGTACCTCCTGCCTTCCTCGCATCTTTCTCATCAACCTGCCTGTTTCCTCTCCCCCAAAGCCTCCTTGATCCTTTCATTTTTTCCATCGCTTTGCTTAACTTCCAGATTTTTCCTCTTCCCCCTCTTTTGAGGCTTCTCTTGTACAAGCACTCACTCATTGCCTTCCTATCAATCCCCTGCTTACCTCTCTCACCCCTCCTCCACTCTCCCTCTCCCCCATTTCTCCTTACCTGCCGCCCTAGATCGTGTTGCTCTGCTCTTTCAGTCAAGCTTTTCCTTCTAAGTTTCAATCTACGTCATGGAGCCAATGGGTCTGGCCGAGGCCCAGGAGGAAAGGCAGCACTGACATGATTCTACCCCTTGCCACCAGATGACAGGACACTGGGCTTTTGGACATGGCCCCCTACCCAAAAGCCTTGCTTTTCAAGTGTCCAGGCGCCTCCATTCATGAAGTTGCTTCTGCACGTGTGGTGCATTCTTGCATTAACCCAAGTCCTTTTTCCAACTCTAGGTCAGAGGCCAAATCACATTATTGAGAGGCTGTTGGCTCGAAAACATCATTAGGGAAAAGGAGCCTAACGTGTGTGTGTGTGTGTGTGTAATTGTTCCACAAGAGTTGAAACACATTTACTGCGCAATGGTCATTTTCGTAGTGCTATCCTTTGATCTGCCACCCTAATTTCTGCCTGAACACTTACAAAGTAATAATTCACAAATGTTACCTGCAGAAATGTGGGAGAAGACGGGTTTGCAACTAGCAGCTGTATATGCACGCCGATGAGGCAGACAGCAGCCTCTGCCCAGACAATGTCATGGGACGCCAATGACAGGCATCTCACGCTGACAGTGACTGTTTGGACTATGCGGTGCACTGGGCAGAGCAGAGTGTCTCTTTCCCGCTGGCCAGGCACGCAATGATCAATCAAAATGATGGGCCATTAACATGCCCACCAGAGCGCCCTGATCATGCTGTGCCGGGCCTCAGGCAGCCATGCCAATAAAAATAGGTATTTGTTTACACTAAATCAGTAGGCGCTAGGACTGCTTAAAAAGCGGTATCCTACCGCCTAAACCAGTAGGGTTGGCAAGTATGTACAATGGGTACCGGAATCTATCTTGGATTTCATTGGATTTGTGTCTTGGTGGTTTAATGGATACAGCGGATTTCCAGAATACAACTGGTAAGTTTGGTTCAGTCATTGTTTGTGTTTAATTATAATCACACTTTACATTACTTTTATTACATTTCGTTTTTGGTGTTTTTGTTATTTGGAATTCGTTATTATGAAATGTCAACATTTATTTTTCGTCATAAAGACATGCAACCCAAAATTTGAGTTTTTAGGTTCTCCCCAGTAACCAAAAGCTGCCAAAATTAGATTTGTTTTGTGTTCTCCCCGCTACATGAGAGCTGCCAACATGAGCTGCCAACATGATATGTATTTGGATTCTCCCACACCCAAGAGTCACCCACATGAGGATTTTCTGGGTTCTCCCCAATACCTGACAGTCAGTTTCATGTCATTTCAGCGACATGAATGACTTTGTGGATATTTACTACAAAGTAATTCCTTCTAAATTCTACATCGATTTTTTTTAAACATTTTGGAGGGGTCCCCTCCCATGCCCTCTCTTCCCCTTCATTACTACTCCTGCCCAACCCACCCTTCCTACCCCTTAACCCTAAAATACCCATATTTCATATGTAACAATTACCACTAAGTTATTCCTGTCGATGAATGAACGGGATACCTGAGAGCCACCACATGATATAATTTTGGGTTCTCGTCTTTTTGTGGCAGCCACCAACATGAGAATGTTTTGGGTTCTCCTCATACCACATGAGATGAACATGACCCAGATATAACATTTTGTTCAGGCTCTTCCTGATGGTGGTGGCTGAAGAGAAGGACACACACTGTGGATCGAAAAACTGACCAACAGGTGAACAGGGAGATGTCAGCAAACATAGACAGTAGCAGTTAGAAAGAGGTATTTAAGGTAAGGCAAGAATGTCCGAGACCCCTTCCCATTTTAGGAAATGAGTTAGCAGGCTGACTTAAAAGTAAATATGTTCTGATTTGAGGACTGTGGCGGGTCAGAAGAAGAGCACAGACTCTGATTTTCCGTCCCACTGCGGATATGTATTAAATGAAAGGAGGAAACGTCTATCTTTCCCTCTGCTAAGGATATTCCCTAACTAACAAAACTATGGTGCTTGTCAGTGAGAGTCCAAACCAAGATCAGTCCACACTAACTTATCCTAATCCTACCATTATTAGAACAAAAGCACAGGGGAATGACTCCCTTCTCCTGTGAGGTGGTTTTATGCCAAGTTCAGTTAAATAAAATATCCTTTAGGTAGTTTTTAGTAACAACTTTTATCAAATCACACAGTTCTGATATTGGGTTCTTCAAGGTTTCAACCATCTCCTTTATTTGGTTACTCTTTCTCTGCTTCTTGATCTCTTCTTGTTTAATTCTAGTTATTTTTGCCCTTCTCCTTTTATAGGACAAGGTTATTCCTTTTTCTTCATTCAGATTTAAGATTTTGCCTTTATTCAATGTCCACTCTTTATCTTTACTGTGAAGAGTTTGAGGGTTTCAGTATTGATTCTCGTGTCCTTAATCTCGACTGGGACAAGTATGAGCGTTCCAGTAATGATCCTCACCACTCGCTTAATTTATTCTAGCCACTTTATCTCGACTGGGGCGAGTATGAGCATTCCAGTAATGATCTTCAGTCAATTTCCCAGGTCTCCCACTTTTCCAGGTACCTGGATATTTCAGGGATAACGCTACTCAGATTCCTAGCAGGCTGGGACCCTCTCCCTTGCTGGTCAGGGTGGCTTCTCATTTCTTCTGCAGTGTCATACATTTTTTTAGTTGCTCCGCAACACCTCAATGGAAGTGGCATCAGTGTGGTTCACTGACCTCATGGTCCACAACGACATGCTTGCTCTCACATCACAACGTATTTCTCGTTCATGCTCAGGATGACTTGTGTCCAATTTAATTTCTCATGTCTCCTCTCCTTTCCAACGCTGCACATCGTAAGCTGCACTACGGCTTCTTTCTAGCATCAGATGGCATGCATACAAGTTTCCTTCAGCATACCTCTGCCAGCTGATTCAAAACCCGTGAGTTCTCTCACTCACAATATCTCTGCCTCTAAGTTTTATGACACTGATGTGAGACTTCACCAGCCTAATGTCAAAGTCCTTCTTCTCTGTTTGATTCATAGTACGTATTCTTCCAGTGGTTTTCTTCATCTCAGCACCATATACGTTGTCCTTCACAGGTATAATTAGAGTGTTTGGAAGACAATAACAGATTCTGGTTTGTTCTTAATATCTTTCTTCATTGGATGTTTTTGAAGGTGGGTTAGTGATATGTTGCTCAGGGAGTTCCTCATAAGAATGGGAGTCCTTGTCTCCATTGGGGCACTCTCTCCCGTTGAGGTCTCGCTTGCCTCTACCCCTATGGAGGATAATGCAGAGCGGGCTCACCTCCCTAGCCTCACAGGGAAAGGCCCCACCATCGAGAGAAGTTACAGAATCCCGCGATTAGTCACAGGGGGTAGGGAAGTCAGGGAGAGAGAGAACGATTGGAAGTGGGAGAATGCACATAATGGGAGAGGGATGGAGAAAGTGGATAGGGTGGGAGATGCTAGGGTGCCAGGAAGAGTGGTGCGAGATAGGAGCATCTATGTATTTGGGGGCATGTTTTTTAATGTACAAATATTCAATGCTTAGGAGTCTCCCCCAGCTCACTTCAGTGGGAGATGTTGGGGCAACTGGCAAATGGTTGAACGCAAGAGCATGTTGTACAGCAGGGTATTCCAGCTCCCCCACACTGACCACCACCCTGCAATGCAATCAATGCACTATCATGGGCTGTAACAGCCAAATCTGGTTTGCTGCTAATGTATGGCCCAGACAAGCATTACACCACAGACATAGTGGGAGCCAACTCAGGCAAAACAGGAAGCATAGCTGCAGTCAGTGCTACATGTTTTGGGTGAGTCCATTTTGGATGCCAATGTGCTCAACATTGAGATGGGAATGACCTACATAGCTAGATGTGCTGGCAAATGCGTTCTCTGACATCACTGGAGGATGTAATGGTGGTGTCAAAAGGCAGCAGATTGCAGAGGTTTATAATACATCAGTTTATATCAGAGCCAGATGTGGTTATGCAGTGCAGTTGAGTTCAAAGTATAATGCTCAGTCTTACTGCATGTATTGCACAGCCTGTACACAAGTGAAACGCCTCTTTCTGTACCTTCCCAACAATGTGTTGGGGTAGTACACTTCCCTTTTTTTGACTCTTGAACATCACAATCAAAGTAGTCTACTTGGACAGATTAATCAGAAGGCTTAGTTTTTGGATTCAAACAAATCCAGAAATAAAACCACTTATTGGATTACAACTGTTTCAAATGTTTGGGCCCTCTCCCAGAAACCCTTGGGGGTTTTAGTCACTCCTAAGTGAGCAAGCATCCTCTGTGCTTCTTGTCACAGCATTGTGAAACAGGCATGGTATCAAGAGATGATAGATAACAAGTCTATGTTCGGTAGTCCAAATCAAGAGTCTTTCTGTGTCATAACTAATGCTTGCCCTCATGTCTAATACAGAAATGCAGTGTAGGGTTATTCAAACTCAAATAGTGTTCAGAAGAAAGTATGGAACAGCCCCTAGCTCCCTTCACAAGTTCAAGATACAGTACCAACGATGTTAGGTTTCAAATGTTCCTTCAGTCCTTAGGGTTCCCTTACCCAAGCTTAAAGTAAGGGTCACAAAACCAATGTTCCAAAAGAGCTCAGGGCCCTTCCCAAGTTTCAAGGACAGATTAACAAAGCCAATGTTCCAATAGAGCTCAGGGTTCCCTTCCGCCAGCATAGCTTCACAAAATCGATGTTCCAAAAGAGCTCAGGGTTCCCTTCCCCAAGCTTCAAGCACAGCATCACAAAAAACAATATTACACACTTCAGTTTTATCTTGTTTCAGGATGGTTTTCACACTTCTTTTGTATTTGTTGGGGCTTCCTGGTCTAGGTGCAGTTCACAGGCTGCACATCCCACCCATTACAGGTCACGCAACCAGTTGGCCTTGTCCAGATTTCTGCCATCTTGGTGGTTTACAAAGACTCACAAGTTCACAGATTGATGGTTTGGCCTTTTGCTACGTCTTTAGCTCTCTTTTCCAAAATGTACTTTATTGGCTTACTTTTACAGCCTTCACTTTTGTTCAGCTTGCTTTTGCCAATTCAGTATTTTGCTCACACTTCAATGGCTCCCCTCAGCTGCTCATCCACAGCTTTTATTCACGTATTCACTGTATTCCACTTCAGGTTACTTTCCCCAATGTTCTTGATTAATCAGAGACTTTTGCACACGTACCGCTCCAGCGTGACCACTCTGATATAGTGTTTCTACACAAAAACCCTTCCAACACTTCATTCCTTTCAGTTTGTTCCTCTGCTTTAATCAAAGGATTTCAAAAACATGCTGACTGCGTGCGCCCACTCCGATAGAATGTAACTCAGTCTTTCTCATACGTGCACTGGGTTTCTCACACTCCTTTGAAACTCTCTGGTCGCATGGTCGTCCTGTTGTGTTTCCTCGTTACAATGATACTTCCATTCAGGGGAACATGCATTTCTTGGCCATAGCGAAGGGACCGCCACTTTCCGCTGCTCCCTTCTCCCACTTCTGACAATTACACTCAGCTGGGATCTGCAGTCCTTCAGCATCTCATTCTCCTCTGGCTTATCCTGGGTTGGGATGGCATTCCTGCTGCTCTCTCTACTCTACTGCTTTCCTCTCCTATTAATACACCTGTAACCCATCAAGGGTATTCAGGTGTGCTTCTCTTACTGGTTTTGCCTGACTCCAAATAAGCCAATTACTGGGAAATGCCTGACCTTTAGCTCTGTAGGGTTCGGGCTCCCTCTTCTTCATCCCAGTACTATACTGGTGTTTCCAATAGGAAGTGAGCATTACTCTTAGTTGTCTATTCCTCGTCTCAGTAGAAACGAATGACAATATCCCGTAAAGACTGTGGGAGGTTCTGATAAGTCAGCGTAGTGAAGGGGGTATGCCATGTCTCACCTTCAGGTACCTTCCCTCCATTCCCTATAAACCCTCCAAACAGGTGCTCCTCCCTTGCTACTCCACCCCCAGGGTCAGGATCCAAAAATGATGGCCCTTCCTTGGTCACCTTAACAGAAGATCCCTGGGGAGTAGATGTGGGAGTACCTTCAGGTTCCTCACAGCATTCAAAGCACAATATCTCCTCCTTCAGTTTATTCGGTGTGATCCTTCCATGGGTCACCTACTACCAATGTCCAATTCTCAGCAACCATGGGGATGAGGCTAGAGACCACAAAGTATGGGAGGGGTGTCTAGTTCTAGCCCAGAGGAATTCTGAATAACACCCAACATCCCCTTCTGGCTGTCATCTCTGTATCTCTGTAGCATACTCATTTCTATAACAACCATTGACTTCACTAGTTATTTGCGCTTGACTCCTGATACCTGTTGATTTCTTTAAACATGTTCCTTTTTTCTTCTAGTTATCAGCCTCTTCTGCATATCTCACCGTATTCTCCTGCTCTTTCACACTCCCTCTTGCTCTTTCACCTACCCCTTCCTGTAGGTGTTTCACCACTCCCTCATATGTTTTACCCCTCTTCCTTCAAATGTCGACACACTACATTCTGTCCTTCCACAAGTTCCTCCTCAAGAGGTTTCTGCACCTCCTCCTGCTGTACTAACACCTTCTCATGTTCCAGTTATCTTTCTCTCTGTCTCTCCACATGATATGCCAGCGACTCTTCCCTCCTTTACTTCCACCTTCTCCTGTTCTTCACAACCTTCTCCATTCCTAATCAATCGTGTCTGCTGTCCACGTTACCTCCTTCTCTATACTAATCACCCAATCAGCTGTTCCTAACCAGCGTATCCTTCTATGTACCACTCCCCTCCATCACGCTCCTCCTCTGCACTTCTGCTCTCTCTGGATACCCACCCGGTCTGGCAAACATAGCCTTATTTATAGGAACCCTGCGTCTGCATGTGGAACCTATACCCTTCAATCGCTAAAAGGTGCATTACAATCTTGTTGTCATATTGGATTCGAACTTGTGAGTGACACCCAGTCAATTCTGCAATCTCCTCCCCTCGCTACATGGCTGCATAAATTGAGTGGATGTCCACATAGGCGTCATGTTGTTTGTGGTACTTGCTCATGTCTGCTATGGGCTCTGCAGGGCAGTGCAGGAAGCTTTATAGAGTTTCATGTTAGACAATCCTGGTATCTCTAAACACATTGGTTTGTGCATGGATTAAATAATGTACATGGGGTTAAGTATGTCTGTTTCCTGCAGGGCCTGGTGTCCTGCAGCAGTGTCTCTAAGGTCCCATTACTGTTTCAGAGTTTGGTCATTTCTTCCTGATCCCTTAAAGGGGCAATGCCTTTTTTTCATAATGTCATTAGCCTCTGCCACTCTCTCTCTGAGAGTAAGATGAACAAGGGGATGCTCCCCAAACCAACCTGGGCATTGCATAATGTAATTGGTGGATGTACCTGGCCTTAGTGGTTATCACAGCCCTAACACTTAGAGCAAGGTAAGGCATGTAATCACAACACTCCTCTCATCATACTAGACATCCCACATCCATTGTTGCAGTCTGGTAGCTGTCATGCCTATGCAAGACTGCTTGTGGTGACACTGACTGCAGAACTGTGCTCAGCCATTTCCCTCTCTATGCCAAGTACAGTGATTGGTTCACTGCATTTTAAATCTGTTGTCTCAGCTCATTCTGTTGCACCTCTCCGGTTATGTGCAACGCCACAAACCAAAACCTCATTGGGCTATCCTCCGTTTTGTCCCTCAGTTTTCCACTGTGAAGCCCCAATGGTTCCAGGGGCTTCTGTGAGAAGGGTGCATTGCCGCTGGAATCTACAATCGATGTGACCTTAGGCTTGAATGTGTTATCATGCCCAATGGTGGGCACCTGACACGTTCATCTGTCAAACCAGTGCTCAATTCTTGGTGTTCTAAGTCCATGTGACCCAATGCTTGTTGCTCCAACAGTAGTCCCACCAAAGCCACTTTACTCTCAAAGTCTCTTGTATTGATTTGATTGCCCTGGGTTATCGGGACCACCTTTAACAGCAGTCATCATGGTAAAACACTTTTAATGCTATGCACTTCGGAGAGATGATAATTTGCAAAACTTTGTGAAAGATGCACATATCCCTTAGGCATGATAGGTTAAACATAAAAAAGGAAATTTTATTTGAACATTTCTACAAGCTTGAGGGCATTAATGATGAAACCCAGAGGTCAGGGCCCTTACTATTTCAGTGTCATAACACAGGGAAATGACAGAATCGAACATTATTTGCAACATCAGAATAGTCATTATAACTCGCATGAAAATGATAGTCAACTGTTGATAGGCCCACATATGGCGTGAATATTATTATGAGTAAAAGTGGCTCAAGTGGAACATTTTATCAGGCAATTACTAACTACTACCCACACCTGACTTCCATCTCACTTCCCCACCTGGATAAAAGGAGAGGCATGAAAGCACACTCTGAGCAAGCAAAAGCACACGAGGGAGCAGCAGTTCCAAGATGGCACTTTAATACAAGGCGAAAGACAGCAAGACGGAAGAGGATTGCAAGAAGGGAAGTGCCCTTGATCTTTTCACCAAAAGACAGCAACTTTCATGAGCCTTTGAGAAATAGAAATGGAATCAAAGCTGAAGAATCCTGCATTGTGTGTCAGAGGTACCCGGGGCTCTCCCACATCGATAATCAAGGAGGGGAGAATTGTTTGGCACTGTGGTACTGTCCTTGGCTCCTACAACAAAGCAGCACCATTAAAGTCAGCAGAGCCGGTGAGTTGAGGAGACCGATACCAAACCAGTCTGTGTGGAACCCAAGGTTGCAAGTGGCAACATTGTATAAAGAAGATTGAATAGAACGGTGCATGAAGCGTATGTGGCAAGCAATGCAAATATAATTAAAACAGCAGCTAAGATACAATATCGTAGACTGTTAGGTATCCAACTGAAAGGTTAAATACATTAAAAGAAAGAGTATTGTGAAATTGAAGAAGTCCTGCAACGGGTCAAGCCAAACCCTGTGCACATTCGAAAGTCTTCGATACTTGATGCAAAATTGACATTTGTCTGAGCATGGCTGAGGGAGACAAATTGTGTTCAAAAGCCCCAAGCCTGTCTGAGGGGGGTCTAGGGTGAACCGCGAGTCACTCGAAAAGGAATATCTTAAGAACATTGTGCTAAAGGGATCTGAACCGGGCTCAGAGGGGTCCGGGGAGAATAGTTAATCACCTAAAGTGAATACTTGTGAAAATCTAAAGAGGAAAAGGACTTGTTGTTTATTTGGTCACATCAGGCCCTCTGAATGAAGAGACTTTGAGAAGTAGAGAGACTGGAGCACAGAAGATCCTGATGCCAATGATTGAACTGTATCCTTCTGCTAAAGAAGCCAGAGACTGTGCTACGCTCAAGTGAACTGCCTTGTCCCGTGCTGAGAATGTGGGGAAGGGGGACCCACGGCCTGAACATCCTGGCATATCATTTGGTGAACATTTCTTTCCTTTTCATAACACTATTTCCCACACTATTTGTAGTTAGAGGTAAGGATTGGCAATAGGTTTATTAGTTTAGGCCCTTTTATTTTGACAAGACACCACTAGGACTGTGTTATTATTATTTGATGGTCATAGCTTGCTCCCATCTGTAGATTTAGAATTAGATAGGCATTTTCAAATCCTTTTTCAAGTTCAATAAACACCCTTGAACTTTGGTCACTTGTGTCTGTCTTAAGTTGATACAATGCCTTCCTTACACAACCCTACATGGACCTAAACCGGAAGGGGTGGAGAACCACCCAGGCAAAAGGAAAAAAAGCTAGCAATCATACCTGTGACAAGTTGAAAAACCTTACATAGCTACCAACTGATCCGCGACTCATGGGTTTGACCTGCAATTAAGTCCCAAACATAAGAGACTGTAAGGTTGTTGGACAACCCATGAGCAAGGCAGGCTGTGGAAGAATGTCACTGAGTTACTTAAATTATGACATTTTTATAAATACATTGTGAGACTTTCTTCTCCCAACAATAGGGTCTCCAAAAGATTTTCTGTGACCTCTCAAGATTTAAATCAACACCTACGGCATTCATTGCCAGCAGTGTGTCTTGCTGGAACTCACTTAAAGTTAACAGCTCAGTTTTCAAAACACTAAAAAAAATAAGCCTGCTTTGGGGGACAGGACAGATATTTGTTTGCCAATTGGTTATTTGCAAATCCTGATAATTGCTCTATTACTAAAATACATTAAAGGAAAAGAGCACACAGTGCTGCCCCAGACCACCAATTGACCACTCTACGGTCTAGTGCTGATTACTTTCTTCCATGTGGGCTGTCCTCTGCATCTTGCCACATCTTCCCAACTGCAATTTCCACAACACAGGCTGCAGGGTAACTCAAAAACACAATTTAGTGCATACTTCCACTGCATGTGATAAATAAGTGCCCACCTGGCCAACTAATGGTAAATCAGGGTTAACTAAAGAACTGTCTGCTGTATCTGCAGATGCACTGAAATGCATTTTACAAAAGCTAAATCAAAAGAAACTGTGCTCTGGTTGCGATTTTGGTGCAGTTGCTCTCAATGTGTTGGGCTCACAGTGGTTTGTGTCCATTAGGTTGGTGTGAGGGGCTACACAAATTAGCCCAATATAAGGTTTGCTGACAACTTTTAGGGATATGTTTTGTTTTTATTGTAATTGGGATGAAATATGTATTATGAGCAAACATGAAAGTAAATTTAATAAGCAAGAAGTGATGATTACTGTGCATTTTCTCTTGATGATTTATTTTCTTTTTGTAAACGTTTATAATAAACTAAAAACTTAGCCCAATGTTCACATTTTTGGAGAGCAAGCAATGGGGGTGTCGGTAACACCCACGTGACCTTGGATCCCATTATGAAAACTTGGCATCTATGCACATAGGCGTCCCGAGAGGGGGCAATCACCCCCCCCCCCCCCGTTTGCTGCTTCCCCCCTCTAATTGGAGGCTTTAGCAAATAACACTATCCAGGAGTCATAAAGATGCTCCTCTGACAGCCTTCATTCGTGCAGTTGGAGGCATTTTGTTTGCTTAGCCTTTGTCATTCCTTCTTGCCTGAAAGGGACACCACAGGAAACAATGGGCATTGAATATTACTGAGGCATGTGGGTCATTACTGTTAAAAGTAGGCTTCCTACATACTGGGCACTGTGAGGGGTTAGAAATGAGAGGCAGGCACAAGGGTGTACTGTTTTCAACTTCAGACATTTTATTAACTCAAAAGGGTTGGGTAAAGGCCTTTCTATCCCTATCCTAAAGAGAGTTTCCCTACCTAGGAACTAAAACCAAAGATCAGTCTCAGTCTTGTCGTCAAAACTATAGGAACAGTCCAAACTATATCTGACCGTCACACTTAAACAATCAAAAAGGTGCAAGGTAAATGTTCTGAATTTTACTTAAAGAAAAAAGTTTATAGGAAACCAAATATGAAAATTCAAAAAATAATCCTTAATCCAGGAGGGGTTCCCT
Source organism: Ambystoma mexicanum (assembly GCF_040938575.1). Classification (NCBI taxonomy): domain Eukaryota; kingdom Metazoa; phylum Chordata; class Amphibia; order Caudata; family Ambystomatidae; genus Ambystoma; species Ambystoma mexicanum. The sequence goes on along the minus strand of NC_090936.1, from coordinate 239,545,856 downwards.
TCCCCTGGATTATTTCAGGTAGGATTACCAAAGTGGTCTATAAAGTCTGATGCTTTAAGAGTAGCTGGAAAGTCTCTTTCATAAATCACTTTTTTGAGGATGACAAACAGTGTCCTTTTCCAAACAATGATTCTTCAGAAATAGCAGAAATGTGTTTTCCTACAATGCTGAGCAAAGTAAGTGTTTTCAATTTTACTTAAGGATGACAAATAGTGTTTTTTTCCCCAAACAGTAATTCTTCAGAAATGGTAGAAATGTCTTTTCCCACAACACTATTTGGGGGATAACAAAAGAAGTATTTTCAACTTTAAAGAATGGCAAAATTGTCTATTTTTTCACAACTACTTCAAACTTGACAGAATGGCAAAATATCTCTTTCACACTACTTTTGCAAAGATGGTTTCCTGGTATATTCCCCTGCCAGGAATTTGTCCTTTGACTCTTTAGATCGCCTGATATAGACTCTTGCCAGGTATCTTTCAATGTGTCTCTTTCTTTCATAGGTTTTATGGATCATCTGCTATACTCACCTGCCAGGAATCCCTCTTTCTGAAATTTGCAGATCCACTGGTGCACTCTCCTGACGGGTACCTTTCTCCAAAAGAGTTCACTGCATGGTGTGCTCTGTTCATCAGGTCTTTCTACAATGTTCACTTTCTTCCTAAGTATAATACAGTTACACTCCTTCACTGCATATACCTCTTATTTCAGGTATCACTGGTTCCAACATCCCCCACATTGGCATCTCATACATGGAGGTTTGTACAAGTTGTTTCTGTTATCCTCATCATTAACGTATCTTGGCTTATGGCAATGCGTGTTCTATGTTTCCCCAAATTGACATCTAATATAAGGAGATTTGAACAACATTTGCCTATCAACTTTTGATTAACATCTCTTGGGTGGTGGCAATGCTTGTTCTAATTTTCCCCCAGTGTATATTTCGAATAAGATTTGTACAATCCTTGCCTTTCCACTCTATTTGGTCGGTATTCAAATAGACTATTCAATTGTTTGTTAGTTTGCAACATGTTCTGTGATGACAAACTTCTCTGGGCTGATTCACCGGTCTGACGTGTGGCTGTGGCAAAGTGCTGTCTATGGAAAGGCTTCCCCGGTCATGCAAACCCACGTTTGGTTCACATGCCGGTTTTCCAACTCCTCGCCGATGGAACAGGTGCAGCTCCACAAGACCACATCTCTTGGAGCCTCATGGCGGTGGTCTGCTTTGCAGAGGTTCACTCGCTGCTCTCTCACTGGTATGCCATTTCTCCGGTCAAGTAGGCCTCCAGGTAGTTGCCTGTGAACGTCTCGCTTTCCCAGCACGACTCGTCTCGGGCGTCTCTCCTTCTATTGTTGGTCATGCTTCCCGCTTTGTCTGCTCTGCTTTCCTCCATTGAAGTTCTTCATCAGGTTTCATTGCCCAGCGCAGCGGATTACTAGTCTGACAACTAGTCTGCACATTTCATTTGATGTTACTTTCATTCCATTTCACATTGACTCCTTCCACCTCTTCCTTTTCTAAGAACTTGAGGCTTTATGGGAGTCGGATGCCCTAGGAGTTTCAAACCGTTTAATGTTGCTTCGCTTTACATTTTTGTTTAAATCAAAAACATTAGAGATAGAAGATGTTATGTTGGTTTTATACATATATGAAGTATGAATGGTATTTTGTTTAGAATGTTGACAAGGAAGGCTTTTAGGATTTCTCAACTAAAGGGATTTGAATAATGACAATATGCTATCAGGAACTCTGTACAGTTTTCTTCACATGGAAGAGGAGCATGCTCGTCTCTCCTGATGGGGTCCCCACTTCTCCCCAACAGCCATCTACTCCCATGTGATCCGCCCTCATAACACCATTACTAGGGTCAGGATCAGTAGCGGCTGCCTTTCCCTGGCCACCTGGAAGGAGATTTTAGGCTGGGGATCAGTGATGTCTCCATAGGATGCATCACGGCTCACTGCTTTCCAAATGTGCAACATACACTTCTATAGAAAAAAATAAAAAAAGATATTTACAAACTGAAACATGCTTCTTAAACTTACATCCACTTGTTTTCTTTAAACTGGGTTTACTTTTTTCGTTTGACTATCACAAAAAATCCGAGATATTATATGCTTATCAAACTGTTTAAGCAACAGTCACTCAACCTGCTGAGCTACCGCACTAGACTTCGACTGTAGGACATGTCTATGGATCCCTTAATGTGCTCAAAATCACTGCATTGCCAATAGTGCAGTTCATGTACACGATTACAAAGTCAACAATATTTAATCCCCAGCCACAGTGGCAGCTCCTCCATAATGTGTGAGGTGGCGCTGACGCACCAGCAACCTCGCCCATTACGGAGGAGCTGAGGAGTCAACCAAGTGTAAAGTGAGGGAGCGCTTGTGGCTGGCTTGAAATGTCAAAGGGAAACACAATTTCCTGTTCGACAGTTCTGTTCCTCAGCCACGCATGTCCAATGGGCCATGCAAAGTCAGGGGTATTTTGCTGGCCTACCCTTGCATGGCCCATTTGGGATGCTGGCTGTGGAACGGCATGTCTGTATATGCAAGGGGTTGCTTCTGTGCCACTCCACATAGACAAACGAAGCAGGACAGTTGGTCATCATCTCTCTGGCTTTTGATCGAATGTGCACGAACCAGGAAGCACTCTTGGCTTCCTGGTTCCTGTTCATGCTATGCAGGAGCTAAAGTACTGGTAGGAAACTTCAGGACCGGGGCAGAAGGTTATGTTAATTTAAATGTGTATGTATGCGTGTGTTGTGTGTAATGAGTGAGTGTATAATGATAGGTCCACGTGTGAAGGAGTGAGTGCATGATACGTGTGAATGGGTGCGTGTGTTTGTGCCTGGCTCGGGAGCTGATTTTGGAAGGATGCGTGAGGGGTGTTGTGCAACAGCAGCATTTTAAAAGTGTTGTTGTTGCACAACTCCCCTCTCCACTGGCCAAAATCAGCTCCCTGTGTGCTGGATGGGCCAGGCGGCAGGCATGGTACTTTTCTATTGAGCATCTATGATAGATGCATTGTAACAAATACGATGCATGTCATCTGGTCCCGTGAGCGCTCTGCATCCGCACATAATCACATTGTGTGCATCTGAGGCACTGGGGAGCCTAGGGGTGAGGCACAACATTTTCTACTGGGCATCTACAATAGATGCCTAGTAAAAAGTACCATGACTTACATTGATTGTGTGCGTGTGAGACAATGGGGGGCTAGGGTGCAGGCATGGTCTTTTTTACTGGGTATCTATGATAAAGCAAACATGGTAAGTGTTATTACATGGCTATACAGGCATTTTGGTGCATCCAGTATATCATTTCGTATTGTGGCATGACATTTTGTATTTGGCATCTTTGATAAAGGCAGCATGAGAAGTGTTATTACATGGCTATACTGGAATGTTGGTACAGCAGGTCTTGCCATTTCTTATTGTGGTATGCCATTTTGTATTGTGCATCTTTGTTAAAGCAAGCATGATAAGTGCTATTATGTAGCAAGACTGGCATTTTGGTGCAGCTAGTCTAGCCATTTCTTACTGTGGCATGACGTTTTGCATTGTCATCTTTGATAAAGCAAGCATGGTACGTGTTATTACGTGGCTAGACTGACATTTTGATGCAGCCAGTTTGAAAATATTTTGGCACTATGGCTTTGCATTTTTAATGGTAAGGCCACCTGAGGTACTGCCATATATTGGCAGAACAAGCCTGGACATGTTGTTTTATAATATCATTACTGGGTGTATGTGCAAAGCAAACATGAGTATGTTTTTATAGGGGAATACTGGCATATATTGGTACAGCCAGTATGGAAATGTTTTTTATACTGGCATATATTGTGGCCAAAGACATCATGAAAATGTGTTAGGGAATGCTCCTGGGCACTGTTGGTGGCTTGCATCTATTGGATTTTGTCATGGGTTACCCTACAAAACCAATTGCAAGTGTTTACCTTTTAACACTATTTTTTAAAATATTGTGTTGTAAAATGCTCAATTTGAAGCCTTCATTTTCAAAAAACTCTCCGGAGGGTGGCTGGCGAATTCCCCCAACCCCTCGATTGGTTCGGGCTGTTTCGCTATACTAGAATTTAGAATATACTGGCATATTTAGAGGAAATGTTTACGCTGCGCCAATTAAATCACCAGCCACCACTGGGATGTACAGATAGAAACTGAACAATGTAAACAATCCTATAGGGCCAATGTTAGATTCCTGCAACCATTGCAAAAGAACCAATGGACCAGTTGCCTCCTTCCCCCCTGTACTACATTGCATCGACTGCCCTGGAAGTGATATCTCTTCTGCTAAGCACCACCTCTAACCACACAGTCTTTTAGAATTGCATTTATATAGTTTTATCATTGCATCTTTTATATTTTGTTGCTGTGTTTTTGATATGTTTTTACGTCTTTTATAAAGTTCCAAATATGCTTCGAAATAAAGATTGCTTAATATTACACATTATTTGAAGTGTGCTGGGAGTGAGGTCTGCGTGAGTTAAACAAATGCAGTCTCTTGCTAACTTTGCAAATTCTGAACTCGTGCTAACTTTTAGGTTTCAAACATTGTTTGAAACCTACTCTGAACCCTACTCTGAACAAGCTAATTGTCACTTTATTTTTTTTAAAACAAGCTTGGTATGTTGACTCTTATTTGATGTGCCACCACCCCTTGTATTTTTGCCCCTTGGTTTGCCCCCCACCACCGTAGTGATTTCTAGTGAAGCCATCTATGCACCTTATTGTTTTAAGGGCTAGGTCGTGGAAGATGGATGTGGTTAAGAGTACAAAAGTGAAGATCAGTGTGCTTTTTTTGTAAAGAGACAATTCCAAGTGTGCCTTTTATTTTAAAACATAAATTATAAAATAACATTATTTTTAAAAACGAAATAGGAGTGCAATGTTAACTTGTGTAAGCAACTTACTAACCAAGACGCCCCTTTCGTGCCCCCGCGTTCATTTTGTTTACAATACAAATCTGCCGCTAGTTTGGTCTTTTTTGAACAGGAAGAAAAAACACGGAGCAGAAAAGTGTCGTAAATGGAAATGAAACTTAAATAGGGACCCAAAAGCGACGCCCTAATCAGGATACGTGTTGCCACGTTAACGTGCAACGAGGCACAAAACAAGGGTGATCACGTCACATTACCATTTAAACATTTGTTTTTATTTATTAAAAAGAAGTAGGTGTGTTGCGCCGGCGCAGAAAAGAAGCAAGTGCGCGGTACTTTTTTTGGTCTAAAATAAATAAACGTGGATCTTAATTCGGGGTGGGTGTCTACACGTGATTATAAATGGTCGACCTTTAAGTTATAGCCTGTTTAGTTAACGTTACCGAATAGCAGGGGCAAACCATTTCACTCCGGAGGCGTTCTAGGTCTTTCGGGACATTGTACGCCCTTTTTGTTTTCCAAGGACACCGCACAATGTAATTTTGTAACCGGTGTGCGGTGCCGAGTTTCTGTTTCATGAATAGGTTAATAGATCTAATCGCTATTCGTGGCGTCATTTTAAATTCACGACCGTTACTTCACAGGTACTCTTTGAAATAACGGAAGACACAGGACTTTCTTTTATTTTTATTTTTTTAAATCGGACCTGCCTCTCAAACATCAGAACTCTTAGATAAAATGGTAGCTAGATTATTTATTTCATTTTCGATACTGTGAAAGTAATTTTGATGTTACCTTCTTCGACTACAAGTATCCGTTCTTTAAGGAAAATAAAGCCGCCCTAATCTTTCGGGCTGTGGCGCTCTGCCTACTTCCCGACTTGAACAGTTCCTATCCAAGATGTCCTCTGGTTGAACACTTACCTGCCAACGCCAAGTGGAGCCAGTCTTAGCGACAGAAATCCGTGTTTTTGCTTCGACCCCAATGCTGCTGCATTAACATCTCTGCAAGTTGATACCTATCGCATGTGTGAAACCTTCAGCTAATTTGTCTTTTTAACAAAAAGCAGGTTTGCCTGCGAGGGTTATAGGCTCATAGTTCTAAATGAAACTACAAGTACCAAAAGGCAACGCGTTTCATACAAAATAAGGTGGGGGGGAGCTATGGCTGGAAGTTTTCAAAGTTGAGTCGGAGACACTTGGCATTGTGTGATACCAAGGTATTATCCAAACACATGTTTAGACTCCTGGTTTCTAGTCCCATACCTGATGATGGCAGGGAGGAGGGTCAGGCAATGGGCGGGTACATGGTGTTTTCATTTGCGCCTCTGAATGGATTACTTTGTTCAGAGTTTATAAAGTGGAGTTCTTTAACCCCACAGATTGTTCACAAGTTCAATGCTTGCGATTGCCACAACTTTCTCGTTGTCCACTTTGCATTTTGCTATTTGTAGTTTTGCCGTTTCATTTTAAATGCAGGACTACAAATCCCAGGATACATTCGAAAACCAGGACTTCATAAGCTCCTGATGGCACGTGGCAATTGGAGAGCTAGGAACATTCCTGTTGGCCTAATCATGCATCACACCATCAACACTTCCTTGTTGGCAAGTGTTCCTCAACCCAGAGACCACACGTCCCCCAAAGCAGTGGTCGAAGTGGGCGGGAGCGGTGCTCCTCTACTTTTTATATTCAGTTCCTATACTTTTATTTTAAAAAGAAACCGTTCCGGAAGGGTTTAGTTTTAAAATAAAAGTGTAGGAAGCAGTTCAAACTTGCACTTTAAGTGCACTGCACTGAACCTTTCCTTAAGCAGCAGGTGCATCTGTTTGGGGGTTTGTGTTGTGCGTGGGAGGGGGCGTGGTAATGGAGTGTGTGGGTAGCAGGGCAGGCCAGCAGGGAACATAATTCCACTACTTCTTATTGTGCACTTCGACCACTGCCCCAAAGACGGCAATAGTGTCAACATCAAAGCACACCTCCAACGTCCTCTGAATAATTGGCAGCCTTCATTGACTGCAATCTAGCGGTGTTACGGATCCCTCTGAATAATCGGCAGCCTTCATTGACTGCAATCTAGAGGTGTTACCGATCCCTCTGAATAATTGGTAGCCTTCATTGACTGCAATCTAGAGGTGTACCCGATCGCCCTCTAAATAATTGGTAGCCTTCATTGACTGCAATCTAGAGGTGTACCCGATCGCCCTCTGAATAATCGGCAGCCTTCATTGACTGCAATCTAGAGGTGTTACCGATCCCTCTGAATAATTGGTAGCCTTCATTGACTGCAATCTAGAGGTGTACCCGATCGCCCTCTGAATAATTGGCAGCCTTCATTGACTGCAATCTAGAGGTGTACCTGATCGCCCTCTGAATAATCGGTAGCCTTCATTGACTGTAATCTAGAGGTGTACCTGATCGCCCTCTGAATAATTGGTAGCCTTCATTGCTGCAATCTAGAGGTGTACCCGATCGCCCTCTGAATAATTGGCAGCCTTCATTGACTGTAATCTAGAGGTGTACCCGATCGCCCTCTGAATAATCGGTAGCCTTCATTGACTGCAATCTAGAGGTGTACCCGATCGCCCTCTGAAGAATCGGTAGCCTTCATTGACTGCAATCTAGAGGTGTACGTAGCCTTCCTTGACTGCAATCCAGAGGTGTACCTGATCGCCCTCTGAATAATCAGTAGCCTTCATTGACTGCAATCTAGAGGTGTACCCGATCGCCCTCTGAATAATCGGTAGCCTTCATTGACTGCATCTAGAGGTGTACCCGATCGTCCTCTGAATAATTGGTAGCCTTCATTGACTGCAATCTAGAGGTGTACCCGATCGCCCTCTGAATAATCGGTAGCCTTCATTGACTGCATCTAGAGGTGTACCCGATCGTCCTCTGAATAATTGGTAGCCTTCATTGACTGCAATCTAGGGGCTTGCCAAGCAGTAGATTTAAGTATTCGGTGGAATACCAAGTAGTTGGATAAGTATTGCCTTTTTGATAAATAAAGGTATGTAGACAAGAAAAGCACTTTGTAAATGAAAAACACCCTTTACAATATGTGCATCCATTTTTTGTCTACAGAAGATGTTTGTGCAAACCATGAAAGGAATACATTATCCGAAAAATAAACCATTGCATAACAGCACAGTTTGTAGTTTTGTGCATTCATGGCTGTCACGTGTTGGGCAGGACCCAAGTACCTAAGACTAGCCCAAAGGTAGAGTATGCATGTATGCAATTGCTGTGAGGGGAGACTGGCATGTGTCTACTTGTACTTTCAAATGTTCCCTTTGGGCCTTCACTGTCCTTAGCCTTCTGGCTCCAGCAAGGCACTGAAAAACAAAAGGAGGGACTACATCAATTAGCACCCTGCTGACAGCTGGTGTGCTATTGAATACAAACCTTGCTGATGCTAAAACCATGCTCTGCCTGTGGTACTGAGTGGGAATGAGGCATTTGAAAAATGTCTTCACTTATATACAGGGGTGGACTGGGAGCCAAAAGAGGCCCTGGAGATCATTTTCAAAGTGGCCCCACATTAGGCATTTTCAGCAAGCCCAACCCTTTTCTTATGGGAAAATGTAGAAATACCACAGAAAAGAGGCCCAGGGTGCAGAGGCCCACCGGGAAATCTCCAGAGTCCCCTATAGGCTAGGCCACCCCTTCTTATATAGATAGTATTTTTCTTTGTTTGTGTGTGGTGTTTTGGGGCATGGCGAAAGACGTCAGCTAAAAATAAATATATATAAGGAATGTTGAGTCCTCCATGGTTCTCAGCTGACCCTTTAGAGAAGGGACAATGCCGATTTGCAGATCTTTAATTGGCATGTACATGCTTACTTTACTTATTTGCTTCACTTGTACATCCATTTGCTCCAAGGTTTCTCAATTGTAAACTTGCATCTCCTCATCTTTATTACACACATATTCCTCTTTTTTTTTACTCTTCAATGTTGGGAGGAATATTTCTGCTGTCACAGGCTGGGGCATTTTGGTTACAAATATTGTTTTTGTAAAACTCCCAATCTTATCCAATTTTAAAGGGACTAATTTTTGCAACATGAGATAGTTGGAGGGCAGGAATTGTAACCTATGTTTCATAATTAAAAGAGCATCTATGCTGCAGGCACATTTTCCACTGAGTCATCTTACTTGCTTCCTAACCTTAGCCTGCAGGTTGAATACAGTTTTTTGCTGCAGGCACATAACCCCTTGAGCTATTTTATTTTTTATATTTCTAAAGTGCACAAGCAACCTTAAGGCATTGCAGCGCTGTTACAAGCAGGGCTTACTTAGTTACAACAAACAGAAGGATAAAACATTATGGGAAGACAGCCTGTCTGTGGTTCGTGGTTACAGTGAACTTAATACCAGACAGGTGGTAGTTACTCCTAGCAGTGTTGAACAGGTGAGGTGCTCTATGGTTCAATGGTTACAGGGGAACTGGAAGAAACTCATAACTATCTGAAAAGAAGGTCTTGGGGTGCGACTGGGGGTGTGGTACTGGTGTGGATTAGTTAAAGAGCCTGGTTTTGAGAGCTTTCACTCAGTGTTTGGCATTTCCTGGATCTCCATAGAAGTTTTATGAATCCATTTAATTATATTAATTGGATTAGATTTGGTGGATTAGAACCTGTAACTTTCAGATTACTCCCACAGGTCATCAGCAAATCAATAAAGCCCCTAAAGAAAATACAATTTTCCAATAGAAACTTGTAAACTAGTGTTCCAGCTCAATGGTTTTCAACTGCAAAATACAGGGAGACCAGAGACTTCTCATTGTGCATTAAAACTATTGAATGTTTTGCTTCACCCGACCCCCCCCCCCGCTCCCCTGCGTAGACCACCATCTTAAAGTCTGTCTGTCCATCACATGAAGGGTTGAGACTTTGTTTGCACTTTCACCCGCCTGGTCTGTCTGCAGTCAGTGAAATAAAATGACAGCAGCATTTGTTTAATGATCCTTTTAAAGGATTAACATGGCATGCCTGAATGTTTCCAGGCACAGTTAAAGCAGTACTTAATATATTTTGGGAAACTATTTGGCATCAAGTGAAAATAAAACAGCCGAAGCCAAATATCTAATTTTCAGCCGGAATTTTGCTGAATACTTACTCGAAGCCTAATTTCAGTAACCCCTACTGCAATCCCAATATCCCCACCACAAGAATCCTTTTTCGCTCCCCAAAGACTCAGCAGGCTGAGAGCTTTGCTTTAGGAAAGTCCTCATTGAAACCTTTTAATTCAAGAAAACATGCACAAAAATAAATAGAAGAAACATGAATAAAAAACAACAATATGGAGTGCACGGTTTGAAATGTGCATTTTACTTTTGGGGTTCAAACGTACTGTGGGTTATTTTATTTTTGATTAACGGTACCGGGAGCCATTGAAGCTCGTGAGTTACTTTTGTTTTCAGAAAACTCTGTTCAATAATTAGCTATTGACATCCCCCCTTTTTAGTCAAGAAAGTCAGTTATTGGCAAAATGAAAGACGATGGCACAATATAGTTGTTTTGTGAACTCTGAACGCCACCACATGGTAACACCTGCTATATTCTCATAGATGCCCACATTACCCGTTCCATTCAGTAGATGCTAATGCAGTCCTGGTTTGACCTTTGCATTCTGGGTCTTGCAGTCCCCCATTATAAATGCAGAACTACAAGTCCCAGAATGCAAATATAAATCAAGGCCTGGACTGGAGTCTTCTAAATGGAATAGGCAATGTTGGCATGTATGTACTTTCCAAGTTCTCGGGTTTCTGTGCTAAAATACATGGAAAAAGAACACTGCTGGTTACTTGTTCCAGAGTGTTAACCCCATACATTCAGGTACTTGTTGGGTTTTCATGTTTCTAACGTTTGCACCAGCTTCCAGACTATCAAAGCTTTGCATTTATGTTAAAAACAGAACAGAACAATTGAATGTAGCACATTTTGCCGCTTAGGCAATACGGAATGGAGCAAACCAATTTAGCCCCAATTGGTATTATCAAAAACATTTTTTCACCAGGGCAACATTGAAGCAGGCTCTTTTACTAACTATGTTTGCTGCATAACCTGAAAATAAATGTAGTAGATACCTTTTTGTTTCGTTATCCAGCACATATAGTACAAAAAAGTCAGATTTATTTTTTTCCCTAGTGCAAAAATGGTTTAGATAATATGGATTGTGACACCATTTGTTTGCTCCATTTTGTATTATGGATGCATTTTAGGCCAGTTCAAATTGTTAGATATTCATACCCAGTGCTCTAGATTGAGCAAGGGTTTGGATAATGCTTAGTGGAGCAAACTGCTTTAGTCACAATCGGCATTATCTAAACACCTTTGCATCAGGGCAAGCAAAATAAAAAGGGTTTTTTGTACTCTTCGATGCATAATATAAAAATCTGTCTACAGCATTTATTTTCATGTTATGAGGCACACATAGAAAATAGTGATAACACTTTTACATAATTGGGGTTAAATCTGAGTACTCCATTCTGTATTATTTAAGCAGTAACATTGAAGCTAAATTAATTTACTCTAATCGTTTTGCACAATGGCAACGTTTTGATCATCAGGTACCAGGTCCTTGTAAATTATGTAGTAATGACATGAAGCAGTTTGCTGGCCCTATAAAATTCAATGTAAAAAACTCGGCAGCGTGCGCTATGTGCACATGTCCCGGTAGAGCACAAGACCGCTGGACGTGTATTGCGTGTTTCTTTCTTTTTCCCGCTAGCTTGCCTCTTCTGATTGATATGATATATCTGACATGATATTGACGTGTCCTGCAGCTCTCTCTCCATTGCTTTTCTCTAGTAGTATATTACTACATCAACTTTTCCCATGGGGCAGAGCTGTCCAAACCCAATTGCTTGACTGATGACTGCATTTGCTAATAACACCCAATTATACTTGCTATTATTGCCTAAATACATGGAAGAATGAAGATGGGTGGCACTGGTGGCATTTTGACTTGCCTCTTGAAGAATTACCTAGATCACTATGGTTCACTTTGTGCAAATAGTTTGCATGTAGTCACGTAAACATAAATTGAAACTGCAGGACCCAGAATGAAGTGCTTTTGACTGAAAGCTACAAAGGGCATCAACTGTTCATGACATGGAATCACCTGGCATTGGTAGGTTCCTATTCAAGACTATCGGCCATTTTAATTACTCAGTTCTTATACACAACTAAACCGTTTCTTCAATTCTCAAAGTTGTCTTTCCGATGTATGCACTCGCCAACAATGATGCAGCAAGATTATATACGAGAGGGCTGTTAGTTAATTTCCACATTCTGTCTATGTGCTTTCTAATCTAGTTAAACTGAGCGTAGTATACACGAGTGATCGTCTACACATATAAGCATTTTATATTGTAGGCAAGAACTGACATTTAACAAATAGAGTAGTGTGGTTGAATTGCTTGCATTGGATCACTCAATGAAACACCAGCTGCAGCAGTTTTGGAATGAGTTGCCCAGCCCCTTTATTTATAAATGGAAATAACTGTGAATTCCATTTTGCATAGCAATATGAACTACGTCTCCAAGTTGGGCAAATGCTGTCGTGGGATAATTTGAAAACTATGGTCACTTTGACGCTTGCATTAGAGTAGTGGTCTGCAACAGTTGGCTCTTTAGATATCCTGGACTCTAAATTCCATCATCCCTAGCCAGTACAGTCAACGACAAGGGATCGTGTGAGTCATATTCCAAAACATCTGGAGGTTGCAGTCCCCTGCCATAGCAATGACCCTTTTATTTATATATATATATATATATATATATATATATATATATATATATATATATATATATATATATATATTAATTACATGGCCACGGTAGTGGCTGTGTAGTTATGGTTAAGTTGCTGTTTCCATAGGAACAGCACTTTTTGGGCGGCTTATAACTTCGCTCCCCCTGAACGAATCCTCACCAACCTTTGCAAAAAAAAGTATATGGGCCACTCTGAATTTCTTTGCAAAGTTTGGTGCGGTTTGGTCCAGGGGGGAAAGTTATAGGGGGGGGTCCCAAAACGTCTTTTTTTCCCCATAGACATAATGGGAAAAAACTTTGCTCACGCCTATAGCCCAAACCGCTGGACGGATTTTCACCAAATTTTTGGCAGGAGCGGCGGTTAGGCACCGAAAGCGTGCTTTTGTCAATTTGGTGTAAATCCGTCCAGTAGTTTTTTTTTTATGACCAAAACATAAAGCAAAAAAATTAGTGATATCTATGTCGCTCCGCGGACACACTACCCTGTTCGCTCCGCGGACAGGACACTGATTGGCTAATTGACTTGCGTCATGTCCGCTGACACCCAACGTGTTCGCTGATTGGTTGGCGTGAAGCGTGAGGTGCGTCCGATTTTTGGAATCGCCCGCCATCTTGGGACATCGGCCGGTGTCCGCGGACATTGCGGTAAAAACATATTAAAAAACACAACATTGCACTTGTCAAACTTATCAAATAATCTCTGGGGAGGTGAGGGGTGATGAGGATGGGATGGAACATGGCTGCAAGTAGCAAGAAAATGGGTGGTTTTTACCGCGAACAGTTCGGATGTTCGCGAACAGTCCAGAAAAGTTTGCCAACACCTCAGCATTACAGGGTTGGTGAAATGCACTTCTTGGATGGCTTATAACTTTGGCACCACTTAATGGAACTGCATGCATATTCCTGGCCTGATTCTGAGTGAGTATGCAAAGTTTGGTGGGATTCTGTCATGAGGTGGCAAAATTAGAGAGGGGGTCCCAAAATAATGTAAAGGTTTATAAATGAGGTGCCATTTGACGAATCCTCACTTAATTTGGGAAACTGATAATACATTTAGATATACATGTTTTTGCAAAGTTTGGTGGGATTCTGTTGAGAGGGAGCAAAATTAGAGTGGGGGTCCCAAAATATTGTAAAGTCTTATAAATGTGGTGCCATTTGACAAATCTACACAAAGGTTTGCAAAAAGATTATAGATCTAGATTTAGCTGTTTTTATAAAGTCTGAATGGATTTTGTCAAGTGGGGGCTAGGTTATATGACGATTGTATGTGCATACATTTGACACTTTTGAAAAAATAAAACATGGGTGGATTTCCAGCGAACTTGCTTAAGGAGCATTGGCAAGGAACTACATGCATAGTTTTGCAAATGTGCCAGTGTTTTATTATTTGACAAGTGTCATAATGTAGCTACAAAAAATAGTGATATGCCTTTAGTGACTGAGGGGTAGCCTGTGGCCATGGGCGTGGCCAGATTGTCCGGGTCATGGAATAAGGTCATGATCCAGACAATCTTGCTACTGGCCATGACCACAAGGGACAACACATAGGATTAAAGTGGCCATGTCCCCCTGGGTCTGGCTTTGTGGTAAAGTTATTCGAAATTGGGATAGATTTGAAAGGGAAGAAAAATGTGCTCGTGGTAATATGGTCACAGGGTTCTCTTTTTGCCTTCTGAAAGCTGCTATGGAAAGCGAAGAGGGGCCCTGTATGGAACCCTCACCTTGCCTTTCCATGGTGGCCATCCTGAAAAAGGATTTTCCTTCCTACACCTGGACGCCGCAGGCGTCCCGGTGTTGGAAGAAAAATCCTATTTTCTAGCACCCCAGGTTCCCGCTTTGGGAACATAGGGTGCTAATGGCCTTCATCCCCCATTTCAGGGGCTGGAATGGGGATAATGGTCCAGAGAGCTCGTTATCCACCCTCCCTTAGCTTGGGCTGATAACTTGGGCTGCTGGGCCGGTATCTACCGTTCCAGTCCCTGGAACAGAGGATGAACGCCATAATATTCCCATTAGCATAGCACAAAATGCAAATGGAAATGTTGGAAAATCTTATTTAGTCTATGTAGTTTACTGAGAAATATAAAGTAGATGGAGTCTATACATTTTTTTTTTTTTTTTTTTAGTTCTATTTTTTAACTGTGAAAGGTGGTTCCTAAAGGATATGTCGTTTGTTGTTTTTGGATGTATTTTTTTTGGCAGGAGAGCTGATAACGAAAGGTGGGGAGGGAAATGAGGGAAGAGCAACCAAACACTAATATGGAGGGGTAGGTGGACAGGGGAAAATGTTACGTGTGTGTTATCTCTAAGTTAGGGGGCACTGTTTCATTACAGCAGTGGTGGTGGCTCTTGGGGAGGAGGGATGGCATTAGCTGATACCATTTTAAGATAAATAGCAGGTTTGCTAAAATAATGTACTGTGTACTAGATTGTTAATGGATAATGAGTAGGAACAGGTGTTGGAGCTGTGCAAGGGAAATTTTGAAGTTGGAAGTTCCTAGGTCAGTAGAAAATGCAGTTCCGAACTGTCCGCCAAGCAGAGATCTTATCATGAAGTGCAGACGGGTTCTCAGACACGTCATCATGCCGCGCGCCAGCATATGGTCATGTGGCACTGTCCGGAAGGTCCGCTATGAAGTCAGATGTTCGTAGATGTCTACGGATGCCAAACTAGTTGAAATAGTTGCATGAAGTGTATAGAAGTGTTAAAAATTATTCCAGATGGTGTGAAATGGCAGGGTTTTAAGGTGAAACTTTGGAAATTGGAAACAAATATTGCTATAATGGGTAAGTATTATATTAGTAAGTTGTAGGAAAATAGCATGCACTAATAAAAACCTTTCAAATTCACTGCAAAAACTTTGTTAAAGGGACGTTATGGTTAAGTTGGACTAATAAAAACCTATGAAATTCAAAGAAAAAACTTTGTTAAACAGACGTTATGGTTCCAAGTAAAACCAAAAAACCCTTGAAATTCACCAGTTATGGTAAGCTAAGCAGCCATAACTCGCGCCTCCACCGTGCACTGCTAAGACTAACACGCAGGACATCAAAGATGACATCACAAATGTCATTGATGACATGATTGATGACATCACACCTGAAATACATTTTGATGAAAAGTCTCTACAAGGAGTTGTGTTTATATTGTTGATAACAAGATGTCAGGAGTGGTTGGGAGACCTATCATGAACTACTTAATCTATTAAAGAATGTACACATCTAATATCATTGTACTGGAGTGTTGTTGTTAATACAGAAACCTAATCATATATAAACATAAGCAATGACTGCAGCATGCACCATAGAAGTACACTATTTATAATATTGTAATGTTGGATAGTATAATAATGATCTCCCTTATCAGAGTTTTGAGTAATGTTCAACATGTAATAACTAGCTAACAACTCAAGATTTACAGCACTTGTGCTGGTACAAACAATACATATGAAGCACCACAATGCATACAAATCAGATGCACATACAGGGAAACTAAAGTAAGGAAGAAAAACTGCATCATCAGAAAATATTAATGACATTAAAGTTTATCTTCATGTATACAAATGAATTGTGTGTTTGAGGCCTGCTCATTTCCCCATGTATGTGCATCATGAGCTGAGACCAAACCCTACGGAAAGTACTTAAAGAACATATGACAAGGTTAACATCTAGATATTTAGCACCTTTTTAAATTTATTATTCTGACAGCTAGTGAACAAAACCACCTGGCCTATATATGTCAAGGAACAAAAATAAGTGGGCCAGATATGTGATGTCATCAGTGATGTCATCAATGACATTTGTGATGTCATCTTTGATGTCCTGGGTGTTAGTCTTAGCAGTGCACGGTGGAGGCGTGAGTATGGTTGCTTAGCTTACCATAACTGGTGAATTTCAGGGGTTTTTTGGTTTTACTTGGAACCATAACGTCCGTTTAACAAAGTTTTTTCTTTGATTTTCATAGGTTTTTATTAGTCCAACCTAACCATAACGTCCCTTTAACAAAGTTCTTTAAGTGAATATATATATATATATATATATATTTAAACAAAGCAAAGAAAGACCGCAAGGTCTTAATTTCTCTCAAGCTGCACTCCCATCTGTTTTGGAATCCTTTTGAATCCTACATAAATTGCCCAACGAGGAATTCAGTCGTGGGGACCAACAGCAAAAGACTGCATAGCATAAATTGCATTAAAAAGTGAAACTTTATTAAGTAAATAGCAGTAAAATAGGGCTTCCCAGTAGTAAAGAAGGCAAACTGACGCATTTCATCACACTCCTGTGGCTTGCTCACAGTGACAGAAAAATAAGTAAAGGGGTAGACCTGCACTAAAGTCCCTGATCCTTCAGGTATTGTACAGTTATCACAAAAATGGGATCAGCAGAACGGGATGACACTGGTTAGGTTTAATACATATTACATTTTATTCAATTAGTTCAACACAAGAAAAATTCATTCTAGTATCATAAAATCTCAATGATACATCCAACATAGAGGCGGTCGTGTTGTAGCGGTCCTAGTTGTTTATGTGTGTATTTATTTTTGTGGGGCCCATTTCACTGAGAGCTTGCCTCAGGGCTCTGGGGTCTACTTCACTAGTAGTATTGGCCAGTTGAGTGGGAGCATGATCCGTAGGTATCACGTTGCGAGTGTCATCGATATATCCATAGTGTAGATATCGTACGGTATGTTAATGATGGTTTTTACTTGCCGCTGCATTCTTAGCATGCATTCTTAGTATAGAGGTCGACATCATTATGGGTATTTTATGCTATAGGAAGTTGGTATTTTCCACTGACGGACTGCTATTATGTGTTTCATTTGCAGTTTCACAGAGGGTCTAGTGATTATTATACACTAGTGTACATCCTGCCATTACATCACGCAGGTCCCGGAAGGAGCTTCCTTTGGCCCCTGGGTGCTTGTAAGTGTTTTTCTTTTATTATTTGAATTGTGTACTATATAGGGTTACAAGCATGCACATTTCGTGCTTCGTTCTGTCGAATATACTGAGTTTAGTTTTTTGTTGGTTCCACAGGCTCAATATACATAATGATGCCAGTGGAGGATTAATTCCCGCTGTCCCACTCACGATCCTGAGAATTGTATCTTGGGGGTGAGTAGGGCTTTTTTGTTTATTAATTTCTGTCACAATGTGACATTATTTGTCACCTATTTTAAGAAATAGGATGACATTCTGGTTTTTATTATTGTTTTTTATATTGATTGCTGGCCCATATACGCTAAGAACAGGGTGGAGTATTCGCTCCAAGCCCGACGTCCTGAAGAAGGTCTCTGACCGAAACACGTGTCGACGTTTTTCTGCAAACTGATATCTGGTTGAATTTGATACCAGTTATATAATGACACCTGATACTATGGACTGGGTCACTGTTGAATATGATAATAGAAAATATCTGATGTAATGATATTCTC
This sequence comes from Ambystoma mexicanum, assembly GCF_040938575.1. Classification (NCBI taxonomy): domain Eukaryota; kingdom Metazoa; phylum Chordata; class Amphibia; order Caudata; family Ambystomatidae; genus Ambystoma; species Ambystoma mexicanum. The sequence continues at coordinate 239,527,730 of NC_090936.1, read as the reverse complement.
AATACCTATTGTAGGGAACACTAGGGTGTTTTATATTCATAGGTTTGAATGAGTTTTGTATGTGGTTACGAATGAGGGTATGATTTGATAGATTTTTATGAGATTTTATGATTCTAGAATGAATTTTTCTTATGATGAACTAATTGAATAAAATGTAATATGTATTAAACCTAACCAGTGTCATCCCGTTCTAATGATCCAATTTGTGTGATAATTGCTCACAGTGACTACACCCTATGGTGAGAACTCATTTAACCCATGACACAACAACAGACATTGAAAAGGTGACTTACACAATTACTGATTTAGCTGTTGGCTATCTTAGAAAGGGCAAAAATAACTCACAAAGTGCAAGTATGTTACAATGCCCGATAAAAGTGAGATTAGTGCCAATATATCAAATCTAAATGGTTTAAAAAAAAGGTGGAAAATTACATTTGCAAACAGGAATTAGATTCTACCACAAAGCTCTTCAGAGCAATGCAAGAGTCATATAATATTAGGAACTGTCATATCATTATCAGCACATTGTCCTATTATTAGGTTTGAACACCAAAATTATACAGATCTCAATAAAGAGACACTGTTCTACCAACACGTTATTGCCAAATTAGTGAGGCTATGTGTACTAAGGCCATAATCGCATGTCCACATATAAATATACGAGAAATCATCACGACACCTTACCCATATACGGAATCTAAAAATCGGAGCATGAAAGTTCTTAATAGTGGCATAGCATAATGTAGTCCTATATTAAGATTCATCAGTAAAGTGCTAGCGCATAGTGTAAAAAATTGAAAGCAGCATGGTTTGATGACCAGAGTAGTATTTCTCCATCATAACTTGAAGTGCAAGTGCATGTTGACCAATTAAAACCAGTATTTCAATGTTGCATATTTTGGCCCAAACTATACATTAACGCCATTTATGGCTGATAATAGCAACAATTATTGCGAGTTGTTAATCCACCACTAAATAGATTAAAATTGTTAAGTGCAGGCAACGTGCTTCTATAATATTGCCAATTAACTGGCAATATATATCTCATATCTTAAAATTAGAATGCTAATGGGATACTCATAAAATACCCTGTAATGGTTCGTAACAGGCATGCAACCGGTATATGCTGGATTCTTATAACGTGTCATAAAATAGTGCAATAAGTATAACCAAAAATATTCTATATATCAGCCTAGATAACATAAACTGATAACAAAGTCAAATGTCAATTCTTTAACATTAACTCTTTGACTCTTCAATAATCAATAAATAGTGGCATATGATGGCAAAAGAAATATTCTTTTTTTTTATAAGGACATTAGCCCTTATAGCCAAGAGTTGATACATCCAAGATTTAATAAAAGGTTTGTACCTGTGTACATGTGTGTCATCAAATAAGTGAATATTAAAAATAACCATGTAATCCACCCAGGAAAACAAGAAAAGAAAGACAAACAAGGCAAGAAGGCAAACATTGATGTAGGGAATGAGGCATTCAATAGAAAAGTTTAGATAAAATGTGTCTAAAAATCAAAGCACCAATTTAACTATTGCCTCGAGAGAACCTTAGTACAAAAAGTAAAAAGTAAAAATGCCAGGAGAAGACAAAAGAAGGGAATTAAGATAACCAATATACATCGTCTACATTCCCAAAAAAGTATACAACTCCTCATCCACATTGTGGCCAGTCAGGTTTACTCTCAATGTCAAATATGTACTTGGTTTCCTCTCATTATCGCCACCTCTTGGGCCTTTGGCAACTTTATGGACACCAAAAAATGTTAAAGTGCTTGGATCTCCGTCATGGAACTCTGTAAAGTGATTTGCCATGGGATATGAATGGTCCTTGTTGACAATGGCTCTGATATGTTGTAAAATATGAATTTTCAATTTACTTTTGGTACTGCCAACATACCATTTGAGGCATGGGCACTTCAGGACGTAAACAACAAATTCTGACTCACAAGTAATCCTGCCTTGAATTTGTATTGATGTCAGCATGATGGGATGTGTATAACTGCTGCACTTTGATACGTATTTACACACTTTACATTTGCAGCACTTAAAAAAACCATTTTGTCCCCCTGAGAGCCAATTACTGCCATTAAATACTCTTTCTTAAGCCATGTAGCTTTGAACTACTAAGTCTTTAATGGACAAACTTTTGTGAAATGTTATAACAGGCTGAGCTTTTAACATGCTGCCTAAATCTTTGTCCACTTTGAGAACTTTCCAATACTTAGTAATGATATTTCTTATAGTAGAAGAGTGGCTTCCAAAAGTTAGTATCAATCTGTTAGTATTCTCTTCTGCACTGTCCCGAGAATCAGATTTGGATGTCATCAATAAGTCTTGTCTGTTCATATCCCGAAATTTCAAGTAAGATCTTTCAATCACTTTTTTTTGGGTATTTCTGTTGTAGGAAAGTTTTGGCGGTAGCTTGACTTTCTAGATCAAAATCTTTTATATCACTGCAATTCCTTCTGATACGAATGAATTCTCCACAGGGGATGCTCCATAAAACACGTTTAGGGTGTGCGCTGTTTGCATGGAGAGGAATGTTAGCTCCTGTTGTTTTCCGATGAAGTTCACACACAATTTTTTGATCAGCAATTTTGACTTTTACATCCTAAAAGACGATTGAATGTTCACTTTGTTGTTCCGTGAATTGTAAGTTCAATTTATTGACATTCAAGCATTCTACAAACTCATGCCAGGATTGAGATGTGCTATTCCACACAATGAACAGATTGTCTATGTAGCGTAGCCACAAAATTATTTTGTCTGTGAAGGCCTCATTTTCTTCGGCCCATACCACTGTTTTTTCCCAGTTACCCATCATGAGATTTGTAAATGACGGGGAAAGATTGTGGTTTCCATTGCGGTGCCTTGGATTTGATGAAACAGTTCATCATTAAAGAGGAAGACATTCTCTAAACAGAGTCTTACCATTTCAAGAATCATAGTCTAATGGTTGAGGTAGTTGAGGGAGCGTGTTTTCAAAAAAGTTTCACAGGCCTTTACAACATCTTCATGTTGATTAGATGTGTATAGTGACACCACATCCATGGTAGCTAGCAAATATGTTGATTCCCATGCTAGATCATCAATTTATTCAAAGGAAATCAGTGGTGTCCCTTATGTTTGAGGGTAGTGTAGAAACAAATGTGCAGAGTGTTTCGGCCACAAATTTGGACATATTTTCGAGAAGTGAGCCATATAATGTGACTATGGGTCTCCCTGGGGGTTTGGAGGGATTTTTGGGAGGAAGTATATTGTGGGCGTGACAGAATGTTTGGTGAATACAAATTTCACCATATCTTCGTCCAAGATGCCTGCATTTTCCCATTTTGTTAGGAAGTCCCAAATTGTTTATTCCATTTGATTGATAGGATTTCTCTCAAGTTTTTCATAGCATTTAACATCGTTGAGCTGTCTATAAGCTTCTTTAATATAGTCTGCCTTATTCATTAGGACTATATTACAGCCTTTGTCCGCAGGTTTAATTCTACATTTGTCCATTTTGCACATGTCTGACAAAGCATTCCGTTGTTTCTAGGACAGATTACTTTTAACATATTTGTTATTTCTACTCCTTTCTTGTTTGAGATCATCAATTACCACATTGGAAAAGGCTTCGATATGAACATTCTGAGCACTTAATGGGTTGAACTTGGATTTACATTTAAGTTTGCTTTTAGAAAGCCAGTCAGTGCAAATTCCCAGTTGTTCCATGACCGGTCTATCCAAGTTGTCAGGATTTTTAGCTGAAATCTGCTCACTTTCATGTTGGAGAGTGACCAATGCAGTAAGAGTGTCCATATCCGAGATGATAACATCTGTTTGTCCTTCTATTGGCGGTTTCGATTTCTTTTTGTATGTGTTTGAGGCAAATAACTGTTTAAGCCTCAGCTTGCGCACACAACTGTCCAAGTCTAGTCTTGTTTGCACATAGTATATATATATATATATGTATATATATATATATATATATAAATATATATATATGTAAGCCCAAGATTGTCAGTTCCTGTAGTTGGCCTACATTTTCGTTTTGAATTCTGTCTTTAAATGTTTGCCGCCATACATAGAGCTTTAAACTGTCAGGTACTTGATGGTCCTGAGAACCTGCCCTTCTTTTATTTGAAAGACATAGTACCAGCGCTGTTGACAATAAGTAGGGGCTGGGTTAGTGAGTACCTGCACTTCTGTTTTTCCATGTTATTCCCATTAAAAATGTTTCATCTTTAACACAGTTGAATGATCACAATGAAAGTGGAAAAACATCACATTAAAGAGGAAGAGAAAGAAAAAGGAAAAAAGACTCCAACTTCCTAAGAAGCACACCAAAACAGAGATCACCTCAAATGCATCTTCAAAAACCTTGTTTCTCTTTTGATATCTCTGAATAACCCTCTTAAAGTTAGAAGGGTAATGCATCTCTTGAGGCCACACAGAAATTGGTGGATTTCTAGTCTCTCACAATAATCCTCTTGGCCATCAATGAAGCCCTGAAAGTCAGCTCTTTTGTGAATAAGGCAGGTCTTCCAACCCTCTCCTAAGATGAAAATGTCAGCCATATGCTACATCATAACCCAGAACTTGGTTGAGCACCTCAGTAATTTCACTCCAGAAGCTCCTCACTTCATTGCAGTCCCACAACATATGTTCCAAAGAGCCAATCTTGTGTTTTCATCCCCAGCAGGCATTGGATACACATACTGCTTATTTGCACATCCTCCCTGGAGCCCAGTATATTCAATTTAACTGTTTGATCCGCCTCACTCTTTCACCAACATAATCAGGGGTTCCTGGAATATTCCAACAGATTGCATTCCATCTCAACTCAGTCATCTCGGAAGAAAGGCAACTTGACCATGTCTCTGTGAGCTTTGCATTCGTTTCCATTGCCCAACCCAAAAGCTTGTAAACAACTGAGGCCATATGTTCCTGCTCACCCAAATGAACAATGGTTTCTTTAAATTCAGAGTCGGCAAGCTTTTCCAAAGGTATAGCAGATCTCTGAGATCTATATTCTCAGATTGTACAGTCATTGAGACCACTGATAGCTCTCAGATACCTAAACGACAACCAATTTCCATTCTGACATAAGGCTCCAATCCATCTTATTCATCCGAGGTACCAATTGGGCCCCAGGTATCAATTGGGCTTCAACAACACATTTTCATTTGTCCTGATGGAAGGATTCAGCCATATTGATGCCCCTTTTGCAACCAATGCATCTTGATTTAAATGTTTTGTTGGGTCCAGCCAGCAATTACGTTGGAACTCGGTTGGTACAGAAGTCTCTCACTTATGGCCAATCCTAGTAGTCAACAATGACTTGCATCAGCCACTGACCATTCGTCATTAGGTTCCCCTAAGAAGGACATGTGTCGTGACATGAAATCAAGATAAATTATGTTTGCCCAGACCCCCTTTGTCACCTGGAAGCTACGATTTCCAAAGCTTCATCCTTCGAGATTTTTAATACCATTAAAAGGCCTCTATCAATTTCTCAATTTAGAACTTTGACAGAGGCAGGTAAATCATACTAAGAACATAGTTGATTGATGGGCTGTCGTCATCTTAAGAGCGTTAACTTTGCAGCCCAATTAAACATGAGGCTCCCCATCGTGCTAAATCTAATGTCAATTTGTCCATGGCCATTTTGAAATTCTCCATCATTTCCTTCAAATGACTGGTTGGATAAACTGCCATGTACAGTATTATTTGAGGGCACCATCTGATTCAATGGTTTGTCAAATGTACTTTTCGACATGAGAGAGAGCAAGACATGGCCTCTGATTTGAGCCAGTATATTTTGTAGCAATAAAAATGACCTAACCTATCTATCCGTTCTATCAGCAATGGTATAGAGTTCATGAGGTCCTGTACCACCAGCAATAGGTCGACTGCATACAACCACAGTTTGAACTGGACACCTTTTGATTGTATCTTCTTCTCTGATATCAATTGCCATTGCTAATGTCTCCAACACTAGAATTAATAATAAAGGGGATAGAGGGTATACTTGACATGTACCTCTCCATAGCTCAAATTTAGTAGAACATATGGCATTAGTCTGCAGTATGACCTGTGTATAGCAGCTTGACCCAGTTCAAAAACCTAGGGCCAAAGTTCATTTTTACCCGAGTCATAAACAAGACGTTCCTGTTGACATAGTCAAATGCCTTCTCTGCGTCTGAGGAAATTGGTGCCACTCTGGTTCTTAATTTGCCACTTACCATCAGTGTCAATATTAGCTTCCTTCATCAGAGAATGTCTCCCTTTCATAAAACCAGTTTGATTCAGGTTCACTAGTTTTGGCAGTACTCCACGCCAAGGCCGTGGATAAAATTTACTGTCAGAATTAATTAGGATTATACGTCTCCCCAGTGTAGAAGGAGACAACTTTTTAAAGCAGAATTGATATTGTGGCATATTTAAGTGCCATAGGAAGTGTGCCCTTGTACTTACAAAATCTAAACATGACCCCCTATAGAATGAAGACACTATCTGGCATTATCCTGTAAGATTCTGCTGGCAGGCCGTCTGGGCCAGGGCATTTTCCTTGATTGAGACTATGTTTCACTTTTTAATCTCATATAACAATAAATCGAGACCTAGAATATTCTTCTTCTGTTCTGATAACTCTAGTAGAGCCAACTCCTCTATATATTGTGTAGTGACCTTCCTATCGATAATAAGCGACTCAGACTAAACTGACCCACAATTCTTTATTACCTCATTGCTTGTAGTGTGATGCACCACAACTGAATGGTATAGCATATCTCACATCTAGGTAGATTGTCTTAGTCAGCCATATCTTGTACTTAGCCTGATTGCTTTGGTAAATCATATGTTACTACTGTTATGGCCCCCGTTCTAGGCCATTTCCCACCCTAACCAGGTGCCCCAAATCTAGGTGTTACTACATTTATTGTTGTACCCCATTTTAGGCCATTCTCCCTCTATCCAGGTGTCTCAAATCCAGGTGTTGCTCCATTTGTTGTGCTCCATTCTCCCTCTATCTGGGTGTCTCGGGTCTGGGTGTTGCTGCATTTGTGGTTTTGTGCCTTTCTCCCTCTATCCAGGTGTCCCAAATCTAGGTACAATTTGCAACACTTGCAGGGACGTGTACCGCAGGTGGCCAAATCGGAGGAGGCATGATGGTGGACCACCACTAACCAACCCATTAAGATAACTCATCACTCTGCTTACACCTCTCAAACTCTAAACAAAACAAATGCACTTCACTACACTCCAACAACGAAACAAAAAAAAAACACATGGCCTCGCACAACAGCACATGACAACTACCGACTGAAAGATCACAACTACACCCAGTGAATGGTGTAAACCGAAATGAAGCTGCCAACAGAACATCACAGCTCTCTCGTGCTTTATCCTGCTCAGTCCTGCTAGCTTACCCTACCCTATTACCTTTCAGATCTGCCAGAGTGCCAGGGGCCAACTCCAGTGGTGACAGTTCGCAATCTAAATATCATTTAACATAAATAACAGAGTGAAGGCCTTCATAATCCTTCCCAAACTCCACACTCCTCATTGATTGTGGCAGGATCATAAGTTGTCCCTCCAGAATGTAGAGGAGGTGTCAAGTGCCTCTACCAGAAGTCCCGCCCCCATTTTGCCTACATGTTGGCAACTGGAAATTGTGACATGTGCAAAGCCAATAATGGTACCTATACTACAGTCCTTGAAACAAGGTATCCTTTGAGAAATGCTGTACCCGCGAAGAAATGACAGTCTTCTGAAGATTAGTGAAAGAGAAGACTGGTGACGTCACTTGAAGCAGAAATGATGCACCCAGAACAGATGCCAATGAAGAGAGTACATAGAGCTTATAGAATCCGATGGTGAAGTAAAGAATTGAGTAACAGTTCATGAGCAAAATGAAAATTGCACATGCAGAGAGCACTGACGAAAATGCAAAGCCATTTCATAATTGTGCAGGTGCAGTAACGCAAGTAGACTAAGTAATCATAAGGCTGGCTATACGTAGTGAATAGACTGCAGGCGGTGCTGCCAATATATGAAGTATGTATACAATCTGGATATTCAACAACGCATTTTAGCAAACTCAGATCGCATGACTAGAAGGGCTGAAAGTGTGGCGCAGTAGAATAAAACGGCTAACGGCAAAGGAAGATTCGAGAAGGCTTGTCTGGCCCAGTGTCAAGGGTTGGGGCAGCTAAGAAACTGGTTATCTATTCCAGGCGATACAATGAATGTGAGAAGCAAGAAAGGCCCCTGTTGAGGTGTAATGGAAAAACACTAGAAGTGGCAGGTTTTATTAATTTAATAGTATTAAATACAGTGGAAGAGCTCAAAACATGGTCTCCTGTCACATGGTCAGAAGCAAATAGACTTTGGGCAAGCTACACCGAGACCAGAAGGTAAGGCCATGCTCACACTCCCTTTTATTCTCATGCACCGTGACCCTTTGCAAGGCAGAGTTCAGAGGACTAATTGAATGGCAGACAGTAGGAGTGATGATGGATGTTGGGCTAAATGGGTGAGGAGGCATGAAAAAGCCAACCCTCCAGCACCTGGGGTACCAGCTTGCGTGCTGCTAGCAAGTGGAATATTCCAGAAGGGTACAGCATGCCAACCAATTGTAGAGGGCCACGTAGCAAAGAGCCCTATAGTTTGAAAGCCAATGAAACGTTGTGTATTAGTAAGACATGGAAGATCACTTGCACTAGGGGTGGGCATAGCTGTCCACTTGATCTTAGAGATCCAAACACGATCCCATACCCCATAGAAAGTATACTTGGATGTTCCCCTTAAGCCTATCACAACTCCACATAGGTTTTCTTATTTTGCCACAGAGTATGACCTCAGTAATGACACATTTTTGCTATATAAATGTAATTTTTTATAATATGCTTTGAGAACTTTTGAGAGAGAATACTTGTGTGGTGTCCGTTGATGTCCATTGTACTCCCTGTTTTAGACAATTGCAATTAAAACAGTTGTGTTTTGCCAACTTTCCGAGTCAGTCTGATTATTGATGTCAGAGTAAGAGCTGTAACCCCATCCATCTCAGATAATGTTACCTCATTTTAAAGGGCCTACAGGTTTAAGAACGCCGCTCTATTGCACAGATGTATCTGCTCTCATTGATTAATCTCAGCCGGTGTGCTAAAAGATGACTGCATTTCTCCCCACCTTCGAAGTAAGCACATTTATTCTTAAAGAGTCTGTTCTGCTCCTTCACTTAGCTGCTTAGCTTAGCATACTTCTTTTTATTGAGTTTGCTTTTCTTGTCCTCATTTGAGTGTTCCATCAGATCCTTTTCTAATGTTTTAACTAAATTACCCAATGAACTCAATTCAATTGCACCGTTCTTCCTCTTTTGGCCAGAGACGCTCATCAAGACACTGCGCATTATGCATTTGAAAGTCTTCCAGACTATGTTGTCATCAACCTCACCATTCCTATTGGTTTCAAGAAACTGCTCCACCTCCTGCACCAATAGATCTGCTACCACCTCATCATCTAGAATGGCTTCTGTTCATTTTCCAGAAGTGAGCCCTCCTGGTTCTGTAATCTAAGGACATCTCCATCCTGACCAAATCATGATCAGAAATTAGAATACCTTCAAACTCAACTGTACTGAAATTCTGAGTGACAATTCCGAATGGCAAAATATTATCAATCCGAGAGTACACATTGTGCAGTCTGGAATGGAAGCTGTATTCTCTTCCAGTAGGATGTTCCATACTCCAAATATCTAGCAGACTTAACTCTAACATTAATGTTCCTATTTCTCTCACCTTAGATTCTCACTCCGTTCCGTCTAAATGAGCATCTAAGACCTCATTAAAGTCTGCACCTATTAAAATGTTTTGACCACCGACACTTTGTGTTGAACAACTTCCTCAAAGAAAATATCATTGCCATTTGTAGGGGCCAAAATATTGCCAAGCACGATAGTAGTATCCTGGAGTTTCCCGACTTTCGAGACCATACTCCCCTCTTTATCCTTATGTACATTTATTTACAGGGTGCTTATAATGTGCCTAATTACTAGACCCGGCACATTTTTCCCAATCCAAATCATCACTCCCCTTGAATTGAGAAGTAAGAGGAGTGTATCACCTGCCCCACCCATTACTTGCGCATTTTTTCAGCTTCGGAATCAATCTGGTGTGTTTTGTGTAACAGTGCAATATTCGCCCTCATGAATTGCAAGTGAGACAAAATATATTTTCGCTTAATAGGATTTTTAACTCCATTCTCATTCAATGAGACAACTGACAATATCTCTCTGCTGGTTGGATTATTATTCATTCTGCTTTTACTACCAAACGTTTTTTGATTGGTTTAATTACCAGATTATGAAGTTAAACCCTGAGGAAGACTGCATAAATGTAAGGAAATGGGGAGTGGGGTGCTGGTCAAGATGATGCAGGAACATGGAGGCTTCATTTGCGGGCTGCCAGGAATCTACATTTCCCATGACCATCATCTGTGGTTGGTGCGTGCGCATAAGATAATTGCTATGAAGGCTCTCCCCGGCCCGTGCTGCTTGTTGGTGATTTTGGTGTTTGCATGCATGTGCAAGGAACTTGGAGGAGGTCAGAGACGTGGAGTCGCTGCGAGGAATAAGGGACAGGAGGAGGCACCAGCTAATTTCCCTTGCGGCATGAGGGATGAGCACTGCTCAGACCGCAGGTTCTCCCTCTTCACTGCATGTTCTACAGTGCCTGGGGAATAGGTAGACACCACCCAGCCCAGGCCTCAAAGTGCCCCTTTTTTGTTGTACTGAGATCAAGTGAACAAGGGGGGAAAACTGGAGGAGTTGGAGTGCTGGGTTATGAACGCAGTTGATCTTTTCTCCTGGCATACAAAACGTTCCTAGGAATACCCAGCTAAAGGCATATGAATGCTGCTGGAGGAGTTGTGCTAGTGGACATGGGTTATGAAGCACGCATTGTTTGTTTGTTGCTGTTTGTTAAGGCAATCAGACGGGGAACAGCCAGGTAGTGTTCTGTGTTGCCAGAGGGGCATTGAACACTTTAAATAACTGCCCTGGCAAACACATTTACAAGTTCATATGTTCATGTTGTTCTGCAATCGCCCATGTGCTGAAAGCGACGCTCATTTGTCTTGTTCCTGTGTTGTGGTATTGCTTGTCCAGGTTTCCCTTGGTGCTATGTGCTTCTGTTAGTCAATTACAAGCTAATATATGATTTACTGAATGTATGCAATTCCATGAGAGAATAGTCCTAATCAAGAAGGAGTGTGCTCTGTTGAGTGGGAGAGTGTGTCTAGGAGCTGGAAACCCAGGAAAGTAGGAGGCTACTGTTGGGACAAATTCCCAGCTATGCCAGAGCGATGTTGGAAGTTCGTGGACTAGGAGAGCCCAACTCCTCCCCCAGTATACACAGAGGACTCAGTCAACTGCAAGTTCAAACTGCGGTTTATTACAAATAAAACCAACAGGTATCAATACAAGAGCACAGGTGGATTCCAGTACTTCATGCCATCTCCTGGCTCGCAGGCCAGTTTTCCTCTAAAAACGTCACAACTCCATCACTTGGGACTTTCTCCAAAAACCTATTGTTGTGAGGGAGTGGCCATCGGGAGTCTAATAACCTATATGCTCATCTATATGAGTTATTCTACTGGTTCTTATATTTCAGGTGGCTGGTCTGTCCCATCCCCAATTCACAATTAATTACATTGTTGCAGAGTAGTGGGCTTACCATTGGTTCTTGTACATCGCCATGCACCCCTGGGATACTAAACTGTGATTGGCTAGAGCTGATTCCCCACTCGAGCGAGTTCTCAGCCTGCTGTGTACCTCTTTGAGGTAATGTGATTGATTATGTGTCTGTATTGCAACTTGTGTACACCACCTTTGCCTTATGAGAATATTCTCTTCACGGCAGCAACATTTGTTCCAATCCGCGTATGGCAGCTCCTTCCCACGTGGAAGAATGTCCATTGTTTTATTCGGCTGTACCGTATGTTTGGTGACCACAAAACCGAGCTCCGCAGCTCCTAATTTTGAGGATTTATTCAGTTTCTCTGCAGCTGGTCCCTTTGTCATCTGGGAATTGGAATGTCTTCATATCTCTTGGCCTTGGCTGTGGGCCTTGTCTCACATGTCTTGCTCTCTGTTCAGCCTTAGTCAGCTCTGTTAGTCTCCTGCTCAGGGATTTGAGGCCTGATGTAATTTTCCTAAGCCTTATAATGTGGTTTCTACATTGTCCATGTTATAACACATTCCCTATGGGTTAGCTATACGTGGTTTGATCAGGTTCCATATGTATGTCCACGCAACTATTGGCTTTAAGCATCAGCAATCTCGCTCATGATCTCTTGTGCCTTGTGTTTTCTGCATTACTGCATTTGGCTAATGACAAAATAATAAAGCAATGACAGTAGGTATGTATCCTCTAACTATAGAACTGTGCACTTATGTTCTTCAGTTATTGAAGTGTGTGTGTGTGTGGTGCAGTATGGACTTCATGTGTGCTTCATGTCTAACGCTGCTATGTTGTGTTGTCTTTAATAATGTCAGAAACATGGTTTCTTGGTGCTTCATCCAGGCTGTCCATATAGGTGTCTCTGACCATGGTCTCCAGCTCTTCTCCCACATATGGATAGATTTGTACCGCACTTGGTCTGTATGGCTGACTGAGAGGGTACCTCTCTGTGTATTTGTCGATCATTGGTGCATTTGGGATTCGTCCGAAATAGAATGGGTGGTTGCAGGTTTTTCTGGCCTTCCGTCTTGCCATGAACTTGGCGGGGCAGGGGTGTGCTGCCAGGATCCCGACTCCCCCTTCCCTTCTGTGGTTTTCTCATGATGTTGTATTTGCCTTTCCTTACTTCCCACTACCCATCCATTACGCAAAACCCTCAACCTCTATACGGTTGCCCTAACACCCCATTCCCTATCCGCAACTTCCCTCTAACCCCCCAACCCCCATTGGCTTCCTCGAGGTTACCTGTTAACTAGAATCAGGAACCTGTGCCAAACAAGGTGGGAGGGGTCAACTACATTTGGCTTCCGCAGTCAGGAACAAGTTGTGAGGTACACGGGGGTGTGACAATATAAGTCCGAAATTCATTGCCACCTTTGTGCAGCTGCACCAACTTTAAACTTAAACACTTATTAAAATCAAGGAGGATTAAACATTTTTTGAAAAACTCACTGTTAACATCAGCAACACTTGTTTAGTTAAAAAAAAAGGTTTGCACTCAAACCACTTAGTGAATCTTAGGGTGTGCAGCCATCAATGAAGGCTAAAGAGCCTTGGTCTTGTTTTTCAGTTATTTCTACTGAACCAACCACTATGCCAGGATGTTGCCCTGGGAAAGAGAGAAGTCTCAAAGGAAAGAAACCAGACAATTAAAATGTGAACAACAAAAACTAGAACATCTGGCGGGGTTACAACTGATCATTGCAACAGCAAACCCATGATAGAAATAGCCCTTCATAAGAGCAGTCCTCCAGAATCTTAAAGAATATTTACAAATATGACTATGTAGAAATGATGAGATCCCTATCCACCCCAAATAATAAGGCACCCCCTTGAATCAATTATGTGAGAGCCTCACATGCCTAGGCTACCCAATTCCTCTTCCCCCATTTTATAGCACAAAAATGATCCCTCCCAGTCTCTTGTCAGGTCTGGTTTACTAACCTGCCAGATGCTCCAACAGGATATCAAACCTGGTTTTCTCGCCTGCCATTCTGGACTGCCACATGTTTCACTTTACTTGATATTTGTGTTTTGGGCTCCAGCCCACTGGTTATAATTCTTCTGCTGTAGATGTGGGTCCTCGACCCTTATGTACTCCACAGTTGGGCTTTCCCACTTTCATTTGGGTCCCAGACCCTGTTCCTTTGGCTTGGCGGGGTCCCTGTCCCTTCATTCCCTAGTGTCCACAGATCTGGTGTACTCTCCTGCCAGGTACTGTCAACTTAGGTGTACTTCCAATGTTATTATCTGTCTGAATTCCTTGGTTTCTATTCTTCTGTGTCCCTAAGGACATGTTTGTCTGCTCCACACAGTTGGCAATGCGTTACAAGTTCTCTTTCTCACCCCTTTGTGCTGTTCAGGATGTTCTTACTGGGCTTATTATGCTTGAAACTATTGGTGCGCTTCCTTTTCCATCCCCTTGTAATCTTCAGGGTGTTTTCATAAAGTTTGTCAGTTTCATAATATATTGCACCAGGTCCCTTTCACCTCCTTGTGCTCTTTGGGGTGTTCCTATTGGATTTATAATGTTCATGTCTGTTTGATTGCTTCCTTTTCATCCTCTTGTAATCTTCAGGGTATTTTCGTAAAGTTTGCAAAGTTTGTATTATATTGCACAATGTCCCTTTCACTCCCTTCTGCTGTTCAGGGTATTATTGTCCTCTTCCTTAGCTATCTTAATGCCCTCCCTGACTAGCCTGGCCCTTTCCATTCTCCGGTCTTCTCACGAGTTGGAGCAAAGCTTCTTCACTCCTGCCATGCTCAGTGTTCTTCTCTCGATGGTTCTGCAGCATCTCTCTCTTGCCTTCAGCTGTCGCGTCACTGTGCCTGGGCACGTTTCCGCTGGTCTGGCTTTCCGTGTCTCTGCCACCTATCTGGTCCGCCTCACAAAGACCTTTCAATCACCTGTGGCAGTCAGCATCCAGTTCTCAGGCTCTTTGGTATGGGAAGAGCTTCTCCTTCCCAGCTCCCCCAGGGCTGGCTGTTCATCCATGATGACTGACCCGTAAGTCCCTCTTCCCTTTTAACCATCAATTCCACCTTTAGGCAGCTGCACCATGTGTGTTGGTTCCACAGTGGGCTTTCACCTCCTTGTTTTATCTTCCTTGTTGCAGTTATATTTTTACTCAGGTTTGGGTGAGTCTCCCTCTTCTTTATCTCAGTCCTTTTAAGCATGTCCTCTGCTAAACCATAAACAATAGTGGTGTGGGGGACTAGAGCGACTTGTGTGTGGTTTAAGCAAGTTTGAAGGGGCCCCTAAGGGACCCTCGGATGTGGAAACAAGGCACAATCACCACACATGAACTGATATGCCAGACACGAGGTTGTATTCCCAAAATCTAGGGTTTATTGCAAAACAAATAGTCCCAGTTGGCCAAATGGCCCCACGCCCTGCGACGTGTGTCTAACAGACCTCGGGGGACGCAAGAGAGAGAGAATCGTACATCAGTTACATATATACAAAATGAGCATCTTACAATCAGTAATGACACATTTGATGCCGCCCCTAATTCATTCCCTTTGAATTGGAGGCGATGATTGACCATGGTGACGAATATGACACCTTAGACCACCATATTTAGTAACAGTTTGCACTCTCGAATTTACAGACACCATTCTTTATTTGAGAGAACACAGTGCTTCTGTTTTCATGGGAGAGCTGCCCATAGGGGACTGGCACATTCCACGCCTCACTATCTCCTGGTTTCGATTCACGCTCTAGAGGTCAGCTTGCTCTCTGGGGCCTCACAGTGCTCAGAAAGGGGGGCCGTAAAGAAGAGCATAATTCAAACCTTTTAATATTCGTTTTGTACATTGCTATTCTTTTAAGGCGACTCGCTGGCATCCGTATACTGATTAAATGCCTTGCTCCTTGCCTTCAAGGATATGTGTGGGAGGGAACCGGGCATTTCTGTCTGGCGCTCTAGTATAATGTTTCAACATGTCTTTAGTAACCTTGGACCATTGAAGCGAAATAATGTCTACAGCAAAGCAGTTTTACATGAGGCAAAGTGGCAAAGTTAGAGAGAGCAGAGAGAAAACAAAATGGTGATTCTGGTCATCTTAAAATGGCTGCACTCTAGTTGAGCTAATAGCTACGTAATGCCTAATGAGCATATATTCTTAACACTTTGAATGAGTTGGTTGGTCTTCAGCCAACCAATTATCATGCATTGCCTTCCATTCGAGGGGTGTCTAATTTTCTAGACTGACAAATCCTCCTCTTGGCTGTATGCCAAACGCCTCATCCATACATTGCATCCTCCTCCGACTAAGTGTTTAGATCAGACTCGGAATCTGATTCGAACTCTGACTCATATACACTCGTTGTCTCCTTATTATTATCAATATCTATCGCCATGAATTCTTTAATGGTTTTGGATTCATCACTACTGTGAGTGTTTGATTTAGTAATGTTTTTTCGTTCTACTATTTGTACACATTCCTCACTAATTTCAGTGCATACTATGGGGAGACAATGTATGCAACAACAACATGTCATGAATATTCCTAGAATTGCTACTAAGATTGCAAATAGCTTCCATCCCCAGGACCGCAACACTTCCCAGAACCAGGAGCTTATGTTCAATTCCCAGCCTCCTTCAGGGGGGTGAAGTTCAGAGCTTAATACATGCAATTTTCTTATGGCTTCGAAAATCGTGAGGGAGGAGTCACTTACAAATACGGAACACGCTGATCCCACAATTTTGCAAACACTGCCGCGATCAACTAAGATTATATCAAGGGCCATTCTATTTTGTAGTGACATCAATCTAATTCCTTTTTCCTCAAGAGTCATGTTATATAATATGTCGGTTGTTCCATTTATTGTTTCTCTAATATTCTGGACAGTTGTCTTATATTATAAGAGTTTATTGCTTGGCCCCAAAATGGTACAAATGATTTTGCTATATCTTCTACAATCAACCCGTCCTCAATATTCCGGCGAGGTCTTGATCTGGTCAATTTGGCTATATCTGCTGTTTTTGAAAGAAACACCCCAGGAAACAGAAAGCCTAAATAGCAAGTACCTCCCCAGTTTCTAGGTAACCAAGGTTTATGCTTTTTCTCCACATATAAAGTACACAGGATCTCCCACATATATTGGTTCCACTTCTTTATCAAGGAATGCTATGTTTTTGCAACCAGTGAATGTCCCCACCTGAAAAGAGCCCTTCTGTAAACAAAAAGGGACAAAACGTGGATTATAATTTACTGTATAGGAAGGGGGCGTTGCATCCTTGTTTCCTTCTGGGTTCATATGAAACGTGATCACAGATGATTTATAAGGCACAGACAATCTATCTTGTGGCATTGTTGCTTGTGTAATTAGTTGTGTTTTATGGAATATGGAGTAACAAACCGGTTTCATAATCACTTCCTCGAATTCATTTGTTTGTTTTGTCTAGTTGACCAGTTTCACTCTCGTTCCATTTCCCATAATATAAGGCACTCAGAGAGGCATAGCATGCAGAAGTGAATGGCAGGGGCTGTACATACCATCCTATTCCCTTACCACCATGGTGGGGCAAGTGGGCCCAAACCAAACAGTTGTTTTTTCTTAGTATTGAGTGTGTCATGTTCATTATCAATAGTAATGTGTTGTTCCCATACCCTTCCCTATGTCTCTCTTCCATTGGGGACAAGGTATAGGAAATCACATGAACTGGACTTTCCGTCATAGAAATGTTCACAATAGGCAAAAGAACATCTAGAGGGTGCATTTCCTCCAGGTACCATAATACTGATACAGTCAATATTGGGGCTAGTATACTCATTATACACATTATTATTGTTAGACCCAGCATACAATTCTTCCGACCATGTCCTTTTTTCACCTTTCTATCTACTGCATTTAACTCATTATCAGCATTGGTGCAGGAGGGGACGTTTGCTGGTTCTGGCATCTTCTCTCGTCCTTCTTCGTCTGCCGTGCTCGTCGTGAATATCTCCTGTCGATGCACTTCTTGGAATGTTAGAGAGTTCGATAAATGTCTACAGTCTTTCCATGCCAGTTCTTATCAGCCTGGATTGCTTAATCGCTTGGCAAGATCTCTGTGCATTCGCACATTGCTCTAGAGTTCCAGAGCAGTTGCCTTTGTGCCATGTGTGCCCCGCTTGTCCGCTCGGGTTCCGAACACATGGATTTAGCACCGAGGAGTTCCGTTTGTTGAGCTGTCTGGCTTGCACAACCCTCATGCCACTCTCCTCTAGGCCTCCGGTTCCTAGTTCATCCGAGAATAGGAAACAGAGGCAATAAAATCACAAAAAGATGAAGATCTGATCACTCCTTTTTTCCTGCTCCGTAGGTTATACCGATTTGCTCCCGGTATTGTGTGGTCGACAAATAGTACGGGTGCACTTCCGGTCTCAAGCTTGGAGTCAGCCTGGGGCACAATGGCAGATGATGGTGGGCGCCCAGGCGACGATGCAGGCTGTGGCGCAGCAGAAGATGGTGGGCGCCACAGAGGTATATGCTTGATGTCGGCCAGCAGTGATGCAGAATCTGCTGGACAATGTTGGGGCACTCTTTGCCCTTCCTCTTTTATGGCAATCTCATCAGGCTTTGTTTCAGTATCAGGCAGTTTCTGTGGCAAAGAACTGGCAATTGTATTTTTCGTTTCTGGAACCGCTGTCTCTTTTTGGTCGTTCTCCCAATCAGTCAAAGTGTCAAGTGGTGGTGGGACTTTCTTGGCGTGCGTGGCATGTATCCAGGCCTTTCGTCCATCCACTCGTTTCGCCGTCTGCGTAGTCAGAGTATCTGGTAGGGCCCACGCCACCTGGGTGCTAGCGATGTTTTCCGTTCAAAATGTTTCACTAGCACCCAGTTTCCTGGCTCCAGTGCATGTCCTGGCCAGTGTATCTGATAGGCAGCGCTTCCTGCACCTGCTGATGAATCAAACGCAGTTTTTTCATTAACAGATTACAATAGATGCTGAGTACAGAATGTTCCACTTCCCTGAGCCTTTTCGGCTGAGGTGCACACCAAACATTTGCCGGTCTCCCCATTATAATTTCGTACGGGGAGAGCCCAGTTCTCGCCTGTACAGATTTTCGCATACACAGTAACGCTATTGGCAATGCATCTACCCAACTTAGCCTGCTACCTGCACAGATCTTGCTAATCTTGGACTTCAAGATTCCGTTGTGGCGTTCAATAAGACCGGCCGACATCGGATGTCTCGAACAATAGAATCGTTTATCAATCTGTAAACCTGCGCATATTTGCAGTATTACTGCACCTACAAAATACAGACCATTGTCCGACATATGACACGGGGCAGACCAAAGCGAGAGAAATACTCCTTTAGCATTCCTTTCGCCGTGCTCATGGCAGTGCAGTCTTTCATTGGATATGCTTCCACCCACTTGCTGAACGCACATATGACCACCAGAACATACTTCAAGTTTTGGCATCTCTCCATTTCTATGAAATCAAAATGGATCACCTCAAATGGCATAGAGGGAGGGCCAAAACTGCCTGTTGGAGTCACCGTTCCCTTCACCACATTGTGTTGTAGGCACGTGATACAATTCTGTACCAACCTCTCGGCATTCTTTTTTATGAGTGGGTTTTCCCAGACTGTGGCTAGATGTTGAATTATTTTCTTCGCACAAATATGGATGGGACTGTGAGCCATTGTAACCATTGCATTTACATAGGCATTTGGCAACATCCAATTCCCGCTCTTCTTGTCCACCCAACAACCATCCAGGTCCAATTCTGCAGAGCCCTCAGCCCACCCTTGTATTTCATCGACAGTGGCTTCCGCCTGCATCTCTTTGACAGTGACAATACCATTCTCTATCATACAGGGTACTTCCTCCGACTGTATTGTTAACATTTTTGTATTTAAATCAGTGGCAGTTTGTTTAGCAATTCTGTCTGCAAATGCGTTTCCCTCTCCCACCTTGCATGTCACCTTTGTATGTGCTTCACACTTTACTATCGCCAAGTGCTTTGGACACGTAAGTTCAGACAGCAATCGTACAATCAAAGGGCCATGTTGGATTCTAGCCCCGTGTGATGTTAGAAAACCTCTCTCCGCACACAGTCGGCAAAAATTATGAACCACGCCAAAGGCATATTGGCTGTCGGTGTATATGTTTATGCTTAGATTTTCAGAAATTTCACAGGCTCTCGTTAAGGCCGCCGTCAGGTAATTTAAAGCAGGAACCGTCACAAAACAGTTCTCCATCTGGTTCTTTTAGTGGAGTATCACTTAAATCAATTCTCCCTTTTGTTTCTTTCTCAGTAACCATTAAACAATCGTGGGAGGTGATTCATTTCCACCAAGGTCTTCCTTGGGCATTGGCATCAATTCTGCTGGATTCAAAGTACTACACCTCATATTTTGAATGTGGGGTGCGAATAACACTATTTCATATCTAGTTAATCTAGCAGAGGTGAGGTGTTGAGTCTGCGTTCTATTGAGTAGAACGTCTATGGCATGTGGCACCATCAAAATTGAAGTGTGCCCCAATACCATCCCTTCTGTTTGTTTCACTGACGCAGCAGCCGCTGCAACAGCTCGCAAACATCGTGGTAGTGCGCGCGCTACAGATTCCAGCGCAGAAGAAAAATAACCACACTGCCTATTTCTTCCACCTTGCTCCTACGTTAAGACAGATAACGCGCAGCCTTCATTCACATGCAAAAACAACCTAAAAACCTTTTTTATAATTTGGCGTGCCCAAAACTGGAGCAGAACACAGTACAGTCTTGAGCAAATCAAATGCTTTCTGACATTCTTTATTCCACTGCAACGGCATCACTACATCCTTCTTTGTCAACTCCACCATTGGCTTCACAATTAATGCAAAATTCACAATCCACTGACGACAATAAGAAGCCATGCCTATTACAGCTCTCTCTGTGTCTTTGGAATAGGCATACCAGAAATGCTCTCTATTCTCTCCGGCGTTAGTCTTCTCCCTTCTTTTGAGAGTAGGAAACCCAAATAAGCTACCTCCTTCTGACAATACTGAAATTTCTTTAAGCTCGCTTTATGACCATGCGCAGCTAGATGAGTCAATAACAAGACAGTACTTTTTCTTACAAATCTCTTCTGTGTCAGCAGCAATTAACAAGTCGTCAATGTACTGGAACAATACACAGCCTGTCGGAAGTTCTAACATGTCTAGCTTTTCTTTTAATGCTCTACTGTATATACTCGGACTTTCAACGTGAAGGCGAACAAATATCTGCTTTCCTTGTGTACTGGAATGCTGAAGAAAGCATTATTCAAATCAATAACACTAAAGTATTCTGCTGAAGCAGGAATCATTGTCAAAATTGTGGTAACATCTGGAACTAACGGGAATTGGGGATCTACTACTTTGTTTAATGCACGCAAATCAACTATGAAACGTTACGGTACCTCATTACCCCTTTTCTTATACACTGGAAGAATGAGGCTGTTGCATGTGCTGCCTGTAATCTCTTCAATCACTCCCAATTTCACCAAATCTGAAACAATACTTTTCAATCCTTTCTCTCCTTCTACTGAAATTTTATACTGCGGGATGCGCGGTAACGTTACTCCTTCTTTTAAAACATTTTTCACTGGCTCTATCTTCAAGCATCCCACATCATTGTCATTCACTGCCCAACTACAAGTTGGCACCTTACTCAATTCCCCTGTTAAAGGTTTAGTCACAAATTCAGATGTTGGCATATTCTGAGGAGAAATGGTCAAGAATACCCCATCTGGTGTACAGTGGATAACTGCGCATAGTTTTTTCAATAAATTTGATCCCAGGAGATTTTACCCACAATTCTCTGTTAAAAGAAATGGACAATGTTCAGTAAAAGGCCCTATTGTCACTGCTACTGATTTGGACCCGGGATTCATTACTGGGGTACCTGCGAACCCTACTGAGATATTTTCCCGCCCTCACAGAGGTATCTCTGGAACCAAGTGATGGTCTATCGAACACTTCTGTTCCCCCCGTATCTACGAGGAATCTATGCTCTTCATTCCCGACTTTCATCTCTACGTAGGGTCCTTTCTGATTCACGGGAATCGACACTGGTTCCGACCCCTGTCGTGGGCTGTCCTATTGGGGTAACAACACATCATCCGAAGTGTAGTCACTGCTATTATTGTAATATGCATCTGATTGAGTATCAAAAATGTTCCCACCTCTTCCTCTATTTCCATTTTGTATACCCTGCTGATTTTGACTCTGGGTGAAAGTAGTTTGAGCCCGGCCTTGATTCTGTGCACCATTCCCTTCATTATTCTGGTGCTGCTGCATATGATTTCTGTTGTGGCCATTTGTTCCTAGGTGCCCTCTGTGCTGTCGTCTCCGACCATACCCGGCTCTATTTTGCAGATGTGGACATTGCGCTCGCCAGTGTCCTTCCTCTCTGCAATACGCACATTGATTTAATCCTAAAGGCCCTCCATGCATGTTCAAATTATTCCTGCCCTGTGCATCTCCCCTTCCCCTGTTGTGTCCCGATACTTGCTGGAGTAACACCCTTTTTTTCAAATTCTTTCTATCCTTCGCTTCTCTTTCTTTCTCGGTATTTACTCGATTCTCGCAATATTGGGCCATCTCCTAGCGTTTTTGCTTGCCATGCACTTTCTGATGTCATTATTAAATTTTGAATCGGGAGTATTAATCCTCTCACATATTTATCAACAAAGAACCTTTTTCCCGCTTCTGTGCTTACATCCTGCCCACTGAAATCTGTAAATACCTCTTTGAATCTGTTAAAATAATCTGTGGCCAGCTCGTCCTTACCTTGAACACACGCAGTCAATTTGTACCATTGAATTCTTCGTGCCGGCAATGCTATCATATTCGGCCCTGGCTCC
Source organism: Ambystoma mexicanum (assembly GCF_040938575.1). Lineage (NCBI taxonomy): Eukaryota > Metazoa > Chordata > Amphibia > Caudata > Ambystomatidae > Ambystoma > Ambystoma mexicanum. The sequence continues at coordinate 239,505,154 of NC_090936.1, read as the reverse complement.
GCACCCACTCCTTTATCTTTATCCTCCTGTATTAGATTTGCCTAAGTGGCACCATAGGCTGTCTCATCATCTACATTCCTTATTCGTTTCCATATGTCCGCTGGTAGAATTACGGGGAATATTAGATCTATATCACTCATAGTGAACACTGAGGATTGCAATAAAGACTCTACTTCTTTATAGAAACCCGATGGATTTTTCCATATGTCAGGGATTGTTTGTTTTATATTATTCACTTCCTGTCTAAAGAAGGGATGTGCACATATTGGGCTGTGTAATGTGCTGGAATTACCTGAGCTAGCGTAGTGCCTACCGTGGGAGTATCCACCTTTGGTACAAAGGTAGGGGGTACTTCTCTCATGGGGAATGCCACACTCACTGTTCCTCCCCCTTTTCTCATATGCAACAATATTCCCAGATCGAGGGATAAGGCCGTTTCTCCCGTCCCTCGTTCCATTGCCCTCTTATACACTGCCATTGTCTCGGGGGGGGCGGGGGCTGGCTTTCTCCTCGCTTATATCTCTGTTTATCAGATATTCAACCATCGTATGCAGTGCTTACCTTTTCATCGGTAAAGAATATTCATCAAATATTCCATGTATTTCCATTGCGGGAATACTAGGATCTGAAATCCACTTTAGCGCTTCTCGTGTGCATACTTTTAGTACACCACTAACCTGACCTGGTGGCGGCAAAGATTTCTGCATATAAGGTCCCGCCGCCTTCTTCCTACCAATATCCTTCCTCCCATTACCGGGTGTGGCAAATACTTCGGAATATTCCTCATCAAGTTCATTCTTAAGTTCAAACAGTCTGCTAACATGTTCTTTTATTTCTACATCTCTCCCTCTACAACGGGCTAATGCATTCAAATCCAAAAATCGTTGTGGTGGTAACTTCCCAATTAACTTTTTCCATTGTGCCGACAAATATTCGCCATGCATTCAACAATGCCTGTCTTTCATTGTTCCTTCTGAAGTCATACAGTGACGCTAGCGTGGATGCCCCATCATTTTCGTCTATATACATTTCCGCCTGTTCTTGCAGCTAACGCTTTCTCTCCTTGCTGATCGCGCTGCGGGTCACTCTCATACATTCACTTTGCTCAATTTCGCTCATTGGGGGGGCAGTCGGGACATAGGTACCCTCTTGGGAGGGAGGTACGGAGGGGGCAGTGAGAGTGAGAGATGTCTGTTGGGGCTGTGATAATTGCGAAACACTCGGGGCTGGCTGACTAGTGAGTAGTGAGCAGTGCAATTACTGATGCAGCCTGTGGCCGTGCTGGGTCTGGGAGGGGCTGAGCAACGGGAGGGGGTTGAACGACAACTACTGACGTCTTTTTAGTCTCTCCCCTCGGGCCTTATTTTCTTTCAGTTAATATTTTGTTTATTAATTCGTCTGATGAGTATAACTCTCTCTGTGGATATATTTTTTCAATATTCAGTTGATCGTGTCTATTTGCCTTCCTCAAACTATTAATCCACTCCTCCTCCTCCTTTTCCTCAGCTTTCTCCGCTTTTGACTTATGCCTGCGCGCATGTTTCTCTCTACTTCTAGATAGGAGCATTGCTTCCCTCCTCCAGTCCCTAAGGATATCAAGTGCCGCAGGGCGTGCTTTCTTACTTAACACCTTTTCCAGGATATCTATCCGATCCATCTCAAAACTACCATTACTTGGCCACTGAAGATCTTCCTGCTTTCTGGTTTGCTTATGCCAAATTTCACAAAACATTATTACTCCCACACCATACTTTACATACATATCATAAGCCGGCGTTCCCCCCGGAGGCGCGACCTGGCCAGTTTCCAAAGATTGTTCGCCGCAGCGGAAAAATCTCGCTAAGGTGGACAATAACCCAGGCATGTTTTAACCTTACCATTTTCTAATCAAACTTACTCTGGGTGTTTGATTTTGCAAAACCAACTCTCAACCAATATCAGGATCACTTACGAATCGGGGCACGACTCACCTGATTAGTCAATTTGTCTTTTCAAGACACAATTCGTCCGTATACTGACGCAACCAATGACATCGTGTCTGCGTATCTTGGCTCGGCCTCGTTCGGGACCCTCGCCTCCTTGTTCGCTGGCCGGGGACGATCAGGGATCAGCTGTGTGCAGATCTGCAGCAAGGAATCTCATCACTTACGCAGGGCGCCCCGAACACCTCTTGATCCTGGCTCAATCGCTCCCGTCCTCGCCGTTCTTACCACCTTCCTTATTTTGCAACGTACACGATGGAAAAAGTGGGGGAGGGTCCCTGTTCGGGCGCCATCTTGAAGGGGCCCCTGAGGGACCCTCGGATGTGGAAACACGGCACAATCACCACACACAAACTGATACGCCAGACACGAGGTTGTATTCCCAAAATCTAGGGTTTATTGCAAAACAAATAGTCCCAGTTGGCCAAATGGTCCCACGCCCCACGACGTATGTCTAACAAACCCCGGGGGACGCAAGAGAGAGAGAGAATCGTACATCAGTTACATATATACAAAATGAGCATCTTACAATCAGTAATGACACATTCGATGCCGCCCCTAATTCATTCCCTTTGAATTGGAGGAGATGATTGACCATGGTGACGAATATGACACCTTAGACCACCATATTTAGTAACAGTTTGCAATTTCTAATTTACAGACACCATTCTTTATTTGAGAGAATACAGCACTTCTGTTTTCATGGGCAAGCTGCCCGTAGGGGACTGGCACATTCCAGGCCTCACTTTCTCCTGGTTTCGATTCACGCTCTAGAGGTCAGCTTGCTCTCTGGGGCCTCACAGTGCTCAGAAAGGGGGGCCGTAAAGAAGAGCATAATTCAAACCTTTTAATATTCGTTTTGTGCATTGCTATTCTTTTAAGGATACTCGCTGGCATCCGTGTACTGATTAAATGCCTTGCTCCTTGCCTTCAAGGATATGTGCAGGAGGGATCCGGGCATTTTTGTCTGGCTCTCTAGCGTAATGTTTCAACATGTCTTTAGTAACCTTGGACCATTGAAGCAAAATAATGTCTACAGCAAAGCAGTTTTACATGAGGCAAAGTGGCAACGTTAGAGAGAGCAGAGAGAAAACAAAATGGCGATTCTGGTCATCTTAAAATGGCTGCACTCTAGTTGAGCTAATAGCTACGTAATGACTAATGAGCATATATTCTTAACACTTTAAATGAGGCGGTTGGTCTTCGGCCAACCAATTATCATGCATTGCCTTCCATTCGAGGGGTGTCTAATTTTGTAGATTGATAAGGTGGGGACACCAAAAGGTGGAATTAATACTGCATTCTCCCAGGCCCATTGTCACCAATCCCATGAAGGATTTCCCTTCCCATGCGATCCTCCCACTGAGTACCACCCCCAAGGGGACTATCAGGTAACAGCCTCACCACCCTGGTCTCATGTAAAGGGGTTTCCCCCCATGGAAGTAGTGACCATGCACCAGGATTCCTCACAGCATGAATGTATGTATCTGGGTGTATGAATGTGTGATGTGAGGGGTGTGGTGTAAAGACGGTTGGCGGATGAAACCCGGCAATTTAAATGTAAATCCCACAAATGCGGGAGGGCATGGTGGATGGGTGGTGGGTGGAGGTGGTGGTGGCATTTACCAGATAAAACCCCTAAAGGCCACTTTAATGCCCATTGAAGGTTCCACCAAATCGTCCTAATGAATGCTGTATTTTTGGTATTCACTCTTCAATATGTAGTATTTAGACATAGAACCCACAAATTATCCACACTCAATTTTTAGCTTATGGTCACATTTGTCAAGAATACAAACTGCTAACTTAACCAATCCTATGAACTCCTCACTCTTGTCCCACCAAATTTAAAAATCAAGACTTGTCATATTAAATGTTCTAACCTGTCACACCAGTGACCACCAACATGAATAACAATTCATGCCCCCCTCCTTCCTTTACATAATTCACTGGACATCCCGGGCTCCAGATAACCTTAACAATTGACTGCTTTGCTACTCCCATCTTCTATACAGTAAGGTGCTACGCTAAAGACCAGTAAGGTGGTACGCTAAAGACCTCGGTCACCTGTTGAAGGTTTGTAGACCCTTCCAGGAAAAGAGCCACTGACTCAGCTAAGAAGCGTATCCCTTATCACCACATTGAATGTGACTGCACTATTAGTCTGAATTCCCAGTTGTGGGCGGTTTGTGTGTACTCTGCTTCCTCAGCCGACTTGGACCCTATTTGTTGAACAGAAGGGCTGTGAACTGGAATTCTTCCAATATCAAACACCCTGGGGATTTCGACAGTGGCAATACATCAAAATAATGATGGAAGGTTTTGGATTAATCATAACTATTGCTCTTAGAAAATAGGCAAACCAGCCTGCAGTGCCATTACCGAAGGGGTAAGCCATATGTAACGTAGGCTTGGTCCCACTCCAAAAAGGAGTGTCCACCCTGAAATTCTAGGTAACATCCCTCCTCTAATGGGACCTCAAGCAACCCCAGGCATTTTTCGGCTATACTGGATGTTATCTGTGAGGTGCAGCTTGTGAAACACACGTCCCAGTTAGGGTGATTTAGGCAACACAGAAGAACGAACACTGTATGTTTTAAATCACTCATAACCACTGGCTCTGGGCAAATCAACAAACCATTGTTTTTCCGCCTGCTGTGCCACTGCAGTTTTGTAGAATTTATTTTTAGAAGATCAGATGGAATATGGATGTCAGTGCATGTAATGTCAAGTGTAGCCAGGAAGTCATCCTGGGCAATGAATGGCATAATCTGGAGAGTTTCCATTTTGAACTGCTGTCACATTCTAGTAGGTGTACCGCAAATCCAGAACTTGTGAAATGTAGTAAACCGCTCTCCTGGAATGGGAGAATTGCCCACCTTTTAAATTGTAAAGGGAATATGAAGTACAGCACCTTTAAGGAGTTAACTATAAACATACAGTTGGGAGATTAAATTAAGGCGCTTGTGTGACACAAAGGCTTCCACAACACCCATATTCATTGATTCACAATCTGATGTCATTCAAAGGCAATATAAGGCACTTTTCGCTACACTTTGGACAGATTTTCCAAGCCAAAACCTTAATCTAGTCATATTCTGGTAAACAGTTCAGAGATTTAACAGTTTACAGAATATTAATGCAATATTAAAAGGAAGTTGTAAAAGTATTATGATTTAAAAAAATAGAACTGGCTTTCAAAATTCCCGATTTGGGATAAAAAGGTGCTCAATTCAAATGCTGGTTTGAACCATGTACATATTGGTGTGAATCAGTTTGAGTCATTAAAGCCTCCACAAAGAGGTCAATAAATGCCAGTTTCGACTTGTACACACCGGCAATGAGCTTCATCCACTTCAATCAAGTAGGTGGCTGTTGTTTGAATTGTGTTAAAGCTTTTTCAAGTGATAGGAATATATTGATTTGATTCAGCTTAGTCTTTTTGATTTAAATTAGTGATCGAAAACACTCTTTGGAAAAACTATAATAGCTACCAGTTGCATGAAAGCTATGCTAAAAAAAATGTTAATGCCCCTTTCGCACTGAAATTACACTGTCTCAAAAATGGAAATCTTGTTCCTTCACGGAAAAGCAGCTTTTTGACTAATTGTTAGAGTTCTCCATCCCAGTGAAGACACTTTAAAAAATTGTAATGGCACTCACTCGTAGAAATGTTTCTCTCTCGAAAATTGTAATGGTTTCCCTTTGCTTTTCTTTTACAATGTGCGAGCCAGTATCAACTGGTGGAGACAACATTTTATTTGGAATTATAATTTGTTTTCAAGGTTAGAGGGACTGGGGTTTGTAATGAGAAAATCAGATACCAGATGCCTGCTAAACAAATAAAATACGTCCTTAACTGAAAAAACAATGGGCTGGTTGTGTAGAAAACTACACAAAATGCCTGTTTTCAGAAAAAAAAGAAAATGTAATCACAAATGAAAATCTCCACCCAATCACAAAACAATCGTTTGCAAAGATGCTTGTCTTTTTTTTCCAGAAACAATTTAAATAAGTGAAGAAGATACAAAAAACCAATCTGAACTAATTAAATGGGGAAACGCATGTATTTGCAAGAAACTGTTAACTCGCAGCTCAGAGGAGCACATTAAACAAAACGCTACTTAATTGAGAAGGTATGAATTAAATAAACTCAAAGTAGAAACAAATGATATTATGACCAATGTTCTGAAATCAACGTTAATATGCTAGAAACATGGCATTGAGTCATTTACCAGTTTTTTGCCTTATTACTGGCTCAATGGATCAGTCCCTGATGGATTTTCTTTCTAGTTATATAAAGTTAACAAAAATGAAACCATGATAAACAGTTTTTCTTAGGATAAAATATTTCAACTAAAAAAGTAAAGTAACATTTTTTAATAGGGATTTTGAGTAAGGAAGGCTTTAGATGAAGCCCACAAGGGCTACTGGTCTGTCCGTGTTCTTTCTGAAACCTAATGGCTACAGGCTGGGCATGATTATGCTATTCTATCATTTCTTTAGCTACTAGTATCACAGAATGTAGTATTACTATAGTTTTTATCAAGTCAAACCATCAGGTACCTCATATTTGTATGAGTTGCTTTCTTTCTGGTTCGAGTTTAGAACCATTTTGAGCCTCAGCTTTGAGATGGTTCTTGCATCCCTACTAAATAGTTATATGCATAAAATATATTGATTATTCCATCACACTAGCTCATGGCATAGTTAAGGTTAAAACAAATGGCCTGATTTACAAAAACATTTTTCAATGGTGCAATCCCATTGAAAAAAGCTTTATAAATCAGGCCCAAACTCTTGGTGGCGTTTCATAAAATAACTTTTTGTAATGACTCTTTAACCTTATAAAGAATCCAGAGTAAAATGTGCAGGTTGCCACCTCTGCTTGAAAATATAGATTTATTTTTTATGAATGGCTTCAAAATTGTTTTCATTGATCACGTTTTGAACAGCCTTTCAAGATTGGGTTTTCTTGTAGAGAAAAAATATTTATTTGGCCCAGATTTACTTACAATTGGTCTTTTTGATTTTCTAGAATTTTGGCCTTTACCCAGATATTATCATAATTTTGTGCACTGATTTGTATTTATTTGAAAATTGAGGTATTCATATTTTAAAATGTATGATGCATTCACAATAAGAATCTGATTTTCCAATCAAAACATATGTTATAACAACTATTTTGTATTTTCTAAACAGAAATGGTGTATGCATTACAACTTGATTGTTGAAGCTGGAACAGAGTACATGCTCACACGTCAATTGCATACATCTTAAAACACACTGAAAAGCTAACCCACAAAGACAACTAAGGTCAAAGGGGTGTACAGGCGTGGACAAATTATAACCACTAAAATAGATTATGGAAATCTACAATGTTCTACATGGAACAAACAACAAAATAACATGAACAATAGAAAATGGCGTATACCAAACCTAAAACAGCAACGTAAAACCTAACATTGGTCACATTATATTTATTACATACATTGCATATTATAAAGAACATATACATGAAATTATATATTATGTACACGAAGAATATCGTATGGAAACGTATTGCATGGAACAAAACATAAAATTACAAAACCATAGCAACAAAATGGTGTAAACTAAACTTACAACTGTATATTAAAACGTAATACGCATCACTGCAATACAGTATGTAGGCCTTTAATAATATTACATAGAAATACATGATTGCCTTCATATACTAAATGTACTCTGATCAACTCTAAACATTCTTGAAATTATTTTCTTTTAATGTTAAAATACATAATGTAGCCATGTTGAACTAACAATGTTATATACATCTATTTACAGTAATTCTAGCATGATATAGTTTACAATGATTTACATTTCTAGACATCCAACATTTATGAAAACACAATTTTGGTCCTTCGGAACAAACCTATTAAATTGAATAAGTCACTTTTGATTTTTTCAACATAATTCTATTCCTCTCATGTGCCCCAAGTTATTGCCTCTAATGTGGAACAAAATTCCGGTATTTAATTACTCACATGATAATCAACACGTTTTTCCGATACTTCCTCCCATTTGGCACCGTGATATCCATGCCATTCTATAATGGTATGAGTTTGTCTTACATAATATTCTAGCCAAACAAATCCATGAATCTCCAATAGTAACCATCCAAAACACAATTTCAAAACATAACATAAAAATATTTAACACGTAAAAAGTAAGAAATACATACATAGAACATTCTTTATAGCACTTACTCTTGTTCCATTTTTAATAAACGGCTTAAAAGTAAGTTCTTAAGTGTTTTCAAATTTTGATTAAATGCGTACATATGTTAGTTATTAAGCAGTCACAATTAACATATAACGTACCAGCACACACTTATGTTCATATTTGCATACCAAGTGCAATCAAAGAAAAACTGTACATGCATACTGTAAACCACTCCTCTGCTGCTACATTAAATCAACACAACTTTATTTCAAACATACGTAATTACAATAACTACATAACTATGACATTGCTTAATGCCTAATTACACTTACCTCATACTCCTGTGCAAGCAGTAACTAAGAGTGTATGCATGCTGCACACTACACTCATGTTGCTATAGAAACGTACATGCATTGTGCCACACTGCTTATGCATTTTAATGAAAAACTAATGACATGCCCCTGCTGAATAGGCCAACCAATGTACATACAGAAACACTCTGCCTCACTTGTTGCACAACAAATGCAAGTGCTGTTCATTCACGCAACTATGCCCATCAAAAAGATTGAACGCATTAATAGAAGACAGCAAACTTTGCGGACACAAGATAAGTACGTTGAAAACGCTTTTATAAATAAATCAAACAAATAAACTTGTTTTATGAACACACTTCTCATTTATTTGAACCAGTGTTAGTCTTTTTTTCCAGTAAATTCCACATTAGCCAAATTAGTCATGATGCAGGTTAGTGAAATGTTTTTTTTTATAATTTATATTTATGAGCGAATGAAGTATATGCTTGTGTTAACACTTTTTAAACAATAAAAACCATTACCAATTAACAAAGAGGAAGCTTTTTATATGATTGTGTTTTTTATGTTTAGTCACAAATGGTCCTTACATGGATAGAATGGACATAGGCACAAGGGCGTTTTTTTGTACTAATTCTTTTTGTAATTCCAGCCATATTCATAGCATGTGCAAATGTAGAATTTTCTTTCCAAATTACTTAACAAAAATCTGCCAGTGTTCTAAAAAAGATATACTTACTTCCATATACACATACAAATAAAGTATACATGTATGAATATTTTGTTGTTAAAATACACAACACATAGGTGTGATACAAATACAATATTGAATACATTCCTGGCATGTTTTATCCCACTGATTGGATATTAATTATGTTGAAGATATATTTGAATTGAAAGTTTTGATGTATATAATACTTTTATTTTTGTACTGAATGCTCAAAAGGTTTAACTAAATACACAATACAAAATATGTATTGTGCATAAAGTTAGCAACTTAGAAAATGCACCATGTTCATTTTGTTTTCGGGTACGCATGAAGGCATTATTGCATTACTGTTTAAAACCACTCATGTATGCAAATCTGTAATTGCGTTAAATTGTGTATAATGTGCAAACATGTAAATGCATACATAATGTTCACTTTGTCACTTCATTTGAAAATGAATGTACTTACTAATTTAAAACCTTCCCTGTGCCTAGAATACGCTCGTGCTAGGGCTTGCTTTCTTTAGACTAACTTGTATTTTGGGTGTGAATCCCAGACTCACAGGTGGCCTGGTATACTGTCCAGCCAGGACTCTCACAATGTTTATCAATACCAAGAACAAAAGGGGTATGATACTTCCCTCCAAGTTCCTCTTTCTTCTTATCTTTCAATGTTATTAACTCTCAAGTACTTGTACTTCCAATTTCCCCAAGTACTGGGACTATGAAGAATGCTTAGGATGCACGCTATAGGATTTTGCTTCCCACTTTGGGTAGTGAATACATGCTCAGACCACAACCCAACATCCAAGTCCTCCACCGTGGGCTTGCAGGCATTGTGATGTCTTCCAAGACCTCTCTCGGGTCTTTCTTCGCTTTTGACTTCTTTTCGTGATGCAGGTGGCTCTGCCTTGTGACAGAAGGGTGTCTGCATGACGCTCTAGCTTCCCTCGCCAGCGCAAAGCTTCTCCATTGCCTCGCATCCCATTTTGGCATTTCTGGTGCCCCCAGGAATGCATCTCTGATCCAGCCTCTGCCTTCCCTTCTTTCCGTGCCGCTGCTCTACTTCGCTCTCCACTCTGCGGGTTCTCAGCACTTGCAAGGGAGAATTTCCCACTTTCATCTGGTGTTTCTCTACTCAACTGTACGGGTGACACTTGGCTTCCCTGGTAGAAGCTACCTGGTGAAATTCTCTCTTGTCTGTTAGGTGTACTGCATTTGAACTCCCACGTTAGGAAAGGGAGTTGTTTGGAACCAATCAGATTTGTCAAAACACTAGACTGCTCACTGCGGTTCATTCAAGTGATCTTCCTTCTGGCAAAGTGCTGCTTTGTCTCAGTTTTTCCTGTTTTACTGAATTGTGCCTTCTTAAAGGTCTTGTCATTACCCTTTGTGGGATGTTGCAAGATATTATAATATGCCATAAAGGCATGAGGGATTGAGGAAGTGTCATTGAAAGGAAAGAGGGGAATACTATGTCTAATGTGATGTTTTTCGAACCCCCTGAGGATCGCATGCCCCATGTGGTCCTCCCTCAAACAGTAAGGGTCAGGATCGTGAAGCTTCTGCCTTTCCCTGGCCACATGGTGAGAGGCCATTCCTGGGAAAGGAGTGATGAAATCATTACAAATGTTGTTTTATAATGATAACATCATCATTAACATACATATGTTTCATTGTGCCCATTTTTCATAGATAAAATATTAGAAGTAATGGACGAAAATGAAAATAAAACAATAAAGAAATTGAATAAAAGAAACAACTTTAACATCCTAAATCTTGTTAAGTACAAGCAACATTTATTACAAAACAAAAATTCTAACAAAATATTTAAATGGAATTAGAGTGAAACACAATTGTCCTTTTGTTATTTAATTTCAGCTGGGAAACACAAGCATGGATAAATCCTACAAAAGAAGTAAACATCATGAGGAAAAATACCACAAACATTCAAGCAAAAAGAAAAACAAAAGCTGAAAAAGAGTAAACTGACTGTTTTGCAACAAGAAAATTAAGAACATTTGAATGAAACTATTATTTCAGAAAACACTACCCCACTAAAACTCCACAACAGCCACTTTTTAATTTCACAAAAATATATTCAACTGGAGTACATCCACAAACTATACAAAGTTAATGAACTTGAGAGTGAAACAACCTTTTCTAAAACCACTACCATTACTGAAACTAGTTTAAGTTTGAGACACGTTCAGCCTACTGAGGACATTATTCCTGGAAAACTCCTTGAAAGCCAGTTTTTACTTCCAGAAGACCCATTATAATATAGTTTTATAGACCTGCAGCGAGGGCCGTACCGGGTGTTATGGGCCCTGACGACCAAGTTAATGGCCCACCTGGATGCAATTTTCAAAATGAGGCAAATTGAGTGTAAACGTAAATGAAAAGCAAAATCATCTGTAATCTTCGTTTTGTGTGAAATAAACCGCTGCCTGCAATTATGCTGTGCAGGTGGATTTTATAATGGATTCTCACCGAATCTGCCAGCTTTATTCCTGGTGTAAATTCAAGGCATATTTCATAGGAATCCTTAGGACATTAAAATCTCATGCAGCTATAAACGTCGGTGTTTTTCCAAGATGGAGAATGAAAGCAAAGTGGAGCTTCAAACTCCACTTTGCTGCCTTTCTATGATTTAGAAAGGAACAAAAAGGAGGCAGGGCATGAAAGGAAAACGTATCTAAAGAAATATATATATATATATATATATGTATATATATATATATATATATATATATATATATATATATATATATACACACTCTATTGAACAAACTCACACATTTCATAGTGTTGAGAAGTGACTTCTCCACAAACATTGATGGAGTTTGAACTCATTGTCAAATTATGTGAGTCTGAAAAGGCCAAAGCGACTGTTCAGACATTGGAAGGAGATATTAAAAATGACCAGCTGAGTACAGTGGTCATCAATAATTGTAATCTAACCAAGGGGCAACTAATCTGGTATTAGTAAATTCAATACGGACCATTTTGAACACATGTTCTGGAAGGAAAACTAGGATACATTTACAAATGTGCTCCCAAGTATGATAATATTGAAGGGACTCCTTCAGCCAAACAGCAGCAGCCAACGTCATCATCATTGCCAGAATCCAAATGTTCCTCAACTGACATGAACACCTCTCAAATGAGCAAGCTATCATTTCTCTACATTTGTCCACCTCAGACGAGACATCGGGTACCATTGCCGAGCTCATGTTCATGGAACAGCAGAACTCACAGTCCTGATCATGTACATGCTAGCAGGGAGCTTGTTTACCTCTTTTGTGCAGGCTGTTAAAAATTGCATACAACACAGTAAATTGTTTGCAATTTGGTTATGAGTGTGACATTCCAATATCTCTTTCTGGATGTTTGCCCTATGAGCCAACTCGGTCTCCAGCACACCATTCTACTACCTGCAGGTTGTTGCTACAGTATCCAACTTCCCCACCACCATCCCAATGTACTCATCCTCACTTAAGTTACCTTACAGTCTCCTAGCAAAACACCAAAATGTGACAAAGTATCTATGTTTATTAATTTATACCGCGCTCCAGGTACCCAAAAGCTTATTGGTGCAAACATGGATCCGAACAAGACAAAACATTCCAAGGAGTTGGGGTGGTCAAAAGCTGTGCTGGTGGGCAATGGGCTTTGAAAAATCTAGCAGAATAGGAGAGTCTTCAGTTTCTTCTTGAATACGTCTAAAGACTCCATGGTTCTGAGAAAAAAGGGGGCAGGATAGTCCATGGTAATGGAGCTGCTATATTAAAAGCTCCATTGCGGACCTTATTAGTTTTGCAGCAAGTGGTTTTTAGAAGATTCGTATTGTCGGATCTTAGGGATCTGGTGCTATGCTTTTTTACAATAGCTTCCATTAAGTAGATTGGGATGTGACCCATAAGGCATTTATGAGTAATGAGTAGCATCCTAAAACGCACTCTGGCCTGAATGGGAAGCCAGTGCAGGCTAAGTCTTGCTTCAGATACGTGGTCCCTACGACAGAGGCCTTTCACAACCCTCACTGCCCCATTTTGAATGATCTGGAGGCGATGGAAATTTGCTTGAGCGATGCTGACTAGGAGACAATGTGATGATGTGATAGGTTATTTATGACACGCTTAATACCCAGAGGTTTATAAGCGCGGACCCGGGGATCAAACTTGTGTTACTCCATGACGCATTGCTTCCAAGGCGATCCTGTTGACACTGAGCTATCTTCCCGAGACTGCAACAATAATCTATTTTGGATCCAATGATAGTTCTGGCTAGAGTCTCTGAATTTTTCTCAGAAATCAATGAGTAGAGATGAAGGAATAGCTTGCTAAAGTAGGATGAGGAGGCGACTAGGCTGTTTAATTGCGCTTTCATGTTCAAGTTCTTATCAAGAATAATGCCTAAAGTCTTCACTTCACCTCTGTTACAGTTATCTACATTAAAATTGTTATACATGGGACCTAATTACGCAGGCCTAGAATCAGAGCCAACAATCATGAGCTCTGTTTTTGCACTATTCAGTGCCAAACCATTGCAACAAGGGTATTGTTTCGCCTCTGCAGACTCACTAGCAACTCTCACCTGTCTACCGGTCAGGAACAATGTGATCCACTGAGTAGCCTGAGCTGAGAAGCGGGCATTATCCTTTAACCTGGTGGTCAGGATGGAATGATCCACCAGGTCAAAGGCTGCCGAGAAGTCTAGAATCATGAGTAGAGATGTTTGGCCGCCATCCAAGACTTGTAGTAGCTGAGATTTTAGGGCTAAAAGAGCAGTCTCTGTCTTGTGATTCTGATCAATTCTAGATTGATATTTATGAAGGATCTGAGTGCTGTTTAGGTATGTTAACTCTGATTGTATGAGACCCTATCCAAAATGTTCAACTAGAACCAAGTATTGGTGATGGGTCTATAATTGGTGTAGGTCAACGGACAGAGATTAGGTCTAAGTGCAACAGCCAAAGGAAGAAACTTTCAGACACATTAAAACATAAATAGTTTCAAAGAACATGTATACTGCAATGGAACATTTCATCTATTAGTCAGTGTCCTAGTCGTTTGCATATTTGTGAACCGAGTATTGCATAAGGATTTGTACTCCCAAAATGGCCAGTTTTTTTTGAAGAACGCTGACCTTATTGTTTTAATAGAATGGCAGATTCAATTGATTGGTTTCATCATCACTTGTTCAACATACTGCTACATAAATGCAACCACAAATTATATTTTCCCTCTTGAACCTTTCAAATAAATACATTCACATGGCAGCTCATATTCTGGATGCTCACCCCTGTATAGGACTGCAGTTGCAATCTACAAATTGTAGCATCTGTACGGTTCATTCAGCTCTGTCAAACTGCAACCAGTGGTGGCGTGATCACCAGAAAAGCAAAGTGTGCTAATGCAAGGTTTTCTTGTATTTAAACATTAGACTCTCACATCAGGATTTCTCTTATTTCTACTGTGACTATTCATTTGGTAGTGTTTCTTTAGTTCCTTATTTGTATGAAATTATCCTTTCACATTGTGGTGGGCAGTGCAGAAGTTGAGGGAAAACATGCCGTAAGCTAGGTAGATAAGCCTATATATGGAGGGCGATCTTAACAGTTTTTGGGCATGGGGCACAGATAGACCTGGGGGATCCATTCACATAGCCCATTTGACCCCCCCCCCCCAGCCCCAAACAACAAATGAACAGATGTCATGTCTCAAGTGAAATTCAACAGAAGTAAGACAACACACGTTTTACTAAAACTAGGTTTAATTTACTGAAACTAATAATGGTCCAGGGAGAAGGGTGATAGATTCTCAACACTCTTCTGTCCCTGTAGTCTTGTAACATTAATACATAATAACCTACTTTCTTTTGGTGTGCAGAAAATATAACTACCAGTTACCAGCTACAAGTGAATGTGATGAATAGAAAGTCTATAGAGGGAACAGATTGAGACTCGTAGTAAGATTGGTAGAAACCCATTATCGTTTTCATGCGAGGGTTTTTGTTCCACAGTAGCACTGCAAGATGACAAAAGTATCCTATCAGAAAATGTTGTCTATTATAACAAACTAAGGCAGAATTAAGGCTCGCAAGGAAGACACATGAAAGACATGAATGAGTTGGACAATGGGAAACAGATATGAACTATGCAAAGAAGTGTGTGTTAACAGAATTCTGAAAATGGGTTATGTTGCAGGTATGTTTACAGGTATTTGCATATGCATAAACATCACTCTAAGTGAAAATACAGAAAATGACATCACAGGGAGTGAACTCAGTTTTGCTCAAGGGACAATGACCATTGATTTGCATATAGCAAAGTTGTTTATTATTTATGTCAAATGTTTTTTCTTTATCAAAAAGCATACACAGTAAACTGAATCACTTCTATGGACTTGCAATTTTGGCAGATATGGCCAGTTAAGAGAAGATAATTTACCCAAGGACACACACTTTAATAGCGATGCTGGGATTTGAGCCCAATCTGCAATTTAGCACTTGACCATACATCATCTCAGTGTCGGTCTAATTGTTAAAAATATATGATACAACAACCTGACAAATATTTAAATCATTATAGAAATATGTTCAAAATAAGATTGTTTATATTCTGTAGAAAAGGCGAGGTTCCTAAAGAGCAAACAGACATCACATAGATGCAATTGACGGTTTAGAAAGGGGGGTGGCAGATGTAATTGCTTGAGAGAAGATACAGATGTCAGCAGCCAGTTGGAGCTGTGTGAGCGTTTTCAGATGAAAACGCCAAGGTGCCTCCACCACATTAGTTATCACTCAAACATTATTGCAGATGTTAGGGGAACTAGCTGCATACTACCACTTGGATAAAGAGCTTCCCATTCCATTAAGCAAGGAGGATGAACATGTTAAAAGGTGTATTTGGAAGCTATAATCCTAATGTCAAAGGGCAGTGGCAGGCAAACTACTACCCACTTTTTCATGCACTCATGTTTCTTACATGTATGCTGAAATAGTTTCAAATGATGTTCTTTAATAGGCATTTTAAGCACATCATTTTGAATTCCTGTTCACCTTAAAAATACAGGATTACAAGTACGAGAATGGAATGTGATATAGTTTATGCCACAACTGACATGAGATAATTTACGATCCCTACACACTGTCATATGGAATGTACAACTTTCAAGACATAGACGTACCCAAGAAGAGTATGTGTTTTAAAGACAACTCATTGGAGTTATTATCTGGCACAGGAATGCAGCGTGTTCTTATGTATAATGTGCTTCAGATGCATTACCGTGTTAAACCTTATTCAACAATCTTGCCCTCAGAAGACACTGTCACCAGGGCATTGACGATCAGCACATGCTTCCTCTTACTCGTCTAGACAATGCCAGTTCATCTTTTAGCAGCAGACACTGTCACAAGGACAGGCGTGGAAATCAAAGTTCAACTGATGCCATGCTGCTAGTGCCCTGGCACACCACTGGTGGCGATCAAAGAGAAGCAGAAGCATGGCAGTGAAAGGGAGAAATAAACTGATATTGGGAGGCTAGGCAAGGAGGTTAAGACATAATAAGAGCGGGAGGGAGCAAGCAGGAAGGTAGAGAGTGAGGTAGAGAATGAGTGATAGGGAGGGTGAGAAGAGAGAGAGAGAGAGAGAGATAAAAAAGCGATTCAATAGAGAGTGGAGACAGAAGATAAAGCTATTAAATCAGGGCATCTGAGTAGTGAGACAAGGAAGGTGCACAGGAAAAGCGAGGCAAACAGAGGGTAAGAAAAAATAGAACAGTGAAATGAGGCAAAGATAAGATAGGGCGCATACAACAGAAGTGCCAGTCAAAGTGAGCAGACAACAGAGAGGGCACAGATACCAAGACTGAGGAAGAGAATTAAGAAAGGAGTAAACACAGAGATATTGTAGGAAGATGAAAGAAATTGCTGAGCAGAGATTGGCACAGACAATGATGGAGACACAAAGAAAAGACACAAGATAAGGAAAACATATGAGGAAGGAGGCAAAGTGAAAGAAGGTGGTCAGGGACATGGAGAGAGGAGAGGTAGAACATATGGAAAAGACAAGGGAAGGAAGCGAGAGCAATGATGGTGAGTCAATAATGGAGAGGTAAGGAAGGTGAGTGAGGAAAGGGACAGAAATGAGAAGGGGATGAACGAGCATGAGAGAGAGAAGAGACATGGCGAGGCAATGAAGGGAGAAACAAGGGATGGGAAGACGGTACCGTGAAGGGATAGACAAGTGAGATGGAATGAGTGAGGGGCAAGGAAGTGAGGGGAAGGAGGGAGAGGATAGACTTAGTGAGACAGTGAGTACAGAGAGAGGGAAAAGGTTAGCACAATGAGGGAAATGTTGGAGTTATTGTCTCAATCACAAGTAAAGAGGTACACTGGACATGAAAGTTGGCCGGTCATAGGGAAGACAAGAAGAGCTAGAAATAAGTGCCAGGCTTCTAAAAGAGAAGTGACATAGTAGGACCGTAACACAGAGGAGGATGGTGGAGGTCTGAGAGATCTACAAGGTGTGATAGGAGTGTGAAAGAGGTGAGACAGTGGGTACGTTTGCGAGAGAGGTTTGAGAGACGTGAATGAGAGTTTATAGAGTGAGAAATGATGGTGAATGTGAAATTGGGTTTGTGAACGACATAGCTTTGCTAGGAAAGTTATTTCTCATTATCTCCACTTTTGTTGTGTCAGTGATGGAAACCCAAGAATGCACATTCTTGGGGTGAAGCATAAAGGAACATTCAAGCCTCACTGAAATATTTATAAGCTTTCAGTGTTCTGTTCTGCAATTGCATAACAGGGTCAATCGGACACTCCTTCCAGTTTAGGGAGTACATGTGCAATGGAAACCCAGGCTAGACTGTAGGATTTATTATAATGCTCATCAGACCTCCTACAGACAGTTTCCCACCAGGGCACAGATGACGGTGGTAAATCCAAGAATGTGGGGGCAGTGGTGCAGATTTTAAGACTGCACATACTAGAATAGGACATGTTGTGAAATCCACACCTATCAAACCTCTGCGAGTAGATACGGTGAGGGAAAATACAGCTTCATGCAGTACACCAGGACTAACAGATATCTACAAATGTAGACTTCAACCAACGAGTTCAGCGAGTTCAGCCGAGTGTAACAGCCCAATACAGATGAAGGGCTTAGTCTGACTACCCTGGAATCAAACTGTCCTCCTTGCACATTACACACACATCTCTTTTGAGAGATTTTATCTGCATGGGCTATCACTGAAAATAGAAAACTTTGCACCAAAAACAAAGGATAATTAAGTGTTCATTATATAGAGCTTTCACAAAAGCACTTTACATAGATACATTTACATATAATATCACCCAATTGAAGCTGGTAATCATTTATCAACCTTGGAAGGATAAAGGCTGAGGACAAATAGTTAATAGTTAATAAATGGCATGGGCAAATATTGCCATGGATTGGTAACTGTTTCCAAGAACATGTAGATATTCTTAGTGATCTAATTATACATAATCCTATTTGATTTACTAACTTTTTTTTACGTGCTGCAAAACGTAATCCCAGAAAATGATTGGCCAACGTATGAGTCTACCATGTCCTGCTCTTTTCAAGGCAAGCACCCAATCCGAGCTCAGGCTCCAAGCCCTAAGTGACTGAAAAGAAAGACAAACGAGGTAATCATGGAGATCTATGTTCTGTTCATTCTTTCAAACTGCAGTGCAAGTCGAGCTAATGCTTGCAGAAGTTAAGTCCATAAACCAGGTCCCGCCAGTCAGCCACATCAAGCGAATTCCAACTCGCCAGTTAACGTGTGCTGCCTGCAGCCTCATAATGAAAGAGGAACTCTGCGGTTACGTTAAAGATACTGGCCAAACAAATGGCAACTACATTTTGCAATGGAGTATGGCAAGTCTTTGGACCTCCTTCCGTCCTCCCCAATTAGGTGATAGGTGGCCCTCCCCCAGAGTGGGGGACCGGGGCACAATAGTGATTGACTAACCAAATACTTTGTTTCTACTGCTAATCTTTAGAATAGGCAAATATACTTTACCACAGATGCAGTTAAAGATACAGTAGCTGCTATTTCATAGTAGGGTGTCCACTCTGATGTCTTTGTCACTGGGTTGAAGTAAAACATTTCCACAATGTATTTCCTAAAAACGCCATGGTATGGTCTGCTCCAGCTCAGAACCACAGCTGTGGGTCCCAATGGATAAAGCACCAAATCCTTTATTCCAGTAGGATCTGCAAATCAGACACATTCATTATTTCCAGTGCAATGTATGTATTTTTGTCACTTCACACACAGACAACCTGTATTAATCCATAATCACACAAACATAGCTGAAACACATGTGAGCAAGTTTATCCAACAGCTACATAACGGTCACCGTGAACAGAGAGAGCATGCACAAAGAAATCAGGAGGAGAAAGTTTTGAAATCTAAGATATTCGATAAGTAGAATTTCCTCCAAGTATTGATAGAACTATGCTGTACTTTGATCTGCTCATCAGTGATGACACTCAGTAGTACAGATGCATGAACTGACTAGAAGGGCAAAGAGGGTGTCCACATTTAATTACATGCATGCTGTATAGTTGGAAATTTCATGGAAACCAGCTCATTTTATTATATGGGATCTCTCTGAGAATATTTTTATTTGTGGAAAGTACTGAGAGGTTTACCTTATCAGTATTGCGTCCCCGGAAATCTAACTACCATGATATAAATTGTAATGCATTTCTTGCTACAAAAGCTTATGGATACCATCAAGAGCATGCGGCTTCCTTCCAGCAGCATTTCCTTTCCCGCCATCTCCAGTGGTCACCAATTAAAAGCAAGTAGGTGAACCTGCTCGCCACTCCCTCCCCACACACTTCTTACACTTTATTGATGGGTTTAAATTCAAACCATGCCACTTCATTGTCTGAAACTCTGAGAACTCAACCTAGAATTCCTGCAGAGGATGATGGATAGACTGATTCAATGCCGTAACCCAAATGCGGACTGACTGGACAAACCATTCAGTAGTGTAAAAAATCATACTGAGGATCAGCACCAGAAAGACACATCCTATGTTTCCATAACAATATATTTCAGAAACAACTGAGATGGCATTACCCTCCACCCAATATTCGTATTGTGGACCGGAGAGTTCTGCTTACTTATGTTCACTTCAGAAGGAACTTACAATAGAGTTAAACATTTGTACCCTTGCAAGGCAAAGGAACACTATCATCCAAAGAGATTGTCTGCTCAACAATCTTTGTCAGATAATCCCAATAAGCCCTTCACCTCTAATCAACCTCGGTAACTTGAAGTTCCACCGGTGGGCAGAATGGTTAACCCCCTCATAGTGCACATCAGGCCCCAGGGTCTCCTGGCCCTTTCCAGACCAGGTGGAAAATGAGACCCAAAATCAATCATGATGCCAATGCAGTGTCTTGACCCACACCTTATCAATACCTCTCTTCCCTAGTTGGGTCATGCCACTACCACACAGACACATAACCCTGATGGCCATTAGAAAAGTCATTTTCTTGTCAATGACTTGATGATGAGGGTGCATAGCTGGTGCAGTCATTGGTATGCAGTGATTTTAACGAATGAAAAATAACGAATGGCATTTTTTAACAAACCAAAATCACTGAAAATAGTTACCGATTGTTTTAAAACTGTATATATAGTTGAGAATGGGAAAACTAGTTTTGGGTGGTGGGGGAAAAGTATGAATAAAAAAGGGGGTATTTGGGAGGATGCCCGAAAAAAGTGTTTTTATTTGTAGGTATTTTTGGTTGTTAAACATTCATTAGTTATCACTTGTAACCCAGTTATCAGCCTCGCACAGTGAATCAGTGGGTATATATATATTACTTTTTATCTGTTGCACACGCAAAATAAAGGCTGTTATATTATACGCAACCGATGCTGCAGTGTTTGCTGTTGGATTTCCGTGATTATTTGGATTATTGGAACACTTTTGTTCGTGGAGTGCTGCTCGCCTGAATAGTTTCTGGTTGAAGCCGTTCGTATTTGAAATATATATATATATATATATATATATATATATGTTTCTTAACACTGCCTCACCTCAGCTGACTAAGGGCACGTTGGGACTGTGATGAATCAAGTGTATTTGTCACCTGTGTCCATGGGGATAGGAGATTACCCAATAGGGATTAATTTTCCCTGTTCTTAAAGTCCTAATACTTTGTTGGCTTCATGAATTTGAACTTGTGTATTGACTTGAAACTTCCCTTTGGACTGGCTGGTGTGGTTTCTGACCCTCTGTGTGAAGGGGACACACTTGGAGCAAGAAGAAGCTCACCCCATTTCAAGGGAGACATTTAGAGGCCACCTGCATTGAAACAAGAGTGAGAAGCCCGCAGAACCAGAGAAGGTGGAACCATCCTTCTGAGAGGTGTGACCGGATGAGCAGACGTGAGGCTTAGCAAGGAGAGCTGCAGCCAAGCTTGCAGAACACACACAAACCTGCTGGTCGAGGAGCCGGAATCACTCTGCCCAACCGAGCAGCGGAGGACCGCCACAGACTTAGGTTCTAAAGGCCTAGCCTAGAAGGACCTAGGAACCTTTTTGGTTCTAGATTTTATATCTAGGTGCTCCTGAACCTCGTTGGGCCTGCTCTAATGAGTCCCAGGTCCCACACTACGCTTCTATAGTCCCCAGCATCTCGGCGTCCTGCTCCAGTAAGGGTCTCTGCTGCTTGCACCAGCCTCCTTGCTGCTTCTCGTGTCGCACTTTGCGCTCCTGTTGCTCTTTGTTGTTGGACTGGTCCCCTTTTATACACCTGTAGCCCCTTGACGTGCTGAAGGTGTTGATGTCCAATCAGCCCTGCCTGACCACAATTAAAGGGACATGCTTGACATTCACTGTTCTAAGCAGGCATCTTCCTTATCCTAGTACTAGAGTGGTAAAAGAGCATTGTCTTCATAGCTCTTAGTTGTCTCTTTGTCGTCCCAGTACTGTCAAGTGTCAATTGTGGAGAAATGAGGGGGAACTGGCTTATAACAGCCCATGAAGGTTGGGGTTGGGTTGGTTGTCAATAGTGAACAACACTATAAATGTCACTATTGCAGCCACAGGCTGGGGCCTTCTGGAAAGAAGTGATGGCAGAGATGAAACGTTGAAGCGCTCCCTTCTCAAACAGTTTTGGAATATGCACACTCAATAGATGCACATCAGTGGCTAAGAATGGTCATAGGTTGCTGCGCTCCTTCGCTGCTATGCTCTGCGTATACTTGGCATACCACCAGGCCTACCCTCATGCGCAATCATCTGCATGTTGAGATGCATCCAGCACATGGCAACCAGCAACAACAGCCAGCTGCTATAATGTCAACCATCCTCCTAATCTTCATATTCTGAGAGCCACAACCACAATGGAGAAACCTCACTATGGGTTTTTTTGCTATGATGCCATGTGGGACCTTTTGCAGTGGTATACCTGCTTTTGGAGTGCTCCGCATTGCAGCAGTAGTATGTCATGTACACATAACATACTGTTGCTGTGAGCGAAGAGGGGTGACCTAAGGAACTAAGGAACAGGGTGGCTCAGCACAGGGAGAAAGCACTAGCATTAGCATTAGTGATATGTGATCTTGATTGGTTTCGCTCACTGCACTGTCCCAGAGAGCATCAGGCAAACAGAAGTAATGGATGCTGTGCCTTGAAACTGTTGGGAGTACACAATTACATTCCATGTCTTCCTCTTTGCTGAGAGGGCGGAAAGGGCAGCATAAATGTCTGCTGTTAAAATACCCACAGAGTGCAGATGGAATGCTCAATTGTCACAAGTCTCTCCCCTTCTCACCTGTTTTTGTTGTTTGCTTGAGACCTTCTTTGATGACTTCTTTCGCACGGTCCGGGATTTGTATAAACCCGTGGGCTGGTCTTTCGGATTCCAGCCTGAGGATGACAATCCAACTCCAGGATACGTTCAGATGTCCAGGACGGAGACCAGGAAGGAACAATGTCCGAGCTCGGAGACAAGGAGCACTGTGACCCGAGCGCGGGTGAAAATCCAGGAAGTTAGAAGGTTTGTACTGATTGCAGACTGCACATGTCTGGATATGGATCTTGATATCATCCTTCATCTTTGTCCACCAAAACTGTCTTTGTATTAGATGGAGAGTGTTGGTGATGCCACGATGTCCTGAATGGAAAGTATCATGGCATAGGCTTGTGATCTTTTGTCTCAGTCCAGGAGTGGGAATGACCAAGCGATTGTCCTTGAACAGGTATCCATCCTTTGTTTTGAGATTCCATCGATTGTTTCTCTTAAACTCCTTCCAAGGTTCAGAGGACTGGGTTTGAATTAGAATATCCTCCAGGAGGGTAATTGCTTGGGCAACAAATATTGTGTGGGGAAACATTTTAGGAAAGGTCCGATCTTCAAGGGGTTCATAATCAGGACGTGTGGATATGGCATCGGCTATAATGTTATGTGTTCCAGGGACATGATGGATTTGAAATTGGTATTGGGCAAAAAAGAAGGCCCAACCGGCTTGACGACTGTTTCTTCATTCTAGGGATTGCAGGACTTGAAGATTCCGATGGTCCGTGCGGACTTGTACCGGGTGTTTGGCTCCTAAACGAAGATGATGCCAATCAGTGAAGGCTTGACGGATGGCTAGCAATTCCTTTTCCAGGACAGAATAATGAGTTTCACTGGGGGTCAAGGTGCGAGAGAGATAGGCGATGGGGTGTTCTAACTTGTCGCCAAGTTCCTATTTCAGGACTGCCCCAATGGCGTAGTTGGAGGCATCAGTTTCGACAAGAAAAGGTCAATCAATGTTGGGTTGAGCTAGGATGGGAGCTTGTGTGAACTCTGACTCCAACCACAGGAATGCCGAATCTTGTGCTGAGGTCCACCGAAAGGGGGTATCTTTCTTTAACAATGTAACAATAGGATGCACAATCTCAGAAAATGCTGCTATAAATTTCCGGTAGAAGTTAGCAAGCACTAGGAAGGATTGAATCTGTTTTACAGTGGTTGCAACAGCCCAGGATAGAATGGAATCAACCTTTGAGGGGTCCATTCCAATTCCTTTTGGGCTAAGAACGAATCTGAGATAGTGAACAGTTGATACATGGTAAAGACATTTCTCGGGTTTAGCCAGGAGCTTCATAGACGTAGACGTTGTAAGACTGTCTTTACGTGCTCTTCATGTTTCAGGTCGTCCTTGGAGTGTATCAGTATGTCGTCCAAATATATAATGACGAAGAGGAACAGCATATCAGAAAACACCCGATCCATAAAACGTTGGAAGATTGCTGGGGCATTAGCAAGTCCAAAAGGCATAACCAAGTATTCAAAGTGTCCAAAGGGTGTTCTAAAGGCTGTTTTCCATTCCTCACCTTCCTTTATACGAATAAGATGGTAGGCACCCCTGAGATCTAACTTTGTGAAGACGACTGCACCTCTGACTGCTTCCAGGATGTCCGAGATGAGAGACAATGGGTAACGATCCTTGAGAGTACACTGGTTAAGGCCACGGTAATCTAGGCATGGCCTAAGCTCCTTGGAATCCTTCTTGGGGATGAAAATTAGAGAAGCGCCCGCCGGGGACTTGGATGGTCGTATAGTTCCATTTTCCAAGTTGGTATCCAGATATTCCCAGAGGGCCCTTTTTTCGGGTTCTGACAAAATAAACATTCTCCCGAAAGGGATTACTGCTGAAGGTTCAGCATCGATGGCACAATCCTCAGGTCTGTGTGGAGGAAGAGCTTGAACAATGGCTTTTGAGAATATATCTGTGTAAGCCTGATAGGCCCTGGGAATCCGGATGATGTTAGAAACCTTGACTGGAATTTGCTGAGTTTCTTGAGAGTCTTCAGAGAACCTTGGTTAGGTATCTAGGGATAAGCAGTGGGACAATCAATGTTCAGAACCAAGAAACAAGGAGCCTGCTGCCCAATTGACGTAGGGGTTATGCTTCTGTAACCAGGGCATGCCTAGAACCATTGGCTAGTGGGCCGATCTTATAATGTCAAATTGAATCCTCTCTTGATGGTGGTTTATGGAAAGTAGGATCTCTTTAGTTTGAAGGGTTATGGGTCCTGAAGATAGGGGTCTCCCATCAATAGCTTCTTCAGGTTGATTTGTCTCTCGAGTTTCATGTGGAATGTTGTGAGTAGTGACCCAATCATGATCTATGAATATGCCCATGGCTCCGCAATCCACTAATGCCAGGATGGGGTAAGATTCTTTCTTGTAAGGCGATAGGAATGCCTGTAGAATCACAAGATTATTTTGTCCAGGAGAGTTCAAGGAAGGAATTGATGTGGACCAGACATCTCTCTCCCGAAACTGTGCCCCATCTAGAATCGTGAGCTGGCATTTCCCGAACGCCGTGGGGGAGCAATAGGGCACTCTCTCACGAGATGTTTATCGGAGGCGCAATACATGCATAGACCAGTGTGAATCCGGCGCATTCTTTCTTGTGGGGTAATGGGTACACGGAAGGCCCCCAGTTGCATGGGTTCTGTATCCGAGGTTGGAGAAGCTGTGGGCTCTGGTCTGGATGGGTGGTCTGTGGCAGCCTTTAGGAAGGTTGACTTTCACTTCTTTTTCTCCACCTTTCTTTCCTGGATTCGAAAGTCGATTTGCAAGGAAAGGTCCATAAGAGCCTGGAAGGGGTTTGGGCGAGCTACCCTGGCTAACTCGTCCTTTATTTCTTTATTCAGGCCTCTTCAGAGGAGGGTGAAGCTGGCTTCTTGAGACCAATCAGCTTCCTTCACAATTTGTTTAAAGTGGGTCACATAGGTAAGCATATCCTGGGATCCTTGATGAAATTCAAGTAAACGTTCTTTAGCGCTGTAAACCTGCTCTGGGCAATCAAACATGGCTTTTAGGGCTTCCACGAACCCATCATAATTATCCAGGAGGGCATCGCCCGAATTGACTAGGGGGTTGCCCAGGTCAAGGCGTTACCAGTGAGGTGTGATATCATGAACCCCACCTTTGCTCTAGGAGTGGAAAAGTAGTAGGGCTTGAAGGTGAAGTGTACCAAACATGAATCAAGGAAGGCACGGAGGGTCTTTGAAGAACCATAAAATTTGTTCACTACTCCTCCCAATAACACGCTTTCCTTAGTTGCAGAGTCACGTGACAAGACTAGCTGCTTTAATGCAGCATTCTCAGCCTTAAGGTTCTGGACTTCTGTGGCTAGTTCCTGCATGCCTCGCATGGGGTCTTGCACCGCGGCTTCCATCTCTGTGTCTGTATCGTTTTTTAGGCGTCTCAATCTGTCACAAGCCTCTCCCCTTCTGACCTGTTTTTGTTGTTTGCTTGAGACCTTCTTTGGTGGCTTCTTTCGCACGGTCCGGGATTTGTATAAACCCATGTGCTGGTCTTCGGATTCCAGCGTGAGGATGACAATCCAACTCCAGGATACGTTCAGATGTCCAGGACGGAGACCAGGAAGGAACAATGTCCGAGCTCAGAGACACGGAACACCATGACCCGAGCGTGGGTGATAATCCAGGAAGTTAGAAGGTAAGTTTTGAGGAAAGGAAGGAAGGAAGGGGGATTCAAGGAACCGGGAAACAGGATTCAGAAGAAAGCCCCGAGCGAACTCCGGCAACACACATCCAGCTACACCAAGCGGTAGCGTTGAGACGCGCAGAGCCACGGGGGCGTTTCTGTTTAGTAGAACGCAGAGCGTGGAGCGCAAGGACTGGCAAGCAGCGTTCCGTATCAGGCGGCCATGTTGGAAGGATTACTGCATTCAATCCCCTATGGGTCAGGGACCACGAAGTCCTGAAAGGACGTAGGCGACTGTTCATGACATCAATTCAGCTAAATCATCAATGCAGATGCCCCACCAAAATTAGGGCAAGAGCAGCAGTTGACCAGTTATGTCATAAACGTATGTTTAGTGCCTGACTCTATAGTCACATAGTCTTAGTGAGTGTGAGCACCTGACCCAGAGGTCAGTCATTCCAACCCATCATGTGACCCTCATGTTTTTCTTTGAAAAGGGTACCCTGGTGGGAGGGTGCTCTATATACACAGTACCTCCCCGGTGGAGTGCATGCCCAGTGTGCTGCAGGACCCAATTGTTCATCCACGTTCATTCTTGATACAGAGATTGTGCATAGACAGTAGGGATTCCCTCGTGTGAATAAGGGAATAGCCCTCTTGGAATTCACTTCTTCAAAGTTAGCTATGATTGGACAGTGGGGGGCATGTTACTTTAAAAAAACACCTGAAGATAAAAGGTTTCAATCTCAGGAGTGCTGAGTAAGCCTTTTATCCACGTATCGTCCATAAAACTATTACGTTGTGTAAAAATAATACATATCCGTCGTGTGGTATTAAAGAGAGTCATTATTATAATTAAATCACATATCTAAAGTTTGAAAAGTGATTTCAAACTTTCCACTAATTCACCTGGATGCATGAATTTTTTAATATGCATCTGGCACTCAAAAACAGTATTTATTCTTTGTAAATTGTTTCTCTGGGACTTTAAGGGGCAGTACAGTAAAATGGGTGTAAAAAGTAGTTGTAAAAGTCTTACACCAGGATTTACACTCATTTGACTGATCCAGGCAGAGGCGTTGCTAGGTGGTGACTGGGCGGGCTCTATCAGCCCTGGGCCTTTTCGTTGCAGACCCGGACAGAAGTTCAAGGGCTACAACCAAAAGGCTAACTAGCCCTGAGTCTCGACATTATCGTAGCCCCGGATCTTTTACAAACCTAGCAACACCCCTGGCTCCAGGACCTTGTGGGCATGTTTTGTTTGCGAAGAGGGTAATGTGGGCAGGAAATAGGTTTCCTCCTCATTATTCCATCTCTGCATGCACACATGGGGTGATTCTATAAGGGACGATGTGGAATATCAAGGTGCCATGTTAAGGCGTAATGTCTAGGACCTAGGTTCTAGGCCAGATATAGGCTCGCAGTGAGAAGATAGAAGCTAGATATAAAAACTAGATTTTAATTTTAATTTCAAAAGTTCAGTTATTTCTTTAACTTTTCTTATTCATCAGAAACCCAGTGCGCAAGTGTGTGAACTTTAATTTTTAGGAATAATTTGTATCGGAGTGGTCGCATACTTCAAATGATCACGTTTTCTAAAGTCTCCAATCGTTTCATTGTTAATTACTAAACTGATGGGAATGCTTTGTATCGGAAGTGTTCACGTTTGTCAAGAAACAGGTTTTTGAAGGTCTCCGAACACTGGGCAATTCAATTAATGCAAAACTAACGAATATTGAACAAAAGATAAAGCTAAAATGAGCTATAAGCAAAACCCATAATTATTGAATACCGAACTGAATCAAACCTTTGTTAACAAACAGAATTATGATATTTGGAATACAGAAAGGGAACGGAAACTCAAATCCAATCAAACTATTCCATGTTGAAGCTCTGAAATGAATATAACTTTAAAATATTTAAACAAACCACAGTATGCTGAGTTCTAAAATGAAAGTGATTTTAAAGAATATGCAAATAAAAGATCCCGAAGCTTCATTTACACGGGAACTTTAAAAGTTAAAGAAATAACTGAACTTTGGAAATTAAAATGGAGAAGACCAGAATACTTTCTTTTCTGTGTAGCTCAACTAACATTGTGGAAGGGAACCCTTAATATTTTAGACATTTACTGAAGTGAGAACGGAGTTGTTAGAACTGTATTGCTTGGCAAAGTGAACTCTGAGTCTTGATTATTTCATCTTCAGTCCAAGGAAGACAATTTTCGTCGAACTGTTTTACACTTGAGGAAGGGAGCTGAAAGGAAGATGCGAGCTGGAAGAAACTCAGAATGTTGTGTTAAACAATGGTTCTTTTGGTTGCTGACATCCCTCCACATTGTACAGATATAGCTCTGAGGGCAAGTAAAGGTTTTGGACACAGACCGATTCTCTTTGACTCTGACTCTGCTTAGTTTTATTTACTCAGGGAAACCCCACCTTAGTATAGGGCAAGTTCGGCCCTTTTCCATCCTGACATTTAAGTTAATGTATTAATTCTGAACCTGTTGTCTGTGTCTTGGTTCATGATGCCTTTGCACTCCCTATATTCAATTGGGGATTGATGATTACTATGATTGAATAATAATAATAATAATTTAGCATTAATATAGCGCTACGAACCCTCAGGCATCTGAGCGCTGCTCATTATTACCCACGGTGTGTGGTGCCCATTTATCGACCTCGGAAGGATGAAAGGCTGAGTTTGGCCCTGCCAGGATTCGAACCTGCATCAGCAGGCTCGGCACAAATGTCAAAGCGAGCACTCTACTCGCCATGCTATCAGACCAGCTAAAAAATTGATCATCCATTTTTGGAAACGTCCTTCTCCTTCTGGGCTACTTTTGTGATTTTTTTTAAATTTGCTTTCAAGTTATAATCTCCTCTTCTCTTTGTCATCCCTGACCATCATCAGGAGGCCCAAGCTGCGGTGTACAAGTGCTCTGTCAAACATTAAAATCAAACAAAATTCTAATCGGATCCAGCAAATACCCTGCATCAAGGAGCAACGATGCACATACAGCATGTCCTCCTACACCCGAAAAGCATGTGTACTCTGACTGCAGTCTCTGCACCACTAGAAAGACATGCAGCCTTGAGTAGGAC
Organism: Ambystoma mexicanum; assembly: GCF_040938575.1. NCBI lineage: Eukaryota > Metazoa > Chordata > Amphibia > Caudata > Ambystomatidae > Ambystoma > Ambystoma mexicanum. The sequence continues at coordinate 239,475,334 of NC_090936.1, read as the reverse complement.
CTGCTGCCCCAAAAACCATCGCAACTCCTATACTTGTGTGTATGGTACTTTCTGTGCTACCCTACAACAATGTGAAATAGAATGTTCCAGCAGTTGGTTGCAGTAGACGGCCATCAATAGATGCTACGGCTGTTGAGATGGCAAAACATTGTACAACATGAAGTGGATTGCTTTGCACTGTGCCAAGTTTTCTCTCCATTTGTACATGGAATTGCAGTTTATGTTTTGGCACTTTTTGCGAGAAATAGAGTGCAGAAAAACGCAGTAAGAGCTAAATCACTTCCTAGACATCAAATTAGCATGAAGTGAGCTTAAAAGAAGGAGTCGATTCTAAGAAGTAGCTCATTGACTTTCTATACTCTCTGCAACCACCTGTCATGATCTTCAGGCACCTTCCATGGAGTTCCTAATGACTGCTGCATTTTGAATGGACAGCTATTAGACAACACATTATCGTTAAGGTCCATAAGCCAACATTGTTTACAGTCCTAGAGTCTTGTGAATGCAATGATATGTTTTTAGTTGTTGCTGAAAGTACGACTTGTGGTCGCAGTGTAATTTGCGTGCAGACAACAAACAGTAAATGGTTTTCTTCCTAGGCCTTCCTACTGCAATTACACAGCACTCTAATAGCTCTTATTTGATTTAATGTACTTCTCCCCATTGAATCATGTCAGTTTGCAAGTTTATATTGCATGGAAATGTGTATTTAAGTTTTATATATAACAGGACCACATCTTTTGCTTAAACAAATTAGCCAAGGCAAAGGAGCTGCTAAGTTTATGCTAACTGGTGAAAAGTGACCATGCACGTTTATAAAATTTGTATTCTAGTATTCTGCAAGGAAATGATGGACCAAATGTTAACTGCATCACATGAGTTTTATTGTAGTTATAAATTAAGTGTGATAACAATGCAGATAAGTTAAATTGCACATTTGTTACATTGGGCAAAAGTCACATGTAGTGTTTATGTACTTTGAACCTAAGCTGTAACATTGGTTCAACTAAACTGTATGCTTATGCAGATATCGGCTTTCTTGAGAGCAGGAATTCCCAGACCCCAATACCCTCACACTGTGACCAAGGCATTAAATAGGCTAATATCACATCTGTGTCTACTTCAAGAAAAAGGGACTTGTTCCAAAGATCATACTAAATGCAAGTTCACTCGGCACAATGCCATTACTTGTATTTGAAGGATGGGGATAGTCCATAAGCTCATTGGCTGGTGGATCAGGAAAGTACATTCTTAGTAGCAACGGATGTGACAGACCTTGACCTCCATCCCTTGTAGAGCATTATGGCAAAAGGTGTATTTAAAGTGCCTTTTTATGACAGCAGATTTTGCTTTCAATACCCAAACCTTAGCTACACATGCAATTAAAGTTAAATAAAATGTGCTGCGTAAAACTAATGTATTTGAAAGTGACAATTGGGAAAAACATTTGTTACTGTAATTTAGAACCGATTGCCTGATTTTAAAAATTAACATAGATTTGAATTCAATGGAAAAGGGAGAGCACTATGCATGATCAAACTAGATTACCTATGAGAGCACTAGGGAGCAGGTGGACAGACTGAAAGGAGGTGCCTATCTGGTGGTGATACTATAAGTCAGTTGATGTTTCTACTTGTCCTGGGCATTTGAAAGGCAAACCAGAAGGGAGTACAATAATCCCAGATCATTTAGATGTATGTTGCAAGAATGTATTCAATCCCATATAGCAATTATGTATTTTGGAGGGATCCTGACTACAAGCAAAGCCACTGAAGTGGGACTGGGCCTGTAAATGAAACTTTGTGGAAGTAGACTGCATAGTTAGGCAGGGGTTATTTGTCCCTGACAGTCGCACATTAATAATGAACTAGCTCATTTTTCACAGGAGCAACTTCTATCTAGAGTTGCAAGTGTGGTGCACAGACAAACTCACAGATTTGTTGAGATTCATATGCTTTTGGACCTGTAAAAATCATAGTTTATATTAAAAAATACTGACTTGTTCTAATCATTAAGGTTACTAGGAAAGGATGTTAGTTTCTCACCTTCATTCCCAATAAAATAATATCAATGTAGATAGCCAACATCATTTTCCCCAAGTAATATTGTACAGAAATAGATGAATTATTTCTTAAATTAGTTAATTACTTTCAATGTAAGTTTTATAAAGCTCTTGCTGCTGTGGCACTCTAATACATCGATAAGTTTTTGCTCTCCAAAATAAAAGCTTTCCCCTGGTAGTGATTTCAGATATTTCAACAGGGAAATCTGTGTTATTTCCTAAAGCCATGTCTATGCAGCTGATAAAAATACCATCTGCTTAATTTGATATATACTTGCAATACAACATTTCACTTTTGATGAAAATAATTTACAAAGGACTGTGTGACATGTCTGGAACTGCTTTCTTACTAGACAACATACGTTGCTGTACAATTTGATGAACACACAATAGAATTATTTGCCCCATACTATTAAACTGTTTCTTCTGATTTATGTGCCCTTGAAAACACAGAATTACATATTTAGTTCTGAGCATCCACTGAAGATCCTAATTTTGGTAGAACAGACATTTATATTTGATTATGTGCAAATGTATGGATCCTGGTGTGATTATGCAAAATAAGTTGAATTTTGTATTGTGAATGTAAACATAATTCCGACAACATGAACCCGGATGCATTTTCTTTTCTTTAGACAAACTGCCTGTATTTTCATTTATTATTTAAAATAAAACTGAATAGTCACATTAGAAATTAAAAACCGCCTGTTACTTTTCCCAGATCGTGGGGTGGGATTGTCCTGGTAGTGGGCATTAAATCAGGACATTTTTACAGTGATTTCTGGACCAATTGAAAAATATATTTTATATAGAAGTCATTAAAATGTTACTATTGCTGAACTCAATGAGAAAATTATCACATTTTCATATTGTACATTGTAGTACCTCATGGTAGATGTCTACACATTCTAAGAATTATAATGAGTGTAATTATTACCTAATTTAATTGTACTCCGTTTATTGACCCCAAAAGAATGAAGGGTTGATTCATCCCCGTTGGGAGTTGAAAAAACTTCCAGCCATGCCTATATATGGAGTGAGGGCTTGTGCTCACCTGTCTTTCTTTATACCCTTTTGATTAGAGATGTGGGAGCTTGAAAGTGCTTGACCCAAATGATGGTAAACATCATAAAAAATAATAGTTCAAATGCCTATTTGAATAGGTCCAATTAATTTAGAAAACCGTCATAAGGAGATTCAAACCAAGCCATAAATGACCGATTTGCCTCATTTGGTGGAATGAATTGTTTAAAACAGCTCAAAATATAGAAGCCTGCTATTATAATCCTTTAACATTTTTTGAGTTTGGAAAAAAAAAACTAATATCCGGAACAAATAACATGAACATCTGACATTATCAAATAAAAAATAAAAATACATTACTGCCAAATATTTAAGCTAGGTTGAGCTAGCAGTTATTAGCTAGTGGAGCGGCTTGAATCTGGGGCTGAATCTTCAAATCATTTGCAGTTTTCAATTACACAGGGATGAGCATTTGCACCCATACCATATATGCTATGTAGGAAATAGTAATGGATCTTCATAGCAAACAAAATGGCAGATTGTCTGGGTAACTTTTTTGAGACCCCATTCCATCCCTGCACCAACATTCTAGAAAATAAACAAGATTTGCCTTTGATGCATAGGACCAACAATGCCCTCTTTCTATGTTAGGATGTATCTATCTGGAGGTTGCTGATGCTTTTAGACATTTCAACGGCCTTTGATCTTGTAGATCATTCTAAACTCTTAAAGAGAATCGAGGAAATTGGTAACTGTTAGGCCAACACAGTGGAATGGTTTCGAGCATTTCTTAGAAATATTATGTACAAGATTGTTTGGGGACATGCCTCTTCCAACCCAGAGACCATATAACATGTGGAGTTCCTCAGGGGGCATGCTTGTCCCCGCTGTCTTCAATGTCTTCTGTCATACGCTGTGTGATCTCTTAGATTCAACTGGGCTCCACTTCATTAATTACGCTGACGACACTCTGTTTATTTTTAGGCTGAGTGAAGATTATGCAAAAGATGCCAGCTTTGTTAGGTCCGCATATGAAAAAATACGAATATGGATGGCAGAAAACAGGCTATGTCTCAACAGTGAGCAGACCAAACTCCTTGTCTTCGGGTTGGCCCAAGATAGAGAAAAACTAGGAACTGCCTATGCTAATTTTTGCATAGACCAACATTCTATAAAAGCAGTGAGCAAAGTAAAACACTTGGTGTCATTATTGAGGCATCACTCAATGCAGATGTCCAGCTTGCGAATGTCATGAAGAATGCTCAGTATTACTTACGGTTCCTGCACCTAGTGAAACCCTTCATCCCAGACACTAATTGCAACACCTTGGTCAGAGCCTTAATTATGCCAAGGTTGGATTACTGCAAAGCCTTGCAGTGAGGAGCCAGCAAATCATGTGTCAAAAACCTGCAGAATTTGCAGAATGACACAATTGGAGTCATAACAAAAATGTCAGGAAATAGGAGCATATATCATTGCACAGAAGGAATCTACACTGCCTTCCTGTAGAAGCAAGAATAGAATTTAAAATCAACACCATGACCCATAAGTGTCTGTTCGGAAATGCGCCCAAGTATTCAAAAGAGCACATTGTCATTCAGAACTCCACTAGGGCTACTAGATCGAAAGATTCTTTGCGACTAGCTTGCCCTAGATTCAAAAGGGCAAAGGAAAAAGAACGGTCATATCCTGTGAAGGCTGCCATGGCATTGAATAAACTACCGATCAAGCTGCGTCGGGAAGGACACTTGACTACATTCAAAAAAGCAATGAAGACCAGTCTGTTTTCTTAAATAATTGTATCTATCTTAAGAATTGTTAAATCGCGGTTTCACCCTCTTTCCCTCCATCAATCTGTCTCCTATGCGCCATGCCACCTGCGGGTTACAGCGCATAAGAAATAAGTAAATAAAAATAAATAAAAGGTTAGCTCAAGTGCAATGCACTTAGTTGGGAGCAGGACAATTCTGTACATCATGGGTACAAAATCGTAGTCTGTTGAACTCAGCCCTTCATCCTCCAAACCTAGACATCAATAAATTGAGTGCCACATTGTTAATAATCACGGTAGTAATTAACATTGGTTAATGGATTTCTGGTGATAGCAGCAAAATATAAAACACAAATAATTATATGTTCATATATAGTTAAGGTAACACCTAAGATCCATTGACTTTGCACGGATTATACTGTTAGTAAATATTGACTTGTTTAATGTAAATAGATATTTCCAAAGATGTTTTGTGGCCTGGCCCCCTCAAAATCGGAACACTTGTTGCAAATTCATCCATCATTTTGAGAGTTATTAAGCATTGACAAAAAGGGGCGTTTTTTAACATTTGGTTTGTTTTTATTTTTATTAGTGTATTTTCTTTTTTTTAGGGGCGCAACCAAAGTGGCCCGTATGCATACGGGTGCCAAAAACTATCATTAGCGAGAAATCGAGTTATAGAGGTCTGAACAGTCCTCCTTATTTAAATAGGTGCTTTTAAAGTTTATTCTTCAATACCTCAAGTGTCGAGGAGCTGTTTCTAAGCCCTGGAAGGCATTCAGTTTTACTGGGGCAGCTGCCCAAAAAGCACGCCTTCTAACCAATTCCAATGAAGTTTTTGGAATTTGCAGATTTATTTTGCAATTTGACTGAATGGTGCGCACAACTATATTGGCAATATACACAAGAAAGGATCCATGGAGGGACTTAAGTAATGGTAAGCATCCTAAACTCTATCCTCTCTGCAATAGGTAGCCAATGCAGTTTACTTCTCATCTCCGACACATGTGCAAACTTTCGTAAACCCATTCTGAGTTCTGTTTTTCCCTCTCCTATGAGAAGAGAGCCACAATAATCAATTTTTGCCGAGATCATAGTGTTGTAATGACTGTCTTGCCCCTGAGTGGAATTCTACCTGTAGAATTCCACTCTTGCTCTGATGTCATGTTTACATCCATGCAGGCTTCTACATTCTAGGTGTGGCGGTTGAGAACTAGAAGTGGAGAAGTGTTGTGTAGGTTGAGCACTGCTGGGCTCAGGCTGGTTACCATTAAAGGATCTTCACTTACATGCAGTGTGTGGCTCCTTATTACAGATAGCTTGGGCAATTGTTTTGCAGCCCTTTTGATATAAAAATGGGAGGATGTTTGAGAGAAGCCTAATACAATAGGCCGATGCTTATATCAGGCTGTTGACATGAGCAGACATACAAGAGTATGGTCAAATGTCACTCCTAAAATATTATCATGTTCCTTTGTCGGAATGTCATGGTCGGCAATGCAGAAAGATTCATACTCTGGCACAAGTTTAGTAAGTCTAGGTCTAGATCCGAAAATCATAACCTGGTCTTGCCATGATTCAATTCCATCCCATTCAAGTCAATCCACTCGTCTATGAGGTCATATACCTCTGACACTGCTATGACGTCCTTCTCGTAGTTTCCTGTAAGGGGGATGAGGCACTGTGAGTAATCTGCATAGTTTGAAAATCAGATCTTATTTTCTTCTAGCATGTGAAAGAAATGGGGTGTAAAAAGGTTGTATAAAACCGGGGAAAGCAAGGCACCTTGTGGAACACCGTAACTAACTGAAACAGGGTTGGCTTCTGCTTGCTTGCTACACACCCACATGGTCCTCATCTCTAGGAAGGACTGCATCCAGTCCCTTGCTTTTTCATTGAAGTTAGCTACATTCTGCAATCTGTCCAGGAGAAGAGGGTGGTCCACTAAATGGAATGCGGCTGATAAGGCCAAGGACATCAACAACATTGTTGAGCCCTCATTATTCTTAGTCATCATGTTGGACTTAATTCCAGCAGCGCTGAATCAGTGCTAAAACTGGCCGAAAACCCGACTGACCCTCTTTCAAGATCGGATGATCTTTTATGTAGCCGAGAAGTTGTTCATATGAACTCTATCAATTATCTTCAAGATTAAGGGAGAGTTGGAGATTGGATGCTAATTAGTAGCAATTTGTGGGTCAAGATCAGGTTTCTTCAACAAAGGGGTGATCCAGGAACCCTTCAATCTAGTGGGAACCCTGCCCTCTTTAAAGGAAGCATTTGCAATCCTAGTGATGGAGCTAACCAGGGGCTCGGTACAGGCCTTAATAGATGTGGCTGGAAGCCGGTCCCCTTTGCAGGTCGAAGGCTTACGTTTGACTAAAATGGTACGGAGTTCATCATTCGATATACTTCTGAAGTTGAAATTAGGTGTGGGCTGCAGGATAATAGTTCGTTTTTCCTGAGCAACCGTAGGAGGAAATTCATGGTTTGCTCATTATCATTTTTAATTTTTTTTGTCTTGGTTATCATGGCTACTTGGATCTGAGTGCATCACTCCTGATCTTTAACAATGATTTCCTAATATTTGACATCGGGGTCCACAAGATTTCTAAGGATTGCAAAAATGTCCTTGGAATCATGTTGGGCATTTTGAATACGTGCTTCATATGATTATTATTTAGCTTCTATGACTACCAGTTTAAATCTATTAGCCGCTCCCAAATAGATTATTCTTTCCTCTTCCTTCTTTGAATTTTTCCACTGGTAGAATGTTTTCCTTTTTTCTGCTCTTAGCTTCTTAAGATCATCTGAGAACCAATTATTTTTAGTGTGACTCATAACCTTCCTATTTTTTAAAGGGGCTCTTGCATCAATAGCTTTGGATAGGGTATCCAAAAGGGTGACAGTCAGGCCCTCCACATTAAAGGGTGGCAATGTATCTTCTTGAATTGTCGATGATATTCAATCCCTCAAGATCCTTGATTCAACCTCTTTAAATTTTTGGACACAGTCCAGTTTTGTTTTGATATGGTCCATTTTTTTCTGGTTAATAATGTCAACACCAAATTCTGTGAAAGTGTGGTCCGACCAGGGACACAACGAGATATCAGGAATACTAATATTTAAATTGAGTGAGAATACCCAATCCAGTTTATGGCCCTTAGAATGTATGGGCTTATCTATATGCTGTAGGAAGCCCATAGTCTTCATAAATCTGACAAGCTCCTTAGCTGCTAGATCTTTAGGGTCGTCCTCCCAGCGATTACAATCTCCCATTATCAGCCATTTGCTGGTTCCTTTAAGTTGAGACAGGACAAGACTGTTAAATTCTGCTATGGAATCTGGCATGATATTGGGGGGACGATATATCAGCAGGACATTAACCGTCATGGATGCGTCGGTTCTAATTTTAAAACACAAAGACTCACACCCATTAGGGCCTTGGCTATCATGCTTCCATATCTCCAGAGATGTTTTATATATAATTGCCACACCTCCCCCACCCTGGCTGTCCCTATTGGCACATAAAACAATGTAACCACTGGGTACAGCAAGAGTCAGAGAAGGACCTGCAGCCTCATGCATCCACGTCTCAGCAGCTGCACCAGCCCACGCAGGGGGCGCTAGAGGTGAGGCTCACATAGTGGACTGCCCCTCTGGCCACCCCTTCCGTGGGCTCGCCTCCTCAAGGTGGGCATAGTGCAGGTGCCCTCAGGGTTCCGGCTGGAAACGGCCAGCTCCTCGAGGGGCATAAGAGCCTGGGCTGAGAGAGCAAGGTCTCTTTTCCAGCCCAGGCAACAGAAAGCAGTTCAGGAGTTTGGGAATTCGTGTAGGAGTACCAGGAACGCATATCGAGTGGCGTGTTTTTACGAGGTCGTCAAGAGGAGCAAAAGGTAGGATGTGGAGTCGATGGGTTGGCACAGAGGTGCCTGCCCTTGCTGCGAGGTTTAAGGCCACAGGCATTTCCTCCACCTGCTCTTGCTGCGAGGCCTGTGGGCCGCGGACATTGCCTCCATCGGGGGTGGGCAGGAAAAGGCCATTATCATTTGCGTTAAAGGGAGAAGGATTCGGGATAACTGCTTGATGTGCTGCTTGGTGCATCCAGGAGGTGTCTCTGCACCGCGGGTAGCTCTTGGGGACACAGCATTGGTGCTGGGGGTCGGGTACAGTTTGATGGACCAATGAAGGCCCGGGAGACATTTGTTTTAAATATCGACTGTTAAATGGGTATGTTGGGTTACGGAGATGGTGCGGGTGAAGTGCCACGAGGCGGGAGCTACCATTAAGGAGCTATAGGCATGGCTGCCTTGGGCAAACAGTCTTGGGGCTGGGGCTCAGGTACAGTTTTATGGATCAAAGAAGTTCAGAGAGCTATTCGTTACACGCTGTGTTGGATATGTGTGTTAGAGAGATGGCGCTGGTAAGTGCCATGAGGCGGGAGCTACCGCTGCGGGTCTATGTCGGGTAGTTTTAGCGCGCAAAGCTGAGGGCGGGAAGGAATTCTGTAAAGTGGATGGCACCCGCCCAGTTTAGGACACCATGCGCACAAGCACAGGGTTTTGGAAGGTTGAAAGGGGGCTAGCGAGAGGTGTATCACGTAGCTCGCATCCATACCACGGTGGCTCAGAATGTATGATGTTATGGGGGTCGTTACAAAGCAGGCCGTCCCGTGGTTTTTCCGGCAAAGCGTGGCTCATCTGGAAGATAGGAGCGGGCCGGGGGATGGTGCAGTGCGGGCCAGCGGGGAAACAATAGCCACATGTTGCTGAAGGTGCATTTTCCTGTAGGCATTTCAAGAGGCCTTGCACAGGCATCTCACGCATTGTAAGGAAAGCTAGGCTGGGACAAAGGGGACACATACTGTATAGCGCGGTATGGAGTAGGAGAATGCTATGAGAGGGCAGTCAGAGGGCACTCATATCCAGGGGTTCACGGGCGCGTACAATGGGTTCCGCTGGACACAAGCAACAGTGCAAAAAAGGGGGACATCGATGCAAGAAAGCATTAGGGTTTGGACACAAGCAACAGGCTAATAATGTTGACATTGATGCAGGAAGGCATTTGTAGCGTGCATATACGCAAGGGTTTCAGTGACCCGGTGCGTGGCCAGGGGCATGGCATTTTTGTATAACGCGCCTGGACGCAACTGCTACAGGGAGCCTGGGCTAAGCCTGAGGGCATTGCATTTATTTACAACGCGCCCGTACTCAAGTGCCTCAGTGACCCAGTGCTAAGCCTGAAGGCAGGTAATTTATTTACAACGTGCCTATACACAAGGGTTTCAATGATCCTCGATAAGCCAGAGGGTATGTTACTGATTTATAACGCGCCTTTACACCAGGGTTTCAGTGATCTTTGCTAGGAGCATGGTAAGAACAGGTAGGGACAGCAACATGGGGCTCCTTCGGCAGGTTCAACAAGGGACAGGGACACATACAAAGATCGAGGTGTTGGGGGCAGATGTCTTGGCACAATTTAGAGGAGATGCATGGACGGTATCAAACTAACAATTCCAATGTACAAATTGCAGGTCACAGTGGAGACCAGTGTAGTGCAGGCAACAGGAGTGGTTTGTGGCAAAGGACCAAAGGAATTGCGGAAAAACAAGACTTGAAGATGCACAGTGGATGGTGTATACTAACTGCAACCCGTTTCTTCTGCAATGCAATTTCTCGGGAGCAGCATGTGCAGTCAAGGATCACCAAGCATGTTCGATAGCAGGGACGGTACCTCCTACAGCGGAAGTTCCCAAGGGAGCCTGGAGGAGGCTCAGATAGTGGCGTTGTTCCCAAAAAGGTCCGAAGTAGGGGCGCAGAATGGCCAAAAATGATAGTGAAGCAGTCTCTGGAGGAACCAGCAGCGAGTGTTCTAATGGACACAGGGGTCCCTCCAACAGTTCTGGAGGAAGTGACGCCCACCCTGGCAAAAAGAAAGCAAGCTCCCAGAAAGCCAAAGGGTAAGGAGATCACTGTGGAAGCTAATATGTTGCCAGATATCTCTCTGCCTTTATCTCCAGCAGGAATGGCCGCAGTTGCAGGAAGGGGGCAGCCGGGTGGCACGAGCCGGGAGATAACACCTGTAACACAGGACAATGCAGGGCCAGTGGGGGGTACAGGCAACCACCGGGACAGCAGCCGCAAATGTGCCACAGCCCGGGGTAAGCGGGCAGACCATGGAGTGTGCAAAATTGGAAATGACCAGATTTATGGATCAAATGATGCTGAGGTTAAGCCAGGTACCCGGGCGCTGCCCGGGGCAAATACGGGTGGGCGACTTGGAGTTTGGGGGCAACCAACGGGGCCGGCTGCCATTGCAGGGCCTCAGGTGGGTTCTCCAGGGGTGGGCATCGGGGTAACAGGTTTAGCCAATATGGTGGCCCAAACGGCGGGAGTAACACCGCCTGAAGGGATGCCAGTGGGATCTTTAGGGTCCATTCCCTCTGCAATAAGCAGGGAGACCCCTCTAGTGACAATAGCCCCAATGCTAGCAGGTGAAAGAACGCATTTGGGAAAGGCATTACTTTGATATTTTCTCTATGCTGACAATGGATACTGAGGGGCCAGATGGAATGTGTCCAAGGAGGAGGAGAAAAAGAGGCAAAAGCGGTACAGACCGGAGGAGACGATTTGATAATTGGGCAAAGGCCTTCTTGCTGTATGCAACAGTAATGATGGCGAGATCCCCAGAGCAAGGAACAGATTTGTGGAATTACAGGGATGCCATAGTGGGGAGCACAAGCTGTATGGATCCTCAGGGTGGATTGATTACGACATGGGTTTCAGGTTGAAGATAGAACAGTTGCCCACAATGTCTTGGGATCAAAGGGACATGGTTGGTTGGATGGCATTTATGGGTGGCCAAGAGAGAACCAGCCCACCTATTAAAGAGGCATGTAAGTTTTCCCGGCAGACTGGCCAGGGCAAGTACAGTGAGGATAAGAGGGAGTCATGGCACCCCTTTCGGAATAGGCAGAAAGGCAGGGGGAGGCAGGCACAGGGCTCGGGGTAATGGCAGGGGTGCTTCAGGGGGCGACCAGGGCAAGGGCGCCTGTCAGGGCAGGGTACTGCTGTTTTGGACAAGAATGCATATTTGCCCATTCATGTGAGAAATGTAGGGGGTCTCACCCCGCCGCAACATGTTATCAAGGGACCATGTGACAGTGCGGCAGGGGCCGCCGCAAGACCACACAGGGTGGCTGGCAGAAGGGGCCTTCTTCCATAAATATGACTACATTGCATGGATGGCTGCTGGATTATACAAAAACTGAGGAGGATGAATTGATCAGGTGGGTTTCATGGATGGGTTCAGGATTCCTTATGAGGGACCACTAACATCGCGCTTGGCAAGAAACCTCCCCTCGGCTGACCATCTAACTGGGATTGTAAAAGGAAAATTGGTCAACGAGAAAGCTGTGGGGCGAATAATGGGACCTTTAGCACTGCTCCTTTACCCAACTTCATAGTGTCCCCACTGGGTTCGTCCCCAGAAGGAGAATCAGTGAATGACTGGTTAGATCCAGAGTATTGCTCAGTCACATATTCCTCTTTTGACAAGGCAATGGAGCTAGTGGAACAGGTTGGGAGAAGGGCGATGTTGGCAAAGGTCGACTTTGAATCCTCCTTTAGGCTCCTGCTGGTGTATCCTGATAGCTTTAATCTCCTGGGTTTCCAGTGGGAGGGTTGATTTTTCTTTGATAGGTGTATGCCAATGGGGTGTGCAGTTTCATGTGCCTTCTTTGAACAGTTCAGCTCTTTCCTGGAATGGGCGGCAAGAACTAGGGAGCCAAGGGGGGTGATCATGCACTATCTGGAAGATTTTCTGTTAATTGGTAAGGAGGGGTCAGAGGACTGTGGGGTGGCACTGGGATCCTTTCAGGGACTAATGAAGGAATTGGGCATCCCCCTAGCAGAAGAGAAGACACAGACACCCATCCATATCTTGACTTTTTTCTAGGAATAGAAATTGACACTTGCAAAGGCAAGTGCAGGTTGCGAAAAGACTAAGTTGAGGGGCTTGTAGAATTGATTGATAATACCCTGGCAAAGGAAAAAACGACTCTGGGTCAAATCCAACAGCTCCTGGGGAAACTCACCTTTGCAGCCAGGGTGGTACCAGCTGGGAGGGTATTTGCCAGGAGTTTGGCAAGAGCAACAACTGTGGTAACGGGCAAGCATCACCACATCAGGTTGAGTGTTGCCATCAAAGAGGACCTGGGCATGTGGCGCAAGTTCCTGCAAGGTTTCAATGGGGTCAGCCTCTGGCGGGAACCATGGGTTACCAGGAAGGAGCTAGAAATGTACTCTGATGCATCTGACAAGGAAGGTTTTGGGGTCATCCTGGGCATCCAGTGGTGCGCTCAGAAGTGGCAAAATAAGTGGCATAAAAAAGGGAGACTAGGGAACATCATGGCCCTGGAATTATTCCCTATTGTGAATGCCCTCCTGCTGTGGCCAGGTGAGTTGTGTAACAGGAGGGTCCGCTTTTGGTCCGACAACAAAGCGGTGGTCCAGGTGATCAACTTACAATCCACATCATGGCCGGTTGTGCTAGGCCTACTGAGGTAACTGGTGGAAGCATGCCTGTACCACATATTGAGTTTAGAGCAAGACAGGTACCTGGGGTTGTGAATGTGGCTGCTGACGCTCTTTTTCGTTTTCAGTGGGAGAAATTCTGGAGGGTACACCCAGGGGCACGGCGGACATGCAAGGAATTTAGTCTGGAATGGTTGGACCTGATATTGTGGACCCGATGTTCTGGATTCTTGGGGAGCAGTCGCTCACACCAGGAGGTAAAGTACAGTACAGTAAGGGCTACAGTAAGTTTGTGAGCGTGATGCAAGAGGAAGGGTATGCAGACATGGACCTACCTTCCCAAGTGGTGCGATTTGTGGTGTGGGGGCACACAAACAGCCAAACAGGAGTTGGGTCTCAGACACTTAGCAGCCATAGCATTCTATACAAAACTGAAAAGTGGGGGTACCCAACTAAGGAATTGTCAGTAAGGGCTGCAATCAAGGGCTGGGGGAAGCTAGAAGGGCACAAGAAAGATGGACGTAAGACCATCGACTTTGAAGTACTAGTGAGATTACTAGGGGCACTAGAAGGGGTTTGCGCAAACAGCTTTGAGGTCAGGCTCTTCAGGGCAGCATTTGCAGTAGCTTTCTTTGGGGCTCTTTGGGTCAGCAAATGGATCAAACAGGTAAGGGCGATGAATCTGGTAGAGCACTGGCCCCGGGTGACATATTCTATGAAGGAGGGGTCATGATAAGGGTTAGAAGATCAAAAACCGATCAGGCCGGGTGGGGCACTTTATTCAGGTTTCAATAGGCAGCGGCACAATACAGCTTGGCTACTTTCACAGTATGTGTTGAATAGACCAGCCGGGGGCAGGTATCTCTTTATTCATGGGAATGGGTCTTCCTGACAATGTTCCAATTCCGCAGGGTACTAGGCCAAGGCTTTGAAGAAGGCAAGGTGTCGGGGGTAAGGCTGGTCCACACATGGGTTTCGGATTGGGGCAGTGACAACAGCTTTCCAGGCAGGTATGCAGGGGCCGGCAATCCGGACACTGGGTAGATGGCAATCAGACCGGTATAAACTGTACATCCGCCGGGTGGGGCACGACTCAGGAATCTTATCCAAACAATAGGGCAGCCTCAAGAGGGAAGTGAAATGGGAGGGGGGGTTCTGGGGTAGGGTAAGGGTAAGAAGGTTTAATGACAATGTTTTTATCTTGTTACAGCTGGACGCACGATCTGGGTAATTGGCCACTCTTTTGTCACCAGAGCAGAAAGATGGGCCCGCACAAAGCCAATTCGGGGGGAAAATTTAGGTTTCTCCAAAACCGTTCTGTTATGGCTGGGCACACCAAGCCTGCAGTGGCAGGCATTGCTCCCCGCACTGCAGAGGCAAATGGGCAGGATGGGACCCCCTAGTTTACTGGTGGTACACTTGGGGGAGAATGACCTGGCAGATTTGGGTAGGGATCGATTGCTGAGAGAGATGCAAGAAGGCATCAAAATAATAGGGTGAATGCTTTCCGAAGCAGAGATAGTTTGGTCAGAACTGATCCCGAGGACGGTGTGGCAGGGAGCAGCATCTAACGCATCAATCGATAAATCTAGGAGAAGGGTTAACAAAAATATGGAGCGTTTTATGAAACAGGAGGGGCGCGCATTTGCCAGACTTCGGGATTTGGGGGAGAGAAACACGGTTTATTTTGCAGCAGATGGGGTACATTTGTCAAACATTGGTATGGATCATTTCAACCTAGTGCTGTGGGGAGTAATGTCGCGGTCCGTATGTATGTAGAGGATGGTGAGTAAAAGCAGGAGGAAGGAGTTGTGTGGGGCATTGGGGTTTGGGGGGGCCAACCCAATGCAGAGTTACGGGAGCGGTCCCAGAGAAGGAGGCATGCTGCGGTCTGGTCCGTGAGCTACAACCACTGACTACTTCAGTCGGGATGGGGGACACGGGCACTGAAGCCACTAGGGATGGTTGGGACTCCTCAACAACCGATGCAGTGGCCTTGGGTTCACTCCATTGTCCAAATGGGAGTGGCTGAACTGGCAGTCGAATTCTAAGGCGGGCCGTTCTCGCAAGAACGGAATTGGTGTGAGAAGGCTCACAGGTTTTGGACATGGGACTTTGTAAAACAGGATTGGTGGAGCCACCCAGGTAAGGACTATGTGTTGGTGCCAGGCATGCATAAAACCTGAGCGGTGCGGGGGACACCCGATAGGATTAATCTACTAGTGCAACCAATATGTTCCAATAAAATGTATTTGTTTCCAACTTTCAGAAAGTCTCTGGCTCTTATCATTGGGGGTAAGCAGGGTATGGGAAGCTATGCATGTTATTGTTATTATGGAAGGGGGTCATGGTAGGGGTTAGCCTCACTAAGCAGCTGCACAAGCCAACGCAGGGCGCACTAGAGGTGCAGCTCACATAGTGGGCTGCCCCTCTGACCACCCCCTCTGTGGGCTCGCCTCCTCGAGGTGGGCGTAGTGCAGGTGCCCTCAGGGGTCCGGCCAGCCCCTCGAGGGGTATAAATAGCCTGGACTGAGAGAACAAGGTCCCTTTTCCAGCCCAGGCAGCAGCAACCACCCTCCCACCCAAGCTGTAAGGAAGACAAGGGCAAGAAGGGAAAAAAGGGTTCTGGCCAGGAGGATGACTCATAGTAGAGAGAGTGTAATTATGGTACTTGTTTTGTGAAGTGTAAATAATTTACTGGTTTTGATGCATTACTTTCTCGTGGTAACCCATTTTCTTCTCATAGGTGATGGTAACAAAAATGTCTAACTATTCTTTCTGTCGCAGGTGGAGTTAAGAGGCACGCTGCGGTCTGGTCCGTGAGCTACAACCACTGACTGCTTCAGTCAGGATGGGCGATACGGGCACTGATACCACTAGGGATGGTTGGGACTCCTCAACAACCGATGCAGTGGCCTTGGGTTTGCTCCATTGTCCAAATGGGAGTGACTGAACTGGTAGTCGGATTCCAGGGCGGGCCGTTCTCTCAAGAACCGAATTGGTGTGAGAAGGCTCACAGGTTTTGGACATGGGACTTTGTAAAACAGGATTGGTGGAGCCACCCAGGTAAGGACTATGTGTTGGTGCCAGGCATGCATAAAACCTGAGCGGTGCTGGGGACACCCGATAGGATTAATCTACTAGTGCGACCAATATGTTCCAATAAAATGTATTTGTTTCCAACTTTCAGAAAGTCTCTGGCTCTTATCATTGGGGGTAAGCAGGGTATGGGAAGCTATGCATGTTATTGTTATTATGGAAGGGGGCCATGGTAGGGGTTAGCCTCACTAAGCAGCTGCACAAGCCAACGCAGGGCGCACTAGAGGTGCAGCTCACATAGTGGGCTGCCCCTCTGGCCACCCCCTCTGTGGGCTCGCCTCCTCGAGGTGGGCGTAGTGCAGGTGCCCTCAGGGGTCCGGCCAGCCCCTCGAGGGGTATAAATAGCCTGGACTGAGAGAACAAGGTCCCTTTTCCAGCCCAGGCAGCAGCAACCACCCTCCCACCCAAGCTGTAAGGAAGACAAGGGCAAGAAGGGAAAAGAGGGTTCTGGCCAGGAGGATGACTCATAGTAGAGAGAGTGTAATTATGGTACTTGTTTTGTGAAGTGTAAATAATTTACTGGTTTTGATGCATTACTTTCTCGTGGTAACCCATTTTCTTCTCATAGGTGATGGTAACAAAAATGTCTAACTATTCTTTCTGTCGCAGGTGGAGTTAAGAGGCACGCTGCGGTCTGGTCCGTGAGCTACAACCACTGACTGCTTCAGTCAGGATGGGCGATACGGGCACTGATACCACTAGGGATGGTTGGGACTCCTCAACAACCGATGCAGTGGCCTTGGGTTCGCTCCATTGTCCAAATGGGAGTGACTGAACTGGTAGTCGGATTCCAGGGCGGGCCGTTCTCTCAAGAACCGAATTGGTGTGAGAAGGCTCACAGGTTTTGGACACAGGAGTTTGTAAGATGGGTTTGGTGGAGCCACCCGGGAAAGGACTATGTGTTGGGGCCAGGCATGCATAAAACCTGAGCGGGGCTAGGGCCGCCCGATAGGATGACTCTACTAATGCGACTAATATGTTCCAATAATAAAATGTATTTATGTTTCCAACTTTCAGAAAGTCTCTGGCTCTAATCATTGGGGATAATCAGGGTATGGGAAGATATGCATGTTATTGTTATTATGCAAGGGGGCCATGGTAGGGGTTAGCCCCGCTATGTCAAAGCGCAAATGTCTAGGTCTCTCTCCAATATGTATTCCGCTATTTTCCACAGCATGCTTCTATCTTGTGTTCCGTAAAGGAAATTGGAGGGGCTTACAAGCACCCATTTTAATATCGTAGGCACTATTTACTTTATGAATATGACCGTTTTTTATCTCATCCCTCTCCTGAGCAGGAGGTCACTCACATGGCTGAAGTAGGACTTCCTGAGCTTTTTCCGAATCCGGTGCACCATGTAGGGTGCTACCCGTGTCGGGATACAATGCGGCCTCCTTTCCCCATAGGGTAAAATCAAATTCAATGAACAGGTGCACAGACTAAACTGCTGAACACATTTGCTTAAAAATGTCATACAGGAGTGGCACAAAGTGGTGGAAAATGTGCCTCAAGTACCAAAATATTTTGTGTATCTTGCATAGTGCACTGTTGCAAGTGCCACTTTTCAGACATGAAACGTGTCATTTTTTCACTTATTTCACTTATACAAAAATTCATGGGGCAACAGCAAAACAATGCACTCAAAATGATGTTTGGTGGAGGAAGGGGATGTTTTCCTGCAGGAAGGTTGTGGGGAAGGTGAAACGGGAACAACTCCGAAATTTGCGTTTGGGAGGGCTATGGAATACTCATTCTTTCCTCTTGTCTTTTTTCATGAGAGAAGTTATGTTCTTACAATCTTTATGTAAGAAAAGTGACATTCCCACACATTTGATTTTTTGAAGTGTCTTGTGTCACAGATTCCCACAAGAACACACAAGCTACCAAAAGCTAATTCAAGGGTTTTAATTTGATTTCTTATTCAACGGGCTTCCTAAGGGTTGTCCCTCTTTCTAACCTGAACACGGGTGGTCCCTCCTAATATAGGTGTCCCTCAAACCCGGCTTTTCACTAGAAATTGGTGACCGCTACTATCTAATAACTGTCTGTTTTTGGCTGATTGCTGAAATGCAAACACCTTCTCTTTCCAACTCCTATGGGAACTATCTACGACATTTCTGACCTCCTTAAAAGTAGTTTGCTATAATAGATAGCTTTACAGACACACAGGCCCCACTTCGTCCCTTACTTCCATGCCCTTGTGTTCCTCTCCCTACATCTCCCTATCTCTTGTCCTGCTCTACTCCTTCTCTCCTCCCTCCTGCTCTGCCCAGCATCAATTTGCTGTCCATCTTACTTTCTAATCTCTTCCTCCTGTGTTCCTCTCTCTTTTTCATCCTTGTCTCTCCCACTACGGTCCACCCCACTACTAAGCTCTCCTTCCCACTTTACTACCACCCCTCCTTTACTCCACTACTACTCCCCTCTCTGTACTACTACCCTCTATCCACTCTACTAATACGGCTCTCTCCACTATACTACTACTTCCTCTTCCACTCTACCACTCTCCTTCAAACCCTTCTCCAACAGCATCATCACTCAACTTCCCATGCACTACCTACTCAATCAGTTACACTCACATCTTCCACGCACACTCGCAACCAAGTACCACTTTCTCTGACTAACTACTCCATTGGCTACTATCCCTTGCCTGGTCCCTCCAGGCGACTGCTGCCTTCCTTTCAACCCTGGAAGTTGTTACAGGCAAGTAAAGACATTTATGCGGCTTAAGCCCTGCTACTTTGTGATGCGAGCGGACAGAAATGAGAGGCGGCCCCAAAACTGTAATGTTTTCAGCATTAGACATTTTATTAAAATAAAAAAGTTTGAACAAAGGCCTTTCTGTCCCTATACTAATAAGTTTCACTGCCCATGAAATCAAAAATAGGGATCAGTCTGTGTCTTGTCATCCAACTTAGGCAAACTGTCCTTGTGTCCAAAATGTATCTGACACTCACATTAAAAATGAACAACAAAATGTACAAGGCAAATGTTGCTGCTTCAAACTCAGAAAAATATGTGCAAAAACGAAATATATAAATCCAACAAAACAATCCTTGTTTCCAGTCGATGATTCCGTTCCCCCGAACTGTTTCAGGTAGATTTTTGGAAATGTTCTGTTCAAATAATAGTTCTTGAAGAGTGGTAGAAATGTCTTCACACAACACTTCCTTAAAGATGAAACGTATCTCTTCCAAACAATGGTTTTATAAGGATGGCAAATGTATCTCTTGGCATCTTAAGCAATGGTGTTTAACACTATTTTAGGGATGATGAGAACATTGTCTTTTCCAAATAATGGCTCCTCAAGAGTAGTAGAAATTTCTCTTTTAAACAACACTTTTTTAAGAATAACAGAATGTCTTTTCAAAGTATTTGTGGTTTTTGTAAGGAATGCAAAACGTGTCTCTTCCACTTTAAAGGATAGTAAGGGTGTGTCTCCTTCTTTAGAACCTATGGTGTACTTTCCTGCCCGCCAGGTATCTTTTCATCAAGTCTTTTCATTTTATAAGTTTTGTGTGGATTACCTGGTATACTCACCTGCCAGGAATCCCCTCTTCTGAGTCTTGCAGCTCCCCTGGTATACTCGCCTGCCAGGTATCTCTTCACAAAGTCTGTTCTTTTCATCTGGTTTTGTATGGATTACTTGGTATAATCCCCTGCTAGGAATCCCCCTTCTAGGTCTTGCAGATCCCCTGGTATACTCTGCTACCAGATGTCTTTCTCCCAAAAGGACTGACTGCCTGGTGTGTTTCTTTCACCAGGACTTGTTCTCTTTCCCTTTTTAGTATAACAAAGTTGTACTTCTCACTGTTTATAATTCTTTAGCTTCATGTCCTACTTGTTCAGACTTCTCTCATATCGATATTCCATATATGGAGACTGGCTTTCTTCATTAGAACTATTTTGCTTGTGGCAATGCTTGTTCCAATTGTCCCCAAATTGACTTCTCATATAAGGAAACTTGTACACATTTTGCCTTTCAACTTCTATATTTACTCCGGCTTTCCCCATGTTGATCTCTCACACATGAGGACCTTTTTCTGTCTTTTCAATTTACTTGGTCGATATTCAAAATAATTGTTTATTTGTCCATATGCTTTTTCTGCATGCACCAGGGTCCCCAACACTTATGGGCAGACTCACCAGTGTTTGGTGGTGTTTCTGGACAGCGGCACACTGCTGCAGTGAAGCTGTAACTTTGGGAAGGCTTCCTTGGCTTCGCAGACCCTTATTTGGTTCCACCGTCGGCTCTGTGTTCATGTACAAGTGAAACTGAAGTGATTTCGCAAGACCGCCTCTCCAACAGCCTTGCTGCTGCTGTCGACACTTCTCCGGTCCCACTAAAGCATCCACTGCACCTTTCCTGATCTCGCGTCTCTCCGGGTAAATGTGCCTACAAGCTGCTGCTCGCAAACATATGCGTCTCCCAGCGTGGTTGACCTCCCCACGTGGGCCTCTGCTGTCTGTACCACTTCCAGCTTAGCTCACTCTGCAGCTTCCTTCTCCTCCCTTGAATGGAAGGTATTAATCAGGTTTAAATGTCCTACACAGCTGATTTCCATCAAGATAACTAGTATGCACATTTAGCATGATGGTTTCCTTTATTCCTCTAGCTCCTTCTTCATCTTCCTCGTCCTTGAGATTTCTTAAAGGTTATTTTGTTTGGAATTTTTGTTTAAATTAAAACCATCAGAAACAGGACATGTTAAGTGTGTTTTATGTACATATGAGGTGTGAATGGTATCCAGTCTAGGGTGACTGACAAGAAGGGGTTTTATTGTTTTACAACTGAAGGGATTTGCATAATGACAACATGCCATCAGGAACTATGGAATTATAGGGTCTTCTTCAAATGGAAGGGAAGAATAATGTGCCTCTTCTGATGGATTTACCACATCTCCCTACAGCCATCTCCTCTCATGTGATCCTCCCTCATAATACAACCCCCACGGTGAGGCTGTCTTCCCCTGGCCACATGGGAGAAGACTTTAGGCTGGGAGTCAGTGATGACTCATAGGATTCATCACAGTTCGTAGGGTTGTAATAATGGTGGTCACTACATTATCCATTTATTTATTTTAATTTTATTGTGCATTTGGTAGGTGCTTAAGCAGTAAGTCAATTCTGTTTCAAAGCACCTACAGGGCAGCATGGGAATTGAAAAGCAACTAATACAGTGGAAGATAAAGACAAGCCTACTATGCCTTGTGAGTATTGAAAATGTGCAAGTGCAGCGAGAAGAGGGGGAGTGGTGGGTATTGGTAAGTGCTGGAATGTCCATGCTCATGGGTGAGCAGCAGATGAAGCGCGTAGTAAGGTAAGTGCTATGCAGCCTGGGGCCACTTTGGGTAGGAAGTGCAAGCCTACCGTATTCAGGCCGGTGGGTGACGAGGCAAGTGCTGAGCGGTAGACAGAGGCTGGGGCGATTGAGTATGGGAGGCGAGGTCCCCGGAAGATACATAAGGGCCCTGGGCATGAATCACAGCGACTGTGAGATTAGCAGAAGGGGGGTAAGGGAAGGAGGAGGTGAAGAGGAAAGTCTTGAGGAGCTTCAGGAATTTGAGGAAGTCCTACTCAAGATTGCGAGGAAGGTGGGAGGCTGTTCCATAAGAGGGAGCCAGCTGAAGAAAGTGATCAGCCTCCATCTCTCTGTTTAGCGAAATGCTTTACATACAGAGAATTTGTGCAAGAGGACTGCATATGTCTAGACGGAGAATATTTAGTAACACAAGGTTGCAGGTAGCTTGGTCCCAGGCCCCAAACATTGTTGTGGATGATGCAGAGGGATTTGAATTTAATCTGTGCCGTAACCGGGAGCAAGTGCCACGTTTTTAGGGTGGGAGAGATTCGTGTACCTTGGCTTAAGGTCAAGGATAAGTCTTGCTGCACTATTTTGGATTAGCTGGGGGTTCATAATGTGGAAGAAGGTAGATTTAGGAGAAGTCTATTGCAGTAGTCAAGCATAGAGAGAACCAGAGCTCGGGGTAACATTGAGCTTCTGGGGTAAAGTGAGAAAAGGGAGAATTCCTTTGAGAAGGAAGAGTTGAAAGTGGGACTTCTTGTCAATGTCCTGAGTGTGAGGGAGGAAGGAGAGAGAGGAGTCGAAGATGACTCCAAGGCTTCTGGCTTCAGAGGAAGGAGCGGGGGGGGCAGAGAGAATGGCCAGAGTGAAGGGAAACAGAGGGGATGAGAATGATTTCAGTGTTAGTGGCATAGAGGCAGAGATCTTTGGAAGAACACCAGGACTGGATGGCAGATAGTCAGTCAAGGATCATGGAAGATGCAAGAGGGTCAGCAGGGTGTTTGAAAAAGAGTGTCCGTCATCTGCGTAGCACTGGAAATTGGCAGAGAAGGAGGAAATGAGCAGTGCTAGCTGTGCAATGTCAGTGTTGAAGAGCCAGCGGGAGAGGTTTGAGCCCTCGGGGAAACCACAGGTGGAGAATGAAGTAGGTGAGGAGAAGGTGCGCAAAATGACTTGAGACGACGATCAGTCTGAGTGTTCCAGGATGCTGGATTCACACCTGTGGCCTTGTTCCAGGTAACAGTCTCTTGTGCATGGATATCTGCACTGCTTTGTTGTAAGAGTTCCGCACTTGGCTCTTGGGTGCATCCGCTGGTGGAATTGTGTGTGCGTGGGCAGCTTAGATTGTTCTGCTTGCAGAGATGTTGTTCTCCTGGTGGTCTCAGGCTTCACCCTCTCCTGGTTGAATCCAGAGCTTGCTCTTCTCCCGCTAGTTCTTGCGTTTTTGCAGGGGAAACGTAGACAAACTTTGGAGCAACATGCAATTGCAGTATTGGGCAAGGTGGGGTGGTACTTGTGTCAAGTAAGAAGACACACAAAGAAGTGACAGGGCTGGGGCATTCCCAAATGCCATCTTATCCCTCTGGGGTACGACTGACTCTAGCTTTCACTCTGTTAGGCTTCCCACCCTAGGCTTAGAAGAGTCCCCATCTCCTCCTGACATCATGATCTTACTGACCCGGTCACATATAGCAATTCAAATCTGGCTAAAATTTTATTTGGGAGGAGTCATTGGACATTTTTGACTTTAACGTAGAAATCAGGAGACACAAAGAATAGCAGTTGTGCACTTTTGAGTGTAACTTGGAAAATACGTTAATTTTAAAGCTTTACACTCCCGAGTATCAATGACGTGTTCATGAGAATGCTGTATGTGAGTAGAGTGACATGTTGGCAATAGTGATTTCTCATAATCAAAAAAATGCTTGTTCTTGGGAGTTTTTCACATGGGAACATTTTGTCAGAAAATCTCGCTAGAATGGTGGGGGGGCAAGAACATTTTTAAAACGTACCAAATATCACCCACATTTTCAATGCAGTTACTAACTATAGCAAAGTATCTAGTGTGGTCTGGCAATGAGGAAAGTTTACATGGGGCCTAGCTTTGAAACCTAATGATAATATTGACTATGACATCTCTGATGATATGTACTACAGCTTGTGAGAGAGCATAAAAAAACCTTTGAAATTCTGTAACAAACGTTCGTTAAGAGTCATTTAAGGTGAATAAGTTCAGTGTAACGTAAAATATTTATGTGAAGTGGCGGTAAGGTGATGGTTGAACACAAGAACAGCCTATATGTTTGGCTGGTGTTGGAAGAGATGTCAGGTAAATCTTAAAACCCCATTGCACAGTTCATTAGCACACTGATGACATCACTGGTGAAATTAAATGTGGCATTGATGACATCAATGGAACCTAGAACACACAGATGCTATTACTGATGATGCCATGGGACAACACTTCAAATTATATGGGTACATGCTGACAGTGATGTAATTAATATATCTGTGGAACTGCTGTGGAGGTAAAGAGACCATGGGGCCTGGCAGCAGGCCATTTCCTGGGGCTCATTTGGTTGTCATTTCTATTTATTGATAAAAATCACAGAGAAAGCAATGCATTTATGGCATACAAAATGCTTACAAAATTAACCATTGATACCAGAGCGGTGGACATGGGTCCTTTACAATGGGGTGAGAGAATATAACTTGAAGACCAGATGTTGCAGGGGAAAGTGGAAACATAAACCAGGGATGAGGACAGGACAGAATGATTTAGGAATGGGTTGGTGGAGAAAGTGCTGAATTAAGGAGGGAGGGTTGATGGAAATGTGCTGTAGGGCTGTCCATAAGGGGTAGGGAGAGTAGAAAACAGGGTGATACAGTAGTGTAGAGTGCTAGGAAACAGATTTTTCAGAAAGTAGGACAGCTTTGAGGTTGGATTTAAATAGTGAAAGAGTTGGAGTAGTACGTAGAGGGAGAGGAAGAGCATTCCAGAGTTGGGGGGAGAGGAAATGAGAGGGGGTTCGAGTGGTGGCAAGGAGGTGAGCAGAGGATGATCTTAATGAATGAGGAGGAGAGTAGGGAGTGAGATGAGCAGATAGGTATGGTGGAGCAAGACCATGGATTGTTTTGATCTTTAGAAGAAGTTTAAATGAAGCCCTTTGTTTCATAGAAAGCCAGCCAATCTGGTGATGGGCAGAGGAGGTAGGAGTAAATCGAGAAAGGTTGAAAAGTGCACAGACAGCGTAGTTGAGGACTTTGTCCACAGGTGAAAAATCATAGTTGGGAATGCCATAGAGTAGACTGGCAATGTTGTCAAGGAGGAAATTAGATATTTTGCAGTAGTGAAAGTAAGAAGATGACAGATTTATCTGATTTCGTGGATATTGAGTCTGGGTACATTGGCATATTTGGAGATAAAGGAGAAGATGTGAAAAGAGAAGATGATCTGAGTGTTGTCAAAAAAGAGTTGATGGGAGAAGCCATAAGAGGAGACCAGGGTGACAAGAGCTGAAGTTTAGAGAGTGAAGAGAAGTGGGCCAAGGACAGACCCTTGGGGAACCCCAACAGTTGGGGGTGGGGGCTGGAGCGCTAAGGCTGTTCCAGGACACCTGAAAGTGTTGAGGGGGGACAAGGTAAGAAGCAAAGCCACTGAGGAACTTAACTCTGATGCCAAGGAGGGATAATGTAGAGAGACGGTCAGGATGGTTGACAGTATCAAAAGCAGGAGAGAGGTCCAGAAGAATAAGAATAGATGAAGGATTTGCATGCTGAGCAGAAGAGATGACGTTGCTGACATTGAGGAGAGCTGTCACAGTAGAATTCAGAGGCCTGAAGTCAGATTGAAGAGGATCCCAGAGGCTGTGAGTATCAAGGAAGTCAGTGAGTTGATTGAAAACTACTTATTCTAGGATTCTGGAATAGTGTAGAAGATGAGACAGGGCGAAAGTTGGCAGGACATTTAGGATCTAGAACAGGATTCTAAAGGAGAGGGATAATAGTAGCTGTCTTATAAGAAAAGGGAAAAGTGGCATTGGTAAGAGAGGAGTTGAAGAGGGAAGTAAGAATTAGAGCAACACTGGTAGCTATATGCTTCACAATGTGTGGGGTCAGTGGTGACACCGCCAGAGTTAGCCTTGAGGTGTAGGGAAATAATCTCATCAGGGTTTCTGGGGGCCAAGGGAGTGGAGGGTAGTAGTGGTGGTGAAAAGTGAACAGGCGGTGTGAATAGAAGGTCATTGGCAAGGATATTGTGAATCGAAGCCATTTTAGATGCAAAGTGGATAGCAAGTTAGTTTGCAGTAAGAGGAGATGGAGGTGTTTTTTTTTTAGGAGGTGAGAGAATTTGTCATGTACGGGCATACAGGCAGTGTTAAAACACGGGTGCGTAGCCCTTTAAGGACGTTGCAGCCAGGTGCCTGGAAGCTGGCATGGCAATGCTGGCGTCCTCTCTATCCCTCCTTCAGCCGACACCGAACTGTGCGCACCGTTGTCATGTGACCTGTTCTTCTTAAGCACCTCCCTCACTCTTGCCGGTGCTTCTGATTGAGAATTGGTGGCGCTGCGAAAACTTTGTGTTCTGTGACCTGATACCTTGATTCCCTGTTGCTGTTCCCTTTCCTCCCCAACCTTCCTGTTACCTTGCATTGCCTTGTTCCCTCGACCCGGACCGTTACCTGGAACTGCTAGCTGGACCGCCTTTATTCTTGTTTGTTGCCCGATTTGTGCTTGACCTCGGATTGCCTACGGACCTCTTTTGCCTTTGCCCTTTTTTGACTTGCTGCATTTCGTCTTCCACGGAGTCTACCTTCGATTGCCTGCTGGATCTCTACTCACCCGGACTGCTTGTGATTCATTTTGGAACTGTTTGAACACTTTGGAATCTTGACCTTTGGAATTCATAACTTTCTTGCTCTGCTCTGTACACGGACTAGAGACTGCCAGCGTATACTTAGGCGTCCTCGTGACGTCAGGATAGGTTGTTGGTTTTCCTACTGGATTTTGGATTTGGGCCTTCCTGCTTCCTTCTACCTGACTTTCTACCCCGGCTAAGAAAAGGATACTAATACGGTAAGCCCATAGTGTCTCATTGTGATATTTGTACTTCAAAGGGAGGAGGGGGTTATTACCGGAAACTTGTGAGAAACCCGAGGAATTTATAGAGCACCTGAGCTGGCCTCTAATTGGCTGGTCAAAAGCGCCTGGTCTGGTCGAGAAGTGTGGTTGGCGTACATTTTGTATTGTGTTAACCACTCACTTCACTTACAGGTCCACCGCCTATCCTCTGCCAATTGCATATCACCTGGCTTCGCCTGTACCAGCTCCTGTGGCACGTGTCGTCATCTGCACTACCTGGATCTCATCTGGCATCCTTTCTTTCCTCTGATTGACCGCTCTGGTTGCCTATTTCTTGAACCAGAGGGGTACATCAGGAGGAAGAATTTGTCGGCTACACAACGTGGGAAACTAGCATCTGACATAATCAGAAGCCACCATTATGGATGCCAATGAGACGTTGGCCACTATATTACAATTAGTGGCCGACTTACGTAACGACATGACTGCGGCTCATTCAGCCACGCAACGACGCATTGATGAGTTGCAGGCAGGATTTCAACCCCTTGGGGTAGAGGCGCCTCCTTTGGCTAGTGTCTCTGGGGCAGGCTCTGGGCCTCCCCAACAGGGTACTGGGCCAGTCTATATGACTGCTCAGTTCCCTTTGGCCCCGCCGGAACGGTTCAATGGAGACCCCAAGACTTATAGGACCCTTTTGAACCAATGTAGACTGCATGTTCTATGTCGTCCTACCTCTTTTCCAGATTCCACTACTAAGGCGGCATTCTTGTTGTCTCACCTAGGGGGTATCACGGCTGCGTGGGCTAATCCGTTGTTAGAAGGTGGCAGTCATCTTCTTTACAACTGTGATGCCTTAATTGATGCCATGAGTCGTGTGTTCGACACACGTTACGCCGCACAAGCTATGGATTTAGAATTGCTCGGTCTTCAACAAGGCAGTTCACCCCTCTTGTCTTATCTAGCCAAATTTAATCAGCTGGTGGCGGAGACTGGCTGGCCCGAAGAAAAGAAGGGCTCTCTTTTCTATAAGGGGTTATCAGACTCCTTGAAAGACACCCTTGCTACAGTCCCAGTGATCCCTACGGCCTTTTCAGAACTATTGGATTTGGTTCTCCAGATTGATTCCCGACAAGCAGCAAGGAAAGGTGAAAAGAGAACGGCTCCTCCTGTTTCACTTTCTGTTCCTATTTCAGCTTCTGGATCCATGGAACCCATGCAGATAGGGGCACTTAGAGCTCCTTTGTCGGTAGAGGTTAGGGAACACCGGAGGAAGAATGGGTTATGTTTCTACTGTGGAGGATCAGACCATTTGCTCCGGGAGTGCCCCAAAAAACCCACTAAGAAACAGGAAACGCCAAAACCCGGTGACTGAAGGGATCCAGATGCCGGGTGGTCCTTCAATAGATCCCACAGTGTATAGCCCTTATTGTCTGTCTGTTTCTCTTTCAGCTCCCCGTTTTGAGAAACGTGCTGTGATGATGGTCTTGGACTCAGGAGCCACAGGGAATTATGTGGATGTTTCTTATGCCCGGGCTTTGGGTCTTCCGGTGGTACCTAAGACATGTCCTGAAGTGGTGAACACAGTGGATGGCTCTTCCTTAGTCTCTGAATTAATGATGGCACGTACAACTGACCTCATCATGACCATGGACTGTGGTCATCAAGAGAGGATATACTTTGAACTCATTGCGGCACCACAGTTCAAATTAATTCTTGGTCTACCATGGTTGAAGTTGCATAACCCATCTGTGGATTGGCATCCTGCGGAAGTCTGTTTTCTCTCAGATTATTGTGAAAACAAGTGCCTGACGACCCTGTCAGAGACCACTAGTCCAAGCCATGCTCTCACTGAGACCGCCCATACTGTGGGGGCTGCCATTAACACTATCCTTCCTATAATGTATAAGGAATATCAGGATGTATTTGACGCCCGCGGGGCGGAGGTGCTCCCGCCACATAGACCTTATGATTGCCCTATTGAGCTGATTCCCGGAGCTAAGATCCCATCTGGGCGTATCTACTCACTGACCCCCAAGGAGGACTTAATTTTGAAGGATTATATTGAGAAATCCTTGAACACTGGTTTTATACGTCCTTCACGTTCACCAGCTGCCTCCCCCATGTTCTTTGTTCCAAAGAAGGAGGGGGACCTTCGTCCCTGCATCGACTATCGTGCACTGAATGTGGTCACAATCCGAAATCAATACCCCATTCCTTTGGTTTCGGTCTTATTAGACCAATTGGGTTCGGCGAAGGTGTTCACGAAACGAGATTTGAGGGGAGCATACAACCTTGTACGAATACGCGAGGGGATTGAGTGGAAGACTGCCTTCAAAACCAAGTATGGTCTCTTCAAGTACTGCGTTATGCCTTTCGGCTTGTGCAACGCTCCAGCGACCTTCCAATACTTTATCAATGAAGTATTTCACAACATGTTAGACCAGTTTGTAGTCGTATACCTAGACGACATTTTGATCTACTCTCCTTCAGTTGACACTCACGTCATTCATGTCTCTAGCGTGTTACAACGTTTAAGAGAAAATCACTTGTATGCCAAGTTGGACAAATGCATGTTCCATGTAACTGAGTTCTTAGGCTATGATATTACTAGCCGAGGAGTGCAGATGAGCCGGTCTAAGGTAACTGCTATACTGGATTGGCCTTGTCCCAACACCTTGAAGGCCTTGCAATCCTTTCTAGGTTGTGCCAATTTTTACTGGCGTTTTATCCAAGATTTCTCTGCCATCGCCTCTCCACTTACTGAACTAACCAGCACCAAACACTTGTTTAAGTGGAACGAGGATGCTCAACGGGCTTTTGAGACCCTAAAGTCTGCCTTCACCACCACTCCTGTGCTTCAACACCCAAATCCATCCTTGCCTTTCATAGTTGAAACAGACGCCTCTGATATCGCTTTAGGAGCTATCTTGTCCCAGCATTGCCCGGAGACCACTGGTCTACATCCGGTTGCTTACCACTCAAGAAAACTCACCCCTTATGAAAGAAACTATACGATCACGGAACGCGAGCTATTGGCGGTTAGGGATGCCTTTATAGTATGCCTTTATAGACACCATCTGCTGGGGTCCCCTGAACCGATTCAAGTGTTCACCGATCACAGGAACCTCTTGGCACTGCAATCAGTAAAGTGTACCACGGCACGCCACGCCAGGTGGCATGAATTCTTTGTTAAGTTCAACTTTACCATCACCTATTGCTCTGGGTCTCTGAACTCGAAGGCGGATGTTCTTTCCCATCTCAATGGGGTTCCTGAACCTTCTGATCTCAAGGGCGCCCTTGTGTTACCTAACCAAGTGGTGTGTGGGTGTACTTTGCGCCCCTCTCTAAAGGTATTGATCCAAAATTGGGTGAGAACCGCTCCCTCCGAGATCACTAGCCGTGGGTTGAAAGTCATCCATTTGTTGCCCTATAAACAGGGTAAAATCTATATACCTGACTCTGACACAAGGTGCACGGCTTTGCAATGGTGCCACGATTCAGTGGTAGCTGCACATCCAGGTAATTGGAAAACTATAGACCTTTTGAGATGGTGGTGTTGGTGGCCATCCATGAATCACAATATAAGAGAATACGTAGTCTCTTGTGCCATTTGTGCGCAGTGTAAACATCAACCTGGCAAACCTGTGGGTTTACTACAACCCATGCCTATACCAGATAGCCCTTGGAATATGGTGTCTATGGACTTCGTGGTAGAGCTTCCAATGGTTGACGGTTACGACACTATCTGGGTGATCATAGATTATTTCATAAACATGGCCTTGTTTGTACCCTGTCATGGTATCCCCACCGCTCCTGTGTTAGCGGATTTGTTCTTGAAGAATGTGTACAGAAGGTTTGGTCTGCCTTCCATTATAGTCACTGATCGCGGACCGCAGTTCACTTTTCGCTTTTGGAGGGCGTTAACGACGACTCTGGGTATAGATGGTCGATACTCCAGTGCATACCATCTGCAAACAAATGGGCAAACTGAAAGGTTGAATGCCACTATGGAGCAATATCTACGATGTCTTACCTTCCAACGTCAAGATACATGGGTTTCCGTTCTACCATTGGCAGAGTTCGCTTATAACAACTCCCTTCACACTGCGACACGTTTATCCCCATTCTTTGCTTTGTATGGCCAGCATCCCTGTTCCTTGCCTGTTGTTGCTGAATAACCGCTACACAATCCGGCTGCCTCTGGCTGTCTTAGAAACCTATCAGATACACATGCCATTGTGAAAAGCCAACTACTGCAGGCCCAGACGCGTACCAAGTCTTCTGCAGATGCACACCGCGCCACAGCTCCTAGTTATAGCCCAGGCATGAACGTTTGGCTATCCACAAAGAACTTGCGCTTACCTGGTCGACGGACCTTGTTACCTCGGTTTGTGGGTCCTTACAGCATTCTGCAGGTTATTAATCCTGCGGCCATCCGCCTGGCCCTTCCTTCAAGATGGAAGGTACATCCTGTATTCCATGTGTCATTAGTGAAGCCATGTCATCCATCTACCAGGTTACCTGCACGTCCACCACCTGTTAAGGTGCAGGGTTTCGATGAATTCGAGGTGGGTGCGATCTTGGACACCAAAGTTCCAGGGGGTAGGCGCCTCTATTTGGTCGATTAGAAGGGCTATGGTCCTGAGGATCGTACATGGGAGCCTGCGGGGAACAGCCATGCTCCTGTTCTGTTGTCACATTCCTGGTCTACTCGGGGAGTGAGGGCCCCTTTGAGGGAGGATACTGTCATGTACGGGCATACAGGCAGTGTTAAAACACGGGTGCATAGCCCTTTAAGGACGTTGCAGCCAGGTGCCTGGAAGCTGGCATGGCAACGCTGGCGTCCTCTCTATCCCTCCTACAGCCGATGCCGAACTGTGCGCACTGTTGTCTTGTGACCTGTTCTTCTTAAGCACCACCCTCACTCTTGCCGGTGCTTCTGATTGAGAATTGGTGGCACTACGAAAACTTTGTGTTCTGTGACCCGATACCTTGATTCTCTGTTGCTGTTCCCTTTCCTCCCCAACCTTCCTGTTACCTTGCATTGCCTTGTTCCCTCGACCTGGACCGTTACCTGGAACTGCTACCCGGACCTCCTTTGTTCTTGTTTGTTGCCCGATTTGTGCTTGACCTCGGATTGCCTACAGACCTCTTTTGCCTTTGCCCTTTTTTGACTTGCTGCATTTCATCTTGGACGGAGTCGACAGAGTCTACCTTCGATTGCCTGCTGGATCTCTACTCACCCGGACCGCTTGTGATTCGTTTTGGAACTGTTTGAACACTTTGGAATCTTGACCTTTGGAATTCATAACTTTCTTGCTCTGCTCTGTACACGGACTAGAGACTGCCAGCGTGTACTTAGGTGTCCTCGTGCCGTCGGGATAGGTTGTTGGTTTTCCTACTGGATTTTGGATTTGGGCCTTCCTGCTTCCTTATACCTGACTTTCTACCCCGGCTAAGAAAAAGGATACTAATACGGTAAGCCCATAGTGTCTCATTGTGATATTTGTACTTCAAAGGGAGGAGGGGGTTATTACCGGAAACTTGTGCGAAACCGGAGGAATTTATTGAGCACCTGATCTGGCCTCTAATTGGCTGTTCAAAAGCTCCTGGTCTGGTCGAGAAGTGTGGTTGGTGTACATTTTGTATTGTGTTAACCACTCACTTCACTTACAGGTCCACCGGCTATCCTCTGCCAATTGCATATCACCTGGCTTTGCCTGTACCAGCTCCTGTGGCACATATCGTCATCTCCACTACCTGGATCTCATCTGGCATCCTTTCTTTCCTCTGATTGACCGCTCTGGTTGCCTATTTCTTGAACCAGAGGGGTACATAAGGAGGAAGAATTCGTCGGCTACACGACGTGGGCAACTAGCATCTGACAGAATTGAGTTGAGAGATTCTTTAAGGCGTGTAGGTTGCGAGGATTGAGGCAAAATGGGAGCGAGATAGAAGTCACGTTTGGCAGAGTCAAGAGTCAAGGAATAGCTTTGAAGAGCAGTGAGAAAGAGTTGGATATCAGAGGAGTGTTTTGACCTTTGCCAAGTGCAAAGCTTTTTCCACATTTTCAGGGTGCAGATGAGAGTTGTAATGCAGGGCCATGGAAGTGAGGATTTAGGAGTGAGTGTAGTAAGAGGGTTGTGCAAAGAAAAGGGATCATAAAGAGTAGTGTTAAAGTTAGTGAAGGCTTCTTCAGTGGATGAACTGATGAGTTCTCGTAGGAGAGAGAGAGAGAGAGAGAGTGGTGTAGGTCAGAGAGGTAGTCAGGAAGTTCAGAGGAGGGAAACCTTGGCTTAGTAATAGTTGTAATAGATGGAGAGAGTGAGGAAGAAGGAGGAGTGGCGATTGAGGCAAAGACGATACAGTGGTCAGAGGGAGAAGGAACACTGGAGATATTGGACACTAAGAGATGAGAGGAGATGAGAATAAGGTCAAGGAAGCTTCCATTTCAATGGGTGGGCAGAGAGTGGACAGAAGAGTGGGTGGTTAAGTAGAAGAGACAAAGTCAGGGGACAGAGTAGCAGAGGGGAGGTTGAAGTCACCAATGAAAGCCAGTTGGCAGATAGAGCAAGACCTATGTATGCCATAGGGGGCAGTGATTGTGGAGATTTTGTATTCGAATGAAGGGGAATCAGCAGGAGATGGGGAGTAGGAGAGATAGGAAGTTTGGAGAATGAAAGCAGTCCTGGACCACCACCCCTGCTAGTGGGGCAGGGTGAGTGAGTGAAGGTATATGCTGGGTCATGAAGGGCAGCAAGGGATGCAGAGTCAGAGGGAGGGATCCAGGTTTCAGTAACAGTAATGAGGTCCAGAGGAGGAGAATGAGAAACAAAGAAGTTGGAGGTACAGGAGGTTTTATTGCAGATAGACTGTTCATTCCAAATAGCAATACAAATAGAGTGGCATGTAGAAGCATAGCCATGTTGAATCTGAGAAATAGAGAGGAGCTGGGGTTAGATGCGAGAGGGGATGTGTAATGGAAGTTAGTGTTGGATTAGGTTTTGTGAATGGAAAGAGTAGTCAAGTGAGTAGAGATGATGGGGAAGGAGGTGAGATGTTTCTGGGCAGAAAGAGTGAAGAGAGAAGTAGAAGGCAAAGTAAGAGGTAGCATGAGAAGTGTATGGCGAGGGTGAAGCTTAGGAGACGCAATTAAGGGTACTAACATACAAGTAGCAAGATACATCAAAGCATAGGCAAAGAGGCTGGTCAATATCTGGTCTTCACCCTTGACTTTTCCGCCGTTGCCTGGGACACCCCTGCTGGATGGAGTTCAGAAGGTATGACATACATTCTTGAAACCCGATTACCTAGTCCATCAGTGGTTGGCCTCTCTGATATTTTCCCTGGTGTTTCTGGGATGAGGCGATTTCCTCCTAACTGGTGTTTCCAAAGTAGCCTCTTGTGGCCTTCAGTTGAAGGTGTCATGGTGGGGCTGTTGCTGTGGACCTGCCATTGTCCAGTGGTTACTTTGGGTGCCAATTTGGGGCAAAGGGCACATCCGAAGGGATCCACTTATGACCCAACAGATGAACTCTCTGGTGACATCAAATAGGATATCTCGGGAAAATGCTTGTCAGAGTCAAACATTAAGTATGTTCTAGTTCCCAGTAAATTCAATTATGTAATAAGTGATATCATAGGTGATATCAGTGTTCTCACAGACTGTGCAAAGAGTGGGCTCCGAATTAAAGTGGCATAACTTCCAACACTAGCAGAATTTCAAGGGTTTTGCTTCATTACAGCAACACTTTAAAGTATTCACAACTAAACATCAAAAGTTTTTCGCTGGAAAAATGCCTATATAAATATTTGGGAGTAGGGAGCCACACGTCTGGCTCCCCCCACTGTAGATCTTACATTACATAACAGGAGCGAGAGTTGGTTCGTTCCTGGCTGCCTTCGTTGACTACAGTTATCAGCATTCTTTGATGCTACAAACTTGGATTAACCAGCAACAACTGAGTTGACTCCCTCCCTGATGAGTGCAAGGGGAGCATAAGCATTTGGAGATGAACACCACCTGGACTGTAAGAGGCTAAATGTGCATCCCTTACCCCCCCACTTCATGTGCAAAATATATATTAAGTGACACAATGTTTAAGTTGCTGTAATAAAATCCTTTGAAATTCAGAAACAAACGTTGTGAAAGGGACGTTATGTTTGCAGCACAAATTCGAAAAAAAAATAAGAAAATAAACAACTTCCCAGGAAATGTGATGTCATCGATGATACCATTTATGATGTCATCTTTGATGTCCTGCGTGGTAGTCTGAGCAGTGCATGGTGGGGAACGAGTTATGCGTGCATTACTTGCCATAAGTGGTTAATTTCTTTTGTTCTATGATTTTTGCGCTGTAATCATAACGCTCCTCTAACAAAGTTGTTTTCACTGAATTTCAAAGGTTTTTATGAGAACAACTTGGCCATAACATCCCTTTTTGAGTTTCAGTGACTTTTATTTTTTTTAAACTTTTATTTTTGGCGGCACAAGGTTACATGGTGCAAGCAGTGAGGCCACCAGTTCGGGCACACGTTGAAGATGTAACAATACAATACATTCAGCATAGTACATTAGTCACAGCAATATCAGGCAATGGTCACAAGAAGTATATACAAGTACGAGTTCACATAGTAGGGGTGGTTACAAAGGGGGTGGGGGACAAGCCAGAGCTAGAGGCGCTCGCACTTCTACTGTTAAGGTATGAGTTGAATTCCGTCCAAATATTTCGGGGGCGAGATGTAGCAGGGAGCATGGATATGAATTCCTCCTCGCAGTTGCGTGACCAGGTAAGCATATGGAGCCACTTCCGGTGGGCCGGAGGGAAGGGATTTTTCCAATTTTGAAGAACGCATTTCTTGGCAACCATACAAGCAATATTAAGAAATCTAGCTGAACATCTAGTGTCATCGGTCGTCCAGGCGCCAAACAGGACGGCCAGAGGATACGGGTCAATAACCGCTCCAATGATAGCAGAGAGTGTTTCTAGGATACCCTCCCAAAAACCAAGCAGTTTGTTACAGGACCAGAACATGTGTAGGTGATCGGCCCCCGTCGCCCCGCAGCGGGGGCAGGGGTGCGCCGCAGTGTGAGTGAACCTAGATGTTCTATGCGGAGTGTAATAAAGTCTATTTAGAAGTTTGTATTGCATGGCGCGAAAACGGAAGTTGAGGGAGACTCGTTGGGTGTGCAGGCACATACTCTCCCAGGCCTCATCTGATATTTCCAGGCCCAGGTCGCCGGCCCATTCGTCTCGTGCCTTGAGAGTGGGAGCGGGGGAAGCAGCCTGAAATATCTTGTAGAGTGAGGAGACCACTCCACGGGCGCCCCCTGAGTTGTCAATGTATGCGATGGCCGGGTTGTCTGGGGGCTCGTCCGGGAATGTGGGCCATCTGGAGCGAAACGCGGCCCGCAATCTATAATATTGGAGGGTTTCCAAAGCGGTCCCGGTGTGTCCCGGTTTCCAAGATCGGGGGTCAACAAACCTGCCTTCGGGGTAGAAGTCAGTCAGTGCGTGGTATCCCAGCTCCCCCCAGTGTCGGGCCAGCGCTACATCGTGAGTGGGTTCCAGGCCAGGAAAGGCCCACACAGGAAGCCACTTGTAGTACGGGGAGGCTTCAGGCGTCTGGGAGAGCAGGCGAGTCCAGGCTAAGAGAGTCGTGTAGAGAGGGTCAATAGGAGAGTCGGGTATGTATTGGTGGTGCAGTATCGCGGACATTAGATCGGTGCCAGTAGTCGCCAACCTCTCCAGTTTGACATGAGGACGCGTTGGCGTACCAGGATACCAGTGAGTGGCATGTTGGGCCTGAGCTGCGTGCCAGTAAAGTGATAGATCCGGGGCCGTGAGTCCCCCCAGTTTATATGGAAGTGTCATGTCTATCCACTTTTTGCGTACTGCGCCCGCGTGCCAGAGGAACAGTGCGAATAGCGTGTGCAGCCTGGCAAAATAGTTATACCCAGGCCACACGGGGACGTTGCTAAATGTGTAGAGGAGTTTGGGGAGCAGGATCATCTTAATGAGGGAGAGCCGTCCAGCGATGGATAGCGGGAGGGTACGCCACCTGAGGACTTTAGTTTCGACTATGCGTGTTACCGCAGAGTAATTGTCAGCGAGAAGGGTGGATTCGGCTAAGGATATGTGTACGCCCAGATATCTAACACCATTCGGTGACCAACGGAGGGGGTATTCAGAGGTAGGTTGCTGGGTGGATTTAGTGAGCGGGAAGATCTCTGATTTGGAATAATTGATAGTGAAGCCGGAGTGAGTGCCTATGCGGGTAATGTCTCTCAGTATTGAGTCGAGGTGTGTTGCAGGGTCTCTGATGTATGACAGAACATCGTCCGCATATAGGGATATAATTTCGGGGCTGTCTTTCAGTCTTAT
The DNA here is from genome assembly GCF_040938575.1 of Ambystoma mexicanum. Lineage (NCBI taxonomy): Eukaryota > Metazoa > Chordata > Amphibia > Caudata > Ambystomatidae > Ambystoma > Ambystoma mexicanum. The sequence goes on along the minus strand of NC_090936.1, from coordinate 239,438,073 downwards.
TCCCTTGCGGGCGTGGTGAGCACGGACATAGTCTGCCATTGGTTCAATTGCTAAAGCGAACAGTATTGGAGAGAAGGGGCATCCCTGTCGCGTACCTCTGAACAGTGTGAAAAGATCAGATGTTAGTATTGGTCCTAACCCGTGCCACAGGAGAAGTGTATAGCAATTTTATGAACCTAATCATGTTTGGGCCAATGCCCATAGTCTCAAGAACCAGCCAAGTGTATCTCCAGGAGACCATATCAAAGGCCTTTTGGGCGTCCAGTGTGACCGCCACCGCTTGTGCATCTTGATCAATGCGGGACATTACGTTAAACAGTCTTCTGATGTTGTGGGAGGTGGACCTACCAGGTACAAAGCCAGCCTGGTCCTCATGGACCAAATATGTCATAATGGGCAGAAATCGGTTCGCTATAATTTTTGCAAAGATCTTTGTGTCAAGGTTCATTAGGGAAAGGGGTCTATAAAACCCACATTCATCGTCCGGTTTGTCAGGCTTGAGCAGCACCGTAATGACTGCCTCGCGCATAGAGAGGGGAAGAATAGAGACTCGGAGCGATTCATCCCAGACCTCGAGTAGCTTGGGGGCGAGTATGGCGACGTGTTCTTGATAGAAATCGGCGGTCAGGCCGTCGGGCCCCGGGGCTTTGCCGTTGGGTAGGTCAGAGATGGCTGTCACTATCTCGTCAAGTGTGATTGGGGAGTCCAGTCCGTCTCGGGTGGCGGAGGAGATCTCTGTGGTGGGGATCATGTCGAGGAGTTCCCGCATATGTTGTTCAGTATGCTCAGTAGGCTGAGAGTAGAGAGATCTGTAGAACTCGGTGAATGTGTTTAGGATTTGTTGGTCAGCCCACTGAACATTGCCCTGTTCATCTTTAAGAGAGGTGATTTGCGTTCGGCCAGATTCCCATTTGATTAGTGTCGCTAACGTTCTTCCGGGCCTCTCTCCCTCACCATATTTCCTGGCCGCTTGAGGGCGGCCAAGGAATTGTATCTCGCTGACGGCGAGTTTGTTGAATGTTTGGAGTTCATCGGAGATCTGGGCAAGAGTGGCAGGGTCGGCACCAGAGGCGCCTTGCGATTCCAATTGTTTCAGTTTGCCTTCTGACCGGCTCAGTGCCGTTCTGATTGATTTCAGCACCCCAGCTTCCCGGGAGATGGACATTCCCCTGATGTACACCTTAAAGGCGTCCCATCTCACAGCAGCAGAGGTGTCCCGGAGAGTATTTTGTTCGAAAAAGACAGAATATCATCAAGTATTTCAGCCTTAAATACCACATCCCGCAGGGCGTCGGATTTGAAACGCCAGGTGCTGAACGTCGGAACGGGTATTCCCAGTCTGGCTGTGAGTGTGATCGGAGCATGATCAGAAAGCGTGCGGGGTAGGATCTGGGATCCCAACACCCCTCCCATGACGCCTTTTGAGACAAGAAACAGGTCTATCCTAGAAGAGCTCTCGTGCACTGATGAATAGTAAGTGTAATCTCTAAGATGAGGGTGCAGCGTCCTCCAGGCATCGCAAATGTCGAGGGTCTTAATGTGAGAGTGCAGTCTGCGTGCAGCGCTGGACAAAGGACGGGGGTTAGTTCCAGTTCTATCTAGGGCCGTGTCAAGGATAAGATTTAAATCTCCCGCCCAAATGATCAGTGTTCCCACATATCCCAGCAATATAGTGGTGATTTTGTCAAAAAAATCAGGAGAATCCACATTGGGGCAATAGGTATTGACAAGTAGATATTCTTTGTTGGCCAAAGTGCAGTGTAGTATTACATAGCGTCCATCGGGGTCAGTGTAATTTTTATGCAGTGTAAACTTGATGGATTTATGGATCATGGTCAGAACCCCCCTGGATTGGGTGGAGTAGGAGGTAAAAAATCTAGTAGGTCCCCATGCCGGGGCCATTGTTCTGGGAATGTGGCCATTGGAGTGTGTCTCCTGCAGGAGCAGTATCTTGCAGTTATGTCTGTTGGCATAGGCCATGATTTTACGCGCCTTAGTATGATTGCTTACCCCACGGACATTCCATGACATTATGACGGTTGCCATAACTGTGCCAGGTATCTCAATGTGTAACACGTGTTCTCAATGAACGTCTCGGATCCAACAAAACTCGCGATCGCGGCCCATTAGTGCTCGCCCCATGCAACCTCGTATGCCTTTTGTAGATAACACCCGGTTTCCCCCCCCCACCCTCACCACCAACCCATGATCATCAGTGTACATCCCACCCATCCCCAACAGTGCACAGTAGGACCGACCCAAACATGATCCAACCTGTGCAAGGGCCCAACAGGGGCGAACTAAAAACAAAGATATAAGAAGCATTGCAATCGCAGTGGGGTGCGCTATTGCCGTGTGCTATCACGCTTGGGACACTAAGGCATCCGTGGGAAATTAAACAGTGTTTGCGGTTTAGTGATGCATGTCACAGCCACTACCTGTGGCCGTGTCGGCCTGGGTGTGAAATAGGGAGACATTGCATTTGACGAAAACAGGAAATCAGCATGATCACGATGAGTAGTCCAACAACATGCAAGATAGGCAGTGCGTATCTGAGAGCTTGGGAACCGGAGGGCATGAAAAGTAGGAATATAACAGCAGGGTAGTTATAGAGGCGGTCCATGGATGATGGAGCCTTCAGACCGCTCGAGTAGGCGGCGATCAAGGAGAGCAAGTTCCGGATTAAGTTCAGTCATTTTCCATACCATCTTCGGCAGGCGGATGAGGGGGAATGTGTGCCTCTATGAATTTCACCGCTTCTGAGGGCACCGTAAAGAAGTAAAGTTTGTTGTTAAATGTGAACTTTAGACGGGCCGGGAATAGGATGGCGTATGGAATGCTTCTCTCCCTGAGCAGGTTCTTGACCCCAAGAAATTGGCGATGCTCCTGTTGTACTGCGATTGAGAAGTCAGGGAAGATTCGGATCACCTGCGAGTCCAATCTGAGTTCACCCTTATCCCGCGCGAGGCGGAGGATTTGATCCCGGTCTCTAAAACTCAGAATTTTTGCAATGATGGGCCTCGGGAAGTCTCCTGGTTTGGGATGTGGGGCTAGCGCCCTATGGGCCCTTTCGATGGTGAAGAAGGGGGATAATTCCGGATTGCCCAGCAGGTCTTTCAGGAGGTTCTCGACCGCGGATTCGAGTCGACCCTTCAGCGCATTTTCCGGGACTCCTATAATGCGTATGTTATTCCTCCGTGATCTAGATTCGAGGTCATCGCATTTGGCTCGCACAAGTTTCATGTCCGTGACAAGGGTGGATACTGTGCTTTGCAGTGTGGTTATATTGTCCTCGTTGGAGCTGATCCTGTTTTCGGTTTCGGTGATTCTCGACCCCTGTTGGTCCAGTTTGGTTCTTAGAGATGCCACATTTGCATTAATGTCATCTAGCTTCTCATGAAAAGCTGCGAAGTTTCTGGCCATGGATTCCATAACGACCGTCAGGTCCGTGGGGGGGGCCTCTGCAGTGAGCGGTACTTCGATCTGGTCGCATGATGTATGGGCCGAATCGGGTCTCGGGGTGGCCTTAGCAAACTTGTCCATGGCCCCTGATTTACCAGTGTTCCTGGACCTGTTGGACATCGTGGCGAGCAGCGCGGCGTGTTCCAGGGGGTCAGTCTCGTGTGGGTAACTTGTACCCTGAAGCGAGGCAATGCACTGACAGGGCGGAGAGGGCCACTCGCTTGTTGGTGGGGTAGCGGCGGGCCACGTCACCGGCAGACAAGGATAGCAAATGTTCCTGGGCCCTAGAACCGAGTGCCGGAGGTAGTGGGCAAGAAGTTCGTCCTAACTGAACACTGCGCGGTTCTTAGGGCGGCAGACAGATTGTCCCAGGGAGTTTGTAGAAAGATGCCGCACACATAGGGCCCACCACCTCCTCACCTCAGTCTCAGTTCGCCACCGTTAGCCGGATCAGGCCAAGGGCGTCTTCAGCGGAGTCTTCAGCGGCGTGTCGCCGGATCAGCCCACGTGTATCTGCGTAGGCAGCGCAGGTGGCCCTCGAGCCCCGGCCCCAGTCACAAGGCAGGCGGGCGCGGTGGTCCAGATGGAAAGCCAGACAGGGAGGCGCCCCGCCGGGCCGCCAGCGGCGACGGGCGGGTGTCCGCGGCGCCATCCGCGGCGTCAACCGGCAGCGCGCGGGCCCAGCTCAGCTCAACGCGAACACGGGGTCAGAGGGTCCGATTCGGGGCCAGATTTTACAGGCGGGTGGCCCCAAGTGTCAGCTATGTGGGAGCCAAATCTGGAGACGGGGTAGAGTAGCAAACCGCAGATGGAAGCAGATGCAAAGCGGCAGCACACGGAGCTGAAAGGCTAGGCAGCCATTTTGTCGGCTGCTCAACAGCGCCCCCGAGTTTCAGTGACTTTTATAACTAAAATTTCATGTTGTTCCAGGACTGTATTTATGTTATCAATAATTCCACTTTCAACATATATGAAAGAAATATAGCATTTCTTTAACAAACATATACTGATGTATCAGATATAGCAGCACATGTTGGGGATGCAAGTCATGGGTGAATTGCTTAGGGCATGAATGTCAACAATGACCCCAGACCCACAAAACCACTCACAATAATCATTGGACCTAGCCTGCAGACGGGTGCAGGTCCCATGATATGTTAATGTACCTTTGGGCTACGGTGCATGGCCTCTGGCTACAAACCCTGGGGCATGGGCTTCAGAGATGTGCCAGACACATGGAGCAACATATAGTAGAGATTGGACTTGGCCTGCAGCACAGCCTAGCTGCCATTATAGCCCAATTGTGGAACCATGGCCTCTGTTAATGACTTGCGACGATTGCCACTGATCACACTCCGTGGGACATGGGCTTCAGCCATGTTGCAGGCCCTGCTAGCCATGTCTGAGTAGACACTGGGCATTGGTGGAGATTAGGCCCGGTACCCACTTTAGCCCCATGGGCAGGACAATCTGGCCACATTTATATCAGTAATTTTGTGTACCTACTTTTTGGCAGTTTTGAAAAAATTAAACACAGGACGAATTAACAACACATTTGCAAAAGCACACTTTTGGGACCTGACCTTGGACAATGAAAACCACACAATTTCTGTCATTTTCTGGACATATCCTGGACATATTCCACCCCATCTTCACCACCCTCCACTCCCCAGAGGTTGTTCCATTTGTAAGACAATTGTAATGTTGTGTTTTTGAAGATTTCTTCACTGCCTAGACTGAGTATGGGCGTAGTTTATGAATCCAACATGGTGTCTGTGTCAGACGTTTTGACGCACCTCACATTTCTCAATTGACCAATCAGCTTTCTGCATATGTCGTCTGCGGATGCCAGGTGGTTCTCTGATTGGTGCATTTTTTTCAACCCACCGTTTGGGCATTTTTTAAAAATCGACTGGAAGGATTAACACCAAAATTTGCAAACACATAGTTTTGGGACGAGGCCGTCGCCTCACGCGCAAGTTTGGTTCTAACTCGTCTAGACGTTTGGCCTGTAGCCATGAGCTAAGATGTTTTGCCAGTCAAGTCTATCCAGATTTGGAAAAGTTTAGCACCCCATTTTCGACTTTGCAACACCCTTGACAAACGTGCACACAACTTTGCAAAACAGTTCAGTGTTGTTTGGATTTGTCGAAATGCACCAACGTTTTAAGGTGCCCAAAAACTGCCATTCCTGTTGGAAAGCCAAATTAACCATAACTCCAGGGTCCCTATCACCAACCCTGTAATGTTATACACATTTTTAAGCCAAAAAGGGTCCTTAAAGAGTTAAAGATGGCTAAAAACTGCAGCCCTACAGAAAACAACAAATTTACAAATGCGGATGTGCACACACTTTAGGACTAGGATTGAGGGCTGATGAGCATTAAGTGGTATGATAGTTAGGGACTCGGGGTAGAAGAGTCCCAAGACCTGTCGTTGCTTCCTTGATGTGCCATTTTGGGGAAAAGAAAAAGTAAATCACGAAAGTACAACAAATATGCAGACATACAAAATAGGAAGTTTATGTCACTAGGCCAAATAAACAACCATACATACATTTTACAAACATAATTTCAACAAAACCGGTAATTTAATTGACAGCTCACCAATTGCAAATTTTAAGGGGTCAGATGGAGGACCAATTAAAGGCCCTTTCCGAAGGTAAATCGTAACTTGATACTGTGCACCAGGGACCAAATTATGAATAATGTTGTTGGTTGTGTTCACCTACATAATATAAAGAAAAAGAGGGAAATGATTATATTTGAGAACTTATCACAAAAGCAGCATATTATTTTTGGAATATTTGTACAGCGGGCATATGACCGTTTTATAAGATTTTCGTCTTTTTCGAATTTGTACTTAATAGTCAGAACAATCATATTAATAATTGTATTCATATATTTTACAGTCTTCATATTAAACCTAAAAATCCTGAGTAATAAAAGTTGATAGAATTGTGGGTGGCAAACGGGTGACATGGACCACTACAGTGGTAAATTTTATCAGTATAAAAGTCCTTAAACATAACATTGTATTATATCAATGTAAACTGTAATTTAGAGAACAGTTAGTAAAAATAAATGATGACAAATGTTGTGATGACAAAATGGATTCACCTATGTTCGGTGAATTTGCCAAACCCCAGTCACTGCACCCATGGACCACTGACTGCCCTGCTCAGAGAACACTTGGCAGCTAAAAACGTTGTCCTCTTTTTATGTCCAGCGTCAACTGTGCCGAGGAAGGAAGTGGAGCATGGTGTGGCAAGAAACTGCTACGGTGAGCATGTGGTTATGGGGGTTGGATTTGTGGTGTTAGGGGGTATAGGGTGAACTGGATCTTGTGGCGGTGGTGTGGGGCAGATCCCCCAAGCCCATTGAGCACACAGGTTGGTGGGGAAGAAGATGGTGAACAGAGAGGGTGGCTGCAATGGGTTGGGAATCGGCAAAAATTGAGTTGTGGATGGGACCACGGGATACGGGTTTGGTGGGCAAGAGTCAATGGATGGGGAATTCAGGAAGGCATGCGTCTTAGGAAGCATCTGGCAAAATACCACCCAACCCTTGGTTTGAAAGCCAGAATCTTACTGATAGGAAACAGCTTGCTGCAGATGAGTCTTTCCTTTGTGATTGTTGCGAAATGAAATATCCAGCCATGTGGGAGTGGTTAGACCACCTCAGGGGTGGGAGTTTCTAGACCTCTTGAGGGTGCAAAACGCGCTTCAGTTCCCTTGACCATAACTAGTTCTCTTCCAAGAAGGAATTAATGCACCCGACAAGGGGTTCATGAGTGTTGTGGCCCTGAAACTACGTGGTTGTCACAGATACCTTACATACTATTAACCAACGAGAAGTTCCACCCAAGCTGTTTGTGAGGCTGGTATGCTCTGCAAAGCAGGGAATCAGGGAGAATTTGGAGGTGTGAGGGGCACGCTAGGAGAGAGAGGGGGATAGGGTCCTATACATGCAAGGGGGCACTTGGGGGGACCTAACCTTGAGACAAATGAGCCAGTGAAAACAAGCCAAAGTTGTAAAAATAAGCTACAGCAGTGAATATGACCAAAGGCATAGCAAAATGAAATAGTACGTTATTTATGGCAGAATAGTTTCTTATCCTGTCTGTGTTCAAATATCATATAATTGTGTTTACATTTTTGATCAATCTACGCGATATGAATGGGAGTTAACGATGCGTGAATAATTTGCCTGACTCTGAAAATATGCATTTTGTCAAGTTATTTTTCTGTTTAACAATTTCAACAGTTAATGAACCACAGACGTCGGGGTGTAAAAAATCAGTTTCACTAATAAAGATGCAAGGTTACATAAGCGCATAGACTTTCCTGTACATTAAAATGTTTGAATAGCTAACAGATTGTAGTTGTTATTCCATTTTTCTATTTGCTAAAAACATTACAATAGAGTGCTCTAGTTCAAAAACATTAGGGCTAAAGAATTTACATGACAAGAACCTCGAAGTCAGTAGTTTGGTGCTGTGGCAGGTGGATGCTTCTATTTTAATAATTTTACAATCAATTGCTCGGCCAAAAAGTTCCTGTTGTAGAGTAAAATAGCCTGTGCAACCCTTATATATCAGCTCTACGAGGTTGTGTATGAAAGAGGTGTGCAATATAATTCCCACATAACATTACGTAACAACTACTATTTGGACAGTCAGTGCTTTACTAGAACCTGGGCAAGTCCTACAGATGGCCGATGGAAGTACTATTTTGAACAAGTCCATAACAATTACAGTGTTTGATGGAGGGACACTGCGCTATCCTAATCTGATCTATAAGTGGTCAGTACTTATATTAGGAAACGTTAAAAAAAAGTGTTTAAAATCCCAAATGGGAGATTTGGCGAATTTCGGCTGTTCGAAAATTCAGAACGCCCGAAAAGTTTGACTAAATCCCCCATTCGGGGGCAAGGGCTGCAGAGGTGTCCCTGGCACCCTTGATAACGATACTGTGACTGGGGTTGGCGGGTGTGTCCCCCGCAGCCGGTCTTGTAAAAAGTAAACAAATAAATAAAATAATAAAGTGAAGGACCCTGCAGCGCCGGTTCCCGATCACACAACGAAGTGTGCCGCTGCAAGGTAAGTAGCGGCGTGGGGGCAAGGGAAAGGCTGAAATATTAAATATTGCGTTTGAGGTGATTTAGGGATTAATATAAACATTAACTGGACAAAGCTTGGATGTGCGAAACATTAGCACGTGCTCTAATATGTTAATCATTGGTCATTTGTGTTATTACTCAGCTGTATGAGTGTATTACTTTTGTTCAAATTCTAATGTCAATGTATGTTAACATACAAGTATCCGGCCATTTAAGTATATGTACTCAGATGTTGGGATATATATTGTTTTGATTCAAAAACATAAATATAATTTTGAACTACAGCGCTCCTACTACTATTTTAAAAACATGGCGATTTTTCAGGTGCTGAGTTTTACCTTGTGATGTGTAGTGTGTCCTTAGACTAAAAATAGCCCATTAGTGATGCGTTCTTAATATCATGTCTTGGTAATAAGAACTTAAACAATTGAAGTGGTTTCATTTTTAGAAACCATCAAGGCGTGTGCAAAATTACATCTGAGAGAACACTGTGTAGCCTCTGTGTTTGGTACTCAATCCCTTTATAACAAAGACCTGTAAAGGTTAATCGCAAATGAGTAAAAGTATTTGCAACCAAACGTAAACATGCACGTTACAGACAATTGCATGTGGTTCCAAGGTATTTGGGTCAGGTGCTAATTGCCAATAATGAGCACCTTTTTAACCAGTTGGGAAGCAAGGCCACCCTAAGGGCCCTTTGTGGCCCCCCCTCTAACCAATGAAATGAATCCAGAATATCTGCTCATGCAATAAGAAAGGGTAGTCTTTTGAAATCCCCTTGCCCTCTTCGTCCTTCCTGAAATCGGTGCAAGACATGAGAGGGATTGCAAGTGCGACACCAGCAGTACACTAGGGTAATGTTGCACATTTCAACACGAGGAAGATACATGTGCTGTAGTAGGGCACACATCAGTAGCTATATGAAGAAGGAACACTTAGCCCAGAACTCGGATTAGCTGCCTCATCGAATATGAAATGCTCCAGCGTGGATACCGGAGACCGATTGGAAGCAACGGCAAAGGTACTCATACCATAGCACATATTGGGACTGAAACTAGAAGAGGGGCATGGATTTTAAGTGGTATTGCTGTAAGTGAGCAAAGAAACAAATGAATGTGTGCAAGAGTACATTGAAAACTAAATAATTCCTATGGAGTGACAATTTGAAAATATTTAGGAACTGGCAATTGGGACAAGATAAATGAGTTCCCCAGGGGTAACTGCGTTGTCCATGATCACAGCCTTTAGTTAAGAGAGAAAGTGGCGACGTGGGGACTTGTGTCCAGAATGCACTTTCTGCATTTCACCTAACTTGTTTTCCATGTTTTTCTCATACAACAAGGTGCACTTATTTTATTTTATTTATTTGCATTTTTAAAGCGTTCACACAGCCCGAGGGCATCGAGGCGCTGTTACAGGAATTCTTTGTTTTTAGTTGCGTAGTTGTTTGTCTTAGTTGTGTATTTATAACACGCTTAAATACCCAGAGGTTTCTAAGCGCGGACCTGGGGACCGAACCTGTGTTGCTTTGTGTCGTCTTGCTTCCAAGGCGAGCACGTTGCCGCTGAGGTATCCTCCCGGGAGGGACAAGGACTGTTTTGTGAATGTTTGACTTTCATGAACTGAACAAATACCATGTTTTGTAGACCGCACTTAGATAGTACATATCACATAAGAATCAAACATTTAAACAAAACCTTTAAAGAAGCATGTTATGCTGAATCTGAATGATTTTAGCTTAATTTTCTCCATCATCAGTGGAAGTATGCAAGCCAAGTACCAGACGACTAACTGGTGCAAGCCTAAACAATAACATCCCATTGTTTCCATTGCATTGCATTTTGAAACTCCAAATACACTGGGATTTGTATTCATGATGTGCATTTGAAACTGTAAAAATCAGCAACCCTTGTTTTTTGTGAAAAATAAGCAGACCTGTAAATAAGCTAGCCACAGGCCTGCGACATTGAGTCGGCACGGACCCCTTCGACTCAAGTAGCCTACATAAAAGGAAAGAGCAGACAATGGCCTAAGCAATTTTACCAGAATGCGAGAGGGCAAACACTTTCACAGGAGACAGCCTAGTTCTATACAGTGACACGAGATGTACTGGATCACTGTACCATTTGGTGGTGAGCCTCAACTTAATAATGTGATCTGGCATATGAACAAAGATCTCGGCAACAAGCGATTAATACATTGAGCTGTCTTCTGAACCGTAGTGTGCCCCACATTTATCAAAATCCATTTCCACTTTGGTTACTGCATTTGATCAATTTATTTCCCCCCCAAAAGATTAAAAAGTCTGTAGTCTCTCAAACTGTGCCCACTAACACAGGAAGTGTTACATATTTAATTGATTTTAATGGAATGTACTTGTCAATAGCAGCCAGGGAACAGGTTCATAACCTTATCAGTGTACTATAATAGTGGTACGTTTTCTTTTTAAAGGAATGGGCAAAGACTTCTTTGCATGAGGCATGCTTGTTGCACCCCCAAACCCCTAAAGGGGGATTGGAAATATGTCACTTTTTCTCCTCCCATAAAGATTTAGTGAGTGAGTAGTCAGAGTTAAGTCTTCTCACCGCTATTATTGTGGTTTCCATGTCATTGCTGTCCTCTAGATGCATTTTAGATTCAGTTAATAATGTTTCATAATGTTGTATCATTTTGAATGTATTGAATGATGTACTTATTCTTATTAAATTGTAACGGTGTCATTTAAACAAAAAGAATGGATATAATAATATAATTATTATTTTCCTCTGGGCTGCTAGTTTTATTTGTGGAACGAGAATGGATTGGTATTCATCCATTTCTTCTATCTTCCCTTTTAATTTAAATGAATTGTTTTTTTTTATAAGGCGCCTAATACCGTACCCGAGTTTGGTTTCTACGCGCGGCTCCAGCATTCTCTGAGTGGTCTTGCTTCGAAGACCAGCGCGTTGCTCTCGTGCTATCGTCCGTTTTAGTGGCAGAGGGAACCCAGGCCAGAGGTACCCCGGAGAGGACCTAGGCACTACGAACCGTCAGATACTCACTGAGTAGTTTGTAGAGGGTGAAGTCTAGTGGCTTAGTGTCATCTGTAGGTTCAGGGGACCATGACTCTGATCATGGCTTCTCCATGTAGCCACATGCTGCTTTGCAAGCACTAATGCATTTGCACTCCTAAGGAAGCACAGCTCGCCTGTGTGGCAGCCACAGGCGGTGCACACAGCGGATCCATGCGCAGGTGCTCGCCCTGCGAGAGTGCACAGTGAGCTGCATTTGCGTGACCTGCCTTTATGCAGAAGTGACTCTTAATAGGTCTGAAGAAGGGACACATACTTGCCTCCAAATTGCAATTTTTTTTAATTGGGTTTATACGGGTACACAATACAGATAACCTTTTGCAAATATTTTGAAAAAGCTTAAAACAAACAGTCTCCGTTACATTTCTGTATTTTCGAGTTGACCATTTCATATTTGACTTCGCTTCCTTTATGTCCGCAAATAGTATTAAAAGTACTTTTACCAATGCCACAGTCAATGGTGTATGGTTTCCTCCCAACAGTTCCATCCACCACTCTTCCATCGTGCGAGATCGGTGCTTCATGGTAAATTCAGTGAATACAATCTAGTTCTACTCATTTCTGGGCGGAGTAATACGAGGTGTGTCAGGGTTTCATACGAACCCTCTTTCTTGCACAGTCTACAGGTCGTTACACCTGTGTTGCCCTTTCCTCGGCTGCGTGTCTCGCTCGTTGGTAGTGAGTTCAGCGGGAATCTCGTGAACTGGTCCCTGAAGTATTGCTTATATAAAGTGCATCCGGCCGGATGACAGAATATGGACAGGCAATGCAGATGACGGACACCTTCAAATGCAGGAACAGCAAGGATATCGATTCACAAAGCAGCACATCCCGTGTTCCTTTCCTACCTTTACACATGTCGCTTATTTATTCTAACCTAGCATAAACCTGGTAAATCTGCATGGACAATTTTAATTGTTAAAATACTTTTTATTTTTTTACAATAACACATTTTTTCTTCCCCCATTTCTTGACACCACTATGGAATCTGGCATTCGCAAAGACAAGAATCGACTTTTTGTGCAAGCATAGTATAGCAAATGTACCAGCCAGTTCCATAACAGTGCTAACTGGTCGTACAATGGTGACAGCTGGAACAGGGTGTGATTAGCTAAGCATATGATAGCAATGCTTAACAAATGCCTCTTTAAACTCTCTCCACAAGCTAAAACTGTTAGCTTTAGCAATGCTTGTTTTTAATAGGAATTCAGTGCAAAGGAGCAATATAAATCCAGATGTGGAAGGCACAGTTGGTTAACAGATTGTTATTGCACCAGCTGCAAATAAGTCATTCACTCTCAGCAGACTGCTTAGAACTAACACTGGAAGTTTGATGATGCTGTTTGAAAGACCTAGCTCAAAATGATCTCGGGAAGATGTACTTATGTTGGTGGTTGGGGGTGTTGCTGGGTGGGAATGGCCACCGTGATTAGCATGGCAATGGGTAGTGCATAGGTGGGTAAACAGTCATGCAAAGCCAAACACAAAGGTAATACAATTTTGGAAAAAGACATTGAGGTGAGGGGAATGACTGTGTAACCTAGGCTGCTTTTAATTGTCGGAGAATGTGTAAAATGGCAAGTATCTTCCTGTAAACCCATTCCTCACACTGAAGGTTTTTAAGCATGTACCACAAATCATTGCACTTTTTCAGTTTCATAACGGTTTCTCATGAGCAGCCTTGAACTTTCACAAGAAATGGAAATAAAGACATGTAAATAATCATGATCGGCCTATATATTTCAACATAGAAGGGGACATTTTATACGGTTGCCTAAATCCCATGTACAACTGACCTTTCTAGGAAGTTATAGCACTTAGAAAAGTTAAAAAACTTTACAAAATGTTGACCCATTTCTCAAAAACTACTGAACTATGAAAGGAAACATAGATTTTGAGTATTCATTTTAAAACTGTGTGATGGCAATTTGACCATTCTCAGAAAGCTATGGTAAGAGTGCAGAAGGAGGAGACTGACACAAAAGTGGCATGGTATTTGGTAAAAACTTTTATTCTTCAGGAAAAGAAACCGAAAAGCCTGAAGATCCAAAAGCAGCTCAAGATCCTCCTTTCTTCTCTGTCTTCACTCTCTCGCTCCCTTGCTACCTACCTTACCGTCTGCTGCGCAGACTCGTTGCTTGGATCCCTCAGAGTCTCAATGGGTACCAGGCTCCTCCATGACCAGTCTTCCTTTGCACTGCCTCCTTGCCTAGCGCACACTTAAAGGCTGTAACCCCTACAGCCCCCCTGCCTCCTTCCACTAACCCAGAGCCGCGCTGCCCTGGCTGAACTTACTCAGAACCATCCTGCCTTGTTGGCACTTCCCACTTTCCTTCCCCTTGCACTTGTTGTTGCTTTAGCACAATCTGAATGACACAAGGCCTAGTAGGATCGTTTGTCTTGTCCTTCCTATGTCCTCCCTCCCTTGTCTTGTGGCACCTAGAAACACCTGTGTACAGCCACATTATAAATGCCATATCCTATCTGTCCCCATTTCTATGATGGTTACCCAGCCTCATGTAAAGACTAAACAGGATGTCAGAATGTCAGTTTAACTTAGATCTCCACCGTCCTGTGCCAAAATCCCTAATTCTGTCCCTCAAACTTATAACTAAAGTAAATAAGACTCACCTGTTTGTTGCCCAGGAGCATGACTTCCTTATCCTGGTTAGTGTACTCTTAACACAGCAAAGTTCAAACAATGTTAATCAGGGGGAATGACTCCCTGTCTTGGGCTGTTGATGTACTGCCACGAAGAAAGTGACGTGTGTGTCTCTCTCTGAACTTGGTTCCTCAACCCAGCTTTCTCTTCTTGGACTCAGCCTACTTGGTTCATTATCCTGCCCTGCCAAGAGAAAGATGAATCATATTCTCTTCCTTAGGGTTATTCACTGTGGTTTCTCTTATTCTTATTGGATAGGGGTCCTTGACCCTTCTCTGATGGTCAGTGGAATTCCCCCATGCACTGACACAATAAAGAGGCGCTTTCAGGTAGGTCTGACGCACATGCAAGCCAATCAGGGTGTTCCAACTGTTAGGCCAAGGCAGAGTCTTTAATGCCTGCCTCCCTCCTAACCCCATGTCCACTCTCAGTCTCCCGTACCTCCTTTTACCTTGACAGGGATGTCGGTATGTCGCTGGGGCTTCCAGGGACAAGGGTTCCTCTCTCTGCTGCTTTGGGCTTCTCTCCACATCTACGACAACAGTGCAGCTTCCCTCTGTGTGGCTTGGCTTCTTGGGCCTTCTCTCTGCATCTGCGATGGCAGAAAAGGCTCTCTCTCTGCAGCTAAGCTTTGTTGGGTTTCTCTTCATGTCTCTCACATCAGCGCAGAAATTCGTTATGCAGTTCAGGTTCCTTCTGGTGTTTGGTACCGCTCCTGCGGCGCCCGAGAAGAGAGGCTGCAATGTCCTCAGTGCTTCTCCTTCTCTGGGCCCCCAGGCAGCTTTGAAACTCGCGTGCCTGAACGTTTCCACCACTGCTACCTGTATCAGCTGGAGTTGACAGGTATCTTTGTCCCTCTTTGGTTCTTTTACATTGTAGCCTCATTGTATACCTTCTTCCTCTCTTTTGTTGTTTTGATCTTGATATGGGCACGTGGACACCTTGTACCAGTAGTTGTGTGGCAAGTGATCTTCATATCTCCTACACTATTCCTCATCCTAATACTTTCAGGTTCCCTGTAGTGCTGTACCTGATAACAATGCATAGGTTTACTCTCTAAGAGGTTATATGAGGAAAGAGAGGTTGGAGTGTGATGTTACAAGGTCTGTACCCTAGATGGTCGTGCTCATCCCTAGAGCGGGAGTCCATCCCCATGAGATTCTCCCACATTATATCACCCCCAGGGGAACTATCGCCTGCCTGGCCTCATAGGATGGGTCTCACCCTCGGGGAGAAGTGACAACATATAGTAAATCATCACACTATCTGAATTGAAGGTTTGAGTGGCAGGAGCATGGCAAGATATTATCTAGCGGCTAACATTGGCCATACAATAATATTCCTTTACTAGATGTCCCAAAATACTGTGACAAAATCCCTACCTGGACCCGATGGTGTGTGTTGGGTGATTCAGGGGGCTGGACCCCATCAACTGCTAAGTGATGTGGAGCGCGAGGTGGAATGCGGAGGATGCTCTTGACACCCACAACACCAGGGTCCTGTGGCAGGGGCCTGCCACAGAAATTCTGAACCAGCCACTGCCCCTTTTCATTTATTCACTAGGTGTATCACCAGCTGCTGCAGCCCGAAGAGCTATATAGACCGGTGGACATTGAAGGGTAAGAATGAAGAAGTCAAGAAAAGCAGCTTAGAATTGCGGATAAATTGTGTCCCTGCAGCTGTTGCCACCTGTGAGCAGACCATGGAGCAGTTGTTGGCCCTGATGCCAATCCCTCACTGATCAATGAGTGTGCTCCACCACGTATGTATGTAAACGAAAAGACCAAAATGCTGCACCAGCCTTTAAAAGGCTTGGTTGGGGGGTGCATAGAGTGGAAACGATTAGAAACACCCAAGTCGTCATCACACAACCAATCCCAAGCATATAACCAATACAAACAAAGGATGCAATTTGCAGACATATCCTAGCCCAAAGGTAGGTTTTGAGTGCTGTAAAATCCCAGGGAAAATGGTGGTGAGTGTGGGTTTTTACAGTACTTGAGTGACAAGGTGGAGGGAGCTGAAGATTCACAAAGAAGGAGTTGTAGAGATAGATGAAGGTAGATTAGGAGAAGTTGTGTATAGAGCTGAAGGTGCAAAAGGTTAAGAAGGGAAAGAGAGCTGGAAGCGTGGGAATAGCTAAAAGTGCATGAGATGGAGGACGAGCATAGGAGACGAGAGGAAGTGTGGAAAGAGCTAAGGAAACAGAAGGAGTTGGCGGTACATGGACGGACAAGAGAACATGCTATTGCGGTGTGGAAAGTGTTGGGGGAGCAGTAGGAGGTGGGGGTGCATAAAGAGCTGAATCTGCAGGAGAGGGGAGGATTGGAGTGAAGGGGGTGCATGGGAAACCTAAGGTGGGTTTCTCATCAGCAACGATCAGCAGAAGAGTTTAAGGAAAAAGAGTGTATCGTGGTTGGGAGAAAAGAACATTAAGGACAGATAGAAGAGCTGGAGTAGTGGAGGAAGAGTACAAATGTATAGATAGTTGAGAATTACATGGAGGTACAGTGCCATTGACCATCAGTGAGCCAACGACAATCACAGAGGAGTGAGAGGAGGAACTAACCTGCTGGAATGGAGAAGTAGTTAGCCAACAGATAGATTGAGCATCAGTAGTGAGCCCCACCTACAGGTTTTGAGGCACACGTGACTGTTTGTTCTGTCAGGTGGAAAGTGAGACATTCTTGTGTAATTGAAGCAGGCCTAAGGGACATTGAGGCACAATAGCACCTATCCAAGCACTGCTGAACTTTCCCACTTATTTCAGTTGGGTGACAAAGTGGACCTGCTTGAGACAAAGCTTGATACTTCAATATGAGTGTTGGTTTCACCTGAAAGGTTCTAACCAGCCTAAGGCCATGGGCAGAGTCCTGCTAAGAAATCAGGATGTTTTCCAATCACACCAAACAATAAATGCATAATTGTGAGTAATTGCCATCTGACAAGGGTGCAAAGCCCTGACTTTTTTGTGTTATTAACAAATAGAATGATGAGGGTAATTTCATCCAAAAAAAAGGGTAATCTGCCAATCGGATTCCCCTTTCCCATTGACTCCATGAAAAGCATATTTCACTCGTTCCCTAATTCATCAGTGGTCTGATCCACAGCACCCGCTCTACTCATGTCCCAGAGAAGATTCAAAGGTCACGAGATGCCCACTGGACAGCCACAGAGACAGCCAAGTCCCTGCGGCACAGATGCAGCATTTAAGATATGCCACCCCTGTACGCAAAACAACAATGATCATAGGTTTCCCATGATGGGGGCAGGGTAAACTCTTAATAAAAGCTATGCCTAATTGTTGGCATAGTACATGGTGCTACTTATGATCACAACCACCATGTTCCAATTGATATCGCACATCTGTGAGCACCTGGGAGCAAGTTACACTATGGAAGGTGATGTGTATTCTGGTGAACCGGGTGTAGCCCGTTAAATGGCACGCTGACAACCTGGAGGGCCGGGGTCTCCTCTTTAATCTCTTTGGAAGGGCAGGTAATACCCTCCGGCTGAGGTAGCCACACAGTCAACAGCTGCCTTGGGCCCGGGCATCAAGAGAGCACACGCATTCAAAAGGGGTAGCCTCACACTAGGTTGATGCATCTCTAAAGGCCTTTGTTTTTCAGTAAAAAGGGAAGGGGGTGGTATTATGATGGGCAGCAGGGCTCTGGCCAATGGGAGAAGGTTTCCACCATCGTGGTTCTAGCTGTCCCTCTCTCTTTTTACTATCCCCTGCACTTCCTCTGGAGCAAAGCACTTTGGGTGTGACGATAACAGGGAAAAGCCCACTTGGTTCCAGAGCAGAGATTGAACCACTAAGGCAGGCCAGCTTTAGTCTAATCACCGGAGAACTTTTGCATTAAAAGAAGGGGTCTTCCACCCCTTCAGCAGATTTGCTCAGTTCATCTCGGATCCTTTAAGGCAGCAGATTTGTTCTGAAGATCTCCTTGGACTTTCTTTGGGAGAGTTGCACTCTCCAAAGCCCTCATCCTGAGGTGAAGAAGGAACCATCCAATACAGAAGGAATATCTCCCCCCTACCACTCCCATGGCACATCAGAAGTATCCTCTGCTGTGGATCAGGACCTACCACTCTGGACCAGGATCTCCAGAGTTTAGAAAGCAGACCCTGAACAGACCATCATATTCTTGAGTCACCCTGAAAGGGCCTCAGAGCAACCGCAGGACCAGACCAGATGAAGTTCCCTGTTCACCGCAACAAAACGGTTGCTCCATCTTAACCACAGCTGGAACAAGAGTGAAGTCGCCAGTACTGGTTACTGTGCTCCTCCACCACATTGAACATTGCTTGCACCTTCGATCAGCTCAACACTGCATCACGTCCCAGTCAAAGCTCATCACCTGGTAGGCCCAAAGCGATTGTTCAATGCTGTTAATACCCAAACCCGAATCACTGGAGAGTCACATGCCAACTCTAACAGGGAGTTACAACCATGGCTCAGCCCAGGTGGCCCTTTAACTGCTGCCTCATTGAATGCACCTCAACACACCCATGATCACCACTTCAATGACCGTTGCCCGCCGACACGTCAGTCATCGCCCCCATGCCAGCGGCTAAAGTCCAACTTGGCCTGGCCAACTGCGAAGAATTACTGCAACCGCCTGACCTGCATCTTTGAAGAGCCGCCATTCTAAAACTCAGAGCACGCGCAGTCAGCCCTGTTCGACACCAGTTTGCTGCCTGTGCCTCTGTGATCCTACATGCTCGAAATAAGCCTGATCAGCTTGCATCCACGGTCGACACTGGGTCTGTGTCAGCCCACCAAGAAATTAACCAAGATACTTTTGACCCTGAACTACCCCCTCGATCCACTTGGGCTCTAGAGACTGGTTATGTCATGATTGCTCCTGTTTTCTACCAAGATATCCTTTTTCGTGGTTAGTACTTAACCTACCACCACCGGAACTTCACTCCGAGTGATTCTTCTTCAGTCTGTCGCATCTTCTACGTTCTTCCCTTTGAGGTGTGTTTTTGTACAGTATTCTCTATTCATTCTACGTGCAGATGGTGTCTTTAATTAACGTTTCTCTTTATAGAACCTTGATTGGACATTCCCTTTATTTTGAACTGTCATACAGTCTTGTTTGGATCACTACTGGTTCATCTTCACACCCCTCTTAAGAGCATAGTGTTCAACCGGCTCACGTTATCACAAAAGGCAAAGGAGGCATATCTCTAACTGTCCCTGTTTTATCTTTAAAGTTGCGTTGTGGTTTGGTTTTCCTGAAAAGCTGAATCTAATTTGTCACATTACTATAGAAAATAAAATAAATTGAAGAATGAGATGTTTTTTTTCAAATGAACAACCAGCCGTGATTCGTACATCCCCTGAACGGATGAACTGTTTCTGATTAATATACTATGCAACAATGCAGTTTCTGATTACCTCTGAATACCTCACTGTCACATGGTTCTACCGCTTACAAATGCACACAAGATGATTAACGCCCTGAAAAGGATCTCTCCGGAAACATTTGTGCTGAATTGTCAGCAGTCAGTCTGCTTTTTGTGCACTCATTTATACACATGAATCAATAATGAGGTGGATCTTTTGGTGGTAATTTGTGTGTGTGAGCCGAAAATGTTTTTACTAATTCTGTTACGTAAATTGATGTTTGTAAATTGATTTCATTTTAATGATTTATACAGAATAAAAACTGAAATTGTTTTGACAAAATTGGTTATCAATATATATGAAATGATAAACCAAGTGCTAAGGGTCATCCCTCATCCACTGGTCCATATTGTTGCTCTTATATATGATGTATAGCCTGAAGGACCAGGGTTTATAATCAGGCACCCCTTTTTGTTTGATTTTGTGAGTACAACCCGCGGCTGTAAGGGCATTGTTGAGACAGTTTGATTAAAACACAGAAGAAATGGAGAAAGTGAATATTTTTTCTTTCTCAGAGGAGCACTATAAAAAGCTCCTTGAAACTCCAGCACTATTTACTAATGCTGTAACAATGGCGACCACGAGTGGCGGCCTAGATGATTTGGATAAAATTACCCTAAAAATGAAAAAATTGACCAGACCTTCAGGGTAAATTCATGCTCGATTATCTCGAGGCGGGCATTATTCCTGAGGGACGCCAGGTCAAAAATGTCAAGAGAATATTTGACAAACCCAAATTCCAGAACAATTTCAGTGAGTTTGGCAATAAATGTTCTCGGGACTGGATCATCCTGATATTAGAGAGCTTTGGAACATACAAAAAAACAGGGGGGGGGGGGTTTGGCAGATCTGGAGAAATTGTTTTGGAGAACAAAACTATTAAGGATGCAAAAAAACTATTGGAGGATCTCAAACAAGAGATAAAAAAGTTTAAACAGCTGAATCTCGATCGAAAAAAAATTCAAAATGCAGAAAGATGTGGCACATTATAAAGAAGAGAAAACGTACCCCTATTTAAGAGAATGGTTCTTTACTGACCTGATAATAGGTCAGAATTCCCAGGGAATAATAGATATGTATCTTTCTCCAATACATCTGGCTCGTCTAGTGGATCAGCCCCAGCCTTGAACAATCAAGCAGGCCCGAGCGGAAGGGGGAGAGGCTCACAACAACAGAAACAGGGTTTTTATGGAGGCAACCAAAGGGGCCGTCCATGACAGGGCCCCGGAATGAGAACCAGATAATGGTATCCGAACCAGTGCAAGACGACAACAACATACCTATTGTCAATTTATCTACACTTACCTTGAATACAACAGAACGGGATTGACTGTCAAAAGGTTTGTCGTTTGTCCCTGTTGTTTCACAACAGAACTGGAGCTACACAGATTTTTTAGGAATATACGCCTAAAATACTATTTTGAAGTTTTTCTACCCAAACAACATAGTGAGAACGGAGGAGAGGGAGATCCTGTGGAATCAGTACTGAATGTTACTGGACTTAAGGTCAAATCCACATTCAATCCACCACCTCATACTTGTCCACCTGAAATAGAGGCCTTTGAGAACAGGGTCACCAGAGAGGTACTCGGGGCAATTGACAAAAAGAATTATGCTCAAGATAATCTGATTAAAATATAAAGAGGGAGCCTCAAGAAACTCTGTGAAACGCAGGGGATTACCATCAAACCTGCGGACAAGGGAGGGGGAATCGTTATCATGCAAACTACTGACTATGAGAAGGAATGCCTGCGCCTGTTGTGAGATGAGGAATCATATAGCAAATCAGACTATGACCCGACAGTGAAATTACAGGAAGAAATTAAAAGTTTAACAGCACATGCAGAGAATGAGTCATGGATTTGTCAAGATGAAGGCTGTTTTATGAATAAAGTCCATCCAAAGAGAGCGGCTTTGTACATTTTACAGAAAATTCATAAAAACATTGACAATCCACCGGGAAGACCAATCGTTTTGGCTATCGATTCCCTCCTCGA
Source organism: Ambystoma mexicanum (assembly GCF_040938575.1). Lineage (NCBI taxonomy): Eukaryota > Metazoa > Chordata > Amphibia > Caudata > Ambystomatidae > Ambystoma > Ambystoma mexicanum. Next base: position 239,416,342 of record NC_090936.1, on the reverse strand, counting down.
GCCATTGTTCGTATATATAGAATTCTTCTTGAAATCATTTGTAGGGAAAATGCCATCTTACGTAAAAGACTCCTCCGACATGATTAAAATTACACAGAACATGTAAGTTAGAGTGGAAGACATTTTAGTCACAATGGATGTGGAGTCGTCGTACACTTCAATACCACAAATGCAATGTTTGGAAGTGTTGGGTGATTTCTTAGACAAAAGAACGCCACATTGTCCCCCCCACCTGGTTTATCCTTGAATGTGCCGATTGGCCATGACTGAGAACTTATTTCTGTTTGGACATCAACTATACAAACAGAAGAGAGGAGTCAGTATGGGGCCTACGTTTGCCGCAGACGTGGCAAATTTATTCATGACAAGAGAGATTCATATTGGGAAGCAACAGTTTACTCAAACAACAACTGGGCCTACATCAATGTCTTATAGCTTGGTACAGGTGTATAGATGATGTTTTCGTGATTTGGAGGGGCTCAAGTGCCTCTTTGGTGTCGTTTCATGAATGGCTTAATTTGTGCAATGCAAATATAAAATTTACCATGGAATAGAACAGAGGTGAGCTTTCCTGATCTGATAATCAGAAAGTCTGCAGGGGAGTTAACAACCACATTATTTAGAAAGCCCCCTGATAAAAACACAGTATTACATTTCACGAGTTTCGATCCGGTGGGTTCATGCCAAAATCTTCCGTATGGACAGTTCCTACGGATTCGTAGGATTTGTACAGACAAACAATAGTTTGTAAAACATGCAGCACAGTTAAAAGAAAGACTAAGTGAAAGGGGTTTTCCCAGGAAACTGATAAAGGACAACTTAAAAAGGGCAGCAAATACTAGCCGGGATGTATGTTTAAAGCCCCGGTAAAGACAAAAGAAGAACGATTGGTCTGTGTGACTACCATCAATCCAGTCAGCAATGATATTAAGAAGATCATAAATCAGAACTGGGACCTGATTAAACAGCCGGGTAGTCTGTATAAAAGACCCCTGCTTGCTTTTAAACAGAGTCAGAATTTAAAACAAAGGCTGGTCCATACATATCCAGATACAAATAGAGATCAGACAGTTCTAAATCAGTGGAGGATGCCCCCGATAGTAGGCCACCACAGGTGTGCCAACTGTGTTGCATGTCCTCTCACAGAAACAAGACTGGAATTTAATTACGAACAAGTGAGGTGGAAGCTAAGAACTCACACAAACTGCAGGACGAAGAACGTAATATATATCATCATCATCTGTCCATGTGAGTTAATGTATGTTGGAAAGACAACAAGAGAAGTCAAACGGAGAATAGGAGAACATAGATCCTGTATAAGGAACAAGGTAGCAGATAAGCCCCTGGTGGATCACTTCACCCTACATGGCCATAAAGACATTGACCTACTCATAGGTCTAACAACAAATCAGACCACTGAGTAGGTGGGGGAGATGTTGCTTCCACCATACACAGGGTAGAATAAAGATGGATCTATACCCTAGATAAAATGAGGCGGGGACTTAATTTTTCCGTGAAAATATGAATGGCGCTGGTTCCAATAAGGAGTACGTTTGAACTCTGTAGTTGTACTGGAGAAAGCAGCCTTTTTGAGAATATTATGATGGTATAATCACAATGAAAAAATTCCACATTGATGAATATATGAATGGCGCTGGTTCCAATAAGGAGCACGTTTGAACTCTGTAGTTGTACTGGTGTAAGCGCCTTTTTGAGAATATTATGATAATATAATCACAATGAAAAAGTGCCGAGGGGCGGGATACCCCAGAGTCCTCTGTCTATTTCCATGCACAAGCTGTAAATAAATGCTGATATGATGCAGGCATTTGTCCTAATCGCCTGCGACACAGAGAAGAGGAGTTTACTACTGTGGAGTCATTACCCAGGTGAGTGAGGCAACAGAAAGCCGTTCAGTTTAGCGAAAAGAATTTCCCATTTAGAAAAATCATAATAACTGCATGATGTATTGTTTGTGAGGAAATTAATGATGGTCAACAGAGCATGGAAACGAGGAAATGTATATTTAGATTTTATATAAGGGCGTTAGTTACCACGTGTAAGTAAACAAAGGGCAGCTAACACGGCCCGATGACCATGTGTTTTTTCCGCCACGGACAGCGAGGAAAGAACATGCAAGGATGGCGGTCTAGTACATTTGAGTATGAGGCAAGGGTGTCCAGCACTCTTCTAACATTGTGACAACCGTGTAATGAGAGTATAGATTTTCGAGCGCTATTTGGGCAGGAGAGAAAAGAAATGAGGACACCCTGGAGGTCGTGTCGTAATAACGGGTTCCAACAATTTATATTAGAAGACACACACAGTAATTTATGAATTTATAAAATATTATGTGCCCATGTGAGAAATCTATGCAAAAAGTATGGTGTAGCCTAATTGGCAGACTAAGTTATAATGATAATTATTGTCCCCTAGGACGTGAAGCATTGAACATCGAGTCCCTTCATTGATGCGCAAACAGTGAGAGAATAACCAATGAAGGGGGAAACATTCAGTTGATATAAGGGACTGCTGGATTTCCAAAATAACAGTGATCGCGAGAGTAAGTATATATCCCCCCAATGATGATAAAAGACACATTAATTAGAAGAGGATTAAAAACTAAGAGCATATTCTAAAGAAAGGATGTGTATTGTAGGGGGAAGAATGCCCTTGTGTTTTCCAACTTTATATGAGATCGAGAAGCCATCAGAAACATCATGCTAAGTTTACCAACAGTTCTTGCCAGAATAAAATTACGTACATATACGTGTCTTTCATTAGGGACTGTAGTATCTGATTTTGCAATTGAGATTGAGCTGTACCCTTTACAATGGATTAGATTGTAGACAACAAAGGTTTGTACTTCACTTTATAGGTGAGAACAGAAGTTTGTGGTTAAAGTCTAGAAGTGAAGGTTGGATACATCCACACATCTGGATTACCCCCATAGAATGCTATGTGGAGGTGAGTCAGACCATGTGACTACTTAGGAGTCATTTATAATACATTAAAAGTAATGTATGATGTAGGAGGGATGACATATATGAAGATCACCATGGAATTTATTTGTTTTTATAGGTGGTGTGGCTCACCCTACCATTTGAAATAGGACATATTTAGATTCCTGTTTTTGTCCTGACGAAGGTTGCATTCTATAATGGACACGACATATGGAGTCCAACTACGACAACCGAAACACGCTTAGACAACAGATATGTGGGACCAGTGACATACAGATTGTGTCACCCGATAATGGACAAAGGGAACCAGATAGTGTGGCACATTGTGAACTGAAGGAGGTGACCGATTTAGATTTTCACCTTTGTATGTTGTGTGGGAAGTGTATGAAGATAGAATGAGAGTGAGTATGGTGGTAATTTGTGTGGGTGAGCCGAGAATGTTTGTTTTTGTACTAATTTTGTTACGTAAATTGATGTTTGTAAATTGATTTACTTTTAATGATTTATACAGAGTAAAAACTGAAATTGTTTTGAAGAAATTGGTTATCAATATATATGAAAGGATAAACCAAGTGCTAAGTGTCATCCCTCATCCACTGGTCCATGTTAATTTTTTCATAGGACACAACTGTGAATCCGAAACAGGTTTTAAAGATCGTAATTCAAATCTCAAACAATTGACGATTTGTAAATTACTCTAATCTTTTACTGAAACAGAGTACAACAGAGGTGCTTCTAAACTCCAATATTCGGTTTCTCACCTTTATATGGAGTGTGTTTTTGATTGGTGATCACCCAAATGTCCTATCGATTTCCTAAACATGTGAAATAAGGATAATGTGGTATTTGAAAAATAGGCCTTTACTAACCATTTGCAGCATAGATAAGACAGACACACTTAGGAGTTGAACTTTATTTTATTTCCAATGTACTTAATAGTGGAACCTGCTGAGAATCAGCGATGAGGGGCTGGTTTTGTGTGTGTGTTTTTTTTTGTTTGCTCTTTTTCCTGTTCTCCTTACTTACCCCTTTCTGTTTCCCCCTGATGTGCACCTTTGCAAAGCATGTTTTGCGGCTTGGGGATAGGTCTGTACAGATGAAGGGCTGCGACGTGCAAGAAATGGGAAGGGTGGATATTGCATCATCTTCCTTTTGTTGGTAAAGAGATCATTTTACTTTAAAGTCCAAGTTGTGAGCTAGCGCTCTACACTGCCTTCCCTGATGACTTTGTTGTGGTTCTTGGTCAGAATGGATGTCTCTCTCCTGATGGGTGTTTTGTTGGGTTTCCATCACAGTGTTTTGTTGAATGTTGGTTTGCCTTTGCTTGTCCAGAGATGAAGTTGCCTCTGAAGGTTTGGTGCTGGTTTCATCCTGAGCTATGCCTGGTTGGATCCTGGGTAAATACCCTTCACTAAGTGATTGATGAGACCTTGGATATACTATGCAAGGCTGTGTCAATACCACTATATAGCTGGAATGGGGGCCACCTGGCGTGGGCCATGTGTGACTGTTCCTTCTGGGTGTGTCGGTGTGTTTAGTTTGAGATTAAAACCTCGTTGGCAGTTTCACCTTTGCCCAATCGCCAGTACTGACAGAATGCAGGTCTATCCCAGGACGGGTGTTGAATCCTGCATCTTCTCTCTGTCGGCGATCATATTACTCTGGATTAATGGAATTACGAGAATGGTTACAGGGCACAATGCAGATGCCCATGCAGGAAATGACCCAGTGTTTTCTGGTTGGCCAACCATTGAGGCAAACTGAGATGTTCCTATGGTGGAATGGGCAATAACTCAATGAACAACAATTTCCCTCTCAACTGCCAAGTGGCCACCACAGCCTGATTGTTTAAAAGAACCTGCTCACCCATGTGACGTAGCTATACGCCTTTGAGTAACATAACACAGAATGCAAATGTGATATTATGCCTTCAAAGAGGAATGAAGCCCTTTCCTTGGAAATTAATTTGACCCCATTGTCCGAAAGCATCTATTTGGGGGTAGGCTGCTCTTCAATGATATATCCCTCGGACCGTGGCATGTGCTCCGAAACGGTCAGATGAAATAAATACCCCCTTTGTCCCAGACCACCTCTCCACTTGTCAACAGTTGGGAGCAGGTAACCACTGGAAGAGACAAAGGAAAGAAATGAAAGTTCTATGTCCACTGCTAGCCACCAGCCATTGCCACAGAGTCTGTGTTTGGGTGGGATAACTCCTTTGTTTGGGGGGCTTCATGGGCCAAGGTTACCAAAGTCTTCTGGACGGAGACCGGCAGAGCCAATTTATCACTTCACACAGCAATCTGGATTCCTCTGACCTTGATCCTTTACCATCCCATATGGCTAAAGGCCCAAGGGCAAATTCTTCTTGGGGGTGTATAGTGATAATTTCGAAAACAAAAATGTCCAAAGTCAAAATATCGAAAAAAAAATAGCGAAAAAAAGTCGCATTTTTTTTAATTACGTTTTTTATTCGAAATGGGGGGGTTCCCTCCCAACCCCCTTTTTTAATTTTTTTTTGTTTTACCCATTTTTTTTTTATTCCCGGACCCCAAAATAAATATATTAAAAAAAACTATATATTTTTTTGATATTATTGTTTGAACTTTATTGTCTTTCAAATGTTTTTTTTCGAATTTATGACTGACCACCCTTCTTAGGCACAGCTCCTGGATGATGAATTTCTTCATAGCTTCTCAGGTGACGTCTGCTACGGATTGATGACTTACTGAACAGTTGCTCATGAGACATGCATCTTGCACAGAAGCCACTATGCTTTTTTTTTTATATCTCCCGACTTTTCAGGTTCAATCCTGGTACTAGAAACCTGGAATCACAGCCAACCTGTTCATTCTTCGATCCATAAATGCGTTGAATCTGGAAGTTGCATTCCTGCTTTTTTTCTGCCAGAACTGCCAGCTGGGATGAAATCTTTGTTGTGCCCCGGCAAATTAAATTAATATGAATATGGATCAGTTCCAAGATTAAACTGACATGCCCAAATATGTGAAGAAGGTGCTAAGTTACCCAGGTAAAGGCCAACATGCCATTCAATGACTGACTATTACGTTTTAGGAGTAGTAGCAGAATGGAAAACATAGAAAACCACATAGTCCGCTTACTAGTGTTATCGCACCTGGACAACTTCAAGGCCATACGCACAAGAATCAACAGCAATTGTGGCAAGTTCATCCAGATGAAAGGCTTGAAGACAGGAGGCCTTGACAATATCCTGTTTTATTAAATCAAAACCCAATTGGCAGTCTGCTCCACAGCGACACCGCACATCTGTCTTCAGTATTGCTCTCATGGGTTCTGTCTTAATGAGAAATGCTGGAGAAACCTGGAGTAATATTCGGTGAGGTATGCCAGGGTATGCAATTGTTCTTTGCTGGGAGGGCCAGACACATGTTTTAAATCAACAAGAGAGGGTTTTTGAAGAACTCCCTCAGCAGAAAGTTCCCACCCCACGTATTATACCTTAATCTGCATAAATGTACAATGTTCTTCTTGTAGCATCAATCCACCTGCTTTGATCTTCCACCGGATGACTGTACACCAATGTGTCCTATTTTGCAAACAGAACTCTTGAGATGTCATGCAGAAAGTGAGCTAATAACCTTTGCGAAATGGAGGACTTTGAGGAAAGAAATGTGTGGTAACGGATACTAGAACTGCCTCAGAGGATTGGGGTAGATGCACTAGATGGTACGCATGTGTTTAGAGTAGAATCATTTCAGTAAAGTTGGGCAAAGTGTGGCATCATGTTGGAATGGAGACTTCATAGGTCTACCTGAGGTGCAGGCCCATGTCATGGGGTTTGCAGTTGCGCATCACTTGGCTGTGCTATTTGGTGTTCGGAATCATTCTGACAGTTCTTTGCAAGCTGTGAGGGGACCAGCACTACCCTGTGTTTGATTGAAATGGCATGATTTCATGCATTTAGTGTCTGAGCAGGCCTGCTCCGCTCCCGAACACTGATGAATGCCACTGAAAGATGCCCTGACATGATGAAGAGGCTTCTTGTAGGACCAGCTGGGCAAAGGTCATGTTTGATGGCTCAGGATCTTGCTCATCTCATTAGAGCAGGGCCATCCCTGGACATGTACAGCTTACATGAGGCAAAGTGACTCTTGAAGTGCAAAGATGAGGGTATAAAACCTTGGATATGCACCTTCTGTCCATATAGGCCCTGGGTGAATGATCAGGCAGGCTAATAACATTAAGCCAGTCGCAGAAAGCTGGAATGAACATAGATTCATGAAACATGCTACGTTACAGAGAGAGTCTTCCAACAAACTGAGGGGAACATGTTGGATTACATCCACTGTGTAGGGTTCTTGCTGCGGCTCTGTGCTCAGCAATCTGACACACAGAGCACAGAACTGTTCTTATCACAGTAACAGTCCTTATCTGAACAGTCCTCAACAATCCCAACAGTCCAGGAGTGCTTCATGTAACATGTTATGACAAAGTATCAACAATTCCTGAAATTGGTGCATTCTTTGTTGTGAGCGGGGCAGTTTTGATAATTTTCAATGAGTGATTGACTGCTACATTGGAAACACACATGCCTACCTTCCGGGGAAGGTGCTACCCAAGTGCACTTTTCTTCAGCAACGATTTTTTCAGAATGTATCCAGGCATCGGTAGAATGTTGTTGTATGGAGTGTTTCTCCTCAGTGGTGCTTTGTGGACTCCTTCAGGTGACAAATTGAATGTTTGACTGCCTTTGCGATGGTTCTGATCCGTTCCAATGGCAGACGATTGTGCATCCACAGCCCAGTAGTAACGGTTAATCCCTTATTAATTGGTCCAAAAGAACTACTGCCAATCAGGTCATTAAGTGATATGCGAAAATCAGTGATGGATTCTGAAGAAGACTGGAATCTGTTTTAAAATATTGACCTTTCTAAGGCAGAGTTGACACCGTTCCAGAAATGGAGCTCACTGAAGGAGAAGGATTCAGCATATGTTGAATCAGTTGCAGAACCATCAGCTTGCTTCACCACAGGCTTTGAAGAGAAAAGGTGGGAAACTTTAGATCCCACAATGATAAGCAAGAGAGCTTATTTCTGTCAGGATGCAAATTCCAACTCATTGATAGGTTCTAGTTAGAGCGCAAATGCAGATTACCATTGTTCTCACGGAATTGGTGGTGCAAACAGTAGAAACCCCATCACTGGACTTACTACTTGCATGCTCGTGCTGGAAACCACAGGAACCAGGATGTCAGAAACACAGGAACCAGGTGCACAGGCTAGTGCCACAGACACAAGGCGCTATACTGGGGTTGGTGGTTGCATTCCAGCATCACCGCTACAGTATTTGACCTTTTCTAAGCATTTTCATCATGGATGAGAAAAAGATGCTTAGTGCTTGAAAATTCATTTATTTTGGATGTACATAAAAGTGGCACATGTTGCAGAGCTCTGCGGGAGATTTCTCCTGAGGGAAGTATCCTCTCAAGGTAATTATTAGGGGGGTAAACCATGTGGCAAAAATAGGAGTGGGGCAGGCTCATGGGAGGCACAAACAAGTACGGTTAACAAGCCAAACCAGTTTAAGTAAAAATATATTTTACTAAGCGGTTTGTATTTATTAAAAAGTTGACATTAAGCAAGGTCAGAGTAGGCTTAAGACCGTAAAAGCTTTGTATCAACGTAGTGGATACCTTTAAAAGTAAAATGTTAAAGAATAGCAAAAAAGGTCCTATGGAAGGGTTTCCCAAGACATTTGGTCTTCCAAGTTTTTTACTGTGTGATTTTTCATCATCCTTTGTTGTTGCATCTTACAATCAATTAATGAAAAAATAAATAAAAAATAAATTTTCTTTGATCACCCTTCAAATGCAGCCCCAAGATTAAAAAAAGGAAACTGTGTCTGGCTGACGGAGGCCTAAATGTGCAAAACATTGAAGGCACACTGTTGGCTGACAGACAAAACAGCAGCATTTCACTAGCAACTGCCAAACATCAAATTGCTGTTTTCAGAGAAAGACAAATATAAACACTAAATAAGCACTGTATTGAAATGACTAGGCCAAAGGCCTGAAACTACTTTCCATTACACGTGACTGATGCTGAAAGTGCAGCTTTCACCGAGATCTACCCTTGTGAATGCGTGTATTCTGCAGCTTCGAAGCAATTGCCATTTTAAATAGAAACCTCCATTGACAAGAGTAATTCGAGGGCCCACTTGAATGAAGGTGGTGACTTTTTAACCTATGAAAAAATACTGACACAAGCAGCACCAGGAAAAACTAAGAGGTGCCTTTCATTTATTGTGAGATGTAAGGTGGATTTAATGTAATAAACATGCAGAATGTAAAAGCGTAATGTATTTTGCTGTTCCTAGGAATTGAGCTAAAAGTTGTACTTATCCCATAAATACCTTCTCCCATAAGATTCGAAGGCAAGAACTGTTCACCATCCCCCGTCAGATGCAAGGGTCAAGCTCTTCTTTCCCCCTCTATCTGGAAATCTCCTTGAAGCCCACAGAGCCAGGAAAGCGTGGGAGCTTGTGCCTGACAAAAGTGTGATAGTGGAAATTTGACACACACTGTGAGAACAAAAGACCCAGCTAATGGATGTGATCAATGCATACTCTAGAAAAAAATATTCAATTTGGGGTGTCTCCCTGGGCTGACTGGTAGATGACATGCACCAGAGGAGGCCACATGACTCCGAAGGTGGAGCTATTCTCTCTGCTCTCAAAGATAGGACAACAGGTGGTCCATTATCTCTGGGAGAAAGAATGTAAATGACTTTATAGCAGGCAGGGGCAACAAAGAAGCAGATGGCCCAGACCAACGTCTACATTTGAATAAAAGAAATGTGATGTGTAATTGAAGTAAAAATTATGCATATGACTTGAGATTACCATAGGTGTTATGGGGAAATCATAATTGTTGATAATCTTTGGAACCATAATTCTTAGCAGAATTGTACAAATATTTCTGAAAAACGTATGAATGGATCTATTTAATGTATAACTCTCATGAAAAGTCAACCTTGGGACCCAGAGTTAGAAGCTAAAATGTAATGCTAGCATCCCAGAAAAAGTCACAGAGCCGAGAGTCAGGAAGGTGGTAGTTTATTAAATTTGATAACTGTATGAAAAAATCTTGTGACACTGACTTTTATCCTCTTTGAGTAAATTACTAAAATCTGACATTCGCACCTGCAACCACGTGCAGAAATGAGAGACGCAATCAGACCAATTCTTTAAAATATAGTTTGTGAATTGAAAACAGTTGTCATGTTGTTGATTCTTTAATTTCATAACTGGAGGGTTTGGAAATGCTAATGCAGATGGGTGGTGCTATACTTTCCAGAAAAGGACCCTAGTACCTGAAGGAACCAATCAACGCATAGAGGCCTGTCTTTGTTTTAGGGGGAGGACAAATAGATGTCCACTCCAAATGAGCCAATAAGCTGGCACCTGATCACTTGGATATTTTGGGGTGTGATTAGGGGTTTAAAATAGACACACAATGGGAAATAGGGGAGAGGTGTCTGAAATTATCTGAGTGGGAACTGCTGAAAAATTCCTGGAGAACCAACATTGCCCGGGAGACAGAAGGAACAAGAGGAAAACCAGGAAAAGAGAAAGAGGCTGGGTATCCATAAGCAGGAGAGGCAAATAGAGGGATTGACTCTGTAGGCCTCTGTGACTGAACCTAGAGAGGCCGTCTAACCAGGCACCTATTCTTCCCCAGAAATGATCCAGGTGCCTTGATGACTTTTCCCTACCATTAAACCCAGACAAATTCTAAGTGAGTAAACTTGACCAACAGAAAGTATTGGTGGGTTCTATTTGAATGAATGTCTTCCCCTAAAAAGATATTCAGGGCGTGGGTATCCATGAGTTAAACCCCTAGTGTTTTCTGATTAATGAATGATTCAATTAATTTGCACATTGTCAAAGAACAAGAGTGCAAATTCAGGGTAACTTCGAAGTCCTTTATCCCTTTCCCAGAGCTGATAAAGATATAGACATTTAAATTAATTGGGTATTCCTACATTATTTTTACCCACCCCAAAAATTCCCTAAGAGTAAGGGGTGCATTTACAACGAAATTCTCAACTGTGCAACATTCCCAAGACCATGCCTTAAAGCAGAGGGTTTCTGAATGATAAACTGAATCCCTGGGTTTGTGCTGGGCAGAAAACTGTCTTCCCTGTTAAACCTAGGGAAATAACTGATTTAAAACACCCACCCACTACCGAGAGTGTGAAAGAGACTCAACATTGAAGAGACATTTTCACTGCCTGGTTGTTAAGAAAATGAGTGAAAAATAAGGAGAAAGGTGTTTTGTTATTAATGTTTGGAGATTTGGACATTGTTAGAAATAGAATGGGCACATGGATGTCGGAGCTAAATGGCGCTGCGCATTAAAATGTGTTTCACCAATTAAAAAGTTCCACATGTTATTTAAAATAAACCCCATGCAACAAATACAGTAAAGTTACATTGTTACGTCATGTCCAGGGTGCTACTTAAACTCTTTACCTTAGGTGTATTGTGAGTGGCCCCATCATTTGAATTGTTTATTCGACCTGTCTGTCTTTTTACATGAGGGCTGGATTGAAAATACACATGTTGAGTTTTGGATATTTTGTGAATTCTATTATCAAAAGTGAATAGTGTTCAACTTGTTTGCATTGAAGTTTGTGCCACAGAGTAAAGTTGCGTGTCTGGTGATCATGCTTGTTCTATATTGATTTTGTCGACTAAATAATACAAGTACATTCTTTCTACACACCGGCCTGATTCTTGGCCTATCTGTTGCCGAGGGGTGAGGGCTGATAGTGTTGTGAAATGAGTAAGAAGCAGGGCTAGAGAGAAATGCAATTCATTGAGTTATTGCTACGGCGCTCTTGCTTGATTGTTGCCCCATAAATACCTCCAACACCACCCACTATTTCCCCATATCAGGTTCCTTCACGGTCCATCCCACAGCACCCTGAATTGCACCTCAGCAATGCTTGCACATTGCAACTCCTACAGGACACGTCTGGGGCACCCACCCAGTGCTTTAAATAGATAAAACATATCAGTGTTCCATAAAACACCCATTATTCCAAGTTTAACAATAACAACACACTTTTATACAGCACTTCATGGCAAACATCTCCCGCTTCTGCAAGCTGTTAGAAGTGTTATCAGCACCCATGCAATGATTGCAAAGTGGTCTTGTATAGCACATTGCATGCATTTTTGTTTGCCTTCTGGCATGCAGTCCTGTGAAAATATAAGAGGAGTGGTTATATGCAAGAAGTGAGATGTGAAGCATGCAGTGTGGATGACTGAGAGCCAGAAGAAGCAGTGTCCTGAGTGCCACTATGGCTCTATATGGTTTGTGGTATTCATACTTATGTATGTGTCCAGAGAGAAAAAAAAATCAAATGGATGACGGTGCTGGGAGAGCCCCTGGTAGGGCAGAGTATGTGATGGTCACAGAAGTAGCCGGGCATGAGTCGAGCTACAAGCGGCCTGATCCCCCAACATTCCTGTGGTTGGGGTGAAAGCAGCCAATGTGGGTTTTGGTCCGTGTGAGTGGTCTAAAGGGTGCTGCCACAGTGAAAGGTGAGTCAATCAGTTGTGGAAAGAGTAGGTTCTGTGGGGTACCTGAGGACTCCTATGAATGTCATTCGAGGGCTATGCTAAAGTGGACGATCTCTGGCCATGTTGCTATCTATTGAGATGTGGTATTGTTACTGTTGCGGGTTACATTTTATGATGATTGTGTTTTGGTGTCATTGTCGTGTGTCTGATGGGGGAGAAATGTTGTAGAGACGCAGGCATGCAGCTTTTTGTTATGGATGATGTGAATCCATGCTATTGAACGTCATCTAATTTTACAAACAAGTGCACTCTGGGAGTTGTAGTTTTGGGTGAATTCAAATGTGGATATTGGGCAAAAGCACTCGGCATGGAAGATATGTAAAGACTTGCCAAAGCCAGGGAAGATAGTCTGTGGGTGACATGGCCTGTAACATCGCTCAGTGAGCAATCTCCTGTTACCGTTTGCACACTAAACAGCGCGTCTTAAAGCCCTCGTTGAATTGACTAAACGTATCCTTCTGAGGATGAACAATTGAGTACGATAAGGTTGGGTAGTACTAGCATATATAACCAAAGAACATGTTGAATTGGTGGCACGCCGTGTGGGAATGTTTTTTTTCTTGTTATGGGTGACGCAGACTCCTTTCTGCCAAACTCTAAGAAGTGCATCTCAAATTCTTTAAGTATGATGGCTTTGTCTGTTGTGATTTATTCTGCATAGTAAACGTACCTCCTTAGGCCTTATGTTACGTTATATGTTACTTGTATAGCGCCTACTGCCATTGCTATGGCCTCGAAGCGCTATGTGTTGAAAGCCCTCACAGCCCTTTTATGACTTGATTTACCTCCCAGCATTGATAGGCAAACATTTTTTTAAGGATGCCGATTGAATCGTTAAGATGACATATGATATGATATGACATTTATAACGCGCCTTCACACAAGCGTTTCGAGGCGTGATGATGGTAAAGAAAGCGAGTATTGGAAGATGGAGTCCAGGTGATAATTTCAGCTGAAGTCATTAATCAACTACGCGTGAAACCACCTGCAATGGCCACCGCACTGCTATCTTTCGGGGTGCATGATTTCAGGAATAGCTCTCCAAAGCGATGGTGTGCGTGGGGACGAAGAGGAATTTGTGAGAGTGAGGTTACAGCCGTTTGTTCCCCAAGCTGCACCCCTGTCCCAAACTGGAAGTCAGGTGCAGGGCTCCCTGGGAATCCCTTGCCACCAGAATCCCGGCCAGAAGAAAGACTGCAGTCTCCATTTAAGACTATTCAACTATTGCTCTCCAGTCACACTCTTGTGAGCAACTATGTGCTGGGAAGCAGTGCCAGGCACAATATTTCTAGGGCACACTGTGGTGCATGCAGTGTGTTTGGCAGTACCTGGCAGGAGACCACATTTCACTTTTTTCAAGCCCAGGAGCAGTGGAGTCTTTCAGCACTGTTTATTGGTCTGGAGGTGGAGACTGAAATCATTCAAATAGTCGCACACAGCGCGGTATGTGCAGTGTGTTTGTCAGTTATTGGCAGCGGGCACGGCACAGGTCGGGAGCAGAGAGACCTTTCAACGGAAGTGCAATGAGTGCCACTCTGAAGGAAGCCTCATAATAGCTTTGAATTCCAGTTATTATTGACTTGAGAGAGTGTGTGCCTTCCCCTTACGGCCATTGTTCCCGTAAGTCCCATGGAGTCTTTTTTGATCCGTGTACCTTAGGAGTGGAGCCAAAACAACCAAACTGCCGAGTGTGGATATGGTCCAGGATTGGGCAGAAAGACCAATATCGGACATGGAACTAATGCAATTGGCCATTGACCTCACGATTTACTCTTTCTCCGTGAGAAGGGCCCTCGAGTGTAGAGATAGCAGCACTGACTGGGTTGGGAGTGCGTGAGCAGAGAGAACTGTGAGACATGGCGGTTGTGAAGGTAACAACTGTGCCACATGACAGTACCATCACCGCATTCTTTCACGCAGTGCGGGGAAAGGCCACAGACTTTTCAAAAATTCAAGTGATGCAAATAAGACCTGCAAGAAAAGAAGTCCCTGCGACACCGCGTAGTGAATTTTACAGTGAGAGTGATGGGTTCGAAATAGAGAGTTTAAATCGGGAAACGGATGCGACGAATCATTGACAGTGAGGTTCACGCCTCTCCAGATCTAACCGAAATCTCGGTTTATGAATCTGACTTTTCTGCCACACAACTCGTTCCCAGCTCTCTTTTCTCCAAAGGTAAAACCGAATGAGTCGTATAAAACGGATGGGTCTATCAATAAGGAGGGGGACAAGACTCTGAACCCGGTGCTTGAAGAGATCAATCAGGTGCTGAGTTTCCTGGTTACATTATACAAAGTCCTAAACGTTCAAGTCAAAACGCAGTCCACATTATTGGAATCATTGGTATTCAAATTCAATAATGTGGGCATCCATCTAATGATAAAAGACTTCTTGGACCTAAACAAAACGAATCAAAGGACACCGCTGGAGTTAGGAGAAATGGACCTTAGAGGAAATCTGACGAATGCACGTAAGAGTCAATCGGTGCACCTGACTTGTGGGATCTTGTTCCCTGAAAAACCTTGTGCCACGAGTAGCGCACAAACCCAAGTATGCAAAGGCGACCAAAGCTCAGGAGACATGGTGCAACATACACAGTGGGAGGTTGGTACACACAAAGAGGCCACGCAGCCTACAGCTGCCTCCTTGATCGCCGAAAACAATAATCTCATCAGATGAAGAAGACCTTACTCAAAATGTTCAACCTCGGAAAGCAACGGAAAAACAGGAAAGTAGTGGACATGGCCAAAGAAGATGAAGCTACACAGGACCGCGTTGAAGCAAAGAGGAAGAACACCATTAAAACAGTCCTCTAGGAAGTTCTCACCAATATTATCTACACAGCCCTCAGTCATGGCACTGTTCTGAAATCTGCAAGCAAGGCCAACTATTAGATCTGGAAAAAGGCCTATTCGAGTGACTGTCACAGTAACTAAAGTTAACAGGAGCACACAAGTTGTTAATGCTTCAGAGTCTGTCATGGTGGAAGAAATACAGACACAGACTAGCAGAGGGACACAAAGCTCGCCATCTGTGAATGCCTGGTTAAATGTTGATGGGCGGGGATGGGGGCACCTAGTCTGCATGACTTCAAATATGATTCCATCAATGTGGCACAGGGGTGGGGGGGCGCAAGAAGGGGACAGCATGGGCAGGGGGATGTAAAATGGGGGAATCACCAAGGCAGCCCAGTGCACACAGGAAACTACCCCATGTTTCATCTTGGACCTGCTGCTAATCCCTTCGTATCACAAATAGCCGCTGTACAAGATGTAAGGTTAGAGAACGGAGCAAGTGATTCATTTAAATGTGTTCTCTTGAGAGGTTTGGAGCAGCCTCATGCAGCCTTCCTAGCCACCCAAACTCTTAATGGGGGCAATGTAAAGGTAGCCCCTTTCTTGGCTCCAGATCCTGTCTCTCGAAGAGCCAATTTTGTGCGGCAAAAAGGTCCACTCCATGCTGAAGGGAGCCAGAGGGTCAGATCATCCCCTACTGGAAATAAGGGCACTAATAACCCCTTCAGGGGAAGGGCCAAAGTCCCTAATTAACACACAGACAATTCAGCAAGCATCTCCAGCAGGAATGTTCCAACTTGGTGTAGGGTGCTTGCTATCTGACTACAGGCAGGTGACTCTAAATAGATCTAACATCTTGAAACATCTGACCATGGTGCCGGCCCTGCATGCAATTGCGTCCAGGGACATTACACGGGTGGATTTTAAGGCCCTCTACCGCACAGGCCGTGCCGTGCTGTTTGTTGGTTCCAAAGTGGTCTTCGACTTAATAATACGGTAAATACGTTTCGACATAATCCCACAATCATTATCGCAAGATCATCATGAAAAGAAATGTCATGACTCACTTATGAATTTTCGACCAAATTAGCTTTTAGTTTCAACAAGTGCCCATAACAACTGAGGCAGGTTAGTGACCTTTCTTAGTCATACGAGCAATGGCAAACAAATAAAATGTGACTGGTCATGGGTGGGGGATCCTAAACGGACCTAGAAAGGAACCATTCCATAATGGTCCCCTCTAGTATGAAGGTCCTGTTAGTCTTTTTTCATGGAATAAGAGTAGTAAATTGTTATGTGATTCTGTCCTGGGGAATTACTTGAGAAAACATATTGACATTTGCCTCCAGGAGACTTGGCTAACGAGGGAGGTCCATACAGATGGCTTTGCATTTGTTTCACAAATAGAGATGCCAACTGTAACAGTGCCATTATGATGGAGGTTAATGATGCACATAGAGGATGATAAGCTTTTTTGATCCAGACTTTGAGAGAGAGGAGGGATAGTTATTAGAGTAGCAGTTAGAATAGATGGGGGAGATGGAGAGTGCCATAGAGTCGGGAAAGGAGCGAGAGGATGGAGAGGCTGCACAATACATGGGTAAACACACCAGGCGGCCTATCAGCCGAGGGAAGCAGGAGGATGCACGGATGTAAGCACACCATAGAGACAGAGCATAAAGCGAATCAGCAGTACAATGTAAGAAAAAGGCATCTACATGTGAGTAACAAGCCCACAAGTGAGAGG
Organism: Ambystoma mexicanum; assembly: GCF_040938575.1. Taxonomy (NCBI): domain Eukaryota; kingdom Metazoa; phylum Chordata; class Amphibia; order Caudata; family Ambystomatidae; genus Ambystoma; species Ambystoma mexicanum. The sequence goes on along the minus strand of NC_090936.1, from coordinate 239,399,206 downwards.
CAGCATTTGGCTGGGCATAGAAAGTGGCTCATAGGAAACAGATAGAGTGAGAATGAAGAGACAGATGCAGTGTGTTTGTTTGTTTTATTTATTTATATAGCGCTCCAAACCCAGAGGTAGAAGGGCACTTAAAGAAGACGGTTACATCATGTGATATATACATTGTCATAATACAATTATACAGCAATTTTCAGAGTTTACAGGCATAGTTACACAGTTGGCAGTGTTCACAAATATTTGAGGGATGGGTAAGTACTACTCTTTGTTCAGAAGCCAACCAATGACATGTTTCCTGAAGATCTGAAAGGACACAGAGTTTTAATGTTGAGTGGAAGGGTGTTCCAGAGTTGGGAGGCAAGCACTGTGAAACTGGCACCTCTGGCTTTTTTTAGGGAGAATCTAGGCACTGTCAGGCATAAGGTGTTAGAGGATCTGGTGGTTCTGTTGGCGGGTTTCATGGTAAATGTATTAGTGAGATACAGTGGGGCTAGGCGGTTTAATGCCTTGTGTGTGAGGCAAATGGTTTTCAAGTCAATTTTGTGTTATATGGAGAGCCATTTGCACAATTTCCTAGCAGTAGAGATGTGCTCTCGCCTGGGGATGTTAAGTGCTGCACATAGTGTGTTGTTTTGAGGTACCTGTAGTTTGTTAATTATATATTGGTTAGCACCTAGGTACAGACTGTTACAATAGTCCAATTTGGACTGTATGAGGGCTCTGGCGAGAGTGAGGCAACTGTTAGATGATAGGAAGGGTCTACTGGCTCTAATTAGCTTGCCAGTGTAGGCAGAGGCTGATTCAGCCATGTTGGTTTGTTTGGAGAGGTTAGTGTTGGCATCAAGGTAAAAGCCAAGGGTTTTCACATTTTTAGCAATGGCGATGGTGTGACCATCGATGATGATGTTATTGTAGTTAGGGCTGAGTTTTGACAAGTTACTGGGGGAGCTGTCGTTGAGGAGCTCCGTCTTCTCATCATTCAGGCATAGGCCATGGGAGGCCATCCATGCTTGAATGATGGAGAAGATTTCATTAATCCGGGTAACGTCCGCATTGTAGTTGCCTGTGATGGTGAGGAGTATCTGGGTGTCATCTGCGTAATTGGTGTAGGTGACACCCAGACGGTCCAGTTTGTCGAATAGTGGCTTTGTAAATATGTTATCAAAGTAGGGGAGACACAAGAGCCTTGTGGGACTCCGCATGTGATAGGGATGGGGTCTGCTGCCGCTGTTGTAGAGAAGACCCTCATGGTTCAGTTAGCCAAAAAGGATTGTATCCATGTGATGGCAGAGGAGTAGAACTGAGCTGCGGTGGATAAGTGGGTGCAGAGGATTTTGTGATCGACCAAGTTGAAGGCCGCTGAGAGGTCTAAGAGGAGTAGAATAGCGGCATTACCTTTGTCTTTGATTTCACCAATCTGACTTTTGAGGTCAACAAGGGCAGTTTCTGTCCCATGTTGCAGTCTGAAGCCAGACTGACGTATTCCTAGATGTTGGTTGGATTCCAGGTGCTCCTGAATTTGGATGTAAGCGACTCTGTCCAAGATTTTTAACAGGAATGGGACTGTGGTGATGGGTCTGTAATTGGTGGGTATGGCTGGGTCTAGTGATTGTTTTTTTAAGAGTGGAAGAACCCAAGATTGTTTTAGGTTGCTGGGGACTAAGTTATTGGTGAAGGACAGGTTGATCAGTTTGGTGATGATGGGGGATAGATCTCTGGCTGCGTCTTTTATGATCTGGGCGGGACAAATGTCCCCTTTGCTATTTGAGGGTTTTAAGGCGGTGATGATGTGAACTTCTACAGTAGTTACTTTCTTAAATGTGAAGCCTGACTTTGTATCGATGGGCATTGGTGAGCTAGGGTTGATAAACTGGTTGCTGGAGAGTTGTTGACGTTTGTCCTCAATTTTAGTTTGGAGTCCTGTGATTTTGTTGTTGAGGGTGTTTTGGATGCAGGTGCACCAGGGTTTGTCTTTCAAGCAGGTGTCTATGGGTGGATTGGGATTTTCTAGTTCTTTTAGAATTTTAATTAGTTCTTTGATGCAGGACCCAGCCTGAACTATCCTGATGTTCTAGGCATCTTTTTTTAGTGTGAATTATCTCACGTTTATATAGAGAAGGTATACTTGTAAGATTTGATTTATTTTCCGCTGAAGGATTGATTTTCCATAGGAGTTGTACCTTAGCTTTCTTTTTTCTAAGTAGCTTGAGTTCAGGGGTGTACCACGAGTTCAGATGAGCTCTTGGTTTATCTTTGCGCAATTTCAGTGGGGCAATGATATCAATAGCATTGGCCATGCAGTCATTGAAGGTGTCAATCAGCAGGTTTAGATCAGCATTGGCTGGTAGTGTGTTAAGGGTGGTTAGGACCAGGGGTAATAGGGCCTCAGCAGTAATGTTGCGTTTTTATCTGGTCGGGCAGGCTGGTGCCATGTGGCACTTTTTGGGTACTACATGAATGATGTTAACTTCAAGAAGGATGAGATAATGCTCCGTCCATGCAAGAGGTTGGGGTTCCTTGCAGATGGTGTTGCAGTTGAGAGTCGCTACCCAGTCAATAATTCTACCTTTCTGGTGGGTGGGTAGGACATTGAGTTGTGCGAAGCCACACTCTGTTAGGGCATTGGCTAGGGATGAGGCAGGGGTGTCATTGGGGTCGTTGTAACCAAGGTTAAAGTCTCTGAGGATGATAATTTGTGCTAGTGGCTTGGAGTTTTCAGCAATGAGAGAGGTGATGTCTTCTTCGAAGACTCCTGTGGGATCTGGGGGTCTATATATAAGGTGAAAGGTGATTGTGCTTGTGGGGGAGGTTTGCAGCTTGACTGTGAGTAGCTCACAGGATTTGAGTGATACGTAGGAGACTGATCTGAAGTCTAAAGATGATTTGGAGATGATTGCTACGCCTCCTCCCCTGGCGTTGGGTCTGTCGGCTCTGAGGATAGAATATTTGTCAGGAATGGCTAGCGATAAGTATGAACCGGATGCTTCATTTAGCCAGTTTTCAGTTAAGGCTAGAAAGTCAAGATCATTAGTTAGTATGATGTCAGCGATTTCTGTAGGGTGAGCAGCAAGGGATCTGACATTAAGAAGGGCTCCTTTTAGTGGGAGTAGCTTTGGCTTAATGGGTGCCTTATGTTTCTTGTTGGTTTTGGTATTGAGATTGGAAGTAGCCCTGCTAGTTGTAAGGTTCTTATTGGTTTTAGTGTTGAAATTGGCAGTAGGCCTGCTAGTTGTAAGGGGGAGCCTAGTGCCTAGCCTATTGTGCAGGCTGCAAGGTTGGGATTGATCGTGCGGATGGGTCCTGGGGGCTTGGTTATAGCGGAGGGCTTGTTGTTCAGTTTGGTGTAGTTCAGCTTAGTAGTAGGTGAGGCGCTGCCTGGGACACTAGGACTAAGGTAGTCGAGAGTTTTGTTGATGTTGGCTGGGAGGCCATTGTTTTTGGGGGAGGTAAGGTGCGAATGATAGCTAGGTGGGAAGGGAGGCAGGGATGGTAGGAAGGGCGTAGGGCAAGGGATGGGGAAGTGTCTTGGACATCCAAGTTTGGCTAGGCCGTCCTTAATGGCTATGTAATTATTGCCGCTGCACGGTACGTTGTCCAGCGTGACACAAAAGGGGAACATGATAAGAGCGAACCAGGTGATCATTGTCTGGCTACAAGGTTACGTAGTGCAGGTGGCCTGAGTTGTAGGACTAGTTGGATGAGCAGCACAGGCTAGCGCTCACAAATAGTCAACTGTGGTCTGGGCCGGGGGTGGGTCTATAGGACTACCTTAGTCCTTGCTAAGGGTGGTATGTGCATAGGGTAGGGCATCACCTAGAATTGATGTACCATTCTAGGCAAGAAGTCAATGAGTGAAGCAACATCCAGATTTGAGGTAACATTCATGGGCTAAAATACAGAGAGGCAACACCTAGGTTCAGAGTAATACACTTAGGCTAGAATGCAGTGGGGCAGCGCCTAGGTTAAGAGGAATACACTTAGGCTAAGATGCATAGGGTCAACATCTAGGTCCAAGATAGTACACTTTAGGCTAAAATGCAGTGGGGCAGCGCCTAGGTTCAAAGGAATACACAGGCTAAAATGCAGTGCGTCAACATCTAGGTTCAAGATAGTACACTTTAGGCTTAAATGCAGTGGGGCAGCACCTAGATTCAAAGGAATACACTTAGGCTAAAATGCAGTGGGTCAACATCAAGGTTCAAGATAGTACACTTTAGGCTAAAATGCAGTGGGTCTATCTATTATCTGTTATTCTATCTATCTAACATTACCAAGATGCAGGGTATGGCAGACGTGATACGAAATGAATCAAAGCAGCAGATCAAACATTACCATGACGCAGGGTATGGCAGACGTGATACAATATGAATCAAAGCAGCAGTTCAAACATTACCATGATGCAGGGTATGGCAGATGTGGTACGGTACAAATCAAAGCAGCATAGACAATGGCGGGGTGCAGGACAATGCCTATACTGTCATTGGCAGACGTAATGCAGTTCAGGGCATGAAGCGAGGTACTGCTAAAGCTATCAAGCGTGATGCATTGAGGAGCAATGTGGCCGACACTAACAGGATAAGATTAATAGGCAGAAGCCTAGCTTACTATGCACAGTACAGATCAGAGGTGGCATATGCTACTAAGGCGATCAAAATAAGAAGGGTCGAGCATGCGCTTGAGTGTCTTATGGATAGTATGTAAGCATGCATAGACAAGAGGGCGTGTGAGCATTGTACTCTAGGGGACTCTCCAGTCAACCATGTAGATTGACTTGGTCACGGTGATGGGAGACGATATGGTAGGTGCTCAGTGGGATAACCGGTAGAGGGTCATGTTACGCAGAGTAAGTGTCTTAGCCGAGTCAATGTGTATTGTCTCACTGTGGAGGCAGCGGGTCCTGGCCGAAGAGGCTTGAGTGAAGCGGCAGCAGAGCTAGACCTAGAGCAGCCCGCAGTACGGTACGCTCGGTCAGCTCAGTCAGGTGCCTTTTTTCCTGTGCCTTCGTTTATGGGCTGGTGCTCGCCTACCGGCGAGGTGTGATTGGCTAGTTAAGAATACTAGCAGCCGAACCTGATGCTCCCTAGGTCACTGGCACAAGGTGGGGAGCATTGCATGGACGATGTTGCATGGGGCGGCCATGTTTGAAATGCACAGACCTCGTGGTGGTCAATGGCGGAATGCTCTCTATTTCGTGAAAACACGGAAAATAGCGCTTCTCTTGCAGATATGCCATATTCTTGTTTGAATGCAGACAGGGATACCAATTTAGCAAAGAGTGTGTCGTGGGATGCAAAATCATCAGGGGCGGAGCTTGGGCTAAGTAAATATGCCCCTAAGCTTACCTAGACACCCAGCAGGGTGAAGGTGCTGGTAGTGCTGCTCCTGCAGCTTCGATATGGGCAGGCAGAGCTCCAGCTCTGGTGAAGAGGGACAGTGATGAATGAAAGGCACTAGAGTTAGAAGAGAGCAGGGCTTTGGTGTCTTCTGGTGAGGAATAGCAGGATTCATACGGTCACAATAGAAAGGGGGCAGGGGCAGTCAGTCAAAAGCCACATAGATGCATGCGACATGGTGGAGGGATGCATTTGAGGTGCACATTTGTGAGGTGAGGCGCTGCACATGAGGCAAGTCAGGTATGCAAACAAACAACACAGCCAGCAGCACCAGGCGACCTCCTGTGGGAATTGATAGGTAGCAGTGGTAAGATAGGGGTGCAGGGTGCTTGTCAGTAGTTGCGGCCCTTAGTGTAGTTAGGCGTCCACTGACGCCTGGAAAATTCAGGCCAGAAAACGTTCTATTTAAAAGAGTTTGTGCCATTCTGTGCTGGGTTGCTCACTAAAATTGGCTTTTTCTCACATTGACCTTAAGGGTAACCCAGAGAGGGTTAAAAAGATGCTGCATAAGGCAGATTGGGTGCAGACTATAGAGGAGTTCCATTCCTATAAATCTCTCGAACACCTGGGCATGGATCATAACAAACAAGGTGTGAATGCCCCATATCTGTACAGATATCAGAACAGACATTTTAGAATTGTAGCTTTACCTGACTCGAGAGATCTGTGGAAAATATCATTACTTGCCAGAAAATATTCTGTTTCTGTGCTCAAATTAACAAGAAACAATCATTGTACCTACCGCTGTCGGACATGTCTGCAAGCAATCATGCACTTTATTGAAGGCTCCTTATCATATGCAATTTAGGGAATGCAGTTTACTGAATGCACTTAGAATGCACTTTATTGAACTTGCTGTATTGAACGCACTTTATTGAAATGTACTTTACAAAAGAGCACCTTGTCAAAATGTGCTTTAGGTTCTGTACTGGAAGTACTAAGAGCAGATGCACTTTATGTCAAAGTACTATAAAGTAATGTGCTTCTTTTTTATTGCACTTTTCTCTTTTAATATGTGATTGAGTGGTGCTCGTAAATGGATTATTTTTTTAGAGTCCTTTTCTTATATGTGTAATTGATTATGTAATGTAATGTTTTCTTTGTGGTCAAAAGTTATGTTATTAGCAATAGATAAACTGCTAAAATGGCCGTTTAGCAGGTAATGGATGAATGTTATTTCTTAAATATTTTACTCTGGATCAGATGAGAAGCACAGACGTTGGGAATCGTCAATTGCAGTAATTTACTTGATCTTGGGAGGATAGCTCCCCGGGTCTGCACTTAGAAACCTCTGGGTATTAAGCGCGTTATAAAAAACCTATCATATCACACATAACTGCTAATATAGTCGTGAATATAGTGTTTGCTACCCTGCTTAATGGCATATTTGTTAATATTATTAGCAACCCAGAAGGATGAACAACTGAGTTGGCCCTTCTGGGGCTTGGAAACGTGGCCTGCAGTGTGAACACACGTCTCAGCAGCAGGCCCCTAGCTCAGTGGGCTATCCGTTGACACATGAACTTGACAAGTAAGTAGCCATCTGTTTACAGTGATGACTGTGGGATGGAGATGCTGAAGAAAATGTCATAGGTACTTTACTTATGCAAATGTGCAATGGTGTTATTTTGTCTCTATTAAGGCAGCCATTGGCCTGATGGGAAAGGGAGGAGGGTCTTGATCAGATGGAGCAACACAGTCCTAAAGCAGCATTGGATCATCAGCGGAGGCTGTCAGATGGACAATGGTCCACACAATTTAATGGCCAACCCACCTCAAGCGTGGTGGAAGCAGGAAGACAATCCTGTGCTTCAGGGATTTCTTCTCTTTTAGAGGGGGAGGGGTAGAGGGATATCCTCTGGGACCCTGCTACTACAACAAAGGCAGCAGTGTTCAGTCAGTGGCATAGATGGGGTGGGGGGCAAGGAGCGTAGTCTCCCCCAAAGTGTTCCTTTCAAATCCACATGCACCCGTCTCCCCTCCACAAAGTAGTCAAAGGCACAATGAGAATCCCTGGCATCGAAACCTCCCTCCACCACTGATCTTGATTATTGGTGAATGATCATAACCGCTGTTGTATTCATAGTTGCTATAGGGGATGTGGCAGACACTGAAAACCGAACTGGGTGGGGCGGGGATAGGGTGGCTGGAGACTGGGAGGACTGTTTGTCCATGATTTAGTTATACAGTCATGTGTAAAAGCTAAGGGGACTTTCTAGATTCCATTGTCAACTATCCAAGTTAAGGAATTCCCGCCTCTGCATGCGCACCCACAGTAAAAGCCGCCATTTTTTTGGTCTCAGGAAAAGAGCTTTTCTGCCCCTTTTGCAACACCAAAGTGATTTTGCAGCCGAGCGAAGTGTGGTTTGCTCTGTTGTCACCGTGCTCACAGCCTTATGGCGGTGTCCCCTCAGAGAAATGAAGAGTCTTAACATGAAATGGTTCGAAATCTTTCTTTGGAGTTAAGGGGTTGCCAAAACGGCAAATTAATATTCAAATCTCATGCCTTACCTCAGTGCAGTAATGCTTCTCGAGGCGCTGACTCTCCTTTAGCTTTTGGCAGGTGAGGGACAGCACAGAGATGATGGTGTCATTCTTGTTTTCTTGGGAGGAAGTCCACGTGACCGACGCAGATGTGGGGCTCAATAAGGTGACTGACACATGCTGGGGTTTTTCTGTTAGTTCTTCAAACCATTCCCCGGTCGGGCCTAGAAAATTCATGGCAAAGAAAACGTGAGAGAGTGTTTTCCAGTCCTTTGAAGTTATCCTAGATCACAATTCATTAATACAATGCAGTATGAGCTTTTAGATGACCTTACATGAATACAACTTGCTGCACTGTTCATACTTCATGCACATGTATGTCTACTGTCATGGTTCATTGCTAGTATTCATAGGTCTTTCTCTTAACAATTCGAATTGATGCACACCGACCATTACTCTGTAAATAAAAAAGAAAATGGCCGATCCACCCAGACCAGGTGCATGAGAATACTTTATCGCACCTGAGGAAATGCCAGAGGTACTGTAGGATGGACCTTCACTTGAGCAGACCCAGCATCTGAAATAAGGGAGCTCTGGAAGCCAGGTCTGGAATGGCGACTCACTGCAGCCAGGGCAGAAGATACGTATCCTTTTAAACTGTGAATCTATATCCGGTGTACTTAACACACTCCATATTGTGCAGACACATTCAAGGTACGTTTGGCCACAAGTTGTCAACATATATGGGGGAACCAAGGGTGAACTGGCTAATAGGGAACTCTGGACATTTCCTGGTAGGCCTCTGCACTCTCATAAGAGCAAGATTACAGTGGTGGACTAACTCGGTGCACCCTAGAGAACATTACAACAGCGGAACACACAGGAACACGTTTACAATGTGATAACACTTACAGTGGATACATATGGCAGCTAGGATGAAGATCCTGTCCCTTACATGGTTGATGATCCATCTGAGTCTGGGGGTGGCGTGGGAGCAGGCAAATGGGCATCATCCTTTAACTCTGCCCTTTGCTTGCTGCCCTTAGTGTTGTGCATGTTTTTATTTTTTACAAAAAAGTCCTGCCACCTCTCCACTACTACCTAAGTAGGTCAATATCCCAAAAGGGCTCCGCCTCCGTAAATGAACTCAGAACAGCGAACCCAAAGCAAAAGCTGCACAACATTAGAATTCAACAGTTATTGTAAGGTGAGCATTGACATTATAAACTCACAAAATATCAGATAAATAATTAGTTCTTTAATACAAAAGGATTCATAAAAAATTGTATACGCACAAAGTGAACAAACACATATTCTGTAAAAAAATGACACATACATACAACATCAGCACTTGGTCAGTTCTAACATCCTTGTGTTTAGTCTTGGACCAATCTAATATTTGCCAGCTTCCTACATTACACCTAGTCAATAGGCTACTAATGCCTTATTATAACTGTATAATCAGTCTAACAGCCTTTAGTCCCTATATGTTTTATTCCCAACTGGTAACAGGATGGTATAGGGAAATTCATCAGGGGATAAATTAGGAAAATGTCAACGTGTCATTACCCCTTTTGGGATATTGACCTATATTGGGAGTAGTGGCTAGGTGGCAGGACTTTTTTGTAAAAATAGTGTTGGCAGAGGGGGACAGTCCTGTCCTCTTTTGAAAAAAAAAAACAGGTATGAGTATTTAGGTATTGTGCATGTTACCCATACCTCAGATTACATGTGGGTGGGTGGGTGCAGGGAAGTCTGGGAGGGTTGCAGAGGGTGGTCTCTGTCCCGGGCAAAGTCTGCTAAGTATGTCTTTGGCTCTAGGGTGGGCACTGCAGAGGCGTAAACAGGGTAGGGCCTGAGCAGGCAAGGCCCACCCAACATCTGTAAATGCCCACTTAGCAGCGCTGTGTGGGTGTTCACACATGCCAGTGTCACTGCTGTGGGCCCATCTACATTGGCTTCAGGCCCCACTTGTTAGACAATCGTGGCTATGCCTCGGGTGGGCAGGCTTCGAGTCCTCACACAATGCCTGGTCCTCTGTGTTAGCATTGGTGTGTGGAAACAATGTACACAGGATACAAGAGCAAATGTACTACTGCATGCTCCATAGGCCCCAAACGGCCATGTTCTGTAGGCGGGAAAGCTCTGTGAAACAACAGGCGCTCTTATTGGGGGTAGGCTTTAAAGTGCGGCTCCTCTGGGTGCAGTGCCCTGGACTGGGCTGCCTGGGAGTTCTTGACATATTTGTGCCAAGTGACCTCACAGCCATCGCCACTATGATATGGGAATGAATTCCCCAGGTTGTCCAAGTTAGCTGTACTATTGAAACCCATATCCCGACGGCATTCATTGGTCCCTTTCTGATAATCCAACATTCAAGAACTACGTCTCCAGAAGTTAGTCTATTCATCCGAAGGGAAACCTGGAACTGATCTGCAGGTCATCTGTAGAGTTGGAAGAATGAAGACTCTAGGTGAACCCTAAGCAGAACCTCAAAGCCAGCAATAATGCTGGAGAACTTGTGCCAAGCCCCTCCCACCTGCAGCCTGTTTACAAACTAAACATAGCATAGCAGTGGAAGACATTTGGAAAAACAGAAGAAAAACCGGCAGATTATAAATCTGCACACCCTAATTGAGGGCCAACATCTTTTTTGGGTGAAAGGTGCATGACCACGAGATAGTAATGTCTTTGTGAGTCATGAGGGTGAATATTAAACTGCACTCAATAGGCCCTGTGCCAGCTTGGAGGAAGGCCCACAAGACCAATGCATATATAGGTTTTGGGTGGATTCTGGACAGAAGACGGATTCCAGCGGGCAGCAAGGCAACAGCGGCTTTCTCTGTTAAAGCTTAAAGCGCTGAATGTGCTGTAGCGCTGGTGCAGGAGGGGAGGGATTGGATGTAGGTAGGATGCCTACTGTTTGGGGTGAATTTCTGGATTCATTGCAAGTTCTCTTCAAGCATTTGTCATCATGAAATGTCCTGTCTAGCCAGTCGAACAACTCTGTGAGTAAAGCCTGGGTTAGAGGCTAAGCCATTGGCTAAACCTGCTGGACTTGTTTTCATCCCAAGGTCCGGTTTTATGGTTTCAGCGGGTTGCCGTTTGTTGGAGACAGTCTTTTCCCAATTCTAGAAGGTAGTGTCAGGGACGTGACAGGTGATCATGTGAGAGGAGAGAGTGAGAGAGGGGTTGAAACTAACTCCTAAATTCCTAGCGGAATTGGAAAAAGGAAGGGAAGAAGAGTGAAGAAAAGGCGAGACGGGAAACGAGGAGAAGTGGGAAAGAAAAGGACTTCAGTCGTGGAGGGGTTATGCTGAAGAGAGTGGGCGTGCAGGGCAGAAATGCAATTGAAAAGAGTGGTGTGAAGAGCATCGGAGGAGGAGAAAGACTATATTTGTGGTTCATCTGCAAAAAAGTGACATGAAAGGGAGGTGAGACCAGGGCAGAGCAAGGAATGTTGCAGAGGAGAAGAGGATGGGACCAAGGACGGATCCTTGGGGGATACCCAACTGGAGCAGCCAAGGGGAGATATTACCAGCACAGGAGGTAGAATACGTTTGGTAAGAGAGGTAGGAATGACATCATTGGAGAACAGAACCCGAAAAACGAGAGAAAACAGAGTAGAGAGAAGAATGCAGTGATCAATAGCGTTGAAAGCTGTAAATATGTCAAGAAGCACTAATATAGAAGAGAGTTTGGTGTGTCGAGCTGGGAGCAAAGAAGTGGGCAGTTGCCATAGAATGCGAGCGGCTGAAACCTGATGGAAAAGGAGATGGAAGTCAAAATAGGTGGACACTCAGGCCTAGACAATACAGGACAATGGTGTGCCATCTGTGACCACCCCAATGAGATGCCCTTCTCCTCCGCTACATTCTGGTTCCTAGGATCATGTCAAACATGACAAAAACTTTGCACAAGTGCAATTAACACTAGAGCAAAATGTACCTGCTGCAAAAAACAATGCATGTTAGCACCCTGCTTGGGGGAGCCAGCCAATCAGTTGGCTCGGAACGCGGACACTAGTTGGTTCTGTGTTTAAACCTGAAGGCCACAGGTTCAAATCCTAGCAGAGCCAGTTAAGTCTTTCTTCCATCCAAAGTCAATACATTCAGCAGTATTAAATTGTGTAACTGTAATGCTTGCTATTAACAGTGCTCTATAATGGTATAAACTGCAGAAGACTGTGCTATGTAAAAAAGCAAAGGAATTAAACACTTTAGTCGACTGAAATGCACTCACCGGGGCCACAACTGTACACTTGGTTATGTGCAATTTTGAGTGGAATTAGTACTAGAGCAAAAATGTTCCTAATGAAAAAAACATACTCTTTCAGTGCAATTGTGCATGCTTGCACTTGAGCAAACATAGCCATGGTGCAAAAATGCATAGAAAGTATACCGTTTTGAATAATGCACATATGATATGCCTCAATGTGGAGGGATCGCATCATGAGTGTTTCATAAGTGTACAATACATACAGATCTAGGCTGAACCCCATAAAGATTTGTTACTTTGCTCACCGGTTAAATGCAGCAACATTTGTAGGAGTCTGATTCAGACTGTATTTGTTTTGGCTGCTTAACAAAGATGAACAAATTAAAGATATAAATATTTTAAGATTATAACATAGTATGACATGTTGGCACCTGTCTCCTATGGGGGTCAAACTGCACTGGGTGAAAAATATCAGTTTTAATTGCATTTGGTAAATTGAATTTGTAATGTGATTTATGAAATTTTACCCACTATCGTGATTCTGTGATATTTATTGGTTGTTTTTCCTAAGGCTTGCGGCTGTGTATATTATCTTTTTGAAATTATTTGTTATAATTGTCATGTTGTGAAAGGTTTGCAAAGAAACCAAGCACAAATACAAAAAAAATAAAAATAAATAAAGATGTGAAAATACGAACAGCGGCTGTTCACTGCTGCATTATGTCAACCATTTTCAAAGGTAAGACATATGATTTAGCTTACAAGAAAAATCCTGTTATGAATTTTTTTTTTTAATCTAAACTAAATTCCTGTTATACCTCACCCTTGACCAAGGTACACCATTTTATAAACAGTTTTTTGATGATGAAGAAAATTTGAATTTATAACAAAAAAAGGAATATTTACTTCAGCTGAGTACCGGCAATCGTTCCTGAGCAATACACCACATTGGCAGTTGTTTGAAGGGGACACTGACAAGAAATTAAGTCAGGTATAAAAGTATGGTATCGATGGAGGAAAACAATACAGATAAGTGGAAAAAAAGAGGCAGCAGACGGGCAGTTTATGCACTTTCGGCTCTAACGTGGATTATCGACCCTGATTGGGAAAAGCTTGCCGGTGTTGGAACAAGGCAATCCTGGCCCTTGTCTTAATTGGGTTTGACAGGCAGTGGAATAAGCAACAGATTGCAGGCAGGAAGATGGTAATTAAAATTAAATAAACAACCTATCCTTCTCTGTGCTTGACGTCGAGCGGGCTGATGCTGCCAGACGTCTGTGTTCTAAAAAAATAAAAATACATGGGGCTAATTAGCAAACAGTTTGCAGGCATAACGATCGCAGCTCTGTGCCTGCAGCGCACACTATCGCAAGTCCATGATCCATGAAGAGTAATGGTGGGGGTTCACCCTTTTTGGAATGTTCTCAACGCTTGAATCTTGGGGTCAGTGAGTGCTTTTGTAGTCTTCGAGACTCCATCACCACAAATGTATTTTTTACTTTTCCAAATCCTTCTGGAAAGTGGGATTATAAAAAATATAGAAATGCTTATATCAAGCATGAGCGTTTCTAGTTCAGGTCGATACATGATGTGAGTGGTCATTTCAGATTTCTAGAAGCATTGCGCTTTCCCGATGCACCTAGGAAAGTGCACCCTAGGAGCAGGTCAAAGAGAGGCAGGGCAACCCGTGCACCGGTATGAATCGGGATCTGATGCCGGTCCGGCACCACACACTTTCTGCACTCTTCCGGAATCTCAAAGTGAATATGCCCACGTGCAGATTCCATTTACTGAGTCAGGTAGAGTGCCAAAGTGCAGGAGATTTCCGCACTGGCCTTTGCTTTGCACCCCCACACGTTTAGAAAACCTTCATAAATCTCATCACACGTTTTCATGTTATGTAAGACCCTTCTTTAGACTTAATACATTTCAACGTAATAAAGTAACAGGCAATATTTCTAGCTACTTCCCCATCGGCCTGCTACAATGTCACTGAAACTTGCGTATAAATATTTACAGTTTTTATTATGGGGGGGGGGTTAAGGTGGGGAGAAGAGAGAATCCAAGGAAGACAGTGGCAAGACTTTCACTTAACTTTCCATTTAGAGCCAGAGTGGAAATATTCTACCGGACTCTGACTTTAAAGCATTACCGTTTGCCCTTCTGCACAAAAGCATTTACGTGCATGTTTTTTGCACTAGGGGACATTTTGCCCGTTAAAAATGGCTGTTGTCAGGGTGTACATATTATCGAATATGGCCTGAATGTTTTTGTACTTGGGCAAACTTTGCCCTAGTGCTATCATGGTGCAACTTTGCACTTGTGCTGGTAGAAAGTTTGTGTTATCTGACCCCCTGGAATTTACTCCTTATTGCTGTCTAGATGTGTTCTAGTGATCCATGCATAGAGAGCTCTGACAGTCAAGACTCCTGTTGAGCTAAGTTTTTAATTTCCTCTTTCTTCGAGTCTAACACCAGCTGTTATTTGTAGGAAAGTCTTGTATGTAGGCCTCTCCGATCTTTAAATTAAATCATTCCCCTGGTTAAGCTTATCTGGTAGTTTATTTTAGATATTGTGACTTCTTTCGTCCCAACAGGAGCTTTTAGGTTGGCTGTTACTACCATGTGGTGCAAGTCTGCTTCTGGGAGGTCTCAACATCAGTACTTATCCTTAACAGCTAGGCCCAGCTTATACAGTTGTAATAAAAATGCAAGTTCTGCGTGGTGAGAAGGTGCGCACTTAAGAATTGCAAGAGTATCACTGTAAAAGGGGAGGGAGCTCCTTTTAATCGTATATAGGTCAAGCCCAAAATAAAAGTAACTCACATATAAAAGAAATGCAGGGCACAGGTAAGTATAACTAAACTTAGGGGTAGCCTGAAACGCGGTAAAGAGGCCTTACACCATGCATTTGCAGAGAAAGTGTGTTAGCTTTTTATCAATCTGCAATGAAGCTGCAAAGGCTGGTAACACCTCACAGGTCCCACAATCCCAGGCTGGTATGGTTAGAAGTAAACAATAGTTATTCTTTCAAAGTCATAGATTAGAACCTGTTATTCCTGCCGACAGGCAGGGAGGGCATAACCATTTTATAATTCAAAATGATTTACAAAACACGCTTTTTAAAGGGAGTCAAGAGAACCACAACGTTTCAAATTGCCCCTTAGTACATTTTGCCTGTGAAGAAGGTTGAAGTGTTCTTAATATGCAACATTTGTATAGCACTATGTCTGTGGTTCAAGGCTCTGACAGTGCCATGGTAGAGAGCGTTTCTCATGAGAACTTAGATATGATGACGGGGAGAGATGAAAAATGTTCCGCTGGTCATCTCAAATGTTTCAATGAATTGTCATAATAATGTGGGAATTGGGGGTTGGATTGTGACATCACATATTGTAATTAAGGGCGGTGTGGGAAAGTTTGCAGACTCAATTACAGAACATACTGAATGCTTTTCTATAAGGGTATAATGTGCAAGGACCAATCTGCTTGGTGTGGGGAGATTTTTCCATGTTGCAAAGTTACTCATGTTGATTAGCTTGAGTGTTATACAAGTTATAGATTTAGGGGCGTTTCTTTGACAGCACCTTTTCACACAGTTCTGTGTCTGGGCCCCCGAGAAAAATGGTGTTACTTCTTGCCTGCGTACACTCCTTTTTGACTACTTTCGTAATTGTTTATTGGTGATTGCCGAGGAAACCCCCGACACATAGGGCCTCATTTCACGGTAGGCAGAGGACCAAGGTGCTAGTAGCACCTTGGTCCATGCCGGTAAAATACCGGCACCGCCTTGGTGGAAAGGGGAATTACCGCCCTATTCCAAGGTTGGCGAGGCGGTAATTCCCCTTTCCCCCATTGCCCTTCCCCATTCCCATTTTTGCCCCATAGGGCTCTATGGGAATGGGGAAGGCGCTAATTACG
This sequence comes from Ambystoma mexicanum, assembly GCF_040938575.1. Classification (NCBI taxonomy): domain Eukaryota; kingdom Metazoa; phylum Chordata; class Amphibia; order Caudata; family Ambystomatidae; genus Ambystoma; species Ambystoma mexicanum. Next base: position 239,383,194 of record NC_090936.1, on the reverse strand, counting down.
GTGCCGCAAATTGCAGTACCGTAATTAGCACCCTGGTCCCTTTGCGGGTTGGTTTTGAACGCCTGCAAAAAGCAGGCGTTAAAGTCTTCAACCCGCAAAGGGAACTCGTAGCAAGGCGGTAAGGGTTAACGGTCACCGGTACCATTAACGGTCACCGTTAACCCTTACCGCCATCCGTGTAATGATGCCCATAGTCCTAACAGCTCCTAATATGCACTCAGTATTATGTGTGGGTGGATGTAAGTCGAGTTCAGACTCTGACATTTGTTTGGGTCATGAACCAAGCCACTTGTGTAAATGAAGTCTGCAATTCTCTTTCTCAGTCTTTTTGTAGTTCCTTGAGGCACCTGGCTACACTCTCTAATGTGTAGATTGTGGAGGCTCTTTATCTTAATATGCTACAGTGGATATTTTTGGTTTTATCTGAACAAACTTTGCCTAATCATAGCCAGTTGTAGTATATACAATGTAAATGAAAAAATGTTGACCTCATGGTTGCAGTGTCTAAACTTTCTATTAATTAGACAAGCATTTTCAGGTTTCCCTGGAACCAGAGAACCCAATTATACCTGTAGGTCTAAAGGTGGGGTCTTTGAAATGGGTGAACAGGGCTTCATGTATTGGTGTTCACCCACTGTTCTCCATACCCCCTAATAAGTTGCTTTCATAGTATGGCATTGGCAATGTACACTGCTAAAAGTTGAGGCAAGAGCTTCAATTTTCTCTGTTATCTTCATCATCCAGATCAGTTATTTTGGTATGTTATCCCACAAAAGAGCAATTCATAACAAGTCCAACAATTAATAAGAATATAAAAGGAAAGGATTGCATGAATTGTTACTATCCAATCAAAATCCATAAGAGTCAAGTTTAAAAATGAAACCTGATTATATCAACCACTGAAGTTTGACTTCACAAAATAATACAAGGCAAATCAATATGCAAACACATGTATTAAAAACAGATGCTTCATAATCTTATCAGCATACTCACATCCAAACTTATTCGTTCATTCAGACATGTCATATGCATCATTAAAACCACGACCCATCAGCTTAGTCACATAGGATGTTTCTTTGAGTTCCCAGACTTGATATAAAAACCTTCCTTCCCATTACAACTTTTACTCTTATTTTCCGCACTGCCCACAAATTATAGTGCAGTCCACTGGTATACACTGGGTGGAGGGAGAAAGATTATGTTAAGTGCTCACCTTACAATGTGCACCCTCATTTAAACAAACAAGAACAATAATAGGTATTTTTGTAAATTGCAGTAACATAAACAAAAACCATATATAAACTATTATGTTGGGTTTTTGGTTGTTCAAGCAGCTAGCTGCCGAGTTGCCGTGTGCTCCTTTCCATTTGAATGCCAGAACAGCCAATTGTAGGTTACTCAGGTACAGGATATCGCCTCGCCTGGGGTGGGCCACCTGTCTCCAGATATCCCCCTGTCCCCGGGTAGGTTTTCTTTCCACATAGGGCTTTCCCATAGAGGACAGGGTTATGTTTTCAATGTGCTGCCTGAGGCAGCAGTGCAAATGGGCCTCCCTGAGTATCCCCACATCCCTTTAAGTCATCAGTTGGGATGGGGAGAGGGTCATCCAACATATATTGGATTTCTAAGCAGTAAAATCATCCTTTTAAACATTTAACCAACAAAGGTGTGCAGCTCTGTTCAACCGCCTTATTTATGTAATATGGTAATGGTAACCACAAGGCCTACGGTTCTGCCAAAGCTTCACCTGGTAGTCCAGAGGCAGTAACCTTACCACCGCCTCTCATGATGGAATATCCAATTCCATCTTGAGAGGCAGCATTAGGGCTCATCTGCCGAGAAGGGAAGCTAAACCCACCCTTTTCCATGCTCAGTTTATTTTTTTTCTGTGGGGAAAACCCTTGCTCTTGCAGAACATACAAAGTTCTTCCAAGAGCTATATAGGTAGAGAAAGTGAGGAAGACTATTTATCTCTTTGATGTTTATCTGAGCTCAAGTTTTGTTTAGATAATGATGCTTTATCTAATTCTATTGTTG